>NC_084501.1:12083632-13447411 GCF_030035675.1 Rhineura floridana
GCTCAGAGTCTCCCTTCCCTGGGATGGGAGAGGAAGACAATTCCCCTTCCCCAGAGGCAGAAAGAGAAAAGTCTCCTTCTCCGGAGCCTGCAACGGACAATCGTGACGTAGAGGATATGGAACTATCCGACGTGGAGGAGGATGCTCCAAAGATTATCGGTACGTTGTCCGGAGAGGGGTGGGGAAAGCCCTTGAGATGTAGGTAATTGCTGCAGGGGCTTCACTGCAGCCGAGCAGATTTGCAAAGGGCAACACTTGCCTTTACCATTCCAAGATGCCTTGTCCCATTTCAAGATAGAGGCGGGAGTTGGGGAGGGATCCATGAAGAAAAGGCACACACGCAAGTGCTAAATGCACAAACCGCCCCACCTGGACAAAAGGCAGAGGAATTGTATTCCATAGCAGTGGTGTTTTGCTTTGGGATTACGCTGCTGGTCTTCTGCGCTCTCTTTCGCATGTCCGCAGAGGAACGTAGGGATCTGCCTAATCCCGAGTCAGGCCATTGGTCTCTCTAGGCCAGTGTTCTCTGTGCTGACTGGCAGCAGCTCTCCGTGGTTTCAGACAGGGACTCTTCCCAAGCCGTATTTGGAGGGATTGAACAGCTGGTGTAGCACAATGGGGAGGGGAGCCTGGCTGGGAGTCCAGAGTCTGTGAGTTCAAATCCCCGCTTGTGTCTCCTGGGTTTCAGGGGCCAGCTAAAGATCACCCCCACAGGGAGTGGCTCAGGGGTTACGTGGGCAAGCTGCACAGTCCCCAGGAGCCCAGTTGCCCCCCAGCTGGCAGTTGCGGACAAGGCAGGGGCTGGCTTGTGCAGCGGTGGCAAGCTGAGCGGGCCCTGGCCAGCTGGGGAGGACTAGCCTCAGAGGGAGACAATGGGAAACCCCTCTGCATACCACTTGCCACGAAATCCCTATTCATAGGGTCACCATAAGTCAGGATTGACTTGAAGGCAGCCCATTTCCACTTTGGCGGTTGAGCCTGGGACCTTCTGCATGCCAAGCGTTGCTCTATCACCGAGCTACGGCTCTTTCCCCAGGTCCCCTTTCAGATAGCCTTAAGGAGGGTCGCTGTTTGATCTCTAGACAGTGGAAGTCCTTTATGACCAGTGCTTCCCGTTTATAAAGAGTGCAGCCAAGGTTCAAATGGAAATGTATGGATGATCTATACGTCACCTTTTTTTTTTGTCGAAGAGGACTTAAAAGAGTCCAACAAACTATAAGTCCCAAAGAGCGCAGACACCTCCACAGAGTCATTATGGGTGGTGATACCTGGTCCCAAGAGTAACTGAGTACTGGGGACATAGTATTGTCCTGTTGACCAAAATGCTCAGGCAGATCTCGAGACGGAGAATGAGACTGGGGAAGCATCCAAAAGGGGAAATGCTTTAGTAATAGGTGACTTCAGTTATTCTCATGCAGGCTAGGTGCATGTGTATTCCAGCCGTGGCAAAGAGGTAACATTTCTAAATAGCCTAAATGAGCGTGCCTTAGATCAGTTGGTCATGCAACAGAGCAGAGGCAACCTGGATGGCGATCTAGACTTAATCTTAAGTGTTGCCCAAGGCCTGGTGCGAGGTGTTAGTGTTGAATCAGTTGGGAACGGTTACCATAGTGCTTATCAAATTCAACGTATGTGTAAGTGGGCAGTTGCCAAGAAGATCAACCCTAGTCATATTTGATTTCCAAAAGAGGAGACTTCCCAAAAATGAGGGGATTAGTAAAAAAGAAGTTGACAGGCAAAGCCAGGAGGATAAAATCTCTCCGAAATGCTTGGGGATTGTTCAAAATGGCAATAACAGAAGCTCCACTAGAATGTATACCGCAGGTCAGAAAAGGTACCACCAGGACCAAGGGGATGCCAGTGTGGTTAATGAGCAGAGTCAGGGCAGTTATAGAAGGCACAAAGGTTTCCTTCAAGAAATGGAAGTCTTGTCCAAGGAGGAGAATAAAAGGGAATGCAAGCAAAAGAAATGCAAGTGGGCGGTAAGGCAGGGCCAGCAGAAAAGCAAGAGGCGAGTAAAGGAGTAGCTTTGGATGATGAGGGAGTCAGTGGTGTGTTAAAGGAGGAAAGGATTTTTCAGAGAAGCTGAATGCATTATTGGCCTCTCTCTTCCCCCAACCTGGTGCCCTCCAGATGTTTGGCCGTCGGCTCCCATGTCCCAGCCAGCACAGGTAGCCCGGAACAAAACATCTGGCAGGTATAAGTTTGGGCAAAGCTGGAGTGGACTGTGTGAGGCCCTCTCCTCACTGCCCCCTTGTGTCTTTTTGAACCAGTGGAAGAACGGAAAGAGAAGCCGGCTGCTTTGACACCAGGCCCTCCAAAGATGATGGAAAGTGTCCCGAAAATGTCTCCTTCAACGACTCCAGCAGCTGCAGCACCGCCGCAGCCGCAGCCGCCAGCAGCAGCAACCGCCACCACCACCACTGTGGGTGTGGCAACGGTGGCTCCGACCCCTGTCACCCCTCCCACCCCGAAGCCAGCCACCCCAGTGCCGCCCCTTCCCCAGTCTCCTGCGCTCGCATTGCCGAACCTTGCCAACGTGGATTTGGCCAAGATCAGCTCCATTCTCAGCAGTTTAACGTCAGTTATGAAGAACACAGGTGAGGATGTCGCATAACAACTGTCGATTTGGCTCTTGGGCGGGGAGGTCTTTGTTTGAAGAGGGATGAAGAGAGAAATTCTGCAGTCTGTATACATTACGCAGATTGGGCCTATTTTCTCCTCATGCAACTCTCTGCTTTTATTGTTTTCTCAGTGTGTGGGAGGGGCAAGACTGGATATCGTATTCAGCCACCCTTCTGCTATAGATCGCTGTTGTATGTTTCTGGCCCACTTTTTCATGCATGCCCATGAGAGCTAGAAACTTGCGAGTTTTTTTTTTTTTTAAAGAAAGGAAAACTAAGACTCTTGGGAAACGGAATTCTGCACCCAGTGCTGCTGCTTTGGGTTTTCTTTACTTCCAACGAAACCGCAGCCCAACTCTGCTCTCCTGCACTTGGCACTACCTCGTTCGTGTTAAGTGGTGTGTGAGCTTCTTTAATTTGGAGCTTTTGTGGGTGTAAGACGTGGTTCTTTCCTGGCTTGGGAAGTATAACGATTCCTTAGTTCAGGGACAGAGAACCTGTGGCCTTCCAAACTCCCATAATCTCAGACCATCAGCCATGGTGGCTACTGGGAGTTGCAGTCCAGTAACATCGTTGAGGGAGGGTTGTCACAGGTTTCCCACACCTGCCTTTTAGCTATGATACTGTTGATTGCCAGTCCTGCAAAAAAAAAAAATGTTGTATTTCTGGAGCAACCAGAAGAAAGTTTGCTGTAGTCTTGGTTGCTGTAGATCAGGGATGGAGAGCCTGCGGCCTTCCAGCCCACATCAGCCCCAACCAGCCTGGCCAGTGGTCAGGAATGATGATGCAAGTTATATTCCAGCAAGCTCTGGGCCCACATAGCTTTGTTTTCACATTTGGGGAGGGTCCTTATTGACGGGGAGGGACTATTTTGAAAAACGTTACACATGTAACACTAAACCATGACTTAGCATTCCATGCACAAGGTGGAACAAGGCCAAGCAAAGCCTCAGCCTCATGAGCGTCCTCCTCCTCCTGAGAATGACGTCACCAGCACCCACTTTCGGCTCCACTGAATCCTGGCTCAGCATCATGTATGAAGCGATGGTTATGGTTTAAAACAAACTCTGGATACTTCTAAACATGATCTCATATTCACCCACAAAGCTGGGCCAGGATTCTGTGAAACTGGAAGCAAACATTAGAATCGTGAGGCTTTGCTCGGGCTCATTCTAGCTCATGCTTGTAACACTAAACCATGGTTTAGTGTTGCATTCATCTCCAGACCATATGCCAAATCTGGTAACTGCCCTGCACCATCCCTCATCCCCCCTGCTCCTCAATCCCCTTGGGTTCCTTTTTGCTTCTTGTGAGGCCTTAAACTTCATGTCCAAAGGTTAGCCTTCTGCCTGGAGGCTTCTGTACATTTCCAAGTTGTTAAAATGTTTTCTTCCCTCCCTCAGGTGTCAGCCCTGCTTCGAGACCATCCCCTGGCACCCCAACGAGCCCAACGACTCTTATGAGCAGCTTGAAGACTCCAGTTACAGGCCCTCTGTCTGCACCTCCAAATCCCTTGGCAAATATCCTCTCCAAAGTGGAGATCACGCCCGAGAGCATCCTCTCGGTTCTCTCCAAGACCCAGAGCCAGGCTTCACCAGGCTTGCAAGGTAAACGGTGGTGGTGACAGGGCCAGTAATCAGGTTAGCCATCTTGAGTCAGCTACAAGGATAAATGGGGAGCTCACTTGCTGGAATTGATGTTCTTAATTTACCTACTTGGCTGTCACAGCTTGCTCCCTGAAGAACAGCCTCTGGCCAGGATTTCTTCATTATCCTTCTGGGGAAATACTTATTTAGGGTGATTTCATACTCAGAGTAGACCTATTGAAATAAATGGACCTAAGTTAGTCATGTTGATTGATTTCAGTGGGCCTGCTCTGGGTTGGACACACTTTGGATATAACTTATCAAAATCAATGTGTGGCTTCCTAGCCACTCAACGAAACAGCAGAATACTCTGATAAAAACAGTTAGAGAAGATCACGGTTCCGGTTTGCCTTGAATTCTAAAAGATTTTTTTTTTAAAAAAAGAGCTAGTGTGTTAGCTGAAAGACTGCTTTTCTGGAAACAGTTCCCATTGCTGTCCCCCGATACCTGACTAAAATGTTCCTCTTCCACCTCAGGTTTGTCCTCGTTCCTTCAAAGTGTGGCTGGAAACACAGCCCAGCCCCCTGAGATGGCATCCCAGAGTACATCGGCATCGCCAGCCAACACAACAGCTTCTTCCATAAAGGGAAGGAACATTTCATCCAACACTCAGCCCTTTGTGCCCCAGAGTTTGAGTTATTCTCCAAATTCCTCCTCCTCAGCCGAGGTTTCTTCCACGTCCGTCAATAAGGTTCCCTCTGGTCATAGTGCAGGGCTCTCCAGTTCCAGTTTCAAACCTCCCACCAATTCCTTAGGGTTTACCAGCTCCCATAGCGGAAGCCCTTCCCTTCGGCCTGTTGAGAGCCCGGCGAGCCAGTCTTCTGAGCTCATGGAGGCCAAGCTGGAGTTAGAGCCTCCTTCTCCCAGTCTGGAGATGAAGATACACAACTTCCTGAAGGGAAACCCAGGTTTCAGTGGCTTAAACCTGAACATCCCCATTTTGAGCAGCTTAGGGTCTGCCACTGTGCCCCCCGAAACCCATTCGTCATCATCATCGGATTTCAACCGTGGGCCCACAAGCACTTCCATGGACAGCATCGACGGGACTCCTGTCCGCGATGAGCGGAGCGGGACGCCTACTCAGGATGAGATGATGGACAAGCCCTCCTCCAGCAACGTGGACACCATGTCACTGCTGTCAAAGATCATCAGCCCCGGCTCTTCTACCCCAAGTAGTACAAGATCACCTCTTCAGAGCAGAGATGACAGCTATCCCCAAGAACTGTCTAACTCGGTGTATAGGTCATTCGGCCTAAGCCGAGATTCCCCAGCTGGTATGTACAAGCAGTCCTCCGATGGGATAGAATTACCTTCCTCCTTAATGGATTCCCCGCAGGAGAAGTTCTACCCGGACACCTCATTCCAAGAGGATGAAGATTATCGTGACTTCGATTACTCTGGCCCTCCGCCCTCTGCCTTGGTAAACTTGGAGAAGCAGCCGGCAAAATCAATCCTGAAGTCCGGGAAGCTCTCTGACCCATCGGACTACCAACCCGTTCTGTCAAGTTACAGTCAAAGAGCTTCGAGGTTTGGTCTGAAGTCTGCTTTTCCTCAGTCCATGAGAGCTCTCCACGACCAGAGTGAAAGCTGCGACCCATTGTCCTCACCCAGAATGTACGGAAGCTACAACTTGCGGGGAAATGACTCTGGCTCAGATGCATCTCCTACGCCAAGCAAGAACGACGTCTTTTTCCCACCGGATTCTAATCACAATAGCTTGTCCAAATCCATGCCTCAGAAACAGTATCCAGATTCCCCTCATTTGGTTCCACACAGGTCACTCTTCTCCCCACAGAATGCGCTCATGGCCCCAGCCAGTAGACTCCCTGCGGCCAATGCAGATAAGCCTGTCGTGTCTTCCATCTCGGCCACTTCAACCATCGAGTTTAAGAACATGCTTAAAAACGCATCGCGCAAGCCCTCCGATGAGAACAAGCATTTTAGCCAGGTTGCTAAAGGAGGTGCCAGTGATGGCGCGGGCCTCTCCAGCCTCAGCCAAGCAGGGATTTCTGCAGGAGGAGAGCAGCAGAAGCAGCAAGAAGAGCACTACCGGATCGAGACCAGGGTGTCGTCGTCTTGCTTAGACTTGCCTGACAGCACCGAGGAGAAGGGAGCCCCCATTGAAACACTGGGTTACCACAATGCTTCTAGTAGGGGCATGTCTGGGGAGCCCATTCAGACAGTAGAGTCCATAAGAGTTCTTGGGAAAGGGAATAGAGGACATGGGCGAGAGACCACCAGAGCAGGGTGGTTTGAGTTGAGCAATGCAGGTAGTACCTTTGATAACGGTCCTTCAAGCGTAACAGAGATGTCTACCATGGGCGCTGGTGGCGGCGGCGGCGTACCTGGTTTCCAGACCCAGTACAAAGACCGCGTGCCCCCATTTCAGGAGAACGTCAACAACTTCAGAGCCGGTGGCTTCACCGCCACCTTCGACCGCCACGTACCACCGCCTCCCTTAGAGCACGGGGCATCATTCCCAAGGGACCAAATGGGGCCGCCTCCCACGGGGCCTCCGTCTCTTCCTCCAAAGGATCTTGGCGGCCTTTTCTCTCGGGACCATTCGGTCCCACCACCACGGATGCCGTCAGTGGATCACACCAGCCCTTTCTCGAAGGAAGCGTCCTCCCCACTTACCTTGCCCCATGGCGTCCCTCCTCCCCCGCCTTCTTCCTTGGAGCGCAGCGGAGTGCCGTTCCCCACCCAGCCGCCCCCTCCTCTCCCCGGGGAACATGGCAGCGGTCCATTTTCCAGCCCACCACCACCTCCCGGGGATCTCGGCCTCCCATTCCCGGCGCCACCTCTCGCTGCCGAGCACCAGAGCGCCTTGGCTGTCCACCAAGGAACGATGAAAGAGCATTTTAACATACAGTCAGGAGCATCTCGGGACCAAGTGGCCCAGGCTCAGCGTGACCACGGTGGCCAGTCCCTTGGTCGGGCTCGAGAGAACGTAGGCCTAGCAGCCCTTTCAAGAGATCCGCTGGGGCCAGCCCTTAACATCGGCTCCTCTGTCCCCTCTCACCGGGACGGCACAAACCGAGGTGGGCTGGGGGTTAGGATGCAGAGGCCAGATTTCCGGCCTAGGGAGTTGTTCTTAAACAGAGACCCCTTCAACAGCTTAAAAAGGCCTCGGCCCCCTTTTGCCAGAGGCCCTCCCTTCTTCGCACCAAAACGCCCCTTCTTCCCCCCCAGGTACTGAATGAAGGTGTTCCAGAACTTTCTAGAGAGCAGCGGAAGTGACGTGTTCACTTTCATTTTATTTTTAATACTTTTTTCCCCTAAAGGGCCCCACAACTTTTTTTCCCGTTGTCAATTAAGGTATGTTCTCTATTACTACATATATATACACACACACACACTTTCTTTTGTTCTGTTGGTTTGGAGGTTTTTCTTTTTAGTTGTTGCCCTAAATTTGGGGGGGGAGGAAGGTTTTTGTGTTTGTTTTTTTGCCAGAATAATTTAAAAACTAATCTTAAGTTGGTTGTTGATAATAAACACTTTTCAGTTCATCAGAAGTGGGGCTTTTTAAAATTTTCTTCCTTTCTTTTTCTTTTGAGCCAATATGTAGCAAACCGGGACTCCCCTAGAATCAAAATGGGAGTTAGGGAAAGATCCTTTTTTACCAAATACATTTTGGAAGAGAAAAGGTCCTGAGAATTCAAAATCTGCCTTTCTTGCTGCCAACTTTAACCCTTCCTGTCCCTCTTTTCTCCTC
Source organism: Rhineura floridana (assembly GCF_030035675.1). Classification (NCBI taxonomy): domain Eukaryota; kingdom Metazoa; phylum Chordata; class Lepidosauria; order Squamata; family Rhineuridae; genus Rhineura; species Rhineura floridana. Next base: position 12,091,618 of record NC_084501.1, read on the forward strand.
CCCCCCAATTACTCTTTGTCCCTGCCTGCACCCTTCTTCAGCGGCACATGCTTTTTCTCTGTCCATTTGAGTTGAGTAAACCGTTAGGAAAAGGAGGGGAAGCGCCTTCTCTGTGCAGCTGCTAATCCATCCCCCTTCTTTCTTTTTTGCTGTCCTTTTAGGTTCTTTAAAGTTCCCACATACTTCTTGGATGGGCCTGGGGGGGGGGAAGAGGAGAAACCCATGAAAGAATAATTTGAGGATTTTTAAATTGATTATCTGGGGCTAGGTTATACCTGATTCAGGATGGAACATCAGCAAGCCCCTTCACTGTGTATACAGCTGGCTGAGGCTTAAGGCTTGCTTGACCTTGAGGGGTGCAAAGAGATTGCTATAGAGTCATGGGTATGGGGGTGTGCGGGTGTGTGTGTGTGTACAGCCTGCATTATCCCCTCCTTCCTGAAGCCACCTATCAATTGCTTGACAAGAGCCAAAAGGCTGCTCTCCCCCTCTCCCCCAATTATATATAAGCCTTATTGTGGGCTGGACTTGGCCTGTGACTTGACAAGCTGCGTACCTCTAAACTCAAAACAGAGTCGCAAGTCAGGCTCTTCTTGCCTCCTGGTTTTTCTGAACCCCTCTTTGCACAAATAGCAAGCCTTGTGCTCTTGCAAGGAGGTCTAGCCGGTCACCAAAACGGTTTGGTGTCTACAGTTAATGTGTAGCATTTTTATACAGGGCATCCCTGCCTAAACACACACACACGTGTATGCATTTTGGCGTAGTCAATTTTCACATTCCTTGATCGCATTCCACAGACAGAGGCCCCGTCTGATACTATGTGAAGCTTGCTTCTGCCCGTTCAGGCTTTCCTCCCCTAAAAAGCAACCTCAGGAACTGAGATGAACTCATGTTACGAGATGAAATGGCCCCAGATTCTCTTCTCTCTGCCCCTCCTTCCGGCTTCCTATTTTCCCTTCATTTGCTTCCTTGTATTTCTCTCAACACAGCTGTGGGCATAGAAAAATTTTCTGCAAAAACTGGAATTCTCTAAATAACCGCATTTTTCTTTTCCTTTAAGGCAACGGGAAAGTTGTACTGAAAAAACAACTTTGGAATATTCTGATGTTTTGTGCATTTAAAATAATATTCCATAGCTTGCGTGTGCACAAGTCTTTTTTTAAAAAATACATAGCATGGATGTTTTTTATATATCAGGTAGATTTGGAAAGTCCTGGGGTTGTGAAGAGGTGTTTTTTTAACCTGACAATCTTAAAATGTTGGGGGTTTTTTCTTTTCTTTTTTAAGGTTAAACCCAACACCCTCCTCGGGTGATGTCCACTTCCCCTAATTTTCAGTTCTGTTCTCTGAAACATTAATTTTGGCAAATGGTGAACCCCACAGAGGTTGACTCTCAAAGACATTCAGATTCTGGTGTTCTGATTTTTTCTAAGGCAGGAGGGATGATCACCACTGCGCTCCCTGTTTATGTTTGTGTGGCCAGTTCTTGAGCAAACCTCTAGCAGGAAGCAGAAAGGTTGATTTAAATTCTCTCCCAAGCTGATTTAATTGGCACGACGTCTCCCAAGGATCCCTGGGAACTGCTGGCTTGTGAGTGCTAGAGCATGAACACCCCTCCCTGAATTTGAAATTCCCAAAGGTCCTTGCGGGTGGCAGGGCCCACAGCTTAACCTTGCAATTTGTGAGCCTAGTTTTTACCCAGCTGTTATATCTCAAATGGTACCTGTCATACAGAACAAACATAGTTTCCCTTGCAACATGAAGAAAGCCAACACTGGCTAATTTGTACAACTCTCTTTCTTAATTGCATGACTTCTGGTGTCACTCTGGATAAGTGTTTACTCTTGATAAGTCTTTAGACATCTGGGAAGTTTTGTTTTTCCACCTAAGAGAAACATCACTTATGCTATGCTGTATATAAGCCCAATGGGTTAATCTGCTGGAGAGCTCTCCTGCACAAAACAAGCTCATTTGGGTGGGGTTTGCACAGGTGAGCTTTCTGGTGGATCGTGCCCTGAGCCAGCATCGATTTTTTTCCTTGTTTCTTAAGGCAGGCTTCACAAATTCGCAAAGAGATTTAAAACAATATTGAAACATAGTGAAGATGGTTTGGTGTTGGTGGCCACGTGGTGGTTTTTGTTAGGTTATTTTTTTTCCTTGCTAGGATAAAGAATGTGAAACTTCTTGTTTCTGCTGCTCTCTCCCCCTGTGGCGATTGCGTTGATCCTTTTTAAAAACTGAAAAGTCTGGAGGAAGGTAACTAAGAGTTAACCGCTGCTCAGATTGCCACACAATAATAGGAATCAGAGGGTGCCATTTGGGTGCCTTGCAGGAAAAGGAAAGCAACTTGTAAGAGGGACAAAATATTTTAATGGTAAAAGCGCCATCTCTTTCCCTCCTCCTCTTTTTACATATATATAAATATACACACACACATATACCTGATTTTGTGGTTTTACTTTAAAATGTTAACAGTTAACAATGTACATATGTGTGTGTAAAGAATTTAAAGCAAGTTAGGTTGTTGGACAGGAAGGCTTTCCCTGTCTTTGGTTCCCCCCCTCCCCCTTTTCTCTTTGCTGTTACTTTTTGTATTTCGCCCGGTAAGAGAGAAACAAAATGAAAAGAAATAAAAATGTATTTTTTAAGGAAAACATTATACTCTCTCTCATGAAGGACAGACTTTCCTAGGAGAGGAAGGAAGGCAAAAGCCCACAGACGTGCTTTCCAGCTGTTCTAGAAACATGGAGGGCGGGGTGTGCGTGTGTCGAAAGTGTCCCGCTGGTGCAACCCACTCCTCATTCACACTCAAAGAGCAGCTCTTGTTTATAGAGTTGTTTGGAAACCCACCCCAGATTTCTTAGTGTACATATTATCCAGAGCGATTCCCCTCAGATACACATTTTGGCATTCCTAGGGGAAATACTTGCATAGCAGAGGGAAATAAGTGTATTTAGTTCTTGCTTGCAAAGGGTTGGGCACTTGGCACATTCACAGAGTCTTTCTTTTTGCCCACCAAGTGGCGGTTGGGAAACCTGAGCAGGTGCTGCCTTTGTACTGCCCATGCTGAGGGTGCTACCATTTGGGGGACAGACGCCCCGCCACCCACCGCAATACACCTAGAGGTGGGCGGCTGGGCTGCCGTTTGGAATACGCTGTGTAAATAATTGATGTGCTTTTTATTTTGGTTTGTTTGTGTGTGCGTGTGCTTGTTTTTTTTAAAAAAAAAGTTTGATCATTTGTTGATTTGGTTTTATTTTTCAAGCGTTTCCTTGTGTGGGAGTTGGCTTGGGGGATGGGGGTCTGAGGACACATAATGTGCATTGGGCAACAGCAAACATCCTACAGACCATCTTCTCAATTGTGTATATTAACCCAATTTAATAAAATAACCTAGTTTGAATGTTTTATATATATATATATATATCTTCTTGTCAATAAGGCCTCTTTTAGTGTGCAATAGGTGCATAAGTTTGAGAACGCAAAGGGGACCCACCACCAACCCGTCCCTGCCTTGCTTTGCAATCTGGAGTTGCTTCAACGTCGACCAAGTGGGGCCCAGTGGAGGTCAGAGTTGCCTGCCGTTGAATGGAGGGGGGAAGAGCAGTGCCGGTGGGAGAACCACGGTCCAGTTTTCCAAAAGTCCTGCAAGCTCCCTTTTGAGGACGTCTGACTGTTGCCTTTCATTTATGCATATATCCAAAGCTTAAAAACACAATTGAAGCAGTGTGGGTTTTTTGAGGTTGTCCCTTTCACCTGTCCTCCCTCCGTCCCTCCCTCACCTTATTTTTGTATTGTATACTAATAAAGTGTTCTTGACTTGTTGTGGCCTCCATTTATAGGAGAAAGGAGATGCAATCCTCTTCCTTCCTTTCACATGCTTCGATTTGGATTCCTGCATTGAGCAGGGGGTTGGAGTGGATGGCCTTATAGGCTCCTTCCAACTCTACTATTCTGTGATTCCCCCTCCCGTGCTTTCAGAGGAGAGCACTCCTCCGTCGAGCCCTGCAAGAGTGGTGTGTGAGCCCAGTGTCTCCTGTGTGGTTTATTCTTCAAGACAGCTTATGAGTAAACTTTTAATTTTACTTTAGGGGAAAAATGGGATTGTACATGTTAGCCATTCCTGACCTGTAGAAGATTCTGGAAAAAATGGAAATGTTTTTCGCCAAATATTTGGGCAAGTTCATTTGCCTCTGTCGTTCCTCCCCTCCCGTTTCTTTCTTGCTTATAGAATGCTACAGCTTTTTTGGATTCCTGCAATGAGCCAGGGGTTGGACTCGGTGGCCTTTTAGGCCCCTTCCAACTCTTACTATTCTATGATTCTAAAAAAACTGTTGAACTGAAGAGTTTGGTACCTGGATAGTGTTTTTTTTAAAAAACAAAAAACTGGAAGGGGCTAGAACCCGATTTTTCCTACTTTATAGTCTTGCTGGACCAACAGGCATTTTAAAACAGCTAGCTATGGTTTCAAACCTGGGGCCCAATGGTCTTTTGAAAGCTGCAGCACAAATCTGAGTACATTTTTCGTAAATGAGCGTAGTTACAACATGGCAAGCTCTTGGAATGGGATCGACCTGCCCCAGTTGAACTTAAAAACTGTTAATGTGATGTAGCATTGCTTCCTTATGCTGTACGTCTCCCCTAATTTGCAATTAAGAGTTTTCTTCCAGCTGGAGATACGGGGGGGGGGCTGCAAAAAATGGCTGCCACGTTGCATGTCTGCCTGTGCCCACATTCTTAGGCAGTGGCTGCTGATCAGTGTGTCATGGCTGTTTACCAGTGTGTTTCTTTGGGAGGGGGGGGATTGGTTACCTATGTGCTTTTTTTGGAGGGTGGAGGGCGTAATTTAATCTGCCTGATGTCTGTTGTGTAGGCATTCTGAGCAAATATGCAGCAGTTGTCGCAGAACATGCAAAGCTTTTAAAGGTCCAGCACACAAGAGTTAAGGATGCCAGAAGGAGCCCTCCCGGATCAGCCTGAAGGCTCCTCTAGTCTAACATCCTGGTCTCATAGTGGCCAACCAGACATTCATGAGAAGCCCATGGTAGCCATTGATAGCTTTATCCTTCATGAGTTAGAGTTAAATGGAGAAGTGATTCAACACATCACAGTTGGTAAAACTGCAGTGGGGCTTTCCGTTTATGCCGCCCCCAGTGAAGTGAAATCGTCAGACGTCTGCCGTTGTGCCTCAGTCTTAGTTGACTGCCTTTCATCTAGTTTGTGCTGCAAGATTCTCCCTCCCAAGCGCCCATCCAAACAAGTGTTTGTTTGGAAGTGACCCCTTTCCCTTGTGCCAGTGTGAGTAGAACTGTCACCTGGTACCAGAGTCCTCTCTGTGCAAGTCTGCTGGGGGGGAGGAGATGCCTTTCAAATGGCAGTGACAGGTTTAAATGGGAGATGGGAGAGCGTTAAGTATATGAGCTGAGACGTGTCCTCTTTCTCACCAGATGGGTAGCAGGTGGACAGTCAACTGGTTGAGCAGTGACCTGCCCTCACTAGCAATGGCACCTGTTTGAAATACTCCCCAACACATGCCCTCTTAGGATCTGTGGTGGCCAAAAAAATACTGTGGGTTGATTTAATCCATGGGAAGAGTACAGACATGCCCACCATTGTAGGGGAGATTTGGACTGTAGAACGCCTATTAACTGCCTGCGTTTGGGTCGTGTTGATTTTAAGTTATTGTGCAAACCAAATAGTATTTCTGCAACCAAAAGTCACCCATTAGTGAATGCCTCTAAACGAAAGGAATTCTTCTCATTCCCAAACTTTGCTTCAGCAGTAGAGGCCTGAACTTTGCAAACTACCCCTGGCAGTGCAACCTCTTCCATTCCTGTCTTTTTGATACTGTTTTTAAGGGATCTTCTGCTGGTTGTACCCAAGTGTTCATGACTGTGCCAAAGCTTGGGGTGGGCATCACTAGGGCAGCGCCCTTGGCTGCATGTGTATGGAGGACAGCACCCTTCTTTGTGTGCCCAGGAAACCAGAAGGTTACCTGGGAGTTGGTTAGAAGCTTGTGTATGAGGCTGATGGAGGAATGGTGAGTCACGGAGACAACAGACCCATCCATGGAGGGCTGGCCAAGTGGGAAATTTTCCTGATTGAAAAAGAATTCTGCCCATTGTGGTGCAGTTTAGTGGGATGAGGTTTGTCTACAGGGCTCCCTTTTTCCCTCTTGAAGGGTGAGCAGTTTGGTCCATCCCAATGACCCTCTATTAATGCTGTTGAACAGGGTTGAAACTTTGCCCTTAATGCATTCTAAGTACTACGTGCCCTCTGATCTCAGGCCTTGTTTTCTAAAAATGCAAGGGAAGATGTCTATTTTTTTAAGGGCTGTAGCTCAGTGGTAGAGCACTGCTGCTGTCTAAATCGGCCCTTTATCCAGAACCATGAGGACTGGAATCTTATTATGTCAACGGCTGTAGCTCAGTGATAGAGCTTCTGCTTTGCATGCCGTAGGTCCCAAGTTCAAGACCCGGCATTCTCCAAGTAAAACAGAATGCCCTTTAAAATCCTGGAGAGCTGTTACCACTGCCGTAACTAGTCAGCATAGGCAATACTGAGCTACGTGGACTGACCTAGTATACAGCAACTTCCTACTTAAAAGCCATTTTTTAAAATCTAAAGGCTGCAATCCAATACACACCTGGGAGTAAGTCCTATTGAACCGATTGGAGCTTACTTCTGAGTAGACATGGATTGCAGCCTAAGTCTGTAGCTCTGTGCCCACTTACTTGGGCCTAAACTTAATGGGGCTGACTTCAGAGTAGACCTGCATAGGATTGCGTTGTAGAATGTTCAAATGCAATGCAAAGCAAGGTGGTCTCACTTGTTACTTAGGACCTTTTCCTGAACTGACAAGGAGAAACAACGACCCTCTGGGAAACTTGAACACTTTGGGGTGTTACTAAGAAGGTGCTATTCCGCAGTATTTTTAAAGCTCTCTAGAAGAAAGATCAGGCGCTCAAAGGGGTGCTCAGTTGCATATTGAATGCACAGCAGCCTTCCCCAACCTGGTGCCCTCCAGTTTTGGACTGCGACTCCCATTGGCCCCCAGGCAGGGCCACTTAGCAGGTGAATCTACTACAGAATCCCCAAACGTTTTCACTCCGCTTTGTTCACAGGGAAAGGTACAAGGCAGAGAGAAGATTATAGCATGCATTTGCAGTGCACTTAAAATTTTGTTGGGGGGTTTCCCTCGGGGGGGGGGTTGTGCCATGGTGGCACAAATCTCTCGGCCGTGATTGGTTTGGCTGCTCCCTGTCATACAAGGGCCTGTTGTTGCTATTGGTCAAGTTTCTCCTGCTAGCCATTGGCGTGAGATGCTCTGAATCCTAGGGCAATGGAAGGCCTTGGGAAATGAGAGAGCGGTTGTGGGAGGCAGGCAGCCAGAGGGAAGGTCTTGGAATGGGTAAACTGGGAAATAAATGGGCAGTTACGATGGTGTGACATTCATGCAGTGTGATTGCTCTGTGAAGGTTCTTTTATCCTTTTTGCGCTCCCAAGCCATCGCTTGATGCTGATTAAGCTAAGCTTCGTTGACTGGAGTGGTGAAAATGGGTTGAGTGAGATCTCCTTTGAGCTGTGATTGTGGGGAGTGGCTTTGCTGAGCGCATGGAATGGGTTGTGAACTCTGCTCATGTGATGGACCAATTTGTGGTCAGAAGTCCGTAATTTGCACTTGCAGGTCCAAGTGTGTGTGGCATCCCCACCTAGGGACCCCGGGACTCCTTTGTGGCAGATGCACTTATGCCTCTTTCGAGAGCTAGGCCTGTTCCATGTGCTTGATTAGACCTGGGTTGTGGTAGAGCAGATCTCTTCATGTGCATGGTGTTACAAATGAGGTGTGCAGCCACATTCCCTTTTTGAAGAAGCATGGATAGTGCAAACCCAGCATCTGCACCATACAGGACATTATGTCTGTGCTCCCCCACCTAAAATCAGGTCACCAATCTCAAGAATTTCCTTGAAAGGGAACCATACTAGCCTGGGCAGCTTTGATCCTGTTTGTAAGCATGTAGCTCACATGCACCCTCCGCCTAGATCTCGATTCATGTTCTCAACATGCTCTTTTTGATCATCTCAGTGGAGGGTTTTTAAAGGCTTTCTATAAGATTGGCTGCTCTGTACAGCATTATTTCTCTCTGCCTGCTTTTGTAGTTTCTGTTCGTGTGTGTGGTTTTTTGTTTGTAATATTTACCATCTCTCTTCCCAGAGTGATTGCATCTGATTATTTTGCTGAGGTAACAACCCAGTTAGCAATTTCAGTGTCTGTTTTGCTAACATACTGTAGCAGCTCCAGTTGTAACTTGGTCTTCAGTGATGGGAGACCCTCCAGTTATTGCTGAACTCAGCCTCCCATTGTCGCCCTTGACCATTGGCCATGCTGGCTGCCCAGGGCTGATGGGAGTTGGGAGTCCAGCAATGTCTGGAGGGCCACAGATGTTCCCCACCTAGTTGGAAGGTGGCTTTAAACTAGCAGGCTCCAGCATGTGGTCTCTTTCTAGCTGTGTGTTAGGAATTCATTCCTAGACCTGGCTTGGGGAGAGAGGGTGCCTCTGTAATTCTTGCTGGCCCATCCTTTCTTGAAGTAAGGGTTAGAAGTAAGCTGCATTTTGAAAAGGACCATTTAGATTTTTTTTTTATCCTGAAAGGACTGGAAAAGCCAAAAGGTCAGCCATAAACCACTTTTTTTGGGGGGGGGGGAAGAGACGACACGCAGAATCTCCTAGAGTGAATCACACACATCTTCAGTTAAAAGAGTAACAGGATGCTGCCTTATACTAAGTCAGCCCATTGGCCCTTCTAGCTTAGTATTGTTGACATTGACTGGAAGCAGTTCTCGTGTCTGAGGCAGGAGTCTTTCCATGCCCTGCTTGGAGATGCCATGGGGGATTGAACCTGGGACCTTTTGTGTGCAAATCTATGAATGATCCTTGAGTTTGAAGGCCTTGGAGAGTTGCTGCCAGTCGGAGCAGATGGTACCATTCTAAGTGAACCAGGAGAATGACTTGGTATAATGCAGCTCAGGACACAAAAGAGCAGGATTCTTGGGAAAGTTTAAAGGCTTGGAATTGGATATATTCATGATTGCATTTCCCCCCAAGCCTGCTAAACGTGGTTGGTCAGAGGCAAGGCCGGGGGGGGGGGGAGAAGTCTCAGGAAGGCTTAACAAAAATCTATTATTTATGTTTATTTAAAACATGTACAGCTAATTACACAGTTTTAAATGAAGCATTTTTATGGTATGGGGTGGAAATTCAACAGGTGCAGCGTTTCCCTATCACGTGTATCCATTAAGGGAAAAGCTGGCTTGTTTGGAATTTCTGCCTGTTGTACCGAAATTTGTGTTATAGGATTTTTTTTTTCTGAATGAGGGGCATGCATGCAATTCTCTTCACAGTGTTGTCATAATTCTTTTGCAGCTGTGCCGTATATGCTAATATTCAGTCCTAAGCGTCGCTTGCTATCGTTAGGTCCATGCCTGCTGGGTTGCCAGCTTTTCAATTGACCCCTGTAGCTGCGCAGCTTGACACGCACAGAGCTCAGCACGGTGGAGAGTGCTGATCGCCTGCATGCAGCGGGGAAAGCCTTTGCACCTTTGCTCACTGCGCAGCCGGCTTGCTTGTTAAAGGGCACAGGAGCAGAGCAGTTCGTGGTCAGTTGGCAACCACAGATGGAGTCTTCAAAAGCCAGCTTTGCAGGAGCTGTAAAAGACGCCTTTGCATATATGTATTTTTTTCTCCGTCCTGCTTGCCACGTTGTAAAGTGGGGCTGTTTCTCTTGCAAAACAAAAAGCAGGCGGAACGTCACCTCCCCGGGTCTTTGTTGCAGGAGGGGAAGGCGGGGGTGGAGGACAGTGCCTTCCAAGGGGAGGAAGTCCATTGGCCAGCGGAGCAACCAATTGGCACTCTCTTCCTCTTTGCAAGGGCGGGCCAATCAGCGCGCAAAGGAGCTGCCCCGCCCACGCAGGCTGCTCCTGGCGGGGATGCCCATGGTGGGCTTCTCGCAAAAGGTGCAATTGTGCAGCAGGGACCCCGACGGCATCCCCCACGTGAGAACGGAGGCGTTGACACGGGTTTTCTGAAAGATGAAGGTCCTCTGGCCCTGGAGGAAGGTCTGGGCTGGGAAGAGCCATCTCTGCAGGTTGTACAGGGTCTGTGCATAATTTTTTAAAAACATATACATTTGGTCTGTGCAAACATACCTTCCTCTCCTTCGCTCCTCCTTTTTGGAATCCTTGCTTTCTCTCTCGTTGCGCCTTGGCTTGTAAAGCTGCAGCCTCTCATCTCCAGGGCTCCTGTGCTTTTTCTGTCCAGCAGCGGGAATTCAACAGGGGAGGCCTTCTTCAAAGCAGTAGAGCTTTTAGGTGCTTGTAAATGAGGAAGGCAAGGCTAAGCTGCCCTGGACTTGGCTGTTCTTTTTGCTTTCAGTTTTGTGTCTGTTGGTCCTTAGAGGCTGTGGGTGTTGGAAGGTATGTAGTGGTGCCTGAATTGGAGAGGTCCAGAACTGATCTGTCTCTGCCCTTGGTCCAGGGAAGCTCGTTGCAAGTCATATAACAATAATGAAGGCTCTCCAAACAGGCATGATAACCTTTCCCCATACCTTTAGGAATGAAGGCATATATGGCTGCTCCTCTGACCACCTTTATAGATGATAATCTGGTCTCCCCACACCTAATTATTATTATTATTAAATTTACATCCCCCCCTTCCTCCTAGTAGAAGCCCAGGGCAACAATAAAAACACTAAAAACATAGCAACAGGCATTAAAATATACTAAAATAAAACATCTTCAAAAACATATTAAAACAAAACATCTTCAAAAACAGCTTTAAAAAAACAGCTTTGCAAACATCTTAAAAAGCAGTTCCAGCACAGATGCAGACTGGGATAAGGTCTCTGCTTTAAAGGCTTGTTGAAAGAGGAAGGTCTTCAGTAGGCGTTGAAAAGATAACAGAGGTAGTGCCTGTCTAACATTCAAGGGGAGGGAATTCCAAAGAGTCTATACCACTGCACTAAAGGTCCACTTCCTATGTTGTGCGGAACGGACCTCCTGATGAGATGGTATCAGATTAAAGATTATTCCTTTATAATGACGCTCCCATATACCTAATTTCCAAAGCTGGCCATGCTAGATAAGTGTGAGAAGTAAATACATGAACCATCTAAATGGCTGAAGGCGCTTCTGTGGTATCCCTGTATGAGTCTGTGCATCCCTCAGAGATAGCCTCTGTCAGTCTCCGTTAATGTTTTCTTCATCTTGCATTGTTTGTTCTTAGGAAACTGTCTTATATTGAATCAAACCATTGGTCCATCCAGCTCAGTACTGTCTACACTGACTGGCAGCGCAGACAGGGAGTCTCTCCTAGCCTTGCCTAGAGATGCCAGCTATATTGAATATGGGACCTTTTGCGTGCAAGACAGATGCTCTACCACTGAGCTGCTGCCATTCCCCAAGTGCACCTGATGCCTGACCTTGAGTGCCTGACTGAGTTGCAGTTCTGTGTGTGTGTGCGCTTATCAGGATCTGGGCTCAGAGCATTGATTTATGTAGAAATGCAGGCTAGGGGTGTGTGTGTACACACTTCTCTCTAGGTTGGTGGTTGTCACATTGTCATGCTCCTAAGATGTCATAAAAGTGAATTTAGATTTAACCCGGGTGGGGAAAGAGATTTCTGGGAGAACTCTGCTCTGAGGCCTTGTTTCTCTTCTCATTCTCAGCAAACATCACCATGTCCCCCAACCACTTAATTTTTTTAAAAAAAACTTCTTTACTTCTCCCATCCTTCCCCAACAAAACCCTATAGCACCCAGAGTGTTTTTCAATTCTGTAACAAATATTACATTGCTAAAATTGCTAGTCATCTTCTCTTTTCACATGGGTCTTGACATTCTGCATTTTGAATGTGGCCTTTTTCCTAAGCTGAGGGCAAAATGTGTGGTGGTTTACCTTCCTTCATGTTTTCTCCTTTAGGCAGGCACCCTTCCTTCCCACGTCTCTGAGCGCTTAGCATTTTACGAGAAGCTAAAAGCCGCCGTGATGGAACAATATGCCGAACGAACCCGAAAAGAGAGCCATCCAATTCGGATTTTCCTGCCAAATGGCAAAGAAGTAGATGGAGAGGCCTGGGTGACCACACCATATCAGGTGGCCCTGCAGCTCAGGTGGTTTTCAACTTTTATTTTGTGCTTGCTCCCTGCAGATTGGTTTTCTCTTGAGCGTTGTTTTTTTTAAGCAAAATTTTTAAGTGAAGGAGGCTGGTTGGCAGCTGTGAGGGCTGCAGACAGAAACTCGCAACTGCAAGATTTGAGATCCTGCCTTTGTAAGGCTAAAACACCCTCCCTTGTGGGAGACGGGCGATTTGAAGTTTCTTGAGATGCTCAGAGATGCTCTAGTGTGTTTGGAGATGTGGAGATGCGGGCCGCAGAGCGTGGGTGGAGAGTCACCAAAGAGTTTGCCAAATTTAGAGAGCAACTGCAGGTAGCTTGGGTAAAGCTAGCCCGATCATATGATCTTTCTTCGCCCCCTGTTGCTGCCAGTGTGTTCAAGAGGAGAATGCCATGCTGAGCCCAGATATGGCAATTACCTCTCTGTCTCTCTACTCCAGGGATGGGCAACCTCTGCCCCTCCAGATGTTGCTGGAATACAACTCCCATCTTCCCTGCCCACACTGGCTGCAGTGGCTCATGGGTGTTGGAATCCACCAATATCTGGAAAGCCAAAGGTTCCACATCCTGGATCTACCCAAACACACTCCTCTCGTGGATACTGGTGGCGCTCTTGAGGAATACACTTTGCATTAGGCAGAGCAACTAAACAGCACCAAAGAGTGAGCCCTGTGTGTGTAAATCTTTACCTTTTCCTTGAGTATAATCACACTGAAGCTCTAGACTTAAGAAAATTAGAGGCCTTGTTTGCTATAGGAAATACATGCTTGATAGAGAAGGGTTCTAGTTCTAACTAGGTTGGAGGTGTAAAGGGGCCATGTCTGGTCTTTGTCCTCATGCTGCAGGGGAGACAGTGGGGAGATTATTATTATTATTATTATTATTATTTATTGCATTTGTATACCGCCCCATAGCCGAAGCTCTCTGGGCGGTTTACAACAATTAAAAAGGTTAAAAACAAATATACAAATTTAAAAACACATTTTTAAAAAGCAATTTAAAAACACATGCTAAAATGCCTGGGAGAAGAGGAAAGTCTTGACCTGGTGCCGATAAGATAACAGTGTTGGCGCCAGGCACACCTCGTCAGAAAAATCATTCCATAATTTGGGGGCCACCACTGAGAAGGCCCTGTCCCTTGTTGCCAGCCTCCGAGCTTCCCTCTGAGTAGGCACCCAGAGGAGGGCCTTGGATGTTGAGCGTAGTGTATGGGTAGGTTTGTGTCGGGAGAGGCGTTCCATCAGGTATTGTGGTCCCAAGCCATGTAAGGCTTTATAAGTTAAAACCAACACCTTGAATCGAGCTCGAGATGTCTTCTCTCCCAAGAGAGAGCGAAGAAGAAAGAGGAACCAGAGATGAGGTTAGCAACTCTAAGAATATCAGTTTACACAGTGAAGTATAGGTCAGCCCAGAGAGGAGAGACAGCCTAGGAATCTTCGAGGTCCCTTCTCTATCTGTTGTAACCCCATGCAAAGCTGCCAAGTTTTGAGTGGCCTTCCAACACTTCCAACGCTTTGGATCAGGTATAAGGAACTAGTTTCCCTTCAGTTGTTGCTGGAGTCCAACTCCCAGCGACCAGACCAGCCTCTTGTCAGGGATGTTGACAGGAGTTGTAGCCCATCAATGCCCATCACCCTAGAAGGAAACACTTGCAATTCTCTATCCCTCTCATCCGAATCTTGGCTGCAGTCCTAAATGTGCTTACCAGGGAGTAAGCCATGCTGGAGACAGTAGGACTTCTTTCAGAGTAAACCTGCTTAGGTTTGCGCTTTGTGTGAAATTTGTTTTGCAATTCCTGCAGTTGTGCTGTGCAGCTGCGGAGATGGTTAGTGGGCCCTGGGGAATCCAACTTCCTGCGAATTGCAGCTTTCCATTTTTAAAAAAATGGCAAGGAAGAGTAAGTTTCTGGTCCTTAAAGATGTATGCTTGAGACAGATGGTGGCAATGCTTGGTGAAATCACTCTTGGCCGTTTCCCAACACTACCAGAGAGGGAGAGGGGATCGTTCTTTTATCTTTGCAGTCTTTCTCTGTCGGGAAGGGCCTTAACTCAGTGGCAGAGCATCTGCTTTGCATGCGGTAATTCCCAGGTTCAATCTGCCGCCCTGGGCTCCTGCTGGGAGGAAGGGCAGGATATAAACCAAATAATAATAATCTCCAGAGAGATCCTGTCTGAAACCTTAGAGAGCCACTGCCAGTCAGCATAGATGATACTAAGCTAGATGGACCAATTGTCTGTCTTGGCTAATTGAAGGCAGCTCCTTCTGTTCCTATTTAAACCAGCCCTTCATTCAGAACCATGAGGACTGGAATTTTACTTTTAATTTTAAGGGAAGGGCCATAGCGTGTCATCTGCTTGGCCTGCAGAAGGTCCCAGGTTCAGCCCCTGACAGCATCTCCAAGTAGGGCTGGGAAAGACTCCTGGTGTGAAACCCTGGAGAGCTGCTGCCAGCCAGTGTGGGGAATACTGTGCTAAGTGGGCAGATGGCCTGGCTCAATATAAGGCGGCTTCCTCTGTTCCAACTTCGTCTCCTTTTGGGTGACCTTTACACCTTTTCTTTTAACCATTTTATGCACACCGCTGAGAAACTCTTCATATTAAGCGGTATATGAACACCAAAAATGAAAACCCAATCTGTTTCCTCTTGTTCTTGTTCCCAATCCAATGGGTTCTAATATATCCTCTCCGGGTTGCATCTTCCAGCCAGAGACTGGCGAAGGGCACCGTGGCAGCGCGAGTGAACGGGAGCCTCCATGACCTGGGTCGCCCACTGGAGACCGATGCCACCTTGGAATTTGTGGGTTTCGATTCTCAGGATGGGCAGGCGGTGAGTATTTTGCTGGTGCTCATTTGGCAGGTGGGGAAGCGCAGCTGCTGAATCTCAGCTAGTGTGGAGCAAGCGAGCAAAGAAAAAAGGCTTTGCTCTCTCCAAATACCTAACCACCCCTCTCCCCGAATCTCTCTTGGCCAGCTCTTCTGGCACTCCAGTGCCCATGTTCTAGGGGGTGCCGCTGAGCGTTTCTACAGCGCCCACCTGTGTCATGGGCCCAGCACCGAAAATGGCTTCTTCTATGACATGTATTTGGATGAGGAAAGGTAAGCTGGAAGGGTGATGGTGGGAGTGGTTTGCAGCCACAGCTTTGGGGGCAATGTTTACTCTTTTTTTTAAGCGTTTCTGCCCTGCTCCTCTGCCAAAAAAAGGGCTTATACATCCCAAGAATAGGACAGTCCTTGCCCTTGTGCATGCAATCGAAAAGATACGACATGAAAGGAAAAGGGATTGGGAGGGAGAAGGAAAACAACAGGTGCAGGCTCTAGTTTTTAAAAGTTACAGAGTTCTGTAAATGACCAGCTGGAATGGAAAAAGTTCACAGAGTTGGAGCCAAAAGTTGCTGGCCTCTCTGCTGACCCACCGGAGAACCCCTGTGTTCCCTTTCTAAAATAAAACATTGGAGAAAGGCTGTAGCTCAGTGGTTAGAGCATCTGCTTGTATGCCAAATGTCCCAGGTTCAGTCCCCAATGGCATCTCCAGGCAGGGCTGGGAAAAGCCTCCTTGCCTGAAACCCTGGAGGGCTGCTGCCAGTCAGTGTCGACAATACCAAGCTCGGTCTTACTTAATATAAGGCAGCCTCCTAGGTTTCTGTTAAGCAAAAACATTGCAAGTGAGCCTCTACATTTTGTTTATATAATTTATAATTTATATAAATTACATGAATTTATTATAGCAGTTTATATAAAACAACAAAACACATTGTGTTATTTTATATGCCCACACCTCCCTCCACTCCCCAAACAGGAGCAGATGTGATCTAACAACAATCCTGTTTGGGGAGTGGAGGGAGGTGTGGGCATATAAAATAACACAATGCGTTTTGTTGTTTTATATAAATTGCTATAATAAATTATATAATATCATATGTATTCTATAGTTTTTTTAATTGTAGTATCACGGATTCTTTTATTTCTTAAATATTTGTGTTTTATTGTGTTCCATTGAATTCAATATGTAATAAAATGCAATAATTAAAAGAAGCAGCTGAATATCAGTATACATGTTTAGTGCAGCGAACACACCATCTCCCGTCTTCAACCACAAATCCACAGCCCACGCAGACCACCTGAATGAAGCTCGCGGGCCACAGTTGGGGATCCCTTGGCCTTGTAGGATTCCCTCCGCCCTTGGGTGGGTGATCTATCTTTAACTGTCCACTAGATGTCCTCATTGGTTAAGAAACCATTTGGACACATTTTTTTAGCTGCTTAAACCTGGGGTGGATTTTGGTTGGTTAGGTCTGTGCACGACACATATGCCACGTACTGAGAAATTTTGCTACTTGTTTTTAAACTTCTTTCAGAATCTCCCGGATGATTTTATGTCTGGATTGTTGTAAAGTATGGCAATTACTTAGTGGTGACTTATGTCTCTTGATATTATCTTGTTAATGAATATCCATGGCCAAATTATATTATGTGGGTTTACGGTGATTGCTTTGTAATATGCGACTGCTGTAAGATACAGTATATTGTTGGCTAATAAATAAATACCTTTTAAAAAAGAAAAAGAACGTGGCAGACAGGGAAATAAAGCCTTAATCTCCAAAGTTTCCGGTATCAAATGAGCAGGAAAACAAATGAAACTCTTGATTAGGACTAATCACGTTCTCCCTTTTCTGAGATAGTCAATGGCATCATCAGCTGGTCGTTATCAAGAGTTTATCTGCCTTTCTGTTCGCTAGATACAAGTGCTTTGAAGATCAGACCTTTTATGACTTTCTTTGTCATTTTCTGTCTCTCTGGGCTGCACTTAATTGCTTAACGCTATCCGTTGAGGCCTCTGTCTCATTGTGAAGGCCCTTTCTGCTATCCCTCACAGGACTGTGTCCAGCAAAGACCTGCCGCAGTTGGAGGACATCTGCAAGGCGATCATCTCAGAGAACCATCCTTTTGAGCGTCTGGAGGTGTCCCGGGAGGATGTGATGGAGCTCTTTAAGGTGTGAAGCCTTCAGAACATCAGAAGAGCCCTGGCTGCTAGATCAGGCCAGAGGGGGCCCGTCTAGTTCAGCGTCCTGTTCTTGCAGGGCTCACCAGGTGCCTCTTCTGGGAAGCTCACAAGCAGGGCCGGAGCGCAACTGCAGCGCTTTCCCCCACTTGGGATTCCCAGTGGAGGGAGAGCATAGCTGTTGATACCCAGATTGCAAAACTTGCCCTGTCTTGGAGGGAGGGGTGGGGGGAGTGAACACCATTCAGAAGAGGTGATATTGCTCCTCCAGAGGCCTTAGGACAACTTGCCATAGTCGAGTGTTGTCTGGGATCGGTTTTCATCATGTTAGCGCTCATCTAGCTCATTCACACTTGCGCAAATGTCCTGGGAAAAAACGATTCATGAGAACCGCCTGCCGGATCAGGCCCAAAGGGGCCCATCTAGTCCAGAGTCCTGTTCTCACAGAGGCCAGCCGGATGCAGCAGCACTCCCCCCACTTGTGATCCCCAGCAACTGGTATTATTCAGGGGTAGTGGAGATAAAACAGAGAGCCATCCTGGCTAGTAGCTTTAAACCACCCTTCCTCAGTCTGGTACCCTCCAGTTGCCTCTGGACTACAGCCGCCATCATCATCCCTGACTGCTGGCCTGGTTGGCTGCAGGGGCTGAAGTCCAGCAACAGCCAGAGGGCACCAGGTTGGGAAAGGCAGCCTTAAGCGGTGGACCTGCACATTGAACTTTCCTCTGAAGTTTTTATTTTTACATATAGAATATGTTGATTGACAATACGGGGAGAACCGTCACATTTTTCTCGGGGCCTTCTCAGTTGTGGCTCCCCATCTGGAATGAGGTCTCCAAGTGGGAGCTGCCTGGCACCCTCATTGACATCTTTTCGGTGCCAGGTAAAGACTTGTCATCTTTTCCCCCAGCCTTCCGATAGACTGATGATTTTGTTTGTTATTAGGGTGCTGCCCAGGCTTCCGGGGGGGGGGGAGAGAGGTGTTTTTGTTGTGCGACATATTTGGGTTTGTAATGATGTTGTAAATCGCTCGGAGACCTTCGGGTAACAAGCGATTAACCCAATAATAATTGAGTTAAGTACGATGCCCCTTGTCAGTGACACAGCTGGATTTCACAGGGACGCTCGAAGCCAAGACGGCGAGGATTTTCAGGAAGGTGGCGTCTTCCAGACAAGTAGAGTATATGAGCACGAGGAAGATTTGCAAAATAACTTAAAGCTTAGGTGAAGTGAAGCGTGATGTATTTATCTTCTGAGCTGAGGCCGCGGTCGTTAAGGTCTCTTTCTGAGTATCTGGTTATCCTCATATGTCAAGTCCAGGGCTGGCTAACCTGTGGCCCTCCTAGAGGTTGCAGGACTGCATCTCCAACCATTGGCTAAGCTGGCTACTCCAGCAACATCTGGAGGGCACAGGACCTCTGCTTTACGGTGCCATGGGATGCTCTTGTCCTCTTTTCAGCTGATGAACGCGGCTCCCTTACTGGAATTTCTGTCCATGAAGGGTTGTGGCCGTGTACCTTAAAAGCGCTGCCAACAGGTTGTTCAACTTTCATTTTTTGCTGCTGCTGCTGTTTTGGTGGCTGACCTGGTTTCTGAAACAGGTGCAAAGGTTGGCAATTTATAGAATCTGCTGGGTGTGAGAAAAAAAAAGGTCTGCAATTTGTGGCATTTTCTGCCACAGGATGTGGCAATGGCCAGAGGCTTAGTGGCTTCCAGAGGGCATTAAACGAGTTCCTGGAGGAAGAGGAGAGCGCTGTCAGGGGCTATTAGTCCATGATTGCTTAAATTGAACCTCCATGTTCAGAGGCAGTCTGTCCCAAATACCAGTTGCTGAGGACCAACAGCTGCCTTTGTTCTCTCCTTCTGGGCTTCTGTTTGGGCTCTGTGAGGAAACAGCCAGTGCGAGGACTGATAGTACACAGAGTCAGACCCTTGGGTGCATCTAGCTTATTATCGTCAACACTGACTGGCAGCAGCTCTCCAGGGTGGCAGACGGGACATTCCCAGCCCTCCCTGGAGACGGGAGTGAACATGGGACCTTCTGCATGCAAAGCAGGTGCTCTACCAGTGAGCTACAGTCTTTTCCCTAAAAATATAATAAGATTCCAGTCCTCATGGTTCTGAAGAAGGGGCTGGTTTAAACAGGAATGCAGGATGCTGCCTGATAGTAAGACCCTTGATCCTTCTAGCTCAGTATCGCCTGCACTGACTGGCAGCGTCTCTCTCCAGGATTTCAGGCAGGGGGAAGTTCTCAGCTGTACCTGGAGATGCCTCTGAGACCTTCTG
Source organism: Rhineura floridana (assembly GCF_030035675.1). Lineage (NCBI taxonomy): Eukaryota > Metazoa > Chordata > Lepidosauria > Squamata > Rhineuridae > Rhineura > Rhineura floridana. The sequence continues at coordinate 12,111,073 of NC_084501.1, forward strand.
AATGCGAAGGAGATGCTCTGCCACAAAGCTGTGGCCCTTCCCCAGTGATGATGAGAGTTGAGAGCACCAGAAGGGGGAAGATGGCCAGGGCTCTTCTTACATTCTTTGTGGGGTCAGGGAGAGATGTAGGAGAGAACTTGCCCAGAGGCATCCTAGTGGACTTTGCATAAACAAATACGTTTGACGGGTTTATTCGGAGCGTTGCGTTGCAGAGGAAGGCAATACAAAAGTTTTCCGTGGTGGAAATAAAGCCTCCATATCCAGGAGCAGTCAACCTCTGCCTTTATTATTTTTAATAATAATTTCAAATGTGTCGAGAGCGTTTAGGAAAGGGGCGTGTGGATTTTCGAGAGCACCGTTGTGGGATGGGTAGAGTTGACATCCATGATTTATTCCGGGCTTTCTTGACCGTCGCTGGTCCGTGTGACTCTTGTTTTTGCCCTTCCAGCATAACAAATTCAAACTGCGGATGATCAATGAGAAGATGAACACTCCGACCACCACCGTGTACAGGTGAGTGAAATTTCTGGCTCTCTTCGTCCTTGGCTAACCTGTACTTAGTGCCCGGGAGAAAACGAAGACTGCTCCTCCTCCTTTGTCCAAATCTGACCCTCCTGCCTGGCAGCGAAGATGCGCAGATCAGTTTTTTTCCAATTCCGTACCTGTTTCATGTGAGCTATAAGTCCGTTTTGTCCAGCGTCCTGTGGATTTTTTGCAGATTGTACTTAAATTGTACACATTTCCCCCCCCCCAAAAAGCATTTTTGCATACCCTTTCTGTGTAAGATAAGACATTTTGTGTGCATTTTTAAAACCGCAACTTCATCACAAAATCCAGAGAATTGGACAATTGGAACGATAAGTTTGTTCCAATCTGCTTAATAAATGCTGTTCTTACCTGGTGGTTCTGGAACACTGAGAAAGCCTGTCTGTGTCACATTCCACGGGAGAGAGAAAAATATGTAATAAGATCTAGCAATCAATAGATGTGGCCCATCAGAGATGGCAGGAATCTGCTATTCTACTTGGCTTCTTTGTAGAAGTTAAATTAAAAGCAAGACAGTTGGCTGTATCTAGCTAAGTTTTAGAATAGATCCATTGAACTGAATGGGCCTGATTTAGTCATACCCATTCACTTCGGTGGGTTTACTCTGAGTCGGACTAACATAGGATAAAACTCAGGTATACAAAGCAATATCATCACTACTGCCCCAGCAGTGAAAGCATCAGGAATAATCAGGAAGCCACATAGAGGTTCTTTTTTGTTTACAATCAAGCAGTATATAAATGTTAAATGAAATTAATAAATAAACGCTTGAGTAAGGAAAGGCCAGAAATTGACTGTTGCATCCCATTTCTTTGCTGTCTGCAGGTGTGGGACCTTAATTGACCTCTGCCGGGGGCCCCACATCCGGCATACTGGGGAGATCCGCGCACTGAAGCTCCTAAAGGTGGGATGCTCACAGCCCCATCTGCAAGGGCTCCAGAGGAGGGTGGAGAGGCTGGCCTGCACTGCAGGGAGAGTTAAGGGTGATCAGATTGTCTCCAGGCCGTCCCAAGACATTTTCTGGCCTGTGGCAACAGGCAAAATGCTGCCACCACCATCCCATATACAAAAGTTGACCAGACTGGTGGTGGGATCTTACTTGGACATCCTCCGCTACCCCGTGGGTTCCAGGCTGGCTTGGTCAGACTTGATAAGAGGCAGCCTCTGCTGCTTTTGCTTTGGTAATTTATAGGCATAAGGACATGAGAAGAGTGTGCTGGATCAGGCCAAAGGCCCCCCCCCTCATCCAGCCACCTGTTCCAACAGTGGGATGCACCAAAGCAGGACCTGAGTGCAGCCACAGCAACTCTCCCCGCCCACAGTTTCCGAAAGCTGGTGCTCAGAAGCACACTGCCCTCCAGCTATGGGGGCAGGGGGTAACCATTGTGACTAGTAGCCCTTGGCAGCCTTATCTCCCATGAGTTTGTCTAATGCTTTTCTAGAGCCGTCCAAGCTGGGGGCCGCCTCTGCCTCTTGGCGGTTCAGAGCTTTGCGGAGAGGTCTCGGAGGGCAGGGGTTTGCCATTGGGAACCGCGGAAGGCGCCTTGTACCACGTCAGACCCGTCTAGCGCAGTGTGGTCTGCACTGGCTGGCAGCAGCTCTCCTGGATGGCGGGCAGGGGACAGTCCCAGCCCTCCCTGGAGACGCTGTTGGGGACTGAAGTGGGGACCGTCTGCGTGCAGAGCAGGTCCTCTCCCACTGAGCTGCAGCCGTTCCCAACAGGAACATCTTACTGGCAGTCTGCTCTGACTGGCAGCCGCTCTCCAGCTCCACCCGGAGAAGTTGCTGGAGACAGGACCTGGGATGCTTTACCGCTGAGCTCCAGCCTTTCCTGAGGATTCCCAGGCCAGGATTGCATGACCCAGAGGGGTCCTTCTGGACCAAGTGACACTGCCTCTGTCTCTTTTTTGGCTTGGCAGAACTCCTCCTCCCATTGGCACGGAGACCCCTCCAAGGAGACCCTCCAGCGCGTCTACGGCATCTCCTTCCCCAGCTCCAAGCAGCTGGCGGAGTGGGAGCGGGCTCAGGAGGAGGCCACGTGGCGGGACCACCGGCGGATAGGCAAGGTGGGGTGCAATTAAGGCAAGTTGCTGAGTCTGCTCTCCCTTCCGGCTTCCACGTCTCTCTGCCTGTGCACCAGCAGTTGGGAAGCGCTTCAGCCCAAGGGCCACATTCCCTTCTGGACAGCCTTCCGGGGGCCACATGGCAGTGGCGGGCAGAGCCAGGGGGAAAAGCGAGCAGAGCAACAAAAGTAAATGTGACCTTTGTACGCTCGGCTGGTTTTTTTGCCCGCTCCTCTGTCTTCCATCCAGACAAGCGAGAGGCATTAGAGTTTGGAGACACATCCAGGCCAGGCAGCAGCACTTGAGATGGGAAGCAGTGTCGGTGAGGGGTTTGGCCGCCTGGGGAGGGTTTCTAGGGCCAGATAGAAGAGCCTGGAGGGCCGCATTCGGTCCTCAGCCCTGAGCTTCCCCACGCCTGTTATAGGAGCCGTAAGGGCAATGGAGCCCTGTCCTTTAACCCAGGGTTGGAGAACCTGTGGCCCTCCAGATATTGCACTTCAGCGCCTCCCAGCATGACCTGGTGGGCTGCAGGTTGCCCACCTCTGGGCTACCCCAAGGAGACCCCAGGCCAATTTCTATGGCCTCCCTCCCTCCCTCTCTCCCTCTAGCACATGAGACAATCCTTACCGAGAGGGTCAGGCTGGTGGCCTTTTTGTTTTCTGCCTCCCTTTCTCTTCTCTGACTGGCAGCTCTCTGGGGTTTCAGAAAGGGGTCTTGTTTTCTAGCTGCCTGGAGGTCTCTTGCAGGCAAAGCGTGTGCTCTGCCACGCAGCTGTCGCCCCTCCACAGGTGTGGCGTGCGAGGGCAGGTAAGGTGGGTCCCTGCTGTGGGGCTTGTGCGCCTCTTAAATAGTCCTCCTGGGTATCCACAGGGTAGGTACGGGGGGCAGTCGTACCCCACTGGCAAAATGTAGAGGCGCTGTTCTCGTTCATTTTTATTCATTTATTGATTATTACATTTATTATTTATTTATTTATTTCATTTCATTTATAAACCGCCCATAGCTAATAGCTCTCTGGGTGGTGAACAAAGCAAGATTAAAATACAATATTACAATAAAAGCAATAACAAATAGCAGCAAGTTAAACATTTATATCCTGCCCTTCCTCCCAGTAGGAGCCCAGTGAGAGAAACTACTCTGCTCCCGCTTTCGTTGTTTTACTTTGCCCCCTCCCTGGAAAAAAAATCCCTGGAGACGCTCATGTTAATCGATTTCTAAAATTAGAATCAAAAGCCAAGCGCCCTTCAAGGAAAAAAACCCTCAGTCTCCCTCTCTGTCTTTGTTCCTCTCCAGGATCAAGAACTTTTCTTCTTCCACAAACTGAGTCCAGGAAGCTGCTTCTTCCTTCCCAAAGGGGCGCACATCTACGCCGCCCTCGTGGACTTCATCAAGGTGAGCTTTGCTCCCTAAACCGTTGTTTCTCAGGGTCCCGGAGTGGGGCGCCTCAAGGCCCAGCCCCACCGTTCTACCTACCTGTGACTCTGTGAGCTGGTTTGGATGCCTGGCTGTTTGAGGTGGGCCATTTGAAATTTGTCCACACATGCATACACACACGGTAACATGGGACGCAGTCTGATCAGGGGATTCCCCAGCATAGCCCTTGCTGAAGCAAATGGGAGCTGCGTGCGGGCCCGGCGGGTTGACATTGCAGGTGCTAGCCAACTGGAGCTTTGCAAGGATGCAGTGGCCGACATTGCAGACACTAGCTGAGTGGAGGTGTGCGAGGACATGGTGGTTGATGGTGCAGGCGCTAGCCAAGTGGAGCTGCACAAGGACACAGTGGTTGACATTGCAGACACTAGCCAAGTGGAGCTGTGTGAGGACATGGTGGTTGATGGTGCAAGCGCTAACCAAATGAAGCTGTGCAAGGACACCGTGGTTGACACTGCAGGCATTAGCCAAGTGGAACTGTGCGAGGACACAGTGGATGATGCTATGGGCGCTAGCCAAGTGGAGCTGTGCGAGGACACAGTGGTTGATGCTATGGGCGCTAGCCAAGTGGAGCTGTGCAAGGACATAGTGGTTGACGTAGGCGCTAGCCAAGTGGGTCCCTCCACAGCTGACCCAGGGCCCTCTGTAGTAACTCTCCTTCATGGCTTCCATTCATTTGAGCAGCTCTTTCCCAGAAGAATTTCTCCACAGGTTATGCAGTGTGGGTGAGATCACTCTTTTCCTGTGGCTATGATTAACACAGTCTATAGAACGACTGTTTTAGTAGACTTTAGACCCAATGTTTTTATTAATATGTGTCTCTCGTCTCTGAAAGGTGTTTCCTCATAGAAAAAGTGCCATTAGGGGTTTTGTCCATTGAAAATTGGAGAAAAATGTTGTCCCAGACAGGAGAATAGCAGAGAGTTCAAAAATACACGATTTCTGTTGTTCTTGCCAAATCAATCCCATTATCCGTGAACTAAGAGGCGGAAGCGGTCAACATAATCTCTTTTCAGGGAATCGAAAGTATTAGTTACCAGGAAGTAAAAAAGGCAGGTTGTATTATCATCCTATTAGAATGGGTTCTAAAGGTTAGGAATTTTTTTAAAAAAAACTTTAAGCAAGACTTTCCTTTTTAAAACAAGGTAGCCAATAAAAAAAATTTAATTTAAAAAATTGTCTTCCCTCCCACTCCACGGCCGATGTTCTGTTACCAGGTGGTACGGTCATCTCTTGCCTAATTCTCTCTCTGCCTTCCCCCACCCCCCAATGTCCCCTTTCCTTCTTTAATTCCCAGAGCGAATATCTCAAGCGCGGCTTCTCCGAGGTGATCACCCCCAACATCTTCAACTCAAAGCTCTGGGAGGTATCTGGCCACTGGCAACACTACGCAGAGAACATGTTCTCCTTTCAGGTTGAAGACGAGACCTTTGCCCTCAAACCTATGAACTGTCCTGGCCACTGGTGAGTTATGGAGGAGGGTTGAGACCCGGAGCATATTCAGCTGGGCGGCTCCGTTCATGGTAGGGATGCTAGAGAAACTCGATTCCCTTTGTTCAAAGGCCAATCTATTCAAATCCGCACTTCCTGAAACAGCGCAAGGCCTCATACACAGCCGTCCTTCGACATTCACGCTTGCCCGAATTTTTGCAGCGAAGTTCTGCAACCAAAGCGATGCTTTCAAAAATGCATCTATTAGGGGGAAACCTTGCATAAAAATAAACATGTTCGTGAAAATAATATCCAGGACTGCTTTAAATTAGGGGAAGCGACTTACAGAAATGCGTACATCAGTCAAAACTGCCTGCAAACGCGTTTAGTAGGAGAAATTCACACTAAAATGCTGGTGAATTTTCATGACGATGTTTGGTGTTTTTTTAAATTGCCAACTGTTGCCGAACTGCGGAGAACTGAATTTAAGAGTGTTAAAATGAGAAGCTGAGAGAAGGGAAACTGAGAGATCCTTCCATCCCTACTCGACCAAGAGAAGGAAGATCTTCTTCATGCTAAGACTAATTCCCACTCTGGAGGACGTGGAGAGAGCCGCCGACCTAGATGGTTTTAAAAGAGGCGGGTTGTGAAGACAAATCCACAGAGGGAGGGAGGTCTGCCAGCATCTGTTTAGGGTGATAGGTTGATGGAACCTCCAATCTAGGGGGCAGTATACCTCTGAAAGCCAGTTACTTGGGGGGGGGGGGCGGCTGTTGTCTTCTGGCCTTGCCAGTCAGCTTCCTGAAGGCATCTGACTGGCCACTGTGCTAGACAGGATGGATGTGGGTTTTGTTTTGTTTTTTAGACTGATCTAGCGGGACAGCTCTTACGACAAAGGCCCTGACTCAAGACAGAGAGGGTGTCGGATGTAAAAAAAGAATGCAGGGCGTAACTTTAAGCGGAGAGGTTTGGGGCCTTGTAGGAGGCTGCCTTATACCATTGGTCAATCTAGTTTAAGATCGTCAGCACTGACTGGCAGCAGCTCTCTGGGCCATCAGGCAAGGGATATTCCCAGACTTCTTTGGATTGAACCTGGGACCTTCTGCATGCAAGGCAGATGTTCTTCCCCTGAGCGACGGCCCTTGCCCAGGACTTACTGATTTAGACTGCAATCCAATATACACTTCCCAAATTAAGTCCCATTGAACCCAATGGAGCTTACTTCTGAGTAGACATGTATTGGATTGCACTGTTAGTCAGGCTGCCTGCCCTAGACACCTGCCCCCACAGTTGCTCCCTGGTGTTCAGGTGCTGCCATTCATCAGCAGCACTGTCTGTACACCGTGTGAAATTATTAAAACTCTGCCTTTGGCCACCCCAGGCTCTTTTCCAAGAAAGTCTGAATTCCTTGACTGGTACAAGTCTTGCGAGTCAAGCCAAGCTTCTGTTACTGCTACAGACCTGTTTGCGTAAACATATTTTATTTTGCTGATCATGGGGTGAGGCAGGGCACTGGAGTTCTGTCCTCAGTCACTGGACGTTTTATTCAGCTGTCCTGCTGGCTTTTGAAAGGTCAGCAGATGTTGCCCTTTCAAACATACCTTTGCCACAATAAGGGCCAGCAACTTAAAAAACTTTTCCTAATGAAACCCGAGGTTGAAGCATAGCTCCACAACCATGAGGGCTAGAAACATGCTCTTTTTAAAATGGGAAAAAAATGAAAGCAGAGATTATCAGGAAGTTGAATTGTGTGACCCAGTACAATGCTGCACATGTTTTATCTGAGCTTCTGTAGAATATTGGCATTCACAGCTTTGCTTGTGATGATTGCGTAAATCCTGTATTTTTCCTTCCCGTGTAGTCTCATGTTCAGCCACCGCCCCCGATCCTGGAGGGAGCTGCCTCTCCGCCTCGCTGATTTTGGGGTCCTGCATAGAAATGAACCCTCAGGAGCCCTTACAGGGCTGACACGGGTTCGCCGATTCCAGCAAGATGATGCCCACATCTTCTGCTCCATGGATCAGGTGAAGGATATTTTGGCTCGTGCTGGGGTTGGGATGAAAGCAGGATGCCTGCATGGCTAAATGGAGTGCTTTACATATTTCCTTTGGAGCAGTTCTCTGGAGCCCCATTGGCAAAACTGGAGCATCTTTTAAAGGGGAGGTGGGAGTTCCAGGACAAACTAGGAAGTACCAGAGTTCTAAATCCTTTACGTCTGTCTTCATCCGCAATGCCATTTCTCTCTTCTCTCCCCAACACCCCTGAACTCAGCTGGAAGGAGAGATCCAAAGCTGCCTGGATTTTCTCCAAGCCGTGTACTCCACTTTTGGATTCACGTTACGCTTCTATTTCTCTACTCGCCCTGAGAAATTTCTCGGAGAGGCTCACCTTTGGGATCAGGCCGAGGAGGTAAGAAGGCAGCCACCTGCCACCTTCCCCCCTGATTCTGCTTTGCGGACCCTAAACCCACCCAGGGATGGGGAGCGCTGATTATGCTTCCCTGGATGGGAGGGTAAGAGAGGGGTGTGCACACCCGCACGAGGCTGCATAGAAACTAGGCTACTGTACAAAGGTAAAAATGTACATTCGTTGCTCCACCCACTTTTGCCTCACCCACCACGGACATGTCACACACACACACACCGGAAAGCTTGCCCAGAAGGGAATGTGGCCCTTGGCCTGAAAAAAACGTTCCCTGCTCACTTTCTCCTTTGAACCCAGTTTAAATCTTAAAGAAAAAACAACTGCCAGATTGCTGTTGTGGTTCCTTCTAGTCAAGAAATCAGAAGAAGGCTAAGACTGGAGAGGGCAGCTGTGAGAGAACTATAAAAGGTCCTCAAATGCAAAGATGTATCACTGAACGCTAAAGTCAGGATCATTCAGACCATGGTATTCCCAATCTCTGTGTATGGATGTGAAAGTTGGACAGTAAAAAAGTGGATAAGAGAAAAACCAACTCATTAGAAATGTGGTGTTGGAGGAGAGCTTTGTGCATACCAAGGACCGTGAAAAAGACCAATTGGGTGTTAGAACAAATTAAACCAGAACTGTCACTAGAAGATACTGAGAAGACATGATTCACTAGAAAAGACAATAATGCTGGGAAAAACAGAATGGAGTAGAAAAAGAGGAAGACCAAACGCGATGGATTGATTCCATAAAGGAAGCCACAGACCTGAACTTACAAGATCTGAACAGGGTGGTTCAGGACAGTTGCTCTTGGAGGTCGCTGATTCATAGGGTCGCCATAAGTCGAAATCAACTTGAAGGCACGTAACAACAACAACTAGTCCCCGCCCCCCAACACACCTGCTCCAAATCTTCTCTCTCCAGATCCTGGTGTCTAGGAGAGCATTTCTCATGTGCAAATTGGTACCAGCAAATTGCAGCTAGAGAGCTTTACATGTTATCGTTTCACGCGTACTGACGGATATGCTGTTTTAGCTTGTGTGTGTGCTCTTGAAATGTCTAAATTTATTTATTTATTTATTTAAAATATTTCTATTCCGCCCTTCTACCCTATAATCAGGCACTCAGGACGGCTTACAAAAATAAAATCAGACATGTACATAATAAAATTGTAAACAATAAAATCACAAAAACATTAAAATACATAAAATACAATTAAAATACATAAAATTATATATATATACACACACACACACATACACACACATATACATATATATATACAGGGAGTGGTACTAAAGGGGAGTACAAGGGTAAAATTTAACGTAGAAGGCATAACGGAAGACCTTTTGTCCTGTCCTGTTGCTTGGGGGGTCCCTTTCTTCTTCTCCCCACCACAGGCCATGCCAAATATTGACTTCCCGTCCCCCCATCCTGAAGCAGCTGCCGTAACCTCCCAGATGGCAGCGGCCTGCCTCTCGGGAAGGCGGCTCATTTGGCTAACGCCTCCTTTTCTTGTCCTGCAGCTGCTGGAAAAAAGCCTCCGAGACTTCGGACAGCCTTGGGAGCTCAGTCCAGGAGACGGTGCCTTCTATGGGCCAAAGGTCAGTGGATGGCCCTGACTGCTAGAATTCCTGGAGGTCAGAAGAGCCCCGTAGCTGGATCAGGGCAAAGGGGGACCCCATCTTCTTCCAGCATCCTGTTCCCACAGTGGCCCATGAGATGCTTCATCTTTTCACATGTAAATGGCTGTTGTAGACAATGGAGAGAGAGAGGCTGACTCAGTATGACGCAGCAGGGATCCGGCACATTGGAACCCTTTCCGTCTCTGAATTGCCTGCTTGGCGACATCATTGCAAAACCATTTGTGTTGTGTGTGTTGCGATGTTTGAGAGCTGGTCCTAGTTTCCCCCTGGAATTTTTTATTGACTACCTGCAGATGCTTGGGTGAGCACACAGCCCTGCAGTTCCTGGAAATCTTTTGCCCATTTATCTTTGCTTTTTTCCGAGATCACAAGACTGTAAACAACAGTGGGGGGGGCAGGGAGTTCAGGTGACTCTTTTTTTAAAAAAAATGGATCCAAGCACCTTCTTTTTACACAGATCTGCCAGGTGCACCAGAGAGTCTTTGAACATTCTGTTTCATTGAACGGTTTGTTAATGTTTTTATTTATTTTATTTTATTAGGACCTGTTTTTATGCTGCACCAATCAGGGCAGCTTGTGACATGTTAAATAACAGCTTCAGAAAACTGAAAAAACAACCTTGATCTCGATTGAGTCCTACAAGCAGGAGATCAAACTTACTGATAAATCCCAGCTTGGGAATTTCACACTGGGCTGGAAAAAACGTATAAATTTATGCACATTGTCGGATGTTTTCAGATTAACTTTCTGTGGTAGAAAATTTGAACTAGAGTGCTGAGCAAATGCTTCCTTGACAGCCACACAGACAGGAAATTACGGTGAAAGGTGGCCTGTTTTTGTAGCCGAAAGCTCTTGAAGTTGCTTTTGCTTCTTTTGCAGCCTAGAGCAAGTGATGACAGAATGGCCAGATTTAATCCAGACATGCCTAAGATCTCCTCCGCTATCACAACAATGCTTTCCCCCTGGCAGGTTTTCTGTGACTTATACGACCTGCAGGGCAGGTCGGAATTTGACAGGTTCAGCTTTCTGCTGCAGAGAGATGCAGTGAAGAAGGAAGCCTTACTAGGAAAAGTTTTGGCCTGCCATGTAGCAGTTTAAAGGAAACCTGCTAGGCCAACAGTATATCTTTCAGTCAAAACAGGTCGAGACTCAATGGGCGTTTCTAACAGCGTTCTCCATACCCTCGTTCCAGGTTGATATTCAAATTCAGGATGCTTTGGGACGGCACCACCAATGTGCTACTATTCAGCTGGATTTCCAGATGCCCATCCGGTTTGATCTCACCTACACGAGGTGAGTTTGGGCCCAAACAATCAGGGACTCTGCACTCAGTCCTACCCACTCCTAAAATTCCCAGGCTGCCTTCAAATTTCCATGCAGGATATTTAAAAAATAATAATAATAAAATAAGAAACAAGAGAAACTGCATGATACCCTTTCAGGCCATTAGTTCATTTAGAACAGGGAGAGGGAACCTGTCGCTGTCCATATGTTACCCCAACTCTCGTAAGTCCCAGCCAGTCAGGGGTGATGGGAGTTGTAGTCCAATACAACAATAAATAATCATTTTAAATATAAAAATTGTGTTTTAAATTGTTTTTAAAATATGTGTTTTTAAATTGTATATTTGTTTTAATGTTTTTGATTGCTGTAAACCTCCCAGAGAGCTTCAGCTATGGGGCGGTATACAAGTGCAATAAATAAATAAATACAAGTGCAATAAATAAATAAATACCTGGAGGGCTGCAGGCTCCCCATCCCCTCGTCTGTTTACTGCCACTAAATCGCAGTTTGTTTTGAGAGAGGCTCTTGTGTACAGAATGGAAAGAAAATGTAATGCTCAAAAGAGGTCACATTTTTTTTTATCACTTCTGTTGTTCCTGGAAGGTGGTTGAAGTGGTTCATCTTTATAGAGCGGAGAAATTTTGTTTTGCAGAACACAGAAAAGACATTCTTTGGTATTTTTTGTATTTGCTGTTGGTTCAAGATGTTTTAACCTACTGTATGTTGTAAACTGCTTAGAGGTTTGTTTAAATATAGGCGATATATAAATTGTCCAAATAATCAATATGCTGACTGGCAGGGTTTCAGAACAGCTGCCTATCCCAGCCCTACCTGGAGATGCCTTCAGGGACCGAACCTGGGACCTTTGGCCTGCAAAGCAGGTGCTCTACCACTGTGACCCTTTTCCTAAAAGTAAAGCAAGATTCCAGTCCTCATGGTTCTGAGTAAAGGGCTGGTTTAAATGGGAACAGAGGGAGCTACCTTATACCGCATCAGACCGTTGGCCCATTGTTTACACTGACTGGCAGTGGCCCTCTAGGGTTTCAGTCAGGGGACGTTTCTCAGCCCTACCTGGAGATGCCTTCAGGGACTGAACCTGCATGCAAAGCAGCTACTCAGCTGTGGCTGTGCCTCTCGAAACTAATTAAGCTTCTAGTCCTCATGGTTCTGAAGGAAGGGCTGGTTTAAAAAGGATGTTCAGCTCCCAGCCAGCCAGCATGGCCAATGCTCAGAGATGACGGGCATTGTAGTCTGACAGCATCTGGAGAGCCGCAGATGCCTGATCTCTGCTCCGCACTGACAGGCAGTGATTCTTCAAGGTTTAAGACAGGGAGTCTTCCCAGCCCTGCCTGAGACTTCCAACAGTGGAAGCAGAGACTGTTGCTAATCCACGCCCCCTTCCATTTCCAGTTCTTTGCTATCTTAAGGACCACCTGATCCCTTATACCCCAGCCGAATCACTGAGATCTTCAGGGGCGTTTCTGTTGGTAGCTCAGATGTATGGCTCGTAACTCCTAGAAGCCGTGCATTCAGTGTTGTGGGCCCAAACCTGTGGAACTCCCCTCCCTGTTGAGATTAGACAGGCACCCTTCTTGCTGGAATTCAGGCGCATAGCTGAAATGTTCTTGTTCATGCAGGCCTTTAAGGGTAGCGTTTGGTTTTACGGTAAATTTTTGTTGTTCTGCTTCCTTTGTGGCTTATTTTTATGCATACTGCTTAGAAATGCTCAGGATTATGATCTGATGGGGGATACTTGGCTCAGCAATACTACATGCGAGAAGGATCTTGGGATTGCTGTCGATCACAAGCTGAAGATGAGCCAAGAGTGTGATGTGGCTGCAAAAAAGGCAAATATAAATGCCCAGGATTAAGCGACATAAATCAAGTGACCCAATTGACCAGTGCCTGCCAGATCTTGCAATCAAAACGCGGAGCGTGCCTGCGCCAACTAACCTGGCTTCTTCTGCACTTTCTCAGATACTCGACCACTGAGCTACAGCCCTTCTCAATCCCTCCTCCTCCCCCAAAATAAGCTCTGTTCTGAAAACAGCACGTTGCCATAATAATGATGTCACCTAACAATGTTGTAACGGGAGTGTGTTGCTTTTAAAACAGACAATGCAAACTCGAGACGGTGATTCCGTCAGAGCAGCCTGGTCTCCGGATCTGTGGAGCGGAAGGTTCCCTTTTCTCACCGGCTTTCTGTCTCGTTCCTTCCCCACACCCAAGCTTTCATAACTGGGTCCCTTTGCCCCACCTGACCACAGAACAGGGAAAGCGGAACTGCCGAGGAATGCGAAGGAAGCTTTGTTTTCTGCAGAGCTAGTTTTCTGGAGATCAGATTGCAGCAGAGATTGTCTCCATCCTGGGTGTCAGAGACATGGAACGGGGAAGTGTTTCACCTCCCTGGGGTCTGGCTATAGCCCTCTTTTTGGACAGGTTTCTATGCAGTTTGCAAAGCTCTCCCTCTTGGAAATCAGAAATACCTAGATGTGGAGACCGCCCTCGCGGCCCCTTCAAAGCATAGGAAATCACTGTGTTGTCATTATCGTTCCTTGTTAGATAGACAAAGCAATCCTTGGAGTACTTATTATTATTTATTACTCCTCTTTATTTTTACCCCGCCCTTTTTCCAAAACTGGAACTCAGGGCGGCTTACAAATAAAAACTACACATAGGTAAAAAAATATACAATTAAAATAGAATTAAACTATTCGTAACATTAAAACCATGAGACATACACTTAAGATACTAAGACAATTTAAAACATTAAGAATAGGACCATAGAACAATACAACAGACCTTATGAGGCCCTATCTTAAACATCTTCTAGTCCAAAAGCCCGTCGGAATAAAAAAGTCTTTGCCTGCTGACGGAAGGATAGCGAGGAAGGGGCCATTCGTGCTTCCCTAGGAAGAGAGTTCCAGAACCTGGGTGCAGCCACCGAGAAGGCCCTATCTCGCGTCCCCACCAATCGCGCTTGCAAAGGTGTTGGGACTGAGAGAAGGGCCTCTCCTGAGGATCTCAACACCCGGGAAGGTCATATGGGGAGATACGGTCTGACTGATAGCCTGGACCTGGGCCGTATAGAGCTTTATAGGTCAAAACCAGCACTTTGAATTGTGACCGGAAACAAACTGGCAGCCAGTGGAGCTGTCACAACAGGGGGGTTGTATGGTCCCTGTAACAAGCTCCAGTTAGCACTCTGGCTGCAGCTCTTTGTACCAGTTTAAGTTTCTGAACAGTCTTCAAAGGCAGCCCCACATAGAGTGTGTTACAGTAATCTAAACGTACAGTGTCTTGCTTTAGTTCTAGACCACAAAAACAGGTCGCAGGGACTTGCAGGCAAAAGCGGGAGAACTCCAAGGATGCTAGAAATGAGATTTTTTTTCCCCAGGCCTAAAATGCTTCGGAGGATTGGGGGCAGGGGGAGGAAATCCTTGCTCACATTCCCAGCAGTAAGTCTCAGATGCAAAGATGCAGGTGCTATAGCATGCCTTGCATTTGAGAATTGCTTTTAGAATTTGCATGCAAGAGGTTCCAGGTTTGATCCCCAAATGGCATCTCCAGGTAATCATAGAATAGTAAAGTTGGAAGGGGCCTATAAGGCCATCAAGTCCAACCCCCTGCCCAATGCAGGAATCCAAATCAAAGTATATCTGACAGGTGGCTGTCCAGCTGCCTCTTGAAGGCTTCCAGTGTCGGAGAGCCCACTACCTCTCTAGGTAATTGGTTCCATTGTCATACCACTCTGTTAGGAAGTTTTTCCTGATGTTCAGCCGAAGTCTGGCTTCCTGCAACTTCAGCCCATTATTCCGTCTCCTGCACTCTGGGATGATCGAGAAGAGATCCCGGCTCTCCTCTGTGTGGCAACCTTTCAAATCCTCGAACAGTGCCATCGTACCTCCCCTCAGTCTTCTCTTCTCAAGGCTAGACATGCCCAGTTCTTTCAGTCTCCCCTCATAGGACTTTGTTTCCAGTCCCCTGATCATCTTCGTTGCCCCCCACTGAACCCGTTCCAGTTTGTCTGCATCCTTCTTAAAATGCAGTGTCCAGAACTGGACACAGTCCTCAAGATGAGGCCTAACCAGTGCCAAAGAAAGGGAAACTAATACTTTGCGCGATTTGGAAACTATACTTCTGTAAATGCAGCCTAAAAATAGCATTTGCCTTTTTTGCACCCACATCACACTCTTGGCTCATATTCAGATTGTGATCAACAACAATCCCAAGATTCTTCTGGCATGTAGTATTGCTGAGCCAAGTATCCCCCATCTTATAGATGTGCATTCGGTTTGGCTGAGAGAGACTCCCTGCCTGAAATCCTAGAGAACTGTTGCCAGTCAATAGCCCAACAAGACCAGGCTAGATGGACTAAGGCTCTGATTTGGTATAAGGTAGCTTCCTAAGCTAAGCCAGCCCTTGATTCAGAACCATGAGGACTGACATCTTAGTATTATTTAAAAGCAAATGGATGCAGAAGGTGCCAGGCTCTGTCTCTGGGTAGAGCTGGGAAAGGCTCCTGCCTGAAACCCTGGAGTGCAGCTGCCAGTCAGTGTAGGCAGAACTGAACTGGATGGGTTTGATTCCGTGTAAGGCAACTTTCTGTATACCAGAGCTTGCCCCTTGTTTTCCAGAAATGTTTCGGGCCTGTAATAAATCCCATTTTGTTGGGGACCACCTGTGGCCCTCTGGATGTTGTGGGGCTCCACTTCTCAGCAGCTGGCATGACCAGTGGTCAAGGAGGAGGATGGATGTTGGAGTCCAGCAACACCTGGAGGGCCACAGGTGTTCCCAATCACTTTTTCCAAATTTGTGATACCCTGACCTTTGCTTTCACAGATAATAATAACAAGAATAATAAAGGATAGAAATATATAACAAAAACATAATGGCCTTAAATTTGTCATCATTTGCTCAGGCTTCCTTAGGGCAGAACCTAGGGTTAGCTTGGCCCAAAAGGATTTAGGAAGGAACACAGAAAGCTGCCTTACTCTGAGTCAGACAGTTGGGTCCATCTAGCTCAGTACTGTCCACACTGACTGGCATCGGCTCTCCAGGATTTCAGGCACGGAGTCCCAGCCGTACTTGGAGATGCCACTAGGGACTGAACCTGCGACCTTCTGCCTGCAAGGGAGATGCCGTGCCACTGAGCCACGGTCCTCACTGAGCTGCAGCTCTGAGAATTCAAATGCCGACTTGTGTGTGTGAGTATCCCTGTGTCCCTTACAGCAAGGAAGGTACGCAGGAGAGGCCAGTGATGATCCACAGGGCAGTACTTGGCTCCGTCGAGAGGATGTTGGCTATCCTGGCAGAGAACTACGGTGGGAAGTGGTGAGTGATTGCGGTCCCCATTTCCAGTCTCCCTAGAGGAATGGGATGTTCAAGATCATCTGATACCTGAAAGACTCTCTCGCCCCTTATATACCCAAATCTCACTGTGCCTCCTGCAGACATTGTTTTACCACCACGTAACTGGCGCAGAGTGGTAAGCAGTGGTAACGCAGCCGAAGCTCTGCTCACAGCTGGAGTTCGATTCCAACGGAAGGAGGAAGTCGAATCTCCGGTAAAAAGGGTCAAGGTCCACTCAGCCTTCCATCCATCCGTGGTCGGTGAAATGAGTACCCGGCATATGCTGGGGGGTAAAGAAAGGCCGGGGATGGAACTGGCAATCCCACCCCATATATACGGTCTGCCTAGTAAATGTCACAAGACGTCACCCTAAGAGTCGGAAACGACTCACACTACAAGTGCGGGGACACCTTTACCTTTTTAACTGTTCCCCTCTGTTCCTACCTCCTTCTGCTCCACATATTAAACTAGACCTGACTGTGTGTTTCTCTGCATTTGAGTCAGGATTATCAGAGTATGATTTTGATCCTTGGGGGGTGTCCAGTGAATCTTTGGCACACAACAAGTCTGGAAGGAAAACTGCACACAATGACGGTGAGGCAGGAAGGGATGTCAGCTGTCAGTTGACCGAGGAGAGATTGTCAGTTGGCCAGTTTTTGTCGTCAGACCACAGTCAAATATTTGATGGCAACAATGCATGGAAAGCTAGCCTGCTACCTTTTTAGCACAATTGCGGAATGATCCCTGCTGTTGGCGCTTCCCCTTGTGAGTGAATTCTCCTGCTTTTCTTGCAGGCCTTTCTGGCTGTCCCCGTTCCAAATCATGGTGATCCCGGTTGGCCCCGACGTGGAGGACTATGCCAGCGAGGTGAGAGAGATGAAGTGCTAATGGTCTTTGGAGTGGGTCTGCCTGCTTGTGCCTGCATGCCGCGACGGTGCAGGGCATAGGAGCAGTGAAGAAAAGTGGTGTTAGGTGCAAAATTCAGCTTCCTGGGGATTTCAGCTCATTTTTTTTAAAAAAAAGATTCTGCTCCTTATGGTTGTGAGACGTGTGCCGTGGCAACTTTACTGAAATCTTAGAGGTGTCTGAGAAGGTTTTTCTCACTTCTTCGTGGATGGGGCTTCCACTTAATTGTCTGGCCTTCTTGTGGCTAGTTTCCTCTTTTTAACTGGTGTTACAATCCCCACCCCCCTCTCTCTTTGTTCATTGTCTTTCAAGGTCCACCAGATCTTTCACCGGGCAGGATTCATGGCAGACGTGGATGCCGACTCAGGGTCAACCCTCAACCGCAAAATCCGAAAAGCCCAGTTGGCCCAGTACAACTTCCAGTTTGGTGAGCTGCCATCTCATAGCAGAAGGCTAGCAGAATAACCTGCCTTATTTATACCGAGTGATATCAAATTGGCCCATCCAGCTGAGTATTGTCTATACTGACTGGCAAGGGCTCTCCAGGGTTTCAGGCACGGAGCTGTTTTTTCCCCCCAACCTGACGTGGGGATGCTGGGGTTTGAACCTGGGACCTTCTGCCCTGCCCCGAGCTACGGCCTTTCCCCATCAGCAGGGAGTTGAACTTGATGGCCTTATAGGCCCCTTCCAACTCTACTATTCTATAATTCGATGAAGCTGGCTTATACCCAGTCAATGGTTCATGTAGCTCAGTACCCCCTGAGCTAGATTAAAGGTTTTCAGCTATATGCATCATCCGGGCTGCCTAAAGAATTGCAGCATCCACAAGAGTATAGGAAAAAGCACTCTCCAGAGCAGGCTCAGAATCAAGTTTCTGGCCCTTATGTTTTCATAAGTGTAGGGGGTGATTTATTTTGGTTTTTAAAGCAGGGAGAGTACATACAGCCCTGTTTTATATACCCTCTGAAAGCTTGTTATCCATCTGGTCACCATCTCCCTGTCTCTCATTCCTGCTCCAGTGGTCGGCCGGAAAGAGATGACCAACCGCACCGTAAACATCCGTAGCCGTGACGGCCACCAGCACGGTGAGCGGGATTTACACGAGGTGCTGCACAGACTCCGCGAATTCCAGGTCGCTCGTGTCAAAAATGCGGAAGAGCTCTTCTGAGAGGGGCGGATAAGGCCGTTGCTGGTTCGCAGAACATCCACAAGCAACAACAAAAAAGCAGTCCGTGAAAGTGAAAAAGTAGTGCATCACATCACAGTTTCCCTGCAAACATAGATCTGATGTTGTTGAGTGCAGGGACTCCTTGAGTGGCCTTGCTGTTGCCTTTCAAGACACTGGTCCTCACCAAGCTGCATCTCTGCCGGGATCAGCTACGGCAGTTTGCAGCCTGAAGTCATCTGTCGGGCAGAAATCCTGCCGGTTCACTTGCTGTGACCCCTCCGTATAGATCCGAGCCAGCCCTGGCCACGCGTCAAAACTCCTTGCAGCCTTCCCCGATGGAACATCCTTGGAATTCTTGCAATGGTTCAGGGTTGATTGGCAGGCAGAGCTGCATGTGGGACAATGACTTGGCCACGTGAAAGGAGGGTGAGGACCCCACACTTTGGAAAGACTCTTTGTGGAAATGAGCTTCAAGCGCCAGGTTCTCCTCTTCACTCCGGCCAGCCGGCCTGCGTTTCATGGTGTCCCCTGCAGAGGCCTCTAAATTAAAATACTAAATTTTTAAAAAAAGTTCTTTCTCTCGAGAAATTGCAGGGTGGTTGTTGTTGGTTGACGGCTTAGCGTCGGCACAAACTCCCTGTTAGCTCTGGCCCACTGGGCAGGTCGAGGTCAGAGTGAGCCCAGTCGTTCTTTTGCTAAGGATGATTAAGGTGTGTCTCGTTGACCAGGGATACGGCTGAAACTGGTGCCTTGGGGGTGTTTGTAGGCAGGTGTGTGTGTAAATTGCTCTCAAGTGATTCATCGCAGCTTATTCCGGGAAGGCTGCAGAACACCCGTAAGTCAGACGGAGAGAGAGAGAGAGACCCTCCCCAATCCATACGATTGAGTCAAAAGCAGCTCAGCTCATAAATTCCACCTCCCCTCCCCCAAAAAGAAAGCTCTGCTTTATCAGATGCAAACATTTCTCCCTATCAGTTATATGCGCTAATCCGTGAGAGTAATTAGTGAAGGAGGGGGCCTGAGTAACATCCTTCTGGCTGTAGTGGGGTAAAAATCGGAGACATTATTAAGCTCAGAGCTGCCACAGCATGGCGGAGGAAGGCCCAGCCGGAGACCTTTTGCCAACGAAGGACGAGGTGGATCCCCCCTTCAGAAGCCGACCAGCATGGCAGTTGGATCTTAACGCTGGTGACAGGACAGCATCCTGTCTCCCATGTGGGTGGTGAAACTCAGGCCTCGGGGCCTGAATGCGGCCCTCCGCTGCTCCCTCTCTGGCCCTTGGGACTGGGCCCAGGCCACACCCCTCATTGGCTGGCCTCTGTGCCCTCCTCAGGTGCTTTTAACAAGCAGGGAGGTGTTGTCGAATGGCAACAATACTCTCTGGCTAGCCTGGATTGGAGAGCTTGGCAGTGGCGTGTATCAACCTCTGTCTGTGTGGCCTCTGGAAGGCTCCCCACTGCGGGAATGCGGCCCTCGGACTGAAAAGGGTCCCCTGTACCTACCCGTGCTGCCCCTGAGGGCAACAGGCCAGATAAGGACATCCCAGGACGTGCCGTGTGAATGCCGGGAATGGAGGCAAGGCTCAGGAGAAACAGATTGCCAAGGGAAGGGGGGTCAGCAGCCAGACACACCCCTTCCCCAGCCCCTGCCGCTCAAGGGGGCTTCTTCCCTTCGCAGGCCCTGCCCTGCTGCTCAACCATCGTGAAAGCTCAGGTGGCATTTAAAAGAAGATAGACTGTATTCGTCCTATCAAGCCACCTCTCTGGCCTGGTGGCTGGACTGAAGCTCCCTGTTCAGAGGCAATCTACCTTGACGCTTTCTTTTTTTCCCCTCCTAAGATCCAAGTATAATATCTTTTGAATAGTGGTGGCTGCTGCTGCTGCTTGAGGACAGGCCAGAAAAGATGCCCTTCCAGATGGGCTGCCTATTGGGACACCCAGCCAAATAGCCACGGCATTGAAGAAGAGGCCACGCTAGATGATTTCTCTCTCTTTGATTCAGCCGTGCTCTTCTTACACACTTATGAAACACTTAGGGTGGGGTGTGGGGAATAAAGGAAGGAGCTGGTTTTTAAGACCTTAAGAATGGCTACGTTGAGGCAATGTGGGTAGCCAGTCGCCCGACTCGTGACTCAATTTGGCTTCAGACCATTTTAATCTGGATAAAAGAAAACATGTGTTGAATGTCCCAGTTTAGCTCTGAGAAAAATGACCCAGTGGCGGGGTGTCCCTGAGCATGGGCAGAGCCCTTTGCTCACCTTTGAGCCAGCTGCGGTCTTCTGGGCATTCCAGACCGGTTGGCTGTTGCATGTTTCTGCACCTTTTCCCCTTTGGTAGGACAGAAACGCTGCCTTCTGATGACAGGCCGGATATTGGAGGGTAATGCAGAGAAATGGGCCAGGAGCCTGTTCTTTTTCTGGCTGTCGTGCCTCTTTGTGTGGTGGTTTGGCTTGTTTTATTTTAAAAGGGGGTGATGATGAAAGCCTGAATTTAATGGATATACATTTCCGCTAGCAGCTTAGAAAAACCTGTTTGAAAAGGATTTATCACCTGTGTGTGAGTGACTCAGTGCTCTTAAATCTAAAATCAACAATTTGAGGCAAGAGCTGGAACGCTATCCAAGACAACCTGGCATTTAGCACTAGAGAGAGGCAGGCACCTGGTGGGGAGGTTAGGGGAGAGGGGAGGCTGAATGGTGCTCTCTGTGCATGCTCAGAAGTATGCTGCCGCTGCGGGGTGGGTTGATCTCTGAGTGGTTTCCAGTAAACCAGTGCGGTTTCACCAAAGGCAGCAGTTTGTTATTATTTATTTATTAGATTTGTTAGTTGCCCATCTGGCTGGCTGTCCAGCCACTCTGGGGATGTACAGAATAAAATTTATTTATTTATTTATTTATTTTATTTAATTACATTTCTAGACCGCCCTATAGCAGAAAGCTCTCAGGGCGGTGTACAACAAATAAAATCACAATTAAAATATGAGCAAGTGTGGAAAAACATACTTTGTTTGTATAAAAACATACAAATACATTAAAACATTGACATCTCAACAGTAGTAATAAGCCTAACCCACCCCAAAAGCCTGCCTGAAGAGCCAGGTCTTCCAGGCCCGGCGGAAGCTCATCATAGCGGGGGCGTGGCGGAGATCGTTTGGGAGGGAATTCCACAGAGTGGGAGCCACAATAGAAAAAGCCCTCTCCTTAGTCCTCACCAGTCTAGCTGTTTTAACTGGTGGGATAGAGAGGAGGCCTTTTGAGGCTGATCTTATTGCGCGGCATCCTTGATGAAGCTGGAGGTGCTCCTTCAGATAGACTGGGCCGAGACTGTATAGGGTTTTAAAGGTCAAAACCAACACCTTGAATTGGGCCCAGAAAATAACCGGCAACCAGTGCAACTCCTTCAGCACTGGAGTGATGTGATCTCGCCGGCAGCTGCCTTTAAACAGGCGAGCCGCCGCATTCTGTACCAGTTGCAGCTTCCGGACCGTTTTCAGTTGTATGCATACTTCCTGGCCTTAAAAAGGGACTTTATGCTGGTGCAACAACTTGCTGTTGATTAACACTGTGTGTAAAAGTTATTATTTATTCATTTATTGATTAAATTTATATCCTGCCCTCCCTCCCAAAAGGAGCCCAGGGCAGTAAGCAAAAACACTGAAAGCACTTGAACACATCTTAAAAACAAAAGGCTTTAACACGTATTGAAACAAAACATCTTAAAAGCATCTTTAAAATGCAGCTTTGAAAACATCTCAGAAAGCAATTCCAGCACAAACCTAGATGGGGGTTGTACTCTACACTCTGAATAGACCCAATGAGGTTAATAAGCACGTCAAACTCAGGTTCATTAATTTCAGTGGGTCTACTCTGAGTAGAAGATCCTCCGTGGCGCAGAGTGGTAAGTGGCGGTAACGCAGCCGAAGCTCTGCTCATAGCCGGAGTTTGATTCCAACGGAAGGAGGAAGTCGAATCTCTGGTAAAAAGGGTTGAGGTCCACTCAGTCCTCCATCCATCCATGGTCAGTAAAATGAGTACCCGGCATATGCTGGGGGGTAAAGAAAGGCCGGGGAAGGAACTGGCAATCCCACCCCATATATACGGTCTGCCTAGTAAACGTCGCAAGACATCACCCTAAGAGTTGGAAATGACTCGCACTACAAGTGCGGGGACACCTTTACCTTTTTTTACTCTGAGTAGAACATACTTTGCTACAACCCATTGTCTGGCCTTGCACTTCATCACTTAGGCTGCAATCCAGTGATGGGAATAAGTCCCATTGAACCCAATGGAGCTTATTTCTATGTATTGCTCTGCAGCCTTCAGTGCTCCTTACGACTAAAATAATTGGTGACTTTTTTAAGCAACGTGCTTGTTTATGCACGTCATCCCAGCCTCTGGTTGGTGGCAGACATTAGGATTTATTTATTTTTTAAATTCCCTCTATGACTGGCTGCCCAGTTATGCTCAAGAGCTGAGCCCTGATTGGAAATTGAGTGTCAATTTATAATTCACCACTTTATGGTTTTATTTTACTTTACTTCCCCCCCCCATTTTGGAGCCTCTCTTCTAGCAAGTGGTGAACTTTCTGAGGACTCCAACCCCACGACCCAGTAACAAATTGGCCATTCATTGCTTTAGTTTTTTCTAGCCTCGCAGCAGCGCTCTTCTGTACTTTCAAAAAATATGGGAGTAGGTAGGGAAATGTTGAACACTGCCCTGAGTTTAACCTGCTGGTCTTGGTTGCCAGCGGGGGAAGAGCCGCAGCTGCAGGGCTGTGGAGTCGGTACGCCAGACCTTCGACTCCGACTCCGACTCCTTTATAAATGGCAAATGTATATTAACTAGTAATAACAAATTTAGTGTAGTAACTTTTAATTTTCCAAGCTCTGGATTCACGTGGTGGTGATGAAATGCCTTGTGCTACCATTTTACTACAGTAAATTTGTTACTAGTTAATATACATTTGTCATTTATGAAGGAGTCGGAGTCGGTACATTTCTACCAACTCCACCCAAAATTGCTCACGACTCCTACTCCATGACTCCGACTCCACAGCCCTGCGTAGCTCGGTGGCAGAGCGCCTGCTTTACATGTGGAAGGTCCCGGGTTCAAACGCTGGCGTCTCCAGAAAGGCCTGGAAATACCCCCTGCCTTAAATCCTGCAGAGCCACTACCAGCCACTGTGGACAGTACTGAGCTAGGTGAACCCCAGTGCTCTTGACTCGGTAAAAGGCAACTTCTGGGGTTCCTCTTTAAGTCATCTCTTTATTCAGGACCATGAGGACTAGAATCTTACTTCATTCTTTAGGGAAAGGGGCAGTGGCAGAGATCATCTGCTTTGCGTGCAGACGGCCCCAGGTTCATTCCTCAATGGCATCTCCAGGAAAGGTTTGAAATGCCCCCCTGCCTGAAATCCTGGGGAGATGCTGCCAATCAGTATCTTTTATTCAGAACCATGAGGACTGGAATCTTACTCTTTTTTAAGGGAAGGGCCGGAGCTCTGTGACAGAGCCCCTGCTTTGCATGCAGATGGCCCTGAGTTCAATCCCCAGTGGCATCTCCAGGGTAGGGCTGGGCAAGAGTCCTGCCTCAAACTCTGGAGAGCCACTGCTGCCAGTCAGTGTAGACAGTACTAAGCTAGGTAGTCCGGTTTGGTAAAAGGCAGCTTCTGATGTTCTTCTCTGGTGGTTCTTTGGGAGTTGCGCTTTGCACAGTCTCCTGACCTGTTCCAGCTCTTGAGATCTTGCTTGGCAAAAACAAGGCCCCGGAGCCAAGCCGTGGATGACAGGAATAATCTTGCAAGAGGGTGGAGCTCAGTTGACCTGTTTTATTTTCTTAGTTGGCCTCTTGTTTCCCAAGCAGTGTGTGCACCAACAGAATGCCCATCTTTATCAATATCTTTCGCTGCCCTCCCGCCTTCTCCAAGGAGCGGGGACTACTCATGTGAGTAAAGGATGACTTCGAAGCCCCTTATGCAATTTTGCTTTTTTTCAACTGGAGCAGTGCAGGCAAAGTTCGTGGTGGTAGGCTTCCCTTGCGCAACTGAGCCTCTGGCAACGACTGCAACTTCCACCCCCACCTCCCACCCCCTCCTTTCCAGGTGACGACTTCCAGAAACTCAGCAGCAGGGCTCTGTCTACTCTGTGAGGTTGTGTGTGTTTGTTTCTTGTTAGGGTGTGGACAGTGGTACCCAGCTGAATTTTGCAACCTGTAAAAGAATTGCATAAGAACATCAGAAAACGCCTGCAGGATCAGGCCATTTGGCTCCTTGTAGCCCAGCATTCTGTTCCCACAGTGGCCAACCAGAGCCCATGGGAAGCCCACAAGAAGGCAACTGAGGGCAACTGTGGTGCTCCCCTCCTGCGCTTTCCAGCAATCTGTTATTCAGGAGGGCCTTTGCCTTCAGCAGTGGAGATCGAACATAGCCATCTGGCTACCTTGAGCATATTTGCCTTGAGCACATGGTCATATGTGCTAGTAGCCATATGGCTAGCTTTAGCTTCCTCCACGAATTGGTCTAATCCTCTGTTACTACAAGAGAGGGCGAAAAATGTTTTAACTACCCGCACTCTCCATGCCTTGCATATTTTTATACGCTTCTGTCATGTTGCCTGTTACTTGCTTCTTTTTTTCTAAACTTAAAAGCCACAAATGTAATCTTTATTTGTTTTGTTTTTTAAAGATGTGAAGGTTCAACACACACTGACTGAGAACGACAATTATTTACATTAACCAAATGAAACTCTGGATACACAAACACACACAAGGCCCAACAACTGTAATAACATAACAGTTGAAGTAACAGCACAATATGTTCACACATTATAATTCTAATACTGTATTGAAGGAGATAATCACTGTTGCCATATTCATCGGAGAGGGATTTAGAGCCTCATAAACAACATTGACTGATGGTAATTCCCCGGACACTTGTTATCATGTCATTTAGTATAATTTATTGTGCTTGGCTAGACACGTGAAATGTTAAGGAGCTATTTAATAATAAATGTCAAATTAAACGGCTATTTATATAGTGCCACTATAAATGGCACTGTATAAAGTGTGAGAAGGCAGGTCCCTGCCCCAGGGCACTCACAGTAAGAGCAACACAAAACCAGGAAAGGCAGAATGAGGAGTGTATAAAGAGGCTTCCGAATCAGGAAGTTTTTCAGAGCATGCTTCAAAACAGGAAAGGGAGGGAGGTTAGTGAATCTTCCTGCCAAGGGCCACAACTGAGAAGGCCCTGCCTCCAATATCGCCAGTCAGATTTTGGTTAAGGACTGGGCTTAAAACAAGGGCCATAGACGCTGTTTGCAAGACTCGGGTAAGGTTTATGTTGAGTGTAGACCAGCCTTCTCTAACCTGGTGCCTTTGTTGGACTCCCAGTTCCCATCAGCCCTAGCTAGAATGTCCAAGGGCCAGGGATGATGGTCATTGTAGTCCAACAACATCTGGAGAGCATGACGTTTGAGGAAGGCTAGTGTATGTGATGACTTTATCTCAACTGGGTTGGGACAGTGTGCGTCTGTGTTGCACCTGCAGTCACTCTGTCTCGCAAAGCTGACGTTGCATTTCTCACAAAGCCAACTTCATATTATTTTTACAGCATTACTGAGTTATGTGCGTAGAAAAATTGGGGGTTTGGGGGGTAATGTAAGGCCTCTGCTATGAGCACCTTGCAAGCTCCAGTTTGGAGCAGGGCAAAGAAAGAGTCAGAGCAGATGAGCGCAAACCCCTTTGCACGTACGTTACGGATAGACCAGGGTGTGTGTGTTTTGGCACAAGCGTTCCACTTCTGGGTGTCCCTGAAGTTCCAGATTAAGTGTCCGTTTCCGCCTGGCTGTTGCAAAATCGGTTGGCACTCGAAATCCTTTTTTTGTCTTGTCATTTTGTTGGAAGATGAGAGGTTGTCCTTTTCAGTACAGCACAAGAGGCGTCCTTCCTAGTGCCCCAAACAATGATGCCACAATTACTGTTTTGGATGGGTGTGTGTATGTGTGAGCATAATGTTTTATTTAGTGCATGCCTTGTCTCTTTGTCTAGATGTTAAAAAAAATAAGGGACAGTGATCACTTTTGTTCCCCTTCTATTATTCATCTCCACACATGCGCTTTGTCTGAGACAGCAAACATTACGACATATTTTGATAGAAAAGAATGAGACACTCTTTCAAAAAAGGAGAGGTTCCCCTATTTACCAGCCTCCTGTGTTCCCTATCTTCCTGTAAACATTCCTTTACCTCCGGGGAGATCAAACCGCCCGCTCTGATTTATAATTGGGGAGATCAGATAAAACTCCTGACTAATATTCTCAAGAGGGAACTCAGTGGAGACAGGTGCGGCACGTCTTTTCTTTTTAATCTCTTGTGATCTTAACTGAATCTGTTCCCAAAGTTAAACCGAGAGGAGGCACACCTTGAGAAATTCCTCACCATCTACTTTTGTCCACCTGGCGTGGAAGGTCAGCCGTGGCTCTGAGGTTGTCCTGGGGACACTCTCCCTTTTCAGATGTATAAACCGGTGCGGCCGCACCAGAGTTTCCCCTGCTGGATCTGTCTAGCACAGCCTTCAATCCCAACAAGAAGCCTGCAGTCAGGTCTTGAAGTCCCCTCCCTAAATTCGGTGTTCCCCCTCCCCCTAAATCGACTAGTATTGGGAGATGGACGCAAGGAACCAAGTCGGGCCCCTGCCCTGAGCAGCTTACAGTCTAAAATTTGTCAGCAGGACAGATAGGACTGGGAGGCAAAGGCCTCTCATTCATCCAAGTTGCTGGCCAATTCTGTATCAGCCTTAAATTCTGGAGCACCTCCTGCCTCAGGTGGGCATGGTCACTGCACTGCAGAGTGTTAGAACCCAACTTTTTCAAAGTGCCTTTGCATAGATGAGGCTGCTTCTGCAGAGCTATGTGACAGACATACTTAGTTGTTCCACTAGTTTCTGTTAGCCGTTTTCACTGGCCTTTTTAATCAGCGGTTCCTTCATTGCCTGAGCACTGAAGGAATCTGAGTTTTATTTGGGCCTTTACAAGACCGGCTCCTTTTCATTGCATATGAAAATTAACAGGAAGCACCTGGCTCCGAGGGCATGTGAAGGGGCACCCTCGCAGGACTCCCACTCACTTCAGTGACAAGCTGTGAAAAAAACAATCTCCCCCCCCCCAAAAAAAACCCAGATGCTGCTGGATTATGGCTCGGGTCAGTTGTCGGGAAGAGGGGAGGACATTCTTGTGGTTTTGCCGTTTCAACCACAAACGCTCTTTAAGGAGGCGCGAGAGGGCCAGGTTCAATTTCTCATCTTTTGGAGTTGGGATGTCAGACAAAGGCAGAGGCAACAGCGTCGGCCCCTCCTAGCCATCCCACCCTACCATCTTGCTAAAACGGGGCTGAAGAAAAGTTTTCAGCCTGAGGGCCACATGCCCTTCTAGGTAACCTTCCAGGGGCCACATGCCAGCGGTCAAATGGGTGGAGTGACTTTCACCTTTGTATACACACACGCTCTCTATCCTTCATCCCAGCCAACAAGAAGCCCTGCCAGCATCCAAGGACACATTGCAGCCAGGCAAAAATCACTCGAGGGTGCAAAGCAGCGCTGGGGAGGTTGTGTCTGGAGGGAAGAGAATCCCGAGGGCCAGACGGAAAGACTTGGAGGGCCGCATTTGGGTCCCACCCTTCTGTTAAAACTTTTCTGTAGCCCAGACAATGTCTGCCCTCTGGAGCAAATGAGGCGAGCCGCCTTTGGAGTTTCCCCACTGATGTTGCATCCTTGGGACAACCCCCAAAAGCCTCTGTTCGGTGCCCACACCATCAGTGAACTTGTGAGGGATGGAGAGGGACAGAAGGGGTGGGGCGGGAGGAGAGAGCGATAGGCGAGGAGTTTGTATGGCGAGGAGGACTAGAATCCCAACATGTCAATCCTGAAATGGCAAAGAGGGAGGCCACCAGAGGTGTTTCAGAAAACTGAACTGGCTTAGACTGTTGCAGCAAGAGTCTTCTGGCAAATTACATTGTGCCAGATACTTTTAACGAGAGAAGCTTGTGGGGGGAGAGAGTGAGATAAGGAAGATTCAAGTTGAGGGCTGAGGGAAGATTTAGAAGGAGCAAAAGGATCCCTTTGGATTGCAAAAAGGTGCTGTATTAATCAACAGCTGCACAGAAAGCCATTTTCTCCCTTGTAGTGTGAGATTTATGGCCTTGCGGGCATGGAGCCTAGAAGAATGTCCTGGGGAGATTTGTAGCTGTTTCAGCGCATCCCTCTCTGAGCTCTGCAGCCCTTGTGGGAAAAGGGTTCCTGGAAAGGAACAGACTGAAATACTTTTATATAACTTTTTGTTCTGACCATTTCCTTTCTTTTTTTTAACAGGGCTCCTATGCCTGTTAGCAGCTACCTGCCAAGCAGAAACCCATCAGGTGCAGTGTTCCCAGTCTGGCAACGGCAGCTGTGGGAAAACATTCCCCGTTGAATGACTGCCGGTGTTGTGCAACTGTTCAAGGCAAGTCTGAAAAATCGCTAACATTCTTGTGTCCCTCAAATTGTTCACAACGTACATCTTCAGATCCAGAGATTTGGTGGGGGTTTTAAGGACACCTGAAATCTTGGATTCTTAGAGTGTGTGAATTCTCTCGGTGAACAACATCCTTGGAACTATACAAGAAAATTTTGGGATATCTGTAGTTTTTTTGTTGTTGTTGGCAAATATTAATTTGTGCTCAAGAGAGGGAGAAATAAGGTGTTTGGCTCATCAACCTGCCTGCATTTTGTTCCTCTGCTAAATCATCGTTGCCTTTTTCTTCCAAGAACTGCAGTGTGTTTGCTGTTCCCCCTACCATCTGCTTTTAATTTCAAATTTGTTTTCTTCCTTGCTGGATGAGAAGGAATCTAACCGGATAGGTCTGCCTACAGCACAACCCTCTGCCTGTTTACTGGATAAGAAAAACCTAAGAAAAGCCTGCTGGATCAGGCCTATGGCCTATTAAGTCCAACATCCTCTCCTCGCAGGGGCCAGCCAGACCATTATGCATACACACTTACAGCCTTAATGAGGAACATCAAGATTCACGAACCATGTAGAAAATCCTGCGTGACTTTAACTCAGTCTCTGTTGAGAAGAGCTGGGTTTTTTGTTGCTGCTGCTGATGCTCTCTTCATAAATTAGGCAAGTTGACCCTAAATTTCCCTTAAGTTCATGCATTTTCCCCCTTCCCTTTGTGTACACGCTCGAATTGACTCACTTTGCTGGAAAAAAATCCTTATTTCCTGAACTCTCCCAGTCCTGGTAAATCGCTGTCCTAATGTTTGCTCTTTTCTCCCTCTTGGAGATTCCTTACTAAAAAGGGAGCAAACACGTTAGAGTGAGTTGCGAGCCGATTGTCGTAGCTCACCTTTCAGTGTTCAGTTCCTTCCTCTGGGTACTCTAGAAGTTAAATCTCTGAGGCGGTGGGAATACTGTAGAGGCATCCTGCAGCCAGTACACATTTACGTATATAAGCGCTAGATGTCAGGTACTTGTCTTAGGAAGCTCAGGATTGTCTGCACTGACTGCACTCCAGGGTTTCAGGGAGGGAGTCTTTTTCCCAGCCCTACTTGGAGATGCCCTTGGGGACTGAACCAGGGACCTTTTGCCTGCAAGGCCAGCAGTGTGGTGGCAACTTCAGAAGGGCCGGGTCCCTTCATGTTAATCACAGGCACGGCGCCTGCCTTCTCCCTAGTAGCCAATAAGCATGAAAGGGAGGCTCGTTAGCTACTGAGAAGGGTCTTCTCAGTGTCTGACCTGCCTCTAACTCTGTTTGGCTCCAAACAGCACGAAATTGTAAGGAAGCATCTTAGAAGATTCTTCCTTTCATGCTGATTGGTTGGCAGGCTGGCGGATACTTGGGGACCCTGCTCCCAAACAAGTAAAGGGGCGAAGACCCTCCCGAGACCCTGGTCAACTATAGATGCTCCAACCGCTGAGCTGTGGCCCTTCTCTGTCGCCCTGTCACCCCAAGAGAACGTGCACTGTGCATGCATGGACACGAAGTGCTATGCGCACCCTGCAGCTCCTAAGACAGCCAACCTGGTGCCCTCCAGCTGTGCTCTTTGGAGCACTTCTTAGCCAGACCTCTCTGGAGATTTGGGGCAGACCGTGCACTTTAAAAAAAATGTATTTAATGAATGCTGAGGGAAATGATGCCGGTCCCGAAACGGTTCGTTCACCCTCTCTGGTTTTGGGTGCGGCTAAGGTGCGTAACTTCTAATCTTCTCTGGGGTGGCTTTTCCTCGCTGGAAATGAGCCCCTGTACGAGAAATTTGCTGACTCTGCCACTGTGGTTTGACATTCAGGGAAGAGCCTGGAGCTCTTTGGCAATCTTCTTACGTCCATTGGCACAAAAGAGATGAGTCTCTCTGGTTGTATCTGATGTTAGTCATACCCAGAGTAGTTGATGATGATGAAATAATAATAATAATAATAATAATAATAATAATAATCCCAGTCTGCATCTGTGTTGGAATTGCTTTTCAAGATGCTTTTAGAGAGGTTTTGTCTTAATATGTTTTAAAGTCTGTTAAGATGTTTTAGAGTTTTTAATGTTTTGTTTGCTGCCCTGGGCTCCTTCTAATAAACCTAATAAATAAATAGATAAATATTTAAATTTATTACCCACCCTTCACCAACAGGTCCCAGGGCAGATGACAACCATATAAAGTATATTATTGAAAACAGTTTAAAGCAAATCAATTTAAGCAAACCCATCTTCATAGGGGGTTAGTCGTCTGGGGTCTCAGGGAGGTCTTAGACCCTTTACCTTTTAGTGAGAAGACTCTCCTGAGTAGCTAACACACTCTCCTTTCATGCTGATTGGCTCCTAGGGACGTCTGTTGTTGTGGGAGAAGGTGTGAATGGGAAGGACTGAGGAGTGCAAAGATTATGATGGAGAGTAAGCAAATGAGGGGGAATGGTGTGACTAGCATGAAGAGACCTTGCACTTCTGAATTTGCCTCTACATTAGTGCTGATGTCTCTGCTTCTCAGTGAAATTATATGCAACCCAAATTCACCAATGATATTATCACCTGTTGCCCACACACAGTGATGGATGAATCTGTCAATTTCTGTCAGTTTCTGATTTTTCCAGGGTTGTTTTCAATGCTAGTCCTGCACAGAGTAGAGTCCCATTGAAGTTCATAGCCATGATTCACTTGGGTTCATGAATTTCAGTGTATCTACTCTGAATAATAATAATAATAACAATAATAATAACAACAACAATAAAAAGAGGAAGAAGAATTTATATCCTGCTCTTCCTCCCATAGGAGTCCAGGGTGGCAAAAAAACCGCTAAAACCACTAAAACATCTTTAAAAAATCTTAAAAAGCAATTCCAGCACAGACGCAGACTGGGCTAAAGGTCTCAACTTAAAAGGCTTGTTGAAAGAGGAAGATCTTCAATAGGCGCCAAAAAGATAACAGAGATGGCGCCTGTCTGATATTCAAGGGGAGGTAATTCCACAGGGTCAGTGCCGCCACAATAAAGGCCCGCTTCCTATGTTGTGCAGAACGGAACTCCTGATATGATGGTATCTGCAGGAGGCCCTCACCTGCAGAGCGCAGTGATCGACTGGGCATATAAGGGATAAGACGGTCTTTCAGGTATCCTGGTCCCAAGCTGTACAGGGCTTTGTACACCAAAACCAGAACCTTGAACTTGGTCTGAGTAGCAATGGGTGGCATGTTGGTGGTGCCCTGCCCTCGTGAGCAGTCTCACCGCCACATTTTGCACCAGCTACAGCTTCTGGGCCAACCGCAAGGGTAGCCCCACGCAGAGCACATACCAGTAATCCAGCCTGGAGGTTACTAGCACATGGACATCAGTGGTCAAGCTATCCCAGTTCAGAAACAGATGCGTATTGGATACAACCCTAGTCGTAAGTTCAGTTTGCCATTACAAAAAAAGTCCTATCAACATTTTAATGTGTATTTCTCCTAGCACACACATTTTTGTATGCACTTTTGCCAAATGCAGACATTTTTTGCAAGCAGTTTCCCCTAACATGATGAATTTGTTGTTTTCCACCAATAGATACATTTCTATGCACACTTTCCTCAAATATACATGTTTTTGGACATACTATTTGGTCGGAGAACTACAGTGTGAAATTCAGAGAAGTGCAAATTTCAGAGGAGAGGTGTGTTTTTTCCAGTTTGGGTACTGTTCTGGAAACTGTGAGCTTAGTAGGTTCGCTTTTAAATCCAAAGCAAAGCAAATTTCTCTCCCATCCCTGGACACACACAAAAACCTAATTCTGCTTCCTCTTGACTTCATCCCTTGGTGAGGAAGTGGTCGGTGTCCTAATGCCTCTTTTTTAAAAAGAAAAAGGGGGGGGGAAACTGAGGCACATGTCTGGAGAAGCAGAGTTCTCTATGATTTATTTTTCCTGTGAAATAGGAAAAAAAGTCTCATAATCTTGTCAGCTGCCGTTGCTGCTGTGCGTAACATCCCAGCAGCATGGGTTATGAAACCTAGGAAGGGAAGGTGCTTGCATTTACTCGGAAGAAACACAAACAGAAGTGATTTCCACCACCATCCTTCTCAATTTAAATTCTATGCTTCTAGTCCTTCAGGAACCCTTCACAATTTCCACCATTGTCTACTCCCCATTACAGCCAAACAGTTGTAGCTGTTGGTAATTTGTGAGGCAACCTTGTTCCTCAGCTCAGTTTTGTTGGAACAGATAACTTTGACGTTACTGGATTTATTTTAGTTTTATTCAATTATTGGTATTATGTTTGTTTAATATGCTGTAAACTGCTTTGCAAAGCGTGGTGAACACCACTGTTCATTTTGTGGGTGAGTGTGTAGGTGGCAATTTATTTATTTATGATTGCATTTCTCCAAGGAGGGCAAGGTGGCGTACATCATTTTCCTCTTCCCTATTTTATCCTTGCAACAACTCTGTGAGGTAGGTTCGGCCAAGAGGCAGTAACTGGCGCCCAAGGTCACCTGGTGAGCTTCCTGGCCGAGTGGGGATTTGAACCCAGATCTCCCAGATCCTAGTCCAGCACTCTAACCACAATGCCACACTGGCTCTCTTTAGCCTTTTTAATGGGGGGGGGGAAACCTTGTCCCAAAACCCCTAACCAAAATCTACAGCAATGTTTTTGTTGTCGTTCTAAAAGAGAGGTAATTTGATTAACAAAATCAGTGAATGCTGAGGTGGCAGGCTTGTCCTGAGGCAAAAGTTGAGATGGTCGCCTCAGACGGTGGAATTAATGCTGTACAAGTCAGTTTAAATTTAACGATGTTTTATTGCTTGTTCAAGGCATGGTGGGAATGCCTAGCAGTTGGATTTTCTGCCTCAGGCAACAAAGCATTTTAGGTGGGCACCGAATGGAATGGAAGCTGAGGAGTGGGGGGGGGGGAGCAGGCAGTATCAATAATTATGGGGAAATGCCTCAAAAATCGACTCAATAAGCATTGCCATCTTACAACAGAATAACAATGGACATTCCACACACACACACACGCGCGTGGGCATTGGGGAAAGTTCTTTTTAAAGGATATAATTTCTGGGTAGCTTGGGGTTTTTTTGGAGGGGGGAGGGAACTCTGCCCACAGCGTAGGTTACCAAAACAGGGCATCCCCCCTCCCTCCACCCCACCCGTTTAAAAAGGCCCTCGACGCTAGTGAGCAATGAAGCCTTGGTTTGAAGCTTCCTCTTGCAAAAAAAGTCACCAGCAACAAATTGCCTCATCGCTGCTTTCCCGGTGCAACTGGGGTCCAGCCTTCTTGCACCTGCAGCCACGTAGGCCGTGAAGAGGTGATGAGGAGGACAGGTGATAAACACACATTTCACATGCGCGCACACACACATATTTACAGGAATAAATATCTTTGGCAGGGGCTTTCCTGGGATCAGAAGTTGACTTGTATTTCCCAACAGGTGGAAACAATGAGCTCATTCAACTTTCCTCTTCCTCTTAGTGGCTGCCTTTGAACAGGATTTCACGACAGCGCTTATGGCTTTTCTTCTTACCTGCCAGTCTGGCTGCTTTGTCGTTTTAACTTGTTTGTCTGTGGGATTTGCCCATTTCTTTATGCATGCTTGCCCGCTTGCACAGATGTGGTGGTGTAAGAACATCAGGGTTGAGTTTTGTGTTTTTTTGTACAATGGCCAACTTCTTTCACTCCTGAGATGTTCATGCGCAAAGCATGATGGGAATATCTCTTCCTAGCTGCTCAATGCGGGATCTGGGGGACAGGTGCATGGCGTGGGACTCTCAGACAATCAGTTCTCCTCCTTTGAATTTTGTTTTAGTTTTCCCCACAAATTTGGATGATTTCCCTAATCGGGTTTAAGAAATCATTAGACCTTAAGGGCTAGAAATGTAATGCTTTTTTAAAAAATAGCTCTCAAATGGCACAGTTGCATATGGAAATTATGAAGTATCGCCTAATTTTGAACTGATGCGAATTTTGTTTTTCTGCTCCAGCTAAACTGTCCTGTCTCTCAACATGGAGGGTTGTGATTCTAGGTGCTAGTAGTCACTGACCAACCAGTTCCTGTTTACTTCCCCTAAAAATGCATCAAGTTTCTAGCCCTTGAGCTCTGATCATTTATTAAAGCCACCCAGACTGGTGACCATCGCTGCAAGGTATTTGGGTGAAATGGTGCCCTCTATGCGTTAAGGGGAAAAACATCAATGTGCATATTTTCATAATAATGGAACATGCTGATGGCAACCCAAAGTGCGTTTCCAGTGATCACCATCTCCTTTCTGCCCCATGGTAGGGCTGGTCCCTCTGACCCAGATTTCTGCATGTAGGCGCATGCCCCTGTGCACGAGGGCTTTCACGTGCTTGCCCGCTAAACGGTTGGTGGTTGTGCTGTTGCCGTGGGCGTAGCAGAGGCAGCCGGGAAGGTTGAGCAAACTGGGGGACAAAATGGAGAGAGCGGGTGTAAAGTTTCAGAAAAGCTTTGAGAAATCCTTCCATGACAAATGTCAATCCAGCATTGCATGAAGTCCCATGCAACCCATCTTGGTTTAAGAGGAAGCTGCCTTAATACCGAGTCATTGAGCAGGGGGTTGGACTCCATGGCCTTAAAGGACCCTTCCGACTCTACTCTTCTATGATTCTAAGCCAGGCCATTTGTCCAGCCAGCTTGGTGGCACTGACTGGTAGCAGCTCTCCAGAGTTTTAGGCAGGGAATGTTCTACTTGGAGATGCCAGAGATTTGAACCTGGGACCTTCTGTGTGAAGAGCAGATGCTCTTCCCCACAGGAAAGAAAGTTGGCCTTAGGCCAGTTTTGGACAGAGATATTCTTGTGCAACCATAGATTCTAAGAACAAGACACTCACAGGAAGCTGGCTTATGCATAGTCTGGACATCGGTCCATCTAGCTCAATATTGTCTACACTGATTGGCAGCAACTCTCCAGAATTCCAGACAGCGAACATTGCCAGCCCTACTTGGACAAGGCGAGGATTGAACTTGGGACCTTCTGCATGCAAAACTGATGCTCCATCGCCGAGCTCTTCAGTAATAATTCTGCACTATAAAGTAGGCCTAGCTTTTGTACCAATAATTTTTTTCTTTGCACTCAAAAGAAATCATAATTCAGGGCCAGGAGAATCTGCCCGCTATCCCAGATATCCAAATGTGCTTATAATGTTCTCTGTCTTGATATTTTATTTTGACTTCCGCTAGCGTGCTGAAGAGGTAATCAGAGTTCATAAGGAACCTCACACTGCCTCTACTTTTGGCTACTGGGGTATTGCCATTTATTGACACAATTTTTCAAGCCTAACTTCACAGCCTTGAGGGCTAGTAACTTGCTGACTTGGTGGTGGCAAACGAGAGCGGTGATTCTGAGTGTGCTGGATTCAGTGCCCAATATGTGCACATGGGCAGTGGAATGTTAGAAATGCAGAATATACATATCTAAGGTGTTTTTGATGCTACAGAGTTCTACTGGTTTTGGGGCCATTCCCTCTTCCCAGTGAGGAACTGTGGGAAAGGATGCTTTGAGGAGGACTGTGAAACTGGAATTAAATGGATGTCAGGTTGCCTTTTCAGACACAACCCCCTTGCTGTGAGTTCCAAGCAGATGCCTCCAAATATGATGATTTTCTCCCCCCACTGCACTCAGGTGGGCCCCAATTCTGCTAGTAGACCAACTCCATCAGGCACCTCCTATCCCTGAACTGTTTCTGTGACAGGTGGTCACTATAAGAACTCACATTTAAGAATTAGTTCCTGAGCTTGCTTTTTTCCTCTTCCCTCCCTGCTCATTTTCCCTTGCGTGTCATGTCTTTTAGATTGTGGGTTTTGATTGCTGTAAACCGCCAAGAGAGCTTCAGCTATGGGGCGGGATACAAGTGCAATAAATAAATAACTAAATAACCAGACAGACAGACAGACAGTAAGCTTGTGGGCAGGGGCTGTCTTGGTTTAATTAATTCTGTGTAAGCCACTCTGGCAGCCTTTTTGGCTGAAGAGTGGGGTACAAATGCAGTAATAAGTAAATTCTTGCAAATTGCAAACTCGGAGAAGAATCAGGAGTTCTGTTTTCTCGTGTTCAGTTCTGCATATGATAACTCCCCTCCTGGCAAAGCCTTATATGCTAAAAGACACTGTTTGATGTTGCCAGTCTGGGAAGCAGTTGGGATTAGATTGCAAGCGCACTAGAGAGGGCCTGGAATGGAGCGATAGCAGTAACCCCCCAGTTCACAAGCCTTTTCCTGAGTCCAACCTTTCTGGCAAAGCAGTGTTGACATTCCACTGACAACAGATCAGACGCTTTCTTTCTTTTTTGCAACGTTTGATCCGAAAGAGATTACAGCATGAAAAAAGCTCCCAGGCAGGCAAATTCAACAAATGGAAAAAAACAGAGAGAGGATGTATCTTCAGTTTGAAGAACAGTAAACCCACAACTGGGACCTCATACGCACCATATATTTAAAGACCTCTTATAACACTTTCACCACCATGGCTTCCCCCCAAAGAATCCTGGGAATGGTAGCTTTTTAAGGGTGCGGGAGTTGTAGCTCTGTGAGGGGCTTCCTAACAACTCTGAGCACCTTTAATAAACTACGGTTCCCAGGATTCTTTGGGGGAAGCCATGGCTGCTTAAAGTGGGCTCAGAGTGCTTTAAACGGATGGTGTGGCAGCCTTGCCTTGGATATGTCACTATCAGCATCGTATACTGGGGGAAATGCATCACGTGAAAGATGGGTGCAAGGTCTTAAAAAGGCTAAAGCATTTTACTGTAGTTAATTTTGTTTTTATAACTTGCACCATTTCTTCGCAATGTTGAATATTTAGATTCCTAGTGCCAGGATGTTGAGAAGGGTGTTTCTGTGTGTGTGTGTGTGCATGCAAAAATATATATCTTGTGCTCTTCCGTGCATAGGTAGGGAAGGGAGATGAAGGCCACCTTTTGGTATGACTTCTGTATCTATAAGCAAGCAGAAATTCATCAGGAATAGTTTGTACTTTGTCACTGCGCTGCTCTGTCCGAAATGTTTAGCTGTTACTGTGGATATTTTTCATAGTATCGTAGGCATACATGGTTGTTAGAGAGTAAGAGCGTGGCGGGGGAGAGAGAGAAGGTCTCTGCCTTGAAGCACTTCCAGTCTCTCAATATAGAGAATGGGGACAGGTAAGAATGAAAGGAAATTCAGTAGGACATAATTTTCCCTGAAACGTATTTACTTGGAAGGACGTTCCACTGATGGATACAATGTCCAAGATTAACCTTAGCATTGATTGCTTTGACGTGGGCGTTAGAATTGCAGCAGAGCTCGAAATAAAAATGGAGGTAGTAAAAATCCTTGCTCAGCCGTGAAGCTTGCTGGGTGACTCTGGGCCAGCCACAGTCTCTCAGCCTAACCTACCTCACAGGGTGGTTGTGGGGGTAGTCATGTATGTCACCTTGAGATCCTTGGAGAAAAGCTGGGATAGAAATAATAATAATAATAATGTACCCTCTCAAGAATGTGAGAACCGTAATCTGGATGAGAAGAGAAATTGCTTCTGATCTGTATCTTTAATTTTCCTGTATGTTTAAAAATAAAATAAATCTAACAACTAGGATAATAGGAAGCTGTCCTATACAGAGTCAGACCCTTGATCCATCTAGCTCAGTATTTCCTACACTGACTGGCAGTGACTCTTCATGGTTTCATTTCTTACCGGCCCTCCTGGAGACGCCACTGGGGGACTGAACCTGGGGCCGTCGGCATGCAATATTTGTACTTGGCCACTGAGCCGAAGCCCTTCCCCTAAAAATAAAGTAAGATTCCAGTCCTCATGGTTCTGATTTCAACAGGAAAACAGGAATCTGCCTTATAGTGCGCCAGACCCTTGATTCATCAAGCCTAGGATTGTCTGCACTGACCGGCAGCAGCTCTCCAGGGTTTCAGACAGGGGTGTGTGTCTCTCTCTTCCTTACTAGAGATTGAACCCGGGGCCTTTTGCATGCAGAACAAATGCTCTGCTGAACAACAGTCTTTCCCCAACTGCAAATGCAATTTCATTCAGAAGCTCCATGGGCTTTTTTAATTATTATTTTTGTTTCTGGAGAGGGAGGGAGATTTACTTATTTTGAAATGTCTGTCCTCCTTCCTAGCTGTCATGCGGGTTCTCTGTGGCTTGCAAACCCCACAGAAAGATCAACTGCAATGCAAAGGGGAAAACAGCCAAGATCCAAAAGAAAACAAAAAAACCCTGAAGCCAAACGGAGGCTGTTAAATCTGATTGCATTTGGGGTACGTTTAACGACAGTTCAGCATCATCACTTCCTGCCCCCCAAACACACACACTCCTTTGTATTATGTTAGGAAATGGTCTGCCTGCAATTGCATAACAGGCAGTGAACGTTCTCCCTTCTCCCCCTCCCTTTATTTGTTTTTAAATTGCGTTGAAACTGGATCTTTGATAAATAAATATGGAATGTGGTTTTTTTCCAGGGGGGAGTAGAAAGAAGAGTTCAACAGGAAAAGGGCTCTGCCTTCCTCTTCTTCTGTCGCTTCTTCCTTCCCCCCCTCCCCGCCTTGTGGTTTTGGTGATGTTTGGTGGCGGGTTGCTTGCTCACTCATGCCCAGCAGGGCGTGCCTCCTCCCCGGTGACTCATTCTGAGCATGGAAGGCTCCGGCCTCTTATAAAAGAAGGCTGCGAGTGGAGCACCAGCACCACCGGCAGCAGCTGCAGCACCACCAGAAGGCGCAGAGAGGAGGAACTGTCCAGAGGTAGAAGCACACAGTCCCAGAGAGAGGGCGGCGATGAAGACCCTGGTGGCGTTCCTGGCCTCTTGGCTGGTCCTGGCACAGTCTGTCACCCTTGCTCCCAAAGGTAGGCACACTTGCCGAGAATCCATCACGACCTGTGACATCTTAGGCCCTTGCTTGGTTGCTTGGCCCCCTTT
Source organism: Rhineura floridana (assembly GCF_030035675.1). Lineage (NCBI taxonomy): Eukaryota > Metazoa > Chordata > Lepidosauria > Squamata > Rhineuridae > Rhineura > Rhineura floridana. Next base: position 12,150,706 of record NC_084501.1, read on the forward strand.
CTTTGCCCCACGCTAGAGGGCAGATGTGTAGGGCCGCCTGCAGGGTAAGGCGAGAAGATGTTCATGCTGGCACATCGCGGGTGGTGAGGTGTGCTCCGAGATGGGACTGATCTCATGCCCTCTCCGCCACCTGTTACAGCAGAACAACCTGCGCTGGCCTGCATGCATCACTCCTTTTATTAAGCACATTTAAAAGGCATCCTCCCCCTCTCCCAAAGAACCCAGGGAGCTGCAGATTACCCCTCACCGAGCTACAATTCCCGGCACCTGTAACCAACTACAGTTCCTGGTATTCTTTGGGTGGGTGGAAATGTGCTTTCAATGTGCTTTACGTGTGTGTTGTGAACGCAGCCTGCGATAGTGGCTCAGCGCCGGGCCTCCTATAAAGCAAGATAGAGAGGGGAGAATTGAAACTGCCGGACCCTTCCCTGCCTGTGCTTTTCTCCTCGGAAAGTGCCTCCCCTGAAGAATCCTGGGAACTGTAGTTTACCCCTCACCGGGTAGTTCCCAGGATTCCTTGTGGCCAGTTAAATGAGCTTTAAATCTAAGATGTGTACACAGCCTCTGCTGAGATGTGCATCAAATATCGAGCCATTCTGAGACCAGCAGACCAGCAGTTTTCTCAAAAGTTGGGGTTCTGAATCTTCCTGCCTTAAAATTTCAGGACAGCTCTCATTTTAATCTCTGGACACAGGAGCACATAAGCTCCAGGTGTTATTCACAGCCTCTGCTTTGTCACTTTCTTTTTCTTTGTGGCTGGATGCTCCCAAACCGATCGAGGTAGTTTACTTTACTCCTCATCTGTGCTGGCAGAAGTTCTGTTGTCTTAAAGGCACGGACTGAGTAAGACTTCAAAACAAGATGTCTGTCATCATTCTTGTGTTTTGGAACTGAAAACCAAAAGTATGTTTACATACTTCGCTGATCCTCTGAAAAAAAATCTAGATATTGTCAGATTTAACACAGCTGTTCTATAAATCATGACTTTCAAAAGATTCCTTCCCATCAACATGCTGCTCTAATTGGAAAAATGTGTCTCTGCTTTTGGATCTGAAAAAGCTCCTAATTAAACTTGTGAGATTTGTTGTCTGGCACATGCTCCTTCAGAGGAGGAGGGGGGGAGATTGTTTGACATCAGTTTATTTCAGCCCAGTTGTGTTGAAATGTTTTCAGAGCCCTTGGAATAATTATTTTCCTCTGCAAAAATGAGGTTTCAACTTTGGACCGAATAGTATGAACAAAGGGACCACAGAACATAAAGTAACTGTAAAGAATAAGAAAAATGGAAATGGACTGCCTTCAAGTCGATCCCGACTTATGGCTACTCTTTGAATAGGGTGTTCATGGTAAGCGGTATGCAGAGGGGGTTTCCCATTGCCTCCCTCTGAGGCTAGTCCTCCCCAATTGGCTAGGGCCTGCTCAGCTTGCCGCAGCTGCACAAGCCAGCCCCTTCCTTGTCCGCAACTGCCAGCTGGGGGGCAACTGGGCTCCTTGGGACTACGCAGCTTGCCCACGGCTGCACAGGTGGCAGGGCATGTAACCCCTGAGCCACTCGCTGTGGGGGATTTGAACTCACAGATTCTGGACTACCAGCCAGGCTCTTCTCCCCACTGTGCGTAGCTGAATAACTCTTCTGTGTCCAAGATACTTTCAGGGAGATACATTTGTGTGTGTTTTGAGTTATGGAAGGAAAGTACCCATCCCCAAATGCACATCCCCCAACCTGTGAAGTCCCTTGCATTTTAAAAATCTGAGCCTGGTCCAATAATAACCCTTTCCGATAGGTCACAGATATTCCCATTTTTCAGATGAGGAAAACTGAGGCTGAGGCAGTACATAATTTGCCATCGATCCTGCAGGCAGTCCATGGCAAAGCGAATCCTAGGAAACCAGGTCGTCTTAGATCTCCAAGCTTAGTTGTCTGTCCACCGCTGGCTCTGGTTTCCCAGAATGCACTACGTGTTTCCCTGAACCCCAAAGTAAAAAAGAGAGAGTGCAGAAATGGCAATTCATTTTGGAAGGTCTGTCTCTTTCTCGGTGGTTGCTTGGAGGACGACGGGGTTGGGTGGATAAAGGAAGCAAAGTTTATCAGCTGGGATGTTTGAAAGAGACGTGGTCAGCCCCCTTGTCCTCCTGGGCAGAAGAAATAATTGGCTAGAGTGGCTTTTTCCAGGCTAGCATCCTCTAGAGCAGCAGGGAGTGGTGCAGGTAGATCACGGTCTATATGTGGATCTCTGGGTGATTTGCAGTAGATCAGCAAGAGTTCCTGACTCCCAATTGTCAATGTATTGCAACAACTGATACTATTAGATACTGAAAAATAAATGCTGGGGGGTGGGGGAGGACCAGGATTGAATTTTTAAACGGAAGGACTTTTAAGTTTGTTTCTGGTACTGACCACAAATTCCTGGGCTGATCATGTGTGCAGAGGCACCCTTGTTCCTTAATTCTTAGTGTTTAGGTCCGCTAGGCTGAGACACTATTTTGCAGTTGGCTCTTGGTACTGGGGGTTCTAGTTAAAAAACCAAGTGAATCCCACAAGCCTGAAGTCTGTCCATGCCTGCTCTAGAACCCCTCGTTCAATACAAGAGAATGTTGATGCACCCTCTTTGCTATCTTTTCACCATGAGGGGCAAAACCGAGATACTGAGTGAGCGTTTCAGCAGCGCAAACAATGCAGAAGTAAATTACATTGGAAGCTGCCTTATACTAAATCAGACTATCAGTCCATCTAGCTCAATAATGTCCACACTGACTGGCAGCGGCTCTCCAGGGCTTCAGGCAGGGAGCCTCTCCCAGCCCTACTTGGAGATGCCATTGGGGTTTCAACCTGGGACCTTCTGCATGCAAGGCAGATGCTCTAACCACTGGGCTATGGCCCTTCCTCGTATTATTCGGATGTTACATTGATTGTGAGAATAAATTGCTGCTGGTTTTGAAAAGGAGGCTCTGTGTGTGTGTGTACACATATCAGGTGCAGCCTGAACCCTCGTGGTGGGTGCCTTCTGCTGATCTCTTTATCTCAGCGTGCATGATAAAATATTTACTTTCCCCAGAGCAGGAAGTGGATTCTGAGTTGATGTTTGCAGAGAACTTAAGAGCAGCTCTTGATGGCAGAGAACCTTTTCCCATGATAGCGATGGTAGCACCCTTCAGCATCAGAGGAATAAGCTGGCTTTTCTTGGCCTGTTTTTAAGCTGTCTGGACTGACCACCTGTGCACACACCCCATACATTTAAAACGCATCCCGCCCCCCCAAAAATCATGGGAATGGTTGTTTGTTAAGGGTGCTAGGGTCTGTAGCTCTGTTGAGGGATAAACCACAGTTCCCAGGATTTTTCCAAGGAAAGTCATGTGCTTTAAATGTGCTTTAAAGACAGGATGTGTACAGCAACCTGCTCCTTCCTCCCCAACTCAAGCACTGCAGTTCATGCCCTGCCAGATGTTACGTGGGACCAGGGATGAGAGAGGAATTTGATCCAGTTCACATTTAAAGCCTGATCCATCAAATCTGCGCTTTCCGAAACGACATGAGAACCGAAACACAGCCATCCTTCCTTACCGGAATTTGGCAATGCAGTTCTCCAACCAAGCAATGTTGACAGAAATATGTTAGGGGGAAATGTGCATAAAATGAATATATCAGTGAAAATACAACACAAACACGCATTATGTAACGAGAAATGGCTTGCAAAAATGTGTACACTGGCCAAAGCTGCATGCAAAAATTTGTTTACTAGGAGAAACTGCACTAAAATGCTGGAGGATTTTTGTGATGCAAACCTTGCAAATTTGCTGCAGAAATTCAGAGAACTGAATTTAAGCCTGGCAAATGAGAAACTGAGAGGACTGAGATAGACAGATCCTTCCCTCCATGGGACACGCATTTGCCGGAGAGGGGCTTGCATAGGCTCCTCCACATTTCCTCAGTCTGTTCCCTTTTCAAGCAGCGAGGGAAAGCGGAGGGCGATGATGTTACAGAGCACGTGTCATCTTTCGCTTAGATCAAGGGTTGGGAGGCATCTGTGGCTCTCCAGAGGTGGAACTGAGAAACTCAACAGCTGTATCCCCCCCCAAATTGCTGCATCTTTATGCTGCTGCACCTATTGGATCTCTGCCTGTCTTGCAGCTGTTTCAAGCCCCAGGACCCCTTGCTGCAAAAATAGAGACAGGAAGAAATAGGTGCGAGATGGCATAGGTAGTCAGGGTGAGTCTGCCCCGGAAACTGGTCCACAGAGCAAGTTTAACCAGCTTGTCATCATCGTCACCAAGGCTAGTTAGTGCATGGCAGAGTGCTAATTGCCCTTACTCATCCATGAGAGCTGCCTTTGTAATAGAGGGAGGAAGTTGATTAACAAAGCTGATTAATATGCAATTAACTCTAGCCAGAAAGACTTTGTTCACCTGGCATGCACGCCACCCCGACCCCCCTGCAGAGGCTTCCCGGATCTGGTGGTGTGTGTAAAATTATTTTTAAAGTGTGACTTCAACTCTTACCTATTTCATTCATTTCATTTCTAGCCCCCACCATGAGTCTCTCAGGCAAAATCTTAGGGCAAAGCGTGCATGTCAATGCATACATTAGTGGAAATAACATAGAAGAGTGCATTGTATTAGACAACGTTGCATACAGAAATATGTATATATGGAAATATTTGCACTAAATTGCAAGCATGGGCAGAGATGGGAACGCAACTCAAGTGTTGAGGAAGTCACATTTGCCTGACGTGGTTGGTTGTTTTTCATTTTGCCTTGGTGCCGAAGGGCCCAAGTCCTGACTTCTCCCAGAATAGGGTGCAATTATTTTTTCGGTGTTACTTCCTGATAAACACCTCTTCCGTACTGGAGTTGAGAGAGAGGCTGCTGAGGTTCAACCAACCTGCAAAGGCTTGCACAGTCGGGCAAGAAATCCCCAGCTTCATGTATAGAATGGGTGGGGGTCACGGGAAGATAGGAACCTGCCTTGTATTGTGTTAGACCATTGGTCTGTCTAGCTCAATATTGTCTACACAGCCTGGCAGCCGCGCTCCGAGGCTTCAGGCAGAGGACATTCCCAGCTCTTCCTGGAGATGCTGTTGGGGTTTGAATCTGGAACCTTCTGCATGCCACGCAGCCGGTCTAGTCTGTACATCCTTAGGATAGGCACTGTTGGCTTGAACTGGGGCAAGTTTCTAAGGCCCGATTAATGCTAGATCTGGTGTAACTTTGCTGATGCTGGTGCTTTTTTAACAAAACAAAACACCGCTTCTGCTTTTCTCTCTCCTTTCAGGTGATGGAGGAGAGAAGCCACCTCCACCCCCCTCGGATGACTTTCTCCAAGAGGAAATCGCCCCAGAACAGATCCCGCTGGAGTTTCTGCTTCAGAAGCCAATCGACGACGAACTGGAAGGTGAGAGTCAGAGGGTCGTGTTGATCCACATTGGGGAAAGAGGCCATCTTCTCAGGGAAGTGGTTCTTCGAGAGAGAATCGTATAAGGATGGACAAACACTTCTGGGTTGCTGCTGCTGCTTTTTAATTAAAGCATTTCTTATGAGTCAGTATTGCTATGTGTTTTATTGTTTTGTAAGTCACTTTGAGACTTTACTTTGGTAGAAAGCAATGAACAAATTGAAATAATAATAAAAATAAAATAGATGAGGGAGAAAGGTTGTGTGCCTGCGCACATGCACACACACAGAGGGCTTAGAACTATCATCTTCTTGCCTCCCCTTTCTAGCTATTGGCTGTGCTGCTGTGGTGTCACGGAATGTTCACAAACATTCTAACTGCTTGGGAGCCTAAGTAAAGGCTGCTGATGCCCCAGAAGTTCTTCAGCATCCCTCTTTATTTATATGACTGCCGATAACAAAAGATCTCTGGGAAGTTTCCATAAAGAACATTCACAGATATATACCTTCCCCTCCACACGCCCAAAGATAAAAGTAATTTTGAAGGGGAAATGAGAAATAGTTAAATGTTTACGTTCAAGCCGGGTATTTCCCAGCTAACGCAGGTGAGGTACGATTACACCTGGTTTGATTTCTACCCGTCTGCTATTCTGCTTCTCCCACCCAGGGTTTGACTTACCGTTGCTGATCCACGGGGTGCCTCAGACCCGATCCTCATCTCCCATCAGCCCTAGGGGCAGAAGACCCAGCTGCAGCGGCACCCTTGGGTGCACCCGGGATCCCCCCCGCTACAAGCTGGACGAATTCCCACCTGCCCTCCCCAGCCTCGCGAATATCGGTAACATCTGCAGTGAAGGGAGGAGGAAGGTGTCCTACGGGCCATGGAACCTGCCTCAGACGGGTTTCAGTCACCTCAGCCGACAGGGAGAAGCCCTCAACGACATGGAGGCCAAGTCTGGCCAGTGCTGTCAGTTGTCCCAGGACGAGAAACTGCCTTGCTGTCAGAGGGCGGTGAGTGTCTACCATTGTTGCTGAACAATGTATTTGTCAGATGAACATCTGCTGTAATATGGACGTGTTATGGGGAGGGGCTGCTCTTAGGCGCATTACGGGGGCAGGAGGCGCCACTCTTAGGTGCATTACGGGGGCAGGAGGCACCGCTCTTAGGCGCATTATGGGGGCAGGAGGCGCTGCTCTTAGGCACATTGCTCGTTTAGACGCATTAGAAACCATTACAGCATATAAGCAGTCTATAAATCAATAAAAATTATGGGGGCAATGGTGTTTGTGTTAGCAACCCTTTGAAATAGTGATTTTGAGCATGAATTCTTTCCACCAGTTTTTTGAAACAAAAAAACCTCACACAAATGAGCACAGTTTTGAAAATCCATGGTTAAGAGCAGTGCAGTTTGGAAAGGTTCAGTCTGCCATCTTGATTCAAAATGGTGCCTGCTTGTATCCAAGCGTAGACTGATACTAGCTCCTTGATCTCAGGAACCATCGTGCACGATTTGTTGACGATCTCTTAAGAGGTGTCCAAATGCATAGCGAACAGAGAAACAACGTTCCGAAATATATAGTAGATCCTTAGTGGCATTTGAGGTTTGATGGCTCATGTGTTTTAAGCAGAAACTCTAGGTCCTTTGCCCGGGGTACACCTTACGGGTACATCGTATCCCTCGATGGCAATTGTGGCATGCTCAGACACTGCAGTGGTTGCAAAGCCCACCGAAATGGCTGACAAGGCTTTTGTACGGGCTCATCCTCATCTCCTCTGAGGCCAGAGCAAAAAGCCGTGCTGAAGGGGGTTGGAAAGTCCTATGATGGCGCTGTGGATTCTGGTGGAACCCGTTTCCAAGAGCGTTCGGGCCTGTCCAGCGATTTACAGATGTGGTTTCTCAAGCTGCTTCTCCACTGACACCAGACGTACTGAGAGGGGTGGGTTACTCTGGGTTGAAGGAAAGTTGCTCTGCCCTCATCTCTGCCTGTAGCTGTTCTGCAGCTGTTCTGTGTCGAAAACAGGCTGTAAGTTTGGGCCCAGATTTTAAAACCTCCAGTTAGCTGCCTCGTTGACCCATTCATCTCTCCCAATCCTGCCTCAGTGGTCAGATGTCTTGGAGGAGTTCTGCGTCAGGGAATTCATGATCAAGACTAGACCTTTCCACTGCTGCAAGCTGAGTGGTCCCAGCTGGCAACGCTGTTTTGACAACGAGGCCCCCTTCCCGAATTATGACTTCAACGCCGACAGTCAAGCATCATCAGAGAAGAAGTTGGTCACCTGCAGCAATCCTTCCCAGTGCAAGCCCGCCGAACTGGCCAACCCACGGAAACTTCCCAAGATCAGTTTCCCTCCTGGCGAACCCACCAGCAACAACATCAAGAATATTTGCAAACTGCGTAAATTCCGGCCCACCTACCCCGCCAGCGCCCTCCCGCAGTCGGATTTCAGCTGGTTGGTGCGCCAGGCCCAGGCCGTGAACCGCATGGAAAACATGTTTAAGAAATGTTGCCGAAAGGATGACACTGGCTGTGCCCACAAAGGGGTGAGTGAGCCAGGAGGACTCCTGGAAGGCGGGCCTGGGCTCTGCCAATCTCCTGCACAGGTTGGCGGTGCTTTCCCAGCATCCTTTTCTCTCCCAGCATTCCACACTTTATGGTCTGTTGCGAACGCCATCCTCATTGCAAGCAAAGGATCTGAGCAGTTCACAGTGAAGAATGGTCCTTGATTTGGGAGAACAGCCCGTGAGGATTTCAGGAACGGTTCACCTCTACGGGCTGCCCTCTCACCCCCGCTGGCAATTGTGTTAATTTTTCTCTCTCAGAGTCATTTATCTTTTTTAATAGTGACCCTTCAGCCCAAAATTCAACAGGTGCAGCTTCCTTTGCCTTGGAGGTATGCCGGTGAGGAAAGCCTCACCTGTGTGATTTCAGTTAAACTGACTTTGCCAGGAGCCCACCCGCCCAGCATCCCTGCCTCTGTGGTTGGTATTTCACAGCCAAGCAAACATATGATTTAGCTTTATTTTTTTAATTCTTCCTTGCAATATCTTTTGAGGGCAGCCTGCAGTTGACAGTGCAAGACACTGCACTGTTTAGTATGTGAGCCTTGCCTTTCTGAAAACAAGTCGCGGACCAAACACAGACATCCTTTGAAATGTGCTCTTCTCTGAGTTTTGCAACGCACTTCCCCAGCCAATAAATGAGTACAAAAATGTATATATTCGTGTAGCGTGTGTATAGATGCATATATTAGTGAAAACAACATGCAGAAATGCGCCATATTAGGGAAAATCCCTTTGCAAGCATGTATTGCATACAAAAATGTGTACGTTTAGGATAACTTTCGCATGAAAGTACTTACGAATCTTCATGAGGACTGGTGTTTTTTTAGAAAAATGGCAAACAGAGAGAGGCCAAAATGGACAGATTTGCCATCCCTATTTGTAAACAGTTTTGATTTCCTGTTTGTAAACTGTTTTGATTTCCTCTCCAGTGGGAAAACGTCCTGACCCAGTACTGCAAACAGGAGTTCTCCGTGAAGACCAAACCTCACTTCTGCTGTAAAGAGACTCTGGGAGAGCCCCGCAACACCTGCTTTTCCCGCCTGGCCCCCTATCCGGCTTATGATAAAGAGATCCAGCAGGTCAACCTCGGTCAGATCAGCCTGACACTCCTGGAGTCCCTCTGTGGCCAATTCACCCTTCTCACCAAGCAGTAAGGATTGTTATTTATTCAGTTTCAATTTCTGATTGATTTCTTCCTTGGGCAACGTCTGTGACTCAGTGGCAGAGTGTCTGCCTTGCATGCAGAAGGTCCCAGGTTCTGTCCCCAATGGCGGCATCTCCAGGTAGGGCTGGGAGAGACCCCTGCTTGAAACTCTGGAGAGCCGCTGCTGCCAGTCAGTGCAGACAGTACTGAGCTAAATTAGACCAGTGATCTGACTTGGCAGAATGCCCTTTCCCGGGCTGCCACCTTACAAACCTCTGATGGAAGTTCAACTACCAAGAGGGTCCCTTCTGCTGATCTTGACACCAGAGAGGCTCTCCTGGGATAAGCTGGTGCGCCCGTCAGGGATGGAAGAGAATTTTAGTTCATTTTGCATTTAAATACGGACCTGCCTAATTTGGGGAAACCCCCCCCCCGAAAAAGAATAGTATACCAACCGAAATGCAGCCATCCTTCCAAATTCGCACTTTTCTGATTTTTGCCATGCTGTTCTTCAGCCAAGAATTGGGTGCACAAAACAGAAAGTGTCTCCACCCCCCAAAGAAGCCATAAGTGAAAAATCATATCAAAATGCAGCATGTTGAGGAAAACCGCTTGCAAAAAGTGTATAAATTCAGCGAAACTAATTAGCCACAGTTGGGCAGCAATATCTGCAGCCTTGTGGCCTACTTTTTAGGATTGTTTAGCAGCTGACTGGGATTATGTAAATGGGGTGCTCTGAAAACTTCAAACTATGCTGTTATATATGGTGATTATGCTTGTCCTAATGACCATTATTTCAACTGGGTGGAATACAGATTGAGGAGATTACAGCCCTGCATGCCAACTGCATCGACAATTTGCATGGAGGCAGCAAACCTTGGGTGCCTTACAAAAACAAAACTGTGCTGTTACGAAATAGTTTAAGGGACACTTAACATTGATTCAGATAGAGAGGTTTATTTCTCCCTCTAGTGGTTGAAACCCAACATTGTTTCTGTCGTAGATCCCATCTCCTATTCCCCAGTCATATTAACTGAACACAGGGGGGGGAAATGGAAGAGAAATTTGGTTTGATTTGTATATTTCCACGAGTCTAAACTGCACTTTCCGAAACACGATGCGATCTGATACGTAGCCGCCCTCCAAAATCTGCACTTCTCTGAATCTTGCGATGCAGTTCCACCAGGGAACGCATGCAGACATGCATATATTCGGTTAAAGTCTGCATGTTCATTGCATATGTCAGTAAAAATGGCATACGAAAATGCCCTGTGTGAAGAGGGAACTGCTTGCAAAGACGGGTATGGTAGGAGAAAAGCACAAGAAACAGCTGATGGATTTTCGTGGTGCTGATACGAACTGACGCTTGGAAAAATTAGAGATTGGAATTGAACAGGTTTGCCCATCTCTGAACCCACAGCTGATAGGTTTTCAACACAAGGGCTTGTGTATACAGCACCTAACACTCTGGTGCTCAGAAGAAAATAACGAGGCGGGAAGAGGAGAATTTGCTGTCCAAAACAGCTGATGTGTTGATCAAGATATGTTGTTTGTTGTTATGTGCCTTCAAGTCGATTTCGACTTATGGCGACCCTTTGAATCAGCAACCTCCAATAGCATCTGTCATGAACCACCCTGTTCAGATCTTGTAAGTTCAGGTCCGTGGCTTCCTTTATGGAATCAATCCATCTCTTCTCTGGCCTTCCTCTTTTTTACTCCCGTTTTCCCCAGCATCATTGTCTTTTCTAGTGTCTTCTCATGATGTGTCCAAAGTATGATAAGCTCAGTTTCATCATTTTAGCTTCTAGTGATAGTTCTGGTTTAATTTGTTCTGACACCCAATTATTTGTCTCTTTTGCAGTCCATGGTGTGCTCAAAGCTCTCCTCCAACACCACATTTCCAATGAGTTGATTTGTCTCTTATCTTTTTTCACTGTCCAACTTTCACATCCATACACAGAGTGTGGCTTATTAATACATTCCTCTGTTTTGGGGGAAGGGCCGTAGCTCAGTGGCAGAGCACCTGTTTGGCATGCAAAAGGCCCCAGGTTCGATCCCCAAAGCTATCTCCAGGTAGGGCGGGGAAAAATTCTCTGCCTGAAACTCTGGAGAGCTGCTGCCAGTCAGTGTCGACAGTGTCAAACTAGATGGACCAAGAGTCTGACGCACTATAAGGCAGCTTCCTGTGTTCCTATAAATAACAGCATTTTTCTTCCGCGTTGCTCTCCAGGAGAAACATTCCTGCTTTAGTCCAGAACATCACAGAACCTTGCTGCAAGCTGCAGGGCGACGGGAGGACTCTGTGTGCTGAGGAAGTGGTGAGTAATTGCTAGTTGGCTCCCTTGCAGATGGCTTCACTCTGCTGTTTCATCCGTGCCTTTCCTCCTCTGCCTCTAATTGAGGGATGGAGAAGCCTTGCTCCTCTGGATGTTGCTGTACCACAACTTCTGTCATCTCTGACTATTGGCCACGCTGGCTGCTAGGGTTGCTGGGAAATGGTCCAGCTATATCTGGAGGGCCACAAAGGTCCCCCATCTCTGCTATAAATGATATTAAAATCATTATTCCATTCCATGGGCTCCTGCTCGGAGGAAGGGCGGGATATAAATCCAATAATTTGTTGTTATGTAACTTCAGGTCTGCGGCTTCCTTTACGGAATCAATCCATCTCTTGTTTGGCCTTCCTCTTTTTCTACTTCCTTCTGTTTTTCCAAGCATTATTATCCTTTCTAATGAATCATGTCTTCTCATTATGTGTCCAAAGTATGATAACCTCAGTTTCATCATTTTAGCTTCTAGTGATAGTTCTGGTTTAATTTGTTCTAACACGCATTATTTGTCTTTTTCGCAGTCCATGGTATCCGCAAAACTCTTTTCCAACACCACATTTCAAATGCGTTGATTTTTCTCTTATCAGCTTTTTTCACTGTCCAACTTTCACATCCATACATAGAGATCGGAAAAATCCAATAATAAATAAATAAATTTCTATCCCTCCTTTCATCTAAGGAGCTCAAGTTGGCAAGCATGCTCCTCCTCTCTCTGCATTTTATCCTAACAACAATCCTGTGAGGTATTTTTGGCTGAGAGTTAGTGACTGTGCCTCAAGGTCACCCAGTGACTTCCATGGCTGAGTGGGGATTTGAACCCCGGACTCCCAGATGATCATCTGACACCATAACCACTACTCCACACTGGTGTAAATTATCTCTCTCTATTATTTATTTATTAAAGTTATATCCTTCTTTTCCTTCCAAAGGAGTTCAGGGTGGCAAACATAACAAAACAATTGAACAGAAACAAAAAAGAAAAGCATGCTAAAAAAAGTTAAAAACATCCTAAAGCACAGTTACGGTTTAACAACGTTCCTCTATCCAGTGACCTCTAGGTTGCCAGGAACAGTCCTTTCAGCCGTCAAACGCCTGGGACATCTCCTGACATAGGAAAATCTAGGCAAGAGTGTTCCACCGCTTAGGGAAAGAGAGCCATATTTTTGTTCTGACATCCACGGCCCTCTAACTTAACCTGTTATTTCCCCTCCTCAGAAATCCCAGTTCATCACCACTCTCTGCAGCTCTCAGAAAAACACATGGAAAGACCCAAAGAAATGTTGTTCCCAGGCAGAAGACGCGGCCCGTGACAACTGCTTCAACCTCAGCTACCTGAGCAATGTGTCCCTTGCCAGCGCCGTGGAAGTCCCCCGCCCAACAGAGCCGGCCTTGTGAATCTGTGCAGACTTGCCCACCTCCTGCTAAAAGGCCCCTCTTCCCTCAGCCTGTCCCCTCCTCTCACCTCTCTGGCTGGTTCCAGTTCCGTGCTTCAAGGAAGTGGGTTAGCTGTTTTCTTGGCCTATAGACTGTCAACCAAGATGTTGCCCCCTCCCTAAGTGAAGGGGTGGGGGGACTTAAAGCACTCTGCAGGCACTGACCTTTCACTAAATGGGGGCCCCTGAAAAGCCCTTGCTTGGATGCACTTTATCTCCTACACAGTTGCAATACACAGATCACATCTTGAGTCTTTTTTAAAAGGTTCTAGATTCTTCCTTGCTTTCTGTCTGATTTTGTCTTTCATAGCCGAAGCACTAGATTGTTCATGCTCTGGTAACTTCTAGATTGGACTACTGTAATGCGCTCTACGTAGGGCTGTCCTTGAAGACTGTTCGGAAACTTCAGCTAGTGCAAAACGCGGCAGCCAGGTTGTTGACGAGGACCCATTGGTCCGCGCATATAACACCTGTCCTGGCCTGTTTGCACTGGCTACCTGTTTCCGAGCCAGATCCAAGGTGCTGGTTTTGACCTATAAAGCCTTACACGGTGTGAGACCGCAATACCTTGTGGAACGCCTCTCCCGCTATGAACCTACCCGTCCACTTCGTTCAGTATCTAAGGCCCTCCTCCGGGTACCAACTCATCAGGATGCCCGGAGGATTGTTATTAGATCTAGGGCCTTTTCTGTGGTGGCCCCCGAACTGTGGAACAGCCTACCTGAGGAGATACGCCTGGCGCCTACGGTACTTTCTTTTAGGCGCCAGGTTAAAACCTGGCTATACTCCCAGGCATTTTAATGTTCAATGTTTCATATTTAACATTTTTAGTTTAACTTGCTGCTATTTGTTATTGCTTTTATTGTAATATTGTATTTTAATCTTGCTTTGTTCACCGCCCAGAGAGCTATTAGCTATGGGCGGTTTATAAATGAAATGAAATAAATAATAAATAAATAAATAGATAGTATTTGATTCAAACTGAGAGTTGGGGGGGCAGGAAGCAGGAGTAGTGTTTCTCCTGCTAGAGAGCATCACCATCTTGGCCAACTGGCGAAGTTTAATTCATTCCCTCCAAACTGGACATCTTCAGATCTTGGTGAGAACTTCGGAGGCTTTTTTTTTTTTGTGGTGGTGGGGAGCATTGCATTCTGTTCTGCAGACTCTGCTTTTGGATTTGTGCTGAACTGATCAGACTGGTCTCCAATTAGCTGGATGGGTGTCACTGTTTTGTTTTTGTAATGGAGTAAGCGGAGGAGAAACACAGGGCCGGAAGCGACTTGAAAAGGGAACGCTATTTCTGAGCAGCTTAGCAAGGACAGCCCTGTGCCTCCAGGGCCCAAGCGAAGAGTGATGGGATGGTGAATGAAACATGACCGGAACACACGCTAAACCAAAAGGAAACACTGTTCAGGAAGAGTTTGCTGGTTGCTCGGCCAAGTCGCATTTTTGCATCTTGACCTTGGTTTTCTCTGCTGTAACTGAGCTCACAAACATGTCGTAGTGAAGTATTTGTACAGCTCTCTGCCCAAGACAAAGGGTTCTAATAAACCACTTTTTGATGAATGAACTTTTTGCTGATTTCTTTTTTCTTTTTAAAAGCAATTTCATTCAAAAAAAATCAGAGAGGTGTGTCCAGCAAATATAAATATGTTAAAAAACCGAAATTGCAGACTGTTGGCTAACTGTATAGCAGAAGGTTTTGTTTGTTTCCAGGCTGGATTACTGTAATGCGCTCTATATGGGGCTGCCCTTGAGGTTGGTCTGGAAGCTGCAGCTGGTGCAAAATGCCATGTCACCCCACTGCTGAAAGAATTGCACTGGCTGCCTATTTGTTACCAGACCAAGTTCAAGGTTCTAGTGTTGGTGTACAAAGCCCTATACAGCTCGGGACCAGGATACCTGAAAGACCGTCTCACCCCTTATATACCCAGTCGATCACTGCGCTCTGCAGGTGAGGGCGTCCTGCAGATATCATCTTAACGGACTTTTAGTGTGGCGGCACCTACCCTGTGGAATTCCCTCCCCTTAGATATTAGACAGGCGCCATCTCTGTTATCCTTTTGGCTCCTATTGAAGACATTCTTCTTTCAACAAGCCTTTTAAGTAGAGACCTCTGGGGCAGATTTTCAGGGCAATGCAAGCTGTGGTCCAGCAACATCCAGAAGGCGACACAGATTAGACCTTCCACAGACAAAAGGACCCAACTGGATTCAGCCTGTCATGTCTATTTTGCATTCTCAATAAAAACCGTCCCAGGATTGCAGAACCTGGAACCGGGAGCCCGGCTATTTTAATGTATCCTCCCCACCCCTGCAAAAGAGAGAAACCTCCCTGAAATATAAACTTCTATGCCCCATTGCCCCAATATTTTAGGGCCAGAGGCTCGGTGGAGCCTTGCATGAAACAAGGGGCATGGGTGAACCTGTGAGTGTCCAGACATAGCACAATGACCTTTCCCATCATCCCTCTGTTCTGATTCACTGTTGTGTTCTCTCCCACCCATAGTGCGAGACAAAGGTGCAAAGTCTCCTTGTCATGGCTTTTGCTGGTGGTGGTGGTTTTATGTAGCAAATCGTCCTAGGTGACCTTTCTGATTTATTGGGATACGGAAAGCGGGACTGGACCAAGATGAAGGAGGTGTGAAAATTGGAGGGAGAAATATCAATAATTTAAGATATGCAGACGATACTATACTCTTAGCAGAAACCAGTAACGATTTGAAACGAATGCTGATGAAAGTTAAAGAGGAAAGCACAAAAGCAGGACTACAGCTGAATGTCAAGAAGACTAAAGTAATGACAACAGAAGATTTATGTAACTTTAAAGTTGACAATGAGGACAGTAAAAGGAAACAGTAAGCCTGATGGAGATTGTGAATTGTGATGGCCTCCATGGAGCAGCCCTGCCCACTTCGGATCACACGTCTTCCTAGTGCATCATTTGGCCAAGAAGTGCTTCACCTCTTGGAGGCGCTAGTGTGAGGGGACCGGATTGCCTGGATTGCTGTCTCAACTCCTGCCCAGCCCTGCCTTTCACCCCCTAAACCGGAGGTGCTGGATCCTTTGGCCCTCCTGCTAGAGTTAAACTACAGCCCCCACATTCATCCCTGACCACAGCTAGGCTGGCTAGGCCGGATGGGAGTTGGAGTCTAGCAGCCCCCTATTGTCAAGGTTCACAATGAAATTCAAGACAGAGGAGACGTACAAACTGTGTGTTGTGTTGAACCTAAGCTCAACTCAGAGCTGACCCTTTGAAATTAATGGACCTAGGTTCACCATGTCTATTAATTTCAGTGGCTCTTCCCCAAGGTTCATTTATGTTAGATGCAATACAGCATCGTACACAGTTAGCTCACTGATGCAAGATGTGGAGGGGTTGGCCACTAGCTTCAGATGGCGTTAAAGGGGGGGCGCATAGAGAAGAGTAGGACCCTTTTTATGGATGTAGGCTATTTGAATGACAAATGCCAGGCAAGTCTTGCAGAGCACCATTGTACCTCCCAAGGGCTAGGGAAATGTGAAGAAAATGGATCCAGCCAATGGGGGGGGGGGAGAAACCAACCTTTGAGACGCCTTCCCCGTGGGGATCAAGGCGCTCCCCCCTGCAATCAATTGCTCAGATGGCAATGAGGGTTGAGGCTGGTGAATAAATCAGAAGTCTGGCTCAGGGGTGCAACGCTGGTGGTGGCCCCCTTTCATCCATTGCCACACCTGTACCCTTCTCTTCAAAGGTGCTAGGTCAGCCTTTGTCGAGTGGGTGCCCTCTGGCTGTTGCTGGACTACGACTCCCATCAGCCTCAACAAAGGATGATGGAGGTTGTAGTCCAGCAACAGCTGGCGGGCCATAGTAGTTCCCCACCTCGTTGCTCTCGAGCCCAGGCTGTCAACCCCTGCTGCTATTTCAGAGAAGGTAATTTTCTTATGGATCTATTTAGAGATGTATCTTTCCACCCCACCTTTCTCTCAGTATGGAACTGAAGGGCTACATGCATTTTATTTTTTGCTGATCTGCTAACTAATTAGCAGACTAACTAACTAACTAATTGCTGATCTGCTAACTAAAATATGTAACTTGTCCCTCGGGTCCTCCTCCGTGCCTGAGGACTGAAAAGTGGCAAATGTAACACCAATCTTCAAAAAGGGATCCAGAGGGGATCCCGGAAATTACAGGCCAGTTAGCTTAACTTCTGTCCCTGGAAAACTGGTAGAAAGTATTATTAAAGCTAGATTAACCAAGCACATAGAAGAACAAGCCTTGCTGAAGCAGAGCCAGCATGGCTTCTGCAAGGGAAAGTCCTGTCTCAGTAACCTATTAGAATTCTTTGAGAGTGTCAACAAGCATATAGATAGAGGTGATCCAGTGGACATAGTGTACTTAGACTTTCAAAAAGCGTTTGACAAGGTACGTCACCAAAGGCTTCTGAGGAAGCTTAGCAGTCATGGAATAAGAGGAGAGGTCCTCTTGTGGATAAGGAATTGGTTAAGAAGCAGAAAGCAGAGAGTAGGAATAAATGGACAGTTCTCCCAATGGAGGGCTGTAGAAAGTGGAGTCCCTCAAGGATCGGTATTGGGACCTGTACTTTTCAACTTGTTCATTAATGACCTAGAATTAGGAGTGAGCAGTGAAGTAGCCAAGTTTGCTGACGAGACTAAATTGTTCAGGGTTGTTAAAACAAAAAGGGATTGTGAAGAGCTCCAAAAAGACCTCTCCAAACTGAGTGAATGGGCGGAAAAATGGCAAATGCAATTAAATATAAACAAGTGTAAAATTATGCATATTGGAGCAAAAAATCTTAATTTCACATATACGCTCATGGGGTCTGAACTGGCGGTGACCGACCAGGAGAGAGACCTCAGGGTTGTAGTGGACAGCACGATGAAAATGTCGACCCAGTGTGCGGCAGCTGTGAAAAAGGCAAATTCCATGCTAGCAATAATTAGGAAAGGTATTGAAAATAAAACAGCCGATATCATAATGCCGTTGTATAAATCTATGGTGCGGCCGCATTTGGAATACTGTGTACTGTTCTGGTCGCCTCATCTCAAAAAGGATATTATAGAGTTGGAAAAGGTTCAGAAGAGGGCAACCAGAATGATCAAGGGGATGGAGCGACTCCCTTACGAGGAAAGGTTGCAGCATTTGGGGCTTTTTAGTTTAGAGAAAAGGCGGGTCAGAGGAGACATGATAGAAGTGTATAAAATTATGCATGGCATTGAGAAAGTGGATAGAGAAAAGTTCTTCTCCCTCTCTCATAATACTAGAACTCGTGGACATTCAAAGAAGCTGAATGTTGGAAGATTCAGGACAGACAAAAGGAAGTACTTCTTTACTCAGCGCATAGTTAAACTATGGAATTTGCTCCCACAAGATGCAGTAATGGCCACCAGCTTGGATGGCTTTAAAGGAAGATAAATTCATGGATGACAGGGCTATCAACGGCTACTAGCCGTGATGGCTGTGCTCTGCCACCCTAGTCAGAGGCAGCATGCTTCTGAAAACCAGTTGCCGGAAGCCTCAGGAGGGGAGAGTGTTCTTGCACTCGGGTCCTGCTTGCGGGCTTCCCCCAGGCACCTGGTTGGCCACTGTGAGAACAGGATGCTGGACTAGATGGGCCACTGGCCTGATCCAGCAGGCTCTTCTTATGTTCTTATGTTCTTCTGTTCTTATTTATTTTATCAATAAAATACATAAATAACTATCTAGGATTCACAAGTGGTCTCCCCTCCATTGAGAGACCAGGCCAGACACTTGCTGCTTCTTACTTCCAAACACACTCTGGGGAGACAGGTGAGGCTGTAGAAGCTACTCCCATATAGCACCTGAAGCAGGTGTTTGGAGCAAAGGCCTCGTATAGGACCTCCGGGAGGTTTTTCCCAGCAGCCAGGGAGGCCTAGTTGGGAAGAGCTGTGGGTGGTAGAGCCAAAGGTTGCAAGTTCAAATCCCACAGTAGGCTTGTGAGATCTTTCATTTTATAATGGTCACCCAGGACCTCTGGAGCCTCAAATATTAGTTCCAAAGAGTTACTCCCAATGGCTGGTATAGCACAGCAGGGTGGAGAGCTTGACTGGGAAGCCAAAGTTTGAGAGTTCAAATCCCTGCTTGTGCCTCCTGGGTGTCAAGGGCCAACTAAAGATCACCCCCCCCAGTGAGTGGCTCGGGTTACGTGGCACAGTCCCCAGGAGCCCAGTTGCCCCCCAGCTGGCAGTTGTGGACAAGGAAGGGGGTGACCTGTGCAGCCATGGCAAGCTGAGCAGGTCCTAGCCAGCTGGGGAGGATAGCCTAAGTAACCTGGCAGCTATAGTTGAGCTCCCAGGTGAAAATCTTTGGACAAGATTAAAGTCTCCAGGAGGAGGGGGCTGCAAAACCCTACTTTCCCCCTCCCTTTTCTATTCAAGGCTTCCCCCCACCCTTCCAATGACTAGGGGAGAGGCACAGCCTTGACAGGGAGGGAAGGATCACCATATCGAGCAAGAAGGAGAGGCATGCATACACTTCCGGCTCTCGAGCGAACTCAAAGGGCACAAGGAAGCCCTTTTGGGGAGCACCAGTTGCTGGAAAGCAACAGCAACTGCCAGCAAAAGCGGAGCGAGGCAAGGGACGCTCTTGCCTCGCCTGGCAGAAGCTGCTTCTCATAGTAATGATTTGCAAGGCAGCAAGGCACAGGAGGTAGGGTGAGGCAAGCAGAATGCCCATGCCCACACCAAAATCAAACACTGGGGAGTCTGACTGTGGTTTTTGTAGTGAACTTAGACCTTTTTTTGCAGCCAAAGGACAAAATAAAAATAGTTTAAGTAAACAAGCAAGCTCTTTTATGTAATACAAGTATATGAAAAGTTATCAGCAGACTAGACAGAGTTGAGTTGGTTGGATTTTTTTTCTCCCCGGAATACTAGAATTCAAGAGTCGTCAAACAAAATTATGACTGGCAGGGTGAGTTCAGGTCACACAAGGAAGTACTTTTTTGCATAGTGCACAATTTTTGTTCATCTGTGATTGTCTTGCTAAACCTATATTGTATATAATGCTTGTTGTCTGTAGACCAAATAAACTGAAACACAATGCTTATCTAACTTATGGAACTCATAGCTACAGGATGTGATAATGACTCCTAGCTTGGAAAACTTTTTTTAAGAAAAGGATCTGAGCAATGCACAGAAGGGAGAGTTCTATGAATATCTCTTAAATTATTGCCCTAAATTGGCAACTGCCTTGAGTGCTTTGGCAGTACATAAATGTAAACAAGAATCAATTTATGAATTTTTGGGGGGGGGAAGTCCTCATGAAAATTCATAATTTCAGTGCGAATTTCTGTTCATGCACAAATTTTTGCAAAGCAATTTCCCCTAATATAAGTGTTTTGGTACGTTATTTTTCATTAGTATATGCATTTATACATGCCTTTTCCCTTGGCATATGCACTTTTGCACACATTACTTGGCTGGAGAACTACGCTGCAAAATTCAGAGAAGTGCAAATGTCAGCTGCCGTTTCCACTTTCAGAAAGTGCGGATTCGCTCTCAAAGTATAAACATGATATAGTGATTTAACCACCCGGGGTCACCTCTACATTGGCTCCAGACAGTTTCAGCACTCTAGATCTGTGTCTGCAACCCCAGATCTTCAGTCGTGCTTGAATTTGCTCCTCAGCAGAACCGGCCTCAGACAGATCACTCAAGATAGGCACTCAGCCACGTGTTTCAGGGAAGAGCTTTCTTGTCCTCTCTCCACCCCTGGCTTCGAGGGCCCGCGGAATGACAGAATGCATATTCCTTGCACTCTGGTCATATGATGGAGGTTATTCAACGTCAGATCTGAAGAAGCCAAACTCCCCCAAATTAGTGTTTAAACTGGCACCGGTTTTTGGAAAGGGCACTTTTCAAGGAGGGATTATTATTATTATTATTATTATTGTTGTTGTTGTTGTTTATTTCTACCCCGCCTTTTGGCCAAAAGGCCCTCAAGGCGGCTTACAAAAAAAAATTAACACAAATATAAAAATACATCAATAAAAACAATACAATTTACAAAAAACAGCAGTTACAACATCCAATAAAATACATTAACAAATCACAAAGCAAAACTTCACTCCTCTCTCTTCTTGGCCTTCTAAAAAGGGCCCAGGAGAAAAGATGGGAGGCAAATGCCCATCTCCAAACCGGCAGAGACACACACAAAGCAAGAAAAGCCCCTCTGGAAGGAACAGAGAGAGGAAGCCGGCCCAGCAGTGGCAGACAAGGGAAACAGCAGCGGAGTCAACACCATCCCGGGAAACATGTCTCTCCGGTGAACCTTCCCAGTCTAGGTTCAAGGCACACTCTCCTCCACACTCCCGGCACATCTGATAGACAAAGAAGCAGGACAAAGGCTTGAGGAGGAGGCTGAAGATGGCCATGCTGGTGCTGAGGCGGGTGGTGACAAGCAGCGAGGAAGAGCAACACAAGCCGTGGTGGCAAGGACACTTGGCACATTCTTTACCAGTGATGGGCAACAGCTTGCTTCCACTGGAGGTTCCATTGTGGATCAGGCTCCATCTCTACCGAGTGTTTTTCATCATCCACAGCAAGGGGGGGAGGAGTAGTTGATGCAGCCTGAGTAGTGCTAGTGCATCTCATTGATTATTCTGGGCTTTAGGGAATGGAGATGGGAGGAAATGTTAAAATTTCTTCATTGGGGTAGCCCGTTACAAATAGGCGTGTTTGAGGAAGCCCACCAAGACTTGTGTGCCAATGTCAGGTCCCAGCTGGGGGAGTCCTCATCAGAGGAAAATCAGGAGGCTCCGGCCTTATCTCCAGCCCTGGGTCCGGCTCCATCTGAGAGGGTGAGGAGGAGCCATGATCCTGTGACCAGGCCACAGAAGGGCCGTCTGCACCCAGGGTGAGTTCGGCTCCTGACATGGAGGCCGAGTGGGTCCTGAGTCCATGAGAGGGACCCAGCCTCAGATCATAGGGGAGGGTCCCCCTAGGTCAGCCCAGACAATGGTGCACTGGCTTTGCAAGTCGCTGTCCCCAACACGCACCACTCCAGATTCAGCACAGTGAAACAGGTTTAGGGGGAGAGGGGCTGAGGCCCACAAGAGATCATGCGAGTCCAGCGTGTCCTCCCGACTGAGTGACACCCTGTTTTGAAGACTGTGCATTGCATCTTGTAACATCAGCAGAGCCCGGCTGCCGGATCCAGCCAAAGGGGGCCCATCGAGTCCAGCCTCCTGTTCTCGCAGGGGCCAGCTGGATGCCCCCAAAGGGAAGCCCGGAAGGGGGGGGCTGAGCACAAGAGTGCTTTCCCCTCCTGCAGTTTCCAGCAGCTGGTATGATACAGAGGCACGCTGCCTCCAACAGTGGAGGGGAGACCACAGGTGCAGCCTTCTTCTCTGTGAATTTGGCTAACCTTCTCTGAAAGCCACCCAAGTCGGTGGCCATCTTCTGGGAGCAAATTCCATCATTGAGCTGTGCGATGAACGCCTTCCTCTTGTCTCTCCTGAAACTCCCAACTTCATCAGATGCCCACAAGTCCTCTGTGGTTCAAATATGGGGCTAGACTGAGATCCGATGAGCCCCCCACCTATGTCGGTGGGCGTGCCTAGCGGTAGTCCTGACCACCAGCAGCTGTCTGATGGTCACTTGAGGGCTGCTGCTCAGGTGGGCTGAGCCCTCGTATCCCATCGTGATCTCTGAGATCATCCGGAGGAGTGCCATCAGTGGTCCTTCATGTTACGGAGGTTTAGTGTCACTGGTCCCATGCTGTGGCATGCTCAGATTCAGCAGGCATCTTCATTCCTGCTTTCAGGCGTCTCTTGAAAACTTATTGTGCTGACAGGCTGCTTTTTTTCTTTTTCTAGTAGCCCGTCGTTTTCATGATTGTTTTGTATTATTTTTAAGTGCTTTTTGTGTTGTCGTACACCAGCCTGACGTTTTGCAAGACGGCAGTATGTAGATACTTCTGTAAATAAACAACATCATCCTTGTGGAGAAATCTCAGCTGGCTCTTGAGACACCAGCTCATTTGTCAAACAAGCAAACAAAAAAATGGTTATCTTTTTACTTGACAAAATAATAATAATAAACTTTATTTCTACCCGGCCCTTTTTCCAATAGGAGTCAGAGCGTCTTACTATTAAAAACACCAATTAAAACATACAAAAGTATACTATTAAAAAAGAATTAAACTATGAGAAAAATTAAAACCATAAAACATAGGTTAAAAACAGCGGACAATTTAAAATAATAAAATCATATAATGTAGTCACCAAACCGATGACACTTAATCCTGGTCGTTCTCCATCCCAAATGCCCGTTGAAATAAAACAGTCTTTACTTGTCGCCGGGAAGACGGCAAGGAGGGAGCTGATCGCACCTCACTCGGAAGGGAGTTCCACAGCCTAGGGGCGGCCACCGAAAAGGCCCTATCTCGTGTCCGCGTCGTATGTACTTGCGAAGGTGTGGGGAGCACAAGAAGGGCCTCACCTGAAGATCTCAAATCCCGGACAGGTTCATGCAATGGCATCGCTGTTACAGCAAGCTTAACATTGGCGCATATAAACTCACAAGGGTAACTCTAGGCACATGAAGAGTGCTTTTGCTTCAAAGCTGGATGATTGCTTTTTAAAGCACCATCTTTCGGATGGGGAAGCACAGTAAATGGCAGGCAGGCTTGAGGGGATAGGGCGGGCCCTTTTCATCTCCAAAGCATTGGCCTTTCATCTGGGATGTGTGGGGCCCTGTGTGGTTTTTCACTGTGGTGATAAAGGGAGATAGAGAAAAAGGTCCTTTGCATATGCCCAGAGGGAGACCAGGATAGAGGAGTCTGTCAATTTCAGTTTTCTCCGTTTCTCATTTTTCAATCTTAAAGTCAGTTCTTTACATTTCTGCAGCAATCTGTGATTTTTAATTTTTTAAAAATCCATTAGTATTTTAGTGTGAATGTCTCCTAGTAATCACATATTTGTATGCCGTTTTGACTAATGTACACATTTTTGCAAGCAAATTCTCCTAATACAACCCTTTTTTTGCATGCTGTTTTCACTCATATTTTCTTTTTCATGCACTCTTTCCCTAATATATGCATTTTTGGAAATAAGTTTGGTGAAGGAATTGCATCACGAAATTCAGAAACGTGCAAATTTGGAAGGATGGCTGTGTTTCAGTACTCATATTATTTTGGAAAATGTTAATTTGATAGATTCGGCTTTGAGTGTGAACTGAATCGAATTTCTGACCCCCATCGCTAATGCTAGCGATGACTGCATCTCATCTGGCCCTCGGGATGCTGAACCATCCCTGTGCAAGATTGGTTTCGGCACTTGCAATCTGCGATAGTCAAATTCATCCTCATCGCTCTCTTGCTGCCTCTCACTCTCTCTCAGGGGCTTAAGCATCCTGTGTTTTTATTTCCTAGGGAAACTGGAGTGAAAAATAGATGGAGGCTAGGTTGTCTTTGGCACATGCCCATCGCCACCCTCCCAGTGCTGAAGCAACATTTGCTTTGGCCCCGCGGCAATTTGCAAGGGCGCAGCGTCTTGAGGCCTGGAGTCGAACTGTCCTCGGCCCGTCAGCCACAGCTCTGCAGCCCAGCTGCCTTTGAGTTCACACTTGCATCCCCTCCTCTTGGCCATGGGGCTGACCAAACCTTTTCTTCATTTCCATTCTCTCTCTCTCTCTTTCTCTTCCTCCCCTCCCAGCCTCCTTTCAGATTATTTCATACTCGAGTTACTGAAGCAAAGGGAACGAACTGACAGCCCTCGAGCCCAGAGCCTGCAAGTTTGGAGAGCCACACTGTCTCAGAGATGGCCACAGTACTGAGCCTCTGGCTGAGAGGTTCAGGGGTTACCGGCTACCTGCACCAGGTGCAGCTTCCGGCTTTTTGCAGCCTGCCAAAATACCGCTGGGTGGAATTTTTGTGCATAGTTTGGAAACGGGAAGGTTGAGCCCAGCGCCTGTGGTTTGGAGAGCCACACTGTCTCGGAGATGGCCACAGTACTGAGCCTCTGGCTGAGAGCTATCCGCTCTGCTTTTCAACTCCTTTGAGAGGCCTGGCCAAAATTCTTACTTTAAAAGTACAATTGCTGCTGGGTGTCCTTTTCTGATTTTTTTTTAAAGGCTGAATGCCTGCCTTCCTGCAATCGCCCACCTCCTCTTTTTCTATAAGCTGCCTTGAAGTGGTGCAAAATACCAGTTTTTAGTCACGGCGGAGTTTTCCTTTGCCTCTTACCAGTCACGAGTTTTGGTTCTGTGGGACGGTAGCAAATGTCAGCTGGGCCCAGTTGGGTACAGAGGGGTGGAAGAGCAACCTGAAGTTCTTTACTTTTTTCAGTAAATTGCGTTGATGTAAGAAAATAAGATGTACCCTAGCAAAGGTTCATTTATTACTATCAGGTTGTATTCATTGCTAGTCCTACTTAGAGGAGGCAGTAGGCGACTTAGAAATCCAATAAACCTAAAAGTAAGCTTGCTGACTGGGGAGATTAGGAGCTGACCTGATGCCATGGTGGTAGGCACCAATGGGAAAATTCTGCTGGTAGGCACCAGGGAAGAGAGTTAAATTTCTTGGTTTCATTTGGCTCACTTTCCCCCCCCTCTGGGATGAGTCTTAGAGTCTTTTTTTCTCTCAGTCTGAGTCTTGGAGGTGCCATCCCAAAGCATCCTGAATTCCTGTGGGAGGGCATGTGGTCTCATGGGACCTTTCTTTAGGGCACTGTTCTTCCACCTTGGGATCCCAGATGTTGTTGGACTACAAGGCCACATTCACACCATCCATTTATTGCACTGTTACTCCACTTTAAACAGTCAAGGCTTCCCTGAAAGAATCCTGAGAAGCGTAGTTTGCAAAGGGTGCTGGGAGTTGTTATGGAAATGGTCTGCCTTCAAGTCGATTCCGACTTATGGCGACCCTATGAATTGGGTTTTCATGGTAAGCGGTATTCAGAGGGGGATTACCATTGCCTTCCTCTGAGGCTGAGAGGCAGTGACTGGCCCAAAGTCACCCAGTGAGCTTCATGGCTGTATGGAGATTCGAACCCTGGTCTCCCAGGTTGTAGTCCAACACCTTTACCACTACACCACACTGGTTAGGAGACCCCCTATTCCCCTCCCAGAGCTACAATTAACAGTCAGTCCCTCTTCCCAGAGAACTCTGGGAATTGTAGCTCTATGAGCAGAATAGAGGTCTCCTAAGGCTACTCCTCACCTTAGTCTCAATGTTGCCCCTTGCCAAACTCAGCAGGAAAGAGGATGGGGACAAGACTAGAATTAGGTGGTTCGGCCTAACATTGACTCTGGCGCCACCTACTGCTGGCCTCCTTGCCTTCCGCCCCCACCAGCCCCAATGGGCACCAGCCACTATTTCTAGGACTTCTTTGCTGCCCTTAGGAAAGCTTCAAACAATATTGGGGGGCCCTGCTTGGATGACTTCAACAACTCCATGGAGGATAAGCCTATCAAATTGGGCTGCTAGCCACGATGGCTCTGCTGTGCAACATCCGCTCTCAGAGGCCTCTGAATCCCAAGTGGGGAGCGTTGCTGCTACGTTCAAGTCCTGCTTGTGGGCTTCCCATTGGGGCATCTGGTTGGCCCCTGTGAGAACAGGGTGCCGGAGTAGGTGGGCCCCCGTTGGCCTGATCCAGCAAGCTGTTATGTCCTTAGGAATGCTTGTAGGTTATTTTCACTAATATATGTATTCGTCTGCATGTTTTACCTAGTATATGCATTTTTGTACAGTTGGTTGATGAACTGCGCTGCAAACATTTGGAGACCCACAAATTTCAAAGGATGGATTTGTTCCAGGTTCTATATCGTTTCTGTAAGTGCGCATCAGGTAGATTCATCTTTAAATGTAAACTCATCCGAATTTCTCCTGTCTGCTCCTGACCGTAGGACTGCGCTATAAATCGCCTTTTTAAAAAAATGTGAAATATCCTTAAATCGCTTTAGCCCCACAGATCATTTTAAGCGCTGCTTGCAACCAGTTACACACCACCTTAGATTACAAACTTAGAATGGAGTTATTTTCTCCCTTTCTCTCTGCGTCTACCCCCCAAAACAGGACTGAAGGCAGTTTGAAAGAAGGGACTGCTGTTTGTGTACAACTCATCCTGCTTCTGGGAAACAGGTTTGTAAGGTTTTTGTGTTCTTTCTCAAACCTGTTTGAACACAGGCAGTGGAGGACAAAATAAGTGTCCGTGCGCGTGCCATGTGTGTGCATGTACGCACCTCCCAGGGAACAAAATCTCTCTCGAATTCTCAACATGTATTTTCAAAAAGATGGCCTGTCTGCAACCTTCGTTGTGATAACTGCTCAGAAAACGGAGTGCTTTTGCGATTTGGCTCTCCCTCAATGGCTCCATTATTCCACTTTCATTTCCAAGTGGAGTGTTTGGAAACGGCTCAAGCCGGGCCTGTTTGGATCCATGTCTTTTTTTCCAGGAGACCTTCTAGTGAGAGTTAGAGGCGCCACCTTGACCGAATTCTTTTGGCAAAAGCTCTCTCTCCCCCTCCTTGCCCCCCCCACTTGAAACTCTTCCATGGAACTCTGGGCCAGATTCTGACGGTTCTAGTGGTGGTACCAGCGCCCACACAGAGTGATCCCAGTTTGGCACTGCTGGGCAGTAGTGTAGCGGCAAATTCAGACGTGCACGGTCCCTTCATCATGTTAGTCACAGCCATTCCCCCTCCCCGCTTTTTTTTTTGCTGCTGAGTTGAGAATGAGATTCTTGTTAATGCTTTGTCCCATAACAACAGATATCCCTAGGAGCCAATAAGCATGAAAGGGAAGATTGTTAGCTACTGAGAAGAGTCATCTCTGTGACTGACTTACCCTTGCACTCTGATTGGCTCCAGTCAACAGGAAAGGACAAGGAAGCGTGTTAGAAGACTCTTCATTTCATGCTGATTGGCTTTTTGTAGGATGCTGGAGACTTAGGGACCGTGCTGGGACCCTGCTCCCCAAAAAGTAAAGGCTCTAAGACCCCTGAGACCCTGCATGACTCCATCCCTGCTGCTGGGAAAAGGAACGTCAGCCTGCTTCTAAGTATGTTTTTTTCCAAAGACCCAGCAGCCTTGAAAGGCGGGGGGGGGGGGGGAGAAAGAATGTTGACTTTCTTTGCATTTTAATGAGAAGCGACCTAATTTGCACTTATCGAACCAGCACATGAATCAAAGCCCATTAATCGTTTGAAATGTGCAAGTCTCTGAATTTTGCGATGCAGTTCTCTAACCAAACAAGGTGTAGAAGATGCATACCTTAGGGGAAAGTGTGTATAAAAATACATGAGTGAAAATAACTTGCAAAAATGCATTATATTCGAGGACATTACTTGCAAAAATCTTTTGTGTATCAGTTAGAACTGCATACACACAAAAACGTTGACAAATTTTCATTTAAAAGAAAACACACTTGCAAATTGCTGCAGACTGAATTTAACACTGGGAAAATGAGAGCAACCAAAACAGATGGATTTGTCCGTCCGTCCTGACAATTTTGGTTTCTCTCACCGAAGGTACTCCTCTCAGCGATGCCAGGTTTCCTGGCCTTGAAAAGGGGAGTTATACGGACACCAGACTGATTCTGTATGCCTAGACTGGTGGCATAAGTCACGGTGGTAGCAGGAGGGTGGGGGTGAACTTTAATGGAATTTAAAGCAAACCTACTTAACTGAATGCCATTTAATGCAAAGCTACATCCCCGCTTCCTGCACCAGACTGAAACACAGGTGTCCTTCAAAACTGGCACCTCCCCGAATTCAGTTATGTAGTTCTCCAGCCAAAACGTGCATAAAAAGTGTCAGGGGAAAGTATGCACGAAAATGCTTATATTTGTGAATATAATGTTTTTAAAAAAGGCATTATAATGGCCTGAGGGGAGAGGGTGTGGTCTGGGGAAGAGTCCCGAGGGCCAGGTAAAGAGGTCTGGAGGGGCATATTTTAGCCTGAGGCTGCCCATCCCAGCCTTAGAGAAGGGAGGGGGCTTCTAGGACACCCTCCACTCAAAGATCTTAATGTATGGGGGGGGGTTGGTGGTGAAGCACTGTATACTTACTGGAAGCCATTTTGGCATGTAAGCAGTATACAAATGGATAAATAATAAATCCTGTTAAATAAAATAAATAAATACTGTACATGCTCCCTGTGGTCCTGTTGTGTGTTGAAGCTCTTTGCTTTGGGTCTATCCAAATCCTCAGTCAGTGTCACTGGAATTTTTGAGTTACGGGTGAGGGGGAAAAACATTTTGCTCTCCACACCGGGTACAGTTGTATAAACCTCGATTGCGCCCATTCTTGGTTGTCTTGTTTCTAAGCCCCAAATGCTTCCTCCTTTCCTCTAGAGAAGGTGCTCCTTTAAAAAAATTAAATATATATATTGAAAACATATTGCTGCCGCGTATTCAGTACAGCAGTGTAGTGGCGAATTCCAAAGCAGAGGGTCCCTTCATAATTGTCACAAGCCATGCCCCCTTCTAAGATTACAGAAACTCTGATTGGCTCCATTCATCAGGAAACAACAAAGAAGCAAGTTAGAAGACTCTTCTCAGTGGCTAACATACTTTCCTTTTATGCTGATTGATTCACAGGATGCTGAAGACAAAGAGACCCTGCCGGCACCTGGCTCCCAAAAAAGTAAAAGGTCTAAGACCCCCTGAGACCCTGGACAATGACACCCCGATTAAGTACCTCTGCGAAGCCTAAGCTCATAAATCTGTACTGGTGAGTTTTCGTTGCTCTCTCGGACCGTCCCAATTTTATCGCCAGATTTAAGTATGGAGGAGAAATTCAATTCAGTTTGCCTTTGAAGCCAAATTTATCAAATCCACAGTTTCCGAAACAACATGGGAACTGAAACCCAGACATCCTTTGAAATTCACGCATACCTGAATTTTGCAATGCCATTGTTCAACCTGTGTTTACCAAAATGCATATATTAGGGGAAAGCGTGCACAAAATGAATATATTGGAGAAAATAACATGCAAAAATGCATTATATTAGGATAAATTGCTTGCAAAAACGTGTACATCGGTCAAAACTTCATACAAAAATGTAGGTATTAGGAGAAATTTGCACTAAAATGCTGAAGAATTTTCATGAGGATTTTTTTTTTAAGAAAATGGTAAATTGCTGCAGAAAGGTGGAGAACTGAATTTAAGATTACAAAACTGACACACTGAGAGAGCCAAAAACTGACAGATAATTCCATCCCTACTCCAGACCTAGGAAGCGTAATTCGAACCGGGGAGCACGGGGGAGCCTGGCTTTGCTTTCCGACCAGAAAATGGCTCTTCTTCTGTTGCCTCCGTGGTAGATTTGCTTAAATATTTGCACATGGCGTGTGGCAGGAGGTGCCAGCAACCAGAATCTTCCCTCTCGCCAAATCTGGAATCCGCTGCTAGTCTTCCGCCAAAGGTGTGGGGTTACAGGAAAACAGCAGGGGGGAAGCCAGTCTCGGGAAGCCTAGGCCAAGCTGAAATGGAGTGTTTATTTGGGGGAAGGAGGTCCCTTGGCTCTCTAGGGGTGTGAAAAATAAACGGGCCTGTGTGAGTGAAGTTTGAGGGACAAAACAGGCCCTCTGTGGAAAGCAACTTTCTCTCCCCCTTGGCCGGCTGAGGTGATGAGGCATTCTGGGCCTGCTCAGGGTCAGCAGGAAATGGGTGTGCATGTGTTGAATTTGCTCCATTCTGAATGGGGCGGAATGTCCACCGATTCAGAAAAGGAATCAAAGGGCCTATTTCTTTCGTCCCCTGGCGTTCGCTCCTTCCCTGATTCCTTCAGTCTCACCCCACAACAGTCATTCTTCCCGAGGGTTGCAAAGGTAGAGAGCTCTCTGACCTGCACCCTGAGGTGGCGAGTGTAGCCTTGTGCCACAGAAAAGAAAGGGACTGATTGCTTTCTAAAAATGTTTTGCGTTATATACAGGCCATTCCAAGAACCTCTGTTATAGGGCACCTTATAAATAGTATGAGCGTGTGTGTAGACAGATAAGTTTAGTCCTTTTGTGTGTGTGACATCACTCACTGGTACAAAGTAGCAGCACCAGGCAGCCATTATGTGCTGGCGCCCATGGCACTTTTATCAAGATATGAGTACCGGTGACACCTCATTCCTCTCCCCCCCCCCAAAAAAAGGCACTGTATATATTCAATCTAAGTATAAATATTATTTATTTATTTGATTTCTATCCTGCCCTTCCTCCCAGCAGGAGCCCAGGGTGCCATTATATACAATATTATAATTGGCTTGTGCCCAATATTAGTCTTACTCAGTGGAGGCCCATTGGAATGGATGAGCATGACTAACTTAGGTCCATTCATTTCAGTGGGTCCACGCTACGCAGAGGCAAGTCTGTCATTTTTGGTTCCTCTCGATTTCTCATATTTTCCCAATCTTAAATTCAGTTCTCCACATCATTTTCTGATTTTTTTTTTTAATCCTCATGAAAATTCGTCAGCATCTTAGGGTAAATTTCTCCTGATGTACACATTTTTGTAGGCATATATGCCTCATGTTCACATTTTGGCAAAGCCATTAGTCCTCAGAGAGTGCATTTTTACATGTTGTTTTCACCAATATGTGCATTTTGACGCACACTTCCGTAGAGACATTATTTTTTTGACACATGACTTGCCTGAGGGAACTGCATTGCAAAATTCAGAGATGGGCAAACTTCAAAGGAAGGCTGCGTTTCAGTTTGTTTGGAAAAGTTTTAATTAGGTATTCGCCTCTAAATATGAACTGAATCTCACTCCTTTTCCATCCTTAACTGTCGGAGTGGTTTAATAATCAGTCCCTCCTCCCAGGGAACTCTGGAAATTGCAGCTCTGTGAGGGGCATGGGGGGGGGGGTCTCCTCTCAGCACCCTTCGCAAACTGCATTTCCCAGGAGTCTTTGGGGGAAGCCATAACTGTTAAAATGGGCATAACATTGTTTTCAGTGTCCAGTGCAAATGGCTATGTTTTTAAATGTAAGTTGCTTGCAAGTGACTAACAAGTCCAAACCCTTGTCAGGTGGCGTTTTTATTAGAAATTGCCGCCCTGGTCTCCTGCTGGGAGGAAGGGCGGGATATAAATGTAATTAATAATAATTATTTATTTGATTTATATCCCGCCCTTTCTCCCGGCAGGAGCCCAGGGCGGCAAACAAAAGCACTACAAACTTTAAAACATCATAAAAACAAACTTTAAAGCACATTAAAACAAAACATCTTTTAAAACGTTTCTTAAAAAAAGTTTTCAAAACATCTTCCAAGATTAAAAACATTTTAAAAAGAAGGTTTAAGAACATAATAAAAAGCAATTCCAACACAGACGCAGACTGGGATTTATTTGTTTTATTTATATCCCTGCCCTTCCTCACAGTAGGAGCCCAGGGCAGCAATTTCTTTATTATTGTTGTTGTTGTTGTTGTTGTTGTTAATAATAATAATAATGATAATGATGATGATGATGATGATGATGATGATAATAATAATAATAATAATAATAATAATAATAAAGAAATTGCTGCCCTGGGCTCCTACTGTGAGGAAGGGCAGGGATATAAATAATAATAATAATAATAATAATAATAATAATAATAATAATAATAAAATTGCCAACTGTTTTGTGGAGGAAGTTCCTCGATAAGTGGGATACAACCGTTTAGATGACTGAATAAATAAAAATGATATTCCCCTTTTTCACGTTCCCAGTCTTGCTCTCCGACAGAATGCATGTTTAGGCAGCTGTGCATTGCACCCCACCCAGCCGGGGCCAGGAATCAGCAGCTTCTCCGTCCCTCAGGCCACGCAAAGCTGTCTAATCGTTCAGCAAAACGCTGTTTGTCTGGACTTTGGAGCAACCCGCCCGGAAGCCACCTTGGGAAGGAAAACTCTTGGCAGCCCAAGAGGGCCTGTGGCTGACTTCGATTTAAAACCGAGGTTCTGCATCTGTCAGGATTTCCTGGGAGGCACCAACTGGAATTCCGTGTCCACTTTCTGGGTGTTCACCGCTCGCGTTTCTTTTAAAAAGTGTGTGACAAGTAAACCTTATGCAGGTGACACCCCCCCCCATTCCTGGCACAAATCTGTCTAGGAAATTACAAACACCGTATCAAACTGCTGTCCTTGACAGCATTCTAAGTACAGAGTCCATGCACTTAAATTGTCTAAACTTATGAAAGATGTTAGGAGCAAGTGAGGGGATGGTGCTCTCCTCCATGCTTAGAAGGCATTTAAAAAGAGAGAAAGAGAGACGAATTTGCGGAGCGATAGGTCTACTGACAGCTTTTAGGCCTAACAGGGGAACAGAACCTCCTGTGCAGGTACAGTCTACCTTGAATATTAGTTGGTGGGGGAGAGGAAGGACTGAGGCCATCATTCTTTGCTTTGGCCTCCCCAAGGATAGCTGGGGCTGATGGGAACTGTAGTCCAAAACATTTGGAGGGTGCGAGGTTGGCAGCAGCTGTGCTATATAATCACTCTAATGCAACCTCTTCTGGAGTTACTTCTGGGCTGCCTTGGGTCGCAAGACAAGAAACACTGGAGAACTTTGCAGTGGGACAAGATTAGACAGGGTAGGGGACACAGTGACATTTAAAAATACATTAATTGGTGTTGGGGTGGGAATCTATTTTAGGGAGGCAGGCACAGCAGGATAAAAATAGCTGGCTTCATGTTATTATTTTTTTTGTTCCATTTGCTCTGATGGATGGCAAATCTATGGTGGGATATTTATGATGCTGCGTGTCAAGCCAAATGGCTGCAGGCTAATTTTTCTCAGCTATTTATCTATGAATATTCAATGTTCATATCCTACTTTAGAGAAATGCACAGAGAAGATATGGGGGTGTCGGCAACTGAGTTCTACTTAGAGTAGACCCATTGACATGAATGGACCCACGTTAATCATGTCATCCATTTAACTGAAAATACTGAAGGGTACAAGCCTATTTTTAACCTGGTACATGGAAAACTGAATAATGCTTGTTATTGTTGCAGTTGTTACTAACAACTTATTTATACTGCACTTTCACGTGTCCAGAGTGCGTCCCATACATTTATCTTCTTGCGATTCTTAAAACAACCCTGGAAGGTAGGTCTACGTTGTTGTCCCCCCATATCACAGATGGGAAGACCAAGGCTGCATGTACGCACCATACATTTAAAGCACATGGCTTCCCCCAAAGAATCCTGGGAACTGTAGTTTCCCTCACAGACCTACAGTTCCTAGCACTCTCAACAAACCACACTTTCTGGGATTCTTTTGGGGTAGGAGGAAGCCATGGAGGAAGCCATGTGCTTTAAATGCGTGGTGGTGCGTGTACGCGGCCAGCGGCTCAGAGCAGGCGGCAGACACAGCTGCCTAGGGTGGCAAAACTCTAGGACTGCCACACTCATTGGCAAAATGCCATTGTCCCCCAGACCCTTGAGACAATATGGTCTGTTTTTTTAGAGAAAGGGCCTGTTCCTTACAGTCTATGATTTTTCCCCCCGATCACAAAATGCAGCTGCCTTTACAGCCTTCTTTGTTGAAATCTTCCCCAGGCACAAATTTACAGGTATTGCCATGCACAGATTAGCGGTGCAATCCTAAGCGCGTTTGTTCAGAAGTAAGCCTCACTGAGTTCAAGGGGGAATTGACTCCCAAGCAAACAGTCTGGGTGGATGGCAGCTTCAGCTGAGCTTGACTCGTCTAGGGTGACACTCATCTGATGCCGTACCATCCAGACTCACTATATCAGGAGACTGTCTCGATGTGGCTTTCTCATTCGAGGCTAGGGATGGGTGAGAAATTCAATTCAGTTTGCATTTCAGGCTGAATCTATCAAATTTACACTTTTCAAAACAATCTGAGATCCAAAACACAGCCATCGTTCAAAATTTGCACTTGGAATTATGCGATGCAGTTTGCGAACCAAGCAAGGATTACAAAAATGCATACGTTTATTTATTATTATTTATTATTTATTATTTCAGTTTATATACCCCCCTTAGCAGAATAGCTCTCAGGGCGGTGAACAAACAAGATAAAATACAATATATCATAGTAAAAAATCACAAAAACATGTACAAACAAACAACAGAAAGCACAACAAAAACGAAATACAACACAAATTAAGAAGGATACATGTTAAAAGTAGAAAGATTAAGAAAATTAAAAGATTAAAATGCCTGGGAGCATAAAAAGGTCTTTACCTGGCGCCGGAAAGATAGAAGTGTAGGCGCCAGGCGTACCTCTTCGGGGAGGCTGTTCCACAACTCAGGGGCCACCACAGAAAAGGCCCTAGATCTTGCGGGGGGGGCGGGAAATGAATATATAAGTGAAAATAGCATACAAAAATGCATTAGGTGAGGAAAAACTGCTTGCCAAAATGTGTTTATTAGAAGACATTCGCACTAAAATACTGGAAAATTGTCATTAGGATTAAAAAATTTTTTTTTGCAAATTTCTGGAGAAATGTGGAACACTGAATTTAAGAGTGGAAAAAATGAGAAACTGAGAGAACCAAAACTAGCAGATCTTTCCATCCCTATTTGAGACCAAGCCTGAAAGGAGAGCTTTGCTCTAAATTCCCTCTTGCCCTGCTGACCTCGCCCAAATCCCTGTCAACTGGAGCAACCTCTAGCTGCCAGAGCGGAACCCTAGCATCGTGCGAGGACAGGCCACGGATCCTATCGAAACCAGTAGGCCTTGCCTCATTCTCCTTCGTCATCTCATTCTGCTTTTGACCTTCCCTTTGCAGAGCAAGCCTCAGTCCTCCTCCCTTGTCTATCTTTAGAAAATTAAGCGGGTGACCTACAAAAGGCAAATTCATCGGATCATTAGCAGCGCAATCCCGGCATGCTGAGGGCGAGTGATTCTGTCTGAAAGAGATTTGTTTGGTGGGAGATTCAGGGCGGATGAAGGAGAGTCGCCCTTCAGACACTGTGTGGTTAACATATGGAACTCATTGTCTCATGATGGTGGCTACCGGCTTAGGTTGGTTTAAACTAGGATTAGACCAATCCGTTGAGAAGGAGGGGAGGGGGATTATCAGTGATGATGGAACTTCCATGATCTGGGGCAGTTTACCTCTGAACATCACATACTGGAGGGCAAACCAGAGGTGTGGGTTAGTTCTTTTGGCCCCTGCTTGTGACCTTCCCGGAAGCATCTGATTTGCCACCAGTAGCGTAGTAGCAAATTCAGAAGTGCAGGTTCCCTTTATGTTAGTCACAGCCATGCCTCTTCCCCCCTTTTTTGCTGCTGGGATTAACAATGAGATCCTTCTTAATGCCTTCTCCCACAACAACAGACATCCCTAGGAGCCAGTAAGTATGAAAGGGGAGAGTGTTAGCTGCTGCTGAGAAGAGTCTTCTCAGTGACTAACCCTCCTTCTTTTACTCTGATTGGCTCCAATTAGCAGGAAAGGACAAAGAAACATGTTAGAAGACTCTTCTCAGTGGCTAACACACTCCCCTTTCACGCTGATTGGCTCATAGGATGCTGGAGACATAACGACTCTGCTGGGATCTGGCTTCCAAAAATGTAAGGGGTTTAAGACCCTCTGAGACCCAGGACGACCACACCCTTGTTTGCCACTGTGGAAAGCAGGATGTTGCGTTAAACAGACATTCGGTCTCACCCGGCAAGACAGTTTTTACTTTTTTCCATCCTGGAATCACTACCAGAGGATCCATAGTTACAAAAATGCCTGCTATTCCCTGTTGCCTTGTTAAAAACATCCGCGCCAACATCCTTAATAAATACCTCATTCCAAAATGGTTTGCATTAGCAAAAAAAACGAGGATCAAAGCGGATTGAGTTTTATTGTTAACGTAACGTGGAGGTTGAATTTAACAGATATTTAATTATTATTATTTTCCATTTTAAGGGCATTTCAACAACCTCTCTCGTGCCTTGGAGTAAACCTCATTGCTGGGAGAACCTTTTAATGAAGGTGGAAACTGATGAAGGAGAAAGGCAACGGCAGACGTTGCAATCAGATTTCGGGATCAGAGGGAAGTTTGACGCTAAGCTGAAAGCCCCTGGCATGAGGGCACTGTGTGCGTGCTGCTTGGCCTTTAGGAATTTAGGAAGCTGCTTTTGACTGAGTCAGACCCTTGGTCCATCTAGCTCAGTATTGCCTGCCCTGACTGGCAAGCACTCTCCAGGATTTCAGGCAGGGGACATTTCCAGCCCTACCTGGAGATGCTGCCATGGGGGATTGAACTGGGACCCTTCTGCGTGCCAGGCAGGTGCTGTCCTAGTGAGCCATGAGATGTTTGTGCAGGCAGAGTGGCAGCCAGCAACCATAAATGAGTTGCTGGGACTTCCAAGTTTCTGGTCCCTGGTGATCAGGAAACTGTTGAAATATATGGAAGGCAAACCCAGAGGAAGGCTGAGTCTCATTTACCCCTTTCCAGACCTCTGATATCTCCCTCTCCGGGCTGCTGTACGTCAGGCAGACCTCCGGAGCGTGATGACAGGGCCCTCAGACATCGCCTCTTTTGACACAAGCCGCTGGGCATGATAGCAGCCGGAAGGAGCCAGAGACGTCCTTGGGGGTTTATTTGGGGTCTCTGGGCTGAGGAGGGAAGGAGGGGGCGGCGTCTTGGAGAGCCTGTTGCTGATGGAACGCAAGCCATGGCTAGCAAATTTTTAGCAGAGAGGCCCCCAGCTTGAGCAAAGGCCCCGAAGAGCTTGTCAATGCCTGCATGGCCTCAAAAACGCCACTGGTGAAAGCAGGGAGGGGCAGTGGCCGAGGGGGGAGCACCTGCCTTGCATGGCGAAGGTCCCAGGGTCAGACCCCAACTTCTCCAGGGAGAGCTGGAGCTTGGAAAAGTTACTTTTTTAAAACTACAACTCCCATCAGCCCAATCCAGTGGCCATGCTGGCAGTCAACCCCTTCCTGAAACCACGGTGCGCCGCTGCTGCCCGTCAGTGTAGACAACACTGAGCGAGATGGACCAATGGTCCGATCCGCTATAAGGCTGCTTCCTGCGTTCCTATCTAAATCAGCCCTGCGTTCGGAACCATGAGGGCTGGAATCTTGCTATTATTTTTAAGGAAAGAGCCGTAGTTCAGTGCCCAAGCACCTGCTTTGCATGCAGAAGGCCACAGGTGCAACCCCTGGCAGCATCTCAAGGTAGGGCTGGGAACCGCCCCTAGCCCTAAACCCTGGAAGGGAGCCACTGTCGGTCAGGGTAGAGCATACTGAGCTAGATGGACCTCCGGTGGTATGACTCAATATAAGGCAGCTTGTTCCAAAAAGGCAGGGTGGAAATGTGGGGCTTGTGAGAGCCTGGCCCCTTCCTTCCTTCCCCCCACTCCGTTCCCCACTGGCAGAGGCACCTGAGGGCTTCTCAGCTTGCTGTGACTTGTTGAAGAGTCTCTTTTCAGAAAAGGTCAGGCGCACAGGCTCAGTTTGCGGGATGCAAAACAGCTATTTCGGAGAAGCCAGGAAAGGCTAGCGTGGAGGAGGAGGAATCACTGAGACTCACACTGTAATAGCGAGTAACGAGGACTTCTAACTTTTTTAAAAAAACAACAACAACCCGGCGTTATGGGCAGAGTACAGATTCAACAGGTGTTGCACAAAGCGTGCTGCCAAAGTTTCCTGTGGCTATTACGGGGCTTGTTTTGTTCAGTTTTTTTTTTAATAGTATATTATATTTATCTTTATGTTTTTAAATCTGTTTTATGTCTCTTGGAGACCTTCGCGTAACAAGCGGCTGACAAGTCACAATGATGATTTCTCATCCTATAATGCA
The DNA here is from genome assembly GCF_030035675.1 of Rhineura floridana. Classification (NCBI taxonomy): domain Eukaryota; kingdom Metazoa; phylum Chordata; class Lepidosauria; order Squamata; family Rhineuridae; genus Rhineura; species Rhineura floridana. The sequence continues at coordinate 12,189,275 of NC_084501.1, forward strand.
TTTTTGTTGTGTGTTCTTTGCACTCATATATTTTAATGCACGTTGTCCCCCTAACATACGCGTTCTTGTAAACACTGGTTGGCTGGCGAACTGCATTGCGCAACTCGAATAAGTGTGAACGTTGGAGAACGGCTGCGTTTCGCTTCTCTCATTGTTTCGGAAAGTACAAATTTGTTAGACTTGGCATGAAACGTGAACTGAATTGAACTTCCCACCATCCCTAATTGACAGGCTAGGAGAAGCTTCATGGACTGAATTTCCACTCGTGGTTGCCAACTGCCACCCCCCGCCCTGGCTGCTGTGCACTTTTTAAAAAACAGGGCAGGTATTTTGACCCAGGGAACAGCATAGTGGACACACCTGAAGCTTTGATGTTGCTGAAGCTGAACAGGTGAGGAGAATCTGCTCAGCCCCCTGGAGGGGAGACCAGTAAACCCTGTGAAACCGTTTGTTTGTTTCACTGTGTGTTAAACGTTGCCTTCTCTTTCCCCACCACAGTGTTCAAGGTGGCTGGAGGCAATGACAACAGAACAACAACAACAAAAGCCAGGTAGGTAAAACATCATTTACAAACAACTACCTGAACCCAGGTTTATTCTAAGCAGTAGTGTAGGGGCAAATTCAGAAGTGCAGGGTCCTCCCTTCATGATAGTCACAGCCGCACACACCCTGATTTTGCTGCTGGGTTGAGAATGAGATCCTTGTTAATGCCTACGCTCACTACACCAGATGTGCCTAGGAGCCAATGAGCACGAAAGAGAAGTGTGTTAGCTCCTGAGAAGAGTCTTCTCAGTGTTTGCCTCACCTCCTTTCACTCTAATTGGCTCCAATCAGCAGGAAAGGACAAGGTAGCATGGTAGAAGTCTCTTCTCAGTGGCTAATACACTCCTCTTTTATGCTGATTGGCTTGTAGGATACTGGAGATGTAGGGACCCTGCTCCCAAAAAAGTAAAGGGTCTAAGACCTCCCCGAGACCCCACATGACTACACCCCTGCTTCTAAGCTATTGTCCCTCCTGCACAAGCAGCCAGCACACTGCCTGCCCCCAAACTGGTCAAGTAATTAGTCTCGTAATACACTATTAGCAGGGCTGTTTTTGTGACAGTATCCACTAGCATGGAGTACCGGCACCTCTGTTTTTTGGCTGCCTATCCCAGCCATTTTGTGCTGACAGTACTTTTATCATGATATGAGTACCCTGCTTCTCTCTCTCTCTCTCTCTCTCTCTCTCTCTCTCTCTCTCTCTCTCTCTCTCTTTTTACCAAAAATGTACTGACTAGTAGTATAAGGGGATGAAGATTTGAAAGGAATGAGTATTTTTCTTCACTTCCTATTTCTTTTAATCTTTTCTCATCTATTTCTTTTTGAGAAACTCCCTAGCTCCTTATTAAATCCCATATGCTCAACTGCACAAAAACTTATTTTACGCTGCAGAAACTTTTTTGACACTGCACAAAATGGGTCTGGCTGCACATTATAAACAAACCCTGACCTGAAATCAGGCGGGACATATTTACAAGTCAGTGGACTACGTGCCAGAGATCTGTCCTGGGACCTTTTGGTAAAGGGTGGGTGATAATGCTATTTCTACAAACAACAATAACAGAATAAGAATATCAAAATATATTTGCATGCCAGTAGGTGGCCATGAGGGATAGGTGAGTCTGTGCATTTGGGTTTCTTATTTTCCCTGTCTGAAGTTCAACTCTCCACCTTTCTGCTTCAGGTTGAGATTTATTTCTTTATTTTAAAAACTCCTAAAGAAAATGCATGAGCATTTTACTGTGAGTTTCTCCTAATGCACACGTGTTTTCCCATGGCTACTAGCCGTGATGGCTGGCATGAATAAATTTCGATCAAAGATCAGTACATAGAGACATGAGTAATGAAAATCATACAAAATACATAAAATCGCGAGTGAATAAAAAGTACAAAATGACGATCAGTATAAATTTTCTATATAAGGTCATTTATCATTGTTTTCCGACATGCGATAGCAGCAGCACCAAACCTGGCCACTCTTACTGTAGCCTGTGGATTCCTGTCTGCCGATAAATACGTTAAGTAAAACTCGCTGGGTATGTCCGGAATGCTTTGTAAATTGGGGTAGTAAAAGAGTAACGGAGATCCCTATAAAAGGTGCAGTACAATAAAACATGACTACAGTCTTCACTTCCTCCATTCCACATGGACAGACCCTTTCCTGATAAGGTCCCCTTCTATATCTTCCCTCCAGGCGGGCAGATGGAAGTACATTGAACCTGGCAGCTATAAAAGCTCTTCTGTATTTAGGGATATTCAAGTTTGTTAAATAACGCATAGGCACCGGCACTCTCTCGTTAACCCAGAACTCAGGGAGCCAGCCAGCAAGACTCAAGTGATTTTGTAGTTCTGTATCCCAAATTGTTGGACAGGAGTTTTTGCTTTAGCATATCCAAGAGCGAGAAGGGCATAAGGCAGCCTTTCCCAACCAGTGTGCCTCCAGATGTTGTTGGACCACAACTCCCATCTTTTCTGACCATTGGCAATGCTGGCTGAGGCTGATGGGAGTTGTGGGCCAACAACATCTGGAGGCACACTGGTTGGGAAAGGCTGGCATAAGGGGTAAATCCCAGATGTTGCAATTTCTCAAACAGCGAGCTTTTCCATCTTGACTGATATACATCAATTAATGTCCAAGGGGCCAAACCCACAGGAGAGAAAAAATCAGCTTCAGCCAGTGATGAAGCCTAAGAATCCATGATGGCTGTGCCCTCCCAGTATTTATTTATTTATTATTTTATTTATATCCCGCTCTTCCAGCAGGAGCCCAGGGCTGTGAGTAGCATTTGCTGGACACTGCAGGAGGGCAGAGGGCTCTTGCGCTCACGTGTGGGCTGCTTCCCATTGGGGCATCTGGTTGGCCACTGTGAGAACAGGATGCTGGACTAGATGAGACCCCTTTGGCCTGATCCTGCAAGCCAGTCTCTTGTGGCGTCCTTACGTTTGTGTGCAATTTTGCCTATTATACACATTTTTGCAAATCAATTTTCCCTAATGTGATGCTCTTCGGTATGCTGTCTTCACTAATATATGCATTTGTATGCACGCTTTATCCTAGGACAGGCATTTTTGTGCCAGCACCCCTCCGTCAACATGAAATAATAAAGGATGCCTGAGCATATGCAGAGTGCTGTCCCTGTCCATTGTCTAGCCACGTCCAGAGGTTGCACCCAGCCAGGCTTATTTTAGCAGAAGAGTGAGGTCACTTCCTGGAGAAACTCTGTGGGAGCATCCCAGGAGTTCTGAGCTGGAGGAGAGACTGTTGGTTAGGAAGCAGGAGGCCATCTGATAAAACAGATACTGTTATCTTGGTGGAGTCAAATCACTTGCCCACCGAGATTCTGTGTGTCCTTGCCGGCTAATATTAGGACCTTTTTGTCCTGGTTCTTTTCCTGCTCCTGGTCCAAAGGAAATAGGGAGAGAGTGAGTCACAGGCACCAAGAGAGGGTTTTAAATATATATATGCATGTGTGTGTGTTTAAAATAAAATAGGAGAGAGAAGAGAATTCTCAGGGCTTAATGTGTGCCACGCCTCTCCCTTCACGTCCGTTCCCAGGGCCAGATCTTCAATCTGGAACTTACGAAGTGAGACTAGATTAAATCACTCACGAGCACGTGCAGAGTGCATTCCCTTTCACCCTTAAGCCACTATGCGCAATGTTCTTGTACGTTAAAAGTTTTTTTGGGGGGAGGAGGGCGAAGGCCTTTCAGACCAGAGAGAGACATTTCCAGAAATGTTTCAACCCTCGTTTTTCTAGAAACCAAGCACCCGGAATTATTTTGTTTTTGACAAAATGACAGAGCTGGTTATTTCGGGAGGCAGAGGACATTCGGAGGAAAAAGAGAGAAGAATTTCAGACCACCCCAAAGGCAGCTTGCAATGAAAGATCCAAGTCCTGCTGGCTTCTAAGGGGAGGGTGGTAGCTCAGGGGCAGAGCAGCTGCTTATAAAGCAAAAGGCTGCAGGTTCAGTCCCCCAATGGCATCTCCCAGGTAGGCTGGGAAAGACCCCTGGAAAATTGCCTACAGTCCATAGACAGTACAGAGCAAGATAGACCAATGGGTCTGATTTGGGAGAAGGCGGCTTCCTATGCTGCACTTTCAGGGGAACTTCAAAAAGCTCTGCTGGATCAGGCCCAGGATCCTGTCCTCACAGTGGCCAACCGGATGCCCCAAAGGGGGAAGCCCACAAGCAGGACCTGAGTGCAAGAGCACCTCTCCCCTCCTGCGCTTCCCAGCAACTGCTCTACAGAACCATCCAACCACGCAGAGCAGAGCCATCCTGGCTAGTAGCTGTTGGGAGCCTTATTATCCGCCATGAATTTGTCCAGTTCTCATAGCCCAGTGGGGAGGAGAGCCTGGCTGAGAGTCCAGAATCTGTGAGTTCAAATCCCCACTTGTGTCTCCTGGGTGTAAAGGGCCAGCTAAAGATCACCCCACAGCGAGTGGCTCAGGGGTTACGTGCCCTGCCACCTGTGCAGCCGTGGGCAAGGTGCATAGTCCCGAGGAGCCCAGTTGCCCCCCAGCTGGCAGTTGCGGACAAGGAAGGGGCTGGCTTGTGCAGCTGTGGCAAGCTGAGCAGGCCCTAGCAAGCTGGGGAGGACTAGCCTCAGAGGGAGGCAATGGGAAACCCTCTCTGAATACCGCTTGCCACGAAATCCCTATTCAGAGGGTCGCCATAAATCAGGATTGACTTGAAGGCAGCCCATTTCCATTTTCTTGTAAAGCCACCCAGGCTGGCGGTGTCACTCCCTCCTGTTGAGAGACTGTCGCTTAGTGGCAGAGCATCTGATCTGTATGCAAACAAAGCCCTGGGTTCAGTCCCCAGTGGGGGCATCTCCAGGTAGGGCTGGGAATGTCCCCCACCTGAAAAGCTGGAGAGGGGCTGCCAGTCAGTGCAGTAGGCAGTACTAATCCAGATGGGCCAAGCAGCTTCCTTCATTCCTCCTGTGCACCCCGAAGAAGGAATAGCCGGCGCGGGGAGCCTGATTAAACTGCATTTGCCCGCAACAATTTGGAGGCCTTTGGTGGGGAAAGCCCGAAAGGCAAGTCTCCATCCACCAGTAAAGTTATTTATTTTATTTAGTATTTGATTTATATCCCACCCTTCCTCCCAGCAGGAGCCCAGGGTGGCAAACAAAAGTGCTAAAAACTTTAAAACATCATAAAAACAAACTTTAAAATTTGGCTGCGTTTCAGGGATGGGAAACATCTGTGCCTCCCCTCCAATGTTGCTAAATGCCGTCACCCGCCCTGACCATTGGACCTGCTGGCTCATGAGAGTTGGAGTCTGAGAACATCTGCAAGGTGCCACATTTGGCTACTCCTGTCCCCTGCACAAAAGTATGGAGAATTGTTTCCAGCCTCTGGTTCTTTTTCTGGTGGTTTTTGTCTATCTGAACTGTAATCTTTTAAGACCGGGTATTATAAATATTATTATTGCCATTCCATAAAAGGAAAGATTCTCTCTCTTCCTAGAATAGTTTTCCCTTCCTCCTCTCCTTTCATCAGAAGAGCCTGGCTGCTGGATCAGGGCCCAGGGCTCCATCTAGTCCAGCACCCCATTCTTAACTCACGTCCACACCATATGTTTAAAGCACATTTAAAGTGCTCCCCCAACCCATGGGAACTGTAGTTTACCCCTCCCAGAGCTACAATTCCTTGCACCCTTGACAAACTAGAGTTCCCAGGATTCCTTGGCTGGAGGGGAGGGAAGCCATGGACTTGAAATGCGCTGTGTGGGGGTGTCAGCTTACAGTGGCCAACCAGATGCCCCAAAGGGAGAAGCCCATAAACAGAACTCCCTTAAGAACGTTGGACAAACGCTACTCTGCTGGATCAGCTGCCAAAAGGGCACCCCAGTCACCATCTAGTCCAGCCTCCTGTTCTCACAGTGGCCAACCAGCTGCCTTAACTGGAAGCCTGCAAGCCGAACTTGAGCGGACTCTCCTTGCAAGTAAGGAGGGGGAAGAAATTTGATTCAGTTTGAATTTGAAGGCACATCTATCTAATTCACGCTTTCCAAAAAAGCAATACACAAACCGAAAGGCAGCCATCCTTCAAAATGTGTACGTCTCCGAATTTTAAGATGCAGTTCTCTAGCCAAGGAATGTGCACGAAAATGAATATACTAGCTAGGGTAAAGTATGCATAGGAATGCCTTCTGTTCATGCAATGGCATACATTCAGTGCTAGTGCTACTCAGAGTGGACCCTTTGCAGTGAATATACGTGACTAACGTAGGTTGGAGAGCCAGTGTGGTGTAGTGGTTAAGGTGCTGGACTACAACCTGGGATAAAAATGAGAAACGGAGAGGTCTGAAACGGACAGATCTTTTCATCTCTGCTTCCAACCCACCTGTTCTCTCCAGAGCGCTCAGAGGCCAGCTCTGAGTTACCCGCAGGCCACAGAGGTTTCTGGGGTTTTTCTTGAACTAGTAATTGTTTGGTTTACACAAATGTCCTGCAGGCAATGATCTGAAGGCTCACAATCCCCCCCCAAATGCTGCCTCCAGCATAGACAGAGGCAGGCAAAAGACACCCTCTTCTAGCCACAATGATAAGTCTAGGTTGCCAAACATGTCCTCCACTAGCCCCAAATATTTGACTGTGGATATTTGGAAGTGGTGGTTACATCATGATTATAGAGTTGAGATAATATAGACCAGTGGTTCCATAATATTTTTTCACCACAGACACCTTTTATTTTCTCTTTTTTTGCTGAGGGTCCTGGCAGACAGCTTGGATTTTTTTCCTGCCTGTTGCAGCTATTGTAATGCGCTTTGTGAGATGCTGTATGATTTTAACTGGATTTCTATTGCTGCTTTTATTTCTTACAGAGTTCATGCTGTAAGACAATGAAATACAGTGTGAGAATTAAGAGAAGCAAGAAAAACAATTAGAAATGAACATGAATGTTTCATCTGAACACGCTGTGGACCACTGGTGAGCCACGGACCACAGTTTGGGAACCCCAACACAGATGGCTTTTGTTGTTGTTGTTTAAAATACTCTAGTAAGCACCATACATTTCACCTTCCCCAAGAATAGCAGGAACTGTAGTTTAAGGGTCCTGGGAATGTAGCGCTGGGAGGATAAACTATGCACTTTAAATGTATGGTGTGCAGAACCATAAGGGCCAGAACCTTGCTTTGTTTTTAGAGGAAGGGGCCGCTTCCTGTGCTCCTCAAAGTGAAGGCGAGATGGCTGAACCTTAGGAGCAGGTTAAGGGAAAATCTGAAATGCTTGTTGGCTAACTTGGTGTTGTTTCATGTTGCGAATGCTCCATTAGCAGCAAAAATGCTCTCCTTGTTATCAGGAGAGCCGAGAGAGAAGTCTCCTTTCCGCTTACGGCCTTTCTCAATTCCGTTTCCAGAAGGCTGGAGCAGGGGATAGGGAGGGGGCTGCTTTTCCCTTCCAAAATTCCTGTCCCTCTCTGCGATAAAAAAAGAATAAGCCAAGGAGCCCACACAGTCGCCTTCTGTTCCTCCAGGGCGGCTTATGTTTTCCCTTCCTTTGGGAGAGTGTCACAAACAGGCCAGCCTTTATGCACAGAGGTGCTTAAGAGCACATTAATCTGGTGTCCAAAATACACAGCACCTTGGTCAAGGCTAGAGTCAGGGATCAGTGTGGAACAACTCTGAGGTTTGTAGCTCTAAAGGGTGGAGGAGAGTTTGTTCTTTTCTCAACCCCTGGATTTTATGGAAAACCTTGATGTGAGGAGTGTTTGGGTGGCAAGAGGATTTCTGAGCTATGGCCCTTCCCCAGAGAAATAGCCCAAGAGGCTGTGCGTGCATACTGTGCATTTGAAGCCCATTTAAAACCCATGGCTTCCCTCAAAGAAACTGTAGTTTACCACTCACCTTTGACAAATCACATTTCCCAGGATTCTTTGGGGGAAGCCACAGGTTTGAAATGGGCTTCAAATGTATGGTGTGTGCACAACCAAGGATTAGGAATGGGCGAGAAGTTCTATTCAATTCACATTTCAAGCTGAATTTGTCAAATCTTCGCTTTCTGAAACAATATGAGAAGTGAAACACAGCCGTCATGTGAAATGCCCACTTATTCGAATTTTGCAATGCAGTTTTCCAACCAAACATTGCATAGGGTCAGTGTTCTTCAACCCTGGGTCCCCAGATGTTGCTGACTACAACTCCCATCATCTTTGACCATTAGTGAAGATGGCTGAGGATGATGGGAATTGTAGTCCAGCAACATCTGGGGACTCAAGGTCAAAGAATACTGTGTTAGGGGAAAGTGTGCATAAAAATGAATATATGAGTGAAAATAACATACAAAATACAATTCTGTGATGTGAAATTGCTTGCAAAAAATGTGTACATTAGTCAAAACTGCATGCAAAAATGTATTTATTGGGAGAAATTTGCGCTAAAGAGCTGGAGAATTTTCACGTGGATTTTTTTTAAAGAAAACCCTGCAAATTGCTGTAGCAACGTGCAGAACTGAATTCAAGATTGAAAAAGTGAGACACTGACAGAACTTTCTATCCTCCCAAATTCTGTTGGGAGGGTGAGACCAATTAAATAGCTTTCATATTGCCCTCTCAGGTGTTGAAAAACTTGGGGTCACTGGTAGAAATTGGGGGGGGGGCACTGGGAACGTGATCCCGGCAGACAGAAGTCAAATTAAATTTGGCAAAAAGCACTCAAGGGAAGGATATACAGTGTGGCCTGTGGCCCGATGCCTTGTGTTTTCCTCAGGCGATAATAAATCATGTCAGGGCTCATTTGCCACCAAGTCGGAGTTGCTTTCATCAGCTGGTGGAGCATCAGACTGGCCAAGCCGAAATCTGTAAACTGAGGCCACAGATTAACCCTGTAGGAAATGACTCATTAAAGGCTGTGGAGTTCAGTGTGGCAGTGGTTTTGGTGGCAGGGGAGAAGCGAGTCATGTCTTCCAGCCCATGGGAGAGGTTTTCTGTGGCTTTTTCAGCTGAGCTGACATAACAAGCATCCCCAAAGCCCTAGCAGGCCAAATCTGGCAGGTTTTGATTTGTGGATTTTAGCTAGGATTAGCAGTCCTTGCCCTTCCCTGCCACTGGACAAGTAGGAATGGATGGGGGAAGAAACTGGATTCAGTCTGCATCTAAAAGCAAACGTACCCACACTTTCCAAAACAAGAAGCATAACATACCCACCCTTCGAAATGTGCAGTTCTCCAAATTCTGCCACACAGCTCTCTGGTTAACGTGTCCACAAATGCATATACTCTAGGGTACAGTGCATGTATAAATGCATAGACCTGTGAAGACAACATACAAAATGCTTTATAGTTGGAGAAACTGCTTTGCAAGGATGTGCATAATAGGCAAAATGGCATGCGAGGATGGGACTGTCGGGAGAAATGCACACAAACATGCTGAAGAATTTTCATGAGGACTTGGGCGGGGGGAACACAAACATTTGTGGAAATGTGGAGATTACTGGACATAATAAGAGCTTGCTGGATCACTCAGTGGCCCAGAGGGCAAAATTACTCTGGGACAATGTTAATTATCCATAATTTAATGCATTTTTTGCATTGATTTATCTGGGCCATATTCAGCTGGGTCTGATGCAGAGTAGACCCACTGAAATTAATGGATCTAAGTTCGTCATGTCTTTTAACTTCAATGTGTCTACTCTGAGTAGAACTGGCACTGAATACCACCCCCATCACTAATGCATTTTCCCCTTGTCTCTTCAGAATTACCTGCCTACACGTTTTTCACTGGATCTTCCCCCCCAATTCTAATCTTATGAAAGAAGAAGAAAAACTTCTTATCCATTTCCACAAACTATATCTGGACCTCTGAGAGTGTACAGAGTGCCTTTCCCTTCGGTCCCGAGTATCTGATGTCTGTCAGCCTGTGTTTGCAATCAACGAATGCAACTTCTCTCCGTGGCCAAACACAGAGTCCCTTCACCCTCCAACCCTTGGCCCCCTCCTTTTGAGGAAGAAAACAGTGTTTCCCACCTCACATGACAGCAAATGGATAACACGGTCCCCAAACGCCTTTTCTTTTTCTTCCAGTTTCTAGATTGCTGGAAGAGTCAGGCCAAAGGGGGCTCATCTAGTCCAGCGTCCTGTTCTTACAGTGGTCGAATGACTCTAAGAACCTTGGAATCGAGATAGACTGCCTCTGGACCTGGAGGTTCCTCAAGAACATCAGAAGAGCCTTGCAGCAGCTGGATCAGGCTCCAGGGGGCCCATCTAGTCCAGCGTCCTGTTCTCACAGTGGCCAGCCGGATGCCTCAAAGAGAACCCTGGAAGCAGGATCAGAACGCAGGTAGCACACAGCCATGGTGACTATTAGCCATTGATAGTCTTACCCTCCGTGAATTTGTCTAATCCCCTTTTAAGGCTGTCTAAATTTGGTGGCTGTTTTACTGCAACTTGCAGGTGCAACTTCCTTTTTAAATGATCTGTTCCTCTGAGTACTGGGCCCAAATCTGCTCAGCTTTAGGGGTGGTGGAAGCCCCCTATTCTTCCCCTAAAAACATGCCCCCATTTTTCTCCCAGATTGTGCCCTTCCTCCCCCCCCCCAATAATAATTTGAGTTTGACGAAGCTGATTCAGACTTCTCTGTTGGAAATTCCCTCTTAGACACTCTCCCTAGCATGAACAGCCCCCTTCCCCAAAATGTACAATGCGCAGTGCATTTCAAGTGCTCTCACACCACTGTGAACAGTCATGGCTTCCCCAAAAGAATCCTGGGAGCTGTAGTTTGCAAAGGGTGCTAAGAGTTAACTTAGGGGTTCCCTCTTCACAGAGCTACAATTTCCAAAGGGGTTTAACAATCAATCCCTCTTCCAAGAGACCTCTGAGAATTGTAGCGCTGTGAGGGGAATCGCCTAACAGCTCTCAGCACCCTTAGCAAAACTATAGTTCCCAGGATTCTTTGAGGGAAGCCGTGACCATTTGAAGTCATATTGCAGTGCTTTCAGCATATGGCGCAGATAGGGCCTTCCGGTTCCGTAAGAAGAAGAAATGATCTCTGGGCCGGCCCTGCTGGCACAGGGAGGCGGCTGGTGACTGGCGGCGGCAACAGATTTTGGGCACCTTGGAAATGCAGAATTGTTAGCCATTTAAATTTATTATCTTTGTGTAATTATTGGCAGGGAATGAAAAGCTGCCTGGTGGGGTTGTGATTTATTTTTGCCAGCTGCCAAAATAATTTGACCGGCCTTGAGCACTCTGTACCTTGGCTGGTGGGGTGAGGTGGGGGACAACATCTGCTGCTTCGCCTCTCAAGGCTGCCAGACGGCTTGATCCAGCTCTGTCAACCAGCCTGTGGTTGTCATTTTCCTGACAGACTTTTTCTGTAGCTGTGGCTCAGGATTTGCATAGCGTAACAGGCGGGTGGGTGGGAACTGGAGTGGCAGTTACTCAAGAGCAGACGATGCATCCCATCATAACATGTGTGCAAACAGCGAGAGCTGGCTTGAAACCGAATCTCTGGACATCACGTCGCTTCAAACTAGTTCCTCCGAACAGGGGGGAAGGGGAAAGCTCAGGCCTGGGGGACAGATGTGGCCCTCCAGGCCTTTCTCTATGGCCCTCAGGACTCTGGGGGACAAATGTGGCCCTCCAGACCTCTCTCTTTGGCCCTTGGGACTCTGGAGGACAAATGTAGCCCTCGGGACTCTGGGGGACAAATGTGCCCCTCCAGGCCTTTCTCTATGGCCCTTGGGACTCTGGGGGACAAATGTGGCCCTCCAGGCCTCACTCTTTGGCCCTTGGGAACTCCCTTCAGGCCACACCTCCTCCCCAGCCTTCTTTGGTGAAAGTAATGGGCATTAAATATGCTACGGTGTGTATGCAGCCTGGGTTTCACTGCCAACTAAAGTGAGGCTCTTAATTTGTCCCAGTTGGTGAGAGAAGAGGGTCAAAGAAGTGCCCAGAGGCCACAGTATTTGGAAAGATTTATTCTAGATACATCCACCTAAGACTAGTCGATGCGTTTCTGCTCGTAAAACATAAAGGCAAAATAGTATCAAAGAGAAATGAACAGCACATTATACGTTATGTCTTGGGGAGAAGGAAGAAATGTGCCAACAATACGTGCAGGGGGATTGTTTCCAGTGCTCTTCCTACTCAGAGAAAATGTAAATGTACTGCCTTCAAGTCCATTCCCGTATGGTGACACTATGACGAGGGTTTTCATGAGGCTGAGAGGCAGTGACTGCCCCAAGGTCACCCAGTGAGTTTCATGGCTGTGTGGGGATTCGAACCCTAGTCCAACACCTTAACCACTACACCACACTGGCTCTCCCTACTCAGAGAAGACCCCCTGAAATTAACTGACACATCTTACTGTTGCTCCATGTTAAAAGCTTAGTATTATTATTTATTGAATTGATATCCCACCCTTCCTCCCAAATGAGCCCAGAGGGAGACAAACCCGTCAACAGAACAATTTAACAATAAAACAAGAAAAGCATTCTAAAAATAGTTTAAAACATTCTATAACACAGTTGCAGTCAAAAGGATTCCAAAAATTACAGCTGAAAATGTTCTTTCACCCACGTGGCTTCCCCCCAAAGAATCCTGGGAACTGTAGTTTGTTTAGGGTGCTGTGACTTGTGTGGCTGTGACCTATGTTATACTCAGAGAAGACCCACTGAAAGGAACCTACCGAAGTTAGCCATGTCTATTAATTTCACTGACCCACTGAAATGAACGAACTGCAGTTAGCCACATCTGTTAATTTCACTGGCTCTGCTCTGAGTAGGAGGAGCATTGGATACCACCCGCTGGGGCTGCTCTGAGTATCTTTCAGAAGAGCTGGGGTTGTCTCCAACCAAGCCCTACTCAGAGTAGACGCAGTGAAATTAATGGAGCAAAGTCTAGCCATGCCCATCAATTTGGAGGGATCTGCTGTGAGTGGGACTGACCTATTGGTCACTGCCCACGGAAAACAGAACGAAATATTGACACGCAACTGGACTTTTTCGAACTCATCCCTCCCCAAGTGCACTTTAGCTCTGCCCTTGACCTGCCGTGCAAAACTAGCCATAGCTGGAACTTTACGCATTCCACTTTCACTCTTTCCCTTCCTCTGGCTTTTACTTTCTCTTCCTGATCCATGTGCAGTGGATGCGTGGGGTGGGGTGAAGGGTTCCTCTCCACCCCCAACCACCCTGCACTTACATTAGCCGGGCAGAAAGGAGAAAGGGACTGCGGGGGGGGGGTTAGGCTGTTCAGGAACAGAGAAAGGGGCGGAGCTTCCGAGGGGGCATGGAGGGGGTGTTGTGAGCGAGAAAGTGAGAGAGAGAGGGAAGGATTGATGGGTCTGAAAAGGGGAGGGGGTAGCGGCAGGCCGAGGAGGGAGGCTGGCTGGCGACAAAGTGACTGAGCAGGCGGGGGGGGGGAAGGGGAGAGGGGGAGAGAGAGAGACTTTGCATCGCATCTGCAGCCAGCTCAGCCAAACATCCGGATGCAAAAGTTTTCCAACAGCAGCATTTGGGGCCAGGCAGAGAGGTACAGAAGGGTGCAGTGCAGTGTGTGTGTGGGGAGGGACACAAGTGCTTTGCAAGCCCCTCTTTTCTCTCCTCCTTGAGCCCCCCCCAAAGATCTGCAGCTGGCCACGCACTCTGTCCTGGGAAAGAGGCTGCAAGAGCAACAGCAGACTTGGATAGGAGCCTCCTGCCTGCTGTCCGTCCCTCCCTGGAAAACGTAGAGAGAGAGAGAGAGAGAGAGAAGGACCAGCAAATATCGTTTTTTTAAAGGGGCCGCCAGATCTACACCAGGAGAACTTCTGTCTGCTTTCGTGTGTTTATCACTCCCCAGCATCACCGGTGAGTCTCTTTCTCTTTTGCCTTCCTTTTTGCCTGCCTCTGCCTATTAATCCAGGGGTGACGGACTTGGGGGCAGGCGCCCAGGGCATCGCACTGCTGAACGAGCTGGGGGGGGAGTGCCTGCCAGGCAAAGCAGCCTGGGCTTGCACCACCTTTTTGAAGTGAGGACATATTGGAACGTCTCCCCCCTGCCCCCCCCCAGGACAACCAGGCGGTCTCCCATTTTACCTGCATTCCAGAAGGGATGTCAAGGCATTTTTCTTGCTGCCATTACTGTTATTGCTGCCAACCTTTTTTTGGACATTGTACCTTCGCGAAACGTTTATTTGGCTGGTGTTTAGTTGCTGCCTTCAAGATGTTGCCTGGTTGTTCTAAGTGGTTCTCTGTGTGACTAACTTTGCAATTGTGAACTGCCCCTGCTCCCCCCCATGGGAAGGGAGGGCAGGCTATCAATTTTAAATAATAGATGGATCAATATTACCATCTAAAGAAAGGGGGCACAGGGATACGACCTCAAGCCTAACATCTGCTTGGAGTGCAGGAGGTGCCAGGTTCAATCCCCAGCGGCGGCATCTCCAGGTAGGGCTTGGAATGTCCCCTGCCTGAAACCTTGGGCAGCTGCTGCAGTCAGTGTAGACAATTCTGAGCTAGATGGTCCAGGAATCTGATTCACTCCTGTATTTAGAATCATGAGGACTACAATCTTCTGCATCTTCAGGTAAAGCTAGGAGATCCGCTGTCTGAAACTCTGGAGGTTTGCTGCCGGTCAGAGTGGAAAATCCTGCCCAAGTGGACCAGCGCTCTGACTTGATATAAGGCAGCGTCCTATTTAAATCCTATTCAGAATCATGAGGACTGGAATGCTGCTTTGTTTTTAGGGGATTCAGGAGCCCTAGCTCATTGGAAAGACATCTGCTTTGCATGCAGAAGGTCCCAGGCTGAACCTGAATCTCCAGGTAGGGCTGCCTGCCTGAAGCCCTGGAGAGCCGCTGACAGTCAGTGTAGACAAGACTGAGCTAGATGGAGCCATGGTCTGACTTTAATATAAGGCAGCTTCCTCTGCTCTTCCTTCTCTGCTGGCTGCATCCTCCTCTGCACACTCCCCACAATCTCTATCCCCCCCCAACCTGCTTTTCCATTCCTACACCCCTCTTTCCTCCTCAGCCGGCCCACTTGGCAAGCAGCGCTGCTTCTCCATCCATCTGCACGCACTTATTCCTGCCTCTGTCTGGGTGCTTCCAGATGGAGGCTTAATGTTGCAAACATTAACTTACCGGATAAAGTCTGGATTAAATTGGGGAGCGGGGAACAGGGGAGAAAACAGGGGGCTGGCATTTTGATGCTATATGGACGCTGCAAAAAGCGTATGTCCGTGAGCAACTCCGACCCCCAAAATAAGCACCCTGTTTGGAAGCACTCTCTCTCGCTTGTGCGTTCATGTGCTCTTTCGCTCTGTGTCCCCATAAATGCTGTCTGCCTGTCTATCTTTTAGCTGCCCCTTTGGGCTCCAAGCAGGTTGCCTCTTTGGCTCTCTGGAGACCCTTTTCCCATTTCTCTTTTGCACACCTATCTTGCCACAGTGGGGAGGAGAGCCTGGCTGGGAGTCCAGAGTCTGTGAGTTCAAATCCCCGCTCGTGTCTCCTGGGTGTCAAAGGCCAACTAAAGATCACCCCCACAGTGAGTGGCTCAGGGGTTACATGCCCTGCCACCTGTGTAGCCATGGGCAAGTGGCAGAGTCCCAAGGAGCCCAGTTGCCCCCCAGCTGGCAGTTGCGGACAAGGAAGGGGCTGGCTTGTGCATCTGTGGCAAGCTGAGCAGGCCCTGGCCAGCTGGGGAGAACTAGCCTCAGAGGGAGGCAATGGTGAACCCCCTCTGAATACCGCTTACCGTGAAACCCCTATTCATAGGGTCGCCATAAGTCGGGATCGACTTGAAGACAGTCCATTTCTATTTTCATCTTGCCACAAAGGTGGTCCATCTGTGTCATCACAAAGCACCTTCCTTTGGTGTTACCTATTGTGTTCCACGAACTAACTACAACTGCAATCTGAGTAGCCCTGGGTGGGATCAGAGCCCTAGGGATGGGGTGGGGGGTGAAACTTGATTTTGACCGCAATTTTAATGAGAAGCGACCCAATTTGTGCTTCTCAAACCACGATGCGAACCGAAACACAGTTACCTTTTGAAGTTCGCACTCTTGCGATGCGATGCAGTTCCCCGTCCGATCAATGTGTACGGAAAGGCATGCTGTATATTGAGCGGAGTCTGTGCATGAAAATGAACATATGAAGGGAAAATAACATACAAAGATGCCTTATAGGGAAAATGGCTTGCAAGCATGTGTATGTCAGTCAAAGCAACATGCTCAAATGTGTATTTTAGGAGCAAATCTGCGCTAAAAATGGCAATGAATTTTTGCCAGTATTAAAATTCACACACTGCTGCAGAAATGTGGGAGAACTGAATTGAAGATTGGAAATGGAAATGGACAGATTTGCCCATCCTAGATCAGGCTGCAGGGACTCTAATCCTAAACTTGCTCAGTGGTGCTGGTGAGCCCTGTCGACTCTTTCTCTACATCTTTAGATCTGGAGCGACCTACGGATCTGCCCATTTCCCTGAACTCTCCCTTCACTCTCGCACATCCTTGACTGGGTTTTACTTTCTTTTCTTTCCCTTTCCAACTCTCCGCCTGTTTCTTTTACTGTCTCGCCCTTTCGGAGAGACTTTATTCCTCTCTCGTTCGCCCTTCTGAATTATTCCTCTGCACCCCTTCTGGCCTATCTCTTCTCCTCTTCCTTCTGCAAAACATGTACTCTCCTCTTCATCTCTCTGTCTTTCCTTCACTAGATCATCTATATCCACATTTAAAAGACCCGTCCTTTTGAGAGTCAAGACTTTGCCTGCCTTTGCTGTCTTTCCATCCCCAGATCAGTAACTCCAAACCAAGGGAGGAGGAAAGGTGAGTTCACAAATTTTGATTTTGCGGAAAATTGACTGCGGTGTCAGAAGCAGGGTGGTGAGGGGAATGTTTTATTGACTCACTACAGGGGCTTAATTTTGACAAGGAAAAGGCACTGGAGCCCTGCCTTGAAGGTCTCACCAGTCGAGAAATGCATTGTAATTTATTTGGGGGTTTGAGGAATGCACTCTGTGTGTGCTCAGAGGTGGTCCTAAATGACATGTGGGGGCTCAACTGCCCCGTCAGCAATTGTGGGGGTTGCAACTGTGCCCTGTTTTAAGTGGGCTGCGGTGTGGAAAGGGGCACATCATGCATGTTCTGTCCAGCTGTGGCTAAGCACAGTTTAAGGCCTGTTGGTTTCGGAGGGGTGTGTGTGAGTTAAATCCTGTTTAAATCAAAGGGACTTTCTTCTTTCCTTCCTTCCTGCCCCTTGTCCCCCCCCCCCCCGTTCTCATGTCTTTGTGTTTTGAATAATTTTGGCTTTGGACCACCCACGATAGAGAATGCTTTAAAAAAAAAAATCTGGGGATGAAGATCAGTGTGGCAGATGGAAAATGTCGGCTTATAATGTGGGTAGCGGCAGCACGTGCCTAATTTCCAAAGCCAAGTTGGCCTTTTCGGAAGGCGGGAAGCGCCCTTGTACAGAGCCAGACTGTTGGTTCATTTAGCCTGGTATCGTCAACACTGGCTGGTAGCGGCTCTTCAGGGATTCAGGCAGGGGATATTCCCAGCCCTACCTGGGGATTGAACCCAGGACCTTCTGCCTCCAAAGCAGGGGCTCTCCCGCTGGGGTTAGGGCCCTTGCTCCACCACTGAGCTTCAGTCCTCCTCCTTTATATAACGCAAGGTTCTAGTCCTCATGGTTCTGAATAAAGGGGTGATTTAAATGGGAACAGAGGAAGCCGCCTGAGTCAGGCTTTTGGCCTGTCTCACTCAGAAGTGCCTACACTGATCGGCAGCAGCCCTCCAGGGTTTTGAGCAAGGAGTCTTTCCCAGCCCTACTTGGAGATGCCATCGCGGATTGAACCCGGGACCTTTTTGCAAGCAAAGTATGTGTCAAACCTACTAAGCTACAGGCCTCCCACATGCATACCACAAAGCCCCACCTCTTTATAGCGCCTTGTTTAAGGGTGTGATCTTATTACTATTGTCTCTGCTCTGATCAGCGGAGGCTGGTAACCTGATAGGGGAGAGAATGAGATTCTGTTAGATTTTGGAAAGCCTCAAGCAGCTGATTTTAATATGTGTGGGGTGGTTGCTCTCTCGCTCTCACTCTCCCCTCTCGTATTTTTCCATCCAAGCCTAAGAAAATGGGTGGAGGCATTTGTTGTACAGTGCTTGCATTCTTTTATAAGAATCCTAGAATTGCCTTGGTACTGGATTGGTAGTGTCCACTGAGCCTAGCGTTAGGTCTCCCTGGTGATGGCCAGCCAGATGCCTCTCAGAATCTCTTGAGCAAAGCATGAAAAGCAACTGCCTTCCCTTGCTGTTTGTGTCTCTGTTTTCTAGTACTCCAGAGGTAAGCTGCCACTGAACCTGGAGGTTTCACTCATCTATCATTTCTTTGATATAAATGTGATAGGCAGATCATTCATAAAGTAAATCAATCACAGGCAGGGATTGAGGTGTTTGCCCACTTTTTCTCAGCTACTCATTATCTTAAATTCATTTCAACACATCCCTGCATCAGTTTGCCCTCCAAACCAGCATCTGGGGACTCACTTCACATTCTGCTTTGAAGGGCAAGCACTTAGCGCAGTTTGGCAATTCCGATGCCTCTTGCAACACCTTACAGTTAGAGCTAAACAGGTAATGGAAAGGAAGGCATGCATCAGAGGAGGGGAGAAGGAAGCAGTAACTCTGTGGCTTGTGTCTGACCCTACAAACCATAGTTTGGAGTGAAGAATCATTTGAATGGAGCATCTGTGGCTCCGTAAGGACTCCTCCCTGCCCTTTGCTTAGAAATGGGGTGCTAAGAAATTGCTATCCTGGAGGATGATCTGAAAGGAGCTTCTGCATTCCCCTAAGGATGTCTTATTTTGATTAGGCGTGCACTGCAAACAAAGTGCACTATTGGAGCAGAGTCTGAATCGAGCCTCTTCTGTTTCCATAAGGGTTTCTCATTGGGAGTTGTGTGGTGCAAGCAATGCGCTATCTCCAGGATGCAATCAGATCCTTTCATTCCGATCTGGAACCTAGATCTGTAGTTTTGTCCCCCATATCGCAAGAGTGGGGTTGCGTACACACCATATATTTAAAGCACATGGCTTCCCTCAAAGAATCCTAGGGGCTGTAGTTTACCCTTCACAGAGCTTCAATTCCCAACACCCTTAACAAACTACAGTTCCCAGTGTTCTTTTTTGGCGGGGATCCTGGGAACTGTGGTTTACCCATCACAGAGCCACAATTGCAAACACCCTTAACAATCTACAGTTTCTAGGATTCTTTTGGGCAGAAGCCATGTGCTTTAAATGTTGACAGATCCTTCCATCCCTAGCGGACAGTCCACTATAAATCCACCATTAATGCACAATTATTTGGTCAATGACATGTTGCAGAATATGCATGTGCACACCTACTTAAAACCACCAGTCTTGAGAGCCCCTGAGTGCACATCATGAGGCATCCAATCACACGTGGACATGCATTTTTTTGAGGAGGGGAACCCCCATATGAACTGGGTTGTATACTAAAAAAGAAACCTTTGGAGTATTGTTGTTGTGATGTGCCTTCAAGTTGATTTCGACTTATGGCGACCCTGTGAATCCGTGAACTCCAATAGCATCTGTTGTGAACCACCCTGTTCAGATCTTGTAAGTTCAGGTCTGTAGCTTCCTTTGTGGAATCAATCCATCTCTTGTTTGGCGTTCCTCTTTTTCTACTCCCTGCTGTTTTTCCCATCATCATCATCATCATCATCATCATCATTATTATTATTATTATTATTATTATTGGAGTATACAACAACCCAAAGAATTATCACCGGCCAGTTCCCTAAATGGAGAAATCTCAACGGGGATCAGTTCTGCTTTCAAGTCAGAGTGTTATTTTTTCCCCATTTACTTATTTCTTTCCAGTATTATTTATAAACCAGTGTTTCATTGCAACAAGTGGTTTGCCTCCTCCGGTACAAGTATTAGCATTTAAAAATAAACTCCCAGTTCCAGGTTGGAGGGTGTATATGGGGTGGGTGGGAAGGAGAGAGAGGGTTATGTTTTCCAGGTATTTAAAACCTGGTGTGGAGCCAGTGTGTGTTTGGCGGAGACGTTGAAAGCGGTTGCAATACAGTGGAAAAATCGTTCCTCCCCTGCCGTCTCCTTTCCCCTGCCTCCCAGGGTGCCTCTTGGCTGGAGGGACGACAGACCTTTTGGAAAGGTCTGCCAAGGTGCAGCGGCGGAGAGATGAAAGTCTAGGCAAAAAAGTGCAATGGCAGACGGGAGTGTCTGTGCATTGAACAGAGAGGGAAGTGTCAAGGAGGAGGGAAATGGCTCCTCCGCAGATGTCGGCTGGTGCTGATTTTAGTCTGATGTCAAACCTGGTATTTTCTGCATGCAGAGCAGGTGGTCTGTCACTCAGCTTGTGGCCCTTGCCCTAAAAATAAAGATTCTAGTCCTCATCGTTTTGAACAAAGAGCTGATTTACATAAGAACAGAGGAAGCTATACCAAGTCAGAACCTTCCTCCACATCTAGTTCAGTATTGTCAACACTGACTGGCAGTAGCTCTCTAGGGTTTCATAAACAGGACATTCCCAACCCTACCTGGAGATGCCAGGGATTGAACCTGGGACTTTGCAAGGAAAGCAATGGTCTTATCACTGAGCCACTGCTCTTCCCCAAATGGATTGCTGCCAAATGG
Organism: Rhineura floridana; assembly: GCF_030035675.1. NCBI lineage: Eukaryota > Metazoa > Chordata > Lepidosauria > Squamata > Rhineuridae > Rhineura > Rhineura floridana. The sequence continues at coordinate 12,209,936 of NC_084501.1, forward strand.
ATGTTTGGAGGCTGAGGAATGATCTAAGTGGATGATCTTAGCAGCCAGTCAGGTTGCTCTGGAATAAAGTGCTCAGGCTTGCTTGGTTTCCAAGTTGTTTGTGGTCTGCATACTACTTCTCCTGTAAAGTGTTGAACATTTTCTGGGATGGATATGCAGTTTAAGCTAATTGATGGAGAGGTTCAGCCAGGCCTCCCAGCAGCACTCCACACAGGCTGCTTTTGAACATTCCCCACAATCCTACACAACACATACAGGTTTCTCAGTGGCAAATTCATGCAGGATATAAAGGCTTTGAAAAGGTTCCTGTACCACAGGCTTTGGAGAGAAAAACCTGTATGTCATGGAAGTGATTTGTTCTCCAAAAGAAAAATTTTAAAGTACCAACTCTCTTCCAGTTTGGAATAACAATAACAATTATCATCCTATTGCAGTCTGGTCGCCTATAGGCATCGCTGAATCACCACTGGTGACGAGGTGAATGGCACTTTCAAAACCTCCTGTGCCCTGGCAAGTTTGACATTTCCGTGCACGTGAAATTGCTGAACTTTTTGCCCCAGCCAAAGGGAAGGGATGATTTTGACCCAATTTTTTAGTTGGGAGAGTGTGTATGTGCTTACATGGGAGAAACCATTACTCATCTAGTTGGCGCTGCGTCTCTGTGTGTACTCCAGTTGCTCTGTAACAAAGAACACTCCTTTCCACTGCCCTGGCCTCTCCGAGGTTGCTGGCTGATGCGCCTGCAGCTGTTGCTTAGTTAAGATTAACGCTCAGCTTATGCCCATGCCATGCCAACGTTTGCGCGTTGGTGTCCGATACCTGCGGGGAGGGACATTTGGCTTGTCCTTAAACCTTCCACAGGGCACATGGAAGCAGAGCAGTAGAAATACTTTCTTTCCCTGGATTGAACCCAGAGTGTTGCAGGATGGCCTGCATTGCGTCATCACATAGCAATGCACAGATGGCTGGCCGGGATCCTCCTGTTTGCAGGAAGAGTTGAACGGTGGGAAAGCAGATCCTAGCCTCACTTAGAACACTCCTTGGCCCTGTCATATTCATCTCCATCGCTTATCTGCTGTCGTGGTGACCTCTGGCTAGGGATGGAGGGTTTATTGTTGTTGTTATTATTATTATGAACCAAAATGGAGACAATAGTCCAGAAATCAGAAGAAGGCTAGGACTGGGGAGGGCAGCTGTGAGAGAACTAGCAAAGGTCCTCAGATGCAAAGATGTATCACTGAACACCAAAGTCAGGATCATTCAGACCATGGTATTCCCGATCTCTATGTACGGATGTGAATTTTGGACAGTGAAAAAAGCAGATCAGAGAAAAATCAACTCATTTGAAATGTGGTGCTGGAGGACAGCTTTGTGGATACCGTGGACTGCGAAAAAGACAAATAATTGGGTGTTAGAAGAAATTAAACCAGAACTACCATTAGAAGCTCAAATGATGAAACTGAAGTTATCATACTTTGGACACATCATGAGAAGACACGATTCACTAGAAAAGACAATAATGCTGAGAAGAACAGAAGGGAGTAGAAAAAGAGGAAGGCCAAACAAGAGATGGATTGATTCCATAAAGGAAGCCCCAGACCTGAACTTGCAAGATCTGAACAGGGTAGTTCATGACAGATGCTGTTGGAGGTCACTGATTCATAGGGTCGCCGTAAGTCATAATTGAAGGCACATAAGAACAACAACAAATAATAATATATTGTGACTCTCTTCTGGAAGTCCTTCCCAAACAGATTTTTTTCAAACACCTAGATCTTGCAACCACTTTTGTTTTATTTTATTTATTTTCTCAAAAAAGGCACTAATCCAACAACAAAGTCAGAGTTACCGCCTTTTGCGTGTGTGCCATGCCTTAAGTGCATCTGCATGCTTGGACAAGCTTTGCCTGTTGGTTTCTGCCTGCTCAGCAGCTCTTAAAGGAGCTTCTTTCTGTTGTTATATTTCCCCCTCCTCAGTGAACACATAGCAGTAACCTGAACCAAAACATGACTCAGGATTTCCCCTACAAAGTGCTGAGTCAGCTCTGAATCGAGGAACACCACCCCTTGACCCACAAGTAGGGATGTCAGAGAATTGTGATGGAGACAGGAGCGGAAATGGCTGATGTTTGCTTATTCGGCCCATGTGTGGAACAGAAATCAATCCAGCAAATACAATCGGTATTCATTGTTGTTGTTGCCTCTCTTGCTATGTACCTACCCGTTCACTACGCTCGACATCAAAGGCCCTTCTCCGGGTTCCAACCCATAAAGAGGCCCGGAGATCAACAACTAGATCTAGGGCCTTCTCGGTGGTGGCCCCCGAACTATGGAATGCCCTCCCAGACGAGATACGCCTGGCGCCTTCTCTGTTATCTTTTCGGCGCCAGGTAAAAACTTACCTTTTCGCCCAGGCTTTTTAAATTTTGTAAATTTTTAAATATTTTAATTTAACATTTTAAACTTAATATGATCTTAATTTAAATCTCAATGGCAATTTTATTAATGTTTTATAATTGTACTATATATTTTTTTTTTCCACACTTGCTCATATTTTAATTGTGATTTTATTTGTTGTACACCGCCCTGAGAGCTTTCTGCTATAGGGCGGTCTAGAAATGTAATTAAATAAATAAATAAAATAAATAAATAAATTGTTCTTTCAGTCTGCAAATAGGGCATAATTGATTACACTCCCCCCCCCCATTTGAATTGCACGTGGTCGAAAAGGAGCTGGATGCTCTCAGCCAGGCCCGTATCCGGGCAGCTGCTTACGCTTCCCCCTCCTGAGCAGTGCCTGTGGGGGCTGTCCAGGAGCTGTCCAGGAAGCCAGGCAGCTGGTGTGGTGATCTTCGCCTTAGAGCAGGGATGTCTGGGTCCAACGGGTCTTGGGGGTCACTGGCAATGTGGAGATCTCTTGGAAAAGGGGGTCTTCCTGCCTTTCTGCCGAGGAGATCTCCAGGTCCAGGTCTGGGAAGGGCTGAACCCTGGCAGCAATAAGCAATTTGTAGCAGCAATATGTTTGGCAATGCATTTGCTCTTGTGAACTCACGAGGGGAAGGGAGTTTGTTTGCTGGGCTTGTGGCAAGCACGAAGATTCTTGTGAGGAGAGGTCCCTTGTTGCCAGAACCTTTGGCCTAGCTGGCGTGCCCCTTCAGAGAGAGCCACAGGCCTCCTCATCCCCTCACCTCCGCGGAATGTTGACGCTGGTCTTCTGGGCTGCCGTCACAGCAAAGCGTGACCAAAGGAGCCAACCTCTGGGCTGGCTTGTCAGCTGACGCCTTTGTCTCCTTTCCCTGCATAGGTCAGCAAAGTTTGCTCCCCCTGGACCCTAGGAATGTTCCACCAGTCCTGGTCTAATCTTGGGAGAGGCTTCGCACGGCACAAAGGCCATCCAACCGAGGAGCCTTCCCTTCCAAACTTTTGCTTTTCAGAGTTGCAGCGTAATTCTGCCCATTGGGTCGAGAACTTGTTCCTGCGGGGTCTCTGCTACAGGTGCCAGGGGCCGGGGGGCCGGCAGATGCTCCTGCACCTGACACCTGGAGGGGCGCTGCAAACTCCTGCAACAGACCAAGCCTGGGACAGATCCACCAAGGCTGCGTCAGTGCCCTGATCCACAAGTCCTTGTGTACAACTGTGTTGCAGGCTGCACCCATTCGGCTGCATGCAAAGACTTTGTGCTCTCGTGAGTCAAAGAGATGGGTGTTGCTGGCTTGCAGAAGTGGGTGGGTGGGATGCTCAGGAAATAGAAGTCCCCTCCAGTTGATCCTGGTGAGGGTCGCAAAGATGACCTGGGGGGTGGAGAATTTGGGCTAGGGGTGATCAGGGGTTTAAGGGGCAAGGCTTTGGGGCTTTGCTGATCCGTGTAGAACCTTGCCATTCCCCCTCCCCCGCGGGGAGCAGAATAAATTACGCCCCAATGAGGTTAATGTGCATAGATTATTCAGGCCCATGCATTTGAGTTATGTCAACTCGTGCCATAGCATGCGTAAGATCTCAGTGCTCAAAACTCAAGCCGTCTGCTCCTGGGTTTTTCCAAATTCCACACAAAGAAAGCCTGGATTTTGCACCTTGCACATCTTAAGCTAAACAGCACAGATTTGACTCATTGATATTGAATTCTGTGTTATTTTGAGGGGCTGGGGTGTTTGAAAGAATTTAGGCCAACAGACCATAACATAGGAAACAGCAGAGCTGACACCTATGAATATGTATATTTTTTGCAGCAGACTTCAGATCTGACGTGTCTCTGATGGCTGCCATTTTCTTTTCTCAGAAGCAGATTTCGGCTTTCCTAAGGGTTAGGGTAAGACCTGTTCATCAGTGGAACTGTCTGCCTCAGGAGCTGGTGGATTCTCCCCTGTTGGAGATGTGGGGAGAGGAGCTGGTTCTGGTTGTGTGGCCAGTTCCTTGTGGACCAAATTTGTCATGTGGGGAGGGCACCCATCTGTTAATCCCCTGATGTCACAATGATGCCAGGCGACGTGGCACTTGGAAGCCCTCCCCCAATCAGCTGGTTGTCAGGGCTTCGAGGCATGATGCAGGCCAAAGAGTCCTGTCTGGTGCTTTGATGCTCCACTCATCAGCTGATCGATGACGTTTCAGAAGCTAGGCATGTGCCCTCCCCCAAATCAGCTGATTGTTGGGACTTCAGAAGCGTTGTGTGCAGGTCTTCTGAAGTGCTGACAATCAGCTGATTGACAGTGCTCCAGAAGCTCCCTTTTGGCCAAAAGCTCTTTTTTACCTGCCTGCACCTGACATCGCATACGGTATCTTATGATTGGCAGGAAGGCATGGCTGGGCCCAGATGGCCTGGTGGGCTGAATGAGGAAGTGTGGCGGGCATACTTAGGCCCGCTGGCCACAGGATCCCCTGAAGTAGAGGCTGGATACCATCACTCAGGGAAGCTGTTGTTGCAAGAATCCTGCATTGAGCAAAAGTGGGGTTGGGATAGATGACCTCCCAGCATATCCCCCCCTTCCAACTCTACAATTCTCTGATCCTATATAAGTCAAAACTGTGATTATGAATGGTGTCCGAAGTGTGTGTGTGTGCATAAAAGAGATCTTAAGTTTAGGAATCTTTGTGAACTGGTGTGTTTGTGTGTGTGCGTGTAGAAGTAATGGCACGGTTGTGCCGATGGACTAGTCTTAATTGTTCCGGAGCGTGAGCTTGGCCTTGCACGCTGCTTGCCAAATCACAGAAGGGTGGAGTGTGTTGCTGACGCAGCCAGATGGGGCAGCTGGCCCGCTCCATCGAAGAGGGAATTGTGTGGTGTGTTTAACCTTGGCTTTTAAATCTCCTTCGGTCGGCTGCCCTTTTATTTTCCAGGGATGAGCACTTTTTTCGGGCTGTTCTAAAAAGCCTGGCCAAACAACTAAATGATTTCTTTTTCTCCTTCTTTTTGTTAATGTTGAAGTAACAGGAGGGGAATGTTACAGTAACTGCCCGAGCCAAGGAGGGGTTGTGCTTGCTCGTTCAGCATTTTTGCAAAGCGGTGCTTTAGCAGTTGATTATTATTACCTTATTTTATCATCTTATCATCAGGCAGCGACTCCTGGGCTGACACCTCTCCCTTCCCCTTTGCCCAATTCCAGGTGTGCTTATTCAGTGAAGGTGGGCAGGCACTCTGCACATCCTCAGAAGCACCATTATTTTTGTTGCTCCTTTCCCTCCGCCCCCCCCCCAGGAAATTGTCTTGGAATCACCCTTAACTTTTATCCCGTTCCTAGCTAGGGTTGGCCCTGTGTCTGAGGGCAACTTTAATTGCAGGGTTGGGATACTATTTTCAGCCTGATTTTTAGCCTTTTTGGACAACCTTCTGGAAGGAAGGTGTGACATGCCAGTGGTGGGAGGGGCCAGGAGCAAAAGTGGGTGGAGCATCAGGTGTTAATTTATTTGCATATCCCTTTCTGTCCTTCATCCTAGTAAGCAAGCACCCTTATTCACATTCTAGACAGGGGAAAAAATACTTTAAAGCAGGCCTGAGGAAAGTCCTGAAGGGCCAGATGGAGAGGGCTAGAGGAGTTGTGTTTGGCCCCCTCAGGCCTGAGATTCCCCCTCCCTGCTCTAGGGTGTTGATCCTTGAAATAAAAAGTTGGGATGTTTACTAGAGATGGACGGGTCATTCCGTTTCCAGTCCATGTTCGGTTTCCATGTCTTCATTCATACCTTTCTTTGATCCTGTTTCGCCATTGAACTGCTATATTATATGAAACGTCCACTTGAAAAAGATCATTTTGAGAATATGAATATAAACACATTTCGTCTCAACGTATGGCTTTCTAAATGCACCCTATCCTAAAACAGGTATTTTAATGTGTTTGGGTCCTTTTTTCTTTGAGCCGTGGCAAAACTTGGAGAAGGGCGAGATCCGAAGGGTAAGCACGTTCTGTTCTGTACATTCATCCGAGAGGTCTGGATCAGGCCTGTTGGCTTTGGAATTCAAACCCTCAAGTGTCCCCAGACATTACAAGCACGTCCCTAGTTTTGTTTGCGAAATGTTGAAGGATGTGAAAAGGGGGGATTAGCCGTTTTTATTACTCTTAATATTGTTAATCATTAATGGCTACAAAAAACGGTTGAAAACCAGCAACAGAGGATGAATTAAACACATCACAAAATGGACACCCATAGCATTTTTATATAATAATAGTAATAATGATAATGATTAATATGTTTTTATATTGTTTTAGCCATTGGCAAAATATGTTATAATATTAGACATTACACGTATTCGGTGAGGGATGGGCAGAGAGGAGGGGTACCTGCTGGCCCTATCTTACTAGGTTCTGAGGTTATGCCAGCTGCTGGTTCCACGATCTTACATTCCCATTCAAAAATCTTCCTGCGCAGAGAAAGAAGAGGTCCAAATGCTGTTCAGACACAATGTTCCTTACAGGCAGGGGTGTAGTCATGCAGGATCTCAGGGGGGGGATCTTACATCCTTTGTTTTGAAAGCAAGGTCCCAGCAGGGTCCCTATGTCTCCAGCATCCTACGAGCCAATCAGCATGAAAGGGGAGTGTGTTAGCCACTTAGAAGAGTCTTCTAACATGCTTCCTTGTCCTTTCCTGCGGATTGGAGCCAGAGTGAAAGGAGGTGAGTCAGACACTGAGAAGACACTTCTCAGTAGCTAACTCTCTCCTCTTCCATGCTTATTGGTTCATTGGCATTATCAGGGATCTCACTGTCAACCTCACAGCAAAAAAACTGAGGAGGGGGCATGGCTGTGATTAACATGAAGGGACCCTGCACATATGAATTTGCCATTATGCTACTGCTTAGAGGGTGTATTTCCCCCACCTCCCCTTAAAAAAAAGAATGATTCCCAGCATCGGATGCCTTGGCACCTTTGACCTGTTCTATTAATTGTTCCTTTTCAAAGTGCTTTCTTGGACGGTTCACCGTGTCCAACCTGATCTGCAATTCGTCTCGTAGATGTGGATGTGAAAACATCTGCCATAGTCTGTTGCTTTTGCTGGATGTTTTCATTCCACTGGGACCTCTTGTCTATTAAAACTCCTGCAAGAGATCTTGGTGTGCGCCAACCAAGTCTTCCACTTGCCTGCTGGCAAAGAAATCAGAAGTATATCTTCTCTCTCCACTCCCTCCCGGGTATCACTCCCTCCCCCTTTACACCAGGTGTGGGGAACCTTTGTTCCTCCAGCTGTTGAGGAGTTGCAACTCCCATTATCCCTGGCCATTGGCCATGCTTGCTGGGGTTGATGGGAACTATAGTTCAGCAATCTCTGGAGGGCCAAAGGTTCCCCACACCTTTCCAAAAACCAAGGTACCATGTGTAGAATCAAGAGTCGAGCTCCTAGTCCTCATTGTCGAACCTCTCCTACTGTTCATGCCTGCCTCCTCCTCCTCCTCCTCTGCTTTAGAAAACAGTATTTCCCAAATTTCTGATAGCTGCAGACAACCCCTGCTGCATTTGGAGCGGGGTTTACTTTTCTACCCTTTATAAACGGTCCACTTTTAGAGCAAGTAAGAGTTGAAAAATGTGTGCATGTGCGGTCACACTGCTTCAAAACCAGCTAAAATGCGACAAGCGTTTAAAAGCTTAGCCATGCCTAGAAGGTCACCGTAGGAGAGGTGTGCACGATACTTTTCCTTGCCGTGCCCTTAAAAGCCAGGCAAAAGATTTCTGCTTTTTCTGTCCTCCCTGCCCCTTACCCAGTGGTGTAGTGACAAATTCAGAAGTGCAGGGTCCCTTCATGATAGCCATGTCACGCCCCCCTCCCCATAGCCACAGCCCCTCGCTTGCTCTCTGTCGTCGTCTCCACACTCCTCAGTCCTTCCCATGTGCACCTTCTCCCAGAACAACAGATCTCCATAGGAGCCAATCAGTATGCAAGGTGAGTTTGTCAGAGTGTGTTAGCTACAGAGAAGAGTCTTCTCAGTGGCTGGCTCACCTCCTTTCACTCTGATTGGCTCCAATTAGCAGGAAAAGACAAGGAACCATGTGAGAAGATTCTTCTCAGTGACTAACATCTTTCATGCTGATAGGCTCATAGGACGCTGGAGACATTGAGACCGTCCTCCCAAATAAGTAAGGGGTCTAAGGTATCTAAGCCCCACTGAGACCCTGGACCACTATACCCCGGTCGTTACCCGCCCCCCATCTCCACAAGTGCAGTCTTGGAGAGCGCCCTTTGTTTGCAAACAGTCCTATCTGATCTACCCATCAACCTTCATTTTTCCGTCCACCTTGCCAATCTGTTGCCAGCCTGTCACCCTCGACTGCTCAGTCACTGAAGGGATTAGCTCAATGGGAGAAACTTTACCACATCTTCAAGGCCACGGCAACATCTTGTTCCAAAAGAGATTTAAATCTGATCTCCATGCACGTAAGCAAAAAAGAAAAACAGGCCCACCACCAGACAAATAGTATTTTGGCTTCAAACCATGTCATTTACATATGTGTTTTTTGGGGGGTTGGGGAGGGATATTCTGTGCGACAGTCGAGGAGAATGTTCTCGGACCAATCCCATTCTTGGACTAATCCTGTTCTTCGAATCACAGCAGTGTGATAAAATAGTGTGGCTTAAGAGGTGTTTTGTCAGGTTACTTACTAGTCCTCATTGCAAATTTGCCCTTCTGCAATTATACTTGCATTAGCAATGTGTGGTTTTAAAAGGGAGAGAGAGAGAGTTGGGGTGTGCTGTCTCTCAGGTGCAATGACCTTTCAGACGTGGTTTTGATTCCACAAAGGGGTGACCTTTTCCCACACATCTCCAAGCCAAGGATCCTTTTTTTTTTAAAGTAACCTCCCTCACCCAACTGATTTGCAAAGATAAGTGGGGAATGTCTTGGGTATATTTGGACTGTCCATCCGATATGGTGCCAATGCAGCAAAGATTTGGATGGTTTCCCAGCTGGATGAAAATACCCAGGGATGGATTAAGCAAAGGTTAGGCAAACAAAGACAGCGGGGGCCAGACCTCGCAGGGGTGTGGCTCCCCGAGACAAGACGGAGAAGGTATCCAGTTTCTTTTCTTTCGCCATGACAACCGCAGCAGCAGGACCTGTCCAGGAGATGTAGAAATGTCTTGCACCCAATGGGCAACGATTCTTGGAAAGGATCGTTGGATTCCAGGAGGAATGGAAAGGAGATTTGGGACTTGCGGGGTTTTTTTTGGAGGGGGGGAGAAAGAAATGGAGGGAAACTGATACCATTCTTTTTTCAGCTCAAGGGCCACAATCCTTTGTGGGGGCCACATGCCAGTGGTGGGCGGTGCCAGAGGCAAAAGTGGGCGGGGCAACAAAAGTACATTTTTTACTTTTGTACAAGTAGGCTTGTTTGTCCCCCTCTATATCCAGGCAAGCCAGATATATTATGGGAGTTTGAGGGCACATTCCAGCCAGGCAGAAATGCTCAAGGAGGGCCAGTGAGGGGGGTGGTCTGGGAAGAGTCCCGAGGGCTATAGAGAGAGGCCTAGAGGGCTGCATTTGGTCCATGGGGCCTGCGCTTCTCCACCCCTGTTATAGAGTGATTTCTCTCCATGGTGCTCTGCGAAGTGTGAGTGGACCCTTCCCTGCCCGGAGGGGTTTCCTCAACCAGAGGGCATGGCTGTGGGACATAAGAAGTAATACTGCTATCCACGGCTGCAGTTCTGCACGTTTCAGTCCCATTGAATTAAATGGCAAGAGAGATCATGTTAATATTTCTTATTTATTGAATTCATAGCCCACCTTTCTGCATCCAGGCACGCTGCACCCAAGGCGGCTTGTGATTAAACGTTGTAAAATAAACAAATCAAAACCGTAATCTCAAATGAAAATGCAAATTGCAAGTTGCAAGGGGGGGGGAAGGGAATATTGAACATGTAGGAATTGGCACCGTCTTCACTGCCTGCTTAAAACTGGGGAGCAAGAGGGCAAATTGCACCTTTTTTGGGAAGGCTGTTCCATAATCTGTTTCTGTATAGATGCACAGTCTGCATCTGTGCTGGAATTGTTCTAATATGTTTTTAAACTTCCTTTTTTAAAATGTTTTTAATCTTAGAAGATGTTTTGATAGCTTTTTTTTAAGTAACGTTTTTGAAGATGTTTTGTTTTAATGTGTTTTAAAGTTTGTTTTTATGATGTTTTAATGTTTTTAGTGCTTTTGTTTGCAGCCCTGGGCTCCTGCTACATAATAATAACAACAACAACAATAACAACAATAATAACAATAACAACAACAACAACAACAACAGGATGTGCTCAGTTCTTCACCTGAAAACCTCAGGATTTAAATGTGCTTAACCATGGCTGAATCACACCCTTGGCATTCACACGTCCCTTTTGATGTTGAAAAGTGCTTTATCACAGGAATCTTTACAACAGTCCTGTAAGGCAGTTCATTATTATACCCAAATTGCAGATATATATGGGGGGAAGAAAGTGGTTGCCAAAGTCCCTTCTACTGTGTCTAGGGGGTGGGATTCAAACTGGCGGCCTCCTAAATTTGTTCAGTCCCTTTGATGCAATGTCAGCTCTCATGAATGCAATAAATGATGAAAGAATGAAATAAACAGTTGGCCCCAAAGTTTTTGCTGGAAGCTTGTTGTTGCGGACGTAAGGACTACAAACTTAACACTTTAAAAAAGCTGAGCTTTTCTGCTTTGTTCTGTTTTCTGTACTTGGCTCTTTTGCAAGTCCAGCTCATAAGATAATTTTTGGCGCAGGGCATCTGGGTCTCGGGAAGGGTTCCCCAAGCAGAACTGAGCCTTCCTGGTACCTCTTTTGTTTTGTAAAAATGAAGCCCTCAAGGCATGGAGGCAAAATGTGGTTGGCAGGATGAAGAAGGTTGACTGGAACTATTGAGCATTTTATGAGCCAATTTCCTAATTTCCTTTTTGACTCCCCTTACCCCTTTTAAGGACTTAGTGACTGATTTATGAGTCACCAAACCCAAGTCCAGATAAGCATCTCCTCTGTTCCTTTTGAAAGGTCAGCGAGGGGTTGGAAGTTCAGGAATCGTTCAGAGGTTGTTGTTTTGTTTTTTTTACTAAAGAGGCAATCCCACCCACCCTCCAAAAATCCCCCCTGCCTTCTTTTACAGGCCCACTTTCATAAGTCAATATTTAAAAGTTGGGGGAGGGAACCAACCGTCCAGGTCTCTTTGTTGACATTTTTTAATGCTGACATTTAGGGTTTTTTTCTCTCTCTCTCTTAAATGTTGCTTCAGGGAACTGAAAAGGATTTGAAACAGGGGAGGGAGTATTCCCCCAGAAAGAGGGCTTCACTGCAGAGCAGATGGTGAGGCTGCAAGAGAGGTCCCGTCTTCCAAACTGACAGCATGGATCAGAAAGCGATGCGGGTGGCAAACCAAGGCTCGATTGGCGGGTAAGTGGATGTCCCCCGTTTGGGGGTTGTTGCTCAGTAGAGGCAGCTTCCTACATTCCTATGTTCCAGGTGAAGTGGCTGAAACCATGGTTTGCTGGTGCAGAGGCAACCCGTCAGATGTTACACCAAACCATGGTTTGTCAAGATGTCTGGCCTGGTGCCGTTCGCCAAACCATGGCATGTGGACAGGTGCCAAACTTGGATCTGAAACCATGGTTTGAAGCTGGCTTGCAAACCATAAACCCCAATTTTAGCAAGCCTTGGTTTCGTGCTACATCCGAACTGACAAACTAGGGCTAGTGATGTGGCTCCATCCTTGGAGGCGGTGTCTAGTCTGGGATAGCTTCTCAGGGATACTCAGGGAAGGCGGGGAGAAGACAGAAACTGTACAATCATGGCTTGAGGGCTAAACTATCGTTAGTACAAACCATGATTGAAGAGAACAAACCATGGGTTAAGCATCATGTCTCCACGGGTTTGTGGAGTCATCTGTTAAAGCCTGGACGTTCTATCAAAAACTTTGCCTTTTTCAGCAAACTGGGAATTAGCTATCATTTTGCATCTTCTGTCCCTTTTTGAGAATCCGAATAAGAACATTCTTTTGGTATGTTCTGTTTTTAGAGCTTGACCCCCCCCCCAACAACTCTCATGCCTCTGGGCTTCTGCCTCTGCCACCATGAGGACAGGAAACTTGCCCTGCCCTGCCACTCTTTCCTTGTCTGTTGCTTTTTGTATTCAGGCTGTTGGAGATAATCAGGATGGGTGTATGTGTTAAAAGGCCTTCTGGCCTCTGGGCATATAGTTCGGCAGGATCCAAAATAAATCCTTCTCTCACTTACAGAAGTGGAGGCCAGCCAGGTGCAGCCTGGAATGTCTTGATTTCCTCTGTGTCTGGAGCGTTTCAGGCAATAGCCTTCCCCGCAGGGCATAGATAGCAAACGTGAAGCAGGGATGGGTTGATCTGCTGCGACAATTCCAGCGGCTTCCTCGTATGAACCCCACCACCACCACAACCCTAGTTGCTGCGAAGCCCAATGTAAACACACAAACAAAAATTAAGATTTCATTGCAAAGAAAATGGGAGGCACCAATAACCGTGCTCACAGCCATGAGCAGGGAGATTGAGACAGGAACCGTCGTATCAATAGCGCTCTGCTCATTTTCTAGGGGATATCGCCCTGTGTGAGCACAAAGGTCCCCGGAAGGGCCAGCCCCTACTCTTAGGTAGAGGGAGGCATTTGCCTCATGCAATAATGGCAGAGAGGTGTTGGAGGACAGAACTGCGTGGGCATCCTTGGGGGTGCCACTTGCTCCCCCACTCCAGGTGGGTGTTATGTGCCTTCAAGTCAATTTTGACTTATGGTGACCCTATGAATCAGCGTCCTCCAATAGCATCTATTGTGAACCACCCTGTTCAGATCTTATAAGTTCAGGTCTGTGGTTTCCTTTATGGAATCAATCCATCTCTTGTTTGGCCTTCCTCCTTTTCTACTCTCTTCTGTTTTTCCCAGCATTATTGTATTTTCTAGTGAATCATGTCTTCTCATGATGTGTCCAAAGTATGATAACCTCAGTTTCATCATTTTATCTTCTAGTGACAGTTCTGGCTTAATTTGTCCTAACACCCAATTATTTGTCTTTTTCGCAGTCCATGGTATGCGCAAAGCTCTCCTCCAATACCACATTTCAAATGAGTTGATTTTTCTCTTATCCGCTTTTTTCGCTGTCCAACTTTCACATCCATACACAGAGATTGGGAATACCAAGGTCTGAATGATCGTAACTTTAGTGAGCAGTGATACATCTTTGCATTTGAGGACCTTTTCTAGTTCTCTCATAGCCTTCTTCTGATTTCTTGACGATTGTCTCCATTTTGGTTAATGACTGTGCCCACTCTCTGGATGAACCATAATCCCCCAGATTCTCAGCTCTCTTTTTTTATTTATTTAAAGAAGAGTTGTAACCAGGGTTAGCCCTACTCAGAGTAAACCCATTAAAGTTAATGGGGCACAGCTTATTTAGGTCCATTAATTTTAGTGGGTCTACTCTGAGTAGGGGTGGGCGAGAAATTCGATTCAGTTCAACTTGAAAGCCAAATTTATCAAATGCGTACTTTCTGAAACGTGACAACAGAACTGTAGCCATCCTTTGAAATTTGCACTTATCCGAATTTTGCCATGCAGTTCTCCAACCCAGCAGTGCTTACGAAAATGCATCTGTTAGGGGAATAAATATATTGGAAAAACAACACAGAAAAATGCAATTCTGTTCAGAGAAATTGCTTGCAAAAATATGTACGTTAGTCAAAACGGCATAATAAATGTCTTTATTTGGAGAAAATCGTAGTGCTAAAGAATTTTCATGAGGATTAAAAAGAAAAATGCCAGCACCACAAACTTCTGCAGAAATGTGGAGAACTGAATTTAAGATTGGAACAATGAGAAATGGGCAAGTTTTGCCATCCCGCCCATCCACAACCCAGGAAAATATCTCTGGAGCAGATGAGCCACCCCATGGCCTGGCCTGTCCTGTCCTGGGCCCCCTAAGTTGGCCTGTGGCCAGGGGTGACAAAAGCCATTTCGCTACCTCAGGTGCAGGACCAGTAATGTAATGACAAACTCAAAAGTGCAGGGTCCCTTCATGATAGTTAAGCCACGCACCCCACCTAGCCATGCCCCATATCCCACTTCCCCTTGCCTCCCTTGCTCTCCCTGTTGTCTCAGGAATCTACACCCCACTACAACAGATGACACTTGGAGCCAATCATTATGAAATGGAAGGCTGTGTGTTAGCTGACTCATCTCCTTTCACTTGGATTGGCTCCAATCAGCACGAAAGGACAAGGACTCTTCTTAGCGGCTAACCTGCTCCATTGTCATGCCGATTGGCTCATATATAGGGACCTGGCTGGGACCCTGCTCCCAAAAAAGTTTTAGGTCTATGACCCCAAACAACCCTGGATTACTACATCCCTGTGCAGGACAAGAGAACATCTCCATCCTCTTATTTTATGTATAGAATCCGACTGGGCTGGCAGTTCATTTCATGTTATGTTTTTATTTAAATATCTCCAAAGCGCACTTTCATAGGCAACATAGCAAGGCAGTTGAAGGATATACGTACAGCCAGAGGTTCCTACCTCCTGGTCTGTTTTCTCGTGTCATGCAAAACAAAGGGATCTCTTTGGATCGGGCGTTGTGGCTGTAGGGAAACATCAGTGTGCAAGATGATGGATGGAATCCTTTTCACACGTTTCTGCCGGAAAGTTCCCACCACTGGCAGATCGCAGCTGGTGTTCCAGACAGCCAAGATGCCTCCCTCTGTGAGGTCCGGCTGCCTGATAAGGGGAGCCAGAAATGGGTTAGGGTTTCGTATGCCAAAGCGTCTGCATTCCAGATGATGTGGCAACATCTTCTCTTGAAAAAATAAAATAACATAAAATCAAAGAGGGTTTGTGTGTGTGCGTGTGCATGTAAGAAATTACTTATTTCTGTCATTTAAGTTGTTTTATTAACTGTTTTAATTATGTGTTTTTAAATTGTTGTAACCCGCCCTGGGACCTCTGGGTGAAAGACAGGTAATATATTCTAAATTTAAAGCATTTTAAGTCATGGCTTCCCTCAAAGAATTCTGGGAACTGTAGTTTGTAGGTGTGGTGAGTGTTAACTTAGGAGACCCCTATTCCCCTCACAGAGCTATAATTCCCAGATTTCCCTGGGAAGACGGATTGATTCTTAAACCACTGTGGGAATTGTAGCTCTGCGAGGGGAACTGCGGTCTCCTAGCAACTCTCCACACTCTTAATAAACTACAGTTCCCAGGATTCTTTGAGGGGGAAGCTGTTAAAATGGCATAATCCTACTTTATATGGATAGTTCAGATGGGTCCACAGATACATGTGATGTTTTCCGGTACATGGTGGAGGTGGGAATAGAACCTTGAAGACAGAATTTGATTGGTTGGCTTCTTGGAAGCTTCTAGCATGTTTCCTTCTGACAACCAGCCCAGCTCTCAGGTGGCAGCCTTGACTGGGACAGTGAATTCCCTCCAGGGAGAACTTTTCCTCTGACCCTTTGCAACTCATGGCTCCTGTCTATGTCCCGCCTTATCTGGGGGAGCGTCATTTCCTGCCCTGCAAAACTTTGGCCTTGAGCGATCAAACACAGACTTTTCCCAGGAGGCCCCTTGTTTGTGGAATTAACGTATCTCCCTTCCATCCTGTAGGGCCGCAAGGGACCTCCGCAGCTAGCAATAAAATTAATAATAATGAAAAAGAGAGTTAAAATATCTTTAAAAACTGTTCAGTTAGAAACAGAAAGACAGAACTCCGCCTGTCGGGACAGATCGCAATCTCAGTTCCGAGAAGTCCTGATGAAATAAAAGCATAGCTGTGTGTGCGCGCATGCCATAAAGTCATGGAATCTCTTTCCATCCTGAAAAAAATAACTGTGGTAATTGGACTGCAGAATTGACCCAAGCGTGGAATGTCTGTGCACACATTTAATTTTCACAAGTGTTCCTTTGCCACGCCTTGCCTCCCTGAGTTCTCTATGTGGCGTGCGCCTGCAGTGTTTGCTGACCGTTTTGCCACTTCGCCTGCAAAGTTTGCCGAGTTGAAATCTGCCCACCCAGGTTGACGTTTCTAGAAAGGAGGCCCTGTATCCGCCAAATATGCACTAGCTGCAACGGCTGTGTTCCACCTCTACCGTCTGCCTCTGAATAATGCCGGTTGCTGCAAATCGCAAGTGGAGACTGTTGCTGTTGCGCTCAGGGCCTGCTTATGGGCTTCCCGTTGGTGCGTCTGGTTGGCCGCTGTGAGGACAGGAGTCTGGATTAGACGATTCCCCCCCTTTTGGCCTGATCCAGCATCAGGGCTGTTCTGATGTTCTTATGAAGCATTTTTCCCAAGGGTGTTTGCACAAGCGTGAATGAGCTAGATGAGCAGAAACTGATTCCAGATAAGCCAGAGACTCGATTATGGTGGGTTGTCTTAAAGCCTGCGGAGGAGACATTTTGCCTGTCCTGAAGGGTGTTCGCTCCCCACACCCCTGGATAAGATCTGCAATCTGCGGATCAATAGCTCTGTTCTCCCTTGCCTCTGCAGACCAGTGGTTGTGTATGACACAAGTGGGGAGAGTTGCTGTTGCCCTCAGGTCCTGCTTGCGGGCTTCCCATGGGGGCGTCTGCTTGGCCGCTGTGAGAACTATGCCGGACTAGATGATGGGCCCCCTTAGGGCTGATGCAGCAGCCAGACTCTTTTCATGTTCCTTGAATCTCATGTGGCAGAAGTTTCCTCACCCAGATTTAGACTCTCTGATCTAGCCTCAGTCACTTTTATTTGTTCCCAGTGACTGACATTCAGAGGTATACTGCCTCTAAACATGAAGGCTCCATATATCCATAGGAAGCTCAGACAATCGGAAGAGCCTTGCAGTTGCGTCAGGCCAAAGGGGGCCCATCTAGTCCAGCATCCTGTTCTCATGGACCAACCAGATGCCTGCAGGCAGGACCCGAGTGCCACAGCAACTCTCCCCTCTTGCAGCTTCCAGAAACTGGCATTCAAAAGCATCCTGCCTCCGACAGTGGAAGTAGAACATAGCCATTGTGGCTACTAGCCATTGATAGCCTTGTCCTCCATGGATTTGTCTAATCCTCGTTGGTGGCCGTCACTGCCTCTTGTGGGAGCAAACTGTCTGTTTAACTATCTGCACCATCCATCACATCTTGTGGCCGTGGAAGCCTTAAGTCCATTTTGCACTGTATGAAAAAACTGCTTGTTTTTTCCTGCCCTGAATCTGTTTTGAGGTCACTGAAGCTGGGAACAGGCTTTGTATGTTTAGTTTTAATTGGTTTGTTCTGAAGCAATTTTCTTTTGCCCGGGGGGGGAGAGGACCTGCCTGTCCATCTTATAATGTCCACAGTGGTTTGTGAGACTTGAGAAAAAGTTGGAGGGGTGCGTTAAAAACAAACCAAATTAGGAAAAAAATGTCAGCAGCTCTGTGCGAGGTGCACATTGGCAGATTAGTGCAAGTGGCACAGTGTGCAGCATTCTGTGTGTGTGTGTATGAGAGAGAGAGAGATAGAGAGAGAGAGAGAGAGAGAGAGAGAGAGCAATTTCATTGCTCAACTGGAAGAAAATCTGCGCCACCTCATCATTGCCCTCCATCCTAGGCCAGGACAGCCTCTATAAACATCCCAACCAAATTCCTGTCCAACTTTTCCCCTTGCAAAATCCCCCAGGAAAGGAGATTCCACAGCTGCCTCTCTGTGTGAGTCACCGACACTTAGTTGGGGACACCTGATTTCTGTTTAGGATATATCAGTTTGTATAAGTTGATTTCTGGAGAAGTATGTGTGCGCGTGGGGGTGGTTTGCCCTGGCGTGGCAGGCAACAGCACTGGCCCCCTCCAGGCCAGCTTCTGAGTCATCTTTGGCCTGACATGAGGATTGCTTGTCGGTAGAACACAGGCAACATAACGTCAGCATGCTAGCTGACGTTCCTCCTTGTCTGATTCGTTACTTCCTTTTGTCCAGGAAGGGTTATTTTTCAGGCAAGGATGGGGAAGTCGAGGGGCCGCAGAGCAAGTGACTCACCTTGGCAAAAGTACAGGGCAGCCTGTCGGTCCCAGGATGAAGAGGACCATAGCCAGAAAGTTTGTGATGGGAGGGCGTGCATGCTATGGGGTACACTGGGACAGCTCTCATAAATATGAGAGAAACAGCCCACGCTAGGGACGGGGAGAAATTCTGTTCAGGGTGTATTTAAAGGCGAACATACCTAATGTGCACTTTCTGAAACAATATGCAAACCAAAACACAGCCATCCTTCAAAACTGCCGTGCAGTTCTCCAGTTAAGGCATGTGTACAAAAATGATTGTATTATTTTGTTATTTATTATATTTTTTATGCTATTTTATGTTCACCGCCCAGAGAGCTATTGCTAGTCGGGCGGTATATAAATTTAATAAATAATAATAATAATAATAATAAATAATAATAATAATAAATTAGAGTAAAGTATGCATAAAATGTACATATCAGTGAAAATGATAGATTGATTTATTACGGTCAAAGACCAGCATAAAATACACAAGATCAAAAATTAAAATATTAATACAGGACACGTTTTCCATGATAAAACAGTGAAAATGACATACAAAAATGCATTATATTTGGGAACACTGCTTTGCAAAAAGTGTGTCTATTAGGCACAATTACATACAAATATGTGTCTGTTCGGAGAAATTTGCACAAGAATGCTGATGAATTTTCACTAGGAATTTTTTTTTTAAAAAATCACAAACTGATATGAAAGACTGAATTTAAGATTGGAAAAATGAAGAACTAAGGGGAAATGAAATGGACAGATTCACCCATCCTTGGGTAGTGTGTCCAGCAGCTTAACAGAAATTGAAAGATGTACACACAATTGACAATAGAAAGGGACACAAAGCGAAATTGACAGAAATGAGCACAAATTGAAATTGGCACAGTTGAAATTGACAGATTCACACCCAACTGACAAATGCACACGTGCATGCACAAATCTATAGCACACACAAGCACAAACGAGGATTGTACATGATTATGCCAGCCACAAACATTTATGCCTTTCCTTCAATTAATAATTGATTTTTAATCTGCTGCCTTTTTAGCCTATCAAGAGTTTTTTTAAAAAATATATAGCTTTATCAGCTTGGAGCTGCAGCCCTGCTAAATCCAAGGCATTAAGTGCATTTAAATTAATGTCATGTAGTGAATTCCACCCCCCTGCAATTTCAAAATGAAGCCTCTATGTGTGTGCCAGTCTTCCCCAATGACAGAGTTACCTATGAGACGAGGGAAAAGCACGTTATGGGGAGGAAGTCCACAGTGTCCAAGCCAGTGTGCAAGAACACAGCTAAAGATTTGAGCATCAGATTTTCCCCTCCATGTGCCGTGACTGACTGCAATGAAGTGGTGCTGGTGTGGCCAAATGCTGACTTGACCAAAGTGCCTGGTGACATAACTGTTGCGCAATTGACAAAAATCCCTGGGAGGGTGTTGCAAGCGTGAGACTATGAGGTCAGAATGGTTTCACTGTCAGAATCTGTTTGAGGTGATGGGAAAAGCTCTGTCCTCCCTGCAGGAGACCTTCCTCACAGCCAGCTTTTTAAGGGAGTTCCCAAATGTGAGATTAAGTCATTGGGAAGGTGCCTTCAACCAGCTCAGAGTCATCCTTCACCTAGCTGGGCTCATCTTATGATTGCCAACGTGTTGCCCTTCAGTTGTTGATAGTCTCCACCTCCCAGAAGCCAGCATCACCCAGTGGTCAGGGATGGGTGAGAATTTTGATTCAGGTCTCACTTAAAGCTGAATCTATCAAGCTTTCACTTTCCAGAACAATATGAGTACCGAAACACAGCCATCTTTTGAAATTGGCAGTTATCTGAATTTTGCAATGCAGTTCCCCAATCAGTCTTTACAAAAATGCATTATGTTTTGGAAAGTTTGCATAGAAATGAATGTCAATGAAAATAACCCTTTTAAAGGCCCTGCTGAAGCTGCCCCCACCATCTATGAGCGTGTGTAGGACCCTATCCCTATTCTTTCCATGCGATTCCTACTGCTGGTACCAAAGTTTTTGTTAAAGAAGCAATGTCCAGCAACACATCTGCTTTGTTAACTGAGGTATTACTTATCAGTAATGTGGAGGATAGATTCAGCAATGAATACAAGGCCCTCGTCGCCTGACGTCAACCCTCCTTTGCTCAGCAAAAGGGTCCTTCCTGACTATTGGGTGATGGAGGGTTCACAACAGGGATATTCCCATCATGCTTTGCTCAAGAACTTTCCTGGAGAGCCTGGCTGGCCAGCAGCGTTAGCTGGACCGCCTCTCTGACTCAGCATAGTAGTTCTGGACGCTCCTCTGCAACTGCAGCTTTATGAAAAGTAGGTCTCCCTTGGTGTTTGAAGACGTTGATGGGCTGCACGTTTCCTTCAGGCAGAGTCAGCGAGATTTGCAGCTAATGGAAGGCTCTTCGCCCACACTACCAAGGGGCCTCTTTGTTCTTGCCTTGCCTGCAAGCAGCCGCCACCACCTCTTGACCAGTGGAATTACAGTCTTGTTTTTCTTCTCAGGCTTTCCTTGGCCGCCTTCTCCTTGACTCTCTCCGTGATGATGGCGGTCCTCTGCCAAGCCATTGAAAAGGTGAGTCACGCTGGAACGATGAGCTTACTCAGGAGCTGGCTGGAGAGAGCCAGGAGGGATCTGTGTTATGCATTTCCTCGCGTCCAGCTTGTTTGCTTTGCCTTGTGGTGAGGACTCTTCATTCTCTAGGAGCGACAGAAGAGGCCAGCTTCTGGATCCCGCCAAAGGGGGGGGCATCGAGTCCAGCATCCTGTTCTCATAGTGGCCAATCAGATGCCTCAGTTGAAAGCCCGCAAGCAGGACCTGAGGGCAACAGCAACTCTCTCCCCACATATGACCTCAAACAACTGGCGTTTGGAGGCACGCTGCCTCTGAAAAACTCAGTTCGGCTAGGGAATATATCTGTTGAAACATCTAAAGTAATAAATGTAAGTAATATATTAGGTGGTGAATAGCAGTGGAGGGCTGTTGCATTCACGCCCTACTTGGGGACTTCCCTGATTGGCCCCTGCGGGGAACAGGGTTGTTTGATTGAGTGGATCTTTGGTCAGATCTAACAGGGCTCTTCTGATGTTCTTTGTAATAGTGAGTGCTTCAGGGCACATGAAGAGTGCATATGACGCACGCACACACCCAAAGTAAGCATAGGCAAACGGTGTGTACCCTGCATTTCAAAGGAAAAATCAAAACCTTGATTTGAAAAGCTGGACTCTGATGCCAGGTACATTTCCCTAATTTGCACAGCTTCTTACAAGATCTGAGCAGGGTGGTTTATAACAGATGCGATTGGAGGTCGCTGATTCATGGGGTCGCCGTAAGTTGTAATTGACTTGAAGGCACATAACAGCAACTACTGCTATGGAGAGTTGGAGGAGGCATTGAAGCTTTATCCCATACCACTGGAAAGCCCTTGAGGATTCCACCAAGCACGTTTCCCAATCTATTTTTGCAGTCATAAGGTCTAGAAACTTTAAAAAAAATGGAAAAGGAAATGTTCTGGATCCTGAATTTTTTGCTCAATACTCAGTTCTGTAGTATTTCTCAGCTTGTGCAGAATTGCTGGAAGGGCTTGCCTGCAACTGATTCCTTGGAGGCGTTTGCCACTGCCCATTGCTCCTGGGCCGAACGAGGCTGGCTCCTTTGGAAGGGGAGTTCTTTAAATGAACAATCCTTCTCTCCGGTCAGCCCCCAGATGGTGTGTAAAAGGAGCCTCTGCATTTTAGGCCTCCTAGGGTCACTGGCCCCAGACCAGGGTGTGTGCGTATGGCGCTGGGGGTCACTAAACAGCTGGACTCAATTCTCTAGATGTTAATTTTGTAATTTGAGCTGGGGACCCTGGAATGCAGAGGTTTGGGTGTTGCATCACTAGTAATAATAATTAAAAAAGAAGCAAAACAAGGCCTTCTGATTACAATTGCTTGTGGAATTAGAATGGGGAATTATTCCAGCCAGAGGTCAACAAGCATTTCCTCCTTGTGAAGGGGATAATTATCACCTGTTAGCAAGAACAAAAAACTTATCCTTACAACAGACATGTGAGGCAGGCTGTTGATATCCTGGTTTTTACAAATGGGGGACCGAGACTGATGGATAGAAGCTTACTCCAGGAGGGGGAGGGTGCGTACCTCAGTGGTAGAGCAATTGCTTTGCATGCAGAACGCCCCCAGTTCAGTCCCTGGGATCTCCAGTTAAAATTGCCTCAGAAAGTAGGTGAAGTTCCCTCTGCCTAGAGAACTGCTGACAGTCAAAGTTGGTAACTAATGTTTATGAACTATATAAACTAAGAGTCTTGCGGGATGTTTGCTTTGCGATTGAAATGAATTAAAGCGCCTGTTGCTCTAGCACGGGAGGAACATTTTTGGCTCCACGAGCCAGATCCTTTTTAGGATCGGCCTTGGAGGCCCAATTTGACAGGTGAGCAGAGAGAAACCTTGAAGCTAAGGTGACTCCTGTTCGATCATTTTTGAATGCAATTTCTTTTCTCATTAATTGGTGGAGAATGATTGGGGATATGTGGAAGAATGCAGGAGAAACATTCAGCTTAGCAGTACCCAAAGCAATCGAGTGCGTCTGCAGCAAAGGGCGATCTTGAACCCACAGCCTCCTTTGCCCGGAGTGATGGCTCCAGATTTACAGTGGCTTTCTGCTGCTTCCTCATCTCTGAATGTCAAGGGTGTGTTTTTTGGTGGAGAGTGGAACCAAGGAGTATGTGTGCACATCAGTGATTGAGGAGTGTGCACAAGTGTCTCTGGATGCGTGTCGAGGGAGCAGAGGAGACCGGGTAGTACATTTCAGCAGATTTAATTGTTTCCCATCTTCCAGAGGCAGGTTTTTACATGAGAAGGCAGGGGCTCCTGTTTGAGGGAGTGGAGGCTTCTCTCAGCCCCAAAGGTGCCCCTAACCACCTCCACCTTCCAATTTGACTTCTTCACTAAAAACCAGCATCCATTCAGGATTCATAGAATCATAGAAGAGTTGGAAGGGGCCTACAAGGCCATTGAGTTCAACCTGCTGCTCAATGCAGGAATCCAAATTGAAGCATCCCTGACAGGGGGCTGTCCAGCTGCCTCTTGAAGGCCTCCAGTGCTGGAGAGCCCACCACCTCCCTAGGTCATTGGCTCCATTATCGTACCACTCTAACAGTTAGGAAGTTTTTCCTGATGGTCAGCCGAAATCTGGCTTCCTGCAACTTGAGCCCATTATTCCGTGTCCTGCACTCTGGGATGATCGAGAAGAGATCCCGGCCCTCCTCTGTGTGACAGCCTTTCATGTACTTGAAGAGTGCTGTCATCTCCCCTCAGTTTTCTCTTCTCAAGGCCAAACATGCCCAATTCTTTCAGTCTGTCATCACAGGGCCTTGTTTCCAGCCCCCTGATCCCCTGACTTGGCTGTCGCAGTGGAGGCTGATCACTTGGGTGAAGGAGGCGCTGCCCCACCTGCATCAGTCTGCCCCCAACCAGGCCCCGCCTGCCTGCCTTATTACTTCTGTTCAGTCCAGGGGACAGCCACAGCTCTCCCCTCCCTCCTCCTCAGTCTTACTGTTTGTTTATTTTTTAATTGTATTTCTTGTTATATTTCTATCCCGCCTTTCCTCCAAGGAGCTCAAGGTGGCGGTCCAACATGGTTCTTCCCCTCCCAATTTTATCCTCACAACGACTCTGTGAGGTAGGTTAGGCTGAGAGAGACAGTGACTGGCCCACCACGGTCACCCAGTGAGCTTCAGGGCTGAGCGGGGATTTGAACCCTGGCCTCTTGGGTCCCAGTCTGGCACGCTAACCGCTGCACCACACAAGCGTCGCCCATTGTAGAACTCAGTAGTAAGAAGGAGGGCAAAACTAGAATGAGTAGGCTCCGCCTCTCATTGGCTCTGGCTCCGCCCACTGTTGGGCTCCCTGCCTTCCGCCCCACCGGTCCCAAATGAGCACCAGCCTCCATTGGGCTCCCCTCCCTCACAATCCTTTTTAGCTTCTTTCAAGAGAGCAAAAGCAAACCAGGTTCCCTTATGCCCGACTGACTGGTGCCTCTGTTATCTTCCTGTCTCGGCGCTATCGCTCCCTCCGACTCGCTCCCTGACGGTGCCAAGGATCTGGGTTGTAGAGCACAAGCGTTTACATGTTATTAATAATTTCCTTTTTTGGCTGAAAAATGTGCCCCTTGCAGACCTCTTTGGGTTGATGCATTGGTAAAGCCCTCGCCCAGCGAGGAAAGAAACAGCGGCCCGGTCAGACGGTTGCCAGCTGTGAAGCATCTTGTGACACCCAGGACAGCTCTCTCTGTGTGTGTAATGCTGAGCAGGAGCTACACAATCTGAACTGGGACAAGACAGGGGCCCTTTCGCCCCCTCCCCAACAAGACTTGCGTTCACACTGTTTTTGTACAGACTAGAAAAGATGCAGAGGCCCTCTCCAATCAGCTCACAGGCCAGATACGTTTTGTGGCATCTTAAAAACATCAGAAGAGCCCTGCAGATGGATCAGGCCCAAGTGGCCCCATCTAGTCCAGGATCTTGTCCTCATAGTGGCCAACCAGATGCCCCAAAGGGAAGCCCACGAGCAGGACCTGAGCACAAGAGCATTCGCCCTGCCTTTGACAGTGAAGGCAGCACACAGCCATTATGGCTCGTAGCCACTGATAACCTCATCCTCCATGAATTTGTCTATTCCTCTATTATTATTATTATTATTATTATTATTATTATTATTATTATTATTATTATCCTGCTCTTTTTCCAAGGACTGGAACTCAAGGCGGCTTCCAAATATAAAAGTACATATAATTACAAGCAAACAAAAAATCTACATTCAAATACAATTAAACTATGTGCAATAATAAAACCATTTAAATATACAATTGGAGCAATTCAAAACTCATTTTAAGATAGTATAGATAAAACAGTAAAACAATACAACACCCTCTTCAACCCCGTCCTTAGGAACCAACAGTTCCAAACACCTTTCGGAATAAAAAAGTTTTCACCTGCTGACGGAAGGACTGCAGGAAGGGGAGCCATTCTTGCCTCCCTAGGGAGGGAATTCCAAAGCCTAGGGGCAGCCACCGAAAAGGCCCTATCTCGAGTCCCCACCAATCATGCTTGTGAGGGTGTTGGGATTGAGAGAAGGGCCTCTCCTGCGGATCTCAAAGCCCGGGTAGGTTCATATCCCAGTTGGTGGCCCTTATTACCTCTTGTGGGAGCAAATTCCATAGTTCATTGGCCATGCTGGCTGGGGCTGATGGGAGTTGGATCCTCCTGTTGTTGCCCCCCAGCAAATAATTAGTGGTAGACTGCCTCTTAAACTGGAGGCTTGGTACCTTAACTTTCACAGCTGTTGATATAGGAAGAACCCTTGAAACAGGACCTCTTGCTCTGTTCCATCTGCCCTGGAAACCCGGTGGCCATTGCCGCATCTGGTGGCGTTGAGTTCCACAAGTTAGCTCTGTGCCGTTGTGTACAAAGAAGCACTGCTTTTGGTCTGCCCTGAGTCTTCTACCCGTCAGCATCGTTGGGCCACCCCCAAGTACTAGTGTTCAAAAGAGATTTGGGGGGCATGGTTTGAAGGAGAGGGTGACGCCCTGAGAGACTGAACTGCACCAGTTAGAAATAAAAGGAGGCTGCCATTTTGGGAGGAGAACTAGAATTGGGAAACGGTAGGGTGTGTGTGTGTTGGGAATGAACATGCAGATGGTGGCAGGCAGGCAACTGATTTTGGAAAAAGTTGGGCATGGAGAATGGGATAAGTGGTGTGTTCTCATCCCGACAAGGAGCGCCTGTGATGACACCTTCCTGGTTTTCCCCACAGGTCCCCCAAAGGATGCCGCGTCAGGCTTCTGAGGATGAAGGACCTGGGAGCAGAATGCCAGGAGTCTGGAGCGTTTGGGGCTCGTGGTCAGGCTGTTCCCAGCCTTGTGGCCTTGGAGTCTTAGAAAGGACTCGGATGTGCCAGTCTCCGTACCAACGAGTCCCCTGGGCCGGCAGGCCAGAGTTGGCTCCGCAGCCCATTTATCCTCAACAGCCCCCTTACCAAGAGGAGAGGGCCAACAACCCGTATCCGGTCCGGCCATCGTACCCGCTTCACACCGAGAGGAACGTCAGGCCCGCCCTGTCATTCCGTGGGAGCAGTTCCATGCTGCCGCTCCACAGCCAGGGCCGGCCACCTCATGCCCCTTACAGCCCCCAGAACCGCTACACCCGCCACGAGGCCTTCCCCGCTGAGGAGTTACCTTCGGTGCAGTCAAGGGATGTCGTCGCTCCCCACTCCAACCGCCGGAGGGACTCTGCCCCCTTCCGTGATGCTGCTCACTTGCCAAGGCCTCGGGAAAACCAGGATCCCCCCAGCCGCGCTGTGTCTCAAAGGCTGCCACATGGGGTGAACAACGGGCCCTTCAGACATGCCGATTCTGCCCAGCCTCCTACCCGAGACTCCATCCCTTTGTTTAAGCCTTTGAGGCGCGGTGGACATGAGGCAGGATTGAGCCCCAACAGGCACCGCCATAGAAGCCAAGCAGACAGTGGCCGCCACAGCTGGGCCGCATCTCTGGTGCCAGAGTCCCAGGCGGCCCAGAGGTGAGCATTTGGGTCCAGTGTGAGGTGGGACTGGGAGTCTAGGGACAGAGAGTCGAGGGACATAGGAAGCTGCTTTTTAGCATGTCGAACCATTGGTCCATTTAACTTAGTATTGCCTACACTGACTGGCAGCAGCTCTCGAGGGCTTCAGGCTCAGAGTCTGTTCCAGCCCTACCTGGAAACCATAAGAAAGTTGATATTTAAATGTATTTAAATATGTATTTAAATATGTATTTAAAATGTTTTTCTCACTGCATTTCTAAACGTAATTTCTCTCGAAAGGCTACGTTGCTGCATTTTTTTTCTCTTAAGATTTTGTATTTTTAAAACACATTTAGATTTCATTATTTTTTTGCATTCTGACCTTCATGAAGTGCAATTAATAACAACAACATTCATAATAATAATGTAATAATACCACTAATAGTGGAATAATAATGTAATTAAGTAATTACATTAATAAAATGTAATAATAATTATTGCACTGTTGTTATTATACTATTAATAGTGCAGAGATTATAATTATTATTACTCTATTAACAGTGTAGTGATGATGATGATAATAAACAATAATAGTGTAACGGTAAAAAAGTGAAGAAGCAGCTAAGGTTAAAGTAGCTGAGGGGTGGAGGTTGAGAGTAGATCTTTAGTATATAGACAGGCGCATTTTCTGCCGCATTCAAAGTCACATTCTAAAACCTTCTGCCTTCCAGGTCTTTGGTTCGAGAGGCGATCAAGCCAGGCAAGTACGGCTACGGGAAAGTGCCATTCGCCTTGCCCCTCCACAAAGATGCGGCCGAGGGGGCCACGGCTCGCTTTAAGAGGCACCACGGGGACAGAGCCGGCGAGCCCCCTCCCCCGCCACCCCCTCCTCCTCTCCCTTTTTCAAAGAAGCAGAAACGCAAAGCCATCCACTCTTCCTCCCGTGAGGAGGATGCCAGAGCGGAGAAGGAGGCACCAACCGCCAGCACTGACCCCAGGACCCCCCGCGAGCCGAAACAGTCTCTGCTAGCAGATGCCGCTGCTCAACCCCCTGTGCAAGTTACTGAAGAGAAATCCTCAGGGGAAGCGGAGCGTCGTGGAAAGCCGGCGACAGCCTCTCCAGAGTCACACGGCGATGCTAACCAGCCGGGCCATTCAACGGCACCTGCAGGGGACCAGCAGCAGCACCCCCCCCCCGAATCTTCTGCAGTGCCACGCGCGATGCCTGAAGAGGATCTCCAGCCTGAGAGTTCAACGGGCAGCTCAATCCCCACTGAGGATGAGGGAGAAGAAGAAAGCAACCCCACAGCAACTGTGATGCCTTCCCGTTCTCAGCTGCCCTCACTGGCGGGCAACCCCTCTCCTCAGGCCCAGGGGGACATGCCCTTGACCCACCAGGTCTTGAGGAACCACAGCTCCGCTCCCAAACGTAAAGGCCCCGAGACGGAAAAGGGCCACCAAGCCACGCCAGAGCTGCCTCGTCGCTCGGAGATCAGCTCTGTAGCACAGACAGAGAGAGCGGGACACCCTCCGCATGGGCATGCCCGATCCCGGAACCAGAGACAGAACGAGCACCAGGCGGCTGGCCTTGGCAGACGGCTGTCCCACAGCCTCTTTGTGGACCAACCCATTGCTCCTCGTCCTGCAGAGCCAGACATTCGGTTGGTGCACCGTGGCAACCCTGTTCAGTTCCACGCCAGGGGGCAAAGGCTGCCGGCAGGGGGGCGACCAGGGGGCGATGTCCCGCAGTGGAATCTCTACTATCCCGGCACGGAAACCTTCCACTGTGAAGGGGAAAGCAAGCAGTTCAAGGCCTGCAGGCAACAGGTGAGAGCACACAGGGTTTATTTTGTAGAGCTAGGGTTGCCAAAGTGTGGTCTGTGGACCACCAGCAGTCCACGAGCTTCATTCAGGTGGGCTGCACTGTGTCTGTGCAGAGTGGCAGGCACAGCAACTGTGAACAGTGCACAAAGCGGCTGCACCATTGTTCTTAGAACCCAGCAGTCCCCCAGAAGGTGAGCGGGACAGGCCAGAAATGACAGGGGAAACAGGAGTATAGAGGATTCAGCAGCGAAGGTAATGGGATGCTGGAAAAAAGACATTGGATCTTAGATCCTGGGAACTGTAGTTCATTAAGGGTGCTGGGAATTGTAGCTCTGTGAGGGGTAAACTACAATCTGCAGGATTCTTGGGGGGTGTACTTTAAATGTACGGTGTGTACGTAGCCTGTGGATGTCCAAATACGCTTTCAGAAAAGGGCGTCGCTCTCTCCTCTTTTTAGTCTTTTTATAAACAGTTAAAAACATTGATGGAAAACAGACCTCTTCATTCAGAGCTAGAACCACGGGCGTTTGCACGACTCCTTCCAAGCTTTCCTGATTGGTCCGCTGGGACGAGATGGCCAGCTGCCTTAAGATGGGGTGGGGATTCTCTGTGGGAAAGGAAGGCTGTCCATGAATAGGTATAACCAGGAATTGAACACACGTCGGCCCTTTTACTTCTGGCTGCTGTACTGAATGCTGTTCCCAGCTTTAAGCAGTATGGAAGGCTTAGTGGTCAGAGCACGGGTACGTGCGTGTGTGTGTAAAGAAGCAGAACTTTGTGATTTTGTTTACGGCTTCTGGAGATGATTTTTGACTGGAGGTAGAAAATGGTTTCTAAGAGATCCAACAACCCTTTCAGAGAGACATTGCTTCCCATTTTTTACACACTCATTTTCTTTTCTTGAACTGTGGTCAAAGAGATCCAGCAGGTTTTGGAAGCCATATAAAAGCCTATCTAACCTGTTTGTTCATAAGCAGCAATCCCTCTTTTCAACCATTTTTCACGCACTGGGAAGGGGAAAAAAAGGACTGTTTCTTTCCAACCTCGTATGACCTCTCTGGGCGTCATCTTCTCTGTATATAATGCCTGTATTGTTACCGGCTCTTTGAAGTGGACCCTAGATAAGCTCTTGATTGAATTTCCTGCTTGCTGGGGAGGTTAATATCCCAAACGTCCTTTATGGTTAGCACAGAGGTGACGTTCCCATGCTGTTACAATGGACAGAAAACTAACCGCCAAAATGTCTCGCTTGCAAAGTAATTAAAGGATTTTGTCTTAGGAAAGGTTCTCGCGATGCACTTATGTGGTAAAACTTGTTGTAAGTGGTTTCATTACTCCGACTTCTTTTCCTTCCCTACAATAACTGGGGTGGTACAGTGGATCAGAAGGCATGGGTTCAAACCCATGTTTGGCCGTGCAGCTTATTGGATGCCCTTAGGCCTGTCGCTATCTGTTTCTCTCTCTAACCTACCTCACAGGGTTGTTTTGAGGATAAAATGGGGAGGGTACTGTCTATACACTCTCCTGCGCCCCTCAGAGTAAAGGCTGCATACAAATGTGCTAAACTGGGGGTAAATTTTTGAATGGGAGTTCTGCCAACCACGTTTCCCAGAATCCCTTGCTTGAAAGCTACTGTAATTTAAACAGGTTTAAAATTGGTGGGTTGTCATCCTTTTTACAACCAACGTGGGCACATTTGGATCTTTGAGCAAGTGCTGTGGGTGCAGCCCCCTCTGGTTACTTCTCTTCCCCCCACTGGTCATCCCCACTCCCAAGAGATAGACAGAAAGTACAGGCGCACACACATTTCACTTTTCCACGGAGTCAAAGGCTTATCCTGCAGAATCAATCTGAGTCTTGCAAAGGCCATAGAGCTGAAAGAGGAAGTGGGAAAGAGCGTCACTCTTCCAACTTCCTCCTTCAGCTTTTAGGTAGTTGTCAAGGGGAAAAAAGGTAAGTGCCCTCACTGCTTCATGACCAAGGGGCAGAGCTTGGAAAAGTTACTTTTTTGAACTACAACTCCCATCAGCCCAATCCATTGGCCATGCTGGCTGGGGCTGATGGGAGTTGTAGTTTAAAAAAGTAACTTTTCCAAGCTCTGCCAAGGGGGCAGTGAAGGCGGGGGGGGGAATGAGAGGCATCATGCAGTAAGACCTCCAGGGCACCATTGTACCCCTGGGTGCCGAGAAATTGAGGCTTAGTGATGATCTGGGAAAAGAGCTAATAGGGATGAGAGTATTTCAATCATTCAGTTCCTTATGTTCAGTTGCATGTATCTCCCTGTCCAGTGCACAAATTGTCATACGAAAATACACTGCAAAAAAGCAGTCTTAGTGTGGTTATGTATTATATGTGACTGCATCTGGATTCTTAGTTGTGCGCTGTTTTATCGCTGCATGGGTAAAACACAAAAACCATCCTGAGGCAATCAAGTGCACAATTGCATCCAGGTTTGGGGTTTTATTTTAGTGCAGTGTTTTAGTGGAGCATGGATGCACTCCTGCCTGCCAGTAAAAAACACACACACACAAAAGAACCCTGATGCAACTCTTTCACAATGAGCTTGCTTCGTTGCAGGGTTTTTAACACAGCTGCCCTGAGCTTGCTTTGTTGAGAACATAGGAAGCTGTCTTATACTGAGTCAGACCATTGGACCATCTAGCTCAGTACTGTCTAAGCTGAGTTTGCTTTGTAACAGTGTTTTAATGCAGTCATGCTGAGTCTGCTTTGTTGCAGTGTTTTAATACACTTGTACTGAGTTTGCTTTGTTGCAGTGTTTTAATTGATGTGCATTTAATCAGTCTCCCCCAATGTTTATAGAGGGAATGGGGGGAAGCGATGAGGGAACTAAAGGCAAACTGGACACAAATGTGGAGAGATGACAGAACAACACAGGATTCCTAATGTGCCATTTTCCGCTTTGGAAGAAAGACTCTCCCAATACTGAACTGGGAAGCATTCTTAGGGAGTAAGAGGTTCTGCAATAGTGCAATTTAAAATCCAATAATAATATGAGAATTCCTCTTCCACTGGCCTTTTTTCCTTTCCTTCCACAGCCGTGCCCGCCTGATCGCCCAGATGCTCGAGCCGTCCAGTGCTCCGCCTACAATAGCCAGGAATTCATGGGCCGCCTGTACCAATGGGAGCCCTTCACCGACGGTAAGAGCTTGGTGACTGCAAGTTTAAGATGTCTAGTTTGGGGGTCTTATTAGATCCGGTCCTGTCACTGGAGGCTCAGGTAGCCTTGGTGGCACGGAATGCGTTCTACCAGCTTCGGCTGGTAGTCCAACTACGACCCTATCTGGACAGGGAGAACCTCGCCACAGTTATCCATGCTCTGATAACCTCTAGATTGGACTACTGTAATGCACTCTACGTAGGGTTACCTTTGAAGACGGTTCGGAAACTTCAGCTGGTGCAGAATGCTGCGGCCAGAGTTCTTACTTGGACTAAAAAATCTGACCATATAACACCTGTCCTGGCCCAACTGC
Source organism: Rhineura floridana (assembly GCF_030035675.1). NCBI lineage: Eukaryota > Metazoa > Chordata > Lepidosauria > Squamata > Rhineuridae > Rhineura > Rhineura floridana. The sequence goes on from NC_084501.1 coordinate 12,242,260, forward strand.
ACTGGCTACCAATATGTTTCCGGGCCAGATTCAAAGTGTTGGTTCTTACCTATAAAGCCCTTAACGGCATCGGACCGCAATACCTGGTGGAACGCCTCTCCCGCTATGTACCTACCTGTTCGCTACGCTCGACGTCGAAGGCCCTTCTCCGGGTCCCAACTCATAGGGAGGCCCGGAGAGCAATAACTAGATCTAGGGCCTTCTCAGTGGTGGCCCCCAAATTATGGAACGCCCTCCCTGATGAGATACGCCTGGTGCCTTCTTTGTTATCTTTTCGGCGCCAGGTAAAGACCTACCTCTTTGCCCAGGCATTTTAATTTTAATTTTAATTTTAAATCTAATTGTAATTGTAATTTTATTTTAATCTTTGTCTTAATCTCGCTTTTAAAAATTTTTTATAGTTGTATTGTACCCACACTCACCTGTATTTTAATGTGGTTTTATCTTGTTGTACACCGCCCTGAGAGCTTGTCGCTAAAGGGCGGTCTAAAAGTGCAATAAATAATAAATAAAATAATAATAATGTCCCCAGATGTATTTTCAAAGCAGGCCTCCTCCTGTACCTTTGCTAGCCGCAATGATGAATGGAAATCCTACAGGTGACAGTGCATAGTTAAACTACGGAATTCACTCCCAAAAGACGTAGCGGTGGCCACCAACATAGATGGCTGCAAAAGAGGGTTAGACCCATCCATGGAGGAATGGCTACTAGCCACGATGGCTGCTTTCTGCTTCCACTTTCAGAGGCAATACGGCCCCTGAACTCCAATTGCTGAAGATCACAAGTGAGGAGAGTTGCGCTCAGGTCCTGCTTGTGAGCTTCCTCTTGGCCACTGAGAACAGGACGCTGGACTAGATGGGCCCCCTTTGGCCTGATCCAGTAGCCAGGCTCTTCTTATGTTCTTATGTTTCCCCGGCTCTCCTGTAGTCGGACGCCCTTACACCTTGTAGCAGTGAGTTCCACGGCTGACCTTCTGCAATACATAAAGGAATAGCTATGGCTGCCTGGTGTTTAGTTGCCACAGGTGGTGCCATGCTGGGTCCGGAGAAGGCAAGACAGGCAGGAGCAAGAAGGGAAGGCTGGATTATGTGATTGGTTGGAACGATGCAATAGAGCAGATTTGACTGACGCCTCCTGCTTTGCATTGTGTATTCTGATTTCGCTAGTCATGGAGAGGAATTAGGAGCTGTGCACAGTCCTTGTCTCCCCTCCCCACTTTTCCCGCCAAGCTGAGCTGTGAAACAGTCTTGGGAGGTGGGGGAGTGTGTCGCGTGTTGGGGGGAAAGATAAAATGTTAATGAGTGTTATGTTCATAACACGAGTCTCCCATCTAAGAGACTGGCCAGAGCCATACCTGCTTAGCTTCCGCCATGCCCCAGCGTTTGAGACTCCCAGACCACACATGCTGTACCCTTCATGTGTGTCTTTGCAAATCTTGAGGACTAGCAGCTTGCTCCAAAGCAGGAAACGGATTCCTCAGGAACCTGACTCCCTGCGCTTCCGCGGAATCCGCAGCTTATCCCAGACCACACAAGCTGTAACCTACATGTGTGCCTTTGTGACCTGGAGGACTTAACAGGTTGCTCTAAACCAGGAAATGGATTCTCGCTGGGAATCTTGAACTCCTGGGTTCTGCGCGTCGCCAGAATCTGCAGCTTGTCTGCAACTCTGCCTTGCCATTTTTTTGTTGGACAACCCCCCCCCCTCCAACTCCTAGCATTGCCAGGGGAAACTTTTTCTTTCTGCTTTTAACTCTCCTCCTTAGGTGGCGGCTGGTCTCCGTCTCCCTCCTCCGCACACAGATCTTGGCTCTGCCTTTTAGCCAGGGAGCCAAACTCCTCTCTGGCAGTCTAGAAATACGACCGCAGAGGTTTATGCTGTTGGACTGTGATTTCGCTCGCCCTCTGCAAGCAGCAGCTGAGCTGTCTAGAAATCTCAGAGGATTGGGGGGGAGCCTCTCTCTCTCTCTCTCTCTGCCCCCCCCCCCCGGTATTTTAATGAACAATTTATATAAGCGTGTGGCTGCTGGGTGCTTGTTGCTGGCTCTTACGTAAGCAGCTTTGGGGAGAGGTCAGCACAAGGGCAGTGCAGCTTAGGAAAAGAGTTTGAAGTCAGGGCGATGCCAGGCAGGCGGCTGGCACGGCAGCGGGTGGGTGGGACCTGGCAAGGCTGTGAACTCCCTGAACCCGGATTGGGGGAGTATCTTTAATGGATGCTCTGCCAGCGTCGGGGTGGTGCAGTTAAGGAGCCGGGTTTTAGATCTGCCCCACAAGTCTCCCCACCTATAGCTACATTGTCATGGTTGGCTCTGCGGAACTCCTTGCCGCAGGATGCCTGAAAGCCACGTTAGGTGAAAACAGGGGCTGGGAAGAAACTGCTTCTCTCTTTTGGTGGCTCCCGAAAGCTGACGTGGGAGGCTGTGCATCTGAAGATAGTGTGCCTCCAACATCTAGGGTTGATTCAGTTTCTTTGTTTTTAACGCCAGGAAGTTGCTAGGAGAAAGTCTGTGTATGGTGGAGTGGGCAACAGACAGCCCTGAGGCCTGGCCCAGCCTCTATGCCTGGCCCCCAATATACCTTCCCAAGGGGATCGCCCCCTACCCACCACGATGCCCCGATCTGCTTATTCTTTAACCCCTGCCTTTCTGTTTTGAGAAGCCTCAACAGCTTTATTAATTTATTTTTATTGATTGATCAGGATTTATATAGCACTCCATCATCAAAGCGTCTTAGGTGCTTTACATGAAATATAAAATGTACATTAAAATGAGCCTAATTTTAGCCTAATTCCCCCCCCCAAAAAATAAACTCAGCTGTTTTAAACATCAGCATTGTACAATAAAATGGCATATTAACATAAATGTCAAATGTAGGTGTCTGGGAAGCCTTGCTTAAACAAAAAAAAAGTTGTTAGCAAGTGCCAGTAACAGTACAGCGAAGGTGCCTGTGTAATATCAGTGGGCAGGGAGTTCCAAAGGGGAAGTGCTGCCATGATTGAAGAATTGATTCCTTGTGAGTGTGGAATGGACGATGATGTGCCAGTTCTGCAGATCAAAGCGGTCGAGTGGACATATATGGGATAAGGCGACCTCCCAAGCTCTTTGGAAGCGTATTCTTCATGGGTAGCGAACATGGTGCTCCCCCAGATGTTGCTGGACCCCAACCTCCCCATCATCATCCCTGACCATTGGCTAGGCTGGCTGGGGCTGCTGGAGATTTGGAGTCCAACAACATCTGGAGGGCCACTACTTCTCCATCCTCATAGATCATCCATGTACAGGACCAGTATACCTCAGAACACTATCAGTGAAGAACAAATCGCAAGGAAGGACTGGATAAGACCGGCTATGCACTGTGAAAGCTAAATGGGGGTTGGTTCCATGTGCAGGGGCGGTCTATCCCCTGGATAATGAGTTTGGATATCGCCTTGATGCTCTGCTTGGAACGTTCCATGGGGATGGACCCAGGCTGTCCCTTGCCAGAGACAGGATAGTGGGTTTCACAGACCATTGATTGGAACCGAGTGAAATTCTTGACGTGCCCTACAAAATTGACATGGATATCCCGCCCGGCAAGAAAGCCAGGAGGATCACTCTGACAGTCCTTGCATTTGCCAATGTTGTATAGATTGTTCAAAAGGTGGGATGATTTTAAGCTTCCAAATGTTCACCCTTCTGGAAGCTGAGCGAAAGCGAAAATGAGACAGGGGACAGTCTGATGTTAGAGGTACCACTCCCCCCCCCAATTTCACAGGATGCTTGCTGCGGCTTTTAACGGGCGTGTGGCTAAAAATCCAACAGGTGTCGCTTTCCTCCATCCCTGCATGGTGCCTCCTGGTGGGAAAAGCTGCACCAGTGGGATTTCTGCCTGTTGGGGAGCTTGGAAAGGTGCAGGAACCATATCAAGAAGTATGGAGGGAAGGCTGACTGTACGCCATAACCATCATGTCTCAAGTCATTTTTTGAGCTGATCTCATTGGTGGGCCAGGGCCAGATTGTCTGTTTATGCTAGGAGATTTAAGGCCTCTTTGATGCTCTTCTCCTGGTTTGGAAAGGAGTCGGGGGGGGGGGAAGAGATGGATAATTAATTGCCAAAGATTACATATAATATCTTATTTCTTTCACCCATTGCACCTCCAAAGCTGCCTCATTGGACCCCCCCCATATGTGTGGGTGAATTGTGGAGTGGAGCGGGGGGGGGTCCCAGCGCCCTCTGCTGGCCAGCTGTGGGGAAGGCGGCAGCTGTGCCAGGTTCCCTCTCCCAAAAACACACAACTAGCCCTGCCAGCAGAGCAAATGGCTCCCGGTCCCTGGCCGGGTTTAAGAGAACACACCACTCTGTTGTGTCTCTCACGTCCTCCCCGTGGAAGGAGAGCCTTGGAAAAAGTGGATGGCGCCGGCAGGACTCTTGACATGCGCAGATGCACCGTCTCAGTCACGGGCCTGCTTTGGAGTGACTGATTCTAAAGCACTAATGTAAATATCTTCGTTAAGAGTTTAATCTGAGCCCTGGGATCTGTTTTCTATGTCAGCTGTCAGCCTTGGCACTTCTGAGATAATAATGAAGCAGAGGACTCTAGAGCATGTACAGAGTGCCTTTCCCTCTCTCTCCTGAAGAACCATAGCTAGCCCCACCCTGGGACACACTGGGGATTTGAGGCTGGCTTGAGGTGGTATTATTATTATTATTATTATTATTATTATTATTATTATTATTATTATTATTATTATTATTATTATTATTATTATTATTATTAATTCATCCCTGATGGGTTCATTGCTGGAGGAATGAGGAAGTCATTCCAGTTTTTTTTGCAGGGGGAGTGGTGTTAATTCAGTCTAGCTTCCCACAGATTAGCTTTAATTAACTTCCTAATGAACAGCATTAATTTAGCTTTCCATAAATCTCCATTTTGCAACTTGCTTCCTTGCATCTGAGCATGTGCAGAGTGTGTTCAATTGCAGTGTGCTCCCATATATCCCAGATTTTGTGTGTGTGTGTGTGTGTGTGGGAAAACTGTTGATAGGTCTTCTGGGGTGGGGATGTGGGGTCTAAAATACAAAGCAAGCTTCCCCTGAGCCTAAATATTCTTAAGTAGATGTCGAGGGGGGTAGGGGCAGTCTTCAGACAGAGAGAGATCCGAGCGCTCTTGCCTGCCTTCCCCCCGCTGCCAGCCTGCCTTCTTTGTTTACATCCAAAGCCAATATTTATGTTTTTAAGCGCTGTGGGCTGACGATGGTGGGGATGGCGGAGGAGGCGTTGCACAAAAAGTCTCTTTGTTCCTTGCTTCCGCTGGCCGCCTCAGCAAGGGTCAGCGGTCAGGCCATGCCCAGAGTCTGCATGTTGCAGCGCAGAACACCAGAGCAGGGGCTCAACTGAGCCTTCGCTTGCCCTCCTGGCCTAGCAAATTCTTTTAAAAAATAAAGACAGGGCAATGTGGAAGAACATCTCGGTTGCAAAATTTTTTAAAACGCCTTCGCTGCACCGGAAAGTGGAAGAGGCAGCTTTGGCCATTATCCCTTCCTAGGGCAACACCTGGAACTCGGTTATTACAGGTGGTGATTTTACACAACATCAAGTTGCTAGTCCTCATTTTTTAATATGCCCCTGTCCTTAGGGGACATCTCTACATTGTGGGCTTTTGCAACTCACATTTCTGTGGTATTTGCTGTTTATTCAAGATGTTTGAGCCTGTGTTCTAAGCTGCTTAGAGTTGTGTTTAACTATAAGCAGTATATAAATTGTTTAAATAAATAGTAAATAAACAAACTGGCTTCATAGTGATCCCCCCAAATCTGGGGAACTTGTAGTTCTGGGAGGGGGAATTGAAGGGATCTTGGACAGAGTCTGGTCACGTCCACATCCATTGCATCCTGTGGCAGGCAGTTCCACAGGGCCATGGTATGAAAGGCAGGCAGGGCAGAAGGAAAAAAGAAAGGATTATTCATCACCTTGGAGGGAAATGTGGGGGGAGGGAGGAGGGGCACAGACCTATAGGATGAGAAGTGAAGAGAAAGAGAGATACATGCTTTGGGGATGAAGGGGCAGTGACAGAACCTTGCAGAGACATTCCCCTAAACCCCAAATGTTAGTGCTTGGCATTGCGTTGAAAGACTTTCTACTAACTTGCAAATGCTTCTCTGGTCGCCTGGAAAGGAGTTCTTATGCGCCCCAGGGGACTGTGTGTGTGCATCTGTTTCTGAACCTACTGACCCCTCCCCTCTTCTTCCCGTTGTTTCCGTCATGCAGTGCGGGGCTCCCAGCGCTGCGAGCTGAACTGCCGCCCCATTGGCTACCGCTTCTACGTACGCCACACAGAGAAAGTGCACGATGGTACCCCGTGCGAGGCGTCCTCCCTGGACATCTGCGTAGCTGGGCAGTGCCTGGTGAGTTGCGCACTTGTTTTTTTCCTCTTTAACTTGGAGGTGATCAGATTGTTAGCAGGGCCTGGAGATGGCAGTGTGGTAAATCTTAAGGGGAGGGGGCAAAAACAGATTTTTGGGATGTGGTGGGTAAAGGAAGCTCTCCCTGCATAAGGGGTGTGCAACTTCTGTGGCCCTCCAGATGTTGTTGGGCTGCAACTAGTGGGAGGGAGAATTCAATCCAGTTTGCATTTAAAGGCAGACTTATATAATGCACATTTCAAAATTCGCCTTTCTCTGAATTTTGCAAAGCAGTTCTCCAGCCAGGTAATAGATGCCAAAATGCATATACGAGGGTAAAGTGTGCGTAGAAATGCCTGTTTTGTGAAAATGACACACACAAATGCATAATATTGGGGGAAATAGCTTTGCAAAACTCTGTATAGTGCATTTAAAAACGCGTGTCATAGGAGAAATTTGCACACAATTGCTTATGGATTTTCATGAGAACTTTTTAAAAAATTGCAAACTGAAATTGGGCAAATGAGAAACTGCTCATCCCTGACTACAGTTCCCAGCAGCCAGTAGGGCCAACGGCCAGGGATGATGGGAGTTGCAGTCTAGCAACATCTGGAGGGTCACAGATGTTCCCCCATCCCTGCCCTATATAAAAGGGCATCCCCCTCTCCCCACTTGGATGCATCAGTTCATCTCTCTCCATCATTTCCCCCCCCCACATTGCCTTCCCAGACCCCTGGATGCGACGGGATCCTGGGTTCGAATCGTACTTTGGACAGCTGCGGAGTGTGCGGAGGGGACCATACCACGTGCAAGCTGGTGGTGGGCAATTTCAGTGACACGGATGTAGCCATCGGATACCACCGCATCCTGGAGATCCCGGCAGGAGCCACCCGCATCCAGGTTAAGGAGATAACCCGCAGCCCCAACTACCTCGGTATGTATGGTGTGTGTGTGTGTGTGGAATTTGGCTTGTGTGAAAAGGCACCCTCCCTTGGCTCCAACAGCAATTTATTTCATTGAATGGGCTTATAAATCTGCTTCTTGAAAACATTCTCCATGCACACACATTTAAAGGTCATATTACCCCTGATATGCTCAGTCAATCACTGTGCTCTGCAGGTGAGGGCCTCTTGCAGGTACCATCTTATCAGGAGGTCCGTCTTGCACAACATAGGAAGCGGACCTTTAGTGTAGCGGCACCTACCCTGTGAAATTCCCTCCCCTTAAATATTAGACAGGCGCCATCTCTGTTATCTTTTCGGCGCCTACTGAAGACCGTCCTCTTTCAACAAGCCTTTTAAGTAGAGACCTTATCCCAGAGTCTGCGTCTGTGCTTGAATTTCAAAAAGCCGTTTAAGTAGAGACCTTATCCCAGTCTGTGTCTGTGCTGGAATTGCTTTTTTAGATGTTTTTAAAGGTTTTTTTTTTAAAATGTATTTTGTTTTTAAGATGTTATATCGATGTTTTTAGCGTTTTAGCGTTTGTTTGCTGCCCTGAGCTCCTTCTGGAAGGGTGGGATATAAACAAAATAAAATAAATAGAAATGCAAAATAGGAAGCTGCCTTATACCTAGTCAGACCATTGGAGGTCCATCGAGCTCAGCATTGTCTACACTGACTGGCAGCAGCTTTCCAGGGTTTCAGGCAGGGAGTCTCTGCCCTAGTCCTACCTGGAGATGCCGCCATGCGGGATTGAACCTGGGACGTTTTTTGCATCCAAAGCAGATGCTCTGCCACTGAGCCATTGCGCTTTCCTTTAAAATAAATTAAGATTCTTTCCCTCTGCCGCCCAATCTCCCCAGCTCTTCGGAGCCACAGCGGCAAATCCATCATCAACGGAAATTGGGCGGTGAACCCACCAGGTAGCTACGAGGCGGCCGGCACTGTCTTCGTGTACAGCCGGCCAGGAAGCGACAGGCGGGAGGGCGAGTCGCTGATGGCGGAGGGACCCACCACAGAACCTATAGATGTGTATGTGAGTATGCAGTAGGGAAGAGGGCAGGAAGAGCATGGGGTGGAAGCTTGTGCTATGTGGATGCCTCTGGCTCATATTGAGTGCAGAAGCTGGCATCCAGGGGGGAAAAAAATCTCAGCTTTAATTAATTAAGTTATTTTAAAAAATCAAGTTTCTAGCCCTGAAGACAGCAAAGCTACATTGGAAAAGTGTGTTGGTCATGGTTTGCAAAGTCTAAAGGGGCTCATGCATGGAGAATGAGTACAGTTAGAAGTAGAGCTTTCTGTTGACGACTTGGAAATGCCAACTGGTCCAAAATGCAGCCGCCAGATTACTGGCTGGGGTTCCCTGTAGGAGTCATATAACCCCGATTTTAAAACAGCTGCATTGGTTGCCAACTCGTTTCCAGGGCCAATTCAAGGTGCGCACATTAGTGCTAAACGACTTAGGCTCCAAATATCTGAAAGACATTCTTAAGCATTTTAAGGGCATTCTCTGTGGTGGCCCCTAAGTTGTGGAACTTCCTCCCCACCCAGGTGCGCCTGGTCTGGTCATCAGGACTCTTCTCTGGTGTTCTCACTTGGGAGAGGATCCTGATGTGGAAAGGCTCTGTTTGTCCCACAAAAGGGAGGGAACTGCAGTCTGAATCGGGACGGGAACTGAAGGTGCACATTCTGTGTCGTTCTCATCCCCCTCACCAGCCCCAAGCTCCCTGTTCTGCCCTGCCTTCATTCCTTTTTGCTGGCTTCCACAGATGATCTTCCAGCAAGACAATCCTGGTGTCTCTTACCAGTTCTTCCTGGCCTCGGCCCAGCCGGAGAGCCCCAATCCTGACCTCCGTAGGCCTCGGCAGGACTTTGGTGAGCCAAAACCCCCCGCCTCTCCTATTCTGGTGCAGGAAGCTCCTTTGAGTCCCGAGTTCAGGTGTGAGGTTGCTGGAGCTGCTGGTGGGGTCCAGAATAAAACAAAGACCCTCACTTTTATAGAGTCAATTGTTGGGGGAAAACCAACCTTCTCTCCTCCCCCCATAACCACCAGGTGCCTTGACCATGGTTCCCCCCAGCAACCAGATGGAGCCCCCCGCCGGCCACCTCCGGCCAAGGCCGGCGGACACACGGAATCTCATCCCGCCTCGCTTCCCGGTCTTGTCCAACCAATCGGGGAGGAGCCATGCCATGGCTCCGGTGCCTCCCATCTCAGCCAGCCAATCGGGAAGGAGACCCGGGATCCTGCAACGGAATGTCCGCGTCCCACCCTTGCCACCCCCACCCCAGTACAGTGCTGAAAATCCGCACGACTTCTACTGGAGACGGATCGGCAACACGGACTGCTCGGCCACCTGTGGGAAGGGTGAGTCTTGGAGGGCAGGGGGCAAAACAGTCCCTTTCCCCCTGTTTGCCTCAGTGGCTAGCATTCAAAGGTAGACTGCCCCTGAATGTGGAGGTTCAGCTTGACTATCTGGCTATTAGAAGCTCTGGTCCTCCATGGATTCATCTAGTACCTCCCTTTTTTTTTTTTTTTTGCAAAGTGTATTTTTTTCCTAATTTTTCTGTAATCGTTTAAGTAACGAACAGGAACTGTAAAAGACTCCCTTTAAGAGAGCTGGAATAGCACAGTGGTTAAAAGACTGAGCTTCAAACTGGGGAAGTCCGTGGTTCAAATCTCACCTCTGCCATGAACTTCCTCAGTAGCCTTAGCACGCTCTCTCAGCCTGTTTCCACCATCTGCAAAATGGAGGATAACAGCACTCCCTTACCTTGCATGGTTGTTGTAAGGGTTAGGTACGCGGAGCACTTTGAATGCTTTGAGAAAGTGCTGTGCAACCATCCCAAGTATTTTTAAAATTTATTTACTAAAACTTGTTAGGCGCCCAGTAACTATGGCAAAGAACTGAGCGCTATGCAGAGGAAAGAAAAATAATGTATTAAAACCTATATGAAATACATAAAAGCAGCATCAGACAAATATAAAATAGAGCTTTAACTTGTTATCAAGTATCAACCGCCAAATAATTCTTCACAGCCTTAGGGACTGGAAACTTCTTTAAAAACCTTAAGTTGCCAGTATTCTGAATCCTATGGTTCTAGATCTTCTATTTCAAAACTTTAAGGACTAGAAACTTGATTTAAGAAAAAAAAAGGTTGGGTTGCTAGTATTCTGAATTCTGCAGTTCTTGGCCCTTGATCTTCCTTTTCTTCACAGCCTTGAGGACTAGAAATTTGATGTAAGAAAAAGAAGTTGGGTTACTAGTTTTCTGAATTCTGCAGTTCTTGGCCTTTGATCATCATCTTCTTCATAGCCTTATGGACTAGAAAGTTAATTTAAGGGGGAAAAGGTGTGTTGCTAGTATACTGAATTCTGTGGTTCTTGGCCTTTGACCATCATCTTTTTCCCTCCAGGATTCTGGCAGTCGGTCTACCGCTGCGTCTCTCGTGCCTCCCAAGAAGAGGTGGGGGAAGAGAAGTGCCACCTCTTTCCCAAGCCCATCGTGTCAGAAGAGGCATGCAACACTGAGCCCTGCCCAGCCTAGTGAGTGTTTCAGCCCTTCCATCTTGGCCGCCTTTGTTTAGGCAGCTGCTGCCCGCTGCAGGCCTGGAGGGCTCAGAACAACCCCTTGTGTTATACCAAACAGGGATATAGATGAACTCCCCACGCACAAATCAATTTGATCAGGTTATCCAGGGGGGTTACAGAAAGGCGACCCACTTCTACACTTCTGTTGTGGCTTGGAGCGAATCAACTGTCAACTGAGATGTTAAAACTGCAGGCGTAAGCTTGCAGGAAATGACAGGCCGCTTGGGAGAACGGCGGTTAGCAAATCACCACAATCTTGAGCAAGACACACACACCCCAGCTTGCGCAAGCCATCTTTAAACTGAACTGCAGTCAGGAGAAGCTGCTTCTTTCACAGGAATAGCAATCCCTGTCCGTCGGAACTTTGGAGCGCCGTGCTTCCCCCTTTCTTGCTCAACCAAAGCTTTCGCCACCGCTAGACAGGGCGAGCTGCTGTTGCAAGAACAGCGAGGACACATCTGTCTCCGGCAGACGGGAACGGCTTGATGACATGCGGCGATCTCACAATGTTGAGCCTTGTGTCCAGCAATTCTAGAAACCATTTAGGTCATGCGGGCCATGAATACCAAATGTGCAATTTGGATGTGAGGCAAAGAGGGTTGTGCATCCAGATCTTCGCTTCTCATTCTGCAGCAGAGAGAGGGAAGAAATATGATTTGCTTTGCATTAAAGACGAACCTACCTAATTTGCACTTTCAGAAATAACGCACAAACCAAAACATAGCCATCCTTCTAGATTTGCGCTTCTCTGAATTTTGCAATGCAGTAAAGGATGCATATAAACGCATATATATTTGGGACAGTAACATACAAGATGCATTATATTAGGGGGAATTGCTTGCACACATTTGTATATAAGGCAAAATTGCAAGCCAACATGCATCATTATTTATTTATTTATTGCATTTATATACCGCCCCATAGCCGAAGTTCTCTGGGCAGTTTACAATAGAATAAATGTGCACGAAAACGCTGATGAATTTTCACGAGGGCTTTTTTGCAAGCAACATTTCTTCCGCTGCTCATCCTGTCTCTCTTTCGCTTATTCCACCCACCCACCCACCCAACCCTGTCTCTTTCAGCTGGGACACAGGCGAATGGTCAGCCTGCAGCAAATCGTGCGGCCTGGGCACCCAACATCGCCAGGTCTTGTGCCGGCAGATCTACGCCAACCGCACCACCATGGTGCACCCTCAGCACTGTGGGCAGCTGGAGAAGCCCAACGGCACCCAGGCCTGCCAGGTGCAGATGTGCAGCCATTGGGAGGTCCGCACCAACTGGAGCTCAGTAAGGAATCCCAGTGGAAGGGAGAGAGCAGGGCGGGATTGGGGAGGGGGGGAGTGTTGGATAAAGATGAGAATTCGGCCATTTTGTCAGATTCTGTTCCCAGAAGCCCAAGTGAGGCTTATTTTGCTATGAGAAGTGGTAGTGACCACTCAGGTAGTGACTCCTGCCCAGGGGTGCAAAATGGACAGCAGTGTCAGATGTTGACCATGTAAGATGTTGGCCTGGTTCCTCCACTCAAGGCTGGATTACTATAACGCACTTACCTGAACCCGTGACAGGGCCTGTTCAGTGGTGGCTCTCTGTTTGTGGAATGCCCTCCCCAGCAAGGTGTGTCTGTCTCCGTCTCTGTTGACTTTCAGGAGGAATGTTTGAAAACCTTCCTGTTTTACCCGGGCACTTGATGGTTAAAGGGACTGTGCCTGGCAGCCTGGAGATCACAGATGAAAAAAAATGTTTTTAACTTTATTTTAGAATGTTTTAACTTTTTAGAATGCTTTTCCTGTTTAATTGTTTTATGTTCGCTGTCCTGGGCTCCTTCGAGAGGAAGGGCAAGATATATGTTAAAATGTTGGTGATGATGGATTCCGGCATTGAGCAGGGGGTGGACTTGATGGCCTTTTAGGCCCCTTGCAACTCTGCTATTCTATGGAGGTGGTGGTGGTGGTGGTGGTATAGGGCTGCCCTCATATCCAGAAGATTCAGCTACTGCAGAATGCAACAGCCAGACAGCTCACAGGAGCAGATTACTGGCAACATGTTTGCCCCTTTGCTGAGAGAGCTACGGTGTCTGCTGGTTCGCAACCGGGCCAGGTTCAGGGTTCTTGTTTTAATCCACAAAGCCCTACACAACTTGGGCCCCAAGTACCTTCAGGGCTGATTCCTTACGCTCCACTTCGATCTCTGGGCTCTTCTGGTGGGGCACTTTTGCTGGTCCCCCATGGCCCTGAGGTTTGATTAGCCTTTACCAGCCATTGAGCCTTTAGCCTGATAGGCCCTGCCCTGTGCAACTCCCAGTCTGCAGATGCCCAGCAGGAATCATCCCTACATTATTTCAGATATCTTTTTAAAACTTTATTGTTCAGACAGGTCTTTGGAATGTGAATTATTTTATCAGCCGATTTTTATTGATTATGCTATTGATGTTTTTTTTTCATTGCTGTTATCCTAGTGTCGCGTTTTTTGTGTTGTCCATAACCTTGTTATATTTTCCATGAAAGTGCGGTTTAGAAATAATTTTTAAAAAGAAATCCCTTCAAATCATGCCTGTGTGGAATCCTCCACCAAATCCACCTGCATTTTGATGTTTTGGGGGCTATGCATGACAGATTCTCTCCTTCTTTCCTTCCCTCCCCACGCCCTGCCTTCCAGTGCTCTGTTCTGTGTGGCACAGGACATCGAACGCGCCACGTTCGCTGCATCAGTAACCACGGCGACTTGCTGCGCGATAGCGACTGCCCAGGAAACCATCGGCCGAAGACCAGCGAAGCGTGCGACATGGGGCCTTGCGTGCGCACCTGGTTTTACAGCGACTGGAGTAACACGGTACCTATTTCCCGCCGCCCCCCCCCCCGGCCTTCCTTGCCGATCTTTCCCAACCCCAAATTCCCCCTCCTTCCGGGGGTACGTTAAACCTCCCAGGCTACCCTCCCATTTCTGGACACACACACACATACAAATCTGTGCCTGACTCTTGAAATAAATGCACTTCAATTCATTACAGTGGCGTTCAGTTAACTCTAAGGCACTTTTCAACAAAACCCTAGAGATTTCTGCAAAGGAGGTCTGAACGTTTGTGGAAGAGGAGCTGGAAATGTCTCCCTCACAGGCTGCTGTTCAGGTGCTGGGATATCGAAAAGGAAATCAGAAGAGCCATGCAGCTTGCCTGAGCAATCCAATTCACTGCCAAATGAAAGCATTATGCTGCTGACTGACCCTTCCTTTATTAGGGAGGTTGCTGGTTAATGTAGTGTAGATGCTTCGTCCACGTGAGCTCCTTATAGCTGGGAATCTCTCTGTGGTTTGGAATGAGATGCCCATCAGAGCCTGGAGCAAGTGACACATCTTCAGCTGAGGAGAGGGCAAGGGGTGTGTGTGTGTAGTGGTGAGTGGGCTTGTGTGTTCCAATGAACCCTGTGAGCGGTGCCGCCGGGAGTCATGTACTCCCAGCAGGGTCACCCATGGCGGTAAGGTCAAGGGAGAGGAACCAGACAAAGAATGATCCAAGAATGTCCTCAACGGCAGAACAGGAGGAGGAGAACAATGTGTACGTTACAACGGCTGTGAAGGCTGCAGCAGATAAACGACTTCCAATCGTCGTGGTACCCATGCCATTGGATCAAAGCCTTTTTCTGTCAAGATTATGTGTTGATTGTGGTGCACTGATCTCCCCACATAAAACAAATTCACGCACAGGCGTCTTCCATAACAAAAGTCCCATGGCGATTGGCAAATGGCGACGGGGGCAGGACTGTGAAATCCAAAAGCCTCTAGTCATGGTCTGGTACATCGGCGGTGGATACAGATTCAGACGGATCCATTGTTAAAGAGTATATTTTGGAAGACAATCTTACTTGGTCACGAGTGATCGCCAAGAAAAGGGGGGGGGAGAGAGAGAGAGAAAATTAGGGCAAATATTACAAAGGCACTCTAGAGGAGGAAAAATTGCATATTGTATAATAAAATACTGAATTCATATTATGAAGCGCAGAATTATCTATTGTCTGCTGTTCCCTCTCTGTGTCCCCCTCTTGCTCTCCCCATTCTAGTGCTCAGCAGAGTGTGGAACAGGGATCCAGAGGCGGTCGGTGGTCTGTCTATCCAGCAATGCCAACGGGCAAGAGGAAGAGAATTGCGCAGGCACCAAGCCAGCTGACATGAGAGCATGTAACGGCGGCCCATGCCAGCGGGTGACCCAGTGGTACAGGGGGCCTTGGAGCCCGGTGAGTGGGCGAGAGGCAGAGACCTAAAGCAATACTCTGCATTGTTGGAAGCCGGTTTGCAAAAGCTCCCTTGGAGCCAGTTTGCGAAAGTCCATTTCCCTGCTGCAGTTTCCATCTTAAGGCATCCTGGGAATTGTAGTTCTTTGAAGGGGCTAGTGATTATTCACAGGAGGCATCTTGGCTCCACAATAGTACAGATTCCATGATTCCTTGCTGCAGAAAGAAGCTGCAACAGTTAAACTGATATCAGACAAGTTTGTAAACGAGCGCCCTTCAAATGGGGAAGGACAAATTCAGTCTTGTGGATGCTGCTCTGTGGCAAGTAAGAATGGCCTCCAGAGGCAGATAAGAATTCCCTCCATGGATCAGGGTGAGGATCCAGCTAAGTCCAGCATCTGCCTTCCAAGGAGGTGGCTGGCCAGGCATTCCCCATTGCCCCACAGAAGCCCACTAACAGGGCCTGAAAGCCCTCTACAATAGCTTGTCTCCAAATTCTGGTATTTCAAGATAATAATATAATAATAAAATTTTATTTTTAGGCCGCCTATCTGGCCGAATGAACGGCCACTCTAGGCGGCGTACATAAAATTAAGTACACATATAAATACAATTATACAATTATAACAATCTGTAACATCTATACACTATAAACTAAAATTACCCTGAAATCCTATATGCCGGTTGGAACAGCCACGTTTTCAATCTTTGGCGGAAAATTACCAGGGAGGGGGTATGCCGAAGATCATATGGCAGAGAGTTCCAGAGGGTGGGAGCCACAATTGAAAATGCCCTCTCTCTGGTCCGCACCAGCCTAGCTGTTCTAACTGGTGGGACCGAGAGAAGGTCTTGTGAGGCTGATCTTGTCAGGCGGCCTATTTGGTGATGCTGGAGGCGTTCCATTAGATAAACTGGACTGAAACCGTGTAAGGCTTTAAAGGTTAACACCAACACCTTGAATTGGGCTCGGTAAACAACTGGTAACCAGTGCAGATCTTCTAGCACTGGGGTGATATGGTCACGGCGGCGGCTGTTCTTAAGCAACCATGCCGCCGCATTCTGTACCAGCTGTAATTTCCGGACCGTCTTCAAAATAAACTTCCCCTATACATGGAGGATTCCTTTGGCTATCATAGGTGCCGATGGAGCTATTTCATTTTCTTGTGTTTATCGGTTTGCTTATTAGTTTGAGATTTGTTAATTAGTTTCTCATTAAAATGTGAAGAAAATCGGATTTCTCTATCCCTGCTCCAAACGGCAGGGCTAGGACCTTGCAGGAGCTGTAGGAAGGCAGATTTTGACTAAACTTTAGGAGAAGCTTTCTATCAGTACGGACTGTTGAGCAGCGGAACGGAGAGTGCCTCATGAGTTGATGGACTGTCCTTCATTGGAGTTTTTAAAGCAGAGGGCAAGTGGCCATCTGCTTGAGACACTCAGGTTGAAGGAAGCAAGCCCTGCTTTGAGCAGGGACTGAGCTAGATGACCCCCCGAGGTCCCTTCCACCTCCAGGTGTCTGATTTCCTCTGTGCATTCCTCCTACAGTGCTCATCGGACTGTGGCACCGGCACCCAGCGGCGTGATATCATCTGTGTCAGCAAACTGGGCACAGAGTTCAATGTGACGGAGGCTTCTGAATGCATCCATCTGGAGAAGCCGCCCACCCTCCAGTCCTGTGTTAGCAGCTTCTGTGAGGCTCACTGGTTCTCCACGGCCTGGAGCATGGTGAGTCCGAGCGAGTGTCCACTGGGGACACAGCTTCCCCCACCAGCCCCCAAGGCTGGGAGTCCGGCATGGCTAGCAATTCTTCTCCCAACAAGCCTTTTGAGTAGATACCTTTGTCCCATTCCTCCTCTGTACTGGAATTGTTTTTAAAGCATTTTTTTAAAAGTTTTTTTAAAAAAGATTTTTAGTTTTTGACTTTTTTTAGATGTTTGTTTTTAAGATATTTTTAAAGATTTTGTTGCTGTTGTTATTGTAACATATAGAGCTCACCTTTCCTGCAGTGAGCTCAAGGTGGCGTTCTTGGTTCTCCTCCCTCTCTGTTTTATCCTCACAAGAACCCTGTGAGGTAGGTTATGCTGAGAGACAGTGACTGGTCCAAGGTCACACCCAGTGAACTTCATGGCTGTCTGGGGATTCGAATCCTGGTCTCCCAGGTGCTAGTCTGTCACTCCAACCACTCACCTTTTATCTACTTCCACAAACCTCGAGGGTTCCCCCCCCCCCAAAAAAAAACCCTGCCGATAACCTCTCTTTTGTGTGCAAATGATGCCCTTTTGGCCACACATATGGACCAGCACTCACACCCTGAGCATTGGAAATAGAGGGAACTATGGCATTAGTCAGGTGGTGATATTGCCGTAGCTGGTAACTCATTAAACAAAAAGGCCAGAACTCTTGCATATTCTGCCGGATTGTTCGGTTAGACCAAACAGAACATTTCTCTGTCCGTGGAGCCCCCTTGGGGTCCTTCTGTCCTGTAGAAGTTCCAGGGGACTAGAGAAGGAGAAGATACAAAAGAGTACATCGGGCGCAGCAGGGAACACCCCCCCAGGTGAGGGGCTCCTCCCAATGGCTCTGTAAACCCCTTTCCCCTTGTCCCTGCAGTGCTCCAAGTCCTGTGTGGGAGGTGTCCAGGTGCGGGAGGTCCAATGCCTGACCCAGAACAAAACCCTGAGCAGCCTCTGCCCGCCAGATCTCAAGCCAATCAAGAAACGCCCCTGCAACATCCAGCCCTGTCTTCCAGACCTCGGTAAGAAAACCTGCCTAGCTCCCGTCGGCCGCCAAAGATGGAGACCATAAATTGGTGGTGGGGTCAGAGGTAGACTGCCCCCCCCAAAAAAGTGGGATGCATTTCTGCAAATCACACAGCGAGGTTTTTACAGGGGTCGGGGAAATGGGAGAAATCCATCACCCTCTAAAAGAGGAATGGGGAATCTGTGGCCCTCAAGATGTTATTTCCAGCCTCCAACTCCCTGACCATTGGCCAAGCCGGCTCCTGGGAGCTGGAGTCCAGCAACAAGATTGGGGGGGGGTTAGGGGTCTTTCCCCATCACCGAAAACAAGAGGATGTTTTCTCCCCTCCAGAACTTGTTTTAGTTACAAACACCCAAAACAGAACGACAATAAATAGAAAGAAAAGGCACATTGTATATATATATATATCAAGAAAAAAACCAACATCCAGATACAAATTTGTGGCTTGGGAGATGTCGAAGGAGGAAGCTACATCTTGTTGTTTTGTAACTTTTGTAGAAATCTCCAGAAAGAGTTGCTTGACCCAGTAACCATTTTTTATACTGGAAGACTGTCTGAGCGATCCATTTTTCCTCTTTTGTCCGGCGCAAATAAGATTATTACAGAAACTGTCACTAAATTCCTGTTGGTAGCATTGAAGACATGAGCTGAAATCCTATCCAAATAAACATAACCGTGTTTCTCTGCCACTCAGTCGAGTTCTCTGATCTTGTATCCCATTTACATATGTTGACGGGGGTCGGTGGGGTGTCCCAGCTTTATTGTGAGGTTTGCTGGCTGGTTCAATAAATTGATTGAGGAGATACTCACCCTTTGTTGTTTCATCTTGCTTTTTTCCCCTTTCTCATTGGCTGGCAGATGAGAACTGCAGGGACAAATATCACAATTGCCCGGTAATCGTGCAGGCTCGTCTTTGCGTCTACTCGTACTACAAGGCTGTTTGTTGCGCCTCGTGCACGCACGCCTTGGAGAGGCGCCATGCCGGACCAAGCCGGTAGCGTCAGCAGACCAGTTGGGATCCCGGACTCACACCTTTACTTGAACTGGGGACACATTGAAAGCATTCATGGACTAAAGGAGCTTTGGTCATCCACAAATGCCCCTCTCCACGGGAAAGGGATCGTGGCAGAGACACTACCATGACTGAGAGGACTGAAAGGGATTCGAACTCGGGACTAAGAGAGAGATTCCCATCAGTGCCCTGTCCTGTTTCTGGAAAGAACATCCTGTACTGTTCTCAATATTTCTGGGGGAGGCTTCAACACCCCTTTTTTTAATGACCAAGGCTGAGCTATAGGCTCATCATACTCACACAGTGTTTATAGACTGTGTCCCCTTTCACGGTGGCAAGGAAGTGGGGAGACGACTTGGCAATTTGTAGCACCACGCACAAAGTTCCGGCAAAGAATGAGACCCACAGGTGACTTTATAAAGTTGTTGATCTTAGCTATGCAAAGAAGACTTAACGGACCCCAAAAGATATGGGGCTTTCATGCCCAGTCATGGAGCAGCCTCCTCCCTCCCTCGCTCCCTGAAGGCACAACAAACCTTTGGTCCCCTACCACTTCCATACAACCCCCCCCCGCCGGTCCTGTCCCGTTCCTGAGACTCTTGTTCAAGTTACAACTGGCTGGAATGAGGCAAACTCTTTGCACCCCACTGGCTTGGTGCTGGCGGGGCATTTGATCAGAGCAAGGGTGGATTATCTGGCTTTGCAATTGTTGGATCCGATTCTTCGTGGAAGCCGTTTGTGGGTGTGCAGTACCACATATGGGGGGACGCCGTTGGGGTGGCTTCGTCCCCTGAGATCTGTGAACCTGTTTCGTGAGCCGTGCTAAAGTGGCAACGCCTGTGAGGGGAGGGTACTCTCGATCTGTTTCGCACCGCACCTGCCCACCCGGCACTAAACCTTACCAGCTGCAGCAACAGGGCTGGGGGATAGACTAGAGTCCAAGGCCCCTGCAGTCCCACTCCCCCCCTTCCAGAGGAGGGCAGCACTGAGTCTGAAGCCTGGCAGCCACATTGGCTTGGCTTTGATTTGCAGATGTGCGGAGGCGGGGTGGAAAAACACATTTTAAAAAATGTGCTGGTGCTATGTGGACTGTAGGGAAGGCTGAATGGCTAGGGGTGGAGCAAGGTTGCTGGATTTCCACCCACCACTGGACTGGGGAGCTGTAAATCCCACGATATCCAGAGAGGCACAGATGCAATAAGGTTGCAAAGCGTTCTGGGAGTGTTCTAGGTGTGCACCTGATCTCACCATCGTCCCCCGGCTGACCTAGAACACGCTATACATTGCAGGAGGGTAATTTGACAGTGACCAGCAAACTGTCCAGAGGAAGGTTTCTTGATCTTCCTCGGTTGCTCTTGCAGAAACTCCATGGTTTGGAAAAATACTTCTCTAGAAAGACCCATCAGGCTGGGCCTTTGCAAGCCAGCTTCCTGCTCTAGTTTGGTTTTCCGTGTAATTCGTGAGGTTGCCCACTTTTTAAATAGCCCCTGTTCTTGGGTCTTTAACAGCAACATGATTGTGCTCATCTCCATGCCTAGAGAAGCTTCAGTAGCTGGATTTTGACTTTATTTTTCCACATCAAACTGCCCTTAAAGGCACAAGAGTAATGATGTTTGCTAAAGCTGGCAACCTTAGCGCTGCTAGAGGGTTCTCAGAGGTTTCTTTCCTGTTTCTTAGCCCTGGCAGTGTTGCCAACTGACCAGAAAACCCAGCTTGGCCTGCTCTTGTGATTTTATAACAGGAGCTTCACTGGCAGAAATTTGGAAGTAAAGCTCCTGTTATGGCATGGAGATAAAACACAGCAGTTTGCTAATGTCTGCAGATGAGGTGACTGTCAAAGGCACAAGCGCCAGCCCCAGTAAAATGGTTGGCAACCTTAATCTTTAGAAATAGGAATATATTGTCTCTCTCTCTGCATGTCAAATGCACGTCTTTGTGTGTGTGTCCCAACATCTTGTTGGACCAAGAGAGAGTGGAGATAATTTTCTGTCACTGTTGTGAAGGGTTGCCAACTTTTTTTCAGGGCTGGGCTCCTGCATTGTTAACAGTAAATCCAGTAGGAGTAGCCTTTGCCCTGCCCATGCCTGGGAGATGCTCAGTGTGTTGAATTCCTGCCTGTCAAGAGCCGTTGCTCAAGAGCCCTCAAAGACACAAAACGTTTGGAGAGTGCCCAGTAATGACATTTATTCTGAAGTTGTGGAGCCTTCTAGAAGCGGGTGGGATGGGGAGAAAGGTTGGTGGGAATTATCAACAAGATCCTGCATTTAATATTTGGACGGTTGTGGGGGCAGGGGAGGACGTGCTTTCAGGCTGATGGATTCTTTTAATCACATAGTTAATACTTTGTGTTGGATTTGCCACCCAAATCTCCTCTTAGGCCTTTATGATTTCTCAAGACTAACATTGCCACCTTTAGTCTTTTGCCAGGGCTCCAGCAGAAATGCAACAAGCGGAGAGGCTCTTCTCCTTCACTCTACCTTGCTGCAACAGCAGACGTGTAGCAATGGGGCAAGGTGGGTGGAGAAGGTCCACCTGATGGATTTCAACTTCCTATGCAACCATTTAATAAAGACACATGAGCCTTTCTGGAAGAAAAAGGTGGCAACCTCCTGTCTTTTCGTAGGCCAGAATGGGCCAAAATTGTGTCAGTCAAGTTGCTAAGCACCAGCTGCAGGGGAGGATACTGGCCATTCCCAATGGTGAGGGCGCTCTTGTGCATTTTAGAACTTCAGGTGGAAGAAACATCCTACCTGGTGTGGTTTCACTTGCAGCCCTGGGGGAGGAGGGGTGGGGAAACTGCACCTGTTGGAATTCTTTCTTCTACAGCACTTGTAACGGCGCAGGAAGAACCCTCTTAGAGTCAGGACTTGGAATCTCATGGAATGGCAAAAGCACGGCAAGAAACGGAATTGTTTTTTTAAAAAGCATTTATTCTAAAGACATTTTATAGAAATGGCTGAGTGCTCAGATTATATAAATATATATAAATATATATATATTATATAAATCTTTATGATAAAGCGGAATGTACCTAGGTTTGTTTTGTTCAGTCCAAACCTTTTTTTTTTTTTTTGGTCCAGATCTAATTTATTTTTTATTAAAGATTTATTTGATCTTTTACGTCTGGCATTTGATTTTATTCATTTAACAAAGCACTTTTCTAAACCGCTTCATGCTTTTAAAAGACTATAAAAGCAACCTGATGAGAGGCATCTAATTAAGTTCTACTTCAGCGTCATGCTGATTCATTTCTGTGGGTCTATGCTGAGTAGGACCAACACTGGATGCAACCACATTGCAATAAAATAGGATCACAAAATCATACCACATGAAAACCAGTAAGAACATCTCACAGGGGCCAACCAGATGTCCCAAAGGGGGAAGCCCAAAAGCAGGATCTGAGTGCAACAGCACTCTCGCCTCCTGCTGTTTCCAAAAACTGGTTTTCAGAAGCGTACTGCCTCTGACCATGGAGGCAGAGGATAGCCATTTTGGCTAGTAGCCATTGATAGCTTTTTCCTCCATGAATTCATCCAACCCTCTTTTAAAGCCCAAGTTGGTGGCCATCAGTGCCTCTGGTGGGAGCGAATCCCAGAGTTTAACTGCGCTCTGCATGAAGAAATCCTTTCTTTCCGTTAGCTACAGTAGTACTGGCATGTTCAGAAGTGCAGGGTCCCTTCATGCCAGGCACAGCCGCACACCCCTTTTTTGCTACTGGGTTGCGAATTAAATCCTTGTTAATGCCTTCTTCCATAACAACAGATATCTCTAGGAGCCAATAAGCATGAAAAGGGAGAGTGTTAGCTGCTGTTGAGAAGAGTCTTCTCCATGGCTGACTCACCTCCTTTCACTCTGGTTGGCTCCAATCAGCAGCAAAGGACAAGGAAGCATGTTAGAAGACTCTTCTCAGTGGTGAACACACTCCCCTTTCATACTGATTTTCTCATAAGATGCTGAAGACATTGGGACTCTGCTCCCCAAAAAGTAAAGGGTCTAAGACCCCCCCCGAGACCCTGAATGACTACACCCCTGGTTAGCTACAGAAAGGAAAGTGATGATAGATGCAATTTTTGCCTGTTCACATCTAGCCTGCCTTATGCTTATATTGTAATGTAATGTTAGGTGTCCACCAGAAGATGGCGTGCATGTCCCACTTCAGCATCTACTACCTTGACCCAATTAGAATTCCTCTAATGGCTTAAAAGACTATTTTTTTAAAAAAGTATTAAATGCAGAAAGCTTAAAGGGCTGGCTTTTTTTGTTTTCTGTATGTGGAGAGCTAGGAGGAGGTTAACTCTTGCTGTGTTTTCTTGCAGAGCTGAGATGCCCCAGGAAAGCTTGCATGGATATCGAGGGTGACCTGGGGCTGGGATTTTTACCGCCACTGAAGTGGGATTTGGGACCTGAATGTAAGGGGACACACACAGCAGTCCTTCCCTGCTCCAGCAACTACTGTTGCAATGATAGAGAAGATTAGCATGGCCCCTGCGCAAGGATGACATGCACATTTCCAAAGTGTTCCATATTTTTACACCCTATTTTCTGTAATGTTGTTTAGGTTGTTTTTAACTGTTTTCAATGATATGTTTTAAAATTGTCGCCACCTGCCCTGGGACCTTTGGCTGAAGGGTGGATAATTAACAACAACAATTAAAGACAGACCACACCAGCACATGGAGGCTCCATTTTTTCTGCCATGGTTAGCAACTGTTGATAGGCGCATCCTCCATAAGAACTTCAGAAACCCTTGGCTAGATCAGACCCAACCTGTTGGTCTGTCTGAGTATCCTATTCTGGACAGATGTATCCAGGGTCAATTTGGGGGGGGTGCTCAAATTTGAACCTCAAGCTCAAAGGAGGTCTCACATTGAGACACTTGTTAATTTTTTGGCATTTGGGAAGTTTTGCAACTTGTTTTTATGTGCATTGGGCCAAAATGCGATACTGTCTCCACTTAGAGCTGCAAATTTGAGGCAAGTAAGATGCAATTTGGTAAAATACCTATTCTCCCCCTTTCAATAATTAGTACATTAGCAGAGAAAAAGGCTAGGAAAACATGTTAAATAAAATGTAAAAATATTCAAATTATGTCTCTCTTTTGGGGATGCCTTATTTTGTTTCTTTTTAAATGTTTATTATGGCTAATAATCTTTATTAAAAATATTGATTTTTACTTTATATTATGATTTCTTGGACTTCTGAAGGAGCCCAGAAGGCCATATGAAGTCACCAAGAATTACAAAACAAATCTAAAGAGGCTGGTTACTACTATCCTTTTCTTTGAAGGGGTTCCCACTTCATGCCAGTAGGCTGCAACGGTAACACTTCCTTGCAAGTCAATTTGTCTTTCTGATAGGCTGAAGGTTGCGACTGAAGGTCTTTCGTTTAGGCAACTCAGAAGGAAGCCCCACTTGGGTTGGGAACATAAGGAAGCTGCCTTAGACCAAGTCAGGGCTGTCGAGCCATATCGCTCAGATTCCGAAGGGGAAGTGCCACCACACGAAAGGCCTGTAGCCATCAGGGTTCCTTCCGAGCTGGCCACAGAACTGAACTCTGCTCGGCCCCTACGCTGCTGTTTCAGGTCTGGGTGCGGTTTACGGAGGAGACCAGCAGGCAGGTTATGGGTAATTACAGGTCGGTGAGAAAGACAGCCCGACAGAGGAGAATGTAGGCAAGAGGTAAGCCTCCACGTCCCTCCGCCAACACCTTTGCCCTGGGCTGTTGCTGTCTTGCCTTTCCACCTGAGTCAGGTGCCGGGATGCGATTGTGAAATTGTGAACCCGAGGAGCTCATCGTGTCAGCCCCTCCCCAGAGCCACAGCCCCTGAGTAGCCGCGCACGGGATCGGTGTCCCCCAACCCCCCCCATTGCACGGCAGCAAACCCAGCTCCGCTTGCGCATTTATTATTTATTTCATTTCATTTATAAACCGCCCATAGCTAATAGCTCTCTGGGCGGTGTACAACAGAGTTAAAATACAATGTTACAATAAAATCAATAACAAGTATCAGCAAAATTTAAGCTAAAACATTAAACATAAACATTAAAATGCCTGGGAGCATAGCCAGGTCTTAACCTGGCGCCTAAAGGAAAATACTGTAGGCGCCAGGCGGATCTCTTCAGGTAGGCTGTTCCACAATTCGGGGGCCACTACAGAAAAGGCCCTAGATCTAGTAACAGTCCTCTGGACATCTAGATGGGTTGGTACCCGGAGGAGGGCCTTAGATACTGAACGAAGCGCACGGGTAGGTTCATAGCGGGAGAGGTGTTCCACAACAGCGACAGCCACGCGAGTGCAGCGGGATCGCGCCGCCGGCGCCGACATAACCACGCATGCGCGCCTACCCCGCTTGTCCCTCCCTCCTTTCCCCCCCTCCGAGCAGGCACTTGAGTAGCCACCTTACGGCCCTTTCCCCCATTGCCACCAATGGGTCCTGAGAGGGGTCCTTCGCCTACTCAGCGAGGGGGCGGGGACTAAGTGTCAAGGATAATACATATAAAAAAATAAAATCCCCTCATTCTGTATGCGAGGGGGTGAAAAGCAAGTTTGATTTCAAGTGGCTTCGGAGCGTTGTTAGTTCGGTGCGAGGGGAAGGACCCTCCGGCAGCGCTTCAGGCAGCCCCGGAGCTGGGCCCGGCGACGGCGGCGGTTGGAGGGGAGAGTCCGCGGCGGGGCGCCTGGCTGGCTCGGTCCGCCCACCCCTGCCCTCGGCTCTCTCCCAGGGGCACGGCTGGAGGTGAGGAGCCAGGCAGGCACTGGGGGGTCCTCCCGCACCTCCCCCTCCACAAAGACCCCCCCAAGAACTTTCCCCTCCCCCTCTTTTTGCCCCAGTGGCTCATGGGAGGCTTCTGCTCTCCCCCCCACATCGCTTCACCTCCTCTCCCATTACTGCCCCCACAAAGAATTGCCCCCCAAGAACTGCCCCCCTCCGTTCCTCCTCCTTTTGTCCCAGTGGCTCATGGGAGAGTTCTAATCCTCCTCACTTCCCTTAGTTTCCCTCCTTCATTTCTGCCCCCCAAGAACTGCCCCCTCCTGTTTTGCCCCAGTGGCTCATGGGACATTCTTCTCTCTCTCTCTCTCTCTCTCCCCCCCTCTTGCAACGCTCACTTCCTTGTTCCCCCTCCCCCCACTTTCTTTCCCCCTCCAAGAACCGCCCCCCTTTTCTTCCCTCACCTCCTGGGATTTCTTTTTGGGGGGGAGGCCCCAGGTCTTCCTTCCCTTCTTTTCCCTCCTTATCCAACCATCCATATAACCCCCCACGCCCCATTGACTCCTCCTGGGAGTTCTTGACCCCCCCTCCCTGACCCCCTCCTCATCCAGCCATCAGTGCCCCAGCTTCTCCTCCCCCCAAACAAATAAGAGTTCTCCCTCCCCGTTTTGCTGCTGACTCCTGGGAGTTCCTTTGTCCCCAAATCTCTTCTTCACCCCCCAACCAAGAACAGCCCCATTGACTCCTTGGAGTTATTTCCCGAGGGCCCCCTGCTAACTTCCCTAAGTGGCCCCCACTATCCTTGTCTCCCCCTGTTCTGCCCCACAAACTCTGGGAAACTTCTGCCTCTCTCAACCACGTGAAAGCCCCATTCCCCCCCAAATTCCTTTCCTTAGTGCCCTTTAATTTTCTGTGCCCCCTCAAAGCCCCCTTCCCTCTTGCCCCATCGGCTTCTGGGAGCCTTTGGCTTCCCCCCATTTCTTTCTCTTGCCCCCCTCACTACTCCAGCCCCCCCTTTGCCCCACTGACTCATGGGAGTAGACCCACTGAAATGAGTGGGCCTCAGTTAGCCACACCTTCATTTTAGTGGGTCTACTCTGAGTTACATGAGCATTGAATACGGCTAATTGTTCAGATGTAAGTCTCCGCTGCTCTCACTTGTTTTGAAGAGAGAAGGGAGCCTTTGGTTTTTGGCACACAACATTGAAGAGAGAGAAGTCCCTAAATCTGAATAAAACAAGTACTTAATTATGTTTAATTAATTAAGAGCCAGGTCCCGTACAGCAAAGATGTCAATTAGCCGATTGCCTCGGCCGAGTAAGATCTGCCTTCAGTCTGGCAGACAAGGGACCCTCCTCCCACGCACTTCCCCAAGCCATTAACTCAGTATACAGATATGTCAGCAGCCAGGCCTGTAAGTGATTTTGTAGGCTGTGAACTTTTCATGGGCACATTTACGCAACTATTGCGTACCACAACTCCCAAAAACTTCTTCCACTATTTAAATATATATATTTAAATGGGATTTTTCAGAGTCTATTTCACTCATTTTCTTGAATTGCCAAGGAACGAGTTTGACTTTTAAAAAGCTCTTTTAATTATAATCTTGCTTCCTTGTAGAGTCTGGAAAGATGCAGTTTGGCCTGTGGTGGGGTGGGGAGAGTCAAAGTAAGTTGGCTAATAGTGCTCCCCTCCCCGCGTTTCCAAGCCCCTGCTGGTTTTGCACCTTGTCTGTGCTGATTCAGAGACATCTGATCCACTTAACACTCTGTCTTGTATCGTCCTTGCCTCTCTCCTCCTCCTCTCCTGGTGAAACGGGTGCAGAGAGTGAGCTGATGTTCCAACTTCAAATGGAGAATTGCCTCGTAAACATACCCACCAAATTTACAGTCTCTTGACATCCAGAGGCAGTATGGCATCACACACTGTGTCTTATTTCTCTGCCCACCCTTCCCTGTCCCCCGTGAGAACAGGGTTTGAACTTGATCCATAGGATAGTGTTCTGGATGTGTGTACTGCCTTCCATTCTGATATTTTTAATCTTCAATGCAGAATGGCGCAGGGTGAAAAACTAGCTTTTCCTTCTTAAAACAAAAACTGGAATGGGTTTTTGAACGTGAAACAGCAAATGACGTCCCGCCAAATTTGTACAAGCTGACCATCATCCCAATATTTCAGCGTCCGAGGGGCATGGTGTGTTAACAAGCTGACAAAATTCTGAGTTAAGCTGAAAAAGGCTGAGCTTCACTCGGCCAAAAGTGAGAGATTCTGCCTTTTTTTCCTGTTATGCATCTCGCTTCTCTTCCTTCCAGCTGTGAAGGTTCATCGCAAAGAATCCCTTTGAGTCTCCATCTTCAGAGATGGCTGACTCGGCTGGTGTTGCAGGCGAGCATCTGAGCACGGGCAAACTTCCCCCTTGGAGGAGAACGAGAGAGGTAAGTGATGGACCGCCTTGTACTTATCATGACCAGCTGGAAATGGGGACATTTCAGGGGCAGGAGACTCCCACTCGAGGTGGTCTTTTCAGCTGAGCTGACGGAAAGAGAGTCTGGCTTCCCATCTGGCCCCTGGGGCTGCTGCCCGGAGCGGGTACTGCCAGCTACCGGTTCAGGGCAGAGGAGATGCAATGGTGCTGCTCTTTCAGGAGAGCTGGTGGAATCCCATGAGTCACCCTGCCTCGTGGTTTTGCTGTGTTCTGTGATGGCGTTTTCACAGCTGTCTTGCTTTTTGCTTGCTTCTTAAGTTGTTTCCGGAGAGGTTAGCCGTGCTGGTCTTGACAAAAGTGTCCTGTGGCACCCTAAAGGCTAACAAATTTATAGTGGCGTAAACATTCCTCAGGGGCATGTGTTGTTATGCTGACTTTATAGCGACGTTATTTATTTATTTATTACATTTATATACCGCCCCATAGCCGAAGCTCTCTAGGCGGTTTACAGCAATTAAAAGCAAATATACAAATTTTAAAACACACCAAAAAAAATTAAAAACACAAGGCCAGGTTAGTGGTGCAGCAGAGGCCCCCAACCTTTGGAAGGCCCAGGGAAGGGGTGCCGAGAAACTGTTGTGGGCGCCACAAAATACCGATTTCACAGAAGGAAAATGGGAAATGCGCAGAATGTCTCTCCCCCCATAAAAATGCAGAGAAAACATCTACACTCTCCTCAAAAAGACAAAGAATGTCAGGACACCTTGACAAATTGAATCATTAAAAAAAACACTTTCAGCAGAAGGCTATGGTAGGTACCAAGGGAGATTATCTCTGTGTGCCACATTGGAGACCCCAGCAGCAGAGCCAGTGGTTATGAGGGAGGGAAGAAGACCATGTCATTTCTCTTTGTTCCGCTCTGCGTTTCACTTTCCTTTGACCACACTGGTTACAATTCTTCCCCCAACCGTGTGTAACTCGGGAGAAGACTTCATGCGTCGACTGTCATCTGCAAGAGCTTATGCCGCAATAAATGAGTTGGCCTTTGCAGCGCCACAACCCTCTTTGTTTGCTTAACTGTATTAGGATAGTAGTGATTTTGTTTTTTTATGGAGTCTGTTTAAGTACCTAGAGGACTCTGCATACCGGCTTTCCCCAACCTGGTGCCCTCCAGATGCTGTTGGACTAGAACTCCCATCATCTCTCCCACCATGACCATTGGCTGCTGGGGCTGCGGGGAGTTGGAGTCCAGCAAGGTATGGAGGGCCACAGATGCTCTCCACCATTGCTGTAAGGCAGGCCGGTATTCTTCTCTGCCTAGTACAGGCAGGTGAGCGGGGAGGCTGTTGGGTGCGACAGAATGGCGTGGGACGCTGAAGTGCTTTTCCAGCCTCTGAGGGCATGTGAGCATGTGCCTCTGATATTCCAGCCAGCGAGCATTCTGGGAGAGATGGCTGTTGTCGCTGCTTCAGAAGCCAACCCCAACCTGCTGTCATCACTCCTGCGTGACTCACTGGCCTGGTTCAGACTTTTTGTGTGTGTGTGTGTGTGTGTGTGCATTAACAAAAAAGGAAAGCAAAAGCCCTGTTTACTCATCCCTGCCAAGGCAACCATGCACTGTCTGGAGTTCAGCTGCCTCCTCCTCCTCGTAGTCGCAACTGCGAGGGCTCAGCTTCCCTGGAATCACTCCCTTTTTGGGCAAAGGCTTAATCTCCATCTGCACTCTGTGTTTACAACACCAATACCACTTTAAACAGTCAGGGCGTCTCCCAATAAAACCCTGGGAACTGTAGTTTGTTGCAGGTGCTGACCCAGAGCGCCTTGGCAAAGAGGGACTGGTTGTCAAACAGGCTGGGGACTGGAGCTCCGTGAGGGGAACGGTGTGTGTGTGTGTCTCCTAACAGCTTTCAGCACCAAACAACAAGCTACGAATCCCAGGATTCTTTGGAGGAAGCCGAGACTGTTTAAAGTGGCATGATAGTGCTTTAAATGCATAGTGCAGATGGGACCCTGCACAGTCCATTTCTCCTTCTTTTGCATGTGTCTTGAGCCCAGTCTTGCATGTGTCTTGAGCTGGCCAGGACACAAGTGCTTATGAGCTCAACTGAAGGCAAGAAGAGCTCTGCTAGATCAGACCAAGCACGTGCCTCCAGGATGCCCACAAGCAGGGTTTGGAAAGGCCACAGCCCTCCTCCTGCAGCACCTGGTATCCAAGGGTAGATCCTGTGTACATGGAGGCTCCATTTCAAACTATCCGGGCTAATAATAACATCAGCCTATCCCTGATGGATCAGACGATGTGGGTTCCTCTAGCCCAGGGCCCTGCTTCCCACTTCTGGTTGGCCAGATGCCTTCAAGCAAGCCCCCTGAGTAGGGTGGGAAGGCAAAAGGAGAGCCAGAGTGGTGTAGTGGTTTGAGTGTCGGACTGGGACCTGGGAGACCAGGGTTCAAATCCCAGCTTGGCCACAAGGCTCACTGGGTGACAGGCCAGTGGCTGTCTCTCAAACTAACTTACCTCACAGGGTTCTTGGGAGGGTAAAATTGAGAGGGGGAAAACCATGTTTGCGCATCCCCTTGAGCTCCGTGGAGGAAAGGCAGGATATAAAGGTAAAATAAAAGTAACGCCCATCCCTGTTGTCTGCCTCTCCGTCTGGTATTTCAAAGGTAGACTGCTCTGAAGATGGAGGCTGCATGGAGCATTGTGACTAGTAGCCTCTCTAGAATTAAAGTTAGGTTTCTGGGCATAGTTCAAGGCGTTGGCTTTGACCATTTAAAAGCAGGAGCCAGGGAACCTGTGGCTCTCTGGATATTGGGGTGGCACTCCCCTCTCCCATCGGCTCCAAGAGCCAGCATGGCCGGAGGTGAGGAATGATGGTGGGAGTTGGAGTCCAACACCTGAAGAGCCGCCCTGGGCTCCTTCTGGGAGAACGGGTGGGATGTAAGTTTAATAACGGATAGAAGAGCCACAGGTTTTCCACCCCCACCCTGTTAAAGCCTCAAAACACCCCAAAGGCACCACCTTCTCCCTCTCTATGTTTAAAGCCATGGATAGATACCCTACTTTGTGCCCCTGGTGACAGCTGTTTGGAGCAGGGCCTTCTCTGCAACACCTCCTCTCTCTCTCTCTCTCTCTCTCTCATATTCCTGGATGAAGGAAGAGATGGCAGCATCAGCCAACGGGGAGTGATATAAGAGATTATTAACTCATGCAGACTGGAGGGAGCAATGAGGTCTCTCATGACAGATGAAGGAGATGGGCATCTTGAACAATGAGGACTAGAAACCTGAGATCGATGCAAAGTGTAGGCAGCTCTGTGTGTGTGTGTGTGTTTTTGAGCCGGAGGAGTTGACATCTGGCCACAGTAGGCCAGTCATCTATAGCTTGGGCCAGAATCTGTGACTGTCAGGATGCCCAAGTTTCGGGCTGACTGGAAAGGGACGTTTAATTTGCTTGTAAGATTTCTCTTGGTCAGCCTACGTGGAAAAGCCTAATCCCATCTGGTGAGTTTCATACTTGAAAGACGATGGTTTTTCAGCAAGTGCCCCATTTTAATTTGCATTGGCTTCATAGTTGTGAGTGTAGTCATGTTCCTCACCTCCTCCACCCCCACCACCAATCCTGGTCATGGCTAGCCCTCGCTTTTCTGCTGTTGTGTTCACAACTTCAGGCCTCGCCTTCCTTCCAATCTTTAAAACAATTTCTTGACGAGGAATTAAAGAAGATTGGGGGGAGGGTGCTTATATGTACATATTTTAAGTGCTGCGCACACAGCTTAACAAGAGTAGCATGTTTAGTCCTTGGAAGGCGTGTGTGTGGAGAATGGGTGTACAGTGAACGCTGCAAAATGCTGAGCCTTGGGGAAAAGTAACACTGCTTAATAGCAACCAGATGTCTGCAACTTATCCGGCGCTGCATGCATTGGGTCACCAAGCTTTTAATGCAGTGCGTAATAAACTCGGACAACTCGCTAATCCACTACCACAAGGTGGAGCGACAGCCCCTGCCTAGGATGGCTTTTAAAAATAATAATAATGTAACAATAGTTATTTTTATTTATCCGTCTATAAGATTTCTTATCCGCCACCATTCATGGGAAGGTCCCAGGACAGGTTACAAACATATATAGTCTTTTTAAAAATACATATATACAGTATTTACATATATACAGTAAGTAAAGCGGAAGCGATCAATTCAACAAGCAATTAATGCTAATGCTGGGAAAAACGGAAGTGAGTAGAAAAAGAGGAAGGCCAAACGAGAGATGGATTGATTCCATAAAGGAATCCACAGACCCGAACTTACAAGATCTGAACAGGGTGGTTCATGACAGATGCTCTTGGAGGTCGCTGATCCATAGGGTCGCCATAAGTCGTAGTCGACTTGAAGGCACATAACAACAGCAAAAATTTTCTTAAAAGACAGAAGCCTTTTTTTATTTCAACAGGCTTGTACTGTGTACCTCCTGCTGCTGTTTTAAACTGACCTTTTTTAAAAAAACTCAACTGCTTATAGATCGCTTCGTTTCTTTAAATCTGTGCTTTGCGTTGGATTGCAGCCAGCGATGGGGGCCTCCTTTGAGTAGGACAGTTGAATACAACCATTGTGTGCTTGCTTTTGACCATAGGTTGCATTCAGTTAACCCCTACTCAGAGTAGACCCGTTGCAATGAATGGGCCTAAGTTAGTCATGTCTAATAACTTCAGTGGGTCTGCCCTCAGCAGGGCTTGCACTGAAAAAATGTGGTTAAATGTGACTGGCCGGCCTGCGTGGGACTTTTGGAGCTGCCTCGCCCACTCTGGGTGCGGAGAGCCAGTTGGCACTTGCCTTCACGCCCCTTCCTGATGTAACCTGGTTGACGAAGAGCACAAGTTGTGAGCTGGAATTCCCCTCTCGTCTTCTCCTGCTTTCTATCAAACAGGAGCCGTGAATTTGGGGAGTGACCTCAGGCAAGCATGTTTCTCTTCCTCCCCCAATCCAAAATGTGGGGATGCTGCTGCCGGCTGGCTTTGCAGGGCTGGTGTAAAGGATTCTCAAGAGACCGTATGTGTTGTGCTTGAGGAAACGGCTGCATAAATTCTCCCTGTGTGGTAGCATTGCTAGATTTTCTTTCCCATTGTCGAGAAAGGCGGTTTGCTCAAGACATGATGCGTCGTCTGTCTACATGCCAGCTGGTCAATGGCCGAAATAAATCGTGTCTATCTGCCCGACTGCAGGAGTAGGAAACCTCAGTCCTGGGGGGGCAAATGTGGCCCTCCAGACCTCTCTCTTTGGCCCTTTGGACTCTCCCCAGACCACAGCCCTGCTTTGCCCCCCCCCTTGAGTGATTTTGCCTGTCTGGTATGTGCCCTTGAAGTTGGATACATGCCTCCTCCCGGTTGCCTGGATGGAGACTCACAAGGGCTTTGGGCATGTGTCCCCACAACGCTTTTCTCCAGCCGCTTTCCTCCACCCCATGCATCATTTTATGCACTTCTATCATGTCCCCCCCGCGTCTTACTCGCCTTTCCCCCTAACCTATAAGGCCCCAAATGCTGCAACCTTTCCCCAACTCTACAATATACTTTTTCAGGTGATTAATCTGAAACCGGTACAGTAGGGGCCCGCTTTTCGGTGGCCCGCTTTGCGGCGTTCCGCTAATACATCGGCTTTCAGTTAGACAGAGTAAGGCCCAACTCATACAACGCTTGTTCCACTATTATGGCGTTTTTTGGGCGCCGGGCACCATTCGATTGAATGAGTTCTGCTTTTAGGTAGGGGTCTGGAACGTAACCCGCCGTGTGAGTGGGGCCCTACTGTATCTCTCCCCCCCTTGTAAAGCAGTGATGCAGTGTGTATGTTTGTGTGCGGAAGACAGAGAGAGAGATTTCACGGAAAGAAGGTCACCACGTCATTTGCTCCACCTCTAGGGGTTACGCCACATGGTCAGGAGATAAAACAGGGTATTCGTTCTGTCCTTAAATTGATAGGATGCCATTTAATTCCACGCCCTGTGCCCTGCGAAGCGCATACTTTGCTGGCTGTAAATCCTCCCCCTGCCTTGCACTTTGAATTGGGATCGTTACTGGTAGGGAACTGCCTAAGTGAAAGCTTCCCTTTTAGAAAGAGGGAGATTAATTCTCCTGCTGTGTGTTAATCTGAGAGATGTGAAGACCCAGGGGGGGGGAAGGAAAAATTTGGGAGGGGGAGTTTTTCCCAGAGTCTTTTTTGTTTTTGCCAAAAAAAAATGGATTATGGAATGTTTTATTTTAGCATGATGAATAAAATGTTTCATTGAATCTTGGTCCCCCCTTTTTTCTCAATTCTTTTTATGGGAATGATGCTTTATGTCTGCTTGACACTGTGGAGGACTAGCGGAGACATAAATAATTTTCTTTGTTATTAATGTTGATGGGTTCTTCTGTTTTTTTTTAAAAAAAAAATTTGCCTGCTCCTCATAAACTGGCAAAACGAAAGAGGTTCCTTACCATTCAGGATCTTGTAGATCCATTTGTTACCAAAAAAAGTAAAAATTAAAAAAGTAAATTCAATTTGTAATAATTGTTTTAATAAAATGTACTTTTAATATACCAAATGTGATAATTTTATGCCAAACCAACTTGTACATAATTTCATTTGATGTTCCTGAAGTAACAAAGTGACTTTCAATCTGTAAAAAGTGCTAATATTGCATTTTTTCCTGAAAAATTCTGTTTTTTCTGAAAAACCCCCAGGAGAAAAAATGTTTTTTTTCCCCATGGCTTCAAATTTTCAATAAATTTTACATCTCTAGTTAATCTCCAGACGGAAGCGGTAGCACAGTTCTGTTGAAGTGCCTGTGACATTTGAAGATTGCAAATTCACAAGGGAAGGGGCGACCGCCTAGCAATCAGAACGCCTGCTGTGCATTGCAGAAGGTTCAGTCCCCGGCGGCTTCTCTACCTGGTACAATCCCCGCCATGGAGTGGTTTGGGTCACCACAGGGGAAGCAGTAACAGCACATGCAGTTTATTAAACGGTGGTCTTGGGGGATAGTTTCTTACATAAGATTTGTTTTCGCGAGGAGGTGGCCATCCATAGCCACTGTCCCCGTAGTGAGCAGAGTGTCCCCAATCCTCTCCCCAGCCCTCTAACTTTTCTGAGGGTTCCCAATAGGTTGGGGAAGTTTTAGCTTAAGTGTGTGCATGTGGTCAGAGGTCACAAAGTTGGTAAATTTTTAAGAAGCTTTTGCTGTGCTGTTTCGACAGGAGGCTACAGAACTGGTGATTCAAGGCAGGGCTCAGTCTGTGCGCCACCTCTGGCCAATGAATGGATCTACAGGGAGGCCAAGAAACACTCTTTAAACCCATTGGCCATAGCAAATCTGGTGGTACTCCCAGGCCGTGTTAAAAATGCACAGGAGCTGGGTGTGTTTCTACCCCAAGAATAGGTGGCTACAGTGGGATTTGCACCCAGGCCAGCTCCCCACAGTGGCTCTCATTGAGTGTGAATCCACTTTCAGCAGTCTTGTCAAAAAAGCTACTCGCCTGGTCATTCGTGGTGAGTCAAAAGTTGTTTCTTAGTGACTGGGGGGTGGGGAGGAGCTTTATCACTCACACAAACACTTTTAGCGTACAAATGACTGGCATAAATATATATGCTGGTCGTCTAGCCTTTTTTTTCAGGCTGCTTTTTGTGTCCGATGCAGAAGAATCCTCATTCTACCAATAATCATACTTCTGGCAGTGAAATGTGAAAGAGCATTATTTTGCTCTTTCCCCCCCCCAAAGCACTGTACTGTACAGGCTAAATTTAGTAGGGTCATAGCTCTTTGCATACAAACAGCTGCAGATTCAATCCCCAGCATTTCCTCTCCAGGTAGGGCTGAGACTCTTCTGTAGCTGAGAGCCTGGGGAGTTGCTGCCAGACAGAGTAGACAGTACTGACCTTGATGGACCAAGGGTTTGACTGGTTATAAAGCAGCTCCCAACATTCCTATTTGAATCAGCCCTTCATTCAGAACCATGAGGACTGGAATCTTGGTATCGTTTTTAAGAGAAGAGCCATGGCTCTGCGGTAGAGCATCTGCCTTGCCAGCAGAAGGTCCCAGGTTCAGTCCTTGGCATCTCCAGGGAGTGCTTCCCTGTTTGAAACCCTGGAGAGCCACTGCCGGTCAGTGTAGACAGTACGGAGCTAGATGAACCAAGAGCAAAAGGCAACTTCTGAGGCTGCTTATTGAGCCTGCGTGCTCTTCTAATGTTCTTTCTGCCTTGCTTTCCAGCTTTGAATGAGCACAGACCCACCTTGGATATGAGTGACTCTGCTGTAGACGTACCACTACCAGGGGAGCCATTGGAGGAGGCGCCACCCAAAGGAAATGGAGGGACAACGGCAGCAGCCCTCGGGGTCATCACAGAGGGCGTTAGCGAGCTGGCAGTCATTGACCCCGAGGTGGCCAAGAAAGCCTGCGAGGAGGTGTTGGAGAAGGTCAAGTTGATGCAATGTATCTCGTCAGATGGCTCCATTCGGCTGAAGGGCAAGGGGGCGGGGGGCACTCGCCGGCCTGGCCTGGCCTTGCTGAACGGCAGCCCCGGGGAGTGCTGCGAGATCAGGTGCCTGGACGATCCACCCAATAAGATACAGGAGGAGGAGGAGAACATGCCCAACTCAGTGAAGAGTGCCCGGCGGCGCCAGAAGAACAACTCAGCCAAGCAGTCGTGGCTGCTGCGACTTTTTGAGTCGAAGCTCTTCGACATCTCCATGGGCATCTCGTACCTGTACAACTCAAAGGAGCCCGGGGTGCAGGCCTACATCGGTAACCGGCTCTTCTGCTTCCGCAACGAGGATGTGGACTTCTACCTGCCGCAGTTGCTGAACATGTACATCCACATGGACGAGGACGTTGGGGACGCCATCAAGCCGTACATTGTCCACCGCTGCCGGCAGAGCATCAACTTCTCCCTCCAGTGTGCCCTGCTGCTGGGCGCCTACTCCTCGGACATGCACATCTCCACCCAGCGCCACTCCCGCGGGACCAAGCTGCGGAAGCTCATCCTCTCCGACGAGCTGAAGCCAGCTCACCGGAAGAGGGAGCTGCCGTCCCTCAGCCCGGCACCTGACGTGGGGCTCTCCCCGTCCAAAAGGACTCACCAGCGGTCCAAGTCAGATGCCACCATCGGCATCCACCTCAGCAGCAACTTGAAGAGGACAGCCAGTAATCCCAAAGTGGAGAGCGATGACGAGGTAACGTGAGTGGGCTGTGTGGCGGCTGTCGGCCACTTCCTGTCCTGGCTTTACAGGATGGGGAAACTTAGATTCCGGGAGAACAGCAGGTCTTTTCGAAGTTGCCAAAAAAAACAACAGAGGAGGGCGGAGGTCCCCAAATAAAAGTAATGAAATGACAAAGTCACAGGGATGCAAACAGCAATAAAAATGGTATGCAATATAATGATTATTTAAACAACTATACGTGTCAACATATGAGAGTATGTTTGTGTAGAACACAGAACAGCAATATACAAGTTATCCAAGCTATAGCCACAGTATAAGAAACAGTGACGCTTTCCAAATAATACAGATAATAATTGTTGAGAACTCCAGGATTATATCTTGTTTCATGCTTCTTCAGAATCAGGTTTCATGTTTATAATTTTATATTTGTACCTTGTCCCTGGAGGGGGTTATGGCTAAAAATCTACACAAGGCTACGATATATTGGGGCTACCTTCCTTAAACTGACGCCATCCAGATGTCCCGAACCCCCATCAGCCCCTGCCAGCGTGTCCGTAATGTCTGCTCCAGCACAATCATGCTGGTTGGGGCTTCACGTGACTCCCAGACTGGAGGACACCAGACTTGTGGAGAGCTGTAACTATATACAAATGTGTTTGCAACAGTTGATGATGTCGTAGGTATGACATATTAGGTATGGATGATAACCAAGTCCAGGGGTGCTCAAACTGTGATCTGCAAGCTTCGTTCAGGTGGTCCGCGGTATATCTGTGGTTGAAGACAGGAGAAGGTGCATCCATCATATTCAATATTTGTACAGTAATACCTTGGTTGACAAAGAAGGTGGGTTCCTGGGCATTATTTATTTGACAGAAACTTTGGTACCAGAGGTAGAAATAACGTGGAAAAAATAGGGACAGGGTTATGGATGGTGGGGGCAGCTTCAACAGGGGCTTTAAAAAGTACCTACCTGGCACCCACCCCCTTCACCTCCTTCCCCTCCTCCTCCTCCTGAATCGTATTGGATCCTTCCCTCCCTACCCATGGGAGAAAGCAAGAGATCTCTTTAATGCAAAGCAGACACACAGGCTTGTCAGTTTATCCATAGCAAAGCAAAGTGACAGGCTGATCAGTTCCACCTTAAAGCAAAGGCCCAGGCTGGAAAGTTTATCCAGAGCAAAGTAGAGACATACTGGTCAGTTTCACTGTGAAACAAGACATAGGCTGTTCAGTTTCACTGCAAAGCAAAAGACATATGCTGGTCAGTTTCACCATAAAGCAAAAAGACATAGGCTGGTCAGTTTCACCATAAAGCAAATGGCACAGGAATGAAAGTTTATACAGAGCAGAGCAAAGCTAGTCAGTTTCATCTTTAAAAAAAGCCTTCCTTAAAAAGAGCTTCCTTATTGGAGGATTGGTTTACTGAGGTATTACCGTATTGAGTTTTAATTGCGTCTTTTATTTCTTGTATTGCATCTTATTGTGTCATCGCAATTTGAATTCCATGGAATAAAATGAAGCAACAGAAATGCAATACAAAATCAGACAGCATCTCTAGCACAGTGAATAACAATTAATAAAAATGGGCAGAAAAATCTTTCTGAGTGGTCTGCGGAGACACTCCACAGGCAAGTCGGGAGGCTTACCTTCCCTTGGTTCTTCTCTCCCCCCGCCTTGGCCTTACCCCTTGAGACTTCTTGTAGCCGGAGATCATCCGTGCAGAAAAGCTGGGTGAAATTTCAGTACTGGTGTAGTCACCAATGAATATTTCATGCACCAGAACGTTCCCCTCTCTCCGTGCGCTCGGTTTGCGTCAGGCAACGCGCTTTCTTGGGGCGTTTTTTCAGAGCAGGATGTTTTGAGAGATGTAAGGTCCCTTGAGAAAGCCCGGGGGGAGCTGAGGGGAGTGAATGGTAGGTTCTCTGGGCTTTTATGGCAAGACTAGAAAAATATGAGGTGCCTAGTTGGGGGGGTTTATCTCAGTAATTTATGACAGATGCTTAGCTATGTTATTCAGGCCTGTGCAAGCTGGTGCATAGGAAGCTGCCTGAGACCACTGGTCCATTGAGCTCAGTATTGTCTTCTCTGACTGGCAGTGGACTCTCAAGAGCTTTCCCAGCCCTGCCTTGAGGCTCCAGGGATTGAGCCTTGTTCCTTCTGCATGTAAACCCTGCTGAGGGGTCTTCTGTGCCGGCTCCCGGCCAGGACTGTACCTCCTAGAAGGGTGGTGGTACCCTGAATGCCTGTTACTGGAGACAGCCAGCAAGAGAGGGCCAGTGCCTTCACCGTCTGCTGGAGAGGATTTTGGAATTGATGCACCTGCCTGGACCTGATTCAGCAGAGCCGTAGAGCAAGGGAGGGGCTCCTGGGTCCCTCCCAGTGCTTTCAGCTCCCATTGTCATCGGCAGTCCTGGCTGGCTGGGGCTGAGAGTCCCATCAACATCTGGAGGGCTGCAGATGTTCCCCCATCCCTACTATCCAGGGTGAAGGTCTATCAGCAGCTGTTGAAGCAAAGCCTCCACGTGCAGAGGCAGTATAGCCTTAAATACCAATTGCTGGGGGAGGGGCAGCAGTGAGGGACAGCTGCTGCCTACGTGCCTTGCTTTGGGGCATTTTGGGAAGTGTCTGGCAGTCTTGTGAGGCAGAGGCCGGACGAAATGGACCTTTAGTCTGGTTCAGCAGGGCTCTTTGGTTCTTTTTATGCGTTTAACTGGATTTTTTTCTCTTTGATGGGGCAGGTCCATCACACAGAAATGGGCCTTGCCTTGCTTTCACAACGTTTTTATGTATTAATCATTTATTTCTTTATTTATTAAATTCATATCCTCCCCCTTCCTTCCAGAAGGAGCCCAGGGTGGCAAACGTAATGTAGCTAGTGGAGCCTCTATGTGTTGCAACAGTCTACCTCCAAGCACCAGATCCCAGGGGCAGACTCTGGGAAAGGGTTGTTGCCCTCACCGGCAACCTCCTTGTGGGGCTTCCTGGCGGTCACTGTGCACAGCAGGGTTTTGGCACTGGGTGAACCTTGGGCCTAACCAGCAGTGCTGGCTGTATGTAAGTCTGTTCTCATTTTGCAGCAGGCAATGGGGGTTGCAGGTGGAGAAACCATGCAGTAGTTTATGGCTTAAACCTTTTAATTGCTTGTTTCTGGAAGAGCCCAGAAGCGCAAGGAGTTACAGGATGCAACCCTTCTCGCTGACCTGGGCAGCTTGGGAGCATGCATCTTCCTCACTCTGGTGGGAGCAATGTGGTCTAGATGTTCCTTTTTTTTTAACTTCCCCAAATAGAGGCAAAGTGGCAAGGAGGAGCCTCACTTGAAGCAGCAGTGAACACAGGGTGTCTTGGTGAAGTTCATAGGCCAGGATTGGAAGAGGTCTTCTGGATCAGGCCCAAGGCCCACCTAGTCTGACATCCAAAGCAGCCAACCAGATGCCTCTGGGAAGCCCACCAGCAGGGCACGGTCCCGATCCCTATCTCTGGCTGCTGGCGTTCAGAGGTGGGGGTGTCCCCAAAACCCGCCCAGGGGGCAACACACGGCCATCATGACAAGTAACCGCTGATAACCTCATCCTCCTGTGAAATGGCTCAATCACCTTTTAAAGCCACCCCTTTAAAAGATGGGAAGCACACCTCGGAGGCCAGAGTGGAGGTCCAGGAGGCGGCCTCACGTTTTTAGTCGAGGGCCCCGAACGCAGCTAATCGAAAGAAATCCCAGAAACCTCTTTCCCAGGCGGCAAGGGGTGGGTGTGGGATTCTTCTGAGCTTGTGCATGTGAGATTGTGGGGAATAGGACTTTTTTCCGGTCCTCAAAGCCATGAGCGTTTTGTTATTTTATTCCTATCCCATATTTTCTCCAAAGAGGTCACGGTGACGTGCGTGGGGGAAGGAAGTGTGCGGGGTGGGTGGGCTGTCCCTGTTCATCCACGCGACAGCCTTTTGAGGTAGCCTGAAACAGACTTTCCCTTGTCCTGCACGCTGTTAGATGCATCGTGCTGACTCAGGGCGTGAGGGTGATCTTAGTGGACTGTCCCGGCCAAGCCAGAACAATTGGCAACCCTATGTACTTCGATTCCCAGGCCAGTCTTCCATCTGGCTCTAAACTTGGCTCATAGAGACTTTCCACTCCCCACCGCTTCATTGTTTGCCTGAGAACAATGGGCCGATAGAGAACTGGGCACTCCGAGGCCGCTGGTTTCCCCTGCTGGGCACAGCCGCTCACCAACTGGAAACAGGAGCTCTCAGTGATCAATTTACGCCGGGCTCCACTAAGCCAGCTTTCTCTTGGCAATGTTGGGAGCATCTTCTGGGCTGAAGGGCGTCTAGGCATTCTGAGCAAAACGTGGAAACTGCTTTGGCTGTTGGAGCACTTTTTAAAAATACTGCTTATTCTCTCCTCTTAAAATGTACTTTTTTAAAAAAGGGGGGGGCGTTCTAACTGTGTTGGCACAGGTTACTTTGCCAGAAATCTCCCTCTCACTTGAACTGGGCCTGGCCAATGTGGAGGCTTGCTGCAGCATTGGGGTTCTTCAGTGATCTGCTTTGCTTTGCTTTATGATAGGGAGGGAACCCTCCAGCCTGTGGGCCCAATCCTGCCCACCATACTTGCTGTCCTGGTGTGTGTATGTGTCTTGCACTGCCTATTGTTCCCCGCCCCAGTTTATGAGCAAGTTCCTAGCCCTCGTGACTAGAATACCGCTACAGCTGCTTTGCCCAGAGGGCATCAAATCTACCCAAGGCTTTTTTTTAATATCGGGGATCTAAAACTGGCATCAGCAAAAGCGTTGCTTACGTTAGTATTGGCACATAACCTCTTACCACTGCCTAGGAGTTCAGGCCAATATCTACAGTCCTTGTCTCCCGTACTCCCCTTGTTATCCTCACAACAACCCTGCCAGGTAGGGGAGAGGGAGAGGGAGGGGGGGGAGAGAGAGAGAGACCGACCGGCCAGCTGGCCTGCCTGCCTGCTTGCTCCTGCACGGACGCTCTGATCCCTGCCCCCAGACCAGCTCTCGCTTTACTCCACTATTCAAAAGATGGTTTCTCCCGTCGGGTGCTGGGACAGCCGTCCTGGGGTCCTGCTCTGGGACGGGGCTGTGTTTTTGCATGAGCCACCGGGGCGATGCTACTTTAAAGTGGGCGTCCCTCCCAGGGCTGTGGAGTCGGAGTTGGAAGCAATTTTGGGTGGAGTCAGTAGAAATGTACTGACTCCGACTTCAAAATAAAATTAATATTTTAATATTAATATTATTTTTTAACATTAATACATTAATATACATTTGCCATTTATGTCAGAGTCGGACAGTAGAAAAATAGAGGAGTCGGAGTTGAAGGTTTGACAAACTGACTCCACAGCCCTTGTCCCTCCTTTGCTCTGAATGGCACCACAGCCTGGATGTTGACCAGGCCAAAGGGTCTAGTGCAGGGAATGCGCCTCCGTCGTGGGACGTGAGGGCCGGGGGCTGAACATGGCCCTTCAGGCCTCTCTGTCTGGCCCTTGGAACTCTCTCCAGGCCTCTCCGTCTGGCCCTTGGAACTCTCTCCAGGCCCCCCGGCCCTGCTCTGTGCCCTCCTCGAGTGCTTTCACTTGGCTAGAATCTGGCCTCGAACTATGATGCCCGGATCATGGAGAAGTGTGCGTGCGCATAGAGCACTGTAGAAGCCTCTGACTTCTGCACAGCTGGAAAACAGCCTATAGTGTGAGCTGCTTCTGTTGCTGCGCCCACCTTTGCCGGTGGCACACTGCTGGGATGCCTCTCTGGCCCCGCATTTGCAGGGGTTCAGCAACTCAAAATCTCCCCCCACACACATTTAGTTGTGGAGCGGATTTTTCTTTCGAAGTGCTTTGTTGTGAGCTTGGTTTTGGCACTGGCCACAAATTCCTTGGCTGCGCATTGGCTCAGAGGCGCACCCTGTTCCTTAATCCCTCATCTGCCTGGCTGGACCATTATGTTTGATTTGGTCTTAATTGGTGGCCGTCGGGATTCTTGTTGCCCCCCCCCCAACAGAGCCTGCCCACTTTTGGTTTGTGCAGAGCTATCTGTGCAAGAACAGTCTCCCCCCTTTTGGCATTGTTTCCAGAACTGCTCAGTTTTTTTTTTTAAGCCTTAAGGACAGCTGCTGGAGCCTTTCTGTCTCGCTCCTCCTTCCCTGACAAAGCAGCATTTGCACCTGGGGAGGTAATATTTGTGTGTGTGGGGAGGCTGGTTTCCTGATGGCCGGTGGTTGTGTTCTGCCAGGAAATCGTGGCCGCCTGTAACTCGAGTGCTTAGGATCCTGCTTTGCAGGGACAGCAACCTTTGCGCAGGGAGCATCCAGTTTGCTCTTGGGTTTCTGTGGCAACTGTGAGAGGTGAAGCCCAGGAAGGAGCGAGAGCTGACTCAGAATGATTCACAGATCGGCAAAGGGGGGGTACCCACATCATCACTGCAGCGGTTTCCTGTTTTGGTTTAGGAACCAGGTGAAATGAGACAAGGGCCAGAATTTTCCTTCTCTTGGTCTCTTTTCAAGAATCCTTTATAAAAAACATAAGCGAGACGGGCAGGCCTGAAGCCACTCAGAGTCCTGCCCCCTCCCCCCCCCTCATCTCTCTCCTTCCATGATGAGAGAAGGCAAGCTCAAAAGAAGAGGAATCTTCTTTCTGTTTGCGGCAGGGTTTTATTTATTTTTTTAAAAGAAGAAAGGGCCATAGCTCAGTGGCAGAGCATCTGCTTTGCATCCAAGAAAGTCCCAGGCTTGATCCCCAAAGGCATCTCCAGCTGGGCCGGCTCCAAAGGGCGGCTAGATGGGGCCCTGGCTGAGGGTCCCATGGCCCACAGGGGCCCCTAGTTATGGTGGGGGAGTAGCAGTCTCCTTCTGCTGCAGGCTCCCTGCTGCAGATCACAGGCAGGAAGCTGTCCCCCGCACTTACTCGCTTTGCCCCCCACGTGCTTGCTTGCCTTCCTGCCCCCTTGCCTGCTCCTCCGCGAGATAGGTAGGTGCGGCATGCATGTGTGTGCCGGGGCCCAGGGCAGGCTGGTGCCCAAGGGCCCCGGCATGCCTGGGGCCAGCCCTGACCTCCAGGTTGGGCTGGGAGGGACTCCCTGCCTGAAATCCTGAAGAGCTGCTGGTGCCATTCAGTGCAGACAGTCCTGAGCTAGATGGGCCCCCAGTGGTGTGACTGGGTATGAGGCAGCTGCCTATGTCCCTAAAAGCATTTTTTAAAAACACCGTTATCTTCTTTTTAATTCATTCCCCCCCCCTCCATACTTAATCCAGGAGAACAAAAGGGAAGTAATTTTAAGAAAGCATCATAACGGAAACTTAGAGGACATCGTTGCTTTCTTCTTGACAAAGTCTCTGTATCATTATGCAGCAATGCATTATACAGAATAAAATGTGTGGGTTTACATTTTCCTGTATTTCATTATCCCAGTCCATTATAAAAAGCAGTCTC
Organism: Rhineura floridana; assembly: GCF_030035675.1. Classification (NCBI taxonomy): domain Eukaryota; kingdom Metazoa; phylum Chordata; class Lepidosauria; order Squamata; family Rhineuridae; genus Rhineura; species Rhineura floridana. Next base: position 12,286,915 of record NC_084501.1, read on the forward strand.
TCTTTTTTAAAAAGAAAAAAACCAACCCTGCTCTCTAGCCGTTAAGGCACCCGTACTGGCCCGCAAGATGAGTAGTAGCAAGGCCAGTCCCTGCCTGCCCGTCGGCCGGCATTCTGGGGAGCAAGGAAGCAAGCTCAGGCATCAGTCCTTGCAGGTAGCAGGTCTTACAATGACCGGCTGGAACGGAAATGGCTCGGGACACCTGAAGGGACGGCTACCACTAAGTGACACTTGATGGAGGTGGGGGCACGAAAAGCCAAAGGCAGCTGGTCTCCTGGCAGAGCCGATGCAACGGCCCCACCTCCCTTCTCTTCTGTCCATCTGCTCTGCCTGTCTGGGTGCAAGGGTAGACATGCCTTCAGACAGCTGCAGGTTCCAGAGCCGTGCCCCCTTCTTGCATGAGCATTTGATGAGGCATCGGATGGTTGTGGTGTTGGGGAGCAGATCAGGGCACTGCCTGATCTCTTCTCCCGCAGTTGGGGATGGAAGAAGACAGAGGCAGATCATGAGCCCAACAGATAGTCTCATAATGTGTGTTTGAGGTCGTAGAGTTTCATTAGAGTAGTTCTCCCCCTGTGGGCTGCGTGTTATATGCTGGATGGGCTTTGCATGCGCGTGTGAAGGAGGCACATAACTGGGCCAGCCTTCCTGTTTTTTTAAAAAAAGTCTGATTGTTTTACCTCTCTCTAATGGACCAAACAGCCCTCGCTTTCTCCCAGCTTCACTCAATTTTTGGCCTTTCAGATGCAAAAAAAAGGGGGAGAGAAAAGAATTTTAGCGATTTCTGTCCTCTCAGTGACTTGGGCAGACTTCCTCAATCTGTGGCTTCTTTGCCTGCTTCTGTTTTCAATGAATTGTCGAGTGATTTGGCCCAGTTTTTCTGCTGCGCTTGGAAAAAATGCAATCTTCCGTGTGTGCGTGTGCGAGAGAGAGACAGAGAGAGCGCACGAGCATATAACAAAGACTATCTCTGTGCTGGGGAGGAGGGTGCTCAGCAACTGGTGGGGGGGATGGGCAGTGGAAGGCACTGGTCGTTCAGCCCCGCTCAACCCATCCCTGTGCGGACTGCAAGCGGAAAACTCTAATAGCCAGTTATAAAAGTGGGACGAAGTCCATCCAGCTGTCGCTGCGTCAGCTCTTCACTCTTTGTGGATAATTTTAATGCATAAGAACACAAGAAGAGCCAGGATCAGGTCAGTGGCCCCTCTAGTCTGGCATTCTGTTCTCACAGTGCCCAACCAGGTGCCCGCGGAAAGCCTGCAGACAAGGACCTGAGTGCACAGAGCACTCTCCCCTCCTGCAGTTCCCAGTAACTGGTATTTGGATGCATCCTGCCTCTGACTGTGGAGGCAGAGCGTGGCCATCGTGGCTAGTGGCCCTTAACAGCCTTATACTCCGAGAATTTGTCTAATCCTCTTTAAAGTCATCTAAGTTGGTGGCCATCACTACCTCTTCTGGGAGCAAATCTTAATAGTTTAACTATGCGCTGTGCGAAGGAGGGTTTTGTTTTGTCTGTTCTGAATCTCCCCACACTGTTTCATTTGATGTCCACGAGTTCTAGTGTTATGAGTCAGAGGGGGGAAAACTTTTCTCTATCCACTTTCTCCACACCGTGTATAATATTATGTGGCTGGTCTCCAAATCCTATCGGCCCCAGTGGCCAGAGATGATGATGATGGTGGGAGCTGTAGGCAGAGAGGCTTAAGTTCTTTTCCAGTGTGGTTAATTTCCTACACAGAGAAGGGACAGGGTTCAGGTTAACTTGTGATCCAGCCCAGCCTGCTTGCTTTCAGTTTCACGTTGGTTTTCCTTAGTGGAGCCTTCTTTCTTTCTTTAGAGGTTCCATGCGGTGGTGAGCGTTGGCTCAGATGAAAGTGGCACAATTTTAAGAAGCACCTTTTGCCATGTGGAAGGGACGTGAGTTTCATGGCAGGGAGGGGTACATAGCCCAGTGTGAGAACTGACCGTCTCTTTTCATCACCCGCTGGGTCTGATCTGCACTTTTGAATGACAGTTGTTTTTAACTCCTCCTCCTGGTGGCGGACTTGTGGCCTGTTCCGCGTCAACCTGTTCCGCCTGTCTCAAACAGGTTATTTGGTTGTTTACGTCCTCATCTTGCTCAGGGCAGTGTACATATTCTCCCTTCCCACAGCCCACCATCCTGCAGCTCTTGCAAGTAATTGCCCCAAGGTACCCAACGAGTGTCGCAGCTGAGCAGCGGTTCAGTTATTGATCTCCCTGGTCCCATTTTGCTGTCAAACCCTACACGCTGCCAAATCCACAGCTCTGTGCCTACTCCATAAGCTGAAGGTGTGTCCTGCGAGGGACCTTAAGAGCTGCTGTTCTGGGGCAGTGCTGGGAGTCTAGTCTGTAAAATCCTTGGTGCCTCTTTGCAAAGCCTGCCGTTCCCAGGGTGGTAGTTTTAAAAGCAGGTGCCCCCCTGCAAAAAGGACAAGTTGTTCAGCTTGTAAGCAGCTAACCTTGTCATTTATGTTTTGAGATGGGTGGAGTGGCAACACTTGGGGGGCCCTGCCCTGTGTCACCTTCAGCTAGCAGCCAAGAGATTTAACAGGGTAGGAACTGTACAACCGTATGCTCAGAGTCTGGGTTCAGAGACCTCATTGGATAAATTCACGCATCACAGTAAGTCGTAGTTAACAGTTTGCCACAAACGCATCTACTTTGGCCGTTTTGTTCCTCCCCAACATTTGCAAGGAGGAGCAAAGCGGGTGCGATCAGCTTGTACATGGTAAACCATGGTTTGTGACTTGCAGCACCATGCAAACAAAGCTGTGAAAGCAACACCGAGAGCACAAGCTGTCCGGTTCCTGCCTTGGGTGAGCTGATGTTGTGCTGTGTTTTCCCTCTGGGGCCTCACTCTGTGACACTGCTTAAGAGAGTTTGATTCCCTTCTTCCACTGCCCAGTTCCTCATGGGGACTGTAGGTGAGATGGCAAGTCCTAGTTTTTCACTCTGTGTGTTTGTGCATGCGTGTGCGTGCTATCGCCCTGTATTTTTAAATACCTTCATATAGAAGGGTTCATCTTGTTACATTCTCTCCATTCCCCAACCCTCTAGGATTTTCGGCTTAGGATCTCTTCCTCCTCTTAAGTGCCCTTCATTTACCCAGATTTCCACCTCTTGCCCTCTAAGGCTGGTTCACGCATAACACCAAGGTTTATTAACTTGCCAACAAACCATGATGATGATAATAATAATAATAATAATAATTTTATTTATTGGTCGCCTATCTGTCCAGGTTAATGGACACTCTAGGCGACTTACAATAAAAAACAATCCAGCATATACAATATACAAAATAAAACACAGTCATAGTCAATTTAAAATCAGTTTCCAATTAAAACATCATAAAACTAACCCTCCCCAATCCCATAGGCCTGCCTGAATAGCCAGGTTTTTAAGGCTCGGCGAAAACCTGTCAGGGAGGGAGTATGTCGAAGATCAAGAGGAAGGGAGTTCCAGAGGGTGGGGGCCAGAATCAAGAAAGCCCTCTCTCTGGTCCGCATCAGCCTAGCTATTTTAACCGGTGGGACCGAGAGAAGGTCTTGTGAGGCTGATCTTGTCAGGCGGCATAATTGGTGACTCTGGAGGCGCTCCTTCAGATAAACTGGGCCGAAACCGTTTAGGGTTTTAAAGGTCAATACCAACACCTTGAATTTGGCCCGGTAGACAACTGGTAGCCAGTGAAGATCCATTAACACTGGAGTGATGTGATCACGGCGATGGCTGTGCTTGATCAAGCGCGCCGCCGCATTCTGTACCAGCTGTAACTTCCAGACCGTTTTCAAGGGTAACCCCACGTAGAGCGCATTACAGTAGTCTAAGCGAGAGGAGACCAGGGCATGTATCACTTGTGGGAGCAGATGAACAGGAAGGTAGGGACGCAGCCTTTGTATCAGACGTAATTGATACCAAGCTGCCCGACTCACTGCTGACACCTGAGCCTCCATGGACAGCTGGGAGTCAAGAATGACCCCAAGGCTGCGGACCTGGTCTTTCAGGGGTAATCTCACCCCATTAAGCATCAGGTCTGTAATACCCAGCCTCCCTTTGTCTCCCACAAGCAACACCTCGGTCTTGTCAGGATTCAGCTTCAGCCTGTTCTCTCCCATCCATCCACTTACGGATTCCAGGCACTTGGACATGGTATCTACAGCCAACTCTGGTGAGGACTTAAATGAGAGATAGAGCTGAGTGTCATCCGCATATTGGTGACACTTCAGCCCAAAACTCCTGATGATGGCCCCCAGTGGTTTCACATAGATGTTAAACAGCATGGGAGAGAGGATAGAGCCCTGTGGTACTCCACAATTAAGAGACCAAGGGTCTGAAACCTCATCTCCCAAAGCTACCCTCTGGTGCCTATTTGAGAGATAGGAATGGAACCACTGTAAAACAGTGCCCCCCATTCCCAATCCCTCAAGGCGATCCAAAAGGATACCGTGGTCAACGGTATCGAAAGCCGCTGAGAGGTCTAGGAGGACGAGGAAGGTATACTCCCCCCTGTCCAGCGCCCTCTTCATATCATCCACCAGAGCGACCAAGGCTGTTTCAGTTCCATGCCCAGTCCTGAAACCTGATTAGAATGGATCTAAATAATCCTTTTCCTCCAAGTGTGTCTGTAACAGTTTGGCCACCACTCGCTCAATCACCTTGCCCAAGAATGGTAAGTTAGATACTGGGCGGGTTATTCAGTTCTCGGGGATCCAAGGAGGGTTTTTTTAAGATGGGCTTTATCACCGCTTCCTTGAGGGCTAATGGCATTGCACCCTCTTTCAAGGATGCATTTACCATTGCCTTGATCCCTTCGCTCAGTCTCTCCTTGCAGCTCATAACAAGCCATGAAGGGCAAGGATCAAACAGACAGGTGGTTGGCTTCACGGTACCAAGCACCTTGTCCACTTCCTCAGAGAGAAGAGGCTGAAACCGATCCCACCGGACCGGAATGCAACTGGCCGACCCTGGCCCACTACCTGTATCCATGGCGAGCGGAATCGTGCTCTTCAGGCGCTCGACTTTATCAGCAAAGTGTTTAGCAAAATTATCACAGGAGATTTTCGATTGCTCCATGGGTTCCTGAGCAACTGGACCGACCAGGCTTCGGACCACTTGGAACAATCTCCTGGGACAACACTCTGCTGACGCAATAGAGGCAGCAAAGAACTCCCTGTTTGTTGTCTTTATTGCCACTTGGTAGGCAGTGATTGCTGCTCTAACCAGTGTCCGATCGTCTTCAGTGCGAGATTTCCGCCACCGGTGCTCAAGTCGTCTCACCTCCTGCCTCAGACCCCGCAACCATGGTGTATACCAGGGTGCTGTCTGAGTTCTATTCAGGGGGAGAGGATGTTTCGGGGCCACCCGATCCAAAGCCCCAGTGATCTCCCGATTCCACTTCATCACCAGGGCTTCGACCGGGCGACCTTCAGTCAGCTCCAAATTACCCAGCGCATTCAGGAATCCCTGAGGTTCCATCAGGCGTCTAGGGCGGACCATCTTAATAGGTCCTTGTTCCCTACGGAGGGTGTGTGGCATCGAGAGGTCTATATTCACCAGGTAGTGATCTGACCATGACACAGGGTTAGAAGAAACAACCCTCCCTTTCAGAACACTTCCCTCCCCTCCCGAGACAAGCACAAGGTCAATAGCATGACCAGCTACATGGGTGGGCCCTGTATTACTGAGGTGCAGATCCCAAGAAGTCATGGTTTCAATGAAATCCCGAGGGGCTCCCATGAGGATAGACTCAGCGTGTACGTTAAAATCCCCCACAACCAAAAGGTTGGGGGAACGTAACCGCACGTCCGAGACCACCTCAAGCACCTCGGTCATGATCTGAAGCCATGGTTTGTTGTAAGGTTTATGAACCTTGGTTTGTTTTTTAACTGTGGTTTGGAGTGGCATGTGAGCCCAGCCCCCTTCCTTAACCATGGCTTTCTTTTTTGGCCATCCCACCCTAGACGCTCACCAAGCTACTAAGGCGTGAGCTGAGAGCAGCTGGCAAACAAACCAAGCTTTGGAGAAGTGAGCCATGGTTTGTGAAAACAAACCGTGGCTTAGCATTAAGTGTGAACCAGGCCTGTCCCTTGTCCTTCTCTCAGTACCCGAGTGTCTTCATTCTTCCAAGTTAACTTACATAATTCGTTTCCGCAGGCTACAGGCAGCGCGGTTAGGTTAGAGGACCTTTGAATAAGGTTATAGGGTAGGTCTGTCAATCCCTCGTAACCTGGATAGGTTAAATCAGGGATGGGAATCTTGTGGCCCTGCAACTACCAGCAGCCGTCATGGCCAGTGGTCAGGAACGACGATGGGAATTGTAGCGCATCAGCAACAGGCACCCCATCCCTGGCTTAAATGGGGCTTCTACCACCAGAGGGCGCGTACCTCTGAATACTGGGAGCCAACAGCCGAAGGGGCTGCCCCCTCTGCACCTGAGTCCTTGGATGCCTCTTGCTGTCCCGCGTCGGAAGCAAAATGCTAACTCTGCGCCCCCACCCTCATGCAGGAGGGCAGAACATCCCATCGACGAGGTTGTGTGTGCACGCAGGGGGGAGTTGTTGTTTTGCAGTGCAAAACTTCAGTAATTTGTTCTGTGTTTAAGTGGGGCTGTTGGAGAGAAGGGGCTGGGAGGGGGGGAGAGGGTGTACAAAAAGCCAGATTTTTAAACTCTTGCCTTTTCTCTCCTCAACTTTCTCCCCTCCCTCCTTTTTTTATTAAAAAATAAAACTTCCCACCTCCCTCCCTCTCATCCATTTCTCAGGAGTTGCCATCGAGTACGGAGAGCCTTGATAGATCATTTTGCTCCGTAAGTGGCCTGCGTTTAGCTTTTTTTTCCCTTCGTCCTCTCCGCAACCCCTCCCAGCAATTGGGCTGCCTGCTTTTTTCACCCCCTCCCTGTGATTTAAAACAAAAATAAATTATTTCTTCTGCAGCAGCATTTCCTCTGTGTCGTCATATAAGCCACTTTGCTAAGCCACTGGTCACTTTGGCAAATGCATTGTGCAAACCAGCAAGGCAAATCCATTCTCCCCTCTTCCCCTCTTGTCTTTTCCTCCACACTCCACTTTAAAAAAAAAAAAAAAATCGCCCCAGCAAGCCAAATACTACACTGTTGTGAGCCATTTTTGGCTCAGCCGCTTTGGTAAATTGATCTCCTTAACATCCGTGCGTCTGTCTCTCTTTCTCTTCCGCTGCTCACGCGCCACCTGTGTGCATGCTGAGCTAGGGAGCGTGGCATGTAGAACTGCATGGTATGAAGGCTCTACAGCACGAGACATCTCATCTATATTAAGACGGATGTCAACTGCAGACCTGCACCTTGTCTAGCTTTACAGTGTCCTGTTCCACACATCATGCTAAATCATGGTTAGCGTCAGCCATAGTTAATAAACCATGGTTAAAGGTGAGGCGTTGGGCAGACGTTTGCTTGGTTTATTAAATCATATAATAATTAAAAGCAGCAGCCAGAGCAGGTGTGCCTTGAAAGCAATGTGATTTTTTTTTTAACTCCCTTCACTCGTCGGAACTTTTGGACAGCGACAGCTCCTTAAACATGATTAAACATGGACAGCCATCTGTCAGGAAAGCTTGGATTCCTGCACTGAGCAGGGGGTTGGACTTGATGGCCTTATAGGCCCCTTCCAACTCTACTGTTCTATGAATCTATGATTACGAAGCAGGTCTGGGTTCACGCATAGCTAGAGTCAACATTAACCAAGGTTTATAAACCAGCTCCGAACTTTGGTTAACCAGCAGCCTTTGACCATAGATGTTAAACCATAGTTAAGCTCCTGAGCTGGGCCCACTTATAACACTAAGCCATCATTTAATAAACCATAGTTTCACAAACCATATCATAGTTTAACGGATCGTAGTTTAATAAACTATGGTATAGTGTTTACCAGCCAGTAAACGCTCAGTAGGGGCAGCTGTGGCTCATTAGAGGAGTCTAATCGGGGCTGGTTGCTTTGGATCTTTTCCCCGTGAGGTGGCTTCTCCCAAGGTGGTCTTCTAAGAGTAGCAGCCTTCAGTGGGAATGTGAGCACACCTGGGCGTCAGTATTACTAGGTGATCTGTGCAACACTCTCTGCCTCCCGCTCCACCTAAAGGACTGGGACTGCCCGAAAGCTGCCACCCTCTGCGTAATCCCACTCACCATACTGCTGCCATTTGAAATCTGAAAGCAGGGTGCTGTTTCCGTGTAACCTCTGCCTCCCCATCTGCCTCCCAGACCAGGTATGTGCGGGGGGTGAGATATTGCCAGGATGACAGGATAGATGGTCCCACAAAGATCTCTTAAGTCCAAACAAGCAATGACTATTTCCCAGCCATAGTATGGCCCAGTATTCCTTGCTTACGCAGTCTCCCCTTCCCCTGCCCCATTCCCCCAGTTCTAGCTAGCCCCACCCCACCATCTCGAAATTATGGAAGCTAAGCCCGCTTACAGAAACACATCCAGTTGTTCAAGTTTCCTGAAGCACCTGTTTTTTGCCCCTCTTGCATCTAGAATTCTAGGCCTCCTACAAAGCTATCAGTTTATTAACATCTCCCCTTTCAAGCTGTTTGTGCCTCTCCCCCCCCCCACACTTCCTGGTAGCATTTTTTTCATGGTTTTATTGTTGGCATTGCATAAGCCCAAAAGACGATAAGGCCTTTTACATATAGGACAATCTTTTGTGAATTCATGCCATTGGTGAAGAGTTCAGCATCCCAAGAATTTTGGGGGGGTTTTTTGTTTTTGTTTTTTTAAATTAAGTTACTTTCCCTTAGTATTGCAAAGTTAGACGAGAAAGGAATATATTGCGTTTACGAGTGACTTATTATTTGTTGATAAAGCACCTAAACTTTTACTAAGCCCCGTACATGCAGACTTTCTGAAAAAAACAAGACAGTCTGTGTTGCCGGCAGGCTTAGCAAGCTAACAGATGCAGTGCAAAAGGAAAAGGGAGTGTGGAGGGAAGTGGAAGGCAGACAAACCCAGAGACTAATTTTTGAAAGATGCAAGAACTGACTTGTCCCTTGGGCTCTCAGCGATGGAGCTGGTTTTGCAAACTGGACCACGCAGCAGAATTTTTCAACCTGAATTATGTGTTCTTTTCTCTCTTTGGTGCAAAGGTTTTTTTCATTATTATTTATTTTATTTTTTATAAAAAAATCTGGATGCACAATGGGGGGCAGGGAAATCTCTCCACAAGTGACCTGCCTTGAAGATCTGGCCTTTAAAAAGGAAGAGGTGTATAGAACGGTAATTGAATCGCTTGTACCAGGCCACCGGTCTCCTTCCCCCCTCCCCCCACCTCCTGTCTCAAGTTAGCAATTAAAAGAGGAAATGCTGTTCTTTCTGCTGCTCCTAAATTGTTGTATGTATATTTTTAATTTGGCACGCCGTGTGTTTGGTAGGAATTTTCAGTTGCTCTCCTTTTTCTCCTCTCCCTTTCCCCAAAATAATGAAAATTGGCCCCACTTTTTCCCTTTCTGTTGAATTATTTTCTTCTTGCTAATCATTCCTCCTGCATTTTCTCTGAGGATACATTCTCTCTCTCTCTCTCCTGCTTCTTGATAACGGGGTGGGATGGACAAATGAGTTAGTGGCAAGAAGGTAGGAGCGGACTTGAGGGAAACATCTTCAGTTACTCCAATCAAGAGCATCTCCCTGTCTATAAACCCATTATTTTCCGATTCAATCCGCACAGCTCCTCTGTCTCGAGTCCCTCCCCTGTGGATCCAGTGAGGGATGGGGGAAGGCATGCGCTTCCCAAAACGGCACGCCAGCTGGGATGCAGCTATCCGTGGGAATGTGCGCTTCTGCAGAATTTTGGGATGCAGGTCTGCAAGTAAAATGTGTGTACCCCATAAAAATGCATCCGTTTGTGAAGGTCTCCTAGAGAAACGTGTCTAGTAGAATAGCTTACACAAAAGTGACTCTTGGGGGAAATTGTGTCCCCAAATGTGCACCTTAGGGGAAAATCGCATCCAAAAAAATGTGTGTTTTAGGAATAATGTGCGCTAAAATGCTAACAAATTTTTGTGAGGACTTTAAAAAAACACCTGCAAAGAGTGATGTGGAAATACCCCAAACTCAATTTAAGACTGGAAAAAGCTGCGTAACCAACAGATTCCCCTTCCTCTAGCTTCATTCCATGCCATCTGGCTCCTTTTCAGTCCATTCGGGCACTTCCAGGTTTCAGCAGCGCCTGCCTCTTCCTTGGATGGCCCTCCCCATTATAATAATAATAATGTTATTGCTGGTAAATAAAGTGGCTAAAGTTTCCAGTGCACCTGCATAGTCCAGTGATGGGGTGGGGGGCCAGCCCCTGTGCGCAAGCTTCTGATCACTCTTAAATGAAGTTCATTTCGTTATAATTACATATGTTCGCAATGATCGCTTGTCATCTTCTCCTGCCTCCACCTCCCCATCCCTCTCTAAGGGGGGCAGCAGTTGTTCCTTGGCGACGTGGCACTGCTCAGAGGAACCGTTCTTACGGTAGTTGCATTGTGGGTGGGTTCTGGGGCCAAATCTCAGAGGGCAGGTATGTAAGACATGGAAGGAAGGGTTGCCTTCATCTCAAGAGGCTGTCGAATTGTCCCTGCCGTTGGAAGCACCACCTGAGATGCCTTTTCGTAGAGAATGCTCCAACACCAAGCGGGCAGGATTTCTGAAAGGTCAGCCATCAGCTGTTCCTGTAACTTTTGTGGATTTTTGTTTGTTTGTTTCCGGGTGTGGAGGGATCTGTGCTCCTCTTCTGGTGTTGGGGGTGTATGTGGAGCGGTGCCTTTAATGCTGCCCCCTTTCTCTGCCCCCTTGTTTCCATGCTGCCCTGTAACACCCCCATTTCCATATTTCCTTAATTGCTCTACTCTAGAGGTGGTCCGGAGGCAGGACCCCAGGATGCTGCCTCAGCACAAACGAGGCCGTTTGCGTGCCTAGCCCAATACAGCATCGTCTGCTCTCTTTGCCTTGCGGCCTTTCTGTGCTCTGTGGGAGAGAAGAGCCTTTTCTGTCGGGGATCTTTTTCAGCTGAAGATGCCTTTGGAGACTGAACCTGGGACATTCTGCACGCCGAGCAGGCGCTCGGTTGTCCCCCCTCTCCCATGCTAGATCGTAGGGAAGGGTCACAGCTCTGAAACCCTGGAGAGCTGCTGCCAGTCAGAGTAGTCAGTCCTGAGCTGGTTGGACCCAACGGTCTGACAGGATAAGGCAGCTTCCTGTGTTTGCTGATGGACCACCAGCCACAGTCCAGTGGAGCAACTGCTGGCTGCTGCGACTCTTGCCAGGAATGTGGGGCTCCCGTAGGCATCTGCCTGCCCCTGTGAGGACAGGATGCTGGACTAGATGGGGCTGCCCTTTGGCCAGATCCCACTCCTGTGGGGCTCTTCTTACGTTCTTATAACTCGCTCAAATGCAGACAGTTGCATTCCCTCCATTGCCCGGCACGGATGTATTTTAACACCTTAACCGTGGGGAGATCCTGAATATTTCCCTCTTTGTTTTATAACAGTGCTAGAGCCCATCTAAGGATCACTGAGTTTCACTTGGAGGGGGCAGCGGGGAGAGAAGCCTGGCTGCAGAGAGCTGGAGCCAGCCCACCCTGATCTTACCCTGACGGGCAGTGGTTTTCTGGGGTCTCAGGTGGGAAAGGCTTTCCCCGCTCTGCAAACCATAGACGCCAGAGATCTCCTACATGGTCTAGCACGTTGCTCTGCCGCTGAACCCCTGGCCTGATTTCTTCCTCTCCCACCCCTTGGAAAAAACTCAGGTTCTGGAAAACCCAGAATTGTTCATTCCACAGTCTTCTGTAAAAATGCGTTAGGCCTGATTATCTGGAAGTTAGTCTCGTTGGGGTGGGCTTCTTTAGCAAACAGGGCTGTGGAGAACTGAATCCTGGTTTTGTTAAAAGCATGCCCTCGTTTGCTGCTTTGGGGGCTGTGCAGGAACACCATTTGTGTGTTTTTGTGGGGGGGGGATTAGTTGTTCTAGAGTAGGGAACACCCCAGCAGCTGTTGCAGTGACTCTTAACACGTTCTATCATGGCGCAAGTCCCTGTTCCGTCAGATGTGGCCCACTTCCTCCAATGTGGGAGTTTAGGTGAAATAGGGGGTTTTCTGTTGACGACAAGCAGCCCTTAAAACACCCCACCCTCATGCCCCTCCCAAGGGTGCCAGGGCGCCTCCCACCCAGCCAGAGCAGCCTCTTTCCCCCCCCTTCTCTATGACTTGAAATGTCGATCCCAACTTATGCCTACCCTCTGAATAGGGTGTTCATGGTAAGCGGTATTCAGAGGGGGTTTCCCATTGCCTCCCTCTGAGGCTAGTCCTCCCCAGCTGGTGAGGGCCTGCTCAGCTTGCCACAGCTGCACAAGCCAGCCCCTTCCTTGTCCGCAACTGCCAGCTGGGGGGCAACTGGGCTCCTTGGGACTCTGCAGCTTGCCCACGGCTGCACAGGTGGCAGGACACGTAACCCCTGAGCCACTCACTGTGGGGGTGACCTTTAGCTGGCCCTTGACATCCAGGAGACACAAGTGGGGATTTGAACTCGCAGACTCTGGACTCCCAGCCAGGCTCTCCTCCCCACTGTGCTATACCAGCTGTCTTTATTTCCTTGCTAACTTTTCCTTCTCGCATGCCGTCTTTTTCATTGGCTTCATACGATTTATGCCCTTCTCCCTTTTTAAATGCATGCCTCTTTACCGTCACTGGTGCTTGGTTTTGGAGGTGGCAGCAACAAGAATGGCTTGTTTGTTTTAGACTGCTTTTTTTTTTTTTTACTTTTGGGGGAGCAATTTCTGAAGTGAGGTCAGCCGCTTCAGGAAGGGAGGTGTGTGGTAGCTGTGAGTGGTTTTGTGGGAGACTGGTTCTGCACCGCGGTGTCTAATAAAAAATGATGAGATGAAACATGTCACGTTTATTTAGTGGGTTTCCAGTACCCAAAGTGTACCACCATCTCAATCGGCCTCCCAACGGCCTTGTGGGGTAGACCAGCGTTGCTTTTTTATTGTGGGGTGGTGGCGTCTGAATATTTTCCTTAAAAACCCTGGTGGTGATCTCTTTGGCGAACTGACTTTTGAACAAGGTACCCACTGAGTTCATTGTTCAGTTCTCTTAGCCCAAGGATGGAGGAACATCTGTGGCCCTCCAGATGTTGGTTTATTTATTTGCTTCCTTGTTTGTTAGATTTATACCCCGCCCTTCCTCCCAGTAGGAGCCTGTTGCAGTTCTTGAACCACAACTCCCATGATCTTCCCTGACCATTGGTCATGCTGGCCGCTGGGCCTGGAGTTGGAGTCCATCATCGATGACAAGAGGGTCACAAGGATGTCTTAAACCTGACATTTTGTGCTTAATAATAAATAGAAACTCTCAGGTTTTTTTAAAAAAAGATTTGCACAGTGTTTTCCTTGCTAAGTTGTTTTTTGAATGCTGGAATCATTGTGGATGATTTGGACTTCATAACAGTGAGGGCAACCCCCACTGGAAGACCAGGATAGGTTCAAAAGATTCCTGACTTTTTGCACCCCCTGCTGGCTGCTTGGGGAGAGAGCAGTCTTTCTGGGTTGTGTGTGTGTGTGTGGAACTGACATGAATCAAGTGGGTTAAGCAATATTTGAAAAGATTTTGCTGAATTTTGAGCTGGGCGGCTTCAGATTTTGACACATCCGCAAGAAAAAGAGAATGTTCCGGGGAATCTTTGTGGGGGCCGCGGGTACAGAAGGCTCAAATGTGGATGTGCTGCTTTTCATAGTCCAGTGTCACCTCCATGCCCCACCAGTCATAGCACGTGGCTTCCCCCAAAGAATGCTGGGAATGGTGGTTTGTTAAGGGTGCTGGGAACTGTAGTTCTGCGAGGGGTAGACTACAGTTCCCAATATTTTTTGGAGGGGGAGCTGCCACAGAGAAAGCTCTCTCTGCGTGGGCTGCCAGACCCTCAAATTTTGACCATACTCAGCTCCACTGGTTGGCCACTGTGAGAACATGATATGCTGGGCTAGATGGGCCCCCTTTGGCCTGACCCAGCAGGTCCTTCTTATGTTCTTATGATACAACCCATTTTATTTATTTTATTTTATTTATATCCCGTCCTTCCTTTCGGAAAAAGCCCAGGGCGGCGAACGAAAACACAAAAAGCACTTTAAAACAGCTTAAAAACAAAAGACTTTAAAATATTAAAACAAAACATCTCAAAAAAATCTTTAAAAAAACAACTTGAAGAACATCTTAAAAAGCAATTCCAACACTGGCTCAGACTGCACAAGGTCTCTACTTAAAAGGTTTATATACCTAACGTTGGTGCTGCCCAGAGTAGACCCATTGAAATTAACGGGCATGACTAACTTAATGGGCATGACTTACTGTTTAGAAGGGCGGGATAGAAATACTTTAAATAAATAAATAAAATAACTTAGGGCCATTAATTCCAGTAGGTCTACTCTAAGTAGATATTAGTTTGATGCAACCCCATAGGTGGTGGGCAGAGGACTGAGCTAGGAGTACTGTTGGATCCAGCCCTGGTCATCCAGATAGTTTATTGGAATAGGAACGTTTATCTCATTGCGAGGAAAAGGAATATGATGGCCTCTTATAATTCTGGGCCTAAAGTGCTCAAGGCAGGCAACGGCTGTGCAAAAACTGGTTTCAACTTTCCCTCTCTCTTTCTCCCTCCCTCAAAACGGGGGGTGGGAACAAACCCCACAACCCTACATAGCCCATCCGACTTGCCCCAGAGCGAGAGTTCATCAAGTCGCTGATGGCAATCGGGAAGCGCCTGACGACACTGCCGACCAAGGAGCAGAAGACGCAGCGCCTCATCTCGGAGCTCTCCCTGCTCAACCACAAGCTGCCGGCCCGCGTCTGGCTCCCCACCGCTGGGTTTGACCACCACGTGGTGCGGGTCCCGCACACCCAGGCTGTGGTGCTGAACTCCAAGGACAAGGTAAGGGTGGCTGAGGAGGAGCTGGGCAATCTGGGGGGAGAGGGAGTCGCTTGCTTCTGCAGTCCAAGGGCAATTGGCCCTTGGAGCTGAGGGCCCTTTGTGGCAAGATGGTGGGTCGCTGCACGGGGCCAGGCTGGTCGTTCTCCTTGCCTTGATCCCCTTCCCAAGAGGATGGGAGTGCAGAGTGGCCGTTGGATGGAGCCAGAGAGGAGGTTCCCTTCAGCTCTGCAGCCATACAGACGATTGCAGTCGGAGCCGTGCATCCTTTCTCGTTAGCAGGGGGTCGTCAGCCTTGAGAGTGGAGGGAAGCTGCTGGGTGTGTTGTGCTACCACCACCCACTAGAATGTGGGCAGCTGCCTTTGCAGAGTCAGAGCCTTGGTCCATCTAGCTCAGTATTATCTACACTGACTGGCAGCAGCTCTCCAGGATTTCAGGCAGGGAGTCCTTCCCAGCCTTACCTAACAAAGGATCATAGTAAAACTTCCTTTCCACTTCATCAACCTTTGTAAATCAGAATGCCTCTATTATTAATTAATTAAATTAATTAATTACATTTATTTCTCGCCTTTCCTCCCAGAAGGAGCCCAGGTCAGCAAGCAAACGACGATACACTAAAAACAAAGAGAATATATTAAAAACAAAACATCTCTTTAAAACAAAGTTGTTAAAAGCATCTTAAAAACAATTCCAGCACAGATGCAGACTGCCATAAGGCCTCTACTTAAAAGCGTCTCTTTCTCACCACCCCCACCCACCATCCTTTTCCAGGCTCCTTATCTAATCTACGTGGAAGTACTTGAATGTGAAAATTTCGACACCACTAACGTTCCGGCCCGGATCCCGGAGAACCGCATCCGCAGCACACGGTCCGTGGAGAACCTCCCGGAATGCGGGATCACGCACGAGCAGCGGGCCAGCAGCTTCACCACGGTTCCCAACTACGATAACGATGACGAAGCATGGTCCGTGGATGATATCGGGGAGCTGCAAGTGGAGGTAAAAGCGCCTCGGGCCCAGTCGACACTGCACAGCCCATCCTGAAATAAATCTCTCGCTCGCTCTTGCCCCCTTTGCAGAAGCCTAAAACTTAGCCAGTGTCCCTTGCAATGTTTAACCCTGAGCAGAGTACCAATGTGGTCAGGGTCCTGCCTTTGCTATTGGGAATCAGAGGCGGGGAGAGGTGCTGTTGCAGTCAGGTCCTGCTCACGGGTTTCCCAGCAGAAGCACCTGGTTGGTGACTGCGAGAACAGGGTGCTGGACTAGATGGGCCGCCTTTGGCCTGATCCAACAGGCTCTTCTGACGTTCGTATGCGTTGCAGTTGGCCTAAAAGTGCGACGGCTGGCAAGCCCTTCCGTTCAGCTCTTGCTACAGGCTCACCTGGTAGCCCTAGAGAAGTCATGCTCAATACATGAAGCTGGGACGAGTTGTTACTCCAGCCTATCTTATTTGGGCCACATTCACACCATCTATTTATTCCACTGCTATTCCGCTTTAAACAGTCATGGCTTCCCCCAAAGAATCCAGGGAAGTGTAGTTTGCGAAGGGTGCTGAGAGTTGTTAGGAGATCCCCATTCCTCCCCACAGAGTTACGATTCCCTGAGTGGCTTCATAATCCCTTTTCCCAGGGAGCTCTGGGAATTGCACCTCTGCAAGGGGAACAGGGATCTCCTAACAACTCTCGGCATCCTTCGCAAACTACAGTTCCCAGCATACTTTGGGGGAAGCCATGACTGTTCAGAGTGGAATAATAGTGGAATAAATGCGCAGTGTGAATGCAGCCTTGGTCAGAGGCAGCATGCTTCTGAATGCCAGTTTCTGGAAACCGCAGGAGGGGAGAGTACGAGGGTCTTCCCAGAGGCATCTAGTTGGCCACTGTGAGAACGGGATGCTGGGACTAGCCGGCTCTCTTCGGCCTGATCCACCTGCAAGGCTCTGTTTATGTTCTTACAGATGTAACGATGGCCACCAACTTGGGTGGCTTTAAATGAGGATTAGACATATTCATGGAGGGCAAGGCTATCAACGGCTATTAGCCACAATGGCTGTGCTGTGCCTCCTCTGTTGGAGGTGGTATGCCTCCCTGGGAAGAGTGCTGTTGCTGCGCTCGGGTCCTGCTTGTGGGCTTCCTTTTAGGGCATCTGCTTGGCCACTGTGAGAACAGGATGCTGGACTAGGTGGAGGCCCCCGTTGGCTCTTCTTGGGTTCTTAAGTCCCGCAGACCTTTGCCAGGCTGTTCCGTCATTGCAAAAGGCAGAGAAGACCCATCTACTCCCACTTTGTTTGAGTGCTTTGTTTTCTCTTCTCCTCCTCCAGCTCCCGGAGATGCACACCAACAGCTGTGACAACATCTCTCAGTTCTCTGTGGACAGCATCACCAGCCAGGAGAGCAAAGAGCCGGTCTTCATAGCTGCAGGAGATATCAGGTGAGGCAGAGTCATAGAATCATAGAATAGTAGAGTTGGAAGGGGCCTATAAGGCCATCGAGTCCAACCCCCTGCACAATGCAGGAATCCAAATCAAAGCATCCCCGACAGATGGCTGTCCAGCTGCCTCTTGAATGCCTCCAGGGTCGGAGAGCCCACTACCTCTCCAGGTCATTGATTCCATTGTCTTATGGCTCTAACAGTTAGGAAGTTTTTCCTGATGTCCAGTTGAAATCTGGCTTCCTGCAACTTGAGCCCATTATTCCATGTTCTGCACTCTGGGACGATCAAGAAGAGATCCCAGCCCTCCTCTATGTGACAACCTTTCATGTACTTGAAGAGTGCTATCATATCTCCCTCAGTCTTCTCTTCTCCAGGCTAAACATGCCCAGTCCTTTCGGTCTCTCCTCATAGGGCTTTGTTTCCAGTCCCCTGATCATCCTTGTTGCCCTCCTCTGAACCCGTTCCAGTTTGTCTGCATCCTTCTTGAAGTGCGGCGTCCAGCGAGTGGCAGGGAAAAGGACTCCTCTGGACTCAGTTTTTAGCCTGCAAGCCAGCTGAGTAGCCCCGAGGTCTGAAAATAATCGCCTCCCGTTCTAAAAGAAAGTAAAACCCCAAAACCTGAAAATGATCATCCCAGTTCCTCTTCTGTGTAGTGTACGGAAACTGCTGCTTGTGTGCTGCTGCATTGTCCTTTTTATCGGGACTCCTGACTTATCACCCCAGTTCTTCAAAAAAAATCCCAGGGAGGTCACATGTATTATATTTAGAATGTTCACTCTCGAATCGGAACCCACAGGCCACATACAGTGTGGCAAGATTTTGTGCACCAGTAGTAGTTACCTGTAGGAGAGTGATGATGGAAAAATAGCAATAATAAAAGCTAAGCTTTAGGGGGCTTGGTGCCCACTGGGGTGTTTATTCAAGAGTCATATTATTTCATGTTGCAGCTGTTTCTTTCTTTGTTTATATAACGTTGATATGTTTTTATAGTTTTTAAAATGTTTTATAGTGCTGGTCTTTGACCATAATAAATGATTGATCGATTGCGTGGCATATTCTTGGACACCCTGAAACGTGCACCTTCTCCCCCAGCCCTGGCAAAAGAGAAGCTTCTTGCCTGACATTTTCCTGCTCCTTCTGCAGGAGACGCCTCTCGGAACAGCTTGCGCACACTCCGACGTCATTCAGGAGGGACCCCGAGGACCCGTCTGCCGTTGCTCTGAAGGAACCCTGGCAGGAAAAAGTCAGGTAAAGGTGTTGCGGCCAGCGAGCATGATCCCTTCTTGGGCCTGGGCCTGGGGAGTCAGAACAAGCTACGGACAAGTCTTGGCATGCGCGTGCGCTCATCAGTAAAGGTCAGGCAGGTTTAATAGCTGACACTATGGGTTTAGCCAATGAGGGAGCCGATGAGCAATGAGCGAACAGGATAAGCTGTAACTGGGTCAGTTGACAGCAGATGTCAGCTGGATTGACCTGCAGCTCCCAGTCTAGCCTTTATTATCCATTATCCGGGGAGGTAGCCATTCCACAGTGGTAATGCATTGCAAAGGGGGTTTCATAAGCTCATGACAGGAAGGTCTCGTCCGCTGCTGACAGACGCGGCAGCTAAAATGAAGCCTCCACATTCAGGGACAGTCTACCTCTGAATGTCATTTGCTGGGGGAGAGACAACAGAGTGGAGGTGGCTGTGGCCTTCACACGCCTTCCTCGCTGGCTTTTTAGACACCTCTGCTGGAAACGGGATGCCAGACTTAGAGGCCTCTTTAGTCTAATCCAGCCGTTTTTATCGTTTTTTTACTTTTTGTAATGCCTTTTTTCATTGTCATGAATTAGCAAAATATTATAACAAGAAAGTATGTACAATTATGCATACTGATATTCAGCATAATAGCCCTGAATGTTAACTTATCTCGGGTATGAAAAGTAAACTTGGATTGCTTCTGCACACGAGTCTTAAGGACGTGGCTTGGCCTCTGGACAACAGCTGCGAGTCCCTTACGAGGGCAAGAAAGAGCTGCTCAGTGGGTAGCAGGGATTGGGTTCGCTGCCTAGTTCCAATCCACTTGTATTCCGATAGTCTGTCGTTCAATCCCGATTTGCCCTTTCTGTGTTCCGGCTTGTTTTGTACTTGCCGATTTGATCCACTGTTGTTTTTTTGGTGGCGAAAAAAAATTATGTAGTTTTTAACATAAATGCTTATGTAAATCATTGGAAGTTAATGGATAATATAGGGATTGTAATTACGAAGATGATTACGTAAAATCGGGGGGGAAATTCGCTGGAAAAAAAGCCATGCTGATTAAAGCTGCGGCCTGTTGCAAGAGATCAGTGCCAATCCGAAAAGACAGCAGACTGTCAGATTCAGTCAAAATCTGGTATTAAGTCCGATTTAGCGGATATTCTCTCCCATCCCTAGTGGGTAGAGCATCTGCTTTGCACACAGAAGGTCACAGGTTCAATCCCCAAAGGCGAACGTCCTTCCTGTTTCTCTGCAGACGGATCCGGGAAGGCTCTCCGTACGGCCACCTCCCAAACTGGCGTCTC
Source organism: Rhineura floridana (assembly GCF_030035675.1). NCBI lineage: Eukaryota > Metazoa > Chordata > Lepidosauria > Squamata > Rhineuridae > Rhineura > Rhineura floridana. The sequence goes on from NC_084501.1 coordinate 12,306,831, forward strand.
CTGTCCGTGATTGTGAAATGTGGGGACGATCTCCGGCAAGAGCTGCTGGCCTTCCAAGTTCTCAAACAGCTGCAGGTGGGGAACGACTCCTGGCTGTCTCACTCAGGAGCTGCTGAGGCTGTCTCGGTCATGTCGACTCAAGTCCTCTTGATTTATATACATCCCCTGTGGTGTGGTTTAGACCGTGGTCTGTTGAACAGATTGAAGCTTCAGAGTGGTACATCTTGAAGGGAGGGAAACATATGGGTACTACACTTTTGACACACACCCCCAACTCTTCTCTGTTTTAATCGGAGTTTAAATACACCCGAGAACCTTGGTTGGTAGACAAGATGTCATGCATACTCCAGATAAATAAATATAACTAAATGCATTTTCAAGAACCAGATATTTAACAGTGGTTGCAAGGTCTCTTGAGGAAGCTCTCTACAGACCTTGCTTTGCAGAACCTTCACCTCCCTCCCCCCCCCAAAAAAATCCACTCCTGCTTGGATTGCCCCCACAGTCTAGCGAAGCCTGTTAAAATATTGCATGGGATACTTTACGTGATGAACCTTCCTTCCCCCCACCAGCACAACCGGCTCCTGCTGCAAAATGCATTTTTGTGTCTCGTTTCCCCCCCTTTCAGTCCATCTGGGAACAGGAGCGCGTCCCCCTGTGGATCAAGCCATACAAAATCCTCGTAATCTCGGCTGACAGCGGCATGATCGAGCCAGTGGTCAACGCCGTCTCCATCCACCAGGTCAAGAAGCAATCGCAACTCTCCCTGCTGGATTACTTCCTGCAGGAGCACGGCAACTACACCACCGAGGCCTTCCTGACTGCCCAGCGCAACTTCGTGCAGAGCTGTGCCGGCTACTGCTTGGTCTGCTACCTGCTCCAGGTCAAAGACAGGTGTGTGTGTGTGTATTCTGTGTGAGGGAGGGAACCTCCTGGAGAAAACGGGTGAAGCAGGCATAGGAGGCACCCAAGATAAGAATCGAGGAGACAAGCCTTGTGTTTGCAAATTTCTCAGCGCAGGGTGGGTGGGAGCCCTGACTGCACCTGAGACAGGGGTTGGAGGTGGGAAGAAAATGAGTTTTTCATCTGAGGGGTACCTCTTGGTTCAGGTGTTGGAGGAGGAGGAGGTGGGTGGGTGGCGTTAGATGTGTTACAGGAGCAGCCCTTGATAGGTACCTCTGGGGAAAGCTCCCTTTGTGATCATTAGCTTCAGAGCCAAGTGAGTCTCTCTGCGATTCCTGAGAGATAAACATCCCCGTGTAGCCTGGATTTTGGCTTAGGGAGGGCCGACTCATCGCAGAGGTCAACACTCGCACTGCACTCAACAAACCTGCCTTCTACCTCGAAGCTAGAAGTGGGGGCAGGAGTGAGTAGAACAGTGGGTGTGGGAGGAGCATAAGGATTTTCATGATTCACCTGGTGCTCATGGAATCCTGCCACCTGGACAGCTGCGCAAGGCCTGTAGCTCAGTGGCAGAGCATCTGCCTTTCATGCAGAAGGTCCCAGGTTCAATCCCCATGGCATCATCTTCAGGGAGCTCTGGGGAAGAGACTCCCTGCCTGAAACCCTGGAGAGCCGCTGCTGCCAGCCAGCACTGAGCTAGATAGACTTGATGGCCTGACTCAGTGTGATGCCGCTTCCTGTGTTCCTCGGGTTGAGCTTTGCGTCTGTTACATAATAGGCATGAATCGCTTGACATTTTACAGCAGGAAGCTTACGTATGCGATGTGACAGACAGTTGATCCTTTCTGTCCTGCCTTTCCTCCCCCCCCCAAAAAAAAGGCATAATGGCAATATCTTGCTGGATGCGGACGGACACATAATCCACATAGATTTCGGGTTCATCCTCTCCAGCTCGCCCCGGAATCTTGGTTTCGAGACGTCGGCCTTCAAGCTCACTACGGAGTTTGTCGATGTAAGTTGCAGGGAAGAACTTCAACTGTGGATTTTAGCTGCGTTTCTTTCTTGCCTGGGAGAGTTTATTTTGATCGAGCGGTTTGTAAATCTTCTAAGGAAGTTTTGAGGAGGGGTGAAGAAGCCACTACTTAAGGGGTCTGATTAAGGACGTTTTGTTCTCTCTGTGATGTTGAGGTTAACCTGCCCCTGCTCAGTGAACAGAGTTTGCCATTCTCTGAAACCATCCCAGTAAATGTGTGAGGGAATCGGGAAGCTTCTGCATTCCTTGGGGCTGCTGCTGAAGTGGCACCGCAACATGCGTGTAGCAAAACAACAAGCTCATAAGAACATAAGAAGAGCCTGCTGGATCAGGCCAGTGGCCCATCTAGTCCAGCATCCTGTTCTCACAGTGGCCAACCAGGTGCCTGGGGGAAGCCCGCAAGCAGGACCTGACTGCAAGAACACTCTCCCCTCCTGAGGCTTCCGGCAACTGGTTTTCAGAAGCATGCTGCCTCTGACTAGGGTGGCAGAGCACAGCCATCATGGCTAGTAGCCATTGATAGCCCTGTCCTCCATGAATTTGTCTAATCTTCTTTTAAAGCCATCCAAGCTGGTGGCCATTACTGCATCTTGTGGGAGCAAATTCCATAGTTTAACTATGCACTGAGTAAAGAAGTACTTCCTTTTGTCTGTCCTGAATCTTCCAACATTCAGCTTCTTTGAATGTCCCCGAGTTCTAGTATTATGAGAGAGGGAGAAGAACTTTTCTCTATCCACTTTCTCAATGCCATGCATAATTTTATACACTAGTCCTTGGGGCTGATGACCTTCGAAACGGGAACAGCACCTGGTGACTTGGAAGCCACCGGCAGGGCTGAGTAGGATCGCCCAGCAGACAGGGGGAGGGTCTCTTGGGGCCCACGGTAGCTCTTTGCCCCCTCTCTGCCCCATTGGTTCAAAGGGATGGGGTGGCGTAATCAGGCCAAAAAATGGCGCCCTCCCCTTGGTGCTGAATGCTGGCCGTTCTGCGATGCCTGCCTCGGATTGCTGCTTCTGCAGTGTGGATGGAAGAATGTCTGTAGTCCTCCAGATGTTGCTGGACTCAGCTTCCATCGTTACCCCCGACCATTAGCCATGCCTGAGCTGATGGGAATTAGAGATCGGCAACAGCTGGAGAGCCTCCCATTCCTTCTCTCCGGCCTCTATAGCCTCCAGAAATTGGGGGTTTATAACACACAACACACAGACACCTGCTGTCCCTTTTTTTTTGCCTTGAGTGTGTTTCATGGTGGAGTAATTTCTATGGTTCAGTCCTTGCTCTCAGGTGGGGGTGGAGGAACATCTGTGCCCCGACTACCACCAGGTGCCCCGACTCCTATCTGCCCCTGCCAGCCAGTTCAGGGGTGATGATGGCAGGTGCAGCAATATCTGCGGGGCCACAGAGGCTCCCCTGTTCTTGCTCTATAGCAGCGGACCCCGAGCTCCCCAGACCGCACGGACCACTTGAAAATTGCCAAAGGCCTTGGCGGACCACTTAATGATGTTTGCCCCCTGCCTGTTGTAGCCATTGCAATGTGCTGTGCTACGCGCTGTGCGGCTTCAAACTGCTTCTTCTGTTGTGTTTCATTATGTTTCAATTCACATTTCCATAGAATTCAAACGGTAAGACAGAAAAGAAGCAACAGAAACACAATTAAAAAATCAATGTGAATATTTAATGCGGCCGTGCCGTGGGCCGCCCAAATGAAGCTCACCGGCCTTGGGTGGTCCACGGACCAGGGTGTGGGAACCTCTGATCTATAGCCTTCAGAATGTGGGCTGGGGGGTGGGTGGGTTCTGCAACATCCTCTTCCTCCCTTTCCTTGCGATGCACGTCTTTACCGTCCTTTTCCCCCTCCTTTCCCCGCCCCGCCACTCTCCAGGTCATGGGAGGTTTGGACGGCGACATGTTCAACTATTATAAGATGCTTATGTTGCAAGGCCTCATCGCTGCTCGGAAACACATGGATAAAGTTGTGCAGATCGTGGAGATAATGCAACAAGGTACATGTGTGTGTGTTTTGCTTTGGGGTACCTGTACGACTCTGGGGGTTCAGGCAGGGTCATCTGCCTTGAGAGAGTGGCTCCTCCAGATACAAGAAGATCCTTTCCTCCAACCGTCCATCCATCCATCCATCCATCCACCGAGGGACGCCTGTGTAGTCAGGCACAGGGATTTCTGTGACCTTGCAAAGGATTCTGGGAGCGCTGGCTGGGCCTGTGGACCCCAGTCATCTCCACACCCAACTGGTTAGCTTTCTTGCAACACGTACTAAGGTGATCAACTGCCTTTAAATGATCGTTTTAGTTGTTGAGTCTGCCTTTTGGTTAAATCTTGTGTCGTCCTAGATGTAATCCCACCAGGAAAGGTTCCCTTTTGAAGGAAGTACAAGAAACCATCTAAGCCATTTAGTTGTCCCTGAAGAGGCAGAAGTTCCAAAGTCTCCTAAAAGAGACAAATCTTTTAGAAAGGAGAGGGTTTTTAAAAATAATAAAATAATAATAACCAGAGCGCTTGTATCAGTTTGTCCTGCAGGTTGCCAGCAGTGCTTGGGCGAAACGCAGCAGAGTCAGGTCCCTGCAGTAGCTCAGGTCATCTGTGAGTGTCGAGAGCAGCATAATCGGATAAGTTGCTAGTCCATAAGAAAAGTAAAAACTGCCTTGCTCAGTCAGGCCAAAGGTCCGTCTGGTCTGGTGTTTGGTTTCCCATAGAGGCCAGTCAGACATCTTCTGGAAGTTCACAGAGAAGGTGACAGCTGACCCTTTATTTACCCCCAACATGTGACATTTTGGAGGTAGACTGTGTCTGAGCATGGAGGCTTCCCTTTAGCTGCCTACTGTAGCTGACAGCTACTGATACATTTGCCCTCCGTTAACTTTATTATGGCGGTGAATTGCATAATTCACATAGGGGAGGGTTTTTGTTTGTTTTTTGGAAAAAAGTTTCCCAACCCCCTCCCTAGAAGATTTCAGTGGCCCCTTACAAACCTCTTGGAGCAAGGCTGTCCAAGGTTTCCAAAACAGTGCCACCTGCAAATCCTTATCCCTCGAAAAAAGAAAAAGAGCTGTGTTTTATCTTTTTTAAAAGGAGGATGGTAATAGTGCTGTTTTGGAAAGAGCCGTGGGACGCTGCTTGGCACAGCATTTGAGTGCTGGCTTTAAAAGCCCTCAGCCCAGCCTTCGTCACCAGACTGGCACCTCCCAGATGTCTTGGACCACAACTCCCCTCAGCATCATGCGGGCGTCCTGACAGGGCTGATGGGAGTTGAAGTCTAAGTGCATCCGGCAGGGCCTCAGGTTGACAAAGACTGTGTTAAGGGCTGTCTGAAACACCACCTTCCCCGGTATGTACCTCTCTGGTCCTTAAAAAGGTGATTCGGCAAAGAGGAGTGAGGCCGATGGTTGTTCCTTTTTAGATGCCGTTTTTGTGCATGTGGGAATAGCTCTCGGGGAGCGTGTGAGAAAGAGCCAGACACAGATGGGGGCGTGATCCTTCCTTAAGAATAGGGGAAGCCGCCTTACGGCAACTCAGACTCTTGGTCTGTCGAGCCCAGCACTGGCAGCAACTCTTTGGCGTTCCAGGCAGGGAGGAGATGCCATTTGGGGATTGGGCCTGGGCGCTCTTGCATGTGAAGGAGCGGCTCTGCCACTGAGCTACGGCCCGTTCCCCTAAAAAGCAAGGAGGACGCCAATCCTCATGGTTCCAAATAAAGAACTGATTTAACAGGAACGCAGGACTCTGCTTTATACTAAGTCAGACCATTCGTCCACCTCCCTCAGTATTGCCTACTCTGACTGGCAGGGAGTCCAGCACCACCTGGAGATGCTGCCATTGGGGATTGAACCGGGGCCCTTCTGCACACAAAGCAGACGCTCTACCCACTGAGCGGCAGCCCTTCCCAGAGTGCACTTATATATCCCCTTCAAATCCTGGCTCCGCTGGGAACCCGCCTCAGTTTTTCCAGCTGCAGTATGTGAATAACAATCCTGACCCTACCTTACCAGGTTGCTGAGAGGGTGGATTGGACGTACTCAGGAAACATCTTACAGATGTGTTGAATATTATCTTGTTTGAGGATCTTGCTGACTATCTTCCTTCTCCTTGGGGTACTTAACGGTGATGAGCTTGAGGGCCAAGGGCGGTGACCGTGTGGGACCCAGTTTGTGAGGGGGCAGGGCTGGGGGGTGGGCATTCAGAGCAGGTTCAGACCCTCATGTTTACACTCAAGAAATACATTGTGGCTGAGGTTCCCAAATAGCGGCCCGCAAGCTTCATTCAGGAGTTAAGGGGCAGGTCCGCTTTAAATATAGCGATTTTCCATTGTGCTTTTATTTTCTTTTATATCCCATACAGTATATCATTGAGTTACCATTTAAATTCTGTAGAACACAAATTGTAGCACAAAGCACCATAAGAGATAAGAGGCAATGAAAAGTCAATGGAAAACCATTCAGCGGGTAGCGCAGTGCAGGGTGAGTGCTGCCAACAGGCAGAAGAAAATTATGAAGGGGGCCGACAAGACCCTCAGCAATTTTCAAGTGATCTGGGGGGGAGGACGTTTGGGAACTGCTGCATTATAGCACGTTATATTGACTACATTATGGCACATTTAATGCTAATCAGTTGCATACTTCAGGCAGCAGAAATATGGCTTGTCTCAGGGATGGGTTCGCGTGTCCCATCGCTTCATGACAGCAACCTCGAGCAATGGTTTGGGGTGTGCCGATGGACTGCAGCGGATGCGAATTAGGGGTGGCAGAAGAAAAACCTTCACGCCTTCGGCCACCAGACATCTAAAGCACGGAGAGCCCCCTTTCAGATGTGCAGGACTGGCCTTCCAGACACTGTGCCGTCCCCACAAACTCCAGCCTTCCCAACAGAGAGAAAGATTTTGTTTTCTATGCAGCCCTTGGGGAGTGGCCGGATGCTTTAAAACGGGTTTTCCAAAAGTGCGGTCCATGGACCACCCGCGGCCCGTGAGCTTCATCCATGAGGTGCTCAGCCGTCGTTCTTAGATCTCAGCAGTCCTGCCCAGAAGGGAGGAAGGACAGACTGGAAGGGACAAGAGGGTGGGGGAAAGGGGGCATTTGGAAGGAGCAGCAAAGTTGTAATTGTATTTTTCTTATGCTGTATTTTATTGTACTGCAACTTGCATTCCACGGAACGCAATAAAATGACACCATAAGAAATGAAAGAAGCAAGGAAAAGCACAGTTAAAAATAATCCAGCACCTAGCACGGTGCATTTCTATGGCGACGGCAGGCAGAAAAAACTATGAAGTGGTCCGCCGAGGCCCTCAGCGATTTTCGAGTGGTGGGCGCATTTGGGAACCGCTGCTGTACGACGTTTTCTCTCTCCCTCCTCCTCCTCAGGCTCCCAGCTGCCTTGTTTCCACGGCTCCAGCACCATCCGCAACCTGAAGGAGCGCTTCCACATGAACATGACGGAGGAGCAGTTGCAGCTGCTGATCGAGCAGATGGTGGACGGCAGCATGCGCTCCATCACCACCAAACTCTACGACGGCTTCCAGTACCTCACCAACGGCATCATGTGACCTGCCCGCAACGCCGGCCTCTTCCCCTCTCCCTACACGCGGCGGGATCCCACTCTTCCCCAAAGCCAGAGACCTGAAAACCTTCTCGGAGGGAGCGAGGGATGGGGGAACACCCCCCTTGCCCTCTCCTTCCTCCTGCGAGGCGCCGGCTGGGTTGTCGCCCTCTCAATCCGGGCACTGCTTTTAACTGGGTTCCTTTTTAGACACTGATGGGGTTGTGGGGTGTAAGGGGGGGGAAGAACCCCTCGAACTAAATAGAGAAACTTTTTTTTTCCGTGTGAAATCCTGAAGGATCATGTATAGAAAAGAAACCCTCTTGAGATTTTGCTTTTCTAAGCAAATACAAATAAGGGCAGAGCCTTCGATCTCTGGACGTGAGAAAAAAACAACAAACTATGTTGTCCCCCTGTGTCTCTGCCCCCACTTCATCCTTCCCCCCATTGTTTATTTCAGTATTATACCTCTCCTCCTCTGAACTCTCTCTCCCCCCACCCCCTCCAAACAATCTCACAAATGTTTTTATGGGTCCAGGGGAGACTGAGGGGCACAGTGGGAAAAGAGAGAGAGAGAGATTATCCTTGCAACAGCTCTGGGAAATTGTGCGTTTCTGAGCCTTCTGTTTCAAGGCCACTTTCTTCCCACCGCACCCCCTTGGGTTGTAGTGTGGGGGGGTGAGGGGTACTCCTCCCCTTGGCCAACTTCCAAACCTATGCATGGTGGGTTTTCTTCCGCGTGCGTTTGTGCATTTATGTCGAGACGATAAAATTCCCCACGGCTGCCACTCACCTGTATTACTTCCTGCACATTTTAATGCAAGGTGTTGGTTGCAAGTTGCACAAAGCCGGTTTCTGTATTTCTTACCGCTTCTCAGAGCACAGTTTTGGGCGTTACTTGGCCATCAGCGATGGGGCATGTAGGCACTGAAGTCTTTGCTCACAGCGGAAGCACTGCAGGGGTTTCATCTTGCACCTCTTTTACACACACGCGAGACTTCATTGCATGGGAAGCATCCAGGGCTGCTTGGCAATAATAACTGGGAGTTTTTAAGTGTTTACTTAAATCTGTGTTGTGTTGAAATCAACCTTAGCACTGCTGCAGAAAATCTCCCCCCACATAAATTCAGTGGTGGGGACCACCTCCTTAGCTGTGACGCGTTAAAACATCCTCACCCTTGTTTCTAGTGTGTTTGGCCAATTGGCCATCCTCTTTCTCCCTCTCTCTCTCTCTTTGGGGGTCACACAGAATATTCCCCCTAGTCTTGTGTCTCTTCCCTCTTTTTTTAATCTTTCCTTCGTATCTGTTGCCCCTGTTTACAGCTCCCGGCAGAGTGACGAAGCAGAGGTGTGGGCCTCTCCCATGCCATGCCATTGCTAGGACTCCCAAGGGGCCGCGTCCCCTTCTTCAGCCGAGTTGCCCTCCCCCAGCCCTTTTGGGCCACAGATAGTGCCTTCTTCGCCTTTGCTCACGTTAGTGAGCCCTCCCCCTTTAAAAAAGCCACCACCATCAAGCGTGGAAGGTGTTCCAAATGACCACTGGGATGCAGCTCCCTGGGGATGCAAATGATTTTTGCATTATGAATTTCAGAAATAACTCTCCGTGTCTCTGTGTGTGTGGGAGGGAAATGCGTTTGACTAAACCGCCACCGCCCCCCAGACTCGGTTGGTACTTTTGACTCACTGAAAGATTGACGGCCTGTTTGGTTCTGCGGTGGGTGGGGGAACGACCCAGTTTCATGTATGAAAATCTGAAATTCTGCCTTGGGAGAGTGGGGAGGTGGAGCAATGCCATGTGACTGGGGTGTGTGTGCGTTTGTGAGCCCGTCTACGATACCTTAATGTGCATCTGTTTTCTTTCTTGCACAGGCTTCCTGTTGGCCTCTTCCCCAAATCTCCTCCCTGTATATGATTTTATTTTTCATGCTATGCCACGGGTCCGTGTGTGCATTATGTGCAGCGCTTAACGTCATGCCGTGCTAAAAAAAAATATCACTTTTTATTTTTGCACGAGACCATATATTGAGGGGAGATCAGCTTGGAAACTGATGCATAGATTGCAAAGACGTGGCAGATCACATTCCTTGTCTGTGTGTATGTGTGTGTTGTTTTCAAATGTACAAGTTCACTGAGCCCTTTTAAAAAAAAAATGTGATGAAATTGGGGGAAACTGTCAGCTGGATGTTGTGGCCAGATGACCCTGTGGGGGTTCTGATGTAGCAATCGCATTACTGCAGATAGTGATCCAGAAACATCTTGGGGGGGGGGTGTCTTCAGCACATCTCCCCATTAAATCTGCAGGGAGGGGGATTTAAAAGTCTCCTTTCCCACCCCAGCCCCAAGAAGTCTGTGCTTGTGTATGTATAAATCTGTGGTCCCCTCCTGCGTTACCTTCTATTTACAAAAATATATGGTTCTTGTGGCAGAGTGGGTCATCACTTTTTTTTTAAGGGACGAAACCCACCTCAACTTCAGTAACAACAACAAAAGTGCAATCTCAAAAAAAAAAAGCGTTTTTGTGATGGGCCGTCACTGTCCTCACTCGTTTCATTAGTTTTGTGTCTCTTCAGTTGTTTGTGTTTAGTTTCTTCTTGTAAGATAACCCTCTTTTTCCTTTTGCACAGGGTGGGGTTATACAGCCATCCTCAGCTACTCTCTTGGGGGGGTGGGAAGAGGGGGACTGGGCAGGGAAATCAGCTCTTTAAAAACACAACAGCATGATTGCAGAAATGGGGAGGATTTTTGTACCTCCTAACCTTACAACCTTGCAAGTTTTCTTGCAGCATTGACTGATTTTGGCAGAAAGATGAATTCCGCATGGTCAACGGTTAGAAATTTTCTGCTTCTCTAGGGGAGAATTATTCAGTCTTCCTCCACCACCACCCAGCAGTTTTATTCACAGTCAGTTCTGCAATGTAATCTCTTTCCTACAGAGTGCATTGGAACCGCCCCCTGGCCACCCTTTGATGGGCTGTGGTGGTTTGATGAGCCTCACCCAATAGGCACAAAGCATGGTTAAAAAATTCAATGAAATTCAGCAGCACTTTGCCGCCACCACCATCACCATTAATTAAATTCCTCTCCCATTACATCAGGCCAGTTCCTACAAGGAACTTCTGAACCACCATTGTCAGAAGCCTCTGGGTGACTGTAGCAACTAATGATCCACAGTAGATACAGTGCTTCCTGTCTTCCTCTGGGATGGTGCTTGTTCCACACAGCACCTTCCAGAAACCTCCTGCATTTCTGCCTGCAGCAACAGAGAAGATGCTGGCTTTGACAGCTGCAACTGACCCCTTTTGCCATTCGTCTGACTGCTGCAGAGGGGGGTGAGTCAGCTGTCAAACCAGTAGCTGCTACAGTCACCAAGAGGCTTTGGGGCACCTGGTGACTAAATGGCCGCTTCTGCAAACAGGCTATTGACATCCTAGATAGGGGTGGTTTTATTTTATTCTTCACACACACACACACACAATCTGGATTATTTGAGCAAGGCTTTGCAGGTGTGGGGTAGTCACTGATCTTGATTGTAGCTAAATTGGGATGCCAGCAAACTGGATGACCTGTGCAGCTAGAAAGGAGTTGGGGTTTGCCGTTACTTAAGACCACTCCCACAAAAGGGGAGGAGCTTCAAGAAGAGGATAGGAAATTATTGAGGGAAGAGGATGCATGCCACCTCTTTTTTTAAAAAAATATGTTACATTAATGACCCTCCTGGCCTCATTAAGTCACCTCCCATTTTCCAGAGCATTGCTGATGGCCCCCCAAAATCTTGGCGCATGACTTTTTTTTATGTGTGTGTGTTGGGTTCTTTCATTCTTTTCCCTAGTTAGTAAGGATGGGCCAAAACTCCAAAATAAAATCTATGAAATGAACTTAAAATTTCTAATAAAAATGTCCTTTTTATAAATCTATCTATATATGTATATATAAAAAGAAAAATGCAAGCCAAATGTTTGCAGAGAAGTTGTCGACAGTCTCATTTCTTTGGGGGACGAATGTGATAGCCGAGGGCAAGGAGCGTGTTCGTGCGTGTGTGTGTGTTTGGGAAGGGAGGCCTTTAATGGCTGTGTTGCTAGTGATGCTGGCTCTGGTAGTGATTGGTTGACCTTCCCTGATGTCACAGAGGGGAGAGGCAGGCCCAGTGGCTGATCCAGAATCCCCTGCAGTATTTTGAAAGCTAAAAGGGGCCTCTTGGCTGGGCGATTACCTTGTTTTCAAGAGCAGAATTGGCACTAAAAGGCAAGAGGCTAGATCTCTCCCTGGGTCAGCTACGGCATCTAAAGTGGGCTACGAGTGAAAGGAAATGCCAGAGCGCCGAGTCAAAAAGGAACAGGTAAGTGACAGATGGGGAGCGGGGAAGGCATGTCAGTGTGTATGAATCTGAAGTGAGCAGCTCAGTCTCTTGGCTTCCACCCACTGATTTTATCTGGCCAATTGATAAAGCCACCTTTTTGTAACAGTCCGGGCAGTGAAGAATTTCAGCATTGCGCCTCTGAAAAGTGAGATATTAATCATCTTCATCATAATATTCTGCCCTTCCCTCCCAAGGCAGGAAACACACCAGCAGTAAGGCAATAAAAGCATCTTAAAAAGCAATTCCGGCACAGAAGCGGACTGGGAAAAGGTTTCTACTTTAAAAGGCAGGTTGGAAGAGGAAGGTCTTCAATAGGTGCCAAAAAGGTAACGGAGATGGCGGCTGTTTAATACTTAAGGGGAGGGAGTTCCAAAGGGGTATCGTAACTGGGTCTGAAAACAAATGCCGGGCTTGCATTCGGAGACATCCCATCTTTTTGACATGCACAACTGCCTTGCGTCAAGCCAGTCCCTTTGTAGCCTTTTCCAGGGCCTGAAACATCATTCCCAATGTTCCCAGTCCAGCTGCCAACCAACTTTTATTTATTATTTATTAAATTTATATCCTGCCCTTCCTCCCAGAAGGAGCTCGGGGCGGCAAACAAAAACACTCTAAAACATATTAAAATGAAATGTTTAAAAACCCATTAAAACTTTGTCATATTCTTGCAGAGGGAATGTCTGACAGACCAGCACCTGCTTATGATCTAGATAAGGGGTGATTAACCTTTTTGTTGGGGTGACCGTGTGAGGGCTGCACTGACTCACACTCAACCCTACAGGGGCGAACGTGTAAAAGTGAATGTGGCCAAAAAGTAAAAGTGGGCATGGTGAGAGCTGCTGTTCTCAAGGCTGTCTTCCAAAAGGCTTTCTTCTCTGTTCTATTTTAAATCATCATTCATGACTAAATTCAGTTCTAAAAAAAAATTTTGGCTGGACTCTTGTGGAAGCTACAAAAAAATCTTTTGGGCCCCCCTGATATGGCCTGCGGTCTACAAGTTAGCCACCCCTGATCTAGATTGTAGACACAGAGGCCTAATTGCCCTGTCAAACTTTGGAATCTTTGGCCTGCTCCAGTGGAGGCTGTTCTTTGGACAGATGGGGCACTGCCCTGCCAGCCGCGGTCTGCCCTCAGCCGGTGCCCGCCTGCTTTCTTGCACACAACCAGCCAGTAGTAGCTGTTGCCCACTGGGACCGGTGGGGTGTAAGGCCGGGAGCCCAACCGTGGGTGGAGCCAGAGCTAATGATGGCAGAGCTAACCAATGCTAGTTTCCCCCCAATCCTCTCTGTGAGGGAAGAATTGGGCTTGAGGAGGAGGAAGCTGGTTGTAGATGAGAAGGCAGGCTGGCCCAAATGGACCACCATCCACTGACAACTCCAGGGATGACCAAATCAAGTTCAATGCTTAGAGGACTGCAGTCCTAGTTGTGTGTTTCTACCCCCCCCGTTATTTTACTGTTCACAGATGTATATCACCCACCCAGTGGCGTAGTGGCAAACTCAGAAGTGCAGGGTCCCTTCATGTTAGTCACAGCCATGCCCTTCCCCCCCTTTTATTTGCTGCTAGGTTGAGAATGAGGTCCCTTGTTCATGCCTTCTCCCACAACAACAGACGCCTCTAGGAGCCACTAAGCATGAAAGGGGAGCATGTTAGCCGCTGAGAAGAGTCTTCTCAGTGGCTGGTTGGCTTCCTTTCACTGGCTCTAGTCTGGGAAGGTCAAGGAAGCATGTTAGAAGACGCTTCTAGGGGGTCAACACACTCCCCTTTTCATGCTGATTGGCTCACAGGATGCTGGAGACATTGGGACCCTTCTCCCAAAAAAGCAAAGGGTGTAAGACACCACCCCCACCCCCCGGGGACCTTGGACGACTATACCCCTTTCCCACCTTTGAACCGGCTGCTGCAGTTCCTTCTCTTCCCCAGGAGGGGGCAACCTTGCATTAGCATCGCGCCCTCAGCTGCGCCGGTTGCCATTTCTGCTCCGCCAGGGGGCGCCTGTGAAACTCCCCATTCTAATGCAAACTTCAGCCACCCCCCTCCAGCCTGAGAATCCAAACGCGCACATGCACGCAGCTCCCAACCTTGCAGCTACCTGTCTGTGCCTGCCTGCCTGCTTCCTCCTCCTCCTGCTGCGCCTCCTGGCCCAGCCCAGCCGGAGAGGAAGAGGGCGAACGGAGCAGGAATGTTCTGAAGGGAGCAGTTGCTCTCCGTCCTCCTCCCCCCTCCCAGCCGCCACCACCTCCATCAACTTTGGGGCCGCTTTTGCTTTGGGGGAGAAAGAAAAAGCGCCCCATCTTCCCGGGGACTTTCTCCCAGCGCCTGCGACGAGGAGCGAGGGAGCCGTTGCGGGCAGCTCAGGCGCCCCGACGAGCCTTTGATGGGCGCCACCTGCGAAGGCGGGATAACAACCAGGAACTGAGTCTGGCTGAATGTTGGCAGTAAAATTCCACCATGGTGAGTGTTGCGGGTTTTCCTTGGAAACGGCGTTTGGCTATTCTTTGCCCTTCTTTCCTCTCTCCCCCTTTTTTTTGTGGGGGGGCATCAAGTTCAAGCCAAGCACTTTTTTCGAAATAACCGGATCAAGTTTTCTTTTTGATCTTTTGCAGAACAAATCCTAAATTTTGATTTTCTCTCTCCCCCCCACAAAAAAAGTCTCCACTCGCATTTGCAGCTTGTTCAAGATATTCAAACCTAAGCTAAAACTCTCTTTCTACATGGAATAATTAAAAAATTGGCAGCGCATCATCTGTGCTTTTAGAACGAATGTTGAAAACGGATACAGTTTCTGTTTAACTGTTTGATACAACAGGTGGCATGAAGATTTTGGGTATTTGAAATCGCAGTAATCCTGGAACCAATACAATTAAATTCCATTTTATGTGTCTACTTAGAAATAAGAGGGGGATTTTCTGTTGTTGTTGTTGTTGATGATTTATATCCCGCCCTTCCTCTCAGTAGGAGCCCAGGGCGGGCTTTATTTAAAAATGTTTGCTTGGAAATTGAAATACATTTTGTAGTTTAAGAGAGGGAACAATATCTTTTTTGAAAGCTACAGAAATTATTGTTTTCAAGTTATTTATTTATTAAATTTATATCCCACCCTTCCTCCCAGAAGGAGCCCAGGGCGGCAAACAAAAAACACTAAAAACATTCTTAAAACAACTTTAAAAAAATGCTTTAAAATCTGTTACAACAAAACATCTTTAAAAACATTAAAACAAAACATTTTTAAAAAAACATTTTAAAAAAAGCTTTAAAAACTTCTTAAGAAGCAATTCCGACACAGAAGCAGAGTTATTAAGAAGCACTTTTGATATATTTGAATTAAAATGTATTTCAATTTCATTTGAAGGTCTGCCATTTCCTCCCAAATTCTGACTATGCAGACTCCATGGTGTTCCCATCAGCCAAGATCCCCTCCCCCAACTGCTCTGTTTACCATCTAGCCTGATGAAGCGTTCTGGAGAACCCTCAGACTTGCATATATTTTGTCATATTTTAGCTGGCCTAAAAAAATGTCATGACAGATGCTCTTGGAGGTCGCTGATTCATAGGGTCACCATAAGTCGCAATCGACTTGAAGGCACATAACAACAACAACAAAAGGTATTGCCCAGATTTTGAACTTTGAAATATATTTCATCTCCCTCTCTTTGGCTGCCTTAAGCTGTGCTGAATCACCTACCAAATTGCCACTTAGAGAACCTTTCGTTCGGAAATAGCAGGAGGCGTTTCCCATCTGAGTGGCTCTTGGGAGGAGCGACTTTGGGGTGGGAAGGTTTTTTTTTCCCCTTGTAGTTTTAGAAACAACCTAAGAAAGGTGATAATCCACAAAGGACACTCTGGTTCCTGCCTTTTCTTGTGGACTAGTGTACTGCCCATGAAAATGATGTGTGTACTTCTGTGCATGCATGTATGCAAGGCTGATATATTTATATGCTCTAGTTCCTCAAATGCAAAGATGTATCACTGAACACCAAAGTCAGGATTGTTCAGACCATGGTGTTCCCGATCTCTATGTATGGATGTGAAAGTTGGACTGTGAAAAAAGTGGACGAGAAAAATCAACTCATTTGAAATGTGGTGTTGGAGGAGAGCTTTGCTGATACCATTTGTTGTTGTTATGTGCCTTCAAGTTGATTACGACTTACGGCGACCCTATGAATCAGTGACCTCCAAGAGCATCTGTCATGAACCACCCTGTTCAGATCTTGTAAGTTCAGGTCCGTGGCTTCCTTTATGGAATCAATCCATCTCTTGTTTGGCCTTCCTCTTTTTCTACTCCCTTCTGTTTTCCCCAGCATTATTGTCTTTTCTAGTGAATTAGGTCTTCTCATGATGTGTCCAAAGTATGATAACCTCAGTTTCATCATTTTAGCTTCTAGTGACAGTTCTGGTTTAATTTGTTCTAACACCCAATTATTTGTCTGGTAAACCACCTCTGAATACCTCTTACCACGAAAACCCTATGAACAGAGTATCCAAAATGCGCATACCATGGACCGTGAAGAAGACAAACAATTGGGTGTTACAACAAATTAAACCAGAACTATCACTAGAAGCTAAAATGATGAAACTGAGGTTATCATAGTTTGGACACATAATGAGAAGACACGATTCACTAGAAAAGACAATAATGCTGGGAAAACCAGAAGGGAGTAGAAAAAGAGGAAGGCCAAACAAGAGATGGATTGATTTCATAAAGGAAGCCACAGACCTGAACTTACAAGATCTGAACAGGGTGGTTTATGCTGTTGGAGGTCACTGATTCACAGGTTCGCCATAAGTCGTAATTGACTTGAAGGCACATAACAGCAACAATTTCCCTTACTACCAGGGAGAGTTCCCGTTTTCTGGGTCCTGTTCTGGCAAATCACTGTCTTTGTTTTGCCTTCTTAAGAGAAAGTTGTGAAGTTCCCCTCCAGTTACTGCCTATCTGTAGATGTTGCTGAAAATGTCTAGATTTATAGCTCTTCTGAGTTAAGCACATTGTGTGTGAAATATTCCCTAGGAACGTTGAGGGCTGCCTTCTACTGAATCGGACGCCCCACCTGGAGCTGCTTTTGGGGACTGAACCTGGGGCCTTCTGCATGCAGAGCAGATGCTCTATCCACTGAGCAATGGCCCTTCCCCTGTGAAACCTTCAAAAGTTGCCGGAAAAGAAACTGTGGCAGCCAGTTTACTTACCACCCCTATTTTGGCAGCTGCTGCAGGATAGACACATGCCAAGTCCAGCACAGAGAACAGGGGTGTGTGTGTGTGTGGGGAAAGAGTGTCCCCGATGTTTATCTTTGCACTGTGAAAGCAATGGAGTTATGTCGGTGAGGACCCCCATTGTGTCTCTGTATGCACATGCAATGCGCACAGAGATGCACTGGCATACTCCATAGTGTTAAGTCTCTAGTGGGCAGGTCTTCTTTTCCTTGTGTTGTCATGTAGTGCTCAGTTCCACCACCCCTCCTTATAGAGAAGGGGTGCCATTCATTTACATAGGAGAAAGTGGTGCAGTTTGCACGGCACCTTTGAGCTGCGTGTGGGGGGGAGGGGCTACATCCACACCCTGGTGATCCCAGCCACTGAATTCTGCTCCTATTTGCATAGCCCCTCCCCTTTTAGTGGCATAGCCCTATGTTAGGTTCTGTTGGTCACACTACAGTGTGACATAATGTTGGGAGTACAGAATGGGACTGAGGGTCTTGTTCACCCCTTCCTTTCTCACCCATCTCTACTCGCTTTATCTACTTGTAACAGATTTCTTAAATTTTATTTTAGAATTTAATATTGGCAGGGCTGGTTTTAAATCTGAGATTTCAGACTGGACCAGTTAAAAAATATATAACACAAGGACAATTCTGCAGGTAAATCAGTTATTAAAATCTCTAGGTGCCTTAATTTTAGGTGTGAAGTAAAGCATGTTAAATGATATGGTTATGATTTTATTTAAGCCAGGCCTTCAGTGTACATAGGGAGCTGCCTATAGTTGCATGGGCAGATCCCTGCCCACAATGAGCTTACAGCGTGAAACAGGCAATGAAAGGAAGAACTAACAAAATAATGTGGATAAATGTCAAAGCAGATATTATTCAGTCTTTCATCCATGCATGCAATTATTTTGGGGCTATAAGCAGAGGCTTGATTCAACAGGTGAAGTTTTACCCAATGTGATTTGATAGACAACCTTCACCTGTTGTGCAACTGTCAGAGGGGGCTGGGAAGGAGTAGTAATCTCAGGACTCTTGCATTGGGGTGTGGTGGTGGGGGAAAATGTCAAAAGAAACTCACTTCCCTGTGACTCTGCATGAGTCATTGATCTGAGGGTTTATCCTGAACAGTGACTCAAGGCAGATAAAACTTGCTGGATCGATATCTATCAGCCACAATAGAATTTCGATCTTGCCTGATGATGAGATAGGAGGAGTCAGCACTGGCTGATTAGATATAGGGGATTAAATCAGAGCAGGTATTCATTCTGAGACATAACGGATAACTTCCTCTGAGAGCAGGTAAATTTGACTGCATCCCTGCTGCCCTGGGAACTATGGGCTGCCTTTAGTGGAATGCAACAAGAGTCACTCTGAGAATGATAGGTAGGTAGGTAGGTAGGTAGGTAGGTAGGTAGGTAGGTAGGTAGATAGATAGATAGATAGATAGATAGATAGATAGATAGATAGATAGATAGATAGATAGATAGCCTCAGAAGGAGGCAATGGTAAACCCCCTCTGAATACTGCTTACCATGAAAAACCTATTCATAGGGTTGCCATAAGTCGGGATCGACTTGAAGGCAGTCCATTTCCATTTCACATTCAGGTCTGCATTCTGTGCTCAGAATCATGCGGACCAATTATTCTTTTTCAGCCTAGATTTCGTGGGATCATCCCTCTCAACTCCCCACCCCACCCCAAGACACTGCCCTCCTAGTCTCATTTTGCTCCTGGATATATGGGCAAAATACAGTATCCTGGAGCATGTGCAAAATGCTCTATTTTACCGTTCCATCCTTTTGGTCTACACATATAGCAGGATGAGGCGGTAGAGTCCTAGACTGGTAGAATGGATGACTGTACCACTCTAGACTGCAGGAAGGGTGTGTGTGTGTCACTCCCTTGTTTGTGTGTGTGCTTTAAATCCCTGTAAGCAGAAAAAAAGCATATCGAAAAGCAGGACAGAACCTTTCTCCCTGACGGGCAATTTTTCCTTTACTTGCAAAGATTTCCCCGCCACCGCCTTATTTTTACAGTAAAAAATACAAGGTGGCCAGTGTGCAGTCACCTGAAATGGTGCAGTCCACCCTATCACCATTGATAGGACTCTCCGGCCTAGTCTCCCTCACAGGGTTGTTGGGACAAAACAGAGAGGAAGCAAATTGTTTACTCCACTTTGAGCTCCTGGGAGGAAAGGTGGGATAGAAATGTTGCAACGATCATAATTCTGCTGCGGGTGGACGTCAATGCCTTGCAACAATCAGCCTTAAAGCATCTGAGATTAGAGGACGGGTCAAAGTCTGGCCGGCGTTTCTAAATAGCGCTTCTCACTTCCTGAATCCTGGCAGAAAGGGCCGTAGCTCAGTGGCAGAGTACCAGCTTTGTATACATATGCCCCGGATTCAGTCCATGGCGTCCCCAGGTAGGGTCCCCTGCCCGAAAAACTCTGGAGAGCTGCTGCCATTCAGCGTGGACAATACTGAGGTAGATGGACCAATGGTCTGACTCAGTATAAGGCAGCTACGTATATTCCCATTTAAATTAGCCCTTGATTGAGAACGATGAGGACTGGAACCTTACTTTATTTTAGGGAAGGGCTGTGACTTAGTGAAAGCTCATGCCTCGCATGCGGAAAGGCCCAGGTTCAGTCCCCAAAGGCGTCTCCACACAGGGCTGGGACAGACTTTAGTCCCAAACCCCGGGGAGTCACTGCCCCTCAGTGTGGGCAATTCTGAGGGAGATGGCTCAGTGTAAGGTAGCATCCTATCTCCCTATAGATTTCTGAAATCCCGCCCAGTCTTGATTTGAAGCAAGGGCTCACGTCATCAGCAAGCCTTTTAAGCGGAGACCTTCTCCCGGGTCTGCGTCTGTCTTGGAATTGTTTTTAAGATGCATTTAAAGATGCTTTTAAAAAAAAATGTTTTGTTTTTAAGATGTTTTATAGATGTTTTCAGTGTTTTGTCTCTTTACTGCCCTGGGCTCCTTCTGGGAGGAAGAGCAGGATAGAAAATTCATAAATAAATAAGTGTGGTAGAGGCGGTGTCATCTTGCGTCGAGATGCGAGGTGGCCAGCGGGATCTCTGACGAGTCTCCAGTCCTGCCCACTCCTGGTTCTGCCCCTATTTAAGAAAGCAATGAAATGCAACGAAGGTGTTCTGTGCCCACACAAATCTGTGGAGTTCCAGCATCGCTTGTGCTTCTTTTCCTCCCAAAGCAAACCCATTCCAGCAAAGCCCGCTGGGTTAATGTTTAACTTCTTCTGTCACATGTGATTTTTGACACTGGCTTGTTTTTATGTGTGTGTGGTGGGTGTGTTTAGGGCTAGGGAGGAGATCCCGTCTGCCATTCTGCCCATTTAGGCAAAACTGCACAGGACCAGCCTTGATGTGTAGAGTCCGTAGGAATGTCTCCTCCCCTAGGGGCACTGAGTCAGCTTTTTTTCAGCTTTCCTCCCTTTTTTTTTGGTGTCACATCCCCCCCCCTTCAACTGGGTGACCCTTCAGGAAGCCAGCCCTGGCCTGATTCAGTGGGGTGAGGCATCGTCTCTGAGACAGGTGGGCACTGTCAGCAACCCAAACATTGCCTTTCCACTTGCTGTTCACCCGGGGGGGGCTGCTACTCTGAACAACCCAGCCAGTTTGGCTTACCTGAATCAAAGATCATGTCCGTGTTTTCTGCGGAAATGGAAAGAAAAACTAAAATTTGCTTCTTTCCTTGAAAGTGTGCCCCCTCCCCAAAATAGGTCGGCTGGGTCCACTCTTCATCTTGTATCCCATTGATGGGCTGACTGAGGCCCTGCAGGTACTGCTGGACGGCAACCCCCATCATCAGAGCACATTTAAAGCACATGGCTTCCCCCCCAGAGAATCCTGGGAACTGTAGTTCTCCGCACAGCGCATAGTTGAGCTGTGGAAGCGGCTGCCAGAGGACGCAGCGATGGCCACGGCCTTGGATGGCTCTCAAAAGAGGATTAAGCAAATTCATGGAGGAGAAGGCTGTCACTGGCTATTAGCCACGATGGCTGTTGCCCTGCTTCCATGGGGGAAGGCAGGACGCTTCCGAATGCCAGCGGCTGGAAACTGCGGAAGGGGAGGGTTGCTGTTGCGCTGGGGTCCTGCTTGTGGGCTTCTTATTTGTGCTTGTGGGCTTCTTATTTGGGGCAGCTGGTTGGCCACTGCAAGGACAGGAGGCCGGACTAGATGGGCCTCCTTTGATCTGATCCAGCAGCCAGGCTCTTCTTTTGTTCTTAGTTTGTTAAGGGTGCTTGGAACTCTAGCTCTGTAAAGGGTAAACTACAGTTCCCAGGATTCTTTGGGGGAAGCACATGCTTCCAGTGTACTTTAAAGTCACCCTTCCAGAGTGTTGGGCCAGGCTGACTGCTGGGCGCTGGAGTCCAGCAATAACTGCAAGCCCACAGGTGTATCTCTAGGGGTTAGGGCCTGTCCTGTATAAAGGGGGTTGGGATTATGCAGTGTTCTGGTAGAGGGATCCTGGCAAGAACGGCAGCAGGGGCTATGGGGAGAGAAATATCATCATCATTTATTGGTATGCTGCCTTTCCACAGCTGAGCCATGCTCAAGGCAGCTTACAACGTTGAAAAATTACGTGATTCATTCTAACAGTTACAAAAATAAAACAAAATATCACGGGGTAAGAGCCAGAAAGGGGGCTGTTAGCCACACTTGTTAAAGAGAACCTCCATGTCCTGACGCAGTATACCACACTCTGGGGACATACAAATGAGGAGGGAGGTTGCCTTCATACCTTGTTGGGAAGGGCGTCTGGTTGGCCAGCCTGAGGGAAAGGATTGCCCATGGACCATCTGTGTGATCCAGTCTTGTCTGTAATCCTAGAGTCTCTAAGAGGGTGAGGATCCAGCAGCCCTGCAGATGTTGATGCAGTTCAGTCCCAGCAGCCGTAGCGGTCAGCATGGCCAATGGTCAGCGATAATGATGAAAGTAGGAGTTGAGAAATATCTGGAGAGCCGCAGATGTTCTCTGTCTCTGCTCTAAAGTTTGGTTGTATTTGATGGCTTTCTCGCCTGGAGCCCTGATTCTTTCTGCAATCACACACTGACTTATAATTTCTTTATTATTTCAATGCATGTTCCAGCACTGGAATAAAAACATGCAACAATAAAAAAATACATTGCAACTAACGTTTTAAAAATATTATTGTAATTGTTTATTTCTGCAAAATGATACCATTTTTAAAAAGCAAAATACAGATTTACTTCATGTATACAGCATTTCCAACAAAAACGCAAACAATCGGAAAACTCTTCGCCACAGCCCAGCTTGCCGTCTTTTGCTACCAATTCCTACGAATTATGACTTTATCACTATTAAATGAATTGAAATAAATTGACAATTATATTTTCATATGCTAAATTCCATTCCATATTGCTGCTTTGGCACATTTACAATGATGTATAAAGAGAAAGAGGTTTTTTAAAAAAACTTTTAAAAGCCAGAGAAAATAAAGAGGAAATGGACAGGTGGAAGGACCTCCCATGGGATGGAAGAAAGAGGCACCTTCAGGAGATACTGGGAACCTTGACACGACATTGTACGACCTCCCCACAAATAAATCAGAATGAATCCTCAATAAACAGCTAGCAAACTTTTGTGCAAACAAATCAGGATGAATGCTCAGTTAAATAGGTCATCTGGAAGTGACCTTATTGGAGAGTAACTTCACCAGACTCAGTGGGGCTTACTTCTACTCCGTGGATTGTGGATTCTAATTCGAGGTTGCTATGGTGAGAAAAGGTGCACGGTGCTCTTTGTTTTAGGTTAATTAATCCAGAAAAAAGTTTGCTTCTCACTCCACCTATCGTCTCTGACAACCCCCCCCCCGACAGAATGCTTAAAATCCAAATGAAAGTAATATCTTTATTAGATCAATCAAAATGTTATGACATAGTGTGCCAGCTTTCAGGTCCCACAGAATTCTTCATCAGGCTGGATGTTAAAAGCGCAATGGGGGGGGTCAGGGAGGGGAAAAAAAAGACGGCTGGTGTTATTGAGCTTGATGTAGACTTCTCCCCTGGAAGTGACACAAAAGCTGACACATAATTTTTGGAACATGTTTATTTGCTTAATGAAGGTATTGCCCTAATATGGAGGTGGATTTTATTTTCTTTTTTCTTGTGAGCAAACACAGCTGCCTTCAGTTTTCAACAGGATGCTTAGTTCATCTAAAACTGCCACGTCACTTTGCAACCTCATATTAAAAAAATGCAGGATAAAATGATGTAAAATAAGGAAAATGTTGTACAACTTTTATCGTGGTGCAGAATTTCACGTGCTTGGATGCAGAAGTTTTCAATTCTTTTTCTCCAGCGCATGATTCAGTCTAGGATAACTGCTTGCCTTTTGCCTGGATGCAAGGGCAAAGGTCAGCAGCGCTCGTATGTAAGCCCCCACGGAAGTGGGTTGCATTGGTGATGCAGGACCATTTGGGTACGGTAGGCTTGAATGCCCCCGACCGCTGGCCATTAGCGAATTGTAACACCCAGATGTTGTCACAGGGTGTAGTATGTGTTTGCACTGCAAATAAAGTGTTGCATTCCTTCCACAGGCCTGGAATTTGGAGAAAGGGCTGTTCGAGCCCTTAGTGCCTCTACCACAGTTTAGCTATGGTTTTTGCAAACCGAGTTTGCAATGGAATGTTGTTATGGGCGAAGAGGAGGCAATCTAGTTCGGCTTTTCTCTCTCTCATCTATATCGCTCAAGTTTTTTCACCTGGAAGTTTTTCCCTGAGGCGGACAGGGAATCTTGGAGACTCCCAACCCATGTTAATGAACGAGAGACCTGGAGAAGCCGGTTTCACAAGCAATAAAGCGAGTTCCACACCCAGGCCGCACAGCAAAAAAAATAAAAATAAAAATGGGTGGAGTTGATAATCTGTAAGGAAAGAAACTACATAGGACCAGGTTACTCACACAAAAAGCTGGAGGGTGGTGACCAGGGCTGGTGCCAGAGGGCGGCCAGGTCAGGCCCTGGCCGAGGGTTTCTGGGTCCCTGAAGGGCCCCTCCTTAGGGTGAGTAGCGCTCCCTTCTGCGATCCACGACAGTGTCGTTCTACCCTGCTGCGGATAGCGCGAGGGAACTCCCAGGCATCCCCCTGTACTGCGACACCCGCCTGCATGCTCCACCTACCTCTCCCTTGATGCAAATGCTGGTGGCGCTGCAGGCGCAAGCCTGCCATCAATCAAGTTGGTAGCCAGGGTTTTCCTAAAGGGTTGATGCCCCTGCCGCCATCTTGGTTAATGGCAGGGATGCATGCGCGTAGCATGCATGCGTGCCATCAACCAAGATGGCAACAGGGGCATTGGCTTCTTAAGGAAGTCTCGGCCGCTATCTTGGTTGATGGCAGGCATGCGCGTACAGCATTCATCAAAGGAAAGGTTGGTAGGTGGCTCGTGCGTGCATGTGTTGGGGCCCAGCATGCCTGGCGCCAGCCCTGGTGATAACATGAGAATGGGCCTTCGCAGTGGTGGCTCCCTGTTTGTGGAAGGCTCTCCCCAGGGAGGCCCACCTAGCTCCATCGCTATCTGCTTTTAGGTGCCAGGCAAAAAAGTTGTTACTCAGGCCGTTGGCACTTCTCTTTTAGTGCGGTGGGGTTGAGCTGGATCTGTTCTTTTATGTGTATTATTGGCTGAGCATTTTAGCATGCTTTTTTGTGGTTCTTGTTTTAATGTTTGTTTTTTGTAAGTCGCTTTGAGTTCATGTTTCTGGGAAAAACAAGTGACTAATAAATATAAAAAATAACAGTAACAAAAATAAAATGCAGCACACAGTTTCAGAAAGGAGCTCAGAGAAGGTTTTGGCTAGGTCTGCCGTGAATATTCTCCGCCGAAATGGCTTGGGTTTGTGGCCAGTGCTCCGAATGGGTGGAGTGGTCACCGTGACCTCCCGATGGCAAGTGTGGCTGTTTTGAGCGAGGCGGAGGAGGTGGCCACTCTGCATGCCACAGAGAGGAGGCCCCTGCCAACCTCTGTTTTGCCAGCTCCTTTACCCCATTCTCCGGCACCGCCAGGCCTCTGCTGTTGCCGATGGCAACCAAGCCTGGGAGTCGGGCCAGCCTCTTGGCAACTCTTGTCCTTAAGCAGGTGCCCATCTTGCGCCCTCTAGTGGCGATGGGGATGATGACGGGAGGTGCCAACCTTAGTCTTCCTTTGACTGTATATTACTTTGAGTGTAGCGAAGATTGAAAACAGGTTTTAAAACTGGCTGTGCCACAATCCTCTTGGGGGAAGGGTCCCCAAATTAATGGGGTGAGAACACACAGCGAAGAAGAAGAGAGTCCCTTTCTTTCTCCTTACACCTGTGATTCAGAAGTGCGCTCAGCACATCCTCGGGTGAACTCTCTCCATTTTTGCTGGATGGAATCGGGGAGGAGATTTTGCGGTTGCAAGAGCACTCTGGAGGAATGAAGCCGCTCTATACATTAAAAGCACATTTTTACACACACTTTTAAAGTACTTGGCTTCCTTGCAAAGGAATCCTGGGAACTGTCGTTTGTTAAGGGTGTTGGGAATTTTAGCTCTGTGAGGGGTAAACTACAGTTCCCGGGATTCCTTGCGGGAGGCCGTGTGCTTTAAATGCATGCTGTGGGTGTGACCTCAGAATGATGGCAGCATCCCTAGAGAGGGTGAAATTAGGGAGGGTTTTCCACTCTTAAATTTGGCAGGCCCTGCAATGGGGCCTGAGCAATACCCTGCGGCAGACATCCCTGCATGTTATCTAGGGGAGGAAATGTATTGCAAATTTAAAGAGGGGCGTTATTGCTTTTAAAAGCACACCAAACCTCTTAGGGTTACACTTAGGACATCCCTGACCAGAGTTTGCATGATGAGCCCAATGTAATAACAGAGGAAGCTGCTTTATACTGAGTCAGACCCCTGGTCCATCTAGCCTAGTATATTCTACACTGACTGGCAGCAGCTCTCCAGGATTTCAGGCAGGGGCTCTCTCCCAGCTCTAACTGGAGATGCTGGGGAGTGAACCTGGGACCTTCTGCATGCAAGGCAGATGCTCTGTCCCTGAGCGACGGCCCTTCCCTGCGGGCATGTTCAGTTGCACTTGCCACATGACTGAGGCCAAGTGGTGGAATTCGAACTCGATGCCTGAGCTTTGTTGTGCATGCTCTCTCCCATCTCTTCCTGATTCCAGGGGTGAGAATTGCACCCTCTCCTTTTGCAGCCGCCATGGGAGAATCCATCCCCTTTGGAGTTGGGCATGGGCTGCGGTTTCAGTGGGTCTGCTGCCTGGAGAGGGCGAGGGTGCCCCCTTGCTTGCTTTTCTCTTCGTCTCGGTCCTGGCAAGTCGCCTGGCAACCAGCATTGTCTTTTCCAGCTTGGGAGAAACGGAGCCTTAGCAACAGACCAATTCTAAAGTTTGCAAAAAATCTGTGCAGGCGGAAAGAGAGAGAAAGAAGACCACCCAGGTTTTGTGGTGCAAGAGAGATTTGCAGTCCCTGATATTTTGGGGTGGTGGGTAGAAGCAGAGGAACGGGGGTTAGCAATGCAGCTTTGAAGGCGTTAAAGAGACATGATCATCAACAAAACTAAAAAAGTTGCTTTTCAGACAAGGAGTCAGAAAAATCCTGGATGCAAATGGCCCCCAAACTTTAATTCAGGATCTCTCCCTGAAAAGTCAGTTAAGACAACTTGGCAAAACCAGTTTACTTGCAGCCTGTATATTTATATACTTAAAGCATTTTTAAAAGCAGTTGCCAGTGTTCCTGTTTTTGTTAGCCTTTTATTCAGAGAAAATCAAAACAACAACAGAAAGTATCCCTGACCAATACCGACACATGCAGAAAAGCAAAGTCAAGGTATCTGTGATTAAAATGCAAATTGGTAACATCTGAAACAGCTTAAAGCAAAACAGTATAAAGACAATCTCGTAGCCAAATGGCCAGCAAAACTGCAGTCCACGACAGTATACTAAACCTGTGTGTGTTTGTGTGTGTGTGAGAGAGAGAAAGAGGGAGCTTCAGTCAGGTGTTCTGCAGCGTGCATCCATCGCATTAATTATTCCTGTGGATTTTAAATTGTATTTTATTGCATTCAGTGGAATACAATGCAATATATAAAAAACAAAAGAAGGAATAAAAACGCAATTTGAAATCATACAGCATCTAGCACAGTGCATGACAGCTGCTGGAAAAACAGGCAGAATAAAATCATTAAGTAGTCTGCCAAAACCTCAGCAATTTTGAAGGGGTCCAAGGGGGGAGGAGTTTGGGAACTGCTGTTCTAAATACCATAAATTTGGGAAAGACCTGTGCAAATTCCATAAGACAAGCATCTTCTGAAGCCAATATCTAAGCCAGGCGCATTTTGACTATGTCAGTCTTCTTCAGTGGCAGACAAATATTGATGGACATCGACGTGAGCCCAAAGAGCATGGTCATATCTGCAATGTGCTGCAACAGTGAATTCTTTTACCAATCGAATATAACCCTTATAAGACATCTTCCTAAATGCAGCATTGGCTGGACCCTTCCAAAATAATTTCTCTTCAAACAGAGAATATCGTGATATAGACATGTTCTCTGAGAACTCTGAGGACTGGAATCTTGCCAGTTGTTTTTAAGGGAATGCCTGTAGCTCAGTGGCAGAGTCCCTGCTTAGCATAGAGAAGGTCCCAGGTTCAGTTCCCGGCATCTCCAGGGAGGGCTGGGAATGTTCTCTGCCTGAAACCCTGAAGGGCTGCTGCCTGTCAGTGTAGACAGTACTGAGCTAAATGGACCGATGGCAGCTTCTGATGTTTGCGCCGTTATGTATTCTATTTTGGTAGTTTTAAGGCTGTACCTTTGCAGTTTGTTTTTTTCTGGCTTTTAAATATTTGACTGTTCTATATTGTATTTAATTGTGTGTACTATATTTAATTTAATTCTTCCTCCTTCAAGGCAGCATACAAGTATTTTTAATAATAATATACTTCAGATAATATTATATAATAATAATATCCTTTATTATCCTTTATAATAATAATAATATCCCTCCTGTTAAAATGGTTGCCATCTCTGCCATCCTTTTGGCACCTACCAAGGACCTTCTTCTTTCAACAAGCCTTTTTAACGTAGAGATTTTAAAGCTGAGAGCCAGCTATGGTGTAGTGGTTAGAGTAGTTGGACTGGGACCAGGGCTGAAATCCCCACTAAGACATAAAGTTCACTGGGAGAGACCTTGGGCGCCAGTCACAGTCTTTCATCCTAACCTACCACGCAGGGCTGTTGTGAGGATAAAATCAGGAGAGGGAGAACCATGTTTGTAGGTGGGATATAAATGCCAGCTATGAATAAATGAATCAATCAATATTTTGTTTATATATATCAATGTTTCCCTGTCTGCATCTATATTGGAACTGTTTTTTTAGAGGTTAGGAGTGTTTTATCACTTGTGTGTTTGCAGCCCTGGGCACCTTTGGAAAGAAGGGTGAGGTATAAATTTTAATAATTAATTAATCAATCAATCAATTAATTTTCTTCCTCCGCAGGTCAGCAAAGAGCGCTACCATTGGCAGACGCAGAATGTCAAACAGAGTGGGGTGGATGACATGGTACTCCTCTCCAAAATCAGCGAGGATGCCATCGTGGAGAATCTCAAGAAGCGGTTCATGGATGACTATATCTTCGTATCCTTTTCAACATTTTGTTGGCGGGGGGGGGGGGGGAGAGTGTGAAAGGGCCCAACTTAGCCATGAGCAAAGGATCTGATCTATTTCTTTTAGGGGGGGTGAGGGGGTGTACTGTGGTTAGGATCCCTGTTTTCCTCTCAAACACAAGTAGAGGATGTGGAGTGCTCGCCCTAGCCAGTAGTAGCCGGTGATTCCATGTCAGTGGGGCAGTGGAATCCGCTCCAGGTTTTAGTCCAAACTTTCAAGGAGCTATCCAGGGAACATGGTGGATTTGATTGCTCTCTGAAAGTGTTGCCCGTTTCTCAGTCCTTATCTTGCAAAAAGACCTACATCGGTCCTGTGCTGATTTCCATTAACCCCTTCAAGCAATTGCCGTACTTCACCGACCACGAGATCGACATGTACCAGGGAGCGGTAAGCAGTTAGGTTTGCCCTCTCTTGCTTGCACAAAACCCCAGCAGCTGAGGCAGTGTGCCTCTGAGCCTCTGCAGAGTTCCTTTCTCCCTTTAAGGGAAGAGAACCCTTCTTAAAAAAAAAGATAGGCAGGGCCCTTGAGCATGTGCAGAGTGACTTTTCTTTGTGAAGGAGATGATTTCTCAGCTGCCCAAGCCTTATAATTATTATTTTTGAGGTTGCTTTATATGGAGTCAGTCTGTTGGCCATCTAGGCTGGTTTATTATCTGCTCTGTCTTACGGGTCTCAGGCAGAGATTTGTAGCCCAGCGGTAGTGGAAGGCCACAGGTTCCCTGTCTCCATCCCCAGATAAAGAGTCTTGACTACCCAGGAAAACTTTTAAAATAGCAAAACAACAATAATCTGCTGCTGCTTTGGTAGCTATATGTTAAGACAGGTGGACATTCAACTTTTGGGAGGGTATGGATGAGTGGTCAGCTGTCACCTGTTGGATTTATGCCTGTAGTGCTGCTCCTACCCCCCCCCCAGCACAGGAGCCCCTGGCAGAAAGACAGGAAAGGTGGGAATTTGTCTGAAACCATGTTGGAGTGTGGGAATGCCTTCCTCTTGCTTGGTGACTGTGCAAGATAATTTGGCCACGCTGTGAGTCGGAGAAAGCCACCCCTGCCCCAGCCGCCCTTGGCCAGGATGACGCCACGGGGCAAGGGTTGCGCAACTGGAAACCCAACAGTGCCCAGTCAAAAGGCTGGGCATCGATTACCTTCCCCGCTGTGACCCACATTGAGCTCTGCTGATGCTGCCATCTAGTGGCCAGTAGGCAGACCATCCCTGTTGACAACTACGTGTATTCAACAAAGTTTATAAGCATTTTATTGTGGTGCTACATATAAAGCCTTGTGATGCCTTTAAAAAAGAAAAGAAGAAGAAGCTAATTCTACAACCCTTAGAAGTATTTTCGTCCTAGGTAAAGACCCCTATTAATTGTGGCATTTTTGCTCTTTTTTTGCTTTTGAGTTTTTTCCCCCCCAGGTTTTAATCTCTTATATTGCTATGCTTATTTGCCATTCTTAGTTGAATTGTTATACTGAATTAGTTTTTTTAAGTTCGCGCTTTTGTACACACCGCCCGGGATCCTTTGATGAAGGGGCATTAGCAAATATTTTAAATAAAATGCAGTAAAGCTGCAGACCTCTGCAAAGAAATTATTATCATGTTGTCTTCAGTGAAGTTCTACTTAGAGTAGATCCACTGAAATTAATGGGCCTAAGTTAGTCATGTCTGATGGCAGTTGTAGTTCAGCAACCTCCAGAGGGCCAAAAGGTCTCCACGCCTGTCCTTGCGTTTAATGGCAGTGATGGGGAACGTCCCCTTCTGTTAAGGCCTGAAAAAGCCTTGCGAACCAAATCTGATTTGTGTGATTGTTCGGGAGGGCTGGATAATTGGGGATCTTACATGGAGTGTTTCTGACACACAGGCTCAGTATGAAAACCCTCCCCACATCTATGCGCTGGCTGATAACATGTACCGGAACATGCTGATTGACGGGGAGAATCAGTGCGTCATTATCAGGTAATGTTGGAGGAGGGTAGGGTGAGATTGTCCCTCCGTTGAGGAGGAAAAGGAGGCAGGGAGATGCAGTGTAGCCTCACCTGGCTGAAAGCAACACACTTCTCACTTCGTCCTTTTTTCTCTCTGTGGGAACAGTCCAGGGGTTCTTGTGGAAGTTGGGTTGCCAGAGGAGGCATGGCAGTGTTGAAAGTGGCAGATTTCCCTGCCCGTAGAGATAAGGGAGATGTTTGATTCAGTTCGCGTTTAAAGGCGAATCTATCAAGCTTGCCCTTTCCGAAAAAAGTGTGATAACTGAAACACAGCCATCCTTTGAAATTTGCCCTTATCCAAATTTTGCGATGCATTTGTCCAGCCAACCTATATTTACAAAAATGTGTATATTATGATAAAGTGTGCATGAAAATGAACACATTTGCAAAAGCAGCATACAAAAATGCATTATATTAGGAGAAGTTGCTTGCAAAAATGTGCACATTAGTCAAAACTGCGTACAAAAGCTGTATTTATTAGGAGAAATTCACACTAAAGTGCTGGAGAGTTTTCATGAGGATTAAGAAAATAATAATCACCAATTGCTGCAGAAATGTGGAGAGCTGAATTTAAGAGTGAAAAAATGGGGAAGAAAGAGAATTGAAATGGACAGATCCTTCCACCCTTGCCTGCGAGGCATTGAAAATGAGATTACTGCTGTCAGAATGCCGTTCGCGGAGGAGGAGAGCTCAATCAATGGCTATTAGCTGCTATAGCTCAGTAGATCCTCCATGTTCAGGAACAGTATGTCTTTGGTTGCCACACGCTGCTTATAAGTAAACAGGGGAAGGCTGTTGCCTTCTTCTTTTGCTTGGTGAGCTTCCCAGAGCCATCTAGGTGGCCATTGTGGGGACCCAGATACAAGACTAGATGGACCTTTGGCCATGTCCAGCAAACCCATTCTTATGGCCTTAAGTAACTGTTTTTGTTGGCACAGATCTTTGTTACTTATTCTCCTACAGTACAGGCATTTTTGTGTCTGAGATAAAATCTACATTGCAACCTCCCTTCCTGCTAATTTAGCTTGGGGTGAGCCTCATTCAAAAGAACTGGGCATACAGAAAGCCACAATTTTCACCTGCATCTAAACCCCTTTCAGTTCTCTGATTTCTACTTCCTTTATTTCCATCTAAATCTCCTTTGGATTCTCTGGTTTCTTCTTCCTTTCTGTCTTACTCCTTTTCGATTCTCTGATTTTTTCCCATTTCTTTATGTTGTAGTGGGGAGAGTGGCGCCGGCAAGACAGTAGCGGCCAAATACATCATGAGTTACATCTCCAAGGTCTCCGGCGGAGGTCCCAAAGTGCAGGTATTGAGCCACGTTGGCTAAACACACACCCCTGTTTCGAAGCAATTGTGCTTTCAGCGACGCTAATGTTAATTTGATGGTGCCGGGCCCCCAAACTGAGAGGGGCTGTCTTTGCATTGGGCAATTGCTTACAGCTTTAACGAGACCTCTGTTTCCATCCCAGCACGTGAAGGATATCATCCTGAAGTCCAACCCACTCCTGGAGGCTTTTGGGAATGCCAAGACCGTGCGGAACAACAACTCAAGCCGATTTGTGAGTGCTGCATCTGCAAAGCTGGGATCAGGGAGATCCATCAATCTTAAATCTTTAAAGTGATATGTGAGCTTTCACTGGAAGCTTGCTGACTTTTCTGGCCGCTGAGCTGACTCCAGCTCCATGAGGGCTAGACACTTGGCATTCTCTTTTAAAAACAGAAGAGGAAAACAGAAACGGAAATCCCCAAGAAGCTGAATCATGCACCCAATCAGATGAGAAGGAATTGTGGCCTGCACACAATTTCCATGGCCCCTTCCCAGAGGGAATTTATAACCCTCTGAGACAAGGCATGCTCCAACAATCTACTGTTTCAGATGCACGCTTAAGACTTTTATATCTGCCCAAACCTTTTCCTATATTTGTAATTATTCTGCTGATCATCTCTTGGTGTGGTACTGTGGCTTTTTTAAACTGCATTATTCTTGGTGTACATTTGATATTTTTTTGTGTGGGGGTTGTACACCACTGTGATGTTTTATAATGTGGTTTATAATTTAAAAACAAAATAAGATAAAATATAAAAGAGAAGCCTACCTTATAACTGAGGGGTGGGAGAACATGTGGCCCTCCAGATGTTGTTGGACTCCAACTCCCATCAGCTCCAGCCATCCAGCAAGGCCACAGATGTTCCCACATCCCTGTTTTAAGTACCTGAGTAGCAGATACAATGGTTTGGTAAAAGGGTATGAAGGGGTACTCGATTCCCCCGACCATTGATGTAGAGGCCGTGCAATGTTCTTTTTTAACCCCCTCCCTTTTCAAACTTTTAAAAGGGGTTTATCTGAGTGAAATGGACCAGATCCAACATGGCAAGAGTTGCCAATGTGCCCGTGGGCACCACATTGCACCATTTGAGGCCTTCTCTAGTGCGCATGAAGCATCGGTCATGAGGTGGTGAGGCTGGTTGACCTTTTGTTCCATAAAAGTTCCATAGAAAAGGAGGAACTTGGAAGATTGACGCTCTTTCTGCCTTCCTCTTTCACCTCTATGTGCTTTTCAAGGCTCAGGTTAATTCTTTGACACAGATCCCTTAGAAAAGAGAAGTGTGTATGCACACACAATTTCTCGCTTTGCCTGTCTGTGGGTGGTGTCTGATCCAGGAGGAGGGGCAGAGAAGAGACCAGGTGGGGTGGTGCCCATGGCACTCGCTCAAAAATCCAAATGTGCCCAGGGACTCACAAAGGGGGGCGACCCTTCCATCACAGCCCTCCTTCTATTTGCTGAGGCAGCGTTGACTTGTGTGCAGGGGAGGGACTCTAGGGGCGTTCTAACGGTGTCCTCTGCTGATTGGCCACCAGGGCAAATATTTTGAGATCCAGTTCAGCCGGGGCGGGGAGCCAGATGGAGGCCAGATCTCCAACTTCCTGCTGGAGAAGTCTCGCGTGGTTAGCCAGAACCCAGGAGAGAGGAACTTCCACATCTATTACCAGGTGAGCCCGTCGAAGCATCAGAGCAAGGTCCAAATCATCTTATAGGAAGGGTCAAGAGGGGTGTGTGTGTGTGTCTAGACCTTTGACTTTTGCACAGCTGGAATCTAGCCCACTCTACAAAGGCAAGCTCCGCCCACTTTTTTAGCTTTTGGTCCCACCCACTTTCTCAGTCTGCAATGGGGGGGCAGTGCTACTG
Organism: Rhineura floridana; assembly: GCF_030035675.1. Lineage (NCBI taxonomy): Eukaryota > Metazoa > Chordata > Lepidosauria > Squamata > Rhineuridae > Rhineura > Rhineura floridana. The sequence continues at coordinate 12,340,732 of NC_084501.1, forward strand.
GTCTACTTTACAAGGTTGTTGTAAAGGGTTCATGAGTCAAGAGTTTTTTGAGTTTTTAATTATCTAATGTGTTAAGATCTCAACGGGCTCCTTCTGGGCGGAAGAACAGGATATAAATTTAATAAATAAATATTTATAAATATTTAACTATTTAAATAACAATTAATTTTCTAAAAAATACTTCAGCAGTGAATGCATTTCAGTTGATAAAAGATACAAGCAGAATATTGTGAAAGAGAAACCAACAGCACATTATACATTAATGTAATAGCTTCATTGCAGATTGTTCTTCTGAGTAGAGTTATATTTGAAAGCCAAGTTGAAAATTCATATTCAGTTTGGTTTTCCATGCAATCATTGCTTTCATGTACTGGTCCTTAACAGTTCTCCTTTCCGCTAGATTCATTAATGTGTAATGTGGTTCCCAAACTTTTTTCCCCACGGACCACTTGAAATTTGCTGAATTAAGTGGCGGACCACTTAACGATTTTTCTGCCTGTTGTAGCAATTGCAGTGTGCTCTGCTATATGCTGTATGATTTTGAACTGCATTTCTATTGCTTCTTTTTATTTCTTATTTGTCGGGTGTGATTGCATGACAACAATCAAACACAATATTTAAGAAATAAAAGCACCAATAAGAGTACAATTAAAAAATATACTTAATGCAACAGATGTGCCATCTCCCAACTTTAACCACAACGCCACATGCTGTGGTGGTCTGCGGGCCACAGTTTGGGAACACTTGTACTATAATATATTTACCTAAGGTTGTCATCATGCAGCAATTTGCTTGGCCTCTGACAGGTGGCGCTGCGAATGACAGTATAATGACAGATTTCTGAGAGCTGCTGGGCCAGCAGAGGAGGGAGATGGAGACAGAGTCAGGCAGGAGTAAAGGGGGGGGATTGGCTTGGTGAGGGGCAAAGGGAGGGGTTTTTGGTGGGGGGAGTAGGCTGGGTTGGGGAGTGAAGCGAGCAGGGGTGCAGAGCCCCTAGCAGATACTATATTTAAAATCTCCTGGCCTGTCCTCACCCCAGCTGCTGGAAGGAGCAAGCCCGGAGCAGCGAGAAAATTTGGGTATCACCACTCCAGATTATTACTACTACCTCAACCAGTCGGCAGCCTACAAGGTGGACGATGTGGATGACCACCAGGAGTTTCAGGAGACGCTGGTATGGACCTGGGGCTTTTAAATGTGTTTGTGGTATTGCGGATTATCTGCCTCTCCTTCAAATGCAGTGGCTCAGCCAGCATCCAGGGTGTTTCCCCACGGAACGCTTGAGAAACCATGGCCAGTTCCTTCTGCTTGGAGGGCAAGAGTTTCGGGTCAGCCTGGACCCCAAGCAGCACCTCCCTAGGAGTTACACACTGTGGACAGAGGGACATTTTTCTCCCTCTCTTGTAGTTCTAGAGCCCCAAGGGGTCATCCAGTGAGGGGGAATGTGGGGAGATTCAGGACTGCTCCAGGGAACCTGGCGATCCAGCATTCATCCTGAGATGCTTACCTGACGGTTAGACTATGTCTGGTCTTCATTGAGCATTTGCTCTGATTTGTTTAGGGAGGGAGGGAAGTCCCGCTGCACAAGCTGCCAGGATGTTACTTAGCACTGCGTTACGTACAAGCCTTGGTAGTTGTGTGTTTGTCTGCCGGAAGAAAAGGCGCTCAGGACATGCCCAGAGGCATGCAGCCCAGAATTATGAAAACTGGTGACTGTTTTGCCGGTCCCCACTCCTCCCGTTATCTTCTTTCGAGGTTCCCCTTTGGTGCCGGCTGCTCCCCGCTTAAAACTCTCTTTTTTTCCCCTTCACACCGCTGCCTCTTCCTCCTCCTCCAGACAGCCATGGGCGTGGTGGGTCTCTCAAGGGAAGAGCAGGCCTTGGTGGTCCAGATTGTCGCCGGGATCCTCCATTTGGGCAACATCACATTCCGGGAGTCAGGGAATTACGCCATGGTGGAGAGCGAGGACTGTGAGTTGTGGGGCGAGCAGAGGGACTTGGTGGTGGCCAGGGCCCTGTGGGGACTGGTGGGGCGGAAGGCAGGGAGCCCAACGGTAGGCGGAGCCAGAACCCATCAGAGGCGGAGGCAGCTCATTCTAGTTTTGTCCCCACCCTTCTCACTGCTGAGTTCTACAAGGGGCAACCGTGAGAAGTGTGTGTGTTTGTGTATGACAAACTTGACCCTCAAATGCGCCCTCTTGCGGCCATGTGCAGCATTTACCACGTTTCATCAAGCTCTTGAACATGCGAAGGACTAGTTAAGGGAAGGGTATCTCTTTTCACATGCAGAATGCGCTCCCGTCCTTGACACCTCCGAAACGAAAGGGTAGGGTTTCCGGATCTTCCCCGTGTGGCCAGGTGAAGCAGCCCACAAGGACGCCAGTTTTCTTCCTCTCACTAAAAAGGGGGCACACAGCTTAAAATTATGGTTTGGTTTGGTTTGGTTTGGTTTATTTTTTTATTTACTAGAAAGAGGGCTACAGTTTGGATTCCTGGCACTTCTGTTGTTGATTTTGTTTAGGAGCTAGACCAGCCCATTTTACTATATGTAGTTAAAAAAAGAAAGAAAATAATCACGAAATAAGAACAGATTGTTTTTTTTAAAAAAATCAGACAATGGCAGCCAGTGAGACCACATCCACACTTTATTGACAGTACTATGATACGACTTGAAACCATTATGGGTCTACCCCGCCCTCTGGCCAAAAATCCTGGGAACTGTAGTTTGTGAAGGATGCTGAGAGTTAACTTAGGTGGCCCCTATTCCATTCCCAGGGCTTCCTGGGAAAAGGGATTGATTGTTAAACCACTCTTAACAACTCTCAGCGCCCTCTGCAAACTACAGTTCCTGGGATTCTTTGGCGGGTGGGGTAAGCCATGACTGTTTCATAGAATCATAGAATAGTAGAGTTGGAAGGGGCCTCTAAGGCCATCAAGTCCAACCCCCTGCTCAATACAGGAATCCAAATCAAAGCATTCCCGACAGATGGGACAGTTTCAAGTTGGGTCATCCTGCTTTAAACATCTGGTGTGGATGGGACCTCAAAATGATAGGGATGGTGGGGGCTCCTCTCTCCCCCAGTCCTGGCATTCCCCTCGTACCTCCTGGCCATTGACCAGCAACGGCTCAAGGAGAAGCTGACCAGCCGGAAGATGGACAGCAAGTGGGGCGGAAGGCAGGAAGTCATCGATGTGACACTGAATGTGGAGCAGGCCAACTTCACCCGCGACGCACTCTCCAAGGCCCTCTACTCGCGCCTCTTTGACTACCTGGTGGATGTGAGTTTCACAACAGGTCATCCAGTAGGGCAGTGGCCTCTCAGGTGATCAAACCACCCCAGGGTGAGCTCAGGCGTTTGGATCTCTGGCTGGTGGCGAGGAACGGATGATCAAATGTGTGGGGAAATGGCCGTCTCCATTTCCACCATGCGTCTGTCTGTCATTTAGCTAGGGCAAGGATAGCCAGCGTGGTTCCCTCCTGTCCCCCCCAATGTGTTGAGACTAGTGTTCTATCATCCTTGGCTGTTTGCCATGCCTGGAAATTCCAAAACGTAGGTGCTGCTGCACTAAAAAAAAACGACTGTTTACAATTAAAAAATGTTTTTAACCTTTTGTAAAAAAAAATGTTTTGAAAGATTTTTTTAAATGTTTTTAAAGATGTTTTGTTTTAATGTATTTTAAAGTCTGTTTGTATGACGTTTTAAAGTGTTTTTAGTGCTTTTGTTTGCCCCCCCTGGGCTCCTGCGGGGAGGAAGGGCGAGATATACATCAAATAAGAAATAAATAAATAATAAATAAGTGTGGAACGAGTATTACGTGGCCCCTGCAACGAGGCCCGTTCTGCAGGTCGAAGCGGTCAAGCGGGCACATACGGGGTCAGGAGATCCGGCGAGTAAACTGGTCCCAAGCTATTTCTTTTTTTTTTTCATTCTCTCTTTTCTGCTGTTCTCAGGCTGTCAACAAGGCCATGCAAAAGGATAATCAGGAATACAGCATTGGCGTTCTTGATATCTACGGCTTTGAGATCTTCCAGGTAATACGACACAGCAGCTTCTTCAGAGGTGTGAAGAAACTGCACCTGCCATTTATTTCAGCGGGTTCTGCTTTTCCATCCTTGATGCCTGGTTTTGACATCAGTGTCAGAGAAGGAAACATCTTTGGGAACAGAGTCCAATTTCTAGGGCCACTCAATTAAAGTCATCCTTTATGAATGTCAAAGTTTTATTTGCAATTTGTAGCATTTATCTTTTGCATTAGGGATGGATGGGTTGGTCAATTTCCACTCTGTTCCCCTTAATCCCCTTGGAACATACCGCCTCTGCATTGATCTGTGAGGTTTGAAAATCTGTACAAAAATCTGCTTTTAAATATTTTTTTGAATGCGTTTTCTCACAGAACATGTACTTCTGGAAGTATGTTATCTAGGCATGGACCGATCTGTCCAATTCAGTTTCTTGTTTATCCAGTTCATATTAATTTCTTCAGATTTCCGCATAATTTAAAAAAAAAATCCTCATGAAAATTCTCCTAATATTCACTTGGTGAAGGATTTAGGCTGTCTAAACAGGTCTTTTGTGAATGAATGATGTGAGGATTCCAGAACAGACGCACATCACTCTAAAACATGAAGATAAACAGAGATTTGGATATGATGTCCTAATTACAAAACTGTGTTAGCGTTATGTTTGGCTGGGGGGAAAAAAGTGCTCAGTCATGTGCATGAATTTACATATTAACACTTCTGTTTATTCGTTTTTTGTAAGCTGCTCCGGGCACTTATTGCCAAAGGGCAGGGTATAAATGCTAAATATGCAATACATCACAAATAATATACACTTTTTATATGCAATTTTGTCTCATACACATAGTTTTGCAGGCAATTTTCTCCTAATTCCATGCATTTTATTTTCACTGATATATGCACGTTTATGCACTGGAAGCTCTGAGACCAGGGGATTGTTCTGACTGAGTCTGCTGCGCGAGGGGAGGGGAGCGGAGCCACAGAGATCAGGGCAATGGTGCCCAGCATTACCCCGTCTTTTCTGACATCTCTCCTGCAACACCAATATATTCTTGATGGCTCCTTTTTCCTTTCTCCCTGCAGAAAAATGGTTTTGAACAGTTTTGCATCAACTTTGTGAACGAGAAGCTGCAGCAGATTTTCATCGAGCTGACGCTGAAGGCTGAACAGGTAAGAGACAAGTGGGCCAGCTCTTTTCTTTTCAAGAATTGGAAACGCTTTTTGCGCATTTGGGGTTAGGCTGTGCGCAAATCTCTAGGTCACAAGCAACGGGAAGCATTTGCCAAACCGATTGACAGATGTGATCCCTGTAGGTAAAAAATGGTATGTATAAGGTATCTCCTCAACTGATTTGCTTAAGAAGTTGCGTGATACTGAATCAGACCAGGTGTTCAGATACTGGGTCTTTCCTAGCGCAGCCCTACCTGAAGATGCCATTGGGGATTCAACCTGGACCTTTTGAATGGCATGCAAGTGCTCTATCGCGGAGCTACGGGCTTTCCCCAACCCCATAAATTTGCTCAACCGATATCGATATATAGCAAATTGTTTTGAGCAAGTCTTGTTGCTTTTTTTTTAAGTGGAATGACAATAAATTTATAAATAACTTTTATATGTGCTTCAAGGAGTGTCCAAATTGTGGTGGTCGCTGGCAAATGACGCTGGACTCCATCTTCCATCAGTTCTGGCCAGTATGGCCAACAGCTGGGGATGATGGGAGCTGTAGTTCAGCAACATCTGGAGGGCCATCCCTGCTGCACTGGGTGCCTATTGGCTAGTGCCCGTGTTGTCATCCACACACAGTCCTAGGAGCAGTTTTGTGCTGATGTCGTCAGAGTCTCTTTATCTTGTGTTGTGCAAATTGCTCTTCTCATTTCTCCTTTCCTTTGGATTTCCCTGTTCCTCTCCTCCCCTCCTGCCATCCTCCTGTTCCGACCTGCAGGAGGAGTATGTGCAGGAGGGTATCCACTGGAACCCCATTGACTACTTCAACAACAAGGTTGTGTGTGACCTCATCGAGAACAAAGTGGTGAGTCTGGAAAGGTGGCGGAGCAGCTCTGCCCAACTTACAGATTTTTGTATCAATACCTGCCTTAACTGTCACCAGCTTCTCCCAAAGAACCCTGGGAATTGTAGTTTGGCGAGGGTGCTAAGCATGCCCTCTTAGAGACTGTTTGCGCCGTTTCCCACGCATGGAGCGGATGTCAGTTCCCAGGGGGTTCTGGGGAAAGGAGCAGACTCTTAGACCAGTTAAAGTCTGCAGTGTGGACATGTCTTCTGTGCCTGAGAACTCTAGTTTCCTAGGGAGGTAAGAGACTGCCAAACCAGTTTTAAATCTGCTGTGTAGTCATGCCCTTGCCTGATCAGGATTGGGAGGGATTTGCTAGAGGAGGAACAGGGAACATCTGTGGCCCTCAAGACGTTGTTGGACTCGAAGGCCCATAATTGTCCCTTGATCATTGATCATGCTGGCTGATGGGATCTGGGAGTCCAGCAACACTTAGAGGGCCACAGGTCCCTATCCCTGTGCTAGAGATGAATGAAGCAGTGTTCTGTGGTCCACGAAAGCTTATGCCATAATTAAACTGGTTAGTCTTTAAGGTGTCACAACATTCTTGGTTGGAAATAAATCAAAAGACAACCTAAATGTAAAACATGTTAATATATATATATATAAATTATAAATTTAATATATTAAATATATATCATGCTTTTATTTATTTATTTATTGCATTTATATACCGCCCTATAGCCAAAGCTCTTTGGGCGGTTTACAATTAATTACTTTTAATATATAAATGCAACAAATAATAAAAAAATGTATATGTGTGTACACAAAAACACAAACATCCTCCCCCCCTCCCCCCCAATAAACTGCTGGGTCCATTTTATTTTTCTCTCTCTCCCCCTCCCAGAATCCTCCGGGCCTGATGAGCATCCTGGACGACGTGTGTGCCACCATGCACGCCAAGGGCGAAGGGGCCGACCACACCCTCTTGCAGAAGCTCCAGTCTGCACTCGGAACCCACCCCCACTTCAACAGCTGGAACAAGGGCTTCGTCATCCATCACTACGCTGGCAAGGTCAGTGCCCGCTGGTGGGCAAAACTGAGCCTTCTACTTCTTCTTCTTATTATTTGAACTTACAAGATCTGAACAGGGTGGTTCACGACAGATGCTCTTGGAGGTCACTGATGAATACGGTCTCCATAAGTCGTAATCGGCTTGAAGGCACATAACAACAACATTTATTATTATTATTATTATTATTATTATTATTTCCATTTATGGACCGCTTACTATCTAAAAGATCTCAAAGTGGTTTACAATAGAATACAGAAGGTACAATAAAAAACATATCAAATTAATTTACAAAGCAAAATACATAAACAATATCCATACACATAAACATACACATAAACACCGTATAAAAGTCAGAATTCACCAAGGGAAGCCTGTAAACCGCCCTCCCCGCTCTATAAAAGAAAACTGAAATGATGTGGACCATGGAGGAGGGCAAGAAGCAGGTAAAAGGTTATCGCTCCCCTGGTGCGGCTTGCCGCCATTTCTCTTGCCTCTCCTTCCTCCCGGGGATGAACGGCTGGAGGAAAAACTCAGACAATAGACAGCACAGCACTAGCTTAAATATTGGAGGCCTTAACACCTGGCATCCACAGCACATACCAGCCAGTTAATCAGAGTCCAGGTACGGCAGTAGGTTTTTGTAGAAACAAGCTTCTTAGCAGACTGAAGTTGAGAAGCTGAGATTACAGCACAGGACTTTTAATTTGCAGTCTGAAACTTCAGATTCAGTTTCTAGCAAGTCTTGAGCTGTGGGTAGATCTCCCTTCCTTCCTGTGCATCCCATTTTTTTAAAAAAGTAATTTAAGCGTTGCCGGCCCTGTTGTTGGGGAGAAGGAGGCAGCTGCCTCAGGAGGCACATGCCAGAGGGCTGGCGGCCACACACAGACAATTCTGGGTGTGGAAGAGGAAGCTGCCATGTGATACACAGGAAGCTGCCCTATACCAAGTCAGACTCCTTGGTCCATTGAGCTCAGTGCTGTTGATACCGACTGGCAGCAGCTCTCCAAGATTTTTCAGAGTCTTTCCCAGACTTACCTGGAGATGTTGCCGAGGACTGAACCTGGGGCCTTCTGTGTGCAAAGCCAGGTGCTTGGCCGCTGAGGTGCAGGCCTTGCCCTGCATCCCATAAACAGTAAGGTTCAGCTGCCAGTCCAGTGGGATTCTCCAAATGGAATGGGGGAGGGAAGAGATATTTCTGGCTGGGGCAATGGGAGGTATAGTCTAAAACTGCTAGAGGGCACCAGATCGTCAACAGATGGTCTAGTGCAAATTAATAATAATATGATGTGGTTTAGAACAGTGGTCCCCACCCTTTCTTCCCTCCCTGCAGACCACTTGAAAAATTTTGAGCATGTTGGTAGACCGTTGAGAGCCAGTGTGGTCTAGTGGTTAAGGGGTTGGACTACGACCTGGGAGACCAGAGTTCGAATCCCCACACAGCCATGAAGCTCACTGGGTGACCTTGGGCCAGTCACTGCCTCTCAGCCTCAGAGGAAGGCAATGGTGAACCCCCTCTGAATACCGCGTACCATGAAAACCCTATTCACAGTGTCGCCATAAGTTGGGATCAACTTGAAGGCAGTCCGTTTCCACTTTGGTGGACCACTGAATGATTTTTCTATCTGATGTAGCAATTGTAATTCTACAAAATTCAAACTGTAATACACCAGTATACAATCTAGGAAATAAAAGGAAGCAATAAAAGTGCAATTAAAAATCAGTAGGACTGTTCAGTGTGGTGGGTGTGCCATCTCCCATCTTCAACCCCAAATCCGCAGGCATGCTTTGGACCACCTGAATGCATCTTGCAGAGCACAGCTTGGGAACCCCTGGTCGATAAACTTTTTAAATTAAAAAAAAAATGTTTTGACTTACAGCCCAATCCATCACACCATCAAAAGTGTGTATGTGTGAATGATATATCGCTGAAGGGACTGAAGGCCGAGACCGAAACTGATTGTATTTCCCCCCCCTTTTTTTTTAGTTTTACCTCTTTAGTCCCCTTTTACTATCACTCTTCTAGGTTTCTTAACTGTATTTTATAATCTATTTTAATGTTCTTTCATTGTGTATGATTTTATTGTGAGCACTCCTGAGTGCCCTATTGTCGGGTAGAAGGGCAGGATAGAAATATTTTAAATAAATTATATATATATTATTTATTTATTATTATTTATTTTATTATACATGTATACCGCCCCATAGCTGAAGCTCTCTGGGCGGTTTACAGTAATTAATTACTGTAAATAAAACTACTCACTCATTGAAAATGGTTTTCAATTAATTATGAAAGCCATGAGGAATATGAATATGCAGAAATGCAAATAAAGTGAAAGACAAGTGTACCAAAAAGTGTGCCAGAGAGGCTATGAGGTGGGGAGGTGGGTGAGCCTTTTTACAGGGTGTGGGATTTCCCCCCTCCCTCTTGGAATCTACACGTCTCAGCAGCATCCAGGAACCTGAGCCGCTTTCTTTCTGCCCTTGCAGGTCTCGTACGACGTGGAGGGTTTCTGCGAGCGCAACCGCGACGTCCTCTTTACTGACCTCATTGAGCTGATGCAGAGGAGTGAGATGTGAGGGGGGGGTGCATGGAGAGAAAGTGTTGGGGCCCCTCAGAAGCAGCCATGGCCAGGGATGGGGGAGAATATCCCCTAAATCAGACTTAGTACCGGATTTCGACTGAATCCGACAGTCCGCTGTCTTTTTGGACCGACACCGATTTCTTTCGGCGGACCACAGCTGTAATCGGCACGGATTCCCTCCCCCCCCCATTTTTTCCCTGATTTTACATCATTATCTTTGTAATTGTATTTCCTCTAAGTTGATGCATTCGTAACGGTTGTGTAGGTGTGATAGCGGTCGCCATTAACGTCCATTAACCCGAGGCAAGAGACAGAGTCAAAGGTGATTTATCTGCCTCAATACGTAAATGGGGGGGGAAAGTGAAACGTGATCATTTACATAAGCATTTATGTTAAAAATTGTGCAGGTTTTTTTGCCAACAAACAAAAACCAGCAAATCGAATCAGCAAGTGCAAAGCGAATGACGGACTATTGGAATACAAGCAGATCGGAACTAGGGAACCCCATCCCTAGCCATGGCCCTCCTGGCCAGCTCCCCATCTCTTCCTAAGCTTTAACTAAGAGATTTCCTTCCTGGCGTCCTCTCAATCCCGTGAGCATGACCCTTTGGGATGGCATTTCACACCTGGAAAGATGCGGGTTCAAATCCCAACTCAGTTATATGGGCCCTGGGGGTGGTGCCTCAGTGCCCCCCCCATCTGTAAAATGGGAAGATTAAGGATTGGCTTGCATAGGCAACATCTAGGAGAATTTGTTTAAAAGTGTTATGCAACTGATGACTCTTTGTGTCGCCCCTGTGCTTTGGACACAAACCCAGTTCAAACTCTTTCTAGAAGGAAAATAATTGATTTTAAGTTTCTCTTTTCGTTGAAAGCCCCTTCATCCAAGAGCTCTTTCCGGAAAGCCTCAATGCAGAGAAGAAAGGTCGTCCCACCACAGCCGGCAGTAAGATCAAGGTACTGTGGTTGGGCAGGGAATGTGGAGATAAGGAACGTGTGTGTTTGTATATGCATAGAATTGTTTGCTTTAAGAAATGTATGCATGTAGCGGCCGTTAGGTTGGGCTGTGGCAAAGGTGGGGAGTTAAAATAAGCAGGGCCATTTCATTGGCACAGCTAAGAGACCAGCACCTTTTTTCCACTTAAGCTTTTCCACCCCAGCTGGTTGCTAGAAGAACACATAACTAAGGGTTATGTCCAAAGTTCGTCCTACTCAGAGCAGACCCCTCGAAACTGATGGATATGACTAAGATGGGTCTATTCTAAGTTGAATTTAGTTGGATGCAACCCTAAGAACTTCATCCCCGAGCTTACTTATTTCCTCCTCCCTCCTTATCCACTTTCCTTTCGTGTCATGACTTAATAAAATAGATAACAGAACAAAACATTTTCTTCTTTCTCGCTCCCCTCTGCCTCCCCTCCGCACACAATGAAAAGAAACAAGCCAACAACCTGGTCAGCACGCTGATGAAATGCACCCCTCACTACATCAGATGCATCAAGCCAAACGAGACCAAGAGGCCCCGTGATTGGGAAGAGAGCAGGTGGGGACCTGTGGGGCGTCACAGAGTGCAGGGAGGGGGAAGAGGATGACGTTGGGGGGGGGGAGTTGCTTCTTTAATAAAATTTGTTTGCCCTGTAGGGCATCAGTTCTTCTGCAAGATTCTGTTCCCAGGGATTTCTGGTGTTGTGTGGAAGGGTGTCGGCAACTAGAAGCCCCCGTGCCAGTCAAGTCAGTTGCCACTCTTATACTGATGAAAAAGGGGAATGAGGGGGAGAGAGTACTTAGGAACAGAAGAACCTGCCTTTATACTGAGTCCATCTACCTCAGTATTGTCTACACTGACTGGCAGCAGTTCTGCAGAGTTTCAGGCAGGGGGTCCTTCCCAGCCCTGCCTGGATATACCTCTGGGGACTGTACCTTTTGCATGCAAAGCAGATGCTCTAACCACTGAGCTACAGCTCTTCCTTTGTTTCCCCCTAGAGTAACTTAACTTAAAAGAATAGCTGCTGTCATAAATGGTGGCCATGGACACCATCTTAGGCAGTTTTTAAAAAGGGATTAGATCGATTGCATTGCGCAGGGGGTTGGACTTGATGGCCTTATAGGCCCCTTCCAACTCTACTATTCTATGATTCTAAGTCTATGCGTCATGATAGCTTTAAAAACAGAACCCCCCTGTTCAGAAGCACTATACCCCTGAATGTCAGGCACTAGAGACAAGCCGCAAAGGAGGACATTATGCCTTTGTTCCCTGTGGCCTGTAAGATCCCCAGAGGCTGCCCACTGTTGGAAACAGGATTCTGGATGAGATGGACCCTCACTTTGATCCAGCAGGGCTCTTTCATCACTTTAGATCCATAAACCAGGGACAGCCCCCACCCTCAGCTCTTTCCTGGTTTCTGATTTTGCTTGCCTCAGTTATAAATGATCTACATGGAACCTCTGGGTCCAGGCGCAGTCCATCTTTGAACAGCAGGTGCCGCAGGGCAGGCGTAGGATCCAGACAACCCTCCCCCTGCACCCCCACCTCCATCTCCAATTTGATCCTGTGATGGGACCAGATGAGAAGAGTTGCTTAAGTAGTCCCAGGGGCCCTCAATTTCTGCTTTTCCCCAGAGTGAAGCACCAAGTGGAATATTTGGGCTTGCGGGAGAATATCCGGGTGCGCCGAGCCGGCTATGCCTACCGGCGGACCTTCCAAAAATTCCTCCATAGGTAAGACGCTGTGTTGCCAACTGACCAGAGGGAAAAACCTACCCTATTTTATTTTATTCATTTATTTCGATTTCTATACCGCCCACAGCCAAAAGGCTCTCAGGGCGGTGCACAACATAGAGTAAAATACAATAAAATTACAAAGGTCAGTAAAAAGCATACATATTAAACAGTAAAACAGCCTGGTATAAATTGAAAGCTAAAAAATAAATTAAGTTAAAATGCCTGGGAGAATAAAAAGGTTTTAACCTGGCGCCGAAAAGATAAAAGTGTAGGCGCCAGGCGTACCTCATCGGGGAGACTGTTCCATAATTCGGGGGCCACTACTGAAAAGGCCCTGGATCTTGTTACAACCCTCCGAGCCTCTCTGTGGGTCGGGACTCGGAGGAGGGCCTTTGATGTTGAACATAGTGAGCGGGTAGGTTCATATCGGGAGAGGCGTTCCGCTAGGTATTGTGGTCCCGCGCCGTGTAAGGCTTTATAAGTCAAAACTAGCACTTTGAATTTAGCCCGGAAACAAATAGGTAGCCAGTGCAAACGAGCCAGGACAGGTGTTATATGTGCGGACTGCCTGGTCCTCGTCAACAGTCTAGCAGTCTAACCTGCTCCTCTACCTTTGGCCAGTTATAAATCATTGGGGAACACTTCCCATGTTATGGGGAAGAGGGACTGTCTCCTTTCTATTATCCGGAAGAAAAAAAAGCAGAAAGCAAGCAGAAGGTGCCAGCCAGCAAGCACCCAAGAGTTTTCAGAACTCAGTGAGATCCTGCATGCGCACATGCGTGCACACATATATCCTTTCTCTCTCTTGGCCAGATACGCCATCCTGACGCCACAGACCTGGCCATCTTGGCGTGGGGACAAGAAACAGGGGGTGGTGCACCTGATGAAATCTGTCAACATGGACCCTGACCAGTTTCAGCTGGGCCGGACCAAGGTCTTCATCAAAGCCCCTGAGTCGGTGAGTGGAGGAGAGCAGGGCCTCCTCGGGAGTAAGTCTGAGGCAGCGGGGAAGACGGCACCGCCTTAGTCTGTCTGTCTTTTTTCCTTCTCCGCACATCTTCCTTCCTTGCACATCTATCTAATCGTGAATTGAGATGGGGGCCGCACCTGTTTGGCTCAGGGTGACTCAACCCATGCCCAGTGAAAATGGTTCATTTTCACACCCAGCCTGAAAAGCTAAAGGGACTTTGTGCTTGTTCCGGATTGGAGCACATTCTATTTTTTGAGTTGTTTTTAAATGACACACAGAAATGCTTAAATGACACACAGAGACGGCTTCCCCCTTTGGAGCCTGCAAACGGCTTCCTGTTACTTGCCGCCCTGAGCCTGGGAGGAAGGCCAGGATATAAATCTAATTAATTAATTGAATACATACATACATGCATAATATTTTGCAGTGAGACTGGCCCCGGCCATGCCTTCAAGGAGTCATCTCCTCCTCCCCCTTTCTCTCTACAGCTTTTCCTCCTCGAGGAGATGCGGGAGCGCCGCTACGATGGCTACGCCCGTGTCATCCAGAAGGCGTGGCGCAAGCATGTGGCAGTGCAGAAATATATCCAGATGAGGGAAGAGGGTGAGCCTACTTTCTCCCTTCCTTAGTAGATCCAGCTGAACCCGAAGACCGATTTCGCAGCTCAGGGCCGAGTGGGGAGCTTTTATTTCCCCAGTGGCGGAATCCCACAGTGCTCCGCAGGTGCCATGTGGGCGGGGCCATGCGGTCCCTTCCTGTGCAGATCATTGGCTGGTGCGGCACAACGCCTTCATGCGCAGGTGGCCGGATCTGCGTGGGATTGAGCCCAAAGGAAGCAGCTTCTTTTAAGGGGTCCAGTCAGCTCGGAGGGCCACCTCGGATTAAATATCAAGTTTCTCTCTACCTGATTGAATTATCTCTAGCTTGGCCCAACTTGCAGGCTAAACGAAAACCATTTAGCATCACAGCGGGGCACTCTGTCCCCCTCTAGTGGTGACACTAAAGAGGCGTTTGCTCTGTAGCCCCCTCTGGTGCCAGAGCGTGGAACGTCAGGCTCGGGAGCTGAATGTGGCCCTGAAGGCCTCTGTCTCCGGCCCTCAAGGTTCTCTTGAGGTCTTGACCCTTCAGAGGCCCTGCTCTTTGCCTTCATAAGAACATAGGAGCTGCCTTATTCTGAGTTAGACCATCAGTCCATCTAGCTCAGTATTGTCCACACTGACTGGTAGGATTTCAGTTTGAGGACAATTCTCATTGGGGATTGATCCTGGAGCTGTGACGATGCCTCTTGCATTTATTGCTCTTTCCACTTTTTTGCCTCTGGCCATGCCCACCACTGCATGTGGCCCCTGGAAGGCTCCTTGTGACAGAATGTGGCCCTTGGGCTGAAAAAGGAGGCTCCCTCCCCCAGCTTTACCAGTAGCACCAGTGCTTGATTTACAAGGCCTGGCCCCATTACCTTCGGTGACAGCCTCCTTAGCTATGAAGGGGTGGGGACATAATTTGTCTAAACTTGCCTGCGAGTCAGTGGGGCTTGCGTGTAACTGCCCCCTAATTTAAACAAGGGCCAGCACAAAGCCCGAAACAGAGGTCTTCTGGCCTCAGATCCTGTGTCGGCACTGCACGGCTTAGCCACTGGATTGTGTGAATTCACTTCTGGGAATTCAGCTATCTCTGAGCTTGCGCAGAGTGCCTTTCCCCTCGCTGGTGGCTGACCTCCACCGGGGCTAATGGAGAGTTTCCTATTTCTGTCCCCTGAAGCATCCAACATTGTTTTGAACAAGAAGGAGCGGCGCCGGAACAGCATCAACCGGAACTTTGTGGGTGACTACATCGGCCTGGAGACGCACCCGGAACTCCGGCGCTTTGTGGGCCGGCGGGAGCGCATTGACTTTGCTGACACTGTTGTCAAGTACGACCGGCGCTTCAAGGTGAGCTCTGGATCCTCCTCCTCTCTTGGGTAAGGGGAGCCTGTGCGGGCATCTTCCTGCAAGGGGGCGGGAGAAATGGCACAGAACCATCCAACGAGGGCTGAGCATGCGCAATGGGATGCAGATCGTTGGAAGAGAAAAAAACAACCAGGGGTTGGTGGAGGAAGGGAATGGAATGGAGTATTTTGGAAAAGCGTACGGCTGGCTGGAACCCTGAGCGGGAGCACTCCATTCCACAACATTTTGTTTTGGATCCCTCTTGTCCCCCCCCCTTTTTTTTTAAATCCTTTTAGGCTCACAAACCTTCTCCCCAAATGCATTGCAGCCGGGTAAATCCTACAAAACGCATTGTGCTTAGAAATCCCTTTGCTTGTCATCCCCTCTTGCAAACCAACCGTTTCACTGTTTTGTTTTTCCCCGCTGCTCCTGCAGACGGTGAAGCGGGACTTGATCCTGACCCCCAAGTTCCTCTACCTGATCGGCCGCGAGAAGGTGAAGCAAGGGCCGGATAAAGGGGCCATCAAGGAGGTCTTGAAGAGGCAAATCGAAGTGGAGAAGATCCAGTCAGTGTCCTTGAGGTGAGCGACGACAGGGCTTGGGGAGGAGCACAGAGGTGAGTGGGTCGCAGGAAGGCCAGCACCAGAACGTTGAATCTCCTTCTTCCCTCTTGACCAAATGTGGCCCTCAGACCTCTCTATCTGGCCCTCAGGACCCTCCAAAGATCACACTCTTCACTGGCCTTGTTTTGCACCCTGAGAGTTGTGGCCAGTATCAAGCTCTACTCAGAGCAGGCCCATTAAAATTAATCAAGGGGACTAACTTTGGTGCATTGATTTCAATGGATCTACTCTTAATAAGCCATGTTGGCTACCAAACCATCCACATGCCAGACGAGGCTGCCTGTTGGATCAGGCCAAGGGGAGCATCCTCACAGTGGCCACTCTTACCCCCCACAAGTGTTTTTTTCTGGCCTGGAAGTGTCCTTGATGTTGTGTTTCTTGTGATTGTCATTTGTTTTGAACTGTTAATATTTTATTTTTAAATTGCTGAATAATACGTCACTGGGGATCGCAAATGGGGAGAGCTGCCGTTGCGCTCAGCTCCTGTTTTGGGGCTTCCCTTTGGGGACAGGATGCTGGACTAGGCAGCCCCCTGTGGCTTGATCCGGCAGCCTTGGCTCTTCTGGGGTTCTTGCAGACAGCTTTAAAGAGAGTAGACAATTTCATGGAGGTTAAGGCTTCTGCTGCAGGGGTGAGACTGGGCTGCAGCCATCAACGGCCCATTCCTCTTGCCTTGCCCCCTCACCCTGGATCTTTCTGACATCCTTCTGGGGGCTGCTCTTTGCCAGGAAGATGTGTTTGGCTGTTAGGTCTGGTGTTTTGCGGGGGAAGTGATAAGTTTTTCATTGTCTTAACTTGTTGTAATATGTTTTTTCTTCCTTGTCTTTGTGAGCTGCCTTGGGGACCTTTTTGGCCAGAAGGCAGCATAGAAATAAAAAATCACTTCAATGGCTACTAGCCATGTGGGTTTTATTGCAACTGGCTGGCCACTGTGAGAGCAGGAGCCCTCTTTGGCCCGATCTCTCTTTTTTAGCTTCCGAGGTTCTTGACGCTCTCCCCCATACTCTCCCTCCCAAGCACCTTGCAGGACGACTTCATCATCATCCACGAGCCGCAGTACGACAGCGTCCTGGAATCCGTCTTTAAGACGGAGCTGTTGAGTGTGCTCTATAAGCGCTATGAAGAGAGGATGCAGAAGCAGCTGCTGGTCAAGTTCAGCAACCAGTGAGTAAGCTACAAACTCTCTTGAGCCTATAAGATCTTAGTCCTGTTGGTTCAGGCTGAGGTGGGGCCACCTCGGTTGAGTTCCTTTTTTCCAACAGCGGCATCCAGGGATGAAGGCACGGAGGCCCTCCCCCTGTTGATGTTTGCTGCTTTGTCGTACTCTTGAGGTAGAGTTCCTCTGGCTGTGGAGGCTCCATTGGGTTATTAAGGGCCGTTAGCTGTCGGTTGGCCCATTTAGGAATACAGGAATGATATATTAGCGTTACAACGTCTTTGGGATATTTAATTTAGCGGGAAAGTACCCAAGAATTGTCTTGCTGGATCGATCAAAGTGGGGCTATTTTGTGCAGGTTCCTGTTGCCAACAGTGGCTTAGGGAGATAGAAAGGTGCCTTATATACTGAGCCAGACCCTTGACTAATCTAGCTCAGTATCTTCCACTCTGAGCAGTCCTGTCCTGTGTTGATGTTACTTGTGGTACTCTGAAATAGACTGCCCCTTCTGGTATACTTGTGGTATTCATTTATTTTAAGTTTATATCCTGCACCCAGAGCGGCAAACGTGTCAGTACTAAAGTAATACAAATAAAACTTCTAAAAACAGTTTAAAAAACAGCCTTCTAAAAACAGTTAAAAACTAAACGCAATCACTCAATCAATCAATCTTTATTGATACAGTCATAGACCAAAAGACATTTATAAATAAAACTACATACATTTATAATAAAAGGTTACAAAGTTGCATTCATGTTAAAACAATAAAACAACAAGGAAAACAGTTACAGTTGGGTGGCGGAAGCTTCTGAAGGGATAGATGCCTTCCGAATTGATTGAGCCGCGAAAATATATTTAGCAACTGACAAGATAGTATCCTTATTAGCCGCTGACAAAAGATGTAAGAGTAAACAGTTAAGCGGTTTGTAGGGGTATTTATTTATGATGGGGGTTATGAATTTGGAGCGAATATCGTCATATAGGGCGCACTCAAAGATGACATGAAAGAGAGTTTCTATGGCGCTGACACCACAAAAGCATAATCGGTTTGCATACGGGATACGTTTAAATCTCCCTTCAAGTAAGGCAGAGATAAGACAGTTAAATCTAGCCTTTGTAAAGGCTAGACGATATTTGGGGATCGTAAGAGTTTCCAGATAAGGGGCACTGAGCATAGGCACAAAGCTCAGACCAAAATGAATAGGAGAACAGGTCGAGGTGGCTGCAGTTATGGAGCGTTGGAAGTCCATATCGTTAATACGAGTCCGGATAGAATGTTTAACTGTCTCTGGAGCGAGGGACATCAGATGTTCAATTGAGAGGCCAATACTTGCAAGGTAATTTGTAAACGTACGGGCCCATTTCGAGGTAAAAGAGTCTTCCCAGAGTAAAGGGAGATAGCCAGTAGATTTTTCATAAGACATTTGAAACCAGAAATTTAGGGCGGCCAACCACGCTTGAGACTCAAGTGAGACTAGGCCAGATTCTAACCTAAGGACCGCCGCAGGAACGCACCTGGGAACGCCAAAAATTTGTCTGAGAAACAAGGAGAGAACTGCCTCCACAGAAGAGTTGAAGGCGCCAATCCATAAAGGTACCCCGTAGAGAAGTTGAGAAATAGTTTTGGATCTAAAAACCTTTAGGGCTGCTGGAATGTATTGTCCTCCTTTAGTGAAGAAGAACCTTCGAATACCACTGGCTGAGTTGCGAGCAGTAGAAATAGCCCCTCGGATATGGGGAGTCCAGGACAGAGAGGAATGAAATAGTATACCAAGGTATTTGAAATGAGAAACCTGTTCTATTTTATGGGTATTGATTGTCCATACGTGAGGAGGAGAGTGCTTGGCAAAAGCTAAGATCTTAGTTTTGGAAAAGTTTATAGATAGTTTGTTATCATGACAGAAACTCATAAAAGCTTTAGTTAGGCGTTTGAGTCCTACTTTAGAAACAGAAAGGAGAACAGCGTCATCTGCATACAATAACAAGGGACAATGCAGGTTTGCTAACTTAGGGGGGTGGAAGTCCGGGGATTGACAATAAAGGGACAGATCATTCATGAAAAAATTAAATAAAAGTGGGGCTAGTATGCAGCCTTGTCTAACTCCTTTTGTTGTAGTAATGGGGTTTGTGAGATGACCTTCACAACTACATCTAACACGAAAGGATGTGTGGTGGTGCAGACGGCTAATTAAGAAGAGGAGTCTCTTGTCGATCGTAGATTTTGTGAGTTTCGCCCATAGTATCTCCCTAGGGATGGAATCAAAAGCCGATTTCAAGTCAACAAAGGCAACAAACAGGCCGTTACCCCAGCAGTTCTTGTATTTTTCAGCTAAGTGATTTAAAATCACACAGTGTTCTATCCCAGACCTACCTTTCCGGAAAGCTGCCTGCTCCCTCCCAAGGATATTATCCTCCTCCAACCAAGATGAGAGTCTCTCTTTTAAGTAGCAGGCATATAGTTTGCCAATAATGGAAAGGAGGCTAATTGGGCAGTAATTTGCTGGGTCCTCTTTGTTCCCTTTTTTAAATATAGGGATAACTATGGATTCGAGCCAAGACTCAGGGAAGCATCCAGAATTATTGATCAGAGTAAAGAAATTTGCTAGAAGAGGGGCCCACCAAGCTTGGTGCACCTTCAACATTTCAGAAAGTATATTATCAGGTCCAGGAGCTTTGCCGGATTTCAAGCTAGCAATCAAATCAATAATTTCTTTTTGGGTTACAGGTGGCCAAGTGGGAAGATTTGTTAAATTATCAATAAAGGAAACAGCATTTACAGTCTCGTTGTTTGCAGAAAAATATTTCTCCCAGAGGTATGGGGAAATGTGGCAAGGGACCGGATTTAGTGGGCTCATAGAACCAGAAACCAGCTCCCAAAAACACTTCGAATTATTTGATCTGGAAGCTTGAATTAAGGCTTCCCAATCTTCATGCATCACCTGCCTTTTTTTGATGACTATCATATGCTTGTAGTATTTTTTGATAATAAAATACTCAGGGGGGAGGGTGGTTAAATTTTGGTGTCAATATTGATGGTATAGCCGTCTCAGCTGTTTCTTAGCATCAAGACAGTCCTTATCAAACCATCTGGGAAAACCAGTGGTAGGAGGAGCCCTGAAGGAAGAAGATGGTGGGATAATAGAGGCTTTAAGTTTTGTAATTAAGGAGTTATACACTATTGACGCTAAATATGAATCAGAAGCATGCATGATCTCCCTCTGTAAGGACAGGGCAGAGGGGGAAGTGAGAAATAAGGCCACATTAGAGGCTACTGTGGGAGTCCAAAATGTCCTTTTATGGGTGGGGTGGATTAGATTTGCCATTGGTTTATGGGTAAGGAGCAAGCGACCGCATTCTGGTAGATAAAAGGAAAAGGTAAGGGGAAGGTGATCACTATCCTGTCTGGAGCCGACAGAAAAGTCCAAAATAAACCTGAACAGGGAATGCGAGATCAAGGTGTAATCGATGACACTGCACCTGAGGCCAGAAATGTAGGTAAATTCCGCACATGAATCTATCTGCTTATGACCGTTCAACATTATTAGGCTGTGTCTAGCAAGGAATCGGTATAAACATATTCCACCATAATTTATCTTGGGGTCCTTGGAAGTCCTAGCATAGCCTGGGAGGTATGGGGCGGTGTCCTCGCCCCCCCAGAGGTTTGAAGCAAATAGCGCATCATTGTGGGGGCCAGACCTGGCGTTGAAATCACCCATAACAATGAGAGGCGCTTTGGGGAATTTAGCCTCGAGTGATGTTAGATAATTGGTAAGAACGTCCCAGTCACAGTCAATTTGTGCCCGAGAGGCATGAGGGGGAATATAAACATTTACTAACAGAAGAGAAAATGTGCTAAAAGATAATAAAACAGCCTGTGCAATGTTTTTACAAGGGGTTAAACTTATAGAGCGAGCTGTTACAGAAGTAGAAATGAGTATGGCTAGGCCTCCTTTGGGTCTGCCTTTGGAACTGGGTTGGGAATAAGTCGCTGGTAAACATGAACAAGAGAAACCATCCACTATTAATTTAAGGGTACACCACGTCTCCTGTAAGAAAATTAAGTCAAATTTGTTCAGAAAAGTAATAAAGTCAGGAATTTTTTGTTTGGCATTCCACCCTGCAATGTTCCAGGAGAGAAGGTGGAATGTAAAATTAGGTGAGAGAACAGAAACCTGGCATGCATTAATAATTGAATTCGTAGGATTAGAAATTTCCTTTGCTGTATAAGATTTGCAGAGTGAGTGCTGTGATGTCCTGAAATGAGGGTTTACCATTTTTTCAGGAGATTCACAGGTTAGAATCGGGTTTTTAGAATTTAATAAGGGTTGTCAAGTCAGTTCAGGAACCTCATGTACTATCACATCACATATTGTGCTAGGTCTACAAACATTTGAGTAACAATGTGGCAGTACCTTTAAGGGAACTTTCAGAGGAGAAACTTGAATGCTGGATGGTGAGTTCAGTTCATAGTCCTCCAAGTATCTGGAGCATGTCCTTTTTGCCCTTAGATTGTTTAACAGGTTCTGCATTTTGTTTATGACCTCACTTTGTTCATTCTCAGTGAATGTATGGAAACTATTTAATAGTTCCTCCTCTCCCTCACAAGCAAAGTCAAATGCAAGATCTTGATTTTCCTTACTGTTTACCAGAGAAGAAGGTGACTGTAACAGAACGAAAATGGGAGCTGGTGGTGGGGAGGAGCTTACTTCATCCAAAATAATAAGATCAGAGTTCATGGAGTTAAGTGTTTCAAAGTTTAACGTTTCTTATGCTGGGGGGGGTCAAAGGGGATAAATTCTTTTCCAGCATAGTTGATCCTAATGATAGAGAAGAGCAGTTCATGTTTAATGTGCTTTTAAGAGGAAGCTGTTCCAGGAATGGATCCAAGTTTCCAGAGTTTGATGTATTTTTGCTGCTGTTCGAGGAAGACTTCCTCCTCTCTTGTGAAGAGATAAGGTTTGTTGTTGGAGTTCTCTTTGTGAACAGGGAAATTGGACTAGCCAGGTTTGTGAAATGTCTCTGAACGGATATTCCATGGTAGCTGAGAAGGGATTTATTTGCAATTATCCGTGCTGTTGTCTCAGCCGATTTAAAGGTAAGTAAAGCAGACGTTTTTGTTGAGGGGTTGTAAAGGAATTCCACATACGAGATATCGTCAGGCCATAAATCCATTACACCAAACGACTGGAGGGCGTAACACACTCTTTGCTTCCTGATGTTTACTTTTTCTTTGATGTTAAGAAGAGGAAGATTCAGCAGTGCAAGTTTGTTTGAATTATATTTGAGAAGCCAATTCCCATTTGTATTCTCTCGTCGTGAAATCTTGTTATTGGTAGAGCATTTTCCGCTATAGGACCTCGGGTTGGGGTGAGTAAGTAGCTCTGGGAGATTTGGACTTTTTTTTCTTTCTGGTAAGGCTCTGCAATAAGATCTAGGGGGTGTTCTCGCTGTAGATGAAGCAGATAAATTCTTTGTTTGCGAAGCTGTTTGCTGTTGAGCTTTACGTACTTTAAAAAGTTTCTGAAAGTTCATCTTCTTACTCCTTGGCGGTTTGTAATTTTTTATGTTTTTGGATTTTTTCTCCTTAGGTGCAATACGAGGTTTCTTTATGTTTGCACACTTCAGTGTTGTTGTTGTTTTGTGGGGGGGAAGAGTGTAGTTTAAACTCAAATATAGTTTGGATAGTTCTTCCATAAATGATTTTAGAAGGTTGTTTGTTTCTTCCAAAAAGGCTTTGATGTTTTCAGTCTCTTTTGCCATGATGGCTAATTGTAACTGCACACATTTTTGGCCAGTTAGAAGTAGTTTTTGGCCAATTTGTGCCAGTTCCGTGGTTTCAGTAACTTCTGTAGAGCAGGCAGAAGATGGCTGTGATTGAGTAAAAACAGGAGTCTGGCTGTCGATGTCTGTAGCATGCACAGTAGACAGAATGTCTAAGGGGGAATGTAAGTCACTGTCCTTGTACAGAGAGGAAGATGGCGTCTCCTTGCTTTCAGGTACCTGCAGCAGAGAGTTGATCAGACTAGGTGTATGCGTCTGCCCAAAAAGGGGATCTGTGGATGTTCCATACACCAGGCTTTGTATAATTTCTGGGTCATCCCTTGCCTGGAATTCCTCACTCAAGCAGGTGCAGAATTGTTCTGTTTCGATTTGGGAAGGGGTTTTCTCAATAGATCGTGATGCATTTCTCTTTGTCTTATCCGCTTTGGTTGGTAAAAAGAAGTTTGTAATTTTAAGCTGTTGATCCCCATTCCCAGATTCTTCCAAAACCTGGTCTGATTTATGGTCATGTTCATAACATCTTTTCCTTGTTTGAACCATTTTAAAAACTATAAAGTTTGCCTTTTAAACTCTAAGATGAACGGAGGTATAATTATAAATTGTCGACTCCAAGGCTAAGTAGTTTTATCTTAGGAATCCTTAGATTTTGTTATGGTAAATTATATTCCTTGAGTTAGTAGTGCGAAGCAGAGTTGTGACTCACCGGCTGATAAAGAGTCTGTTTTCTTGCTGATAAAATGGTTCCATAGCCTTCAAAAAATAGGTGTTGTTGATGCTGTTAGGTTCCAGAATAAAAATTTCCAAAGAATATCTCTAAAGATAGCAAAAAAAGAGGCGAGGCGGGTATGAGCTCCAGAGCTCGCTAGTGGACCTGCCTGCCAGCAGCCATCTTCCTCCAACCTCTCCTCGCAATCACTTACTCTCAAGCGAATAATTTTGGGGTTGTCAGGGACAGGACTTTCAGCCATCAAATGCCTGGCTAAAAAGAATGCTTTAAAATTTCTCCAAGAAGTTAACAGTGAAAGAGGCCCATGTACCTCATTAGGGAGGCACACAAACGGGGGGCCACCACTGAGAAGGCCCTGTCGCAGGGTCACCGCCAACCAGGCAGCCCCTGGTCTATTGGGTTCTATATGTAGGTGTACACACACCATGTTATCTACAAACATCCCTGTGAGGTAGGTTAGGCCAGAAGATAGCTGCTGGCCCTGGGACACCCAGTGACTGTGGTCTTTAATTTTATCCCTTCCTCATCTCATCTTTCTCTTGTTCTCTGCCTGCACCCCAAGGCTGGAGTTCAAGGTGAAGAAAGACGGATGGGGACCCTGGGGTGCCGCTGGATCCCGGCAGATCCAGTTCCAGATCTGCCAGGGGGACTTAACCCTACTACGCAACAACGGCAAAGTGCTGGTGGTCAGCATTGGTCCTGGCTTGCCCCGAAACGCCCGTGAGTCTGGTCTCATTTTGCAGGACATGGATTATTGTTTAAAATAGAAGAGGATCAGGGGAGGGGAGGGGAGGGGGGATTAGCTGAAGCCCCTGATCAAGATAAGAACATAAAACAAGCCTGGCTGCTGAGTCGGCCAAAGGGGGCCCACCTAGTCCGGCATCCTGTTCTCACAGGGGCCAAATGGCCCCGAAGAACCTAGGAATGAGATAGACTGCCTCTGGCCCTGGAGGTTCCCTAAGAACATCAGAGGAGCCCGGCTGCTGGATCCGGCCAAAAGGGCCCCATCTAGTCCAGCGTCCTGTTCTCACAGGGGCCAACCAGATCTCCATTATGGGAAACCCAAAAGCCGAACCTGAGCCAAACAGCACAACTCCCCTCTTGTGATTCCCAGCAGACGTCCTGCCTCCGAGCAGTGGAGGGAGAGGATAGCCAGATGTTAGTCACTGGTGGCAGTCAGAGAGGCAAAACAGTTTTATGCCCTGCTCTGAGTTAGCAATTGCCAACACAGTAAGTCATAACTGGGTTGTATTTGGTACTAGACCTACTCAGGGTAGACTACTGAAAATGATCAACATGACTAGCCTAGCCAAATATCACATCCAATTATCAGGACGATGTTTCCCATTTCCTGTTGCTGATACCAGGATGCAAAAACCCACCTGCTTGAGGTCTTTTTGGGGGGGTAGGTTGCCTCAGAGAGTTTTTGAGTGGTATGGAGATGAAAGCGCTTATAAGCTGGGCGGGTTCTCATGGGATCAGGGCCATCTTCACCCAGAGAGCTGACTGTGGGACGCTCCAATTTCAGGGCCTACCCGAAAAGACACCAGGAAGAGCCGGTGCCTTGGCGGGGGCACCTCTCTGGGCTGGAACACCCAGACTGGTACAGGTAAGTGTTCTCAACCTTGGACTTCAGAGGGGTGCTGGGGAAAGGAGACAGTACCAGAGGAATTGATTTTTTCACACAGGCTACCAAGAATACATGAAGCTGTAGGGGGTTGGACTGAATGGCCTTTTGGGATCCCTTCCAGCGCCATGATTTTCTATGTCCTTGTTAAAGGTCAGAGAGTGGGTCCATCTAATGCCATATTGCCCACTCTTGCGGGGATCAGGGACGGAGAGATCTCTCTGAGCACTCCTTCGGTTCCACAAATGCGCTGTGGCCTCCTCTTTTGAAGGAGCTTGTCTGGGTGTACTGGAACACCAAGTCCCAGGTTCAAAAGATCACAGGTGGAAGGGCTGGTCAAGGCAGGCACCTCCCTGCTTGAGACCCTTTGTGGACAACCTCAACGGAAGTCATTCTCAGGCATGCCTGTTCGGGCAGTCTTTCCCAACCTGTTCCTGGACTGCACCTTCCACTCTGCCCGCTGGGACTGTTGGGAATTGGAGGCCAACAGCATTTGGAAGGCACAAAGTTGGAGAATGACAGGTTAGGGCAGGGGGTTCTTAGCCTGTGGTCCATGGACCCACAGGGAGTCTATGGATGGGCTTCAGAGGGTCTGTGAACCGAGCACAGAAAAACTGATGTTTTGTTGTTTCATTTCCTTCCTGTTACTTTGAGAAGTTTTGTGTTTATGTGCATTTTTCTGGGGAGGGGGTCCATAGTTTTCACCAGGTTCCCAAAGGGGTCCATGGCCCCAAAAAAGGTTAAGAACCCCTGGGTTAGAGGATGCTTTGACCATCTCCTAACATCATTCCAGAGCTGACATGAAGATAGGGAATAAACTCGAAGTTCTCCTAATATCCAAAATATTCTTGGAGAGGAGAGAGGAGAAGGGGGCGGCAAAAAAGAAAGTGTGCCAAGGGAGCTGAGCTGAGGAGTCTGATGGAGATGGGAGAATTCTTTGGGTGTATTTTGAAAGTGTTAAGCATTTTCCTGCTCCGGACATGGTCTTTCTATGAAAGGTACCAGTCTTCCAGGTTGTGGGTGGAGTTTATGCCATGGAAGTGTGGCTTCTGCAGACCAGGGGTGTGGCCTTCCATTTCAAGTGGTGGGCAGTTCTGTGAGCTAAAAGTTTGGAGCAAGCTTTTCAAAATTTATTCGGTTCCTTGGAGATTATTTTTCCTTACCCCAAATGTTCTCCTCCCAGGGGCCAGCCAATCAGAGATCCATGTTCCCCTCCCAAGGGCCAGCCACTCAGCAGTCCATGTTCTCCTCCCAGGGGCCAGCCACTGACTTTTTTTACCCTTTTTATCAGGCTCAAAGTGGAACAACCGTGGTGGTGAGGGTGCAGGAACAAGGCCCTCCTTCCAGCACCATCTCTCCATGACTAGGCAAGTTAGCATGGAGCAGCCAAGCTTACCCCGTCAGGGAGCCAGCCGAAGGGCCAAAGTCCTCCCCACTCAGCTCAACCTGGATTTCATGAATGTCCCGGACCAAGGTGTAGCAGGGTGAGTAAGCTCTGTAGAGTGTAGTCAAACATTGCACTTTCCTGATGCCTGACCAAGACTTCACTTCTCCCACACTCTGGATTATATAGGACAAAATCTCTCCTTATGACTTTCCCTCTCTCTCTGCTTTGAATTCTGATCTTCTGCCATTGCCTTTGTCTCGGTCACTTCTGCCTTCGAGTTTTGCAAACCATTTTATCGACAATTTAAGCAGTCCAGAAGGCTGAACTTCTGCATAAATGGAATAGAGAGCCAGTGTGGTATAGTGGTTTGTGTGTCAGACTGGAACCGGAGAGACCAGGGTTCAAATTCTCGCTTGGCCATGAAGCTCATTGAGTGACCTTGGGCCAGTCACCATATCTGTCAGTCTAACCTACCTCAGAGGGCTGTTGCAACGATAAAACCGGGAGAGGGAGAACCGTGTTTGTATGCCACCTTGAGCTCCTTGGGGGAAAGACGAGATAGAAATGTGTGTGTGTGTCTATGTAATAGCTAGCGCTCTGCCTTACTGCTCAGTATTTTGCAAGATCGGTTGTTTGCACTTTGCCACGTAGCTCACATCTTTGCTGTTTTCTTAACTGCTGGGCCATGAAAGGAGTGAGGTGGCATCTTGTTGAGGAAGAGCAGGATAGAATGACCATTTCATCCCACTTAAACAATAAACAGCCAATCAGCGTGCCTGTTTCTTTGTTCCGATATTGCCACTCCCTACAGGAGGTTTAGGACAAGAGTTGCTCAGATGCATCTCTCATCAACCCCAGCAAGCATGGCCAAGGATGATCGGAGCTGTAGTCCTGCTTTAGAGAGTGCCTTCCTCTCTGTTCAAGGGTGGGGTGTGGCAGTTCATCCCAGCAGGGTGCGATTAAAAAAGGGCAAGGATTTTGTTTTGCCGGATTCCCAACTTTGAATTTGACCTCTTCCCGTTTACCCCGTGTCCTCTTCAGCCTCCAGCGGCGCCTCTCCAAGGAAGCCAAGCCCATCCCGGGAGGAGGCCGGGCAAAACCCAAACCCCAGCCGAAACCTCAGCCACGCCTTCCCCAGTGCAGGGCCCTGTATGCATACGACGCGCAGGACACTGACGAACTGAGCTTCAATGCCCACGAGTTCATCGAAATCATTAAGGAAGGTAAGCCAGGGTTTGGTGTGGGGGGATCCTTTTTGGTGGTGGGCATCATGAATGTACCCATTTCTCCTGCCCAGACTTGAATTAAAGGTTTAGCAGTTGTTATCTGTGATAGCTACCGCAGCTTCAAAGACAAGGGCAGTATATCTTAGAGTACTACTTAAGAGTCATAGTCAGTAAAAGATGGTGGGCTAGACAGGCCTACTTTGGCCTGCTCCGGTGAAGGCATTGCTGCATTTGCAATTAGCTCTATCAGCATCTCTTAAGCCAGGGATAGCCAACGTGGAGCCCCCAGACAATTATTTCAACAGTTTGTATACCGTAGAATTGCAGTTTTCTTTCATTTTTGCCATATTGCTAAGTGGTGCAATGTGATATATTTATAGTATTGAAATGTTTTTTTGTGTTGCTGTGACAGTTGTTGTTTTATTACTGCTGTTGTATTTTATTATGAAATTGCTTTTGTAACTGTGGTTTGCATTTTTGTAAGTCGCTTTGAGTTCCTTTTTTGGGGGAAAGCGACTAATAAATATTAGTAATAATAAGTGCTGTACAATAAGCTTAACGTATGCAGTAGAGATACAATCAGAAATGACTTCATATGCCTGCTGAAAGAGTCTTAGGTGCTGGAAGTTCAACAGCGGGTGGGGGCTGTCTAATATCAGCTGGAAGGCCCACAATCCTGAACGCATCGATCTTAGTTATCTGCATTACTTGTAGATGATGGGACTACAATTCCCATCATCGCTCACTGTTTACTATGCTGGCAGGAGCCGACAGGGAACTGTAGTTAAACACCACCTGGAGGGCACAATGTTGGCTACCCCATCACATGCTGTCAGAGGTAGGCAGAACCTTGACATTCAGGGGCAGTCTATCTTCCTTCTTTTTTCCAGATCCTTCAGGCTGGTGGCGGGGCCGCATCCGTGGCAAAGAAGGCTTGTTCCCAGGGAACTACGTCGAGAAAATCTGAGGCTGCTGGCCCACTCTGTCCTGAGCTGCTATAGGGGCTTGCCCCCCCCCCATCCCAGTACTGACCAACTTGCTCTGGACTTTGTCTCAAGGCTGGAGAGTAGGGGAGGGTATTCCCAGGAGGCTGCAGGCTGGAGAAGAGACTTCTACCAGCAAGATGAGCTGCTTTGTGGCTGGGTGCTGATCGGCTGGCTAGGTTAGCAGCCTGAGAAGTACCCACATTGTCTTCCGTTGTACAAGGAGAAACCATGTTTATTTTATATATATTAATGACTGCCCTGCTGCCTTAACAGCCATGCTGGTGAAAATGCCCAAATGCCACAACTTTTAGATCAAGAGTGGAAGAAAAAAGGTTGGATCTCATGTTTACCCCCCCCCAGCAGAGAAGGTGTCAAATTCATCTATTGGGGGGGGGGGGAGCTGCAGTTTTTTTAAAGCTTCAAACCAGCATCAGCAAGAAAGCCTCTGTTGCCCAGGGTCGGGGTTTGCACTCTGCAGTTGCAGAGGCTGAACAAGGTCGCAAGAGTTCCATGCAAAATCTCTGCTAGCAAGCATCCCCAGAGGCCAAGCAAGCACTGTAACACATGTCTAGAGGTTGGCATTTTAACAGGGAAGGGACCATAAAACCTGCAGATGAAATAAATGATCTACAGCAGGAACCTCTTTTTCTGTAAATGGATTTTTGGGCAATATATTGATGGTGTTTTTTTAGACAGTCTGGGTTGACTTTTCACTGGAAAAGGAACCCAAAGGGAACATTTTTATCATGCAGTCAAGGAACAGCAACAGCTTTAGGGGCTTTTTAAAGAGGTTCAGACAAATCTATGGAAGAAGAAGAGGTCTATGATCAGCTTTTATTTATGTTTACTCACTTAGTTATAGCATTCTTGCCCTACTCTTTAGCCAAAAAGAGTGGCTTACAAATGAGTCATAAAAACAACAGCCACTAGTATTGATGGGAACCTGGTCCCTCCAATTTCTAAGGCACACATCCATCCCAGAAGCATTGGTGTGGGAAATGGGATGCTGAACCTGGTAGGAATGTTGATCTGATCTAGCAGGACTCCTCTTTAAGGCCCTAGGTGGAAAAGGAACAGGGGATCGCAAACTGAGGCCTGCACACTTCATGCAAGTGATCTGCGGCACATCTGTGGTTAAAGATAAGATACGGCATACCTCTCACATTACACGTTCTTATTGATTTCCGGTTGTATTTTTATGGCTTCTTCCATTTCTTATATATTGTGTTGTTGTTATACTACACTTTGAAGCCCACCATGCAATTCAAATTGTAATACAATTTATAAGAAATTAAAACAGCAAGAAAAATACATCGGCTAGCCCAGCCTATTACAGTTGCTACCACAGGCAAAAAATCATTAAGTGCTCTGCCAGGACCCTCAGCAGTTTTCAAATCATCTGTGAAGAAAAAACACACAAATGTTTGGGAACCACTGCTTTAGAAGACAAAATATTAATGAATGGGAACTAGGCCTCGGTTAGAGGGAGGAGGCTCTGAGAAGGGATGGCTTGCCTTCTAAAACTTCTCTGTGCCCTCAGTTTTTCACTCACTAGGAAATAAAGCTGCATAGCTTGAGTCAGCCTTCATCATAAACGCTTGCAGGCTCTTCTGAAAGATGCCCATAAACTGCGTATGTGCAGAAAGCCCTTTGCAAGAGCAGCTTGGATGCCACTTGTGCATTCTCTGATATCTAGGTTTAGCGCTAAATTACAGGTTTCTGTAACTTGCGACATGCTCACCCAAAGCCACAAAAGAGGGCACAGTTTAATTCACAGGGAAGCAGATGGCCGGGGGTATAATTTTTGAGTCCAGGACTCGAACACTGAAGTTCAGTTATGCTTCTTTATTGTCTCTGAACATCAACTCCATTTCCAATTGTTGCTGTGTTATGGTTTGCAAATATTTGTTGAGATGCAAAATAACTGAATATGAGACTTTGTAAAGAAATATCTTTTGCAAACTTTGGCTGGTGTCACAGCCACTTACCCCCTGGCCCCCAAGTACAGCAAGGACAGGATCTTTTTTTTTTCCTTTTCATTTTGCTTCTGTAAAAGAAATCAAAGCAAAGGGAAATCAAAGCACCAGGATTAATTTGAATTAAGACCAGCTCTATAAGGGGGTTAAACCACTAGAAGTTTTTAATTGCATTATCAGTACAGTGAAAGGAGTTAACCTGAGAGGCTTTTTCAGTGACCAATTTTTTTTTAATGTAGCGTAATATTTAAATTCACAGTTGTGATCTTCCCCGAACCTCCCACGACCCTCTGGATTTTTTTTCACCCTCTAGAAAACAAATATACAGAATTCATAGTCTCTTTTTATCTTTAAAAAAAAACCTCACAAGATATACCTAAAGGCACTCAAGTGCGTGCAATGAAAAAACTCCAAAAAAAAGAATAAAAGGTGTGGAATTCAATCATCAATAATTACAAAGCAATCGTTCTTCTTTTGTAGCCCCTAAACGGTAAGAAATTTCTATGAAATGTCATTTACACTTTCAACTAATTTTTTTAAAAAAAGCTTTTTCTTTAAATTAAAAAAAGTGGGGGAGGGAAGGTGAGTTAAGTAGGTATTTTCCATAGGCAAGAGTTGCCTGAAATAAAAAAACACATTTTGCTTAGAGGAGAGATGGGGGAAGAAAGCACTGGAGGACTCTAGGGAAGATGAAAGTGAGTTTTTTATACAAGAGGTAAGGGAAAGAACTAAGTAGTATTTCTCTCTTCCCCCCCCCCCCCGGGAATTCTGATCTGATGAAGCTCTACCACAAAAGTATCCCCACACGCTCATGGTTTTATTTAACGGGGAAAAAGACATTCTGCAGACTGCAATTAAAACATTACTATATTACTAAAGAAGTTCTGGGGAAAAGTTAATTTCTTACCTGTTCCCTCCCATTCTCCAATCCTTATGTTGGATCTCCAGAAAAATGGATGTGCATCTGCCCCCCCACTTTCAAATTCCCTAAGCTGGATATGACAAGGAGGCATTAAAGGCAGACCAGAGCACAGCGTCCCTGTCAGGATCTCTTACGTTGGCTTTTTGCAAACTTGTTCTGCTCTCCTGGCTTGTACAAAACAACAACAGAACTCGGGCCTCTTAAATCCACACCTACCTGGATTGTTCAAGTCCCGCTGAAAACAAGTTGTTAGTTGACGCGAACTCAATGCAGATTGCCAGGAGGGAGGGGGGCTTGTACCAGATACAAAGGGGGAGGTGTCCTTGGCGACTAACTGCCCTTCCTTCACTACATAGTGGCCTCCAGGAGAGGGTCGGAGTTTGTCAGCTGCATTTGTGCCTCTGTCAAGTGGCTACTTCAGACTGGGGGTGAGAGAGAGAAAAGGGCTGCCACCCAAACAGTGCAAGAAAATTCAGATTCACACTTCATACATCTGACAAAGTGGATGGGGCGGCCCCCAAAAGCTCATGTTCACCTTTTAAAAGGTGCCACCACCATTGAGTCCCTTCAACCCAAACAATGCGAGAAAGAGCCAATCTGGGGAGATGAATGCGCAGTTGTCTACACCACAGACAATCCCCACTCCTCACCCCACCCTTACCTGTTAGGTGACCATTAAGCCTCCACTGCTCAGCGTATTCACTAGGAAGGTGATCCCACTGATGGGACAGATTTAGGACTGGGTTTAAGACCACAGTGGAAGGTCACCGAAACCTGGTTCTGGTGCCGAGACAGGGAAAGGCATTAGAAGCAGATACCAGGTGGGGTGGGGATTTGAACTCAAAGCTGTGGGTTGTGACTGCAGAGCACTGGCCGACAGTGGCTAATTAAGGCCTCTGCTTGCCCTCCCCACAGACTCTCAATTTGCACAACCCCAGCACCGAAGAAAAAGAGGAAATCAACATGGAAACAGACTAATTTTCTCTGTCAAGCCAGTTATGTGGACAGCAACCTTGCCATCTCAGCAATGTAATTAGGAACACAGTAGCAAAAACATTTATTTCTCTGCTTAGGCTCTTGTCTGACATGTTACAGTTGGGATTTAAAAAATCACAACGGCAAAGAGAGCAAAATCTTAACCAACTCTCTCTCACACACACACTCCCACCAGGCCCTTTCTCTTTCCGACCCAGCGATGGGAAACCCAGGGGAGTCTTCAAATGTTTAGTTACACAATTTGTCACTGGCACAGCCCCAGCTGGCACTGCCTATGGTCAAGGATGATGGGTGTTTGTAGTTCAACAGGATTTAACACAGCCTTTGCCAGCCTTGTGCCTCCAGGTATTTTAGATTACAATTCCCAGGGCTGATAGGAGTTTGTAGTCCAAAACTTCTAGAGGACGCCAGTTTGGTGAAGGCTGTTCTAGAGGGGATCCCAAGTTCCTCCTCCCTGCTCTAACCATTTGCCAAACATAAAAAGGGTCTCTCTTCAAAACAAGTTTAACAGATATGCAACTAATATTTCCTGAAACAGGAAGCTACAACAGTTATGTTACAGATTTGTTTAAAGCACACATGCTTGGTTAATAAAAGCGTTAGTGATGAAGTCAAAAAACAAACAAAATCCAAGTTACTAAAAAATCACTTGTGCACAAATTTTTCAGAGCGTGAGACAGACCCACAAGACTCCCTTCCCCAACTGAAATACCTTAACACAAAAGCACAGAAAGTAAAATTTCACCCTTTCACACACGATCTGACGGTGGACCATGTTAAAGAGGAGGGAAGTTTAAAGCACAGAACTGCATCTTTCCAAAGCTTTCACCGAAACAGGAAGCTAAACGCTCAACATCTGTCAGAATAAAGAGGCGGTAGTATGTCTGCTGTTTTTTTGGTCACATAACCTATGGAATGATTGTCTACCAGAGGGATTTCAAGATGGTTCTGGAGGTGGTGTTTGTGGACCATGATTAATTGTAAAATCATTATGGTGGACAGACACCCCCCTCTGGAAGGTGAGCTTCTTGAGTCATGATTAACATAGCTGATACTACTGTGACGTGTGGGGGGGGGAACAGGACGATGCAATGTACTGTCTATCATAAAGTTCTCTTACAGAGCCCTGCTGAAATTAACGCAGATGCTGGAAGAACACAGGAGCAAAGAGAGCCTGTTGGACTGGGGTCCGGGTTAAGCAATGGTACTTGTGGGCTTTTTCCCCTCCTATGATTAACGGTAAAGATGGCGTGCCTGCATTTTGCACAGGGGAGAGCATCCAAACGTTTGAAC
The DNA here is from genome assembly GCF_030035675.1 of Rhineura floridana. NCBI lineage: Eukaryota > Metazoa > Chordata > Lepidosauria > Squamata > Rhineuridae > Rhineura > Rhineura floridana. Next base: position 12,374,733 of record NC_084501.1, read on the forward strand.
CTCCTAGGTGGAGCCAGAAACGGTACACCCTAGCACCTGTTTCCATCCATCTAGGTAAGGCAGTCAGGTAAAAAGGCAACACATGGAGCATCTGCAGGCCTGATGCAACTCAGACACACATCTGCTCACCGTGACTGCCACTCTCTTTCGCTAGGAAGGGTGCCCTCCTCTCTCCTGCCCCCCACCATGAGTAAGTTGATGTTTCCAGCCACCACAAATTGGGAAGCAGATACCCACTGATCATGGGATCCCACTGTTAAATTATCACAAGCTCCAACTGTGAAATCTGTCATTAACTGGAGCCCACTCTGCATCTGCTCACTTCTCCCTGCAGCCTCCGCCAGACCCCAATTCTCATTCTTCCAAACCACTCGAAAATAGCTCATCGGAAGAGGGGGGAAGGGCTTGGGTGGGCCAGTAGCCACTGGCCAAGTGATGGAGAACCCCAGATGCTGTTGGGATGCCAAATCCCAGTGGCCAGCATGGCCCATGGACATGGATGATGTTGGGAGCTGTAGACCAGCTACTTCTGGACAGCCCCAAATTACCCCCCCTCGTCTCTGCTCTAGGTCCTCATCATCAACACGTATCGGGAGCAAAATGCAAATAAAATCGATTTGTGGTTTTTTTAAACTCTGTCCCTTGGAATGGCTTGGAAAAGGTTATGAACACACCAAAAAAAGGAGTCAGCTTTATGATTAGCAAGTGAAGGGGAAAAAATGATTTTCTGAGGTGCAAAAGAATTGACCCATGATTCCGACTAAGAAGGGGGAAGAGCAATGCTAACCTGTAGCTAATTGTGACTTTCCATCCTAGAGCTGCGGACAATTTTTCTTTAAAAAGGCTGACAAAGGAAGCTTTTAAAAGACACAGGGAAAGGTAGTGGATGGGAGTTGAAACCTCGGGGGGAGGGGGAGAAGATGAGAACAAAATAAACCTGGAAGCCTTCTGACACCCTTGAGGGAGGGAAGAGGAAGAAAAGAGGGCCCCGAAGAGACAGAGAGACTGTTTCTGCAGCACAACGAAAATCAGAGGAGAGGAGTGGCGGTGGCAACACAACTGGGATTGGTTAGTGGTGCTGTGCACCTGTGCAGGGGGTTGGGGGGGAGGACAATAAAGAAAAAAAAAAAACAGAACCATCAACAAGGCTTCAGCTGCCTTTTACAGTGATTAGCAAAGCCTATAGGGCCTTCTTTCCAGCAACTGGACTTGCACACAGCATTGTTAATCCGTGAGGACTCAGAGTCTGATTCCTGAACACTGCCAATGCTTCTCCACCACGCTCTTTAGATTTAACCCCTGCGCCAAACTGAAGGATATTAAAAAAGGAAAAAGACAGACCCCAAACCAACCAGCCAAGGTGAGGTTCCAAGAAGCCGTGATTGAGGGTGATAAATAAGGCTCCCCCCCCCCGCACCCTCCCACAATCACAGCTTATTTTACCCAGTCTATCAAGGAGCGTGGTCGGATCTTGAGGCGCTTGGATCAACCTGCAACCACCGCCCTGCCTAGTTCTCTGCCCCCACGTTCTGCCGGGCTTTGATGAAGGCCATCCCGTGGGTGCGGAAGTGAGTCTTTAGGTTGAGCTGGGTGTCAAAGCATTTCCCGCAGACGGTGCAGGAGAGTTTCCCTTCTGCTGCCGACGGGGACCCCTCCTCAGGGCCGCCCCGGGGGCTGGCACCCTCCGCATCACCCGCTCCCCGCTTCTTCTTGTGGGTGATGAAGCGGTGGCGGTTCAGGGAGACCTGAGAGGTGAAGCAGAGCCCGCACTCGTGGCACTGGTGGGCGCTCTCGCCTGTCCTGTGCTGGGGGATGTGTTCCTGGAAGTCAGCCGCTGTGGAGGCGACATAGCCACACTTGCGGCAGTGGTAGGGGGCTTTCCGGTCGCCTTTGGGGGTCTTGGACGGCGGGGTGGTGCTGTCTGGCTCTTCGCTGCACGAATCCCCTTCATCCGAGGAGAGCTTGCGTTTCCGGCTTGATGCCTGCAAGGAGGCAGAAGGAGGCTTTAAAATGCGTGGCATCCCAAGGAGATTAGCGGGAAGATGAGTTTTCTCCAGCATGCTGAAGCATGTTGCCCCCACCCCACTATGCAAAGCAAGGTTAATGTGAGGAGCATCTTAGCTTCCCAGAAGTTAAAAGTAACAGGTTCTAGCCCTCAAGGATTTGTGCAAGGGGGAAAAAAATCTGGGAGACGCATGGCAAAGGATCGGAAGCTGAAGTGGAACTGAACTGTACCCATGGCAGCAGGGGGTAACATACAACTGCAAGACTCACCCACTGATCCTTCCATCAAGCTTTTTCCTGCTTGCACCTTTAGTTCAGAACAGAACTCAGGTGCTATCGCTCTGCCCACTGCCAAGGGGTTGAGTGTTTCTTGTTTGCGCCACAAATCTGTCACTGTTTCAATTCAGGATCCTGGGCATCTAAGCTGTTGCCTGTGCCTTTCCTCTCTAATCATGTCCCCTCCCTTCCCCAATTGCTGCCTGAAAATATCAACAACATTTTGGACATGCCAAGCCTTATGAATTAAGCAGAAGCAATTGCGTGCACCAATTATTACGGCACGGTATTTCATTTAATTTGGGGTTCCTGTGATGCACCCTGTGCCCTGGCTACAGAAGGCGTTTGCAATCTGAATGAATCAGGAACAGAGTTGGGGAACCTGTGAGCCCCCCCTCCCCAGATGATGCCAGACTGCAACTTCCAGCATCACCATCCCTGATCACTGGCCATGCTGGAGTCCCAACAGCTGGAGGGCCACAGATGTTCCCTACCCAGGACTACAAGCAGAGAGGAACTGAGGAAGTTGCCTTATGCCATTGGCCCATTGACCTCAGGACTGATTTCACTGACTGGCAGCAGCTTCCCAGGGTCTCAGACAGGGAAGTCTGCAGGGATGCCTGCAGGGATTGAACCCAGGGCCACCCGCATGCAAAGCAGGCGCTCTACTACTGAGTTAGGGCCTCTCTGCCAAATGTAAAGCAAGATTCCAGCCCTCGTGGTTCTGAACAAAAGGCTGGTGTAAATAAAAACATACAAGTGTGAGACAGACCCTTGGTCCATCTAGCTCAGTACTGCCGGCTCTGACAGACAGCCACTCTCCAGGGTTTCAGACATGGAGCCTTTTCCCAGCACTGTCTGCAGTTTTGGGGATTGCATGCAAGGCGCGTGCTCTCCCCCTGAGCTATGGCTCTCCCCCTAAAAGTAAAGTAAGATTCCAGTCCTCATGATTCTGAATAAAGGAAGTGTAGGAAGCTGTCTTGTACAGAGTCAGACCTGTGGTCCATCCAGCTCAGGACTGTGGATACTGAGTGACACCGGCTCTCCAGGGTCTGAGGCAGGGAGTCTTCCCCAGCCTTGCCTGGAGATGCTACTGGAGCCTGAACCCAGGACCTTCTGCATGCAAAGCTGATGGCTCTTCCAGCTGCACTGTGGGCCCTCCCCAACAGAAGGAGCAGAGTCTCCCAGCCGGACAGGATCCTTGCTGCGAGAATCCCCCCTCCTGCTGCCCTTGTACCTGGGAGTTCCTGGCACCCATGCGGGTGATAAGCACCTCCTGGCTGCGAGTCTCGTCGGTCACTTTGATGCCGTGGCGCACTTGGATGTGCTTCTCAAGGATGAGGCGGCTGCTGAACGTGCGCTTGCCTTCCGTACAGTACCTGGAGCAGCAAGGGGAGGCAGGGGAGAGAAGGAGCAGTGAGAGACCAGCGGAGGGTCAGAGGTGAAAGGGGATCCTGGCCTGTGAGAGGAAGGGAGGGGGGACCATAGAAAGGTCTTCCCAGCAATGGTTGCGTCGCAAAGCTTTCCAGAAGCAGGCAAAGAAGAGAGATGCAAAGCTCAGGGTGTGGATTGGAAACAAAGAGCCTCTCTTCCCACTGCAAACTTTGGGTTTGTGAGCCCCTCATGGCGGTGCCATCACTTTGGAACAGGACCAGAACATTACTGGTGCTAGGAGTATTTTTTCCCCAGTGTGTTTTGAATACTGTTGGGATTCCTGTTATAATCGCAGCTGAGGGCGTGCCATGGTTCTGCCACAGCTGTGGGGTTTGCCACTGGAAATTCAGCATCACAGAAAACTCCTATGTAGTGGTTTGTGTTTTTTTAAAGAATCCCTAGTCCATCAGGGCATAAAGATAGGTTTTGAAAGGTTGTAGAAAATGCTGGAGTAAGAAGGGAGGAGGTAGAAAGAGGGGTAAGCAAAACAGCCTTCCCTAAGTATCTAAGGTGGTTCAGTTCAGTTCTCACTGAACCAGAAACTCACTAAGTTACCCTTTAGGAAGCTGCTATTCTTCTCCTCTACACTCAGATTTGCAAATCGTGACCTACCCTATAAGGACTAGAAGAACTGATTGCAGGATTTACTACTCTCTCCACAGAACTCAAGGGGCTTACAGCCTTGCCTTTCTTTCAAAAGAAGCAACAAGCTCCTTTCCTCAGCAACGTGGAGGGAAATTTCCAGGGTCCTCCTGCCCTGTGCTGTCTTCCCCTCCTTGCCAAAAATAACCCTGAAATCATCTGATACCTGAAAATTGGAACAGCTGAATCAGTCCCCTACAAGGAAGCCAATGCAGGCTGCCCGATTTTGCAGTGGAGGGCACAACACGCCCACAGCTCTGTCCAGAACAGAGTTGGCCCACCCTCTTCAATGTAACTCCCCCCCCCCATTTCCCATGAGCATCTGCCATGTGGCTTTCCAAACAACCCAGGGGAAAGGAGGACGGCTTGTTCCATACCGGCAGGGATAGACACGCTTTATGCCTTCATGGTTCACGCGGACATGTCTCCGGAGGCTGGGGGCAGAACAGAAGGATCGCTCACACAGGTGGCATGGGAACTTCTTTACGCACTGTTTGGGGGCGGGAGGGGGAAGAGAAGCCACAATAAGAGAAAAAAAAGTGCGAGTTACAATTCCAACATTCAAAACACCAGCACCCTTCTACAAAGCCTTTGGGCTAATACTGCCACCTGCCTGGAACCAGGAAAAGTGTGGTTAGTTCAAGACTACGTGGTGTCAAGGGCCAGGCTCAAGAGGTGCATCTTCAGCATATAACAGAAACTACTGTATACAATGAAGGCGCAAGGCGCCCTTCTGTGGGAGGGAATTCCACGGCTCAGGGGCTGCCACAAAGAATCCCCCTCCCAGGCCGCCACCCCCAAACTTCAGTGGGCAGCAGAACTACCAAGGCCCCCAAGTATTGTGCGCTGTGGCTGGCAACGGCTCTCGAGGAGCCCAGGCAGAGAGAGAAGCCCTTCCTATTACCTGATGTGTTCAAACCAGAGGTGCCAGGAACGGTCCAGCCACTTCCCTTCTCTCCCCCCTACCCTGCCGCCGGCCACTCCCTCACCTTCCCGTGGATCTTCTTCATGTGCACAACGTACTCATCCCGTTCTGGAAACCAGGAATGGCAGATCCCGCAGGTCCAGCCGTTGCTCCGGGAGCGCACGCCTGTCTCCGTCTTGCGCTGGAAACGGCCCCTCTTGCTCTTCCGCAGCTCCGGAGAGCTGGGCGGCTCCTCGTCTTCCGAAGAGGATGACGATGAATCCGAGATTTTTGAGGCGGGCGGCGGAGGCTCTTCTTCGGCCGGCTCCTGCTTGGGAGTAAGTGGGGCAGCGGCCGGCTTTTTCACTGGGTCCTCTTTGGGTTTCTGGGGCTGGTGAGTGTTCTGCCGCCAAGAGGGAAGGAGAGGTAATTAGGGGAGAGAAAGAGGCCCGCCTTGTTGGTCAACATCCCGTTTCCAGCTCAACTTCCTCTACTTCAGGGATGCATGGGGGGAGGGGAGGGGAGGAACGTCTGTGGGCATCCAGATGATGTTAGAAATAAACCCCCCACCATCCCTGACCATTGGCCATGCTGGTTGGGGCTGATGGGAGTTGGAGCCCAACAGGTTGCTTATCCCGTCCCTACTTAAAAGATTTTAACCAGGGAACTTGTAGAAAACTGGGGTGCTGGAATGAGAGCCAGGATGAGAAAACGAGGCAAGGAAATGGGCATCCTGAGGGGTAGGGCTGCCTAATCATGACGGCCAGATACTGCCATCTCCAGTGTCAAAGACTTTATGCCTCTGGATGCCAGCTGCTGGGGAACATGAGTGGGAGGGGCCTGTCATGAACCTGTATATGTTCATGAGTTATTAAAATCCATAAAGGGAACATCTTGGTTCAAGCAAAGAATTCTGGGAGTTTAAATGTTAAGAAAGACAGGCCTCTGATAGAATCCCACTTAGGTTTTGGTTTCCAGCTGAGGACGGTTAAGAAGAAGCCTAAACAGAAACACCTGGCTATCTGTGCTGATTAACAACTGCCTGGCACCCAAGGTCATTCTTGGCCTGTACAGTGAAACACCGGTTGGGAGGGGGGCCTGGAAGGCGCGAAAGAGTGAGAAACATCTAGAAGGGGTTACATCAGACATTTTCTGATTGGTTCCTGAATCCTGGACCGTTAGGATTCTTTCCCTTAAGTATAGGGTGGGGACCCATAGCCTTTGTTCTCTGCTGCCTTGGTTCCAGAGTTCCATAGCTTTCTGCCTTTTGTGGTTCCATGGTGTTGCCTATGGGAGGTAACCTATGCCTGGCTCCATTGCTTTGTGGTTAACATCATTCTCTCTTAGGAGAGATGCCACTTCAACCATCTACCTCATGTTAGATTAGAAAAGGTTGTTATTTTTCTGTTGTGTGTATGAATTCTCTTGTATGTACCTAAAACCCTGTTTGGGTGTATGGTCTTAAAGGATTACTTGCTGCTATATTTTGATGTGCACTTATCTATTTTAATAAAGCTACTTCTATTTAACCTGGTGTGTTCATTGAGAGAAAGGGTGGTTCTGAATTCAGCGCCTTGACCATTCTCAGTCACGTAACTACCAAAGAGGGAAAAAGAAGTTAAAAGCTTAATTCTATTTTGTGGGTTTTACCAGAGGTTTCCTGACAAGGAGTGTAAGTTTGGCTCTTGTCTTTTTGGACCTTGGTTTACCTAGTGTCTGGACTCAGAGATCCCCTGACTCTGAGTGGTACCAGTAAAAGGGGTGGTGGCAGCCTACCTTCTACCTTGCAGGGTTGTTGTGAGCGTACACAGCCTTGGCAAGGAGAAATTGGTATTTCTGGTTCCAGATCAATTACCCTAAGGGTGGGAATTGGGTCTGACGCATGATCCTAGTGCCTTGACGGCAGGGATTCATGACAGGGCCTATTGTGTCAACGTCCTGCCAGAGGCAGAAAGTGGGAAGAGCCCTCAAAGGAGCATACACTAAGGCAGCCCCTTCCTCCATCCACCTCAGTGCTGCCCTCACTGACTGGCACCAGCGGCTCTCCATGGTTTCAGACAGAGTTCTCTCCCAGCCCTGCCTGGAGATGCCGCTGGGGATTGAATCCGGGACCTTCTGCATACAAGGCAGGTGCCCAACCAATGAGCTACAGCCCTACAAATCATCATCATCATCCTTCTCTAGTTGGCCTCTGTGGGAACAGAACACTGGACTAGATGTGCCTTTGGGCTGATCTAACAGGGCTTTTCTTCAGTTTCTTAAGCTTAGCCTAGCACATCGCCTTTTGGAGAGATTCCTCAAGCCCAAAGTGAACAGCACAACTATCAGCACACAGTAAGTAGGCACTTACAGCACCCTCAACCGTGCTTTACCACTGGCTATGGAAGGACTTTAAATGCAGTTGGGCCATTTTGCACAAAGCCCTCTTATTTTGCATTATGTATTCTGCTTCTGTCCATCATAGGATGGTGGCAGCGACGCAGTGTGGGGGAAACAAATCCCTTACCCTCCGATTGTTCAAAATCTTATTTGGTGTCTCTTCTGAGACCTGAACAGGCATTGCTCACACACTTCTGATTTTGTCTTTGCAACCATGAGGACTAATAACTTATCTCTTTTCTTTAAAAAAAAAGAAAGAAAGCTATCATTCTTGGGAGGCAAAATTTTGCAGCCAGTAACTGTAAAGATTACAAAACTTTTTTTTCCCTCCAAAGAATGAAAGCTATGGCTCTGAGGAACCCACAAACATCACATTCCAGTTTTTCTTTTTCTATACTGCTGTGGTATAATGTAGAACCCGTGTAATGGTTCCTAGAGTACTGAAACATTGTCCTTTTCCCAGCTGGGTTTATCATTGATGCTACCTGTTCCCAAAGGGGTGAAACGTGCAACATCTCCCTCTACTGAATACGCCAAAAGCCAGCTCAGAGAAGCCTGCAGCTCCCCGCCTCCCAACACTCTCCCGCCTCGCCCCTCACCTTCAGATGCTCCAGCATCGTCCGCTTCTGGGCAAAGAGAAGAGGGCAGTCCGGACACTTGAAGACGCTCACCCTCTGATTGAGCAGGTGCTGGTCAAAATGGGAGGAGAGCAAGGGCTTGTGGGTAAAGACCGTGTCGCACATTGCACACTTGTAGATCATCCTGGAGGGGACAGAGGAAGAGGTGTGCCTTTTTAATGGGAGCCAGGCAGGGAAGGAGCTGGGAAAATATTTTGTTTCTGTGGCATCAAAGACCAAGAAGAAGGCCTGCTTGCTAGGATGCTCAAGACCACTTTGCACTCTCTTTCGCTCCCCACTACAGGCCACCCAGTGACATTTTCTGCGCTTTATTTTAGCACTTGTTTGTTTATATTTCTGTGGCCATAACAAGCGCCCTAAAAACACACACCCTCAAAACCTGGCTTTTAAATAGATGTTTGTGACCTGCCCCCTCTAGGAGACAACTAATACCCACAGGTAGACTGTCTCTGGACATGCAAGTCCCATACAGCCATTACGGCTAACAGCCATCAGCTGATGGACTCTTCTCATGCAGGATTTTTACCTCCTCCCCACTGATACGATGACTGGTAGGAGGCAATTCGCATCCCCATCAGGATTTAACCCTCTCTGCCCACCACAGCACCACATCTGCTTTAATTTTTTTTCTTTTCTATTTTCCGACACCACCAAAATCTGAGGTTTCTTGGAGTGCAAGAAAAATGTATTGTAGAGGCGGCTGCTGGGGAGAAGCACATCAGATCCAGGCCTGGGGTTTCGGTACCCCTACTCTACATCATGTGTCGTCACATAAACTTCCACCATAGTGGCAGGGAACCTGTCACTGTGCTTCCAGCTCCCAGCCACCACAGCCAGCATGGCCAATTTCTCCCACTCATAACAACAGAACTCGTGGACATCCAACAAAGCTGAATGCTGGGAGATTCAGGGAAGACAAAAGAAAGTCCTTCACACAGCGCCGAGTTAAACTATGAGATTCACTCTCACAAGAGGCAGCGATAGCCACCAACTTGGATAGATTTAAAAGAGAATGAGACAAATTTGTGGAGGATATTAAGGCTGTCGACAGCTAGTACCCACCATGGCTATGTTCTACCTCTGTTGTCGGAGGGAATATGCCTCTGAAAACCAGCTGCTGGGAATCGCAAGTGGGGAGAGCTGCTGTTGTGCTCAGATCCTGCTTGCTACTGTTTGGCCACTGAGAGAGCAGGATGCTGGACTAGATGAGCCACTGGCCTGATCCAGCAGCCAGGCTCTTCTTATGAAGATTTGGGAGCTGGAGTCCAACATCTGGAGGGCCATAGGATTCCTACCTACCCCTGTTCTATCATGCCCTTCTTCAGTTTTAGTCATTTTTTTACAGACAGATACAAGACAGACAGACAGAGATGCCCTCTCACTTGGATTGCTGGTTGCTGAAGCCCGGATGCTGTGTGTAAATGTGAGCATGAGCGCTGGGTGCTGACTTGAATGCCATGGGACAGATGGGGCACTTGTGAAAAACCTCACAGTGGGACGTCTGGATGTGGGATTTGATGGAGTTCACCCCACCAAATACAACTGAGCAGCTTGGGCACCTGCGGATGAGAACGGGGAGTACTTGTTTAATATATCTATGGGCGCAAAGAGGGAGAGGGAGAGGGAGAGGGAGGGAGAGAGGGGGAGAGAGAGGGAGAGAGAGGGAGGGAGAGAGAGAGACAGAGAGAGAGAGACAGAGAGAGAGACAGAGAGACAGAGACAGAGAGACAGAGAGACAGACAGACAGAGAGACAGACAGAGAGACAGACAGAGAGACAGACAGAGAGAGAGAGACAGAGAGAGAGAGACAGAGACAGAGAGAGACAGAGACAGAGAGAGACAGAGAGAGACAGAGACAGAGAGAGAGCTTTGCCCATCAATAAACATTTCCTGGGCAGCTTGCTAAACAATACAATATCAAAAATACAATACAAGATAATGAAAATCAACATTAAAGCAGAAAAGGAAAACATGTGGTATCCAATGCTAGCTGATACAGAACAGACCCACTGAAGTTAAAAAGACATGACTAACTTAGGTTCATTAACTTCAGCGAGTCTGCTCGGAGTAGACCCACTGAAATTGGGGAAGGGCGATAGTTCAGTGACACAGCATGTCTTGCATGCGGAAGGCCCCAGGTTCAATTGCCGACAGCATCCCCAGGCAAGGACTCCGTTCTTTTTTTGGAGGGGGGGAGAAACCTTCTGCAGCAAGCCAGAGGAAAGAACTCCTGGAGTAAACTTTACTTCTGAGACCACAAGCTGGAAAACTAGGGGAAGCCACTACCCTGGGCAGACCCCACGGCATGATGAGAGCTCAGCCTCCCCACCTCCGCATTCCACCTGCCACACACACGCTGGAGAAAGCAGGGATTTTGAGGGGGTATGGAAAAGCCCCATCCTACCAGGTCCTAAACAGAACAGATGGCTCAGCCACCCCACTCCCAACCCCGGACAGAAAGAGGGAAGGGTCTCAGGGGTGCGAAGGCAGAAGAGACGATCCGCCTTACTGAAGTTAAACAGTTCTGGAACTGGTCAGCGACTGGACAAATGACCACCTGGGAACCCTACATGTTCGCTGCCTTGGGTTCCACGATGGAAGGAGGGTGGGATAGAAATGTTAATAAATAGATAATATGAGAGGATGAAGGACACAGCCAGAGTCTCAAGCCAAAGTCTCTACTTAGCATCTTAGGCTCCAACTGCTTGCTCCGAACACCACCCAAATATGGAACGTACAAGTAAGCAGGAGTCGCCACAGAGCTCCATCATGACTTCCATACCACAGACGCTCCAGTCAGAAATCAAAGGCAAGCAGGTCAAGTCGGTTCTCAACCTGGGCCTAGGTTTGGATTCCTGCTTCGATGGCCAAGCCGTTAAATAACTATGTCCGCATTGAGGGACAAGGCTATTAAAAAGGGACAACCTTGTTGGATTCTCCCCCCCACCATGTCTCTACCTGTAGCCTATCCTCCGGGAGAAATGGAGGCAGGCTTCCTTCAAGTGCGTCTCGAAGTTGGCCAAGAGGAAGTTGCCCCCGCACTCTGGACAGACATGGGGCGGGCGGTTCTTGTGCATGCGCTGGTGGGCACTGAAGCTGCACCGGTTGGGCATGATCATGGGACATGTGCTGCATACCTTTGGGAGAGAGGGGAGAAAAAGGTACACGTTTTGTTTTTCTTGAATTTGTATCCCGCCCTTCCTCCCGAAGGGGCCCAGGGAGGTTTATGGTTAATCCAATCATTAACAGAGCATAGTGGGAAGGGGGAGAGGAGAGAGCATGTCACGAGTCCTAATTCTGCCGCTGGCAAAGAACCGCAGAAATCGGGGCCTGCCCTGGTCTAAACCAGGGTTTCACTAACAAAAGGTTGTAGCTCAGTGACACAGCACCTGCTCTGCAGGCAGGAAGTCCCAGGTTCAATCCCCGGCAGATAGGCTGGGAATGACTCCTCCTTGAAACCCCAAAGAGCAGCTGCCAGCCAGTATAGACAATGCTGAGCAAGATGGACCCACGGTCTGACTCACAGCCTCCTATGTTGGCTGGTGCCTGGGGGAAATCCTATTTAGGGAACGGAGAATATATCCCCCCCCCCTTCCAGGTGACAGAAACGGAAAAACTGAGTTCTGACCCCAAACGCCGCTCATAAAGCATGAAGCTCATGAAGTATAATAAAGTCGTTTCCTATATTGCTCCCTGTCTTGCTAGCGTTCTGCGTACAATGAGCTTTTGAATGGATGGAGCATTCCGGTCAAGGTTCCCATGCACCCGCCCACCCCAGCCTGCGTTTGGAAGCATCCCGGTCCACAAAGAGCCTGTATTTCTGCCCAACCAAGCGCCTTGCCCTTTCAATAGCTTACCGTGGAGGTGGACGCAGTGGCCTGCTGGAAGTGTGCTGCGAGGCCAGCCTTATCTTTACATGGCTCCTTGCATTCCAGGCACTGGCAGGAGTTGGTGGTCGCCTGCTCAGTGCTGCCATTCAAAGGCAGGACGGGCAGGTCCTGAGAGGCTGCTCCGCTGGCTGCGGCCACAGCCTCTGGAGTCGCGGCAGCGGTAGCAGCGGCGGCCACTTTGCTGGCATTCAGGGAGGGCAGGGAGATGAGGGGGGTGATGTCGGGCTGTCCGATCATCTGATCCAGAGCAATGGGCCGCATGACCAAGTGGGAGCACTGCATGACCAGCCCTTTGTCCTTGTGCTCCCGGGCGTGGAGGAGGAGGCTGCACTTGTTGAAGAAGACCAGGCGCTTGGTGCAGTGGTTGCAGGTCACCTCAATGCGCATGCTGCGGCGGTCGTAGTGCCGGGCCAGGCTCTTTTCCAAGGCAAAGGCATCGCCGCACTCCAGGCAGCGGTAGCCGAGTGGCGGGAGGGTCAGGCTAGAGTCTGCCGGAGGGACCAGGTTGGGCTTGTAAGTGGGGAGGAGGTTCTTGCTGTTCAAGATCTTGTTGAAGGCCTCCACCAGGCTGGACTGGCTGCGGGAAATGACTGTGCCGGCCACGGTAGGAGAGGACTTCTGCGGCTGCATCACGACCACGGTGGTGCCGTTGACCTTCTGGTTGGCTGTGATGGTGGCCAGCTGGGCCGCCGGGCCGCCAGTGGCTTTGGGGAGGGCCTGTGGCACCAAGCTGACAATGTTCTTGGCCACAGCTTTGCTGGGCAGCACCACTGCTTTCTGCTGCGCCACACTGGCGGCCATAAGCATGGCGCTGCTGGCGTTCTGGATGGTGGAGACCGGCAGGACCGTCCCTTTGATCTTGGTCCCATCCCCCAGCTGCACGCTGACTACTTTGGGCCCTTCGATGGCCTTCAAGGGACTGGCGGCTACTGTTTTCGGATTGGGAGACTCCATGGCACCTTCTTCTTTCTTTGGGGCAGCGGGGAGCACGGCTTGTTCGGCAGCAGCAGCCTCTTGCATGTCGTAGTCTGAAGGCAGTTTGGCAGTTCCGGGCTCTGAGTCGGAAGAGACCCTCGTTACCGTCCTGGTGATGCTTCCGGAAGAGGTCTTGATGGTCTTGATCCTCACCTTCAGAGGCCGCGAAGAACTGGAAGAGGGGGAACCGGGACTCTCATCTTCATTCTCCTCTTCCTCCCCGCTGGATGCATCCTGCGGGCACTGTATGGGCTTTTCAATGGCCTCTTCCTTCAGGGTCTCAACACTGGGCTGTTTTGGCGAGACAGATGGTCCCGGGCTCGCTTTTGCCAGCGGAGAAGAGCTTTTGAAGAACGGGTCCTGGGGGCTTGAGGGAGAGCTCTTGACATCGGGGGCGTTACTGGAGCTGCTGCCAAGATCTGTGTCCGGACCAGGCCAGGATGCCATAGGGGAACTGTCTGTAGGGTAGCAAACAGAACTGGATTTCGGGCAGCCCAAAGGACTGGCCTCCTGACAGGGTGCCTCGCAGTCGGACTCCTGCTTAATGGCCAGAGGGGCTGGAGGAGGAGGGGTTGGAGGAAGGCCCACTCCTCCACCGGCTGGGCAAGCTTCGAAGGGTTGGGGGAAAGTCGGAGGGAGAGACCCAACGGCCTCCACCGCCATCTCGTGGCAGTCCAAGGGTGGGACAGGAGAAAGCAGGGGGGGTGGGGAGAGGGAAGGCACAGAGAGAGTCTTCTCTTTCAACTTGCATTCTCGCGGCCGGTCAATAAGGTTAGCCGGATTGTCTTCAGGAGGATCGGGGCTGAAGTGAGAAAAGATGTCAAGGCTCTTGGTCCCCTTTTCTTTCGGTGCCCAACACTCCCCGTTAGCGCCAGCCACCACTTCTGTTGGGAGGGTGGGTGAGGAACGGGGCACCTCGGGGGCAGTGAAACCGTTCTGCAGCAAGCGCGAGCCGATGCCGTGGCCTTCTTTGACACGTCCGTCTGCAGGGTCCAGCTGCTCGGGGCAGACTGTGTTCTTCACTATGACGCTGACTGTGGTGATGTCAGCATGAGGAAGGACGTGCTCAGGGACCGCCGTCTCCACAGGGATGGGCTTGATATGTGCCTCTGCGTCCTCGTGGCTAGAGTGGATGGCTTCATTTGTGTCGATGTCAGGAATGTCAAAAGCCGCCAAGAGGTCCTCAAAATCTGGGGTCTTCATGTCACCCATGGCGAAGGTCTGAGAAAGCCCTAGGAGGCAATGAAGAAAAAAAATGGTTCTGCTTTCATAGGAACATAGAAAGCTCTTATGTCTAGACCCTTGCCCCATCTAGCTCAGTGTATATATTGACCGGCAGTGGTACAGAGTTTCAGATGAGAGTCTTTCCCACCCTCCCTGGATGCCAGGGATTGAACCTGGGACCTTCTGTACGCAAAACAGGTGCTCTGTCACTGAGCTACAGTCCTTCCCCTAAAAAATAAATCAAGATTCCAGTCCTCATGGCTCTGAATAAAGGGCTGATTTAAAAAGGATCAGAACACTGAGTCAGAACATAGACCCCATCTGGCTCGGGACTGTCCACACCAGCCTCCGCCAGATGCTTGGAAATACGACTCCCATCAGCACCAGCTAGCAGGTGTTGGGCTGCAGGGCGTTGTTGTCCAAAAACATGAGGAGGACACCACGTTGGCAAAGGCTGGTCTACACCAGCTGGCGGCAGCGGTGGCTCTCCAGGGTTGCAGGCAGGCATCTTTCCCTGCCCTCCCTGGAGATGCCGTTGGGGCTTGAACCTGGGACCCTCTGCATGCAAAGCAGGTTCTCTGCCACTCAGCTGCAGTCCTTTCGTGTATTTAAATACAGTGGTTAATCTGAACGCATGTGGAAAACGTCACATGGCATTCGATAGTCCCTAGGGCAGTGGCTGACACCTTTCCAGACCTGGGATCCTCCGCTCATGCCGACCTCCAACATGGGACCAAAGTTCAATGTAAGGTTGTCTCCATCTTTTCTGTTTTCCCCCTCCACTCCTCCCCCCCCAACAATTTTTCTAACATCCTAAATAAAAGGCAGAATACTAGGATTTGAAGGAAAGAAAACCTCTAATACGGCCCACTTCTAGGTCCCAGTTATCAGAATTATTCAAAAGGGGGTGCCTCGCCTTTGCAGGAGCAGATTCAAAATCACTGCCTAGAAGCGAGCCTCACAGAAGAGTGACAGGGCTCCACCACCCAAAACACCAAGGCCTCCACCCGTTTGCATGCTCTCCCAAACACACACATGCCAGCCCCAGCTTTTCTCAGACAAGCGCAGTCTGGGGGAACTTGGCCATCAGTGCAGCTGAGACCCCAGCAACTTTGGGCGCCACTTCCCCTTGAAAGTTTCCCACCCCAGGTGGTCATTAGAACAACTTGTAAATGAGAACTTGCGCCTGAGTTTGCTTGTTTCCTCCTCCCCGCAATCAATTTTCCTTTTGTGTCGTGCCTTCTTTAAAAAGTCGGGGGGCCCACATTGCATTTTTATTACTTCTTTTATTTCTTACTCTATTACATTTTTATTTTTTACTCTATTACAAATAATTTGGATTTGATGGAATTACAATTGCGACAACAGGCAGAAAAACCAGCAAGCGGTCCACCAAAATCCTCAGACACTTCTTGTACCCCAGAGGCAGTGTTTGAACGATGGTTTGTTTCATTCCAAACAAACCATGATGCAAAGCCAAAGTTTGTTCTTGGCTTACCAACTGTGACTTTTTTGGGAGCGAAACAAACCACCACTGCCGGTTCATCTGCAATGCTGAGCCGGGGTCATGGTCTGTTACTCCTGCCATCTAGAGAGGAGCGAAGCGGGCGGCCATCTTGGCATTCATGGTAAACGATTAACTCTGGCTTACCATGGTGATGTGCAAACTATTCAGGAGGGCGAGTGTTTAGCTTTCAATAGGAATGAATGGGGCAGGCATTATTCTGATAATGCTTATGTGAAGAAGCAAATAAGGACATTTTTACTACTACATATATATCCGAACTTTCCTCCTAGGAGCCCCTTTTTCTCCCCACAACAACCCTGTGAGGCAGCTTAAGCTGAGAGATGGCCACTGGCCAAAGGACACCCAGTGAGCTTCATAGCCAAGTGGGGATTTGAACCTGGGTCTCTTATCCCCGAGGTCTGCTTCACACATTATCAGGGCAAGATATGGTTGCTCCTGGAAACCCAAATTGGGCCTCCATGAAAGAGAACACAGGACTTCAAGGTGGTAAAAGGTCTGCTCAGCCCAAGTGGACCATTCAGATATATTGGCCCAGCAAACAAGTCAATAAATAAAGGTGTTAAAAGCCTCTCTCAGTTTGTGCTTTAGGCACCGAGATATCGCCTCCACAAACAACCAAGTCAATAAATAAATTAATCAAAAGCCTCTTCCGGTTTGTGCTCCAGCAACCAAGATGCTGAGGGAAATCTCTGTCAAGTCCCTTTTATTAGAACATTTTTATTTTTGGTTTTAGCTGGGTTTTGTCCCTGTTGTTCCTGGCTCACTCTGCTCCAATTTGAGGGGCTGTTTAAAAAGACTGCAGTTTTGAAGAGAAAGAGATGCAGGAGGGAAAAAGCAGCTTTTCCTGTTCCTTTCCTGACCCACAAGAGATATTTTCCTGCCCAAAGGTTTAAACATTTCGCTTTTGAAGGGAGGGGAGAGTGTATATAAGAACACTCTATATACACTTCATTTTCCCCCTTAGATGAACCCCCCTCTACACAAGCACACAAAATGAAGCCCCTGGACACGTGTTGAGGAAATGTTCCCTTGCCAGCCTCATGGCCACCTCAGACCCTTTTACCACAAAGGGTAACCAAAACGGCAGCCTTGCCAATAACTGCATGAGGCGAACGGATTAGCTGCTGAGGAGGAAGAAGGGAGGGAGACGCTTTCACAAAAGGCGTCGACTGCCTCTCCTGTTGTTCCAGGCCAAGAGTGCACGGCTCGTTGCGAGGCTGACAGGGAACGAGGGAGGCCTACGACAAGGTCCAAACCAGGCCTAGAGTAGGAAGCTTCTCTCCTCAAGTCTGCCGGCCATCAATTTTGATTTTAGGTGTTTTTATTTTTAGTTTTTAAATGGCCCTGTTCCCGATGCCTGCAAATGGCAGTCTGACTTATGGAAATGTAGGGGGTGAAGGCTTTTGTTCCAGAAAGTAAAAAAAGAGAGGAAAGGCTGTACATCAGGCTGCCTGTGAAAGGCATCAGGTGGAAGGCCGAGGAAAAAAAGATGGCTGCTCTACTTCCCCAGCCACCCTAAATCCCTTTGGCTATTTCAGCTTGACTAAGTGTTTTTTTAAAAAAGCAAATTCTTTACTAAAAATCTTTGGTAAACAAAACATTTGGTGCTCATGGCATGAGCAAAGTATAATTTGGGGAACTTTGGGTAAGCGTCTGGAAGCGTCCATTCCACACATTGACAAGAGGTATACCCTCGGGTGGCCACCTTTTCCCTTCCGTGAGGAACAAAAGGCTTGTTAACATTACACTGAACGTAGGTAAAAACTGCCCCTGCACATGTACAAGCAGTTGTGTGGAAAAGTGTACCATTCGTTTATTTGTACACCTCAAATATAGTTTTAGTTTTTAAATGGCTCTGCTTCCGATGCCTGCAAATAACAGCCTGACTTATGGAAATGCACGGGATGAAGGCTTTTAAAAACAGCCAAACGCTTTTTGACAAAGAGCCTTCTTCAGTGGCCTTGTGACTTAATAGGCATACACCTTATATATTACTTTCATTGATAAGGGCTGATACATTGGCAGTTCAAAAAGTCAATTATCTCATTTCCTCCTGTTAGCGTATTTCTAAAAAGAATGACAAAATGTCACCATGGCAATATGTCTGGGATGGATGCATAATGCTGGTGAAATTTTGTACCTACATTCAGTGTAATGTGTGAACAAGCTGCCCCTTGTTCGGAAAAATGGACCATTTGTTGATTTGTACACCTCAACTACTCACTGAGTGTGACGTGTGATGAACTGTACAGTGTACAGTTGCCGACTATTTGCGTACACAAGAACACAGGTTATAAACTTGCTGAATGTAAAAGTGTGAACAGTGCTCCACCACTGGGCTACTGTCTGTCCCCTAAAAGTAAAGTAAGGTTCTAGTCCTTGTAGTTTTGGATAAAAGGCTGGTTTTAAACAGGAACATACGAAGCTGCTTCATTGCCTGTCAAACCTCTGATCCGCCTAGCTGAGTGTTCTCTACAATGACCAGGAACAGCTTTCAAGGGTTTCAGACCAGAGTCTTTCCCAGCCCTACTTGGAGATGCCGTAGATTGAACCTGGGACCTTCTGCATGCAAAGCAGGGGCTCTACCACTGAGCTATGGCTTCGCAGTACAATTTTTTCCCCCTCTCAGATCTTTTCCAGACATATCCCACCCAGATTATCAACCAGCTCCCTGCTCATGTTTTGCCAAGCAAATAAATAAATTATGCTTTTTCCTATATGCACTGCAACTCGGTACAGCTTAGGGCCACATTGTGACACATTGAGAAAATTCATGAGATACAGCCCTCCCAAGACTATACCACTTCCAAGAGAAGGAGAGGCTGGCTGTTTATTCTCCCCAAACACCCCAAATGTAAAAAGTGAGCATGTCAGTGCAAGGTTTGTTTGTTTTTTAAACCATGGGTGAACATTGATCACATGATCCTCACCATCACTGTTATCAAACGATATAGTCCTGGTGGAAGAGGTCTATAATTTCCCCCCAAATATCCACTTCAAGCTTGTGGGGGGGTTTCTCTCTCCCTCACTGCCTTACTTTCCCGGAAGCACTTAAGTACCTGCCAATGCCTCTTTTAAAATGGCTTTTAAAAAAAGTGATTTGCGCCAAACTCAGAGGGGAACTGCCTATCAACAGGATAGTGAAATGGAACCCCCATGTTTAGAGGCAGTGTACCTCAGGAAACCAGACGTTAAACATAAGCAGAGGAGGGCAACCGGCTTCACGCCCTACCTGTGGGTTTCCGGAGGGGCTAGGGAGAAGCACTTGATTGGCTGCTGGCTGTGTGCACACCATACATTTAAAGCACATTAAAAGCACATTTACCCCCTCCCCGCCCCAAAAAAGAATCTCGGGAACTGTCATTTGTTAATGGTGCTGGGAATTATCGCTTTGGGAGGAGTAAGTTAAGTGCTTTAAACACAGGGTGTGTATGCAGCCCCTGGGTGCTGGGTTGACCTTTGGTTTGATCCAACAGGCCTCTTCTTATTTCTAGTTTCCAGGGCACAATCAAGATTCGGATGCCCGTCCACCCACCCCGGCAAGGTTAAGCACAAAAAAATTCTCACTGCAGTGGGGTAAAAGGACGAAGGCCCAAGGGAAAGTGTATGGGTGCGGGGCAGAGTATGCAGGGAAGAAAGGAGTGGGAAGATCTATTCAGGGCGCCTCACTCCACCATGCTCCTGAGAAGCACCTGGAAATCGGGTTCCTGGCAAAAATGGGCGTTTGTGCGTGCTGCGGTGCCTCGATGGTCAAGCAACAGTGCGGCAGGAACCTGCAAAAAGGCAACACTAACCTGATGGAGGAAGTTTCTTGGGGGCGTCACGGCCGAGAGAGCGAAAGAGAGCGTGCAAAGGCCAGGGTGGGGATGAGAGAAAAGGAACGATGAAGTGGCCGGGGTGGAGGGGGGTGGGAGAAAGGAGAAGAGAAGGAGGCAGGCAAGGCAGTTGCTGCTCAAAGGCAAAAGGGCGGCCGCCCGGTTCGGCTTCCCAGCGTGAGCTCATGAGGTCAGAGCTCGGCAGGGACAGCTGTGATGGGAGAGAGAGAGACAGAGAGAGATGGGGGGGAGGACTGAGCAAAACAAGCACCAGATTCCCGTGGGAGCCAAGCGGAGGAGCAGCAGCCAGGCCTACCTTTACTACGGCACATTCTCCTCCGTGGCCGTGCCAGCCAGGCCGAGTAATTAGCAGGTAGAGCTTTCTGCCATCTGGCGATGCCGGAAGCCCAGAAATTCGGCACGGCCCTCTTTAGCCACCTATGGGGGGGAGGGGAGAGGGTTGCAGAAAAAGGCTTTGCAGGTTCTGGCAATCTGCCTGGGGGGGTGGGAAGGACAAGCACCCCCACCCCTCTTGAGACTCTGGTTGGCAACTGGGCAGGGTAAGAAACAGGCCAGTGCCTGCCGCCCAGACCTCAAAGGAAACAAACCGGGGTTGATGCCAAGGCCCACCATCCGGTTAGGGAAAGGGTGCAAGGGTGGGTGAGAGGGAAATGATAGCAACACTGTGAGGGGGGGGATTTGGCCCCGAGATGGCCAGTTGCAGACCCTCGCATGCTCAGGGACTGAAAGGCAGGTGGATTTCAGAAAGGTCTTCCAAATGTGCACCCTCGATTAAAAAAAACAAAAATGTTTTTAGTTACTGTAAACCGCTCAGAGAGCTTCGGCTATGGGGCAGTATATAAATACAATAAATAAATAAATAGAGCAGGAAGATGAGGTCTCTGAGGAGAGCGGGTGGTGAAAACTTCCTTCAGGAAAGGTTAAATAAGTGCCCGCCTGTCTGGTAGGAGCCATCAATTGCGCAGCAACAGCTTAAGTCACCTCAACCAAAAAAATTCACTTCAACAAACCCCTCATCTGTAACTGAGGTGCGGGGAGGAGGGTGCAGCACTGGCCTACCTTTCAAGGCTGATGTAATATTAAGATGATGTACACGAAGTGCTTTGGACATACTTGCACAACACTAGGACGCTTGCACACTAGGTCAGCCTCTTCCCCCCAACCCCCATAAAAAGCCTTAAAGAGTTAGCAACCTGCCCAGAGCCAAATGGAGAGTCAGCGTGGCGTAGGGGTTAGCGTGTTGTGCTAGGACCGAGGAGACATGGGTTCAATTCCCTCCATAACTAAGAAGCTCGCTAGATGACCTTGGGCCAGTCACTCTCCTTCGGTTTTGCCTCTCCCACGAGGCTGCTCTGAAGATAATATGGGAGGGTGTATTTGCTGCACTCTGAGCTCCTTGGAGGACAGAAATGTAATCAATAAGTAAGACGGGGGAAGTTCATTTGGCCACAAGAACATGGATCTGCTTGAGGCACCCCAGATTTCACAGAAGTCTCTTGACTTTCCAGAGCTTGGAAAAGTTACTTTTTTTGAACTACAACTCCCATCAGCCCAATCCAGTGGCCATGCTGGCTGGGGCTGATGAGAGTTGTAGTTTAAAAAAGTAACTTTTCCAAGCTCTGCTTTTCGCGGGCCAGTAGAGGGAGCGTAGGTGGCCCATCGCCTCCCTCTCAGGGGGACCACTGTGTGGCTGATGGCTCTAACCTGGTAGATTAGTCAGCTTACGCTCAAGTCGCTTGACTTGCAGTGGCACCAGGACCAATTTTAAGCGTTGAGGTCATAGGAACGTAGAAAGCTGCCCGATACAGTGTCACAAGGTTGGCCCATCCAGCTCAGCACAGTCCACACCGAGGGGCGGTGCTGGTGCTGAATGAGGCCACCCAGGCCTCTGAACTCTCTCCAGGCCATACTCTGAGCATTTTTGCTTGGTTGGAAAGTGTCCTTGAAATCTGACTGCTGTTACACTGAGTTTGTTTTCATGCACACCGCTTAAAAATGCAAATGATTAAGAGGTATAGAAATGTTTTCGATAAACAAATATCACCAACATCATCCTTAATAAAGGAATGTATATGCCGCCTTCGTTTGAAGAAGTACCCAGGCAGCTCAAAAACAAGTAAAAGCCAACAGCAAAATAACAAGGACAAAGCCAATTTGAAAAACACAGCTACCCATAATGAAAATACACAGTAAAACAGCTACATTAAAACATCCATAATGAAAATATACAGCAAACAAACCCATTTAAAACAATGCCTCTTACTTGTGTGGAAGAAGGGCACGTAGGGGGTGTGCGTGGAGACTAGCCTACGGTGCAAAGGTAAGATTTGCATTCATTGCTCCGCCTACTTTTGCTTCTGGCCCTGCCCACCACTAGCGTGCAGCCCCCAGAAGGTGGTCCAGAAGGGAATGCAGCCCTTGGGTGGAAAAGGGCTCCCCACTCCTGGTTTATATTGACTGGCAGTGGCTTGCCACGATTTCAAAAGGGGAAATTCCCAGTCCTATCTGGAGACGACAGGGACCGAACTGGAGGTATTCTGCATGCAAAGCCAGTGAGCTTTGCCCCTTTCCCCATCAACAGTTGAGAGCGCACTGTTTGAAATATTTTTTCCTTCCGGTGCATCCGTGTAAAAGGGAATCAAACAGGACAGAAACCTTAGCGGCCATCTTCCTTTCTAACAACACTGGTATCCCATCTCAAATCCTTCTACAGTGCCTTCCGCATCTCTGAAAGGCACCTCTAGTTTCGGCTATGGAAATGAGCACATCTCTTCAAATATCACCGGTTATGATTGATCAGATCAGAAAAGGCAGGCCAACTCATTGTTAAAACAATTCATCGCTGAACGGCCAATGGCCCTGCTAGAGATCCCGATTTATTTTGTAAAAAAAGTATTTCTTCTCCTGCAGATCGTAAAGGATCACAGCCGCGATCAGTTGTGGGCGACACTCTAGCCCCAGCCTTCGCCAAGCTGGCGCCCTCCAGTTGCCTTGGACTACAACGCGATGGCTGGGGCCGATGGGAGTTGCAGACCAAAATATCTGGAGGGCACCAGGTTGGTGAAAGCCGCTCTAGCTGACTCTTCCTGTTGCCTTGGATGAATACTGGATACTGGAATCATTCACAGTGAGTTTTTCCATGCCCAACTGCAAGTGTGCGCACGCATGAACACACACAAAGCTTTTTTGGATGCTCTGAGCACACAACTAAAATCAGAACAAGACCAGATTAATGGAAAGCCCCAAGGCCCCTGTTCCAGCGTCAACAAACCACGGAAAGCAAAGTGATTTAAATGTGTATATTTTTTTTGGGGGGGGGGAGAGAAGGATTCACCTACAGAAACCAAATCCAGCCTAAAGACAGAAAGAACCACCATGGGAGGTCTATTTTGATTTAAATGGGATTTCTAAATCTTTCTGGATGAAATCAGCATCACAAAGCAACAGAGGCAACAAACTTCCTCTTGAAAGATTGAAGTTTAAACTGCAGCCTGTCAGGTTAACTTGCGGGATCCACCCCACCCCAGAGAGCATTGTCATTACAAGTCAGCTTCCATTCTTTGGGTTGGGGAGGGGGGAAGAGGGGGCAGCTTTGAAGAGGCAAGGAGAGCCTTGGCCTGAAGAGTGGCTTCCTCGTGGCCTTTGAGTTGCTGGGGAAAGGGCAGGCCAAGGAAGGCCTTGCCACGCCGCTCCCCCCTTCCACAAACCCAGCCCATCGGCTAGCAACAGCTGCCTGGTGCAGGCCGCAAGTCCGGCTGTGCCATGGTGGCACATGTTTAATGTGGCACCTGTGAAAGTGCCTTGCAGCTGGGCCAAAGGAGACACACACACACAGCGCGAGCATTCTGTGTCTCCAGTCATCCAGACGTAGTCCCTCCTTCCCTGCTGCCCCCCAAACAAACCCCATCGTCCAGGTTCCCCCTCCCTGGTGGAAAATGAGGCTCCTAAACTCAGGCTAGGCATGTGAAAACCCACACAGGCACCTTATTAAGCTGCCTTACACCGAGCTGGGCCATTGGTCCATCTAGCGCAGTAACTGTCCACACTGACTGGCAGTGGCTCTCTGGGGCCTTCCCAGCCCCACCTGAAGATGCTGTTGAGGCCTGAACCTGGGGCCTTCTGGGTGCAAAGTGGCCGAAGGGCACCGGCAGAAAGAGGTCTCTCTTCTTTCATGATGCAAACACGCAGCCAGCGCCTCCGATCGCCCAGCCAGCAGAGCAGGGGCAGACAAGCCTGGCAGTTTCCCGAGCCTTGCGTCTCCTCGGATTGGCAAACAAGACGCAACATGCCAGGGAAGGGTGGAGATCTCACCGCAAGGACAGAAAACGACAACAAACACCAAGGACGCAGCAGCCTCCAGACAACAGCTTGGCTGGAAGGCCAATCTGTCTACCCCAAGCCCCGGATGAAAATTGGGCAGGTGGTCAGCAAGGTTTGCTGAGCGGGTTTGGTTGGAGGGAGCCACAAAACCTGTTACGAATTCTTGCTGCTGTCTTGTTCTCCTCCCTGGCATTCTGGGAGTGGAGAGGTGTGTGTGTGCTGGGGTGTGTGTGTGTCAAAGATCACACACACAACACACAGAGTATTTATTTATTTATTATTTATTAATTAGATTTTTATACCGCCCCATAGCTGAAGCTCTCTGGGCGGTTCACAACATGTAAACATCCAAACAATTAAAACATTATTAAAACAACTAAAAATGCAGAAAAATTATACCAAAAACCCAAACATAATTAAACACATAAACGAGTACAAAACTCAATACTAAAATATTAACTGTTAAAAAAGTATTAAACTGGTTAAGATGTTAAGATGTTAAATATTAAAATAAATATATATTAAATGTTAAAATGTTAAAATGCCTGGGAGAAGAGGAAGGTTTTTACCTGACGCCGAAAAGATAGTAACGTTGGCGCCAGGTGTACCTCATCAGGGAGAGAATTCCATAGTTTGGGGGCCACCACTGAAAAGGCCCTTTTTCTCGTTGTCACCTTCCGGGCTTCTCTCTGGGTCGGTTGATCGCAGCGTACGGGTAGGTTCGTATCGGGAGAGGCGTTCCAACAGGTATTGTGGTCCCAGGCCATGTACAATAGCATTTCACCAGCAGGAGACATCGGGGGGGGATCCATTTCTGCCCCTGGATTTCCAGGGGCTGAGGTCTTTAGGGAAAGACCACTGCTTATGCAGAAGGTTCCAGGTTCAATCTCACAAGCACCTACAAAAAAACCCCTGCCTGTACCTGACGCCCTGGTGCCGGTCAGCATAAACAATGAACTAGGTGCACCAAAGGCCCGGCTCGATACAAGGCACCTTCCTACGTTTCAACCCTTTATTCAAAACCATGAGGACTAGAACCTTCTTTTACTTTAAGGGGAAGGGCCAGAGCTCAGTAGTAGAGCCCCTGCTTTGCATCCAGAAGCACCCAGGGTTCAATCCCCGATGGCATCTCCAGGCAGGGCTGAGGATAAAAATAAATAAAAAAAGACTCTGTCCGAAACCGCGGAGAACCACTGCCGATCAGTGTAGGGAAAACTGAGCTAGATGACCCAATGGTCTGATTCAGAGGAAGGCACTTCATGGACAGCCCTCCCTCCTCCGCTTTGGGTTTCGCCCCTCCATCCTTTTCTCCAGCCAAATGTGTGTGCACCATGGCACCTGTTCGCGATCGCCCCCAATCACACACCCTCCTTCCTCACCCCTCTTGCGTTTCTGGCAGAGTCTAAAGTCAGGCTGTAAGCTCCTCAGGACAGGGACCTGTCACCTGCCACTGAGATGCTCCACCGCTGAGCTACAGCCTTTCCCCGAAGGCCTTCCACCACATCACTTCCCCCTCCCCCCAGCCACAACCAACAAACTCCACGGACGGGTTGAGATGGGAGACGTGGCTTTACAAACAAGCTCAAACTCTTCCTCAGTGCAACAGGATTAAATCTTGGCATTCCAGCCCACATGGTTCAAAATATGTATCCCAAACAGGGTCAGGCTAGAACTCCCTTTTCCATTCCTGCCTCCAAATATTCCAGATTAAAACCTGCCTGCCCTGGCCTAGCCGAAATCTGGCGAGCGATGCAGTTCCAATGTGTTTAACAGAATTAAACCTCAACCATCTGCTAACTTCACCAGGCGAGGAAGGAAGGTGGGGAGAGAGCAGGAGTCAGGCTGCGGCTCAGTTGGAAAAAAGTGTAATTTTTGAAGGAAAGAAAGAAAAATAAGGATTGGTAAAATGTAAATGTACTGCCTTCAAGTCGATTCCGACGTATGGCGACCCTACGAATAGGGTTTTCGTGAGGCTGAGAGGAAGCGACTGGCCCAAGGTCACCCAGTGAGCTTCATGGCTATGTGGGGATTCGAACCCTGGTCTCCCAGGTCGTAGTCCAGCGCCTTAACCACTACACCACACTGGTAGGCTCTTTAAAAAAAAAAACACTCTAAAACTAGTCTTAACGTTAGCATGGCAGGCAGAGAGCGAGAGCGAGAAACAGAATGAATCAATGGAGGGCTTGTCATATCTACCCCATCTGGCTACTGTCTGGTCTCAGGGCCAACAAACCAAACAACAAAGCCACTGCAGGCATCTGGCAGCTCCAAATGACAAATCTTTCCTGGACCGCATCAATTCACGATGCAGACAGAAAGGGACGGGAGGGAAGTCCATTTCCCCCCCCCAAATCCCTGGAAGTAGAAAGCTAGCATCTCAGGGAGAACCCCAGCTTTCTCACTGACATGCTATCTGTCTATGCTGTGGGTGGCTGTTGTTTCCTGCTCTTCATGAAGGAAGGACCCTGGTGACTCCTATGTTGCATGTAGTGCCTAGTGGGCTTTCCATCCCTGAATCACCACAGCCGCTTTGGACAATTTAGTTCTGTGAGAAATCTGAGCAACAGTTACTTGTGCAGGCATACCTCCACCTACTCTGATCTGGAACGCAAAGTCACAGAAATTATTGGCAGCTATCAAGAAAATACACAAATCCGCTGGGATTTTGGTGCAGAATTAACTGGCCCTCGGCTCATGCTCAGCGCAACTCAGACCACTGATGGCCAAATCAGCATTTTAAACTCACTTAAACTGACCTATGCAAGACTTGGCAAAAGCGCTTTACCATCCTAGAAAAGGGCATAGGAAGCTGCCCGATAGTGAGTCAAACTGTCAGGCCATCTAGCTCAATATTGTCTACACTGACTAGCAGCAGCACTTTAGGGTTGCAAACAGGAGGGATTGAACTTGGGACTTTCTGCAGGCAAGACATGATCTACCGCTGAGCTACGTCCGTTCTTAGATATTGAACGTCTCACGAGGGACAGGATCAATAGGAGCCAGAGCACAGCTACAGCAAACTCTTACATCCAGCCCCTTTCAAAGCCCACTCAAGAACTGTCTCAAGCATTAAAATGCTTAAAATAAATAATAAAAAGATAAATATTTGGTTAGCCCCTTTACACCCCTATTAGTGTATATTTGGAGTGGGGGATATGCTCCTTTATCAGACACAAGACTTCCAGATGCTTACTTTTAAAAGGGTGGGGAAAACCAAATTTGCAATTCTGCAAAGATTTTCTGCCCTTCTGCTTCAGGATTTATTTTCAATTTGGAGAGAACAGGGAGATCTCCTCCCACCCAACATCCTGCAAATATGAATTGTCCCAAAATGGGGGGGGGAGGCAACAATCTCCCAGTATTTCTTTACTTGAGTTAATTTGTTTATCTTGAGGAGTTAGATATCAATATATTTCCAAGCGTTTGGGGTGATGGAAATTCCCTCACATTCTTTCTCTTCCATCTGCCCAAAACCCTGGGAGACTAAAGTCTCTCCCACCACCCAAAAGAAACACCCTCACCTCATGAGTGTGATGTATTGGGGGAGTGGAGCCCTTTCCTTTACCCCCCCCCAATCACGGGGAAATGAAATATTTCACCTCTCTCAATAAGCTAGAGAGACATTGTGGTGTAGTGGTTAAAAAGGTGCTGGACTATGACCTAGGAGACCAGGCTTCAAATCCCCATACAGCCATGAAGCTCAGTGGGTGACCTTGGGCCAGTCATTGCCTCTCAGCCTCAGAGGGAGGCAATGGTAACCCCCCTCTGAATACCGCTTACCATGAAAACCCAATTCATAGGGTCGCCATAAGTCGGAATCGAATTGAAGGCAGTCCATTTCCATTTTCTCAATAAGCCACACTCATGATAGGCAGATATATTTCTCTGTATAGGGATGCTTGATTCTCCTGATTTGGGGGAGGAGGAGAAAGAGAAGGAATCTGGGGGTTCCTCTATCCCATCCCCTTCAATCTCCTAGGATTATTTTTTTGGGGGGGAGAAGGGGAAAAAAGGTCAAGCCCCTCAAACCTAGCCCTTTGAAAATATTTTATTTATTTAAAGGAGTTAAAATGTGGAGTTGTCCTCTCCACTTTCCTCCCCCCTCTCCAAATAATGTTTGTTTATATACGTTGGGATCTTCGGAATGAAAATTGTGCGCTCTGCCACCTAGGTGATGCCCCCTCATTTATTTATTATATATGGAGCGAAGGAAGCCCAGATGCCTTCACTGCACCTTCAATGCAAGACTGAGATGGACCCTTCCCCCATTTTGAGCCCCCTCCCCATCTCATTGAAATGTTCCCTAAGCCTAAGTTTAGGTGGAGAGAGACAGATTTTCTGGGGAGGCGGAGGAGGGAAAACACCAGCCTCCCCCACTCACTATTATTTTCCTGCCCTCCCAAAAGCAGGACTGGAATGTACCCTCCTCCTCCTCCTGCCCGCATCCACTTTGAGCCCCTCCATTCCATTCCGAGATCTCCCTCTCCAAGGTTGTTTTTGGGGGAGGGGGGAGCATCAATCTCTCTCCCCCCTTCAATATTCCTTTCCTGTCCTCTTAAGACAGTACTTAGACCCTTCCTCCTAACTCACGTTGCGATCTCCCTCTCCCAACATTTTTTCGGGGGGGGAGCACCAGTTTCTCTCTTCCCCCACTTCCTCTCCTCTCAAAAGGGGACTGAGATGGGCCCTCCCCTCCTTTTGAGCCCCCCCAACCAACCCCATTTTGAGACCCGAAAGGAGGAGCACCACTCTCTCTCCCCCCCCCGCCGTGCCCCAAATTTTCCTCTCCTCTGAAAACAGGACTGAGATGGACCTTCCCTCTCTACCCCCTCCCCCATTTCAAGCTGAACAGCATAGAACGAGGTTCTCCCCCTCCCCATATTTCCCTCAAAACCAGCCCTTTATTTACAACCATGAGAACTAGAATCTTGCTTTTGGGGGGACTCCCCCCTCCCTACCTTTTGAGCCCCCCCATTCCATTTTGACATATTTTCCCCCTCCAGTTCATTTAGGATTGGCATCAAACTCCCCCCTTCATTCCCCTTTATTCACCCCCCCCAAAAGCCCCCCTCCATTTTGAGGTCTCTCTCTCTCTCTCTCTCTCTCTCTGCCCCCCCGTTTAATCAAAGCTTCGTGGGCGGGCCCTGTCAAGGCCCCACCCCCTTAAAGGTAAAGGCTTTCGGGCCTACCTGCTCGGCTCCGTCTGCCTGGAGTGCCCTGGCGGCGTAATCCGACTCGGAGAGGGGCAGGTGGTCCGCCGGTTCCACAACCCCCGCAAGGCCCCTCTCCTGACTGCGGAGCGGCCTCCGCCTCCTTGGCCGCTTCCTGCTTCTCCCCTCCGACCCGACCCTGCGGCTCGTGATTGGCGCGGCGGGCTGCCGCTCTGAGGGTCACCTCCTGGTTTCCTCGCGCTCCATTGGGTCGAAGCGGCGTCTGCCAAGAGACGCCTCTGCTTCTCTCGCTTATCATTGGGCCAAGGCGGCTATCAGTCAAAGAGAATGTCCCGCCCTCTCCAGGATCGTTCCTCATTGGTTGGAACAGAGCGTTCCATGCGCAGCCCACTTTTATTGGGTGGGCGGAATGCCGCTCAAATGGCTTATTTCTCCCCCCCGCCTTTTCCGCTCTCTATTGCCAAGCCGAGACAGGGCACCCGCGATTAGCTAGTGACCCTTCCTCCATTGGCTAAGATATCTATTATTCTCCGAGACTTCCTCCAATTATTGGCCAAGCTGATGTGTCACTCAACATGCTGCTCAACAGCGCATTTCAATTGGCTGCGAGCCTCAGGAAGGCGGGTCTTTAGTTGTATTGGTTGGTTAGCTGAGGGAAAACAGAAAGTGCAGCAGGTGTCCATTTGCTGAGGCAGCCAGTCTCATAAAAAAACCTCCCATTACTTTTCACAGTGGAGCTAACGGAGATCTAATTGGTTATATGTCACGTCAATTATAAAAAGTCATCCAGCCCTTAGGCTTATTGGGGAACGTCTGTGTCACTCAAAATAGTTGCATTTGGTGGCTCGGCCTCTCGTCCTTTTTCTATTGGCTAGACAACTTATGAGAAGGCGGGCGCTATTCTTGCTGTTCAAAATAATGACTCAGCCCTCTAACTGCACCACCTATGAACGGCCCCGGAGGACCCAGATCTGATTGTCGATTGGCCGTGGCAACCGTCCGTCAAAACCTTCCTCAGACGAGAGGGGATTGAATGGAAAACACGGTGCTGCAAGAGATTCTGGGATAGTCGCCTTTAACTGGATGCGCGCAAAGGATTGTGGGGAAACAAGTGGCTAAGAGTGGAGCATTCTGGGTGGGGTGTGCAAGGGATTTTGGGTAATAATGGGCAATTTTGATTATAAGGCATAATAAATTCTTTTAAATCCCAGTTTGATGGGGAAAGAAGAAAGCTGTGTCTTGCATGTTCACAAACTAGGAGCGCTATTTAATATATCAGTATTATTATTATTATTACTAATTATTGAATTAATATTAATTAATGCTTGTATCACCAAAATGGAGGCAATAGTCAAGAAATCAGAAGGCGGCTAGGACTGGGGAGGGCAGCTATGAGAGAACTAGAAAAGGTCCTCAAATGCAAAAATGTATCACTGAACACTAAAGTCAGGATCATTCAGACCATGGTATTCCCGATCTCTCTGTATGGATCTGAAAGTTGGACAGCGAAAAAAGCGGATGAGAGAAAAATCAACTCTTGAAATGTGGTGTTGGAGAAGAGCTTAGTGCATACCATGGACTGCGAAAAAGACAAATAATTGCGTGTTAGAACAAATTAAGCCAGAACTATCAGTAGAAGCTAAAATGATGAAACTGAGGTTATCATACTTTGGACACATCATTAGAAGACATGATTCACTAGAAAAGACAATAATGCTGGGAAAAACAGAAGGGAGTAGAAAAAGAGGAAGGCCAAACAAGAGATGGATTGATTCCATAAAAGAAGCCACAGACCTGAACTTACAAGATCTGAACACGGTGGTTTATGCTGTTGGAGGTCACTGATTCACAGGTTTGCCATAAGTTGTAATTTACTTGAAGGCACATAACAATCAGATGGGGAAACCAATGGCCCTTCAGATGTTGCTGGGCTCCAGCTCTCATCAGCCACAGCAATCAACATGGCCAATGATCAGGGATGGTAGACTAGGACACAGCAGACCTGGGTTCAAATCCCCACTGAGCCATGAATCTTGGCTGGGTAACCTTGGCACAGGCATAGTCAGCCTAACGTACCTCACAAGGTTGTCGTGAGGATAAAATGGAGGGGGGGGCGACAACTATGTAAGCTACCTTTATCTCCTTAGAGGAATTGTGGGATGTAAATGTTGTAATTAGTTAATTAACTAACTAACGGGAGGGTACCAGGTTCCCCATCTGAGATCCTCGCGAGGGACATGCCCTCCATCCAGGAAAGCAGACAAGTGAGACAATGGGCAAAAAACTATGCATTTATTTCAGTACAGGTCCCTGCCCCATGGACCTTACAACAGGTGGTTCTCAAATGGTGGTCCGAGAGCTTCATTCAGGGAGTCTGCTGCATGTCTGTAAAAATGCAATTAAAAACCATAGAGCACAGCGCATTGCAATTGCCATAACAGGCAGAAAAACCATTAAGCCTTCTCTTGAGACCCTCAGCAATTTTCAAGAATTCTGTGGGCGGGGGGGGGCAAGTTTGGGAACTGATGCTCTACAATTTGGCGGAAAGAGAGACAACAGAGAAAGTGATTGAAATGGAAATGGCGGGGCAGAGAATATGGGAGGTATGGAACTAAGTCCTCCTTGGAGCAGACCCATGGAAATGAATGGACCTAAGTCATGTTGAATAATTTCAGTGGGCCTACTCTAACAGTAGTGGATTTACTCTATCGGTGGGTCTACCCCTGCATTGAGGAGGGGGTTGGACTCAATGGCCTTATAGGCCCCTTCCAACTCTACGATTCTGTCAATCCCGTGCAGTGATCGCAGTGAAACATCCTTGGGCTGCTCAGAGTACCACAGGCATGGAGGACTCCAGATGTTACTAAACTACAACCCCCTGAGGGTTGCCCACGCTGGCTGCTGGAGTCCAGCAACATCCAGAGAGCCACCAGGGTTCCCCATTTCAGGTTCCTGGGCCAAGAGGGTTTCATATGTTGTCTTCTTCAAAAGCTCTTCTGTGCACATCTGCTACCATTGTGCATTTGGAACTGCCAGTTCCTCCGTTCCAGAGCTGGTAGGAGATCGGCGAAGGGGTGTGGCACGCCCAGCTTTGCTTGCTTGACGGCAATTCTTTTCTGATCGGCGCAATGGGTTGAATAGCTAATGTGCCCCGGCTCGCACAAGCCTCGTTGTAAGAGGGCCCTTCCCCTCCACCGCTGAAATAATTGCACTGGCTGCCCATTAGCTACTGGGCCAAGTTCTAGGTGCTGGTTCTGGTGTATAAAGCCCTTTACAGCTTGGGACCAGGATGCCTGAAAGATCATCTCACCCATTATATACTCAGCTGATCACTGTGTAGCTCTGCCGTGAGGGCCTCCTGCAGATACCATCTTTATCAGGAGATCTGTTTCGTATGATATCAGGATCGGGTCTTTAGTGTTGCGTGGCACCGACCCTTTGGAATTCCCTCCCTTTAAATATTAGGCAGGCGCCATCTCGGTTGCCTTTTCGGTGCCTACCGAAGACCTTCCTCTTCCAACAAGCCTTTCAAGTAGAGTTCTTTCCCAGTTTTGCATCCATTCTGAAATTATTTTAAAGATGTTTGTATAGTTTTATCCTTCATTGTTTGCCACCCTCGGCTCCTTCTGGGAGGAAGGGCAGGAGATAAATGTAAACGGTGAAGATGATTCAAGATTCTAGTCCTCATGTTTCTGAATAAAAGGGCTGATATAAATAGGAACATAGGAAGTTTGCCTTATACCGAGTGAGACCATTGGTCTGTCTAGCTCAGGAGCGTTGAAGGCTGCTACCAAGCAGTTAAAGCACGGCACATCGTCGAGGGCTCCCGTTCCCTCTGAGCTAGGGAGGCATTGTCCTTTGTTTTTCCACCTTACCAAGGGAAGCCAAGTCTGATTTTTATCTCCTCATCCCTGCCTGTCATTGCGACTGGGCTCCAGTTCATCAGCTTGTAAACAATCTTCCTTTTATGCACCTCCAAAACCAGGCTCCTTTTTCTCCCCCTCTCCGCGAAAGCCAAGGTCCTTCACTTGGAAGTTTTCCGAGCTGATCATGATGCTGCAGTTTCTTCCAAAAACAGGGCCTCGTCTGTGCTTGATCTCGTTCGTTTTCAATGGCTAGGTGATCAGGGGCCTTTGCTCCCACTTTCCAAAGGGCCTTTTCTTCCCAGGAGGTCAGATGGTGGAACTTGAGCAAATCGAGCGAAAGCCAAAAACTTTTGGCTGGACAGATGAGGCCTCCATTCTCCAGCTTCTGCCAGCCCTCTGGGGGCCTGAAAATAGAGGGTTTGCTATCCTTGAATGTAGATCGGAACATTCCCAAATATAAGGTTGCCGGCATTTCTTCTTGCGTTTTTAACGACAGCAGGACATACAAAATAAAATTCAGCAGGGCAAGCTTTGTCCTGACATTTAAGGATCGTGGGGGGAAGTCCCTGCTTCATCTGATGAATTTCTGCCTATTATACAGCTGCCATGCTAGGGGGAAAGCTGTACTGCTTGGAATTCTGCCTGTCACATCTATTATTTGTTCATTTTATTGTATTTATTGAAAAGCACAATTTTGTAAAATCTCTCAAGCGGTTTACAAAAACACAACATGGAAACAATAACAGTATGATAAAAACAAATTCTGTAATGACAGGGTCCAGGGAAGCCTGGGCAAAAATATATGTCGCTGCAAGAACATAAGAACATAAGAACATAAGAAGAGCCTGCTGGATCAGGCCAGTGGCCCATCTAGTCCAGCATCCTGTTCTCACAGTGGCCAACCAGGTGCCTGGGGGAAGCCCGCAAGCAGGACCCGAGTGCAAGAACACTTTCCCCTCCTGAGGCTTCCGGCAACTGGTTTTCAGAAGCATGCTGCCTCTGACTAGGGTGGCACAGCACAGCCATCATGGCTAGTAGCCATTGATAGCCCTGTCCTCCATGAATTTGTCTAATCTTCTTTTAAAGCCATCCAAGCTGGTGGCCATTACTGCATCTTGTGGGAGCAAATTCCATAGTTTAACTATGCGCTGAGTAAAGAAGTACTTCCTTTTGTCTGTCCTGAATCTTCCAACATTCAGCTTCTTTGAATGTCCACGAGTTCTAGTATTATGAGAGAGGGAGAAGAACTTTTCTCTATCCACTTTCTCAATGCCATGCATAATTTTATACACTTCTATCATGTCTCCTCTGACCCGCCTTTTCTCTAAACTAAAAAGCCCCAAATGCTGCAACCTTTCCTCGTAAGGGAGTCGCTCCATCCCCTTGATCATTCTGGTTGCCCTCTTCTGAACCTTTTCCAACTCTATGATATCCTTTTTGAGATGAGGCGACCAGAACTGTACACAGTATTCCAAATGCGGCCGCACCATAGATTTATACAACGGCATTATGATATCGGCTGTTTTATTTTCAATACCTTTCCTAATTATTGCTAGCATGGAATTTGCCTTTTTCACAGCTGCGGCACACTGGGTCGACATTTTCATTGTGCTGTCCACTACAACCCCGAGGTCTCTCTCCTGGTCGGTCACCGCCAGTTCAGACCCCATGAGCGTATATGTGAAATTAAGATTTTTTGCTCCAATATGCATAATTTTACACTTGTTTATATTGAATTGCATTTGCCATTTTTCCGCCCATTCACTCAGTTTGGAGAGGTCTTTTTGGAGCTCTTTGCAATCCCTTTTTGTTTTAACAACCCTGAACAATTTAGCGTCGTCAGCAAACTTGGCCACTTCACTGCTCACTCCTAATTCTAGGTCATTAATGAACAAGTTGAAAAGTACAGGTCCCAATACCGATCCTTGAGGGACTCCACTTTCTACAGCCCTCCATTGGGAGAACTGTCCATTTATTCCTACTCTCTGCTTTCTGCTTCTTAACCAATTCCTTATCCACAAGAGGACCTCTCCTCTTATTCCATGACTGCTAAGCTTCCTCAGAAGCCTTTGGTGAGGTACCTTGTCAAACGCTTAGTGGTGCCTTCAGGTACGGCAGAAGGGAGGGAATTCCCCAACATGGCGGCCTGGTGCACACAAGGTGAAATAGCATAAAAAACCAGTGCAAATGGTAGTGCCAGGGGCAATTTCTCGAATGCTTTTTATTGGCCAAACACTTTATGTAATCTTGATTCACCCTCACAACAACCCAGCGAGGTATGTGGCCATTGTACCCTCCCACTTTATAGATGGGAAGCTGAAGAGAGAGACACTAGTTTGGTAAGAGTGCTGGGAATGGTAGCACATTCCCCCCAAA
Source organism: Rhineura floridana (assembly GCF_030035675.1). Taxonomy (NCBI): domain Eukaryota; kingdom Metazoa; phylum Chordata; class Lepidosauria; order Squamata; family Rhineuridae; genus Rhineura; species Rhineura floridana. Next base: position 12,410,196 of record NC_084501.1, read on the forward strand.
GAATCCTGGGAACTGTTGTTTAAGGATGCTGGGAATTGTAGCTCTGTGAGGGATAAACTACAGTTCCCAGGATTTTTGTTGCTGTTGTTGAGGAAAATACGTTTTAAAGATACACAGCCCAAGACTGAAGTTGGTTTCCAGTTCCAATTTCAGCCTCAAAAACAGGTAGGTCTTGCCACTATCTCAGCTTTACAAAGACAATGAGCACCTGGCTGGCCACTGCAAGGACACGATGCTGGACTCTATGAGCCTTTGGCCTGAACCAGCAGCCTGGCCAGGCTTTCCTGAGATGTTCTGTCTACCCAGAAGTAAGTCCCTTTGAATTCAATGGGGTTTACCCCGAAATTGGTGGGTTTAGGACTGCAGCCTAAGATTGTTGCTGTCTCTTCTAGAAATCCCCCTATGCTGCGCGCCAGAATTTGTTTTCATTGTGAGGCTGCTCTGTGGAACACCTGAAGGGATAATAAAGAAGAAAGTCTATCAGGGCATGAGCAGAGTGCACCTGCTTTCTCACTAAACGGCGGGGACGGCAGAGAGGATCCTGTCGCTTGAACCAAAAAAATTAAAAGGAAGGAAGGTTGTGCCTAAACACTAAACACTCGGAGCAGACCCATTAAAAGCAATGGGCATGACTAATTGAAGTCCATTCATTTCCATGCGTCTCCTCTGAGTAGGATTTAGATAAAACCTGGAATCTTTAATCCAGGACCTACCATTGGAAACGGGATTAGCCCTATAAATAGGCCTTCACATCTTTTGGCCAACAGGTATTTTTTTGGTGGGGTGTGTGTGTCCTCCCCACAAAAAAAGCTGAGAAACTCAGCCTAAGATGCAGGCAGCCACAGAGAGGGGCATTGTTTGACTTGGCTGTGAGCCAGGCAGGTGGGACTTTATAAGAGCTGCCCTTGGGCGTTCCACACTTGTATAAGAGGCACAGTTTGGGTCAGATTTGTCCTGCCGCTGGCCCACTGAAGATAAAATGATGAGCGAGGAGAAGCCCCCCGAATCGTGGCCAGCAGGACTGCATCTCAAAAGCCCTCCCTATGTAAGTAGTGGGCTTAAAGGTGGGAGGGTATTGGAATCGGGGGTGTCTTTTTTTAGGTCTCCTGTGCCTTTAATGGCTATGTGACAGGCAGGAATCCATCAGGGGAAGCTTTCCCCATCATTGCACTGTCATCATGGGGGTGAGGAAAACCCCTGCATCAGCTGGATTTCTGCCTGCTGTCTTTCTAGCGAGGGTCAAATATTAATCTTGGGGGCACAGTTCTCCAACACGCCAAGGGTGCTTTGGAGCATGCGCAGAGTGCCTTTTCCCTTTGCTAACGAGCAGCCAGAGAAACAGATGCGCCACTCGATTAGAAAGAAGGGATTTCAGGGGAAGGGGCAGAGGTGGGCAGGTGAGAGTTTTGCAGCTTCTTTGCAAAAATGAGGGGCTGAGAGGAGATTCCATTTTAAGTCAGTGGATTGATCCGGAAAGCAGCATTATGGGGAGCAAACACAGAGGTCTAAGGTAGTGAGAGAATTCAAGGTGACATTTCGGGGTGCAGAGTGTGATCAGGATGAGGGGGAATCTTAAATCAATCTAATGTCCCACATTGGAGTAAAAGTTTTGATTGCTTTGGGGTTGTGTTTTTTAAGAAGGAATTGCCCCTGATTTTAGAAGACCCTAAAAAGACCTGAATGCTTGCACACTATTTTGCAATAATCTGGTTGGCCTAATAAAGATTTTGCCCTAATACAGATTTCTGATTCCTGTCTTCCCCGCCCAAAAAAACCCCTTGTTGCCGTTTTGCATTTGATGGTATTCAGAACGACATGTGGTCATAAAATAAATCAATCCCTCATCATTCTGGAGGAGACCCACATCTCCCCACTTTGAACCAATTGCCATTGCCCCACAATGAAATTTGGTGAAAGTAAACTAAAAAGAACAATCCTCCTCAAATTTAGAAGATGGACCCACCCTCCAGCAATCCAATAAAAATAAACTACTGAAAGGTGGTTTCAGAAGCTTTCCATTATTTTTCTGGACAAATTAGATGTTTTATATATTTATAGAAAGGTTTAGTGTTTTCTGATCATCTGGGGACGAAGGTTGTTAAGAATTTTAGGTTTATCACCATTTAATCATTATATGACAGGACGTTAAAGTTGTGGTTTAAAATATGTTTGCATCCTCAGAACTAAACCACTGTGGCTCTCTACTTAAGTCACTTTTTCAAGCATACGGCTTACCCCAGAGAATCCTGGGAAATGCAGTTTCCCCCTAGAGAACTACAATTCCCAGCACCCTTAACAAACTACAGTTCCCAGGATACTTTGGGGGAAGCCACGGTCTTGCAATGTATGGTACGGATATAGAGGTTAAGGCTCAAATCCAGCTCATGTTCACCATCTCCGCTACAGGCCAGCCCACAAGGGTGACGGTCTTGGATATTTTGTTACACATCTGTTCCTATTTCCCTCTGTTTTATTAAATTAAGAAGCACCTTTCACATAAATCTCAAGGTGGTTTACAAGCATATAATAAAAACAACAAATCTTAAACAAATCAAAACAAGGACTTCCGGGAAGGGTGACTTAGCCTGTGCCTGCTTTTGAGACGGGCTCCTGCCTCAAAAGAAGCTTATTCAGATATATCAGTCAGTTTTTTCTTTTTTTTTTGACTGATTAAACTTCTCCCGGGTAGGGAGAAACGAAGAGATTAACCTCAAAGCCTATTTTTGTTGGGACGACCAGATCTCATTAATTTATGGGACGAGGTCCAGCCGACGAAGGTGGGACGGATTTTCAACAGCAAGCTCTATCTGTTAAAGCGAACGTTCATCTTATCTTCTAAGAGAGAACGCACTAACAGGCAAGCACCCTTCTTTCTATATTTTTCTTTTACTTGACTTAAATTGTTGCTGTTTAAAAGAGATTTGCCAGATTGATCGGTTTTTGACATCTCACTGGGGAGCCGTAACTTCTCTCTGCTACGCACTAATTAATAGCTTATCTCTGTTTTTGTTGCAAAAAGCTGTCCTGGATTTGCATTCTAAAGATACACACAGAAGAGGGATTTCTATTCCAGATTTTTATTTTGAAAAATATTATACTGTTTTGAGACTACTCTCTTTTTGGTCTATTTTATTTTGACGAATCTGTTTCTTGACGATTGCCATTAATTGCTTCGATCCTGGGAACTGCATTTTGTTTACTTAACTATTGGAGAGATAAGGCTGTCTGCTCTGTTTATACTGTGATGTCACCAAGTTTGGAGTATTAACCCAATTGTTGCTGAAATAAGAAGTGGTTTTCCTATATTTTTCTTTTAAAATGGCAATTAAGAAAGTGGCTGAGAATCTGGAAATAACTATGTTTCAGAGAATAATGGATGAGATTGAGATAACGAAAATTGAATTGAGTAAAATGAAGCAGGAGATTAAAGATATAAGGGTCCCTGTGAGAGAGGTGACCCTGGAAGGGGTCCCTGTGAGAGAGGAGACCCCGGAGATTGGAACAGGGGTCCCTGTGAGAGAGGAGACCCTGGAGACTGGAATAGGGGTCCCTGTGAGAGAGGAGATCCCGGAGATTGGAACAAACGTGGAACAGGAACAAGATTTGGAGTCTATGGACTTTAGAAATAAAATCTATTGTTTGGAACTCAATGTTGTCTCTGAAGAAATTAATGAAGATTCTAGAGATAAAGTTATCAATGGCATGGATTATCTTCTGGACTGGAATGATGTGATGGAGCCCAATATAGAGAAAATCTATGGAATTAACTGCAGCCATGTGACAATGGAAAAACTTTTAAGAGATGACCCAGTGTATTTTGAAAAAAAGAACAGAGATATGATTTTACAGCAGTATTTCAGCAACTTATTCAGAATGGATGGCAAGAAAATATTTGGGATAGAGGTAATTCCCATCAGACTCTTACTATATGACTATGGCTTTGACAGCAAGATTATTATGGAATACTGATAATGGAAGATTGGATATTGAAATTACTGGACTTAACAAGACTACTGAAGATGGAAGATGGAAAATGGAACTAATAGAGATAATAGAACAATGGCTACTGAAATTACTGAACCTAACAGATTCTGATGTGATGGATTAATTGAAATGTTTATTTTGACTATGGTTATGACAATAAGATTATCATAATTAGTAATGAGATGGATTAATCGATATGCTTATCTGGAAAAAAAAAATTGATAGATATATTTCTTAAAGAATTGAAACCTCTCTTTGACTTTTTGTGGAAAGAATAAAGTAATGTTTATGAGATTTGATGATTAAGTAAGATAACTACTGGAGGAAAGTGACTTTATAATATGACTTAAGAGACAGGATTGCTATATATTATAGACTTATAACTGATTTGATCTTTGACAAATGGGAAGTCAATATTTTACTCTTTATTTTTTATTTTTGTTTTTTGTTTTTTTTTTTTCTTTTCTTTTTTTCTTTTTGTTTAACTATTTTTGATTTTGTTTTTTGTCTTTGAATGTTTTATGATTTTGTCTTGTATGTTTTATGAAAATCTGAATAAAAATTATTGAAAAAAAAAAAAAAAAAAAAAAACAAATCAAAACAAGTAGGTTTTAAAAAACCCAACACAAATGAGCAACCAAGGCAGAGACCTAAAAAACAAACTACAGTTCATGTTCAAAACTATGGGTTGTATCCAATGTCGGCCATTCTCAGAATAGGCTCAATTTGTGCAATAATTGAATTTGCCATTGGATTAATTATTTCTGATATTCTCTATCTTTGCGGAGAGAATTTTGAAGTAGCAGCTTTCCACGCCTGGTTTCCTATTCATTCTTCTTCTTTTCCCGATTTTTTTTTAATTCACTTTGAAATCATCTATAGCGTGAGTGATACGTTTATCAATCTATTTTCTATGGCAGCTTTTCAAATGTGTATTCCCTTTCACTGATACCAATGAAGTGTTGAAAGTAACCTGCCAGACAGAAAGCAGCAGTGGGGAATGAGGTGATGATTGTAAGCAGCAGGGGGGAAGACACTGACTTAATTATCTGTCTTAATCTGCTCTGCAATGCCCTTGAAAAGGAATGTAAACAGGCAACAATAACGACAGAGTTCAGAATAAACAGCGATATCAGTGCAGACTCGTGAATAAATAACTATTATAATATTGATAATTCTCTGCAAAGCAATATATATATATATAATACCTTAAAGCCAAATGTAAAAATGGAGAGGATTCCACCCCTGATTTGATATACATAGCTATAACTAACCCAGGTCCATTAATTTCAGTGCATCTACTCTCTGACTAAACCTGTGTCGGTGCCAACCCTGTGGTTTGCATTCCTGGGTGAAAGCCAGCCACATTTTTCCTTGCTCAGCAAATTAACAATAAAGGAATTAACCTGACATCGCCTTGGCAATGGATCTTCCACACTTTTTGGATCCTCCAAACTTTTTGCAATGCCCCCTGGACCAGAATTTAGGTGCTGAAGCTATCTTACCATTGTAGAGACTATCCAGTATCCAGAATCCTAAAGTGGATGGTAACATTAAGGCAAAACTGCACTACTACTACCTACTACTGCTTCTACTACTACTACTACTAATAAGTCTCCAAGTTTCTAGTCCTCGTGGTTCTGAATAAGTCTCCAAGTGACTTACAACATTGTTAAAAACACAATATACCGTACCATAAAAACAAAAAAAATAAAACTAACCACCTCCATACAATCACAGAAAGCTTGGGTAGGAAGTTGTCATGCATTATGCATGGTCCACACCATATATTTAAGTAATACCCAATGCACATTTAAAGCACGTGACTTCCCCCAAATAATCCTAGGAACCGTGGTTTCTCCCTCACAGTGCTACAACTTCCCAGCACCCTTAAGAAACTACAATTCCCATGATTCTTTGGGGGAAGTCATATGCTTAAAATGTGCATTGGATGTGCTTTAAACGTATGGGGCACATCTGTTTCATCTCAGTCTATGCAATGCCTGGGAGAAAATGTAAGTCTTTACCCGGCACCAAAAACAGGTCAATGAAGGTGCCAGGTGGACCTCACAGGGGAGCCCACTCCATACATGGGGAGCCACAACTGAAAAGACCCTCTAAAATCAACATCGAAAAACATCTTCCTGAAGGTGCTTCTGCCAAAACAAACACCCCCCCCAAACTGACAGGCATTGAACTTGTTTGCTTGTGCAGCCCTGTAGTGCGCTCTGCTGAGGCACCTGTGTGACCAAATCTCATCCCAGATATATGCCACCCTCCCTGTCTCTCTCTCTCCCCCCACACACACTTCTCCCCTTCCCCCCCAGACTCTCCATTCTGGCCTTGAGCTGGCTGAACCTCCTGTGGCTTCGAACCGCAAGCTGGTGATCCTGATGGCTGGGGCTGTGTCTGCGCTTACCATCAGCATCGTGGGGGTCCTGGTGGCAACGCACCTGGGCCGAGCAGCCTGCCTCCAGGTAAACATGTCTATGGGACGGTGCCAGGGAGGGAGGTGGTGATGGAGGCCGGCCTCCGGTCTGCCTTCCCCAGCGGAAGTCCCGGATGGCCACATCCAGTGCCTTCAACATGAGGAATCATAGAACGGCAGAGCTGGAAGGGGCCTCTAAGGCCATCAAGGCCAACCTGCATTTCACCTGTTCCCCTGTTCTTTGTCTCCGCTGCCGCGCTCCAGAGAGACGCCTTCAGCTTCCTGCCACCTCAAGTCAACGTCCAGAATGAAGCGTCACTGTTGCTGGCTCTCAGCGAACTGGGAGACCAGGGGGTGGCACCGGGGATCACCTGCGATTTAAGAAATGTGAGTTGTGCAATCATCGATAGGGCCAGGTTTAAAGTTGGACAGAGCTAAAAGGCCAGTTATTTTTTTAATGAGGTCTCTTTAAGTTATTCAATCACGCATTAGAAATAATTGTAGTTCACCAACGTGGATTTAGGAAGCTGCCTTTTACCAAGGCAGACCAGTGGCCGATCTAACCGGGTATTGTCTACACTGACTGGTAGCACCTCTCCAGGGTTTTAGGCAGGGGTCTTTCTCAGCTCTACCTGGAGCTGCTGGAGACTGAACCAGAGAGTTTTTGCATGTCAAACAGCTGCTGTACCACTGAGCTGTGGCTCTTCCCGAGTGCACACGTGTGTGTCCTTTTCCTTAAGTATCATCAGGGCTAGTGATTCTGTGAGATCTTCCTTAAAGGTATCCAAAGTGCATCAGAATTAATTGAACTGCACTTAGGTGAACTTAAGAGCATGGGAGCATTTCATTCATTTGAAAAGTATAGCCCGTGCTGTCTTCAAAATGAATTCCAAAATGGCAAACAATTAAAAAAAGAGAGGTTAAAAACAGTAATACATATGCAAAATTAGTTGGAGATGCAGTGAAAACAGCAGGCAGCTGGAAAAAACCCAAGAGCAATAAGTTCATGCCGCAGGGCAGGGCAGGAGAAAGTTCAAGCCACACAAGGATTTGGATGCTGGCCCAAGGTGTTTGAGTACCTCCTATGTGGAGTGACCCCCTCTCTCCTTTCTTTGCCCGCCCCTTCCCCTCCCCTCCCCTCAGCACCTGATGGTGTATCATGGCCAACCAGAAGGGTGTGTGACACGCAAGATGGAGGCATCTGAACCACTACCGTCGTGCCAGGAACTGGAGAGCTACTTCCAAGCTGTCTTGGTAAGCATCGGGAGGCATTCAGGGGACGGACCTAGGAACACAGGAAGCTGCCTCAGACATAGTCAGACCCCTTGGTTCCTCTAGTTCAGTGTAGTCTACACTGACTGGCAGCCACAGGACATTCCAAGCCCTACCTGGAGATGCCAGGGATTGAACCTGGGACCTTCTGTATTCAAAGCATGGGCTCTGCCACTGAGCCAGCCCTTCCCTAAAAAACAACCCTAAGTTTCTAGTCCTCATGGTTCTGAATAAAAGGCCGACATAAACGGAAACCTAGGAAGCGACTGTCAAGAATTCCAGGATTCTCCCTGGGGGGGTCAACTCCCAAGGCCAGGGCAATTGATCCCAGGCAGGCACAACCCATGCTTCCCTTACCAGAGCTGACTTAGACCACCACCACCCCTGCAAGGTAGGAATACTGCCACCATCCCTTAAACCTGGTCACCCACTCTGGGCCAAGAGGAAATCCAAAGTGCCAGAAATAGACCTGCCAAGGATTCCAAAAGACAAGGGCCAAGGATGCGCTCCTTGTCTTGGAGCCTTCAGGCAAAATACCCAACTATACGGTAGCCTGTGGCTAATTGGCCAAGGTGCTGGATTCAGAGCCAATCCCCCCCCTGAAGTGAACACACACTGCTATATAAGAGGTAACTTTAGTAAAACAGAAGTGCAAAAATGTAGCAGCAAAATAATTCCTTAAACCAAACACCCCAAGGGTTAGGTAAAATACAAACGGCAGAGAGTTCAAGTCACAGGTAAAAAATAACAAAGCTGTCTAGCCTAATCTATACTCACACAATGCCAGCAGAGTAACTTAGTCGCACGCTTCTCCAGCCTTCTCAGGCCTGTGGCCTTGAGGCACCAGTCTCAGGCTGATAAGCAGGTGCTCTTACTCCTGCCTAATTAACTGAGTTCAACTGTGAGAACCGACAGTTTCATGGCCTCCCAAAAGCCCTAATTCAGGCAAGATGTCCCTCCCCCACACAATTCCTTGCCACAGAACCATTTTAGTTAATAACTTTACAAATAAGGTGTTATTGACAGCAGCCTTCTACCAAGTCAGATCATTGGTCGATTTAGTTGAATATTGTCTATAGTGACTGGCAGTTCAGCAATCTGGGAGTTCAGTTAAGGGTCTTGCCCAGCAGATTTGACAGAGATAGGGGTGGAGGACCCTCTTCTAAAAATGATGAAGCATCTGAAAACAAAAATCATGGGGTCCCATTCCTAGTTTTAGAACTATTGTGTAATACGTACACAAACTTAATTAATATCAGGTAACTAAAATTCATACAGTTACAATCTGTCTAATGGCACAATCTTATGCATGTTTACTCAGAAGTAAGTCCCCCGATGTTCAAAGGCTTTTACAGCAAAGGCACCTGCCTAATATCAATAGGCAGGAAGTTTCAGAGTGTTGGCACTGGCACACTAAAAGATCAATCCCTCGTGAGTTCGGGATGCACGTCACATAGCCCTTGTCAAACCTGGTTTTGCCGACTCGGTTTCCCATCCCGTCGCAGAAAAATGCCACGCTGGGGATCACTTCGGAGGTGCAGATTGTGGGAACCGGCTCTCTGGGCAGCCTCACCACTTTGCTGTGCAGCAATAAGCCTACCTACCTGGTCAACAGTTTTGCACGTAAGTCAGGCGGACCGGACCCTGAAGCAGACCGTGGCCCCGGCAAGGACAGGATGCTGGGCTCTGTGGGCCCCTTTTGGCCCTATCCAGCAGGCAGGCTCTTCTGAATGTTCCTGAGGCACCCAGTTCAAGACTGATGAAGTCCCTCCTTGGGAACTTCAGAAGAGCCCCGGAGTAGCTAGATCAAGCGAAAGGGACCCACAGAGTCCTGCTCTAACAGAGGCCAACCAGATGCCGCCTTCATCAAGGTATCCTCTCCAGGTTGTGTAAATGCAAGGCGGAGCCATAGCGCAGTTGTCTCAGCCAGCAGGCAAAAGTCCTCCCCATGGGGGAGTAAACAGAGGTGGCAATACGGAAGGAAAAGTACTTAAGTACTCAAGGTACTGCTGGAATTTTAAAGGAAGGTACTGCTGTTTTGCAAACTCGGCTGTAAAAGGATCTTTAACACTGGTGTGGTATAGGCACCTCCAAAGGTCTCCCATGTTAGATATGACAGATCCCCTCTGGTGGGAGAAAGGATAATTGACTCACATGTGCCCTCTGGGGGTGGAAAGGGGAATTGCATCACAGGCTCCCCCTAGTGGGAGAAAGGAGAATTGCATCACATACAGAAAATGGAAATGCACTGCCTTCAAGTGGATCCCGACTTATGGCAACCCTATGAATAGGGATTTCGTGGCAAGCGGTATTCAGAGGGGGTTTATCGTTGCCTCCCTCCGAGGCTAGTCCTCCCCAGCTGGCCAGGGCCCGCTCAGCTTGCCACAGCTGCACAAGCCAGCCCCTTCCTTGTCTGCAACTGCCAGCTGGGGGGCAACTGGGCATTTCAGGAAAGATAAAACTTGTTGAGCAACCAGTTGACAGGCTGCCTCCTATCTATCTATTTTTTAACAGTTTTTCCCTGTTTCTTTGCAGCTTCTCCAAGGCAGCCCATGAGCAGACTTTCTTAGAAAGAGCTGGAAAGTGATGCAGAACGTCGCTAACCTTTCCCCCTCTCTTGCCGCACCCCCTGGACACATAACAAAAAAAAATCCCTTGTGCAATTCCGCCATAGCAAAGGAGGCTAAGATACTCTTTCCCTACACCTCAAATGTGTGTGTAACTTGCCCCCCTTCTGCTCCTTTGTAATAACCAAATCAGTAGCAATCATCATCATCATAATAAATTTTTTGAAGGTATGTGTCCATTTCATGCTAGAATATTCAGAAAAGGTTAACTCAAGGGGGTGGGTGGGGACAAAGTAGCTACTATTTGGTATAGGCACAGATTGCGATATTAAGCAAAATATTAAGTTTCCTGAAAATCTGAGCTTCCAATATATGTATTTTTTTTAAACACACACAAGTTTGTTCTAGCTCTAAAGCTAGGACGGGGAGCCTTTTTCATGCCCTCTAGGCCAGCCTTCCCAGGACTGCAGTAGCAGTGTTGCACCCGGAGACCCGAGTTCAAATCCTCACTCAGCCATGAAGCTCTCACTGGGTGATCTTGGACGCCAGTCACTGTCTCTCAGCCTTAAACCTTCTTCACAGGATTGTTGTGAGGATAAAATGGGGTGGGGGGACCCCAGAGTGTGTCACTTGAACTCCTTGGAGGGAAAATGTGGCATATAAACGCAGCAAATAAATCAATAAATGCCAGTGGTGGGAGGGGCCAGATGCAAACAGTGGGAGGGGCCAGGTGGGGGGAAAAGGTGGAGCAACAGAGGTGGATCCTCATGTTTATTATCATCGTCATTACTTTATTGATTAAATGTATATCCTGCCTTCTGTCCCAGAAGGAGCTCAGGGGTGCAAAAAAACAAACACTAAAAACACTCTAAAACATGTTAAAAAGAAACAGCTTTAAAAATATCATAAAAAGCAATTCCAGCACAGATGCAGACTGTAGATGCGTGTAGTGTGTATGCATATATATATACACACACACATACACTGAAAGGATTTCTCTGTACATTGACGTAAATTTACAAGACATAGTGCAAAACCTCCCATCATATATCAAAGACACCAAGGACTTCTTGCTTAAAATGGAGTCTTTAAACAAGCAGTATCAATCCACCACAATATTATACTAGCTACTTTAGATGTCACATCTCTACACCAATATACCACATAATGATGGAATTCAGGCGTAGTGGTTAAGGTGCTGGACTACGACCTGGGAGACCAGGGTTCGAATCCCCACGTAGCCATGAAGCTCACTGGGTGACCTTGGGGCAGTCACTGCCTCTCAGCCTCATGAAAGCCCTATTCATAGGGTCCCCATAAGTCAGAATCGACTTGAAGGCAGTACATTTACATTTTCAGGCTTTAAATGAGTTCCTTAACACCAGGAATATGAACAATCCTCCAACGGAGGTTCTCACAACTTTAGCTACACTAGTCCTGACTTGCAACAACTTTACATTCAATGGAGAACACGACCTGCAACTACAAGGCACAGCTATGGGGACTCGCATGGCTCCATCATATGCGAATCTCTTCATGGGTGAACTGGAACAGGAGATCCTCAAAAAGGCCATCAACAAACCACTTTTATGGTGGCAATACACTGATGACATCTTTGTGGTCTGGACAAATGGTAAAGACAGTTTAGAACAATTTTAAAATTACATCAACTCTAAACATCCATCTATCAAGTTTACATTTAATAGTACAAATAACAATCCGCACATCCCTTTTCTTGATGTCTTTCTCACCATTGAAAACAACAAAATAGCCACTGATCTCTATAGCAAATCAACTGATGCCCACACCTATTTAAACTGGAAATCCTGCCATCCTAAGCATATAAAGAAAAACATTGTGTATAGCTTAGCTCTGAGAATTAAACTTATTTGCAACACTGAAGATAAATACCAGAGAAGGATCAGTGAACTTAAAGAACACCTTCTGCTGAGAATATCCACCACATATTATCGCTTGCAACATCCACTGAGCCTCCATTCTGTCCAGAGAAAACCTCCTTCATCATACGGAGGTGTCAAAGAGCAGAGAGCAACTGATTCCATTTGTGGTGAGGTGGGCTGATGGGTGCGAGGGGGTGGTGGTTTCAATTCTGCCAGCAGGAAACAGGCATTTGCAGCCAAAAACAGCATTTAAGCCCTCACCCCACCGCTTGTCAGAGGACCAGCAAGGGGTGGGGGATTTAACTTGTGCTCAAGTTGCCGGAGGCAGGTAGCCCCCCCCTTTTTTACCAGACAATGGCTCAGAGAGGGACTTTCTCCCACTTGCAAAGGATGTTTGCAAAACACCAGGGGTGGGGAGAGGGGAGAGAGAAGGGCTTTTGCCAGCCCTTGCGCCAGGCTCTTTTTTGGGAGCTGATGGGGAGAGGGGGGGAAGACGCCAGCCATTGGCAAGCGTCCTCTGCAACACGCAAGAGATGACCCACTGGCATCAAGCCAGAGGCTGGCTGGCTGGCTGGCACTTGGGGATCCTAGCCCCTGCTCCACACACTAGGGGTTTTGACAGGTGGGCGGGACAGCCCCCGTCAATCCATGGGGCATCATGATCAGGCCAAGGGATCGACAAGTGGGTTGTCTTGCCCACCTGTCAAAGTTGGCTCCAGGGGTTTCAAGCTGAGTATTTTCAGGGGTGGGGGAAGAAAATGTTAAAAAGTGGATCCTCTGAGGTGAATATTAAGCAAGAATGAAGGAAGACGAGAGAATGACCAGAACACAGGATTTAAGTAAAGGCAAGGCTGGTGAGAAAGGAAACAGCAGAGTCAAAATTGACTAGACATACTACTCCTTTCCATCTATCTTTTTCAGAGCTTGGGAAAGTTACTTTTTTGAACTACAACTCCCATCAGCCCCAGCCAGCATGACCACTGGATTGGGCTGATGGGAGTTGTAGTTCAAAAAAGTAACTTTTCCAAGCTCTGAATTCTTTTTCAACTAGAAATGTTTTGCGCACCATTCCTGGGGAGACTGCAGTACCTGGCTGATGCATGGAGAGGCTGGAACAAGCCCCCCAGCCATCCTCCTTGTTGCAAAAATCCACTTAATAACTGGTCCCCAATATCAGATATTAGACTGATAAGAACGGATGGATCTTTTTATTAGAGAATGTCTGATTACAGATGAAAGTACAGGTCATGAAGCCGCATGTATCACTCCTGCAGAAGGCGGGTGCATGCAGAAAACACTTTTGACAAACCATAGCAGGAAGCAGCATATGATAAGGCATGCAGGTCCTCTTAGGGAAGGTGGCAGGTCAAGGTCAGAGTCCAATGAATGAATTTCAAGAATATCAAGAAGGGAGATTGGGGCAAAGCCAGTCTCGCCTTGTGTGGGGCCAGCTGGCCGGCCCAGTCATCTTCCGCCGATTGTAGCCTCAAGCCGTGGGTCCTCAGTAACGGGGATTCTCCTCCGAGGCAAGGGGGTTCTTCCAAAGGCGTTCCCTGCTGCGGCGGCGGCTGTATCCGGCGTATTCAAACGGAGTGGTGGTGTAAGGTGCGTGAGAATGTCACACATTGCTGTTCCCGGAGCGCAAGCTCACACACAGTAAGCCAAGGGAAGGTAAAATACTACATTTTAGATAGGTAGGGGTCTGGATGCAGTGCAAGCATCTGGCATGAAAGTCCTTTCTCGGGAGTCACGTTGGCAAGTCCAAGGTGGATCTCCTGACGCAGAGCCAGTGGCTGGGGAGCGGGATAGGCCCAGGTTCCTTCTGCGGGTGTCAGTTGTGCATTCTTACACTTGATCTCAGCAGAGCTTGGGAAAGTTACTTTTTTGAACTACAACTCCCATCAGCCCCAGCCAGCATGGCCACTGGATTGGGCTGATGGGAGTTGTAGTTCAAAAAAAGTAACTTTTCCAAGCTCTGGATCTCAGGCATAAGGCTGAGAAGCCACACTGGACCGTGCAGGACTGCAGACGAGGCTACTTTCCCGACGGATTTAGGGTTGACGGAGAGCGCATAGACCCTGCAAACTCAGCACCACTGGAATCGGCACCGCTTCCACAGCTGCCTTACATACTCGGACGTTTCTCTCCCTTGTCTAGCTAAGCAGACACTTGTAATATACATATATTAAAAAATGGGAAATAACTCAACCTTATTAGCTTGTCCTGTTGGCCATTGGGCTGATATTTGCATAAGCGTGACCCTTTCGCTCCTGCGTATAACTGCAAGCTGATTGTGTGTCTGCAGAGGACCCCCAAAGGTTCACTTGGATGGCTTTCTGTTCCTGCAACGATGCCGCTGCATTATGCAGAATGACATGGACGTTCCTTAGCAAGAGGGTGTTCGCGGGGAAAACGTTACCTGTAAAATACCCGAATGAAATTTTTGCAGAAAATTTATCTGGTCTCGCACACTGTTGCACACTGGCGTTAAGCTTGGATTTGAACATGAAAGGCGCAACTGGGCACCCTGCGCAAACCAGGAACGGTAGAAGGATCTGTCAATCTGTTTCTCCTTTTTCCATTCTTAAACTCAGTTGTCCACATTACTGCAGCAAGTTGCTACTATGTAAAAAAAAATCTTACAAAACCTTAGCATTTTACTGTTTATTTCTAATAAGCATTTTTTGTATGCAGTTCTGACCAATGTACACATTTTTGTAAGCAATTTCTTCTATCATAACACATTTTTCTATGCTATTTTCACCAACTATAAACACCTTAAAGATTAGACAAGCACCATTGTTGTTGCCTTTTCGGCGCCTCCCAAAGATCTTTCTCTTGCAATAAGCTTTTTAAGTAAAGACCTGATCCTAGTCTGCATCTGTACCGGAAGTGCTTTTAGTATGTTTTGTTTTTAAAATGTTTTAAAATATGCTTTTGTGTTTTATCACTTGCCTGCCACCCTGGGCTCCTTCTGGGAGGGTGGGATATAAATTTAATAAATTCATTGCCAGGCACTTTCCCTTAATATATGCATTTTTTGTAAACATTGTTTGGAGAACTGCCTGGCAAAATTCAGACTATTTATTTATTACATTTATATTTTATTTATTTATTTATTATTAGATTTATATCCCGCCCTTCCTCCCAGAATCATATATTGGTCTTAAGTATGTTTGGAGCAGTTTCCCTAGAGGCCAATTCTCTTCATCAGAAACCAGAGAAGCAACAGCGTTTCCTACTTTGGGAACTTTTTCTTCTTTTGTTTAGCTGTGTGTGTGTGAGTGAGACCTTGGTAGGGAAGGCGCAAGCAAGCGAACAATTGAGTTTCTTTTGGTAATAAAGATCTATTTCTACTTAGTAATTTTGCATTTAATTTTGTGAACTGGAAACGGGGAAGAGAAATAGGGGATGGCTTGTGTATGTGTTTCCAACCTACTCTGTGTTAACCATTTCCCTGCAGTCATTCATTAAAAGCTGCAGCAGCTACTGGGTGGCACAGAGCAGGCTGGTCTGAGCCAAGGGCATTGCCCGAGTATTTCCAGAAAAAGTGCAGCTCTGCTTCCAACAAGCTTTTCCCTAGCATAAATTCAGACTACCTTGAATGCAGGGAAATGCTGGTTCTATTATTTCCAACAGGCTTTTTTTGCGTTTTGTCAGTGGATTTCTAAAATGAAAGTTTTGGGCTCTATGCCTAATTTTGAATACGACTCGTTCCCCAAACCTGAAAGATATTTGCCCTAATCTCAGATCTCACAGAGGCTGATTATGGTTAGTCTGGTGTGATGTATTCCACCCACGTGCAGAGATTATCACATCTTCAGCACAGAGCAACGTACTGCGAATACGTTCTGCCCTGCTGCAGTGCGTCCTGCCTCAATTGAAACAATTTTTTTTTTGTCTGGTGGTTGGAATACTTCGTTCTTTCAGAGAAAAAAGTGCTTTGGAGAAAGAAAAGTTAAAATTGTTTGGGGGAGGAAAACTGCATGCAGCTGAAAGCAAGTCTTCCTCACATTTTAAAATTTGTGTTTGTTTAGTTTTTTGGCAATGGATGTGTAGGGGTAATCTTAAATTCAAAAACTTGTGGCATGTTGTTATGGCTTAATTTCTATGAAAGAGGTATCGAGTTAATCTTCTCTGAAACTTACACTTGGGCCCTCGTACATGTCCACATACGTGCAAATAATTGATTTTTTTAAAGTGAGGAAACAGCAGCACTCTGCACATGTGTAATGGCACGATTTCCTAATTAAGCGCAGTATAATTCCTCTTGTGATGAAAACAGTGAGGTTAAAAACTGCACCCCTCCATGTCAATATGTTACCAGCTGCCACTGCTTATAAGAAATGTGTTTTTAAATTTGTATATTTGTTTTTAATGTTTTTAATTGTTGTAAACCGCCCAGAGAGCTTCGGCTATGGGGCGGTATACAAATGTAACAATAACAACAACAACAACAACAAGATGAGCCTGGCTGCTGGATCAGGCCAAAGGGGGCCCATTAATCCAGCATCCTGTTTTCATAGCGGCGAAACTGGCGCCTCACTGGGAAGCCCATAACACAGCACATGGATGTAACAGCTTTCTCGCGCCTGTGTGTGACCCCACGGCGATAATACACGACGCTATGTGATTGACGGGTGGGTTGCTCTGCCCACCTGTGAAAGTTGGCCCATGGGAAGTGGGGCCCGTTCCCTTCCCCTCCGAGCTACGGGGAGAGCCTGACACCGACGCAGATCAATCAGACAGGAAGTAGAAAGAAGGTTAAAAGATCTGTTGCTTGGTTCCGATGCAGGAAAACCAGATGTGCTTAAGGAAGGGGGGGGGGGAGAAAGAAAATAAAAGAACCGAACTGAGAAAATTCAAGGTTTTTATTAACTTGTTAAACCACAACCAAAAAAAAAAAAAAAGACAACTCCCAACCCGGCAACCCATAATAATCCAGTGACTCCCCCCCCCACTAACCCGGAGAAGAAAGATTACAGACACTGACGCCTATCCGGCTACGTGAACTGGGGCATGCAGAGCCAGGGATGCTCCGGGCCACGTGGGGAGGGGAAGCCCCAAGCCCCCCCTGGTCATTTCTTTTCCTCCTCCTTCTTCTCCTTGTTCTCCTTGGAGGCCTGCGAGGCCAGTGACCCCATGGCGTTGCGAATGGCCTCGTTGTTGGGGTCAACCCCCGGCAGGTTTTCCAGCACACTCTGGAGGAACTCTGGGTCCTGCATCACGTCATAATCATCTTCCTCCTGGCCAAGGGAGAGGCAGCGTAGTGGTACAGGCCATTGAGAGAGCGAGAGACCAAACACAGACATTTGGGATGGGGGGGGGGAGGAGGAAAAGGTTGCCAGCCCCCAAGGCTGCGGCCTGCTGGAGAGAGCAAGGCCCCGTCTGTCGGCCTGGCTGGAAGCAGCCACTTAGCTCCTCCCACCCCTGCCCCAGTGCTGTCTACCTCCCCTATTAGTCTTGCTATCAGCGGCCAATCCCACCGGGCTGCATCTGAGGGGGAGGACAGTCTGCTGACTGGGGCAGAGAAGACTTGGAGTCCTCAATGCCTGGGGGGTGCCAGGCTGGCAAAGGCTGCTCTACACGAGTGGATTCAGGGATGCCTGCATCAGGGGCTCCCCGGGGGCCAACTAACCTTTGTTGGTTCCGACGTGTCCATGTCAGCGCTGATATCCACCTCGCCAGACTCGCCTTGTCCGAACTCTGAAGACACGAAGGGGGACGGGGGGAAACTCAGTTTAGCTAGGAACCCCTTTCCTTTTATGACAAGAGCCCTCCAACCAGTTGAATTAAGGGCAAAACTGGAAGCTTCCATTTAAAACAAGGGAGGAATTTCAGTTTTGTCGCCGGTTGTTTCCCAAACACTCCCCGGTTCCAGCTCTATCCCAGAGATGGGGAACATCTGTGGCACTCCAGACGTTGCTGAACTACAACTCCTGCCATGCCTGGACTTGGACCACCTGTGGCTGAAGCTGAGGGGAGTTGTAGGTCCCCAACGGACAGCCAGTGTGGTGTAGTGGTTAAGAGTGTTGGACTGGGTCCCGGGAGACCAGGGTTCAAATCCCCCCACTCAGCTGTGAAGCTCACTCAAGTGATTTTGGACCAGTCACTCTCTCTCTCTCAGCCTAACCTACCTCACAGGGTTGTTGTGAGGATAAAAATCAGGAGGGGAACCATATTGTATACCACCTAGAGCTCCTTAGTGGGAAGGTGCAATATAAATGTAATAATAAATAAAATATTTGGTGGTGGCAGCTGAGGGGGGCACAGATTCCACACCCAAAACACCCCCCTGAGAAGAAAGCAACCCGTACTGGATCTGACGAAGCGTCTATTTCGCCAGCATTCTGAGGGAGAAGGAAAATAATCCTGGCTACGCCATCCAGATGCAGGTGCCAAGCCGCCCCCAAAGGCCTTCCCTGTCGCTGCCCTGTGACCAGTGGCACTCCTGTTTTGAAAATGCAGGGGGGTGGGGAGGGAAGAGGAGATTCAGATCCGCCTCTTCTTGCCCTGTTGCTCACCGGCTCCTTGGAGAGACATCTGCATCGCGTAGGCAATCTGTTCTTCTTCGGTCATGGTGCTGAGGTCGGGCAGGCCAGCTCGGCCGAATTCCTGTTGGCCAATGGTCATCTTGAGCAGGGCGTCATCTGAATCTAGAGGGCAAGGAGAGAGAGAGAAAGAGAGAAATGCATCTCCGCTGGGCAGCCTGGCCTAGAACGGCCTTCCCTCACTTCCAAAAGGCATCAAGAAAGAAACCCGACTGGAACCAGTTTACTGGCGGGACTGCCTTGCCCTTTCATGTGCCCACTCAGACACTTCTATCTGCGGAACAGGCACTGCTGCAGAATACGCGTGCCGCACTTGGAAGAAATCGTTCTTTTAGCGACACTTTGGAACTCCCTGCCTATTGACACCAGGCAGGCGCTTTTGCTGTATTCTTTTCGGCGCCTATCCGGACACAAGGCTGTTGACGCACTTTCATCTTTCAAAATCTGCTGCTGTTTTAATAAATGGGCTTTAATTACTTGTTTTCAACTGTTTCGCTGATAACTTTTGTGTTTTTTGTAGACCGCTTAGAGGTTTTATTTCTTTTTTCAGAGTCAAGCAGTACATAAACCTTGTAAAACAAACGAGCAAAGGTCTGCGGTTGTCTGTCCGCACACAAGGGAGGTTGTATATCAGACACAGGAGCTGTGAAGGACAAGTGCGGGGAGGCTTGCAAAACTCAGAGCTGGCAATGCCCCTTGTGCTGCAGTTCCAAAGCTTGGGCGCCCTGCGCAAGGGATTCTCACAGATGGTGTGTGGGACAACTCACATATCAAAGTGGGTCCAGATAGTGCCAAAAAGGGTCCCCACCTGACCCACAAAGGAAGTGGCTGTTGGGACCTGATTCTGGGGACGACCGAGGAAGGCTGTCTGCAAAATCCAAGGTTGGGTTTCTCTTTCAAACCTCAAAATCCAGCCTCCCTGCTCTGCAGAGCTTGGGAAAGTTACTTTTTTGAACTACCATCAGCCCCAGCCAGCATGGCCACTGGATTGGGCTGATGGGAGTTGTAGTTCAAAAAAGTAACTTTTCCAAGCTCTGGTTCATCAGCCCCTTAAGGGACATAAGAACATAAGAAGAGCCTGCTGGATCAGGCCAGTGGCCCATCTAGTCCAGCATCCTGTTCTCACAGTGGCCAACCAGGTGCCTGGGGGAAGCCCGCAAGCAGGACCCGAGTGCAAGAACAGGACTGTCTCCTGGATATGGGACAGGGCCCCCCAAAGTCTGCCGTTGATATCCTGTGTCCCAAATGTTACTTGACTCAGCCAGAAGGAAAGGGAGGTCCGCTCAGCTCCTTACCATCCCCGCCAATTGCTGGAATCCCGGCTTCCGCTGCAGACGCTGCCGCGG
Source organism: Rhineura floridana (assembly GCF_030035675.1). Classification (NCBI taxonomy): domain Eukaryota; kingdom Metazoa; phylum Chordata; class Lepidosauria; order Squamata; family Rhineuridae; genus Rhineura; species Rhineura floridana. The sequence goes on from NC_084501.1 coordinate 12,430,245, forward strand.
CCCTGCGAGCCTCCTCCTCCTGCCTCTGTCGCTGCTCCTCCATAGACACTCGGAGCGCCTGGGAGGGAAAACAAACGAGCCAAGATGGCCGATCAGACACCGGGGCTGCCTCCCCAACAGCTGCGCAAAACAAAGGAAGCCGATTATCCCAACCCAAAGAGAACGAGCATGGGGGCGGGGGGGACACATGAAATGAAGCTCTGCAGCACTCATACGATGAGAAGGTTTGTAACGTAAATACAAACATATTTTTAAAAATGCATTTCGACCCAAAGGTCTTCTTCAGCGGCCACCAGTGTACGAATGTGTACACGCTGTTGGGCATACACGCAAATAACGAATGCAAAAACATTTCCAACAGTGAAACCAAGTTACTTAAAATTCCTTAGGGGGAAGGGTCTGTCACTCAGTTGTGGAGCATTTGCCTCGCAAGCAGAAGGTCCCAGGTTCAATCCCTGGGGTCTCCGGGCAAAGGTGGAAGAGTCTCCCTGCCTGAAAACTCGGAGCTGCTGCTAGTCAGTGTAGACAATACTGAGCTAGATACACGTATGTGTCTCACTCCATATAAGGCAAATTCCTATGTTCTGCATAAATCTGAAGCGACAATCCCCAGTTAGGCTAATTATAACATTCCTTATCAGGCCAAACGATTGCCCCGCATATATGCTAGAATATTGAGAATCACTTTGAAGCGTGATCTATCCTTCTGATTTGGAATGTGTATCTGCTGCAGCCTGACTGATGAGGCAGCAAGGACTGCATTCTCCACAACTAATACTGCCCTCACAGCCAATGGCTAGCCAGGGGTAACCAAGGCGGCGCCCTCCACACTCCCATTAGCCCCAGCCAGCCTGCCTGATGGTGAGGAATGATGGGAGTTGTTTTCTTGTTGAAAACATTTATATACCGCTTAATCATTTGCATTTCTAAGCAGTGTCAGCTGTGCAGACATCGTATATTTAAAGTACACATCCTGCGAAGAATCCTGAGAACTGTAGTTTATTAAGGAGGCTGGAAATTGTAACTCTGCGAGGAGTAAACTCCAGTACCCAAGATCCCTTTTTCTTTCTTTCTTTCTTTTTTGAGGGGGATGTATGGCATGTCCAGTGATCCAGAGAGGACACCCACTTTGGCTACTCTAGCGCGATGCCAACCCGTTCTTCTAGAGTGGCTGTCCTGCCTGCAGCGCTTACCAGAGCCAGTTCTGGGTCGGCGCTGGGGTCCACGCCGAACTCAAAGTCACTTGCCCCAAGCCCCAGCATGGCACCTCCCTCTCCAGCCAGGATTGGGGAGCTGATGAGGGCGTCGGCAAGGCTTGGCCCGGGGGGCACAGTCACCAGGTGGGAGCCGGTCCCATCTTTGCCGTTCAGGGTGTTGATGAAGGCCGTCAGCTTGTCGGTGTTGGCTTCCTTAAGGGGGCGGGGAAGGGAAGGAAAAGTCAGGAATCCACTGAGCGCCACAGGAATCTTTAAAAAAAAACGAGCTGTCGGCTCAGAGGTACTTCTCACCTCTTCTCCAAAGTTGATGATGTCCACGTTCACCTTCTCTTTCTTCAGCCGCTTGGCCAGTTTCACCAGCTGGAAAGGAGAGGAAATCTGTCACAAACACAAAACAGGACGCAGGCACCAGGAATGGTAGAGAGTCCTCAGAAAAATTAGATGCTGGGAAAACGGAGCCCGCTCCCTCCCTCCCACCCGGTTCCAGAAACACTCACATCTTTCTCGTTATCCTCCACAGGGCTCCCCACAAAGGCAATGATGCGCATCTTGTGGTTCTTGCCCTGACGGTGTTTCAAGGCCAGCTGGAACGGAAGTAGCCGAGTTATACAGAGGAGAGGGGGTGCACGGGAAGGTCCCACCACTCATTCTGCCCCCGCCCCAAATCCAAGTAGATTGACTGTTTTATCTCATCCCTACCTCACCTCTTCAACCAGGAGGACCTGGTCCTGCGTCACCCCAAAAGGGGTTATGTATATAAAAAAAGCGAGGCTGCATAAACCGAAAGTCACCAAAATGCATTTAGAGATTTCTTCTGCATTGCAAAGCGCTTAAAATAATCAGGCCACAGGTCCGTAAATCCGCACTAATTCATACATAGGCGCACAAATAATATCCAAAGAAGTTCCACTTAAGAGACACTGAAATTTAGTCAGTCATGTTGATTAATTTCAATGGATCTATTATGAGTAGAGTTAAGGAAAAATACTCAAGAGTTACCAACCATAAAATATATATTTTTAAATATGCCGTAAGACAAAATATTCACTGCAAGCGAGTAGTAAGAAATGCGTCCCTAGAGTCTCCCTACAGGCCAAATCCCAATTAGAAGCGTGTGCTCCTCTTTAGAGGCAGCATGCTTCTGAAAACCAGTTGCCGGAAGCCTCAGGAGGGGAGAGTGTTCTTGCACTCGGGTCCTGCTTGCGGGCTTCCCCCAGGCACCTGGTTGGCCACTGTGAGAACAGGATGCTGGATTAGATGGGCCACTGGCCTGATCCAGCAGGCTCTTCTTATGTTCTTAAATGAACCAGGAGCACATTTCGTAATGTTTGTTTGCTGTGTATATTTTACCTTACGGAACATTAACACACATATTTGAACGCAACTCGTATTTTTCCTTCAATCTTTTTTTTTTTAAAGTGGCAGTCTGTTAAGGAGAATGCAGACCACTCTGCACTTGCTCAGCCGACCCAATTCAGCATGTGGCTCTTTCAGATTCCCCGCCCTGCAAAGACGTTCATCTTTTAATCTCAATTTTGCAAGAAATTGCAGCCGCCGGGGAAACAGAGAGAAGGCAACTTACATGAGCGACCCGGATCCCCGTGCAGAAAGTGATCTTCCCCTTGGGCTGCACTGAGTGCAGCTTTGACAGGATGCGGCCAGTGTCGGGGGTCAGGGTGGTCAACACCTCGCAGTTACTGAAACAGACACGCACGGGGGAGGGATTCGTAAATTGCTGCTGGAGTTGGAGAATTATAAGCTCTTCGAACAAATGAATCCGCAACAGAAGGAGGCACCGCCAATCCCTCCCCAGCTTTTCAAGTGAGGAACCGGAACAAAACATACTTGGCTAAAGTGATAAGGCCAACATTGTTCTCTGGGTTACTACGAGTCTTCGAATGACAGACGATGTTGACGGCGTCTTGTTGGGCCTGGAGGCGGCTGGGTAAGAAGTCCCCGTTCCTCATGTACTCGCTGTTGTCGACACTGAACGGGGCAAAGGGAGATCAGAAGAACAACAAACTGAATAATCCCAACAATTCAAAATAGATTTTATTTATTTATTTTAAAATATTTCTACCCTGCCCTTCTACCCTATAATAGAGCACTCAGGGTGGCTTACAAAAATAAAACCAAACATGTACATAATAACATTGTAAACAGTAAAATCACAAAAACATTAAAATAAATTAAAATACATGTAGTTGTTGTTATGTGCCTTCAAGTTGATTACGACTTATGGCGACCCTATGAATCAGCGACCTCCAAGAGCATCTGTCATGAACCACCCTGTTCAGATCTTGTACGTTCAGGTCTGTGGCTTCCTTTATGGAATCAAGCCATCTCTTGTTTGGCCTTCCTCTTTTTCGACTCCCTCCTGTTCTTCCCAGCATTATTGTCTTTTCTAATGAATCACGTCTTCTCATGATGTGTCCAAAGTATGATAACCTCAGTTTCATCATTTTAGCTTCTAGTGGTTACATAAAATACAATTAAAAGATTTGATTGAGAACTGTGGCTCCTTTATCACCACCCTTGTGTCATCCACATTCACCTCCTCCAAATGCAGCTCCTACCACAACTGGTGGCTGGTGGCCTTGGGGCTGGTGAGGTGTGAGGCAGGGAGCCCAGCAACAGGTGGAACTAGAGACAGTGACAGGTGGCCCTACGAAAAAGGCATGAAGGCAACAACCTTTTCCTTCTGTTGCTCCCCAACAGTAAGTGCTCAAAGATAGACTGTTTCTGGATGTGGATGTTCCATTCTGAACAATCACAGCCAATTTTATTTATTTATTATTTTATTTTATTCAGCTTATATCCCACCTGACTAGCAAACAGCTCTCTGGGCGGCAAACATAGAAACATATACAATAATAAAATTACAAGATCAATATAACAGCCTGTGGGCTTCCTTTGTTGGCATTTGCTGGCTGGAGCCGCTGTTGGAAGCAGGTTGTTGGGTTGCATTGGATGGGTCCTCCTTGATCTGCTCCTAGGAGGACCCATCCAATGCAACCCAACAACCTGCTTCCAACAGCGGCTCCAGCCAGCAAATGCCAACAATGGAAGCCCACAGGCAGGGCAGGAAAGCGAGAGCCCCTTCCGTGCTATGTATCCTAGTATTCGGAGATAGACTGTCCCTGTCCATAGAGGGTCTATTGAGCCATAATGGCTAAGAGCCATTCAAGGCAGACTAGGGGTGCTGGAACATCTGTGGTCCTTTAGATGTTGTCGGACCCCATCAGCTGACACAGCCAATGGTCAGGGAGGAGGAGGAAAATTGAGATTTTGGAGTTCAGCAACATCTGGAGGGCCACATCCTGTGGCAGCAAATGCCGTCACTCCATATGCCAGCCTTTCCCAACCAGTGTGCCTCCAGATGTTGTTGGACCACAACTCCCATCAGCCTCAGCTAGCATTGCCAATGGTCAGGAAGATGGGAGTTGTAGTCCAACAACATCTGGAGGCACACTGGTTGGGAAAGGCTGCCATATGCACTGATCCAGTGGTAGTTCAGTGGTTACAGTGCTAGACTAGGACATGGGCAACCAGGGTTCAAACCCCAACTCAGCCGCAAAGGTCAGTAGGTGTGACCTTGGAACAGACACACACTCTCTCTCTCTCTCAGCCTAATTTGCCTCACAGGGTTGTTGTAAGGATAAAATGGGGAGGAAAATCATATATGCCACCTTGAGCTTCTTGGACAAAAATGTAAATTATAACAACAACAATAATTAAAAAAAAATAGAAAATTGGTTTTGTTAGGTGCCCCATACTCTGCCTGCCCCAGAACCACTTAGTTACCCCCAACCAAAAAACAAAGCAAAACACTCCTCTCTTACCTCCCCTGGTCTTCTCCCTCAAATTCCAACCAGCTCTGCTTCATCCCTGGCAGGCTGCCCCCCCCAGACCCTCAAACCCATCAAGGGGATCTTCCCTCCCTCAGATCCCCGCATCCAGTTATTCCCTCCCTCCAAAGAGCTTGTCCCCCAAACCCCTCCAGGGGATCTCCTGGGAGGAAGGGCAGGAGCGTCTTGCACATTCACGGTGCTACTTTTGGCGCACCTCTTTAAGCCTGCCCTTCCACACCGGATATGTATATTTTTAGGACTCACCCTATTTTCCCTGATGTTGTTTAGATTGTTTAAAAATGTTTTATGTTTTAAAACTGTTGTGACCCGCCTGGGAACCTCTGGGTGAAGATCGGGTAATGAATTCTAATTTTATATATAAATATATATATAACACACGTAATTATGATTAACAAAACAGAGGTTTTATTGCATTACTGAAACGTTTCAGCTTCTGCCTTCATCAGCTGCTAAAATACAAATGCTGTCACCAAGGTGGCAGTTATAGAGCTTTGAGGATGGAATGTGGAAGGAAATATATATATGCATTGAGCAGGGGGTTGGACTTGATGGCCTTATAGGCCCCTTCCAACTCTACTATTCTCTCTCTATATATATAATTAGAATTTATATATATATATAAACTTCTCCCTCCTCAATTATCTCCTCTGCCCCCTGTACAATTCTACCCCAAACATCCACCGAAGAGCGCTTCCCCGACCCCCTCCCCTCCCCTCCCCTCTCCCCCTCTCCAAACCCCTCAAGGGGATCACCTTCTGGGAGGAAGGGCAGGAAATAAATCTAGTAAACATACAAGCCTCCCCCTTGTCAATTATCCCCTCCCCCCTTTACAATTCTACCCCTCCCCCCTTCTCTCTCCCCAAACCCCTCAAGGAGATCTCTCCCCCCTCAACTCCCCTCCCCTCCCTCCCCCAGCGCCACTTGGGCCCAAGCGTGACTCAGGGAAACCCGCCCGTGCCCTCCCCAGCCCCACAGAGGCGGCCTCCCCCTCCCCTTTCCTTCTCCTCCTCACCAAACCATCGTGCTCTCCAGCACCATCGCGGCCCCTTCCCAGCCGGGGACCCCCACGAGCAGCAGCAACCTCCGCGAGTCCCTCTCTCGACCACCTTCCCTTCCGCCGCTGCCTCTCTCTCTCTTTCGCTCTCCCCGCCTTCCTATTGGCTCCCCGGGATGGCCCAATCAGCGGGGCCCTTCTTGGAAGGCTTCTCCCCTCCCCCTTCCCGGCGCGGCGCCCGATGGGAGTTGTAGTCTGCCCGCCCTCGCCTCCCCGTTCCAGGCATTGCGGAGCGCGCAAGATGCCCGTTTGCTCTTTCCTTCTGTCCTTGCAACAGCTCAGAACTCTGGATAAACGGCGTCTCTGCCTCCCCTTTTTTTGTTACGTAGGGTGGTGAGTGCACGTGTGGATGTAGGCTCATATACACGTGTGCATGTATGCACGCGTGTATCTTGTATAAAGGCGTACGTGATTTATATATGTGTGTGAGAGTGATCAATGTATGTGTATATATATGTCTCTGTGCCATGTGCCTCTCTGTGTATATTACTAATTAAATTTATATCCCGCCGTCCCTCCCTCGGCGAACAAAAATAGTAAAAAAAGACTCTTAAAACATCTTGAAAACTAAAGTTTTAAAAAATCTTAAAAAGCCATTCCAACGATGCAGGCTGTGTATACATGTTGCATGTATGCATATGTACATATACGTATGTGTGTATATGTGTTTACAAGTGTAGTGACAACATCGTGTATTACAGGGGAGGGACAGCCCTAAAATGTAAATGTACTGCCTTCAGGTCGATTCTGACTTATGGCGACCCTATGAATAGGGTTTTCATGAGGCTGAGAGGCAGTGACTGGCCGTCACCCAGTGAGCTTCATAGCTGTGTGGGGATTCAAACCCTGGTCTCCCAGGTCGTTGTCCAACACCTTAACCACTACACTGCACCTACCACTACATATATATATAGAGAGAGAGATGTGTAGTGGTTAAGGTATTGGACTACGACCTGGGAGACCAGGGTTCGAATCCCCACACAGCTATGAAGCTCACTGGGTGACCTTGGGCCAGTCACTGCCTCTCAGCCTCAAAGGAAGGCAAAGGTAATCCCCCTCTGAATACCGCTTACTATGAAAACCCTGTTCGCAGGGTCGCCATAAGTCAGGATCGACACATATAACATTACAATACTGAGGGCCACAGTCTGTTGGACTTTTCTATAACAGCGATAGAGATGGCAACAGGTCCAGCAGCACTGAGAGGGAGAACTTTTGGATATATTCTCTGGACACATTGGCGCCACATGGCCTGAACCTGGAGGACAGTACAAACATTACTTAGCTTCTGCAACTGAAGCCCCTCTGAGCTCTCTAACTGCCACCTTGGTAGCAGCATTTGTATGTTAGCAGCTGAGGAAGGCGGATGCCAAAATGTTTTGGTAGTACAATAAAAACCTGTTTTGTTAATCACAATGACGTGCATATATTTTATTTTAGGTGATTAACAGAATCCTTACAGGGATCCAGAGCAAGCTTGGGTGAAGTTGCTTTCAAAACTCACTCTCTCTCTCTCTCTCTCTCTGAGAAAACTGGAGTAAGTGGGCTCAGCCTCCAGTGCGTACCTGGCTTTGCCTTTGGTTAGTTGCCTACCAGCTCCAGTAGTTACCAGCCACACACACACATATGCAGGTTAGATGTCTGTCTGCATATATATACGCTTGTGTGTGGCTACATGTGTACATCTTGTATATACATGTAGATGCCCATTTCCGTAAGCAGTAGCTGTAACTGTTTTTAGGGGAAGGGCTGCAGCTCCGTGGTGGAGCATCTGCCCTGCATGCAGAAGGTCAAAGGTGTAGCTCCATCGGCATCTGCAGGCAGGGCTGGGAAAGGCCCTCTCAAGACCTGGAGAGCAGCTGCCAGTCAGTGTTGACGATACTGAGCTACATGGTCTGACTCAGGACAACACGATGTTAAGCGAGGCCTTTCCCTGGGAAGAGTTCCAGGGTCCAGACAGAGAAGCCAGGAGGGGCGCTTTCAGCCCCTGGGGGCCAGAGGTCCCACGCCTGACCTTGAGAGATGCATTTTGGCTGAGAGGCCACATTTAACACCAATGCACCACCAATACGATGCTCGCGTTCAGCTTCCTCCCAAATCCATTCCTGCTGCTTACTCTAGAAGTGACCTCTAGTTCTGCTTAATGGTATGGACTGCTCCAGGTCCTCCAAGCTCGCCTGCTGCTTCAAATTAGCACCAGAGACTCTGCTGTCACTGTTCACATGGCATCCCAGCCATAATCTCCAGCAGCCAAGCCCTTTAGTTCCTCATTATTTTTTTAAAAAAATGTAAATGACTAAATTCCTGCCCCACCCTTCCTCCTCTATGGAGCTCAGGGTGGCATGCACAGTTCTACAATCCACCCCACCCTTGCCTTTTAATCTTCACATCAACCTTGTGAGGTACGCTGGGCTGGGTTTCAGGCCGCCCTCAATGACTGCGTTCGAGACTAGGTTTCTTCCCCTTGGACCCTGTTTCCAGGGCGAGGGAAGAGTTTCCCTGGGTGCGGCCAGCGCCCCATGAAAACGTCCTCAAATCACAGCAATGCACAAGTGCAGAAACACAATGAAGGCCCAGCCACTCTTACAGAAATAAAGACAGCTTTATTGGATTGAGTAGCATACTCCGTGTTACACCCCATCCCTTCCCAGAGACGAAGTCAATAAAAGAGAGGTGGGAGGGATCCAACATCCATTTGAACAGGCAACAATATGCCTGACAAGACAGTTACAAGGGGTCGGGTGACAAAAATCCACGGCACGGCGAGAGGGGCGGATATACGGATGCTTAGCTGGGTGTCTCCCTCTCTGCCGCAGAAACCAGCCACGGATGTGGCTGCATGTAGCAGCTAGCCTCCATCTTTCCATCTCCAATTACAGAGCTTGGGGAGGGCGGGGGGTCAACAAGGATTAGTCCCAAAGCTGGAGAAGACAGTCCTGTATTTACAACCAATGCCACTTCTTTTCGAGGCTGACTCTGCTTTTAAAAAACCAACTCAATGTGTGCCCCCCCCATTTCTTTACAAACACCAGAACTCGGTTGCCTGCTCTTTCCTTAAAACCCATTCAAAGCAAAGCCATTAAATGATACGCTATACAGAAATAATCCCACTGCCTCCCCCACCTTCAGCTTGAAGAGCTAATTTCCCCCAGGGAATTGGGGTGAAGGGGGGGGGTGGAGATGAAAACACTTAAATACAACTTCATAAATAGTCACATTATGAAAAACACAGAAACCAAACAAATAATCTTGTGCTTTTTGCTCCTCACAGGACAAAAATAAGACAATTGTGGAGATGTTTCTGAAGAGTCAAAAGGTGTCTAATATAGACAGTTATTTAAAATATAATTCTGAGAGAACTGGGGGGGGCAAAGGAGAGGAAGGCTGTGTTTTAAGCTTAGGAGAACCTTCCATACACAAAGCCATGTCATCACCTGGCGTTCAGTCCTATACTGTACTGATATTTTAAGACCTCAATAAGGCCGGGGTGGGGGGGAGGAATCACAGAAAGATACTATTTTTTCCTGGTTTGAATGCAACATGTGGCTTTGTCCTCCCCCCCATTGCTACCATATTTTTAAAAGTTTATTTAAAAAATAGAATCAACCGTTTGTTCCTGATGCAGATGTCAAGTTTCCTGATCTCTTAACAGTATTTAATAGGTCAGGAGTTGTCCCTTCCATTTTTCAGTGTTAAACAAGGGATGCTGTCAAGCCTGCACTGAGATTAATGCTAACCCTGGTTGTTGTTAACATGCAGCTCACTTCTGAAAGCTGGGTTGGAAACTCTGGTTTAAAAGCTATCTATGGGCGCTCAAGGCATGCCACACCCACAGCAGACATGTTACAAAAAGTGGAGGACGGTTATGAACTCGAGGGATGTTCCCAAATTCTTTAAAAAAGAGCTTTTTGCTTCAAGCTTTTAGATTCTGATGGGAGGTAGGACCGTTTGCTTTATTATTAAAATTTTAACTGGAATAAAACCAGACCCCTCTATATAACCTCTAAGCTTCTTATTATGAATACAGACGAGGGAATAGAAAAAACTGTTTTGGGATAAAGGATAAAAAAATATGTTTGGGAGAAATATAATTTCACTTTATCTTTTGTCTGTTTAAATGTAGTTTTTTTAAAAAAAAAAACACCACCCCAAAATATCGGCACAATGCATATTCCAAGCCGTTGAGGGTGGTTTTGTTAGGAAGACATAGTGATGCATCCATTGCCACTTTAAGGTTGCTTTCCCCCCCTCTCACTCTGGTTTAAAGAAAGACTGCAGTCTTTAAAAGGAAAGCACATCACAACTAGTAAGAGGGTGGGAAAATGTCAGTATGTAAAAAGGAGAAATTTGGCAGCTTTTATAAAGCAAAAGAAGCCAAAAAGCCTCAGAATGAAGATCTGAGCACAGATATAGTTGTGTGTGCTTATATATGGTAAAGAACAGAAACCAGGGAATTTCGAATTTATTTTCCCCCCTCTCTTTTTAAAAAAGGAGCTTAATAAGCCTGGAGTCCTTTGAAGGACTTAATACTGAGAATGGGGAAGGGAGATTTGGTGTGGTCCACTAGGAGAATACTAAAGGCTTAAAAACTGTCTTTGCTTCAGAGCAGACACAAGTACAATATTGTTTAAAAGGGGGCAGGCTATCGCTTGCACTATTTTTTTTTATTTACGATTAAAAATGAGCAAGACACCCTTCATGTGTGACCCCCCCTCCCCCCGCACCATAAAGGCGAAAGCGTTCCCCGCTTCAGACCCTGTGGATTAAAGGCCGTTTTCGGTGTGTCCAGACATTTCTTGGCCTAAAAATGACATACTTAAAAAACCCAACCGCAACAGCACCCCAATATGGCAGTTCAGGAGGGAGAGTTTTAAATACATTTTCAAAAGTTAAAAATAAAATAAAAAAGGATAAAATGTTCATCCTTTTGCTAACTCTTCCAAGTGCAGTAACGCAGACAGACACCCCACTACCCCCCGCCCTGCCCCGTGGAGGACCTGGAATACCAAGAGGAGTTCTTGGCGGTCTTGAGACCAAATCTGCTCGGATGCTCAGTCCTCTTAGGGGGTTGGGCCACCTGAAAGGGCATCTGCACCTTCTTGAGACACAGCCTGGAAACCCCCCGTGCCAGGGGAAGGCTCTTGCCCGCACCAGAGGAAACCTGGGGCCCTTCTGAGACACGGCGTGCTTCAGGGACGGTGGTGGTTAACACTACATTGCTGGGGAGGGGGGCAGCCCAGCCTTTTTTGTCTGTGCAGTTCACATAAAAGTTCTAGATCAGCAGCAGCCCTGGAAGGCTGAAGGTTCGGGGCTCCACAGACCACGCACAGCATGGCGAAAAATCTTCCGCTCACATCAAAAAAGAGAGAGACGAGGTCACCCTTGGATATCTCACTGCAAAATGAAAAAATAAAATAGAGTCAAGTACGTTTCGTGAAGGCCATGCCTGCAGCTTAGGAGGACGAGGACGAATTGTCACGTATGGAAAGAGGCAAAATGCAACACCCTTAGGCAGAAGACAGGAGGTATTTTTTTAAAGTGGGAAGCATTATTTTATTTATTTATTAAATCAGTATCCCAGCCTTGCCACCGTAGGCTCCTTCAGGAGTAAACACATCAACAACAATCAAAAAGACCATTTAAAAAAAGCATTCTAGTAAGTTAAAAAAATACAAACTTCTCTCAGGCAGTGATTTTAGGGGTTGCATCCACACCAGACGTTTAAAGCACTATTATACCACTACAAGTGTCACAGAGAATCCTGGGAACTGCAGATTATTTATTTATTTAAGGCGTTTATATACTGCTTTTCAGGCGGACCTCACAAAATGGCATTCAACAAATTACAGTTCCCTGGATTCTTTGGGGGAAGCTGTGACTGTTACAGCGGTATAAAAGTACATGTGTGGATGCGATCAGGGTTGCTAAGGAGGAAAGGGGAATCTCAGCTATCAAAGCCCTGGGTGAAACAGGAATGTTTTGAACCTCCTCCTTAAAGTCATGAGGGAAACAGACACACTTCACAGTCCACAAAGGGGAAACCACTCTGTCACAGGTCAGCCCACAGTGGCAGCACCACCCACGGAGTATTAGTTCTGGCAGAGGGGACGCAGAGTTTGGCGACACTCCCACACTGGAAAGTGCAAATCCAGAGGCAGCCCAGGGCTGCCTGCACTGTATCCAGTTGTGACCTTGTGGGATTCGCTTCATTGATGTGCCCAAAACTGGAACTCCTCTCCTGTCCCCTGGAAATGTTAACTACCTTAATGGGGCAGCTGTAGACCTGCAGAGGCGGCTGATGCAGAGTCCTCCAGATACTGTCGGGAGTACAACTCCCACCAACCCCTGACTGTCAGCCAGGCTGAGTGGGTCTGGTGGGGAATTCGAGAGGCCGACAATGCCACCAAGGGGACACCATATTGACAGGGGGCCCCCCAGGAAAAAAAGGTGGGTGGGGAGACTTACAAAGCTGATTTCTGTCTCTGGCATGTCTTCAATTTGTTCCGTCAGCTCAGATGGATGGGTTGGCACAGGAGGCCCTGGAGAAGCACTGCCGGGGGGGGGGGAGGGAGGAGGAAAAAGGAGACACTTCAAGAAAGGCTGCTATGATGACGACACTCGGTCTCTCCAGGTTATGCTGCAGGCATTTTAACACTGGACTGGAGTCCAAGGGCGCTGTTCTATGGCGCCAGCTTGCGTGAACAGATGTTCGCTACAAGAAACCTCCCCCCCCCAACCATCCGTCTAGTGTTGCCCAAGGAGAGTGCTGAAGTTGGATCAGGCCAAAGGGGGCCCATCAAGTCCGGCATCCTGACTTCACAGTCGCCAACCAGATGTCAACTGGGAAGTCCGCAAGCAAGGCACGGGAGTCACAGAAGAGGGGGACCATCCAGATGCAAGGAGCAATCCCATCCCCCAGCCATCAGCAGCAGCCAGGGGTCCAAGGGCTGTTGGGTCTTTGGCTCCACTTCTGTCCTAGCAAGAGGAAAGATTACCCCGGCCCCAACCGGATTTAAGTAAAAGCCATCCGCCTCTTGGTTTTGCGGTGTCAAGACTGTCCTCTCCCTCCTCACTGCTTTAGGCTGTGGAGCCGCACCCAGCCACACCACTGTGCGTGCGGAAGGGCTTTGGCAAGCGTAATCCAACTCCTCCGCCCCCCCCGAGCAGATATGGGGGCAGCAGAGGGAGGGGAAGTTCTGAGACGCTCACAGAAGTCATTCTGCACACCCCACGATACCACCCGGTGTCTTCACTCATTCCACTTCTGCTCAGCACCGTGCTGTTGGGGGCGCTCTGGAAAGCAATTAGCTGCCCGTTTGATGAAATGATCACTCCTAGCAGCTCAGCGCAGCTTGCCCTGGCTCCCTGCCATGGGACTGTTTGGAGAACGTCGCTTGACTCACTTGCATGAGCAGCCTCGCAAAAACGCTACGTGGGGGACAATGCAATCTGCGTGCTGGGCGTTTAGTGGGCAGCAGGGAAAGGGAGGCTGGAGAGCAGGAAGATTGCCACTTGTGGATGAGGAGGAGCCAAGGTGGGGCTGGCTGTGCCTGCCAGCCAGAGTCAGCAGCATACCAACTGAGGCCCACATTCTTTCAGCACCCTTTACATGTGTTGAGGCCTCACCACTGGCCCTTGCCTGCGACTGCCCTTTTGTGGAAATGCCGGCATTTAAGCGGAAGCCATTGGGCCTGGGCAACGGGGTCCACAAAAACTTGCTGGGGGTGGTGGTGGCACGGTGTGAAATGGTCAGGGGAGCAACTTACCTTCTGGAGAGAAACTACTCCAAAAGATGCAGTGAAAGTGTTTTGTTGGGCTGCAGAGTCATCCCCCCCCCCAGACAATATGCAAAGAGGGAACAGTTGTCTTTTCAGGCAGAGAGTTTTGGGATGCAAAAGGGCAGCCTGGCCCAGCCATGACCCTGTCCCAACTCCCTGATGTTGGGGACAATAAGAGCAGAGTCCCAGGCCATGCGATGCTGAAACAGCCAAAGCTCTTTGTTGATTGGTTTGATTAATCCACAGCAGACAGAGAAACTTGTGGAAATGAAGCACTCTTGGCACTGAAGAGGCTTCCAGTCTTACTCCTGAATGGAAGAGCAACGCTTCAAACGTGTGGGGATGAAAGGCAGCAGCATCTTGTTACTAGGGAGCCGCCTGCTTGGCTCTCCCCAGCCCCTCTTCAGTTTCATCTAATTCCCTGCTCCGGACCAGCTCTCTGCCCTAACGGAGAGTTTGGCTGCAGACAGAAGCTTCTTGGATTTAGATCTCACCAGAGCTGGAAAGCCTGTGCCTCGCCTGGAACTGCATCAGACTGCAGGTGGAAGCTAGGCATGATTTGGGGCTCTTCCATAAAAAAAGAATTAAAAACCTCCTGCATGCAGAAAACCTCACCCTATCTTCAATAAGCTAGCTTTCTACATGCAGGAGCATTAAAATTGTGTGAGAGTCCCCCATTACAGACTTACCAGCTGAGCATGAATTAGATCTCACTTAACGTGACTCTGCCAGCCAGTGTTGTGTAGTGGTTAAGGTGTTGGACTAGGACCTGGGAGACCAGGGTTTGAATCCCCACAGCCATGAAGCTCACTGAGAGAAACCAATATTGACAGATTCACCCATTCTCCTCTGAGAAGAATTTACGTTAGCTACAAGCCCTAGGTTACTTTAGTTTACGAATATTGCAGTTCCATAAACTACCATAACCTAGCCTTCCTTAACGTGGTGCCCTCCGGGTGTTTTGGACTACAACTCCCATAAACCCCAGCCAGCACAGCCAGTGGTCAGGGGGGATGGGAATTGTAGTCCAACCACATCTGGAAGGTACCAGGTTGCGGAGAGCTGCCTTAATCCACTGTTGAGCTGGCTGGTTCTATTGGATTAAACCGCAGTATTTCCATAGCCTGTTCCAGCTGTAAACAGGCTAGATAGTCAAGAAGAGAGGTGAAGAGCAAGGAACAGGGGGAGGGATGCTTCTCATGGACCACCAAGAAGTCAGCTTTATACTGTGAGTGTTTCGATTTTTTTTTAAAAGCATAATCCCATTTTTTAATCTACACAAACTAGCTTTTCCCACAATGTGATGATTGCCTGGCTGATTCTTCTCCACTGTCCCAACCCGAGTCCTCACAGTGGCTGGGCGAAGCGTAAAAATAAATGAATGGGTCAACAGCGGTTGTACAAAGGTTCGGAAAGCGGAAGGGGAGGAGGAAGGTGTGGGCAAAGAGCCCCAAGGGATCAGGGCAAGGCAGTGAGGTGGTGGTAGGGTATTTTGTTCATTGCTCACAGGCTATCATTTCCCTGCCTTTGCAGTTGTGGAACCCAAACTGTAGAATGCAATCCCCAAGGAGGCTGCCTTGATGTTATTTTGATGGCAGGAGAAGCCCTGTTCGTTTCCCCAGGCATTTTAATCTAACGTTTTCGTCTCTGTGTTGTTTTCATGCCTGCTGTCTTAAAATACATTGTTTTCATGTTTTGACTGTACTTCTGGAGGTGGCAGTTGTGTTTTCTCATGACACTCCGGAAATTATTTGAAGGGTGGGGTAGAAATGATCATCATCATCTGACTCACAGGAGCATATCCCATTTTAACACTGCAATCTGCTCCAAATGCTATGGACAAGGTGCGCTAGAAACCAGATTTAGACACACCTTCTAAGGAGTTCCTGGCTTGCGTTCAGATGAGCTGCCAAGACGGTCTCCCCCAAAAATGACTGACCTCCAAAATGGGGCACTTGGACAGTGCCGAGACCAGGGCTGTGGAGTCGGAAGCGATTTTGGGTGGAGTCGGAATCGGTAGAAATGTACCAACTCCGACTTCAAAATAAAAACTTTCACAGGAATTGAGGAAAGTTTTCTTGTTCAGAAATTTTAATCAAATAAATATATTTTATGTTCTATCAATCTAGCCTGATGATTCACGTGGTGGTGGTGAAATGCCTTGTGCTACGATTTTACTACAGGAAATTTGTTATTACTAGTTAATATACATTTGCCATTTATGAAGGAGTCGGACAGAAGAAAAATAGAGGAGTCGGAGTTGAAGGTTTGGTGTACCGACTCCACAGCCCTGGCTGAGACAACTAATCCAAAAAGATGGAATCATGAACTGAAAGGTCAAAGCACCATAAAATCCAAACGGCCTCCAGCTCCCTTAATCTGTCATCATCATCTAATTGTCGCTTTTTCTGAGGGCCGGGGGAGGCTTTTCAACTTGTGAATAAAATACATCACCAGCTGGCCTGTCTCTTCTCACCTACTGGTGCTGAAGCTGAGAGTGGTCTTACTAGAAAACATGTTTGGCATTGGCTCTCCCTGTAACCTATGCAAAGACTGAAAGGGGAGGGGGAATAAAAGAATGAAATGCTTTCTTCTGTGCATGCCAGGCTGAAAACACAGCTGAATGGGTAGGCACCAAACCGAGGGCAACCCGGCAGAGCTATCTGAACAGCAGCCCCTGCATTTAGCATCTGCATTCTCTGCTGCTAGATGAGGACTAGAGGATTGCTTGGTCTGATTGGTGCATAAGAGCAGCCCTGCTGGATCAGACCAATGGCCTACCTAGTTTCCCATAGCAGCCAACCAGATCCTTCTGAGGAGCCTGCAAGGAGGATGCTAGGATAACAACCCTCTCCCTCTCCTTGTGATGAGTCCTAGCAACTAGTGTTCAGAGGCATGCAGCTGCTCCAGTGTCAACATTATAGCATCGAGGGCCCATGCAAACGCACCGGGGAGCACCCCCCTGGAGCACCCCAAGGCAGTATCTGGAAAGACCCAATGGCTGGCTTTAAAAGAGAAATAAACAAATTCATGGAGGAGAAGGGCATCAGTGGCTATGAGGATCAGCAATCATGGCTAGTCGCCATCGATAGCCTTCTCTTCCTCCATGAATTTGTCTAAACCTCTTCGAAAGGCATCCAAGTTGGTGGCCATTACTGCCTCTTGTGGGAGCGAGTTCCATAGTTTAACTATGCGCTGTGTGAAGGACTTTCTTTTGTCTGTCCTGAATCTTCCAACGTTCAGCTTCATTGGATGACCCTACTGAGCTCTGTCATTACGAGAAAAGGGGGAAAACTTCTCTGTATCCGATTTTTCCACATAACACATAAGAACTAGATTTCCCCAAAAGTTACCACCTTCCCTCAAAGGCAAGTTGTTCCACCCCACTGGTCATTCTGGTTGCCCTTTCCTGAACCTTTTCCAGCTCCACAATATCTTTTTGGTGAGATGAGGTGACTGGAACTGTTCACAGCATCCTACGTGTGGTGGCATCATGAATTTGTACAACAGTATTTATAATATTGGCAAGTTTCATTTCAGATCCCTTTCTTCATGATCTCTACATCAAAGAAATCAGAGACCTGGCTTCAGAATTGGACTCTGGAGCCCCAATTCAAGACATAAAAAGCTTGTGTCACTTTTGATCTTCATTGCTACCATCCCCTCAACCACCAATTTGTAATCCCAAACTAGTTCTTCTACCAACTTTAATCTTCTAGTCCTTTCTGTTACTGTACGCCAGCAGGGACCGGTAAAAACTAACCCTGCCTGTTCCTCCACCCCACCCCTTCCTGCCTTGCTTCAGCCTTCTCATCTCTGGGCTCCTTATCCTTTAACTTCCCTACATCCCTGAGCCTCTGGCCCATCCTCAACCTACCCATGTGCGAAGCTTTTAATCCCAGCCAAACTGACGACTTGCCTTTTCCTTGCAGAAAGCTGGACTGCAGACATTCCAACCACTCTCTGAACAAATAGAACATCTGTCAACATTCCGGAACGTCACAGCAGCTCAGCCAATCAGTGGGAGAAGCTTCACTACCCAAAGTGTAGCCAAAGGGATGTGCAACCAAAAAGTGCTGTGAATCAGGTCAACATTGTGGTGTACCTGCCTTCCACCCCAAGACTGGGTGGCCTGGACCTCAATCAACAGGAAGAGGAAGAGATTCCTGCCCCCCCACACACATACAGTTACAGTGAGAAGCATTTTCGCAGAACATAAACATAGTTATTCACTTATGGCATAAAAGGTGTAGAGTCAAAAGAAACAGATACTAAAACACATTCGGGTCTTAAACCCCCTCTGCCCTCACCTAGGAGAAAAGCTGTCTGGAACGATTTGGGTCGAATCCTTTGAGGTAACCGATTTGTGCACTTCAACTCCTACTGACCTAAACAGAGAAATTAGAGAAAGAGAGAGACTGCTCCTCAGTGGCGAGTAATGCAAATCTAGGAATTTGAGCTTCTTTGCAAAATAATATTTGAAAAGGAGCAAAAACAGCTGGCGAATCTGAACCATTAGATTTCCCCCCCTCTCCTTTATTCGGGGGGGGGGGATCGATTCCACGATTCACAACCCAATTTTCAAGCTAGTAATTCAGCAAGGAATGAAAAGAGATACAATCTGAATTTGATTCAGGTTAATGAGTTTCTTGCAACTGGTGCCCCTATTTTAGCAGCTGGCTCTCTACTGGGCTCCCAAACTCCTTCGTCCAGGAGGGACTTACCCCTCTCCTCCTGCCCCCAGCTAACTGGAAGTCAGGCAGCAACCATCAAGGAAAAGCTACCTATGGGCAAGAAAGGGCTACGCTGGTGGCATGGATACCCTTCCTCCTCCTCCTCTTCCCCCTTGCCGCTTTTTGCAATGAGTGGGCATTCAGTAATGCCCCCTTTGGGATGGATTTATTTTCAGGGAAATAGGAGAGAGAGGGAGAGAGAGATTCCAGCAGGCATGCTATTCAACACTTCTCAAGGACACATTTGACAGAAGCCAACTAAACCTTGTCCTCTCCAAATCCAAGGACGGAAGTGGCGGTGGGCAGGCGAGGGATTGACGGGAGACATCTTAGAAGCGTTCACTCCATGGACAGCCCAGTAGGCATAGAATGCCCCGACATATACCAGTTAAAGAATGGAGGAAGCCCTGGCACCATGTGCATCGTCTGGTTAAAAGCAGAGATGGGGAACTTGTGGCCCTCCCGATGGGGCTGGACTCCAGCTCCTGTCAACTCCAGCCAGCATGGCCATTGGCCAGGGATGACGGGAACTGGGCGCCTGGCAACATCAGGGTCCCCCTCCAGCTAAAGCAACCCTGGATTTGACCCTTTTGTTTATTTCTTGCACGACAGTTGCCTGGGTGGCACAGGGCATGGCTCTCTGAGGAAGCTGACACATCCCCTCTACAATAGCCAAGGCCCTCCCAGGATTCACTCAAAAGGCATTTGAAGGAGCTGGAGAGCCGCCAAGTATATTTGACAGGGATTGCAAATGTACTGTTTCTTAAACACAAAACCACACACCACCAGGTGGAGCTGTAAAACTGAGGCTCTGGTGAACAGAGCAGCAAATCCAGAGACGGGTTTTAAGAAGAAGAAGAAAAGGGGGGGACACGACATTGGGATGGGGTTGGTGCAGGCAGTGGCCAAAGAAAGGTCAGACAAAAACCAGGAGTGGATTCACTGCCCCACTGACACCAGAGCCACCAGTCTCCACTGGGTGTGGGTTGCTGAGCAGACACTCAGGTGAACTATCTGCGGTCGATACAGAAGGAAGGGGAAGGAGGGAACGCTGCATGCAGAGGTCACAAAAAGAGGGGGGGAAATCAAGCTAACATGCTACACGAGGCGCTGCAGGTGTCGAGCATCTGCAGTTGCGTTTCAGCTAGCAAGAGGCAACGGGGCGTGCGAAAGGAAGACAAGACAGACTTCCAAACAGCAACTATAGTGAAGTCAATTAAGCGCACTCAAAACCAAAACAAAATGGAACACCTGAAGCTGAGCATTCCCTCATTTTGGCCTGTTGATAACATGCTTTTTTTTTTTTGTAAAAAAAAGGGGAGATCCCCAGAGCCAGGTTTATCTTTTAAGGCCACACAGCCCAGACCAAAACTGTTTTTGGTAGAGCTTGTTGCAGTTAAAAGGTGAAACTTTTTTTTTTTTTTTTTAAATGATGAACGCTAGTTGTAAACAGCAAGTCTCCTGTTGTGAAGTTGAAGACTAGGTCAGGAGGGTGGGCCTGGCTAAAGATAGAGGAAAAATTGTATGCTGCAGTTTTCTTGCCCCACAATGATGTCTTGAGAGTAATTAAGACTTTGCTTGGATGTGTGCGTGCGTGCAACAAACCGCCCGGTCTGGATTGGTATTCTGGTTCGGAGCTTGCTGAGATGTCGCTTCTTAAGCGAGGTGAGGTTGCGAAGGAGTCGCCCTTGTCCTGTTCGCCCACCACTCTCGTTTACAGGGAGAGCGGGGACCATGCTGAGACATCCTCCCCACTATTTTAAATACATGGATCGAGCAATCCTGACCCTACAAGCTTGTGGCGATGCCCCTCAGAGAAGTCCTAAGGGCAGCCCCTGTGGGATCACAACAAAGGTCCACCTTCTTGTCTCTCCCAATGGACTTCGGCTCACAGTAGGCTAAAGGTCAAGAAGGACTGGAGAACCCCAAGCCACATCTGCCCCTGCTTTGAGGGACACCAGCTGGCCCTCCTCAGCTGCCAGCTTCAGAGGGGCAGAGAAGAACGCCCTCTACAGCTAGAGGAATTTGCTCCGTGACGGGGTGGGGCACTGAGGCACCGGTGCACCACGCCTCAATCCTGTCACCAAGGTGCCCCCTTAGCTGCCAGTCAGGGCCGCCCTGACCGCCGCTAGCCCGGGCTGCAGGTCCTCGACCCTAAACACATCTTAAAATAAAGTAAACCTGGCCTCCCGCAGAACAAGGCAGCCTTTCGGCAAGCTGATTTTCAGAGCAGCACTAACACGCGCACCCAGAGCGTGCAGGGGTGCACCTGGAAGACCTGCAGTCCAAGCTGAGCCTCCGCTCGCAGGCAGGCAACAACTGCTGCTTCCTCAGCGGCACTGAGACGCCGGGTGGAATCTCACCTGTTGGCTGGCGAATCGTGGGCCCTGCTCCCCAAAGAGGAGGTGGATAAGGTCGTGGCGGCCGAGTCGCTGTTGATTTCCTCTATGATGGGAGTGTGTGGAAGGAGGTCGGGGCGGCCCAGCTGGGAACCTGAGGAAGAGGGAAAAGGGTGGTCAGCCTTAGCACTGGAGTGGAGGGACAGGCACCTTCCCCGCGGTTCTCCCCCAACCAAGCCTCAACCTGGAACCTGCCAAGAGCATCCACTCTGTCCAAAGACCGCTCGCCCACCCCCAACCCGGGGACTCTTGGCCTTGTTCAAGGCAGGAGGCAGGAACAGCTTCCATAGCTGATTCCTGCTTAGCTTCAGGCAGGTCTGGGGCCGGCCCTGCTGTCAGGCAGAGTGAGGCGGCTGCCTCAGGGGCTGAAGGACAGGGCTGCGTGTGTCAGGCATCCTGCTTTACGCTCCCTTAAGTTAGCCTGCTGCCACTCGGGTGCGGTGGAGGGGGACAGCAACTCAGGAACTTAGGACGCTAACTTATACGGGGTCAGACCTTTGGTCCATCTAGCTCAGGACTGTCTGCACTGACCGGCAGCAGCTGTCCAGGGTTTCAGGGAGGAACTCTCTCCCAGCCCGACTTGGAGAGCCTGGGGATCGAACCTGGGACCTTCTGCATGCAAAGCAGGTGCTCGCTCGCCCACTAAGCTATAACCCCCCGTCTCCCCCCAATCCATCCCAGACTAGTTTCAACAACCTCATGCTCACAGAGAAGCCTCACTAGATAAATCTGTTGCTGAGCTGAGCCATGACACGCCACAGATGTCCATGAGTGTTTGAACGGAAGACCCTTGTCCCCAACATGTATATCTCCCAGTCTCTACAGAGGATTTGACACAGGGAATGATTTACTTATTACATTGATACCCCGCCTTTCTTTTTCATGCTAGAAACCCAAGGCGGCTTACATATGGTTCCCAGGCGGTCTCCCATCCAGGCACTGACCAGACCTGACCCTGCTTAGCTTCAGCAGGGAGCTGGCCTCATGTGCCTTCAGACTGTGGCCTGGAAACCCTCTGTCCCCTGCCCCAAACATAGGAAGCTGCCTGAAACAGAGTCAGACCCATTGGCTATCTAGCTCAGAATTGTCTCTACACTAACTGCTGGCGCCTCTCCAGGATTTCACAGACATTGGAGTCCCTGCCAACCCTTCCTGGAGATGCCGGGGATTGAACCTGGGACCTTCTGCATGCAAAGCAGGTGCTCTGCCACCCAGCTAAGGCCCTTCCCCGAAACATGGAATGTCACAGCTTGGCAAGAGATAAAATGCCTCCAAGTGTTGGAATGGTTCATCAGGCCGGGACAGGCAGGAAGGCCTCAGTCCTGACGCGCCACCCCTGTGCCTCCGGGTAGCCACCAACCTTGCTCGATTTCCGCCTCCATCATGAACTGCACTTTTGTTTCACACAGCCCTTGTGCCTGGGAAGGGGCTCCGCTCTGGCCCGGCCGCCGAGGAGGTCCTGCACCAGACCGGCTCTTTTTCGAAGGGGAAGATTTTACTTTAAAAAAACAACAAAACACACCAGAAGTAACCTTGTTGGCAGCCTTTATTTGTCCACACCACAAGACTTAACACACACAAAAACTGTGTATATAGATAGAGTATGTTGTTGTTGTTATGTCCCTTCAAGTCGACTAAGACTTACGGCGACCCTATGAATCAGTGACCTCCAAGAGCATCTGTCATGAACCACCCTGTTCAGATCTTGTAAGTTCAGGTCTGTGGCTTCCTTTATGGAATCAATCCATCTCTTGTTTGGCCTTCCTCTTTTTCTACTCCCTGCTGTTTTTTCCAGCAGATGAGGTGGCCAATGGGAGCAGAAAAGCAAAAAATGTGAGGACCTGGCAAGAGCAGAGGGGAGAGAAACTGTTCGGTAGACTTCCCCCTGCTTGAGAAGCAGGGAATGAAGGCGACTGAATCAACACATGCAGGCCTGAGATGGGCCAGAGTGTAATTTATTAGGGCATGAATGTGCCAGGAGTAAATTTTGGGGACGGAGGCAGCATGAAAGCTCAACGCTGCTCTGCAAGGAATATGCTGGAACTTTCATAAAGCCTGGCACAAAAAAACACAGCTCCTTTTAGCACTATTTCTTCTTAAGCTGATTGGACCAACAGGCCCTTTACTCTGATAACGTCCATTCCCACCGGCTGTGGTGTCCCAAGGTACTGGGAGGACGATCGCTTCCAGGGTGTGCCGTCCAGGATTTTTAAAAATTAAGATGACGGAGACTGAACCCGGGACGTCATGGGGGAGCTCAAAGAGTCCCATCATTTCAAGACGTGCTGCCTGATTTGCCAGCTCGCTCGCTCCCCAAATGGGGTTGCGGAATCAGGCGGCAGTTTTCCAAGGTTTGCTTTCGCTAGACGTGCTGGAGATTGAACCAAGCCAGCACCATTCCTGAGCTGCAGCTTCTGCTCAACACCCCCAGAACTGACAAGCAAACTGAGAAGGTTTAATGGCCTTTGGACTCTGCGCAGGGAACATCTGCCATCTCTCATCAGCCCCAGCCGCACAGCCAAAGGTCAGGAACGGCGAAGGGAGTTGGAGTCCAGTAGTATCTGAAGGGCCTGCTACAGAGGAGGGCCCGGGCCTAGGTGCATGTTTTGATCACGTACAATCTCGCACAATGGGGTTTTCTTTGGATCCATTTGGACCCCTTCCAAGGCACGAACATGGCAGGAACTGTCTCGTTAGGAGGTCTAGGAAAAAACCCTACAGCTGCACCCCGCCACACACGAAGAGTAGGAAAACATTCATGACCATCAAAGCAAAGTAACTCACAAGGAATTTTCTTGAACACTACGTTACACATGAACCGTTGGAACCTTTCTGCGTAAAAACTGGGCCGGTGAACGGAAACAGTGTCCTGCAAAACAGCAACACAAAGCCAAGAGGCAGGGAGTCAGGCTGAAAAGCAAGGAAAGGTTTATAGCAAGCACGGAGAACCTCTGGCCCTCCAGATGTGGCTGAACAGGAACTCCTGTCAGCCCCAGCAAGGCTGGCCAGGACAGGGAGGAGGATGGTAGGTCAGTAGCAGCCAGAGGGCCAAGGGTTCCCCACACCTGTGTTAAAGGGCTATATTCAGAGGCCAATACAGTAGGGCCCCACTCATACGGCGGTTTACGTTCCGGACCCCTGCCAAAAAGCAAAAACCACTGAAAAGCGGAACTCATTGAATAGAATGGCGTGTAATGCCTGAAAAGCAGGACAAGCGCAGTACTAGTGGGGCTTTAGTCTAATTGCGTCTAACTGAGACCACCACATTAGCGAAGCGCCGTAAAGTGGGGCCCTACTGTACCACTACAAAACTCAGCACAGATTTAAAAGATGACCATAAACCCAAATAGAGTGTTTTTTTTAAAAAAAAGGAATCTAGGAAGCTGCCTTGTACTGAATTAGACCTTTGGCTTAGCTAGCCCATTGTCTATACCAACTAGCAGCAACTCTCCAGAGCCCTACCTGGAGATGCCACAGACTGAACCTGCAGCCTTCGGCATGCAAAACAGATGCACCACCGCTGAGCTAAAGCCCTGGCCCAAGTTGATGAAGGTTTGCCTTAACTCAGGGGTAGCCAGAGTGGTGCCCTCCAGATGTTTCTGGAGAAGTGCTCCCAGAATCACCCCCTGACCATTGGCCACACTGGGGAGGGAGTCAAGAGTCCAACAGTATCCAGCTACCCCCAGCCCAGTTAAAAGACATCTAAATGTCAGCCCAGAGAAATGCCTTTCCAGGATGACGGAACTGCAAGACAGCTTACTTCAATAGGAAGAGGAGGTATTTTTGAAAGGCCTTAGTGCCTCAGGAGGAACCTTGGTTCAAACAGAAAAGTCCTTTCATGCTTCTTCAAGCTCTGAGAAAGGCACCTGCCTTGGAGCTTTCTGCAATACGCAGATTTATTAAACGAAAAGGCAACAGCCCTTCTTGGAAGGAAAAGGCTATTGCTTTATAAACTAAAGC
Source organism: Rhineura floridana (assembly GCF_030035675.1). NCBI lineage: Eukaryota > Metazoa > Chordata > Lepidosauria > Squamata > Rhineuridae > Rhineura > Rhineura floridana. The sequence goes on from NC_084501.1 coordinate 12,455,258, forward strand.
TAAAATTGCCCTCCAATTAACTGACTACAGCACTAGCTGACTAAGCGGTAGACCTGAGGTCTGCAACCCAAATATAAAAGTGGATACACTGTGAGGCCCTGCCTGCCACCCTTAACCTGTCTTTCCAATATTATTATTGTTGCAGTTGTCGTTGTTAATGATGATATGTTTCTGAGATACTCTTAAAAAAAAGACTCAAGGCACCTTACAAAAAATGCAAACTGCACAAAATTTAAAACAGAATAAAACCAGCAACAATTTATGGACTTGATACCAAAAAAACCCACCCTGCCCCATAAAAACTGACACTGTCCAACATCAGCACAATACAGTAACGAAAAGGCTGTCAGAAACTGATAATGAATATGAAATAGCCAGCCATATGCCAGAAAATACTGAGAGCAGAGGAAAGTCAAAACCTGGTGTCAAAAAGATAGGAATGCTGGTGCGTGGTGGGCTTGCTGGGGAAAGCATCCCAAAAGCAGCAGAACGGCTGCGGTCCACGGGAGGTGTCCAAAGAACTGGGACAGCCGACTCCAAAGACCTGTTCAGCCCCCTTCTATTTACTTAAAAAATTATCACACTTAGTTTGAGAAAGAACCTCATGGTGGCTAACAAATGAGAAACAAATCCACACAAAATCGTGGCTCGGATCTTTTAAAAAGAACAACCCACAATGTCATGCAAGGGGGGGGGGAGGAGAAGACCTCTCTCCCTCTCACAAACACACACGCCCAACTTCCTCCCTCTTCAGGGGAAAGGAGAACAAGAACTGCCACCCAGCACTTTCCAGACAAATGCTCACCCCATCGTGAACGAGGGCTTTCCATGAGTGCTCCAGCTTCTTAACGAACCTGAGAAGAGAAAGGTGGGAACCAGTGAGCTTCATGTGGAGATATTAAAATTAGTCCCATGGAGGATACAGGAAGGCGGGTGGGGAAGAGAAGCAACAAAGCAACTGGAAAAGGGGTACCCTGGAAATCTTCCTGTCTTACCCCAAAATTTGTCCACTGGCCTGTTTTCCATCTTGTCAGTAACCCAAGCCTGGCAACCTCAGCTTCATTTCAGAGGGACGCTCTAGGCCTCGACAGGAGGACTAGTTTTTCCTGCTCCAAGGAACCAGAGACGGCCGACTCTTTTCGCTAGCAGCTATCTTGCACCAAATGACTCGGGACATAGAACGCCAGCCTCATTTCATTGGCACGCTCTAGGCCCCGCCAGGAGGACTGACTGTCTCGTCTGCTCTTAAGATTCCCAGTTTTGTTACGATTCTTAGTCAATAAAATGGCTGGTCTTAAAAAGTTTCTGATTCGCCTTCACACAAGGAAGTTAATTTCCCCTTTGTATGTTTTTCAAGGCAAGTATCAGCGAAGACGCGCACGCATCACTTTTTTTAGTTTAATTGGCTCTGACTCCCAATCGTGTGGTTTGTTGTCTTGACGCCACAGAAACCCTTTTGCTAACAATGCAACTCATCAAGACATTCCTGACAGCTGCAAGCCGCTGCCCGCTCCTTCTCCTTTCTCCTGACCCCCGTCCCATAACATTTCCTGTACTTTTCCCTCGGCATAACAACCCCCAAACCTGAGACACAGCCTAATTTGTAAGGGCTCGCCCTCCACGACTGCTGTGTCAGCTTCCATTACTCCCTGCAAGCAGCGAGAAATTTCCCCAACTGTCTTCACCATTTGCTGGGCGCGAAGGCAACGCTGGACCCCTTGGGATTCCCTCTGACCCCCCGAGAGATTAAAACCACCTAGCTTTAGCATGCCAAACGGACTGCATTTGCATCTCCTCGCGTACCGTAGTGCTGCCGCAATAATTTTGCTGATCAGAGAATGGAAGGCAGCTGTATTTCTTAGACGGGAGAAAAAAATCCCAACAGAGGAAAAAACTAGCGCATGTTTATATATTTGCTAGACCACCAATTCCCATCTTGAGGCTGGAGGACCTCCTGAAAGGATAGGCACTGGCCCGTCCGTTCAGGATGTCCTCCAGCCTCTAGACAGGAATTGGTGGTCTAGCAAATATATATATATGCGTGTGTGTCTGTGTGTGCACACACACTCCATCCAACCAAGCAAGAGGAACTATCACAGCGCAGGGGGGCATTATAGGCAGGCAATGCACTCAGTGGTTCGGGGAAGAGTCCCAAGGGCCAGGCAGAGAGGCCCAGAGGGACAGATGTGGCCCCCAGCCCTGAGCCCCTCCCCCACCTCTACGGACAGTGACTTTTATATATATATATATATGCATACGTTTTCCTCTATCACTGCTACTGTTTTATCTTGGTATGCAGTAAGGGGAAGGGCGGTGACTCACTGGCAGAGCAACTGCTTTGCATGCAGAAGGTTCCAGGTTCAGTCTCTGACGGCATCTCCAGTTAGGACTGGGAGAGACTCCTTCCTGAAATCCTGGACAGCCGCTGCCAGTCAGTGTAAACAATAATGAGCTAGATGGACCAATGCTCTGACTCCATATATAAGGCCGCTTCCAACTCTCTGAAGCCACCTCTGAAGTGATTAAGTCAGTCTTTGTCAACCTGGCGCCCTCCAGATGATGGGAGCTGTAGTCCACCAACGTCCGGAAGGCACCGGGTTGGCGAAGTCTGGATAGAGCAGGCGGTGTCGCTTAAACTGGGAGACTTCTCACCTGTAGGACTGCAACACGTCTATGATCCCCACGTAGAGAAGCAGCCTCTCCCCCTTGGCGGTCCGTGCCGGGATCCCTCCCATCCTAGGCGAGAGAAGGAGGCACAAAAGCCAAGCCACGTGAGTTCGTGGGCGCTCACCCCAGCCAAGAGGCATCTTCACTCGCTGCTACCTCCCTGTGACTCAGCTCCAGGCATGCCAAGCCCCGACAGCCGGGCCTGGCCGAATGCCCACAGGTGAAGCGCTTGGGGGAGATGGGGCAGGAACGGTTCAGAGCAAGAAAACAGCCAAGTCAACAGTTTGGGGGAGACGCTCAAAAAGCTTTTCAGCAAAAGCCTTTGCAAGGCTTAGTGGAGACGACTGCCGCTCAGCTCAGTTTTAAAGGCAGCCTTCCCCAACCTGGTGCTCCCCAGCCGTTTGGGGCTACAATTCCCACCAGCCCCCTCCCCAGCCTGTCCAAAGCAGCTGGACAGCTGCTTATTAGCCCCCCTCCCCTCCCCACACACACAGGGTGAAGAAGCAGCTCACAGGATCAGGTGCCCGGACCCCCGCCTGAGGACACAGGGGATGTAGGGATCCCACGACTTCTCCCCCTAGCGGCCCCTGCCTTGACCAGGATTAAAATCCATGCAGCATTGCACCTGCCCCTCTTCAGGCTGCAGAGCAGTTTCATCTCCAAGGCAGCTCTGGAGAAAGTGAAAAGTGCATGTGCAGGCTTTTGAAATGCAACTGAGCCCTTCCTTGCAGAGAAAAGAGATGCTGGGGGCGGGGAGGAATGAACTCTCCCACAGGTGGTTTTAGGGGCTGCTACCTGAGGAGCTGCTCCTGCCCCCCCCCATGCATGCCAAGCATAATCCTCCCGTTCACTTTTTCCAAAGCAGCCTTCTGAAGCCTAAAGAGGTGCAGGCAATGCCCCATGAAGCTTAGAAGCTTGGGACCGAGGGGAAGGAGCAGAACTTTAGGTCTGCACGCTCCTCTCTGGGACACCTCTGCTCCCCCAAACAGCTGGCAGAAGAAAAGGTCGCATATAAGCAATCCAGTCTGTAGATACATTTGAGCGCAGGCAGCTAAACGCAGCTAAACGTCTTGAAGGACGTCACGGAAGAGGGTGGAGATCACGCTTCTCGCTCGGCTGTTTGGGCACACCCAGTCCAAAGCACCCACAGACTTACTGGTCATCGGTCTCAATGGTGCCGCCTCGCCGGGCTTCCCCCTGGATGGCTTCCATGGCTGTGGAGTACAGAGCCTTCTGGGGCGCGGGGCGCCGCATGTCCGCCAGGGCCGCCCCATCCGCCACGGCCCGTTCCCGCTGCGCCTGGTCGAGGTTATGGACTGCCACAAGCAAGCTGTAGTCCATGATTTTGAAGCTCTGCAAAACCTGGAACGTCGGAAGAACGCATATTAACGACGAAGCCGGGATATTCTTTAAAAAAGAAAAGAAAAGGCCAGTATCTGACTAGATCAGGGGAATTTGCAGACCTTCAGGTGCTGCTGGACTCCCGTTCCCATCAGCCTCAGCTAACACAGCCAATGGTCAGGGGTGATAGGAGTTGGAGCCAGCAGGATCTGGAGGACACCAGGCTTCCTTCCACTGGGCTAGACCATGCAAAACAACAACCACCCACACTTTTGTCATTCATTCCTAGCCACGTTTTCTAGAATTTACATTTGCAGTCTGCTCCATCCAGGGGCTTTTTAGACAAGGTTTGCTATGCATGTGTTATGTGTCACATCCCACTTCAGGGACAGTGGACAGGGTGCCTCCAGATGTTGCTGGGCTACAATGCCCATCACCCCGACCACTGGCCATGCTAGCTGGGGATGATGGGAGTTGCAGTCCAACAGAACCTGGAGGACACCCCTGCCCTGCTTTCCAGGTTTAGCTTTATTAAATTTGTACATGGCTTCCCACTAAGAAAGCCCCAAAGGGATTTACAATCACAGTAAAAAAAATACGATAGTGAAACACACGAACACTAAAATTAACAGTACAACCACTGAGCATTCGCACTGCTCAATCTCACCTAGAGAAGGATACGGTCCAAAATCATAAGGTGCAATGGTTAGAATGTCGGACAAGGACCGCAGAGATCGCAAGAAGAGCCTGGTTGCTGGATCAGGCCAAAAAGGGCCCACCTGTGCCAGCATCCTGTTCTCACAGTGGCAAACCAGACACTTCTGGGGAACCCGCAAGCAGGACCCAAGTGCAACAGCAACTCTCCTCACTTGCAATTCCCAGCAACTGGTGTTATTCAGAGGCAAACTGCCTCCGACGGTGGAGGGGGAACCTAGCCATCGTGGCGAGCTGCCGTTGATCGCCTCCTCCTCCTCCATGAATTTGTCTAGTCCGCTTTTAAAGCCATCCAAGGGACCTGGAGTCGAATCCCCACCCAGTCAGCCATGGCGCTTCCCAGGGTGACGTCGGCCAGATACTCTTTGTTTGACCTAACCAACCGCACAAGGCTGTTGTGAAGAGAAAAGGAGAGGGGGTGCACGAGAACCACACAGGCTGCTGGAAGCTCCTCAGAGGAAGGGCAGGACAAAATCAAAATGAAGTAAGTAGACCTCCACGTTTTACCAGAGGCACCGCCCCCCCCCTGAACTTGAGCAGAAGCTGTCGAGTGACCAACGAGATTTGGCGGAAGCGGTTCTCCTCCCGCTTACCAAGCAGTCTCTCTGCAGGGTCTTGCACAAGGCGCTGTACATGTCGGCGTCCAGGAAGAGCCCGTCAAGAACATCCTGCATGAAGTCCAGGTCCTTGTAAGTGGGGAAGACTTTCTCACGCTCCTTCTGCGACGCCCGGCGCTTGTAGGTGGATCCTTTCAGGTCGTACTTCTGGTGCATGCGCACTGAGCGGGGCAGCAGGTTGTTCATCACCACAATCCGGATGTTCTTGCCGCCAGCCTGCACGCAGTAGAGGCCGTAGAACTTGGGCAGCAGGGTCCGGGGGTTCTGGTTCAAGTTCTACAAAGAGGGGTGGGGTGGGAAAAAAAGAGCAACTCAAAGGGGAGGGGAAAAAATCAAGAGCTGGAAGGGTCCCAAAAGCCGTCTGATCTGATGTCCCCACCCCAGAGCAAGACAGATCCCCTGGTCCACTAGAGGGGACTCCAGGTTTTCACACAACATTAACAGGGAGTTCCTCCATGTTTTTCCTGATAAATAGCTCTTCCACCACTACTGATCATTCGTGGAAACCTCCAGCTTTTTTTTTTTTTTTTTTTAAAGGGGAGGATAAAACAAGTTTGTTCTAAAGCGCCTCGAGTCACCCGCTCCCTCCCGGCTGACTCACCATGTAGTAACCCGGCAGCAGCTTCTGCAAGAATTCTGCTTCTTTGTGCTGAACGGTTTTGATGATGAACTCATCATCGCTGGAGACGTAGAAGATGGAGCCGCTGGCCCCGGAGTTGGAGAGCTCGATGAGGGGCTCGCTGCAAAGGGAGCACTGAGGAAGGAGAGAGGATGGGAGGAACGTAGAGGATCTTCGCTGGCTTCTAAGCTGCCTCTTTGGGGACAATCGCAAGGGCCAAGGCAGGGATGGGGAATCCCGTGTCTCCCTCCACCCCAATGTTGCTGGCTGCAGCTGATGTTCAACAACATCAGGAAGGCTACAGGTTTCCCTGGCTCTGTCCTAAATCGTTCTAGAACCAGGAGATCCGAAGGACTGCTTTCTGCTTTTATGAGCGCAACTAAAGTCATCTGAGGCCTACCTGTGGGAACAGAACGGGTGCCCGAAAACAGAACCCTCTGCAACAGACGAGAGAGGTTCCATGGCACACATTTACCGCTCCTTTGGGTTTCTCTACCCATAGCTCTATGCACCACCATTGCTGAGTGGTGCAGCACCTCTGTTTTGCACGCAGAGTCCCAGGTGCAATTCCTGGTGTCGCCAGGTAGGGTGGGGAACGTGCCCTTCCTGAAATCCTGAAGAGCCGCTGCCAGTCCGTGTAGACAACGCTGAGCTAAATGGACCAAGGCTCTGACTCTGTATATGGCTGCTTCCTCTGTCCTTAGGAAAGGGAATGCAGGAATGTGCCTTATACAGAGTCGGTCTGTGTAGCTGAGTAGTGTCTACTCTGACTTGGCAGCGGCTCTCCAGGGTTTCAGACGGGACACCCCCAGCCCTAACTGGAGATGCTGGGGGTTGAGCCGGGGACCTTCTGCCTGCAAAGCAGGTGCTCTTCTCCTCAGCAATGGTCCTACCTGTAGATGCCAGGGACTGAAACCGAGCACTTTGGCATCCAAGGCAGCTGTTCGTCCCCTGAGCTGCTACAGCCTTTCTCCGCGCCTGCCAAGCTCAGGGAAATTCAATGCAAGTTACAAACCACTGAAACACACCTTGGTTGCCCCTTCTTTTCCAAGCCAGCCTTCTGCACTCAGGGGATTGCCCGTTTCTACTGAGCCCCGGCTATCTCCACAGAGAAGCCTCCACTGGCTACGGTAAGAGTTCTGCCCATTTTAAGTAGCCAGGTCAGACCCTACCCCGCTTGACCCCATCCCGGCTCACCTCAGCCTGGCGAGGAAATATCAAGAGTTTACTCAAGTAAAAAGCAGGCCCCAGACCCTACTCACCAAGTAGTCGTCCGGCCGGATCCCAAAGAGCTCACGGAAATAGCGGAAGGCGACAGGAGCGTAGGTTTTGAAGCGGAAGTCGTTGTAGTGATGGGCCGGGGTCAGGTTGCTGCCTTCGCTGGAGAGAAAGGACAGAGGCAAATAAGCACCTTACCCCTTCAAAGTCAGTGCCATACTCCTGCATTGGTTGAAAGCTGCTGGTGGCTTTCAAACCTTCCACCTGCAGGGCCGCTTTCCACCTCAGCGCATCTGTGTCTGTGGGTCTGCTATGAAAATGGTACACAGTGCCGAGGGTTCTGGGAGGGCCCGAGGGAGCACTATTGGGCCACACAGGCCCAATGATCCTCACCTTCACCCCCCACATCATCTAAGGGTGCTCCTAGGGACGTGCTGCAACAGGCTCCCACAACTTTCAAGGCCAAAAATCGCAAAGAGGTGTCCTCTCGGGGATGCCAATCTCCCATGAATGCTGAACCTTTATTTCAGGGAATCCTATGCTTAGGAAAAGGCTCGTAGCTCAGTGGCAGAGCCCCTGCTTTGCATGCAAAAAGGTCCCACGTTTGATCCTTTAAGGCATCTCCAGGTAGGGCTGGGGGAAAATCCCTCCCTGAAACCCTGGACAGCCAATGCTAGACGGACCAAGGACCTGACTTGGCTGTAAAGCCGCTTCCTCGGTTCCTATTTAGAACCAGCCTTTTATTCAGAACCTTCAAGACTGGAATCCTGCTTTTTACTGTGACACCTGTGTCATGGGGAAGGGACATAGCTCAGCGGCAGAGCCCCTGCTTTGCACGCAAAAAGGCCCCAGGTCCAGTCCCCGATGGCATCTGCAGGAAAGGCTGGGAGAGACTCTTCTCTGCCTGTAGCCCTGGAGAGTCGCTGCCAGCGGCCTGACTCGGCAAAAGGCAGCTCTCTGTGTGTCCGGAGTCTCCAGCAGAGGAAGGTCTTTCCCAGCACCTGTTCCCAAGAGCGGCTGCTGCACTCAGGCCCTGCTTGTGGGCTTCCACTGGGGCATCCGGCTGTGAGAACTGGACTAGAGGATGGGCCCCCTCTGGCCTGATCCAGCCGCTGGGCTCTTCTGAGGGCCTTGTCCTTAGGTGGAAATGGCAGACGCTGAAGCTGGGACCTCCTGCGTGCAAAGCACTGACCCTCCCGACAAGCATCCCTCGGTGCGCATTTTATTTCTGCTGGCTTTGCCGCCAGGCTCCCCACTCCCTGCGTTCAAGAGGGAGGCTGAAGCGCTTACCCTGGGAAGAAGATGCTCTCCACTACATAGAAGTCTTGCATGAGGACATCTCGCTCCGGCTTGGTGCTCAGGCTCCCCACCGTGTGCGTAATCCCCAGCTGGATGGCACCTTTCAGGGCCGATGATGTTGTCTGGAGGTGAGGGGGGGGGGAGAGAACAAGAGCCAGCCTTAACATCTCCTTCATGGGATTCCACCAGATACCTCTAAATGCTTCCTTTCAGAAGCAAGCAAAGAACGCCACTATCCTGCCTAGCTTCTGGGACCCCAAGTGTTTGCCCTCATCCTGTTGGCTATTTGCTTTTGCTTCTCAAGCACACTTTTTCTCCCCCAGACTGAAAATCCTCTGCAGGGGAATAGCAAAGGGAGAGCCTCCAGCACGACTCGTGCCCAACTAGCAAGCAATGTGATTTCTGTCACTTTGAGCTTGAATTGGGATTACAACTTCCTGGCCAGCTATGAGCGTTAAGTCACTTAGTGACATGAATATGCTGGCCGAGGCTGATGGGAGGTAGGTCACATCCAAACCGTACATTTAAAAACACATGGCTCCCCTCAAAGAATCTGGGGGACAACACCCCATACATCTGATGAGGTGCACACTTGTCTGCAAAAGCTTCTCCGCTGTAATAAATTTGTTAGCCTTTTAGAGAGGTTCTATGAGACTTTTAGGCATTTGTGCATTTTGTTAAATGGCCAGTATATTCGTTAAACTAAAATAAATCTTGCTACTGCAGAATATGGGGGTGAGCTTTTGCTCAGCGGGAGCGTCTTACCATGCACATTTAGCCACTGCGTTGAAAGAATTGCACTGGCTGCCACTTGGCTACTGACTGTTAGTTCTGGTACGTTCATTGTGATTTTATGGCTGTGTGAACTGCTTTTGGTGGGGGTGGAAGAAAAATCTGTGCATACGTTCTTTTAATAAGATAAAAATAAAACTGCCCTGAAAACTCTGTTGGGAGGCCACAGAAAAATGCCGCAAACCCTCCCCCCCAAACCAACAGAACAGAAGCTGTGTTTAAAACCCAGGTAAACATATATCTTCTTTCACAAGGCCCAGATCAGATGGCATTTTACATCTACTCCAATCACCAGTTATCTTCCACACAGCTCCAGGCATCTATCAGCAAGAGACGCTTGCATTTGTTGTTGTTACATGCCTCCAAGTCGACTATGACTTATGGCGACCCCATGAATCTGCGACCTCCAAGAGCATCTGTCGTGAACCGCCCTGTTCAGATCTTGTAAGTTCAGGTCTCTGGCTTCCTTTATGGAGTCAATCCATCTCGTTTGGCCTTCCCCTTTTTCTACTCCCTTCTCTTTTCCCCAGCATTATTGTCTTTTCTAGTGAATCATGTCTTCTCATGATGTGTCCAAAGTATTATAACCTCAGTTTCATCATTTTAGCTTCTAGTGACAGTTCTGATTTAATTTGTTCTAACACCCAATTATTGGTCTTTCCCCCCCGCAGTCCATGGTATCCGCAAAGCTCTTCTCCAACACATTTCAAATGAGCTGATTTTTCCCTTACCCGCTTTTTTCACTGCCCAACTTTCACATCCATACATAGAGATCGGGAATACCATGGTCTGAATGATCCTGACTTTAGTCTTCAGTGATACATCTTTGCATTTGAGGACCTTTTCTAGTTCTCTCATAGCTGCCCTCCCCAGTCCTAGCCTTCTTCTGATTTCTTGACTATTGTCCCCATTTTGGTTAATGATTGTGCCAAGGTACTGATAATCCTTGACAAGTTCAATGTCCTCATTGTCAACTGTAAAGTTACATAAATCTTCTGTTGTCATTACTTTAGTCTTTTTATCCTGCTTTTCAGACAATTATTTTCTCTAACATTGGTTCAAAACAATTTAAAGAGAGGGAGGGAGGGGTGCCCTGCCATTAGGCTTACAAAGTTTAAAAACCAGCAAATGACAAGACACACAAGGGATGGGGAGTGGAAGGAAAAGACCCTTCACATTACAGAGGTAATCAACCGGTCTTGGCCAGGGCTGATAGTCATCTAGGAAAAACACAGAAAGCTGCTTTAATCCATCAGAAGAAACCTGAGAGTTACAATAGGGGAGTTAATTTTATCAGGACTAACTAAAACATCAAAAAATCATGAGCAAGATTTTGAGGTCTTAAAATTCTGGGTGGAGGGAGGGGAAGAGAGAGAAACACACAGAAAATGCTAGGCAGTCCTAAATCAGCAGAATGCAGGAGAAGTTAGGAAGAATTAAGATTTATCTTCTTTTGGGTGCAGACTGATTTCAGGATGCACCAAATAAGTGCTGGGACAGAAGCCCGATTCATACGACACAGTAAGCCTAGCTATGGCTTACTGGGACCACGCAATATGCAATGATTTGGCCGTTTTGACCACCGGACACACGGTGCGTTGTCCGAATCTGGGCTTTTGGTTAAGCTCTCTCTAGACTAGCTACAAGCTGCAGCCAAAAACAAACCTTAAGTTGTAAACATACACACTGTGGAGAAGGAGGAGAGGAAGGTGGTGGAACTCCGCAAAAAGCCCGATTTAGAATGTTGTGAAGCTCAGAAATTCACTCAAGTGAGATAAATCTGCACGTGTTACAGGGACAAGGGAAGCATCACCTCTACACAAAACACACGTCAGCCTGAGAGAATGAGTGCATGGGGAGGGTGTGCCCAGGCAAGCCTGCTGCACAGCACCTAATATTATTCACTGTTTTCTATCTGGCCTGCCTGAAAACGTGACCGAGGGATGCTCCCTAAGAATGGCCTTACTGGATTCAAGTTCCATCTCATCTGGGGTTTTGTTTTCAGCACCAGCCAGGTTAAGGGCCCCCGGGAAGCTCACAAGCCAGCTGTGAAGTCTGGCCATGGTATACTTCTTTTCTACATGGAAGTTCCACTCAACTATCACAGCTGTTGATAAGATTTTGTTATCCTCCACAAACACATAAGAACATAAGAAGATCAGGCCAAAGGCCCATCTAGTTCAGTGGCCAGCCAGACGTGTTTGGAAAGCCTCAAAGCAGGTCTCTGCCCATTTGTGATTCCCAGCAACTGCATTCAGAAGTATACTGCCTCTGGCAGTAGAGGTAGAATATAGTCATCATGGCTAACAGCCATTATCCTTAATCCCACCTTGAAAGTCATCCACCACTACCTCTTGTGGGAGTGAATCCCACTGTTTCAACTATGGAGTATGAACGAGTCATTAAGAACATCAGAAGAGCCAGGTGATCAGGTCAAAGGGGACCCATCTAGTCCAGGATCCTGTTCTCTCAGTGGCCAAACAGATGCCCCAGTGGGAAGCACGCAAGTAGGACCTGAGCACAACAGCAACTGTCCCCACTTATATTTATATTATTATATTTATTAACTTTATATCGCACCCTTCCTCCCAGTAGCAGGCCAGGGCAGCATCCCTCATGTGATACATAGCAACTGGTACTGAGAGGCATAGCAGACTGGTGTTTGTGGACTCTGTAAGGGGCTGGAGGAAGGCCAAACATCCGAAACGGAATCTAGACAAGATGGAGGAAGTGTGGGTGGGTGGTTCTTGGGTCTCGGAAAATTGGTTCATCCTGCTCTGGATGGGGCTGCACTTCCTCTGACAGAGTGGCCATGCAGGGAGCGAGGAGCATCTGGGCAGCCCACTCCCCCCCCAAGAAAGCGCTGGCCCATGATGTCATCAGGCAGCGCCACTGCAAGGGGAGTTCCTCAGCTTGACTCAAGTGAAGTCTGTCATTTAAAATCAACTCATCACAGCCAATGGAAAGAGGTTGCCGAAATAAGAGTATTGGAGCCAGGATGCCGCTGAATACTAGTCGATGGGAATCACAAGTGAGGAGAGCTGCTGTTGCGTTCAGGTCCTGCTTGCAGGCTTCTTCCCACTGAAGTATCTGGTCGGCCACTGTGAGAATAGGGTGCTGGACTAGACGGGCTCTTTTGGGGCTTCACCCAGCAGCCAGGTTAGACAACTGTTTTTAGGGTTAGACAACTGTCAAAGAAAAAGTTGTGGCATCGTGGAGAGGCAAACCACAAAGTCTTGCCTGGACTGGAAAAGTTTTCAGACTCCTGCATTACCTAGGTTAGGTATTTGCGGCCTAAAAAAATGAAGAGGAAACAGCTTTTTTGGGGGGGGGGGCAGAGTTTCCCAGCCTGGTTGCTTAGAGGGGATTCTCACTCACCACAAGAGACCAGGAAAGTGGATCTATATGCAAGCCTGGTTGAAAACCGATCTTGAGAGTTTTACTTTCCTCCTCTAATTTTTCATAAAGGTGCCTTGTCTTGCACAGTCTCCTAGCAACGGTTATTAAGCCGCTCGCTGGAAATCCCCTCCTTCTTGGTCATTTCCGCCTTCCTTTCCCACTACTCCCCCCCACTCCTAAGAGGCAGGATAAAATATCTAGGCTCCCAGACAACTCAGTGCTGGGGATTTTCCCAGCCCTGTCTGTCCAAATCGCAATCTGAAGGCCAATCCTGCGACTTTCCCTGCCCGTTGCCAGACCAAACCTTCAGCTTCACTCTTTAATCCGCGGAGATAACAATCGAAGGAGGAGACAGCTCCACCTTGGAGACTCGTCAACACGGAAAGAACTGAGGTTAGGACCACTTACCCTCTAGTTCCTTGCTGGAGGCTTTGGGGGCAAGGAGAGGGGGAAAGAAAGAGAGAGATGACATGTACAAACCGCAGGAATAGCAGCCGCCCTTGCTACCAGACCACACCAGCCCTGTGGGAAGAAGCCTGGGTCTCTAGAACCTCAAGGCTTGCTTTATTTTTAAAAATCAAGTTTCTAACTCTCACGGCGCTAGGTTCAACAGTGGGAATGGGGACATCTCAGGAAATATAGGAAGCCGCTTTATACTATTAGACCATTGGTCCATCCCGCTCAGTATTACCTACTCTGACTGGCAGCGGCTCTCCAGCGTTTCAGACAGGGAGTCTCTCCGCACCCTAGTTGAAGATACTGTTGGGGACTGAACCTGGGAGCTTCTGCATGCAAAACAGATGCTCTGCCATTGAGCTGCCAGCCCTACCAGTGAGTTACCAAAGACACTGCACGACCTAAAACAACCACCACTGCGCACCAAGAGCTATGCAAAGTGAAAGAACCATGGAATTGGCACAGTCTGGATCACACAGCCCTGATCGCTCACCCCCTGGCTGATAAAGCAGACAGATGCTAGGAGGCTGAGATAGAAGGATGGGTCATAAACTGCAGGAAGGAAGGAGACCCTAAGAAAAAGGCAACGGCTGTCCGCTCTGGGTGACGTGCTTCAGTGTCTACCTTGATGTACAAACAGGGGCATGGGTGCAAGATCTGTTTGCCACTGCACAGCTAGCAGAGCAAGCGTTGCACAACAAGTCAACCACAGCGCCTGAGGGAAAGGAGGGTGCCAGCAAAGATGCAAAACAACCTGTGGAAAGGAAACAGGAAGTGGATCTCTCTCTGTCAAGAGCAACTGCCCTGGTGAAATTCCAGAGGGTGCACACATACAAACACAAAAGGGAAATAAATATTTGTAGCATGACCTTCAGTGCCAAGTCGAGAGCCTTCGTCAGGAAGAAGTATTCTAAAACACAGTGAATGAGAACAGCCTGCCAAGCTCAGCCACAACGGAGGACTAGCGAGAAGAAGAACTTTTCCAGAATGCTGGCCTTGTTTACTCCATTTCCATCCTCCTCCCTGCACAAAGGCAGCTTGGCATGTTCTCCGCCCTGTCCCCGTGGGCTCTGGCACATTTTTGGCAACTCCAGACAGGACTGGCAATTCCCACCCAAAGGCCGCCACTTACGGAAAGAGACAGGCGTCGGAACGGACGGATCGTGCCCTCATCCATTTCATCCAGGCGCGGGGAACTGGCTCAGCGTCCGAGCAAGCTGGGGCATAACTGTTCAACGCCAACCTAAGTTGGGTCTGGAGGAACTCCACATTTAGCGCTCGTGTTCAGAAGAGAGATACAGATCCACCACAATAGGGTTGTGGTTTTTTTTAAGGGAATCAGCAGCAAATCCCAGACTGGGTAGTTGCTATTGTCTCCTGATAGCAAAGGGGAACTGAACAGATCCTGAGGCAGAAAAACAGGGAGCTTCTTTCAAAGGTTTAAGTGAAATCCAACCACTGGGAGAGTGGCACCACAACGGGACTTTTTAGAATCTGCCGACATGTGTGGCCATCAAGAGCTGCACGAGAAGTTTTGACGTTTACCTGAATTGTTCTGGCCTTTTAAGCTCAACGGGATGACTCAGGTGCTAAAGAATGCTGGGCGGAATCTGCAGAGAGAAGGGGAGGAGGAGACGCGAAGACGCTCGAGGGTGAGAGCGATGCAAAGGAGCACTTACTTTTTTATACGTGGTTTCACCAGTCGAGTCCACTCCTCTATGGCCCTTCTTGATCGTTTGCGAGGAGAGCCCGGAGGCACCCGGCACCTAGAATCAGGAGCAGAAAGGAAAGGGAGAAAAAAATACAGGTACCGTTTCTGTTCATTTTTAATTTTTACACTGCTTGACTGCAATAAAACTTACACGCAGCTTACAAAAGAAGAAGAATTTATTGATAAAAGACAGTATAACAGGGTATCAAAAAAACAGCAGCAGGCTAGAAAGAGCTTAAAACACGTCAACATCTATGTGTGTCTGGATGGGCTTGCCTAAAGAGAAATATTTTAAGCTGGCGCCAAAAAGAATATTGCGAAGCCACCAGGGCTGTGGAGTCGGAAATGTACCGACTCCGACTCCTTCATAAATGGCAAATGTATATTAACTAGTAATAACAATTTTACTGTAGTAAAATGGCAGCACAAGGCATTTCATCACCACCGCGTGAATCCAGAGCTTGGAAAAGTTACTTTTTGGAACTACAATCCTTGGGGCTGATGGGAGTTGTAGTTTAAAAAAGTAACTTTTCCAAGCTCTGGATTCACGTGGTGGTGATGAAGTGCCTTGTGCTACCATTTTACTACAGTAAATTTGTAATTACTAGTTAATATACATTTGCCATTTATGAA
Organism: Rhineura floridana; assembly: GCF_030035675.1. NCBI lineage: Eukaryota > Metazoa > Chordata > Lepidosauria > Squamata > Rhineuridae > Rhineura > Rhineura floridana. The sequence continues at coordinate 12,470,724 of NC_084501.1, forward strand.
GGAGTCGGAGTCTGACAGTAGAAAAATAGAGGAGTCGGAGTTGAAGGTCTGGCGCACCGACTCCACAGCCCTGGAAGCCACTTGCCTAACATCAATAGGCAGGAAGTTCCAAAGCGTAGGTGCTGCCACACTAAAAGAACGATTCCTTACAAGTGCTCCCAGGCTGTGGTCTGAAGGCACATGAGGCTGAAGCTAAAGAGGTCTGGGTCTGGTCAATGCCTGGATGAGAGACCACCCTGGGAACCACATGTATGCCACCTTGGGTTCCATGATGAAAGACAGGCAGGGTATAAATGTCAGGAAATAAATACCCTATTCACAGGGTCGCCTTAAGTTGGAATCGACTTGAAAGCAGTCCATTTCATTTTCAAGTGCGGAACAAGTTTTACATAGCACCTGTAGCAGTCCAGTTCCACAACTCAAAGCAGTATAGTGGGCGCTTGTGGGGTAAGGTGACCCTACAAGGAAACTGGCCCCTAGCTCTTAAAGGCTTGGCCTGGTAGCGAATCGGCACCCAGTGCAGATCCCTGAGCAAAGGTGCAACATGCCGACCGGGTCTCACTCTTGAAAGCAACCTGGCTGCAGCATTCAGGACGAACTGCAGTGTCATCCCCGTAGGTTTTGGGGCTTACTAACCTTGGCTAACAACTGGGAACTGGTGATACAGCTTCAGGGGGTCTGGATTTGGCCTGCTGAGTTTGCCAGTTGCTGGCACAAGTAAAAGGGGGGGGGGAAGAGAGTTAGTAGGCACTTAACAGGGTTTGGGTGGTGGGTTTTTTTGGAGGGGATGTTCTAGCATCTGTTATTTTTATATAGCGCCACCCATGCACATGGCGCTTTACAAAAGAAGGACAGGACAAGCTAAGAGGCTTACAAGGTAGACAGTGACACAAGGGAGACAAGAGATAAAGAAGGGAAATGAAGGCAGGCGAAAACGGGAAGAATAAGCATTATTTGGGGACAAAGACAGACAGAATCCAAACATTCTACACAAGGAGAGAGAGGCAGGGATAAACAGAAAAAAGTATAATTATACCTACATAGGACGCGAGTTTCAGTAGGACACTTGGGACTGTGCCAAAAGCTTCATGAAAAAGCGGGGTTTAAACGGGAGGGGGGGGATGAAAAATATGGCACCACACAAGAGTCCTGAGTGGCAGTTCCAGGGATGCTGGGGCAGCAAGGAAGAACACGAAGAGTCTCCTGAGGGAAAAGGAGGCCTTCAGAGAGGTGAGGGTGGTGGAACTGGAGGAATGTGTGTCACAGGCCAGGAGTTACCCATCCATGAGCAGGAAGACCAGGGAGCATCGTTCTTTGACAAGCAATAGGTGTGCACTCAACTTTTAATGCACTCATCAGCCAAAGTTTTGGTGCTCCGGAGTGCTATTATGCTGCATGACAGGCCTGCAACCTGTCAGGAAGGGTGCCTGGACACCCTGCTGTTTTGTAGCCCAAAGCAACACCTCCTAGGAAGCTGCATTCTCCCCACCCCTGGAAAATGCACATCAGCCACATTCCTCGCCGGAATCTTGCCCCGATTTATTCCATGCTGCGTTAACCCTATTTACTAGTTATGTAAATGACATGCAGGGGACATACGAGTATGAAATTGCGCCAAGGACGATCCAGCAAGAGGATCTCATGGGGAACTGCAAGAGCCCATTTGACTCATGAACACTCCAAGCCAAGCGCAACCGCCCCCACCAACACACACAAGCTGGCCCCTCTGCCCAGCCAGGCAAGCAGCTCTGTTGGGTTGGCTGAAGAGGAGACAGCGCAGTACCTTGAGTCACCCATTGAGCTGATTTCGGAAAAAAGTACTTTTGTCTTAATTGTGGGGGGAGCAATATTTTAATTATGCAATTGTATTTTATTCTCGTTTATCGTGAACTGCCCTGAGATATATTTATATGAGGGGCTGTATGCAAATACATCAAATAAAAGAAATAAATCAAACTCTGGCTTAAAATGCCTACTTATTTTTGGCCCCGAACATTTTTGCTCACTGAACATCTTCTGCCACGCAACGCCCTTACACAAGAACTAGCGCTTGACTGACTGATCGTCAGTGAACTGATTATAACAATGGTGCACTTTCACACAGGGAATGATTCTCCCCCACCAAATCACAACTTACCTCAAGTGTTTTTTTAAGTGTGGCTGTTCCGGGTGTCCCTGCCAGACAGAGAAAGAGAAATAAGGAACCTTGCTATTAAACAAACCTTCTAGCTGCTTAAATGAACCCCTGCTTAGGGTCTTGCTGAGTGACCCTAAGAACAGAAGATGAGCCCATCACCAGGCCAAAGGCTCGTCTAATCCAGCATCCTTTTCTCACAGTGGCCAACCAGATGCCCCAATGGGAAGCTCACAAGCAGGATCCAATCTCATCGGCACTCTCGCCGCTTGCAATCCCCAACAACTGGTCTTCAGGGGCACATTGCCTCTGGCAGCGGAGGAAGAACAGAGTCATCGTGGCTAATAGCCATTGGCAACCTTATCCTCCATGAATTTGTCAGTCTGTTTCTCTCAATGTATGTTTCTCTTCATCACAGGGTTATTGTGAGAATTTTTTTTGGGGGGGGGGGAGGAAGGGGAGAAGAGAGAACAATACTGTGTGCGTGGCCCTGGGCTCTGAGCAGGGAGGGCAGGAGAGGAATGAAACAAGGGAATATACATGTGCGAGGAGAGCACTATATCTGCAGCTACAATTTCACAGATGGGCTTATCACAGGGTCATTCCCACAGCGCTTGCCTAGAGCATCAAGCAGTTCGACTGGGACTCAGGCTCAACCAGATTCTCCAAATACCTGGGGAGACACACAGCAGAGGTCTGAGTCATCCAGATGCCAGCAGCTTAAGTGCTTTTCCATACACACCTCCCCCACCCCCCAGCTCAAGGTAAATCGTTCTAGCTTAGGCTTCTGCTATGTCAGAGACCAGTTTATTCGCTACCAGCTCCCCCTCTCCACTGCCCTCTGGATGCTGGTGGGACTCCCAGTTCCCACCAGACCCCAGCAAAGGGATGGTGATGGGTGCTGTAGCTCAACAGGTTAGCCACTCCTGCTCTAGGTAATGGCTGGGGAAGGGGTTAGAAGGAGAGAGCAGTCAGCTTCACAAGGGCTTCACAATTGCAGAACATGCGCTCTTGGGCACAGCATTACATGCGACAATGTCCAGAAGAGATGCAACGTTCAAGTGTGGAATCTCTACCAGGGCTGTGGAGTTGGAGTTGTGGAGTCAGGAGCAATTTTGGGTGGAGTCGGAGTTGGTAGAAATGTACCGACTCCGACTCCTTCATAAATGGCAAATGTATATTAACTAGTAATAACAAATTTACTGTAGTAAAATGGCAGCACAAGGCATTTCATCACCACCATGTGAATCCAGAGCTTGGAAAAGTTACTTTTTGGAACTACAATCCTTGGGGCTGATGGGAGTTGTAGTTTAAAAAAGTAACTTTTCCAAGCTCTGGATTCACGTGGTGGTGATGAAATGCCTTGTGCTACCATTTTATTACACTAAATTTGTTATTACTAGTTAATATACACTTGCCACTTATGAAGGAGTCAGAGCCGGACAGTAGAAAAATAGAGGAGTCGGAGTCGAAGGTCTGGCGTACCGACTCCACAGCCCTGGTCTCTACTTCTTGCAACGTGAGAGCAAAAACATTTGGGGCAGGCCTGTTGGGGAACAGATGAGGTCCATCCAGTCAGCCGTTCCTGGCCTAGAGTAGCTCTTTCTGGAACCCACCACTTGTTTTGGGGGGGGTGAGGAGTAGGTGCCATCATATATTAAACAGGACATCTGAGGCAAATCACCCACAATTTTCTGTGTGCTGAAGTTGTATTCTACCTGACTTGATATTCTATGTGTGCCTTAAATTTCTGAAAAACTATCATATGTTACCTAGAACACTAGGTTAATAGGTTTCTAATTAATGCAAATACATAAATAACTCCAAAACCAGGGCCCCTAACGTTGTCAGATGTTGGTTCCCCTGGGACAGGGATTAGGGTCCCTCATCCGGAAGATGAATGGGGGACTGGGGTGGGAGGTTGCTAAGAGAAAGGCCTTCAACAGTGGTTAAGTCCAGAACCAGATTTTCTGCCCAGATTTTCTTGTCATGTTACAAGATGCCTGTACAGCCACTGAGGCTGCACAACGGACACTGAAATTCCACAGGAGTACAGAAAGCGGTAGGCACAGGATTCAGCTTCCCAAGAATCTCCACTTCTTTTTTTAAAAAATGTAGCAGATTCCTAGTTCTCATCATTGCATAGATTCGCTAGAGTATATGCAGGAATACTGCCTGCTGAAATCTCAGGCAGGGCTGTGGAGTCGGTACTCCATACCTTCGACTCTGACTCCAACTCCTCTATTTTTCTACTCTCCGACTCCAACTCCACCCAAAATTGCTTCTTGTCAATCAAAATTTATTTGGAAGTCGGAGTCGGTACATTTCTACAGACTCCGACTCCACCCAAAATTGCTCCCAACTCTGACTCCACAGCCCTGATCTCAGGTGCAGGATGGGTGTCTGAATAACCTTTCTAGGACTAGGACTTTGTGTGTGTGGGGGGAAGAGGTCAGTTTCCTGCACAGCTTCTTGCCCACCCCCATGCATAGGAAAAACTGAAGGATGCAACGTCAGAGATAACCACACACACACCCTTAGTTTGTATAATTTATACAGGCTGCAGAATGAAGCTTTTCTCTGCGCAGAACACCAATGTGTTGCAGAGTGGAAAATATTACCACCTCTGCATTATCACAGACAGGCTTCAGATGGTTCTCCCAACTTTGCCTCCACCCACAAGACCTGAAGACCCCTCTTAACCTACCACTCTGTAGCCACCATTAATGCTAGGCAAGCCTGCCCACCCACCCTGGTGAAAGGCACCCAAGGAGAATGCAGGTGCCTTTAGCCAGCTACCAGCACTCTCCCCTGGGAAGGTGGCCGTGACAGGTTCTGACATCTGCCTTCAAAGGTTATAATCACCCTCCCAGAACACTCTTCCCTGCTCATACATCCTGTGCTTCCTAGCAAAGAGTGAATCATCAGCCTGCCGGGTTGCCGGGCACGCTCTGTCACGCAGTTTTGTGCCGAGAAAAGAGGAGGTATGAACGATGGGAGGCATTTTGTCCAAGGTGGGAGGAGAGATGCTCTTATGTTTGGCTTGCTCTCTGCTTCCAGGATGCAACCTGGTGGCTTGAATGAACCAAGCAGGCACTCTCGGCTTCCAAGGAGAAAAATCCCTGAGGTGACCTTTCAGAGTTCACTATTCATCCTGAAGAACCTGGCTTCAAACTGCTGCCTACTTCTGGAAAGGGATGTTGTGAGCCAGCGTTACCCAGCTGCTGGATCAGACTGAAGCTCCATCTATGACTGCATCCTGTTTACAACAGTGTCCAATCGGATGCCTCCAAAAAGCCCACAGGCAGGGCATAAAGAACAACAGCCCTTCCATGCTCTCACCCCTCCCACCTTCTGGCATTTCAGCAGCTTACTGCCTCTGAACGTAAGAGGGGCTGATGGGAGTTGTAGTCCAAAACAGCTGGAGGTTTCTAGGTTAGGGCCTGCTGGTATACAGGGGGCAAAAACACCCAACTTTCAACAGCAGCACCCCCAGAGGGCAAGCAAAATGGCAATAGCCATTTTTGCAAAGCCAATTACACAGAGATTACAGAGAGGTACAGAAGCAGATATAATTTTTTTTAACGACAAAATGCTTAGTCATGTTGTCGACTCAGCAATAGCCATTGTCGCACAACATACTAATACCCTTTGCGTAACAGGAAGATACAGAAATAAGGACAAGAAATAAGGATTTCCACGAGGAGGGTGGATTATCCTGAAGGAGGCATCCTTAAAGAGACTTGGTTGCTCAAACAATTCAGAAACCTCCCAGCCGACTCCCAGCCCACTTGACGCAAACTTTAAACCATGCATGTGGAAAATAGCAACAAGTCCTGGAACGTATACACGAGGCCTCAACCTTATTTCAAAACCAACTCCTTTCTATTTAGGCTGGCAACTTTTCAGTCAACCCACATCACTTGTATGACAAATGGGCCCTGGGCTCCTTTGTGAGGAAGGGCAAGATATAAATATTATTATTTAAACGTCTATCCTGCCCTTCCTCCCAAAAGGAGCCCAGGGTGGCAAACAAAGGACAAAGCACTAAAAACATCTCAAAAACAAATTACATCTTAAAAACATCTTTAAAAAAAAAAATTAAAAGCAATTCCAAATCATCATCATATTCACAAAGCAAAACAGAAGGGAAGTTCAGTCAACTGATGGACCTTGCTGTTCTGTCTTTATGGCGAGTAACTATGGTTGCAGTTAGAAGCAGGGCCTTTACAGTGGTGGCTCTTAAAAGCTTTGGAGACTTCTGTCTGAGAAGATTCGAAAATCCTCATCTTCACCGGTGCGTGTGTGTCCGGGGAATGAACTTCCGCTTTCTAGGAGGCATTTGATCTAGATTCTGTGGTTCTGCAATTACCCCCCCCCCACTGGTCAAACTTGTTAACTGTATGGGGGCATTTGCAAGAGCAACTTACAAATGTTTGATGTAAAACCAAGAGCTATAAAAGCCGCCTTCACGCCACTGAATGCTAACAGCACAGGTACTCAGCCCCACTGGTCTTCCACACAGGGGAAGACAGAAGGAAGGCAGGCAGGCAGGGTCTCATCCTGCCAAGCCCAGAACAGCCGCTCAGCCTTCCCCTCCCAATCATATCTTCCCTAAAGGGAAGGATCTTGCATTTCTGCCCTCACCAATACGCAGGCAGGGCATGAAGCGCACAGAGGGTAACCCAAAAAGTTTAACGAAGCGGAATTGAAGAGAATTCACCTATTCTGCATCTTGTCCATTTATTCAACTTTCTTACCAGAGATTCTCCTGCAGTCAGGACTTTGCAAATTTTGGCTGGCCTTGATGGTCCCCCCCCCCCAAAAAAAAGTGTGGTCACCAGGACCAAGGGGGTAGGCCTACACAAATTTGAGAATTGATTTTAACTGAGCTTATTTTACTATGTAAAATGTTTACGCTGTATTAATGCTTTTAAGATGATTGTGATTTTTTACTTTCATGCTGGTCCATGAACGTAATAAACCTGTTCTATTCTATTCTATTCTATTCTATTCTATTCTATTCTATTCTATTCTATTCTATTCTAAGGGGGTAGGGACTTGCCCCCAATTTTGCACTCTGCCTCTCCAATGCATTGCAAGCTGAAGGACAACAGCCCCTTGCTTTCTTCTCCAGCTCTAAGCTTGGAAGAGGCATGGGGGAGGGGGAGGGTGTTGCTACAGCTTCATTCCAAGCACCTCCAAAAATGCAGCACAACTGTGGGCTCGATACACCACCAAGCTTCAGGCTTCCAGGTTGGGAAGGAGGCTGAGGGGTACAATGCTTGCCAGAGGGTGGAAGGATGCTTGCCATGGCGAGGAGGATGGTGGGTTGCAGTGTGCCAATTATTTTTTTTGGGGGGGGGAATAATAATTCAATTAAGCTTGATAAAAATGAAAAGGAGGAATATCAGCCGCTACAAGCACACCTGCAGTTTCGGCACTTAAAAGCGCAAAGGAGCGTTGCACAAGCCAAGGAGGGCCGCTGCTTCAAGCAAGCATGCACTGAGGTTGCGAAAGCTACTTGGAGAAGAAGCCCTCACGTCTGTTGGCACCCTTGACCTTACACTTCACGTGCAAGCACCCGCAGAATTGCCACTTTGTTAGAGGACTTTAGCCATTTTTAACCAAACAAGCAACCTTCCCCCACACCAGCCCAGTTTTAGTTTAGAACAGCCTTTCCCAACTAGTGGGCCACCAGAGGTTGTTGGACCACAATTCCCATCTTTCCTGACCATTGGCAATGCTGGCTGAGGCTGATGGGAGTTGTGGTCCTACAACATCTGGTGGCCTACTAGTTGGGAAAGGCTGGTTTAGAACAAGGGTGGGCAACCTCAGGCCCGGGAGCTCCTCGATCAGGCCCAAGGGACTCTCTCCAGGCCACCCCTTTGCACCAACATTGCTTCACACCCTCCTCAAATGTTTTTGCCTGCCTGGAATGTGCTCCTTGAACTCCGATAACGCTTCTTGCTTAGTTTCAGTTGGTGCAGCTTGAGGAAGTGGACAAGGTACTTGGATTGGTGCGGGCGACCACGTCTGCTCTAGATCCTTGTCCATCTTGGCTAGTGAAGGCTAGCAGGACTACTACCACCGGCTGGGCCAAGGAAGTGATATATGCCTCCTTGAGTGAGGGAGTAGTCCCTAGTAGCCTCAAGGAGGCAGTAGTAAGACCTCTCTTAAAGAAACCTTCCTTAGACCCAGATGACCTGAACAACTATAGACCGGTGGCGAATGTCCCCTTTTTGGGCAAGGTTCTGGAGCGGGTGGTTGCCGGTCAGCTCCAGGTGCTCTTGGATGAGACCGATTATCTGGATCCGTTTCAATCCGGTTTTAGGCCTGGTTTTGGCACTGAAACAGCCTTGGTCGCCCTGTATGATGACCTTTGTCGGGAGAGAGACAGAGGGAGTGTGACTCTGTTGATTCTCCTTGATCTCTCAGCGGCGTTTGATACCATCGACCATGGTATCCTTCTGGGGAGACTCGCGGAGTTGGGAGTTGGAGGCACTGCTTGGCAGTGGTTCCGCTCCTACTTGGCGGATCGTCACCAGAAGGTAGTACTTGGGGAACATTGCTCGACTCCTTGGACTCTCCATTGTGGAGTCCCTCAGGGGTCGGTTTTGTCCCCCATGCTTTTTAACATATACATGCAGCCTCTGGGTGCCGTCATCAGGAGTTTTGGAGTGCGTTGCCACCAGTATGCTGATGACACGCAGCTCTATTTCTCCTTTTCATCTTCTACAGGTGAGTCTGTGGATGTGCTGAATCACTGCCTGACCGCGATAATGGACTGGATGAGAGCTAATAAACTGAGACTCAATCCAGACAAGACTGAGACACTGTTGGTGAATGCCTTCCCTGCCCAGATGGTGGATGCTTACCCTGTTCTAGATGGGGTTACACTCCCCTTGAAGGAACAGGTTCGTAGTCTTGGGGTTCTTTTCGATCCTTCCTTGTCTCTGGAGGCACAAGTGGCCACGGTGGCAAGGAATGCATTCTACCACCTTCGGTTGGTAGCCCAGCTACGCCCCTATCTGGACAGGGATGACCTCGCCTCAGTTGTTCATGCTCTGGTAACTTCTAGGTTGGATTACTGTAATGCGCTCTACGTAGGGCTGCCCTTGAAGACAGTTCGGAAGCTTCAGCTAGTGCAAAACGCAGCAGCCAGACTGCTGACGAGGACCAGCCGGTCAGCGCATATAACACCTGTTCTGGCCCGTTTGCACTGGCTACCTATTTGCTTCCGAGCCAGATTCAAGGTGCTGGTTTTGACCTATAAAGCCATACACGGCGTGGGACCGCAGTATCTTGTGGAACGCCTCTCCCGCTATGAACCGACCCGGTCACTTCGCTCAGCGTCTAAGGCCCTCCTCCGGGTACCAACCCATCGGGAAGCCCGGAGGACAGTTACTCGATCTAGGGCCTTTTCTGTAGTGGCCCCCGAATTGTGGAATAGCCTCCCCGAAGAAATACGCCTGGCGCCGACGCTTCTATCTTTTCGGCGCCAGGTTAAGACCTGGCATTTTAAAGCGTTTAATGTTACCATTTTAAATCTCTTTGTTTCAGTTTATTTATTGTGATATTTTGTATTTCTGTACTTTTAATCTTTTGTACACCGCCCAGAGAGCTATTCGCTATGGGCGGTTTAAAAATGAAATAAAATAAATAAATAAATAAAATGAAAGGCGGAGAGGGGAGAGCGAATGTGTGTGCAGAAACTAGCCTACTGCATACAAAGGTAAAAATGTAAATGTATTGCTCCACCCACTTTTGCCTCTGGCCTTGCCAACCACTAGCCTGTGACCTCAGGGGCTGAAAAATGTTCCCCATCCATGATTTAGAACGCACACCCAACGGTTGCAACATCAAAAGAGGCATCTCGAGGAGGCGTGAAAGTAGCCTGCACAGCTACAAGGAGCGGATGAGAATTCTTAGCTCAAATCAGGGATGGGGACCCTGTGGCCACTGGCCGTGCCAGACGGGTCTGTGGGGAGTCAAGAGTTGAAAAGCCATCCCTGGATTACATAGCACCAAGTTAAGCTGAAAACATGGCTGGCAGAAGACAGTGGGAACCACAGTTCTCAGACAGCATCGTGCATTACAGCCAGATGGCCACAGGGTCCATCACGGGCATCTCTGAGAGATCCCAGGTAGCTGTGGACCACCTTCCAGCTGAGACTTTGGACAGCCTCTGCCAGTTAGCAAGGGCCAACAGCAGGGGAACCAGTGGCCCTCCAAATGCTGTTGGACACCAACTCCCATCAGCCCTAGCCCTGGCCCGGGATGAAGACGGGGAGTTGCAGTCCAGCAACATCTGGAGGGCCGCAGATGTTACCCATGCCTGGTGTAGATAACATGGGGAAAGGTCGGTAATCATGGCGTGGATAGACTCATGGCACCTTCATGCGCACTGAAGGACCTGAGAGAACCAATACCTTGAAGTCTCCAGTCCTTCCATCTGTAAAAATGGAAATCCTGGGTTTTCTCCAGGTAGGTGCTGCTTATGATCCACACCATATATTTGAATCACATGGCTTACCCCAAAGAATCCTGGGAGCTTCGCTTTACCCCTCACAGAACTACAAATTTACAGGAACCTTAACAAGCTACAGTTCGCTTGACTCCTTGGGGGAAGTCACGCGATTTAAATGTGCGCTGGATGTGCTTTGAATGTATGGTGTGAGTCTGCCCACTGACATTAACACACCCAAGTCAAGCATGCCCATTCATTCTAATGGGTCTACTCTGAGTAGAACTAATATCAGATGCAACCCATTAATACTGGAATGCCTTTCAAGGGTTAGGATTATAAATTTATGCGCTCCCAGCAGTTAAATATTGTTACTGCAAAGAGCTCTAGGACCACCTGCTCTAACCTGAGCATGAAATAAAAGCTTTTAAAAACTGGGAAGGGGGGTAGAGAGGGAAGGAAGCAGGATCCTGAAATGACTGAGCTGCTCTCACATCAGGCAACAGCATCACCAATCCAGTAGGATTAAGGAACGGTTCAGCTCCACACCACAAACACTTGCACAAAACATTAAAAAGCCAAGGCTGTTTAGTGGCTAGTAAATGGAGGGGAGAAGCCTATGCACGTGCCCCGGTTTTACCCATACATTTGCGTCTTCGGGAAGGCATCACCGAACAGCAAAGGAAGCTGAAGGCTATACGGAGAAAGGGGTGAGGAGGAGGAGGAGAGAGAGAGAGAGAGAGAAAGCAATGAAAATTGTTTAGGAGAGAAAATGAAGAAGTGAAGTTCTGCGCATTTCTGGCCAAATAAAGATGTTTCAGCATCTTGACAGGGGAAAGAAAAAAATTAGAGTATAAAAATATATTAGAGCAATAAAAAAGGGGTGGTGGTGGAAAAGAGAATCATCAAACCGTTGAAACAGACGAATCTCACTGTGCTGCCTACATGCAGACTCTGTGTCCCGGGTTTCTACTCTAGCATCTATTTCCAATCTCCACCTGGAATAACCTCCCCCCCCAACTTGTGTCAAGCACCTTCCCTTCACCTTCCTCCTCAATCCCCAACTCCATACAGCTGATCAAGCCTCGGTTAGATATGAAGGCATGTAACTATTCAGCTGGAACTGTCCTCCACTGTTGCCTGGCTTCCCCCTAGCAGCACCCCACTGCCACCAGGACTGCCAAAGGCCCTTGCCTAGTCTCCTATGGTAACTAACATCTGCCTCCAGGTGACTAACTGAAACAAAATAAATTAAGAACTGGGGGAACTTTAGAGAGACCAAACTTTTCCCCCCTCCTTTCAAATGAGCAACATTTATTTACGCACATTACAAGAAGGTTATGCATAGCCTCCACCTTGTTGTCTTTCAAAGCAGCCTCCAGAGGTGGCTAGCAAAAATCCTCAACAGAAACAATGATTTCCTTCTTCACACCAACTGCCACGCTCCTATGCAAGGTTAGGCACATACAAAATATTTGTATTGTTTGTTGCTCGTGGGCCAACAGGGTGGAGGACAAATTTGCTCATGACCCACCCATCCCCTTCCCGGCCACAAACCAAGGCTTGAAGTTTTCAACAGATATATGCCCAGCAACTATCTCTAGGACCTAGTTATCTGTGATGCACTTCCACGCATACAAACCTATTCAGGTTTAAAGACCTTCATCCCAAGCCCTGCTCTCAGGTGTTGCGCTGAATCAGACCCATTTGGCAAGTATGAGGACAGGGCCTTTTGTGCAACAACACCTAGATTGGGCAACTGTCTCCCTTGAGATTTCTCAGCAATCTTCCCTATTCCGTTTAAGCACACCCTGAAAAACACTTTTATTTAGGACCACCTTCTGTGATTTATTTTAATCTGGATGGGCCAGCAGAGGATTTTAAAGACTTTTTAAAAGCTGTGCTATTGTTTTTGCAGTCTTGTACGGAGTGATGCTAAACAGGCAGGATACAAATACATAAAATACACAATTAAGTACATTTCCAGCCCCCTCGTGACCTGAATTGCATCCGTCATTGGGAAAACAAAATGCCTCTCTCAAAATCTGGGGGGAAACATAAAAATCCATTAGCCCAAGGCAAGGGAACATCTGTGGCCCTCCAAATGCTGATGGACGACAACTCCCATTATCTTCCCTGACCACTGGCCATGCTGGCTGGCTAGGGCTGATGGGAGTTTGGAGTCCAACAACATCTGGAAGACCACAGTTGTTCCCTACTCTTGCTCTACCTTTTAACCAAGACAACAGCAAGTGCTTAGAGCAAGCGTGGGGAACTTTTGACTCTCCAGATGTTGCTGAACTATTATTTCCCATCAGCCCCAGCAAGCACGGCCAATGGCCTGAGGTGTAATTCAGCAACATCAGGAGGGCCAAAGTTTCCCCATGGCTGGTTGAGAGAGAGAGTTTTCAAAAGTGATGAGAAAAGTCCACAACCCATCTGTATTTTTCCACTCTGGCTTTCTCGTTTGTTTTTCCACAGAAGAAAAGTGTCCTGTTTCAGCAGACCTGTTTGAATAGTGCTTAGAAAAGCAAAAAAAAATCAATTCCCTTGTGTTGACTTGCTTGCTGCCGCCAGCGCTAGCCACTTGAAGGACAAAACAAGGCCTTCGAGATGCAAAGTGATATGTGTAAGTAACACGGTGTCACTGCCGTGTACAGACTGGAGTCCTGGACACAAGAGGCATGAGTTCAAATTCTACCCTAGGCAAGGACAAAGTTGATTAGAGGTGGGGGAGGGAATGTCTGAGCAAGCACTCCGTAAAATGGGAGCAGCAGCGGCTACTGATCCTCACAGAACTGTTTCCAAGGAGATGCCCAGCCTAATCGCATGCTCCGTTATTCAGAGGTTAAGCTCCACTGTGTTCAAAGGGACTGAAGCATCCAAAGGACTGCAGTTTTAACGTACAGGCTAAAGACACAATTGTGAGCCAAGAAGCCTACGGTTCCCCCTCAGCTATGAGCTCACAGGCAGGGCAAGGAGAGGCTTAGGCAATCCCCCTAGCATGGGATTCAGCCAGCCTCTGTCATCTCCCTCCCCCCGCCTTCCTAATAAGTGTCCCACCTCACAGGGAAGCCGTGAACATCAATATAACTGAGGCTGCAAAGGCTGGGAAGCTGAAGCTGCCACCTGAAAAAACAAACTCACCAGGAAGTTTAAATCCCACTAACTCCATCCAAGTAAACACGCAGCGGGATCAGCTGTCCAAAGAGCTGCAGAAATCTCAAATTAAATCACTGACTGAATTAAGAATGCTGTCTATAAACAGAGGCATTGCATAAGGCCAGGACCCAGAATTCCAACTGGTTATTTTTGGCACATGACCCATTTCAAAGTGAAAGGAAGGAACTGTTCAGCACTTGTGGGTGTTCTATATCCCACACCCACCGCTGTTAGCATCAAGGTACACACAGTTCCCCAAGGGGTGGTTTTTACTGGCAGGTGGGGGAGAAAGAGAGACGGGAAGAATGACGAACCACACCTTGACCCATAAAACCAGAGACAGATAAAGAAAGCACCTTTGGATTCCATATGACCCACTACGGCTTTCCTCCAGAACAAGCCGGCAACCTGCTTGGCCTGCAGTCACCTCCAGGCAGGATACAAAGCCACCGGGGGGGGGAGGGGGAGGTTTCTGAGTTCTTAATTATAGTGGTGTCCAAGGGATTAATGACTGGGAGCATCTGAGGCAGTGTGGACAATACTAAGCTAGATGGACCAACAGTTTGGACACAGGTTCCCCACTTCAGAACCTGGAGGCGGGGGAGGAGGAGAGAATATCTGCCATGGCTGCACAAGCTGCCAGGGTTAATCATCTCTCAGTATTGCTGGCTTCATCTTGGGACTGTCTGGATGCAATAGGCTGGCCAGGTCTTGGTAACAGCACTTCCAAGTCAGCTGGAACAGAGACGGATAATAAGAAAAAGAGAAACACCTCTGACCCATTTTTTAAAAAGGAACTCTGTAGGATTTCCCTTAAGATACAGAACAGCAACCAGAGGCCCCAGAGTCAAAGATGGCCCCTGCAATGGCCCATGGAGGGTGTGAAGGGTGTGCAAATGGCCCCCATCTCTGGGAGTGGGAGGCCAGAGTCCTAGCCTCTACCCCAGACTGAGGAGGGACCGACAGCGCCATCCTTCTACCGGCAAATCGATGTTGGGCCTGGAGCTGGGGGGTCCCCTCCTTTGATGGCCCATTCGTTTTTGATGCTGGGAGCAGGTGCATGTTAAAAGTACAAGGCTGCTCTAACTCCTACTCAGAGCAGTGTCAAAACTAGCAGGTGGCTACAAGGGGAGGGTGGGTTTGAAAAAGAGAGAGACCTTCTCCTTTACAGTCTGAAGGTTTCAAATTTTGGAAGCTGCCAATAACACTCTGCTTCAATTAATCCAGAATTTTCACTACTGAGAGCTTGACTTTTTAAAATTTATCCAGGCTTTTTGGCCGATGTGAGCCACCCTAGGCTCCCTTTGGGAAGCAGGGGCCGGTTATACATGCAAAATACATCAATATTTTGAATTGAATTCTCATTTCTTCCTTAAACATGGGATGGAAGGAGGGAAGGATACTGTCCCCACAAATCTTTTGCTGTTCATCAAGTCCAACAAGTTGGTTGAGGTTCAGAGGTTAACAAATCCCCATTTGGTGATCTCACAAATGCACTCCCCAAAGCAGGAAACATCAACCTTCCAGCCTACTGCCTTCCGATAACATAAGATTGGTTACGAAATATAAGAAGCCTCCCTCAGGAACGGTGGACTCCCATCCAGAGGAGCCCAGTAACCCAGCATTTTATGCCTACCACAACACCATGGCAATGGGCTACACCTTTCTTCGGAAAAGACAGATCACACACACACATACACCCTTCCTTTACTGACATCAAAGGACATAATGACTTATATACCCGCACAGTCTTTGGCCACCCCCAGCCAAGGCACTGAGATGGCAAAATCTCCGCCTCCCTCCCGTCTAATTCAGGAAGCAGAACTTCCACTTGTTCCTGCAGAAGGGACACTGCCACTCCCCATGGCTTCATCCCCCTCCCCACAAACAGAAGGCAATCAGCCATGCATGTCCCTATTCAGTCTCTCCCCCCCCCCGCTGAACTCTTCACTCTCCAGGGGTCTCCGCTCCTTCTGCCTGGCGAAGCATGCTCATCACACTTCAAAAAAGCTACCCATAACCTCTGACTGGAGGTCTGCCAGCCAGCTCCTCCCTTTACAGAGAGCCTTTAGCAACCCGAAGGATTGGAAGCGCTTATCCAAATGCCCATGTGGCATTAACAACATACGAAACCCAAGGTGTTGCCTTGTACAGAGTTAGACCCATTGGCCCATTCAGCTCAGGGTGTCTGCACTGACTGGCAGTGGCTCTCTAGCGTTTCAGGCAGGGAGCATTCCCAGGTGGGGGTCGATCCGGGGGCCTTCTGCAGGAGAGGCAGAAGCTCTGCCCGAACTACAGCCCTTCCCCATCATGCTCTTGTTGCGAGAACAGAATCAGAAAACCAAGAGTCATCGCCACGCAAAAGCAGCCACAGCCTCTGGGGACTCAACTCCCACCCGCAAACTACCAGCTTCGTCCTTTCCCCTTAGAACAAGCCGCCCCACACACACCTGCATCTGTTTCCCCGTTTGCAAAGGCCCCGTTTCCTCCTTTCCCTGGAGAAAGGGAGCAGCCCCTCCTGAACATCCCTGCCAAAGCAGGAACCACCTGACTCCATCTTGATCGCTGAGATCTTCTGATGGGGCTCTTTTGGTCATTCCCCACATGGCCCCTGAAGTTCACTTGGCCTCCACCAGGGACTGAGCTTTTAGCGTGGCAGGCTCTGCCCTGTGGAACTCCCTGCAAACAGAGGTTCAGCAGGAACCTTTCTTTCAGACATCTTTTAAAAACTGAACTTCTTAGACAGGCCTTTTAACATGATATCCCCTTGGCCCAAGCCAAAACAGCATTACTGATGCTTTTATTACTGTTTTTAATGGTATCTTTATTGTTTTTATTTTTTATGCCTTTATATTTTGTAATCCACCTTGATGAACTCCTATCTATCTATCTATCTATCTATCTATCTATCTATCTATCTATCTCCTTAAGCAACCCCACACTCCATGTTCCTTCCCAGAATCCTCTCTTCTTATGCCAAGAGGTGCGCTCACTCTCTCACACCACATGCTCCATGGCATTTGCCGGCTGCCACAGCCCTCCCTGTTTGGGGGATCCACACTCCCCCCCCCGCCGTCCCAGCAATCATCACCACTTATGGGAAATGCAAGGACCACCTTGACAACCCCTTTCTCAGGTAGTGTGGAAAGCCCTTCCCCACATTCAAAGGGCCCTCAGTCGCTCCAAGCAACACAGCCCCCCCCCCTAGTACCATACTGGGGGATTTACTGACGCCACCTCTCCCCTGGATGAAAGAAGGGACCTATTCATTATATCACCCTAGACTCAGCCTCCCCCCTTACAATCCCAAGGGGCCCTACTACATCTCACCTTTCCCCCCACTGTACTTTGCCCAAGCCTGCAATTCCAGAGCAATTTTCCGGTATCTGCCAGAATATCTTTTTTTTAAAAAAATGTTATTAGTATTACTCCGCCTTCAATGCCACTTACAGCACGAAGGGTGTGCACACCTCCTTTAAATGAATGACTATTCCAAGGGGTGTATGAAAGACACTCCCACACACATCTCAACCGTTGGAGGCTCCCCATTTCCCCCACATTCTCAGGGTCATTACTCCTAATTGCCCCCTCTCCCCTACTAAACAAAAGCCATACCCCACCCATTGATCACCTGGCAAATAAGACCCTCCTCCCCAAACCCACCCCTCTCTCCACCCCTTAAGTGCCCCCCACTTAAAACCCACCACAGCCTCCTTCCTCTCCCATCTGGGGCAGTCTCACCCCCCCAAACACCCAGCCCCCTCACTTAAGATCCAACACCTTTCTCCTCCTCACTCCATTTCAGTGGTCCGTGCCCCCCATCACTCCTCTCATTTATCCCCCCAGGCACCCATCCGTCCTCCTCACCCCAAGAGCCCCACAAATCCCTCCCATTTGAAGGGAAATCACGTCTCCCCTCCGACAAAACCCCCCTCCTCCTCCCCATAAGCAGCCCGCAAAGTATATACATACCCCCCCCCCGAAAAAAGAAGCTTCACTAAGGGAATCATAGAGGGTCTCGTTTCCCCCCAAAGAACCTCCCCACTCACAGGGGAGGGGGCTGAGAGTCTCCTTTTCCCTTCCTCCTTTAAATTTGGGCACTGACACCCCCCACAGCTTCCTTCTCCCCCCCCATAAATATTTTGGGGGGGTTACGTTAACTCCCACGTTACGTTGCATATAACCCCTCCCAAATCTTCCTCCTTGAGAAATGGGGGGATCATTGACTTTCTTCTCTTCCCCCCCATGAAGCCCCCTTACTCGTGGGATGGGGGGGCTCAAGTTATCCCTCCTCTCAGAAAAACTTTCCAGAACCCCCCGCCCCAAATATCCACCCCACAGAGGAGGAATTCCGCCCCCTCTCAGTCAGCCCCCCTCACAAAAGGGGGTCCCATTCACCCCTCCCCCTCAGAGCTCCCCTCACCTGAGGAAATGCTGCTGCTCCCCCCAGGCTCGGGCCCGGCCGACGCCATTTTAGCGCTTTCCCCTCCTTTCCGCTTCCTTTCCTTATAAAAATTAGCTTGCACTATTGTTGTTGTTGTTTTTTTAAAAAAAGGTGCCTCGTTTTCTCTCACGACTATAATCCTCGTTTGTCTTGATTCTTTCTCTACATCCCTCTTCCCCCCCCGAACTCTTCACTTGGTCTCGCCCGCCTCCCTTCAAGCCCCGACTGCGGGCCACACCACCCGCGCGCTCGGAGGGGTGGCCACGCCTCCCCACCCCCGTATCCAATTGTCACTTCCCGTACACCCCGCTTCCTTTCGTGGACCCGCCAAACGGCTTCGGGACAAACCAATGTGCCGCTGATATGGAGGGGAGGGTGGAGCCAACACGGATCGCGCGAGGGGGGCATAGAATGGAAAAGGGTACCACCGCCTTGTTTGTAACGGAACACGGGTAGCGGACAGTCGACACTGCGCAAGCGCCATGAGGAAAGTAGGCGGTCGAAGCTTTAAAGAAGATGGCTATGGGTCGCGTGGGAGTGGGCGTGGCTCCACGGTCATCACAAAAGGCGCTGGCCCCAGAAACCACCCTTGGTGTTACCGTAGCAACGGAGGCTGAGCAATCCTGGCTCCGGAGGAAGGCAGCATGGCGCTGCTACAGTGTTGCCATGGCAACGCGGCCTTGATCTCTGCGACGTGATGACCTCATCAGATGTGACACGCCACTAACATCACACAACAACAACAATAACAAAATTAATAAAAACAAAATCTTCTTTGTCTCCCTCTTCTCCTCCCCCTGCCAGAAACTGCTCTGAGGTTTGGTTACAATCAAGCAATATATAAATTTTGTTAAATAAATAAATATTATTATTATCAACAACATCAATGTTAATAAAGATAACAATAATAAAGATAAATCTCCACTAGTATTATGTCAAATTAGACCAAACCTTTGCAGCTTGGCATTGTTTGTGGTAATGTAGCCTTGTTCCATCTCTGCATCATGATGACCTCATCATTAGATGTGACATCAGTGACATCATAATAATACCAATAGCAATGCTAATGAAATATAACAAATCCCCACTAGCATGTCAAATTAGCTCAAGATGTCATATCCTGGCATCAAAAAAACATAAGAAGAGCCTTTTGGATCAGGCTAGCAGCCCATCTAGTCCAGCATCCTGTTCTCACAGTGGCCAACCAGATGCCCTAACAGGAAGCCTGAAAGCAGAACCTGAGCATATCTGTGGCAATGCAGTCTCGTTCCAACTCTGTGTCATGATGACCTCATCAGAGGTGACACACCAGTGACATCACAGGTTATTGGTTTTATTATTAAGAACAGCAATGCTAATAAAAGAGAACATATCGCCACTAGTGATATGCCAGATTAGGGCAAGATGTTGCACCCTGTCATCGTTCATTACCATCTATATCAGCCTTTCCCAACCAGTGTGCCTCCAGATGTTGTTAGACTACAACTCCCATCAGCCTCAGCCAGTATTGCCAATGGTCAGGAAAGATGGGAATTGTGGTCCAACAACATCTGGAGGCACACTGGTTGGGAAAGGCTGATCTATATCCAAAGGTCCCATCAAAGGTCAGGGGCAGAATGCATTTGTTTTATCTAGATTAGTAAGGATTATCTTTTTTTAAAAAAAGTAACAGAGAGATTATCATAAAGCCATGCCTTCCATTGCCAGAGATCAGAATGACGCTGTTTTGGTAGATTATTTTACAGCTCCAATATCACCCACCCCAATATTGTCACATTGTCATTTCACGTTTTACAGTATTTTAATTTAACTTTTTACAGACTTTACAATCCTGCCTTGTACACCATGGTACACTGTCGCAAGAAAGTAGAACTAACTCCACACCATTTGGATTCACCTTGAGGAGCTGATAACAACCTTCCAAATGACTTCCTGGCAGAGGTAAGCTTTGAATCATGTGCCTTTTGCACACAAAGCAAACTCATAACCATTGCCCCTGGATAATATAGGAAAGGAAATAACAGGTTGCACAAACACAGATTCTCACACTGTGACAGGAGTGACAAACTGCCTCCAGGCTCAATCTGGATTCGTGGTTTACTGAACTAAAGAGACTCTCTAACACAAGAGGCTGTCACCTCCATGCCCTGCTTGAGCTCCAGCAGCCTCTGGCTGTCCCCCATTGGAATCAGAACACTGGGCTTTGATCTGATCTAGCATTATTTCAAAATCACCTGCTCGAAGAAGGTGGTGTTGGGTGGAAGGTGCCAATTCCTGTTTTGCTCCAGGGACAATTCTGAACAAGAGCCGCAAAAAACACCCTGAGGAAAGCCTTGCGTCACTTCCGCAAAGTGGCTCCTGTTTCCATTTGAGCTGGTGTCAAACAGATAAGAATCCAGAGGGCAAAGCGAGCAGATAGCCAACAAAGCAGAGGCCGGCCGGTCACACAGCTGTGGTCAGGCTCATTAGGCAACAGGCCAAGAGCACTTTAGATAAAAGCGTGGGGAAAAAAGAAACGCTTTTGCCTTGGCCAACTTCCCAGGTAGGGAACAAAGTTCAGCAGGCAAACCCCAGAGGCTTCCTGTTCATCGATGCCTTTTTGGGACCTTGGAACCAGATTGGGTGTCATCTACGACAGTGGTTCCCAAGCATTTCCCCCCACGGACCACTTGAAAATTCCTGAGGGTCTTGGCGGACCACTTAATGATTTTTCCGCCTGTTGTACCAATTGTAACTTGCTGTACTAGATGCCGTATGATTTTCAACTGCATTTTTATTGCTTCTTTTTATTTCTTTCATACTGTATTTTACTGTATTCCACAGAATTCAAAGGGATATACAATACAATTAATACAGGAAACAAAAACTACTATGAATATTTAATGCAATGGATGTGCCATTTCCCATCTTCGACAGATGTGCCACGGGCCACCTGGATGTTCGTAGGCCACTGGTGGTCTGTGGACCACAGTTTGGGAGCCCATGGTCTACAATATAAAAGCAGTTACATCAATAATCACTTAAAAACCAGTCAAAATAAAATGCTTCAGTACCACGTTCGGGAAAGCACTGCGAATGTGGGGCTTCAGACTGTGCCACCAAGATGGTTCTTTAGCTCTGTTTGGGTGGGAACGACGGTCATGATAGTTTCAATGGAGCAGAGTCTCCATTCAAAGAGGCAGTCAACCTCTGGATATCCGGATATTAACTGAGTGAATGGGCGGAAAAATGGCAAATGAAATTCAATATAAACAAGTGTAAAATTATGCATACTGGAGCAAAAAATCTTAATTTCACATATACGCTCATGGGGGTCTGTACTGGCGGTGACAGACCAGGAGAGAGACCTCGGGGTTGTAGTGGACAGCACGATGAAAATGTCGACCCAGTGTGCGGCAGCTGTGAAAAAGGCAAATTCCATGCTAGCGATAATCAGGAAAGGTATTGAAAATAAAACAGCCGATATCATAATGCCGTATAAATCTATGGTGCGGCCGCATTTGGAATACTGTGTACAGTTCTGGTCACCTCATCTCAAAAAGGATATTATAGAGTTGGAAAAGGTTCAGAAGAGGGCAACCAGAACGATCAAGAGGATGGAGCGACTCCCTTACGAGGAAAGGTTGCAGCATTTGGGGCTTTTTAGTTTAGAGAAAAGGCGGGTCAGAGGAGACATGCTAGAAGTGTATAAAATTATGCAAGGCATTGAGAAAGTGGATAGAGAAAAGTTCTTCTCCCTCTCTCATAATACTAGAACTCATGGACATTCAAAGAAGCTGAATGTTGGAAGATTCAGGACAGACAAAAGGAAGTACTTCTTTACTCAGCGCGTAGTTAAACTATGGAATTTGCTCCCACAAGATGCAGTAATGGCCACCAGCTTGGATGGCTTTAAAAGAAGATTAGACAAATTCATGAAGGACAGGGCTATCAATGGCTATGAGCCATGATGGCTGTGCTCTGCCACCCTAGTCAGAGGAAGCATGCTTCTGAAAACCAGTTGCCGGAAGCCTCAGGAGGGGAGAGTGTTCTTGCAGTCAGGTCCTGCTTGCGGGCTTCCCCCAGGCACCTGGTTGGCCACTGTGAGAACAGGATGCTGGACTAGATGGGCCACTGGCCTGATCCAGCAGGCTCTTCTTATGTTCTTATCAGTTGCGGGCAGAGGGGGAGAGCAAACGGCAGGATAGGGCTGTTGCTTTCATGCCCTGTTTGTAACTTCTTGACTTGGAGGCATCTGTTTGGCTACTGTTGGGAATATGGGATGGCGTATTAGATGCAGGGCCAAAGCCAGAGGGCGGCCAGGGCGGGCCCTAGCTGAGGGCTCCTGTGGCCCAGAGTGGCCCCTCCTTAGGGTGGGAGGGTAGCACTCCCCTTCTGTGATCTGCAGCAGTGTCGACTCCTAACCCTGCCGCAGATCGCAGACAGGGAGCTCCCAGCCCTCCATACAAACTATGCAAGGCCACAACACCCGTCCACACGCCCTGCTTACCTCTCCCTTGCCGTGAATGCTGTGAGCGCTGTGCACACATACCTGCCATCATCCAAGATGGCGGCAGAAGCTTCTTTAAGGGGTTGATGCTCCTACTGCCATCTTGGTTGATGGTAGGCATATGCGCGCACGTAGGATAGTGCGCATGTGTGTCATTAACCAAGATGGTGGTGGGGGCATCAGTCCCTTAGGGAAGCCTCAGCCACCACCTTGGTTGATGGCAGCCCTGTGTGCTGTGCTAACATCCTTCCTAAGGACCGAGGGAGAGGTAGGTGGGGCTGTGGGCCCAGGGCAGGCTGGTGCCCAAGGGCTTAGTCATGCCTAGCACCAGCCCTGGTTAGATGGAACTTCATTAGCCTTGTTTCACATGGCAATGCTGGCATTCCTAGCTGGGTTTACCAGCAAAGATTAGCCATTAGATGGAACCTCCATATACAGAGGCAGTATACCTCTGAGACTGAGTGGGGCAAACAACAGAAGCATTGAGTCCATCCAGCTCAGTAGCATCTACACTGACCGGCAACAGTTTTCCAGGGTTTCAGGCAGGGAACATTCCCAGCCCTACCTGGAGATGCTGGGGTTTGAACTTTGGACCTTCTGCATGCAAAGTTGGTGCTCTACCACAGAACTACAGTCCTTCCATAGACAGGAGGATGGCTATTTCCTTCAAGCACTCGCTAGTTGCGTTTGGTAACAGGATTCTGAATTAAACGGGACTTTGGTCTGATCCAGGGGATATTATCTTATGTATTATTGTTGTTATTCATACAGCACTATCTTCGCACGGGATTAGACAAATTAATGGGAGAATAGATCTATCAGCACTTGATCACGAAACGGATCCTCCACATTCTGAGACAGTCTACCTCTGAATACCAGTTTGTGCAAGGGCACTCAGAAAAAAGGGCTGTTCTCTTAACTCCCAGCTTGCAGCGGCTCCCTAGAAGTACCTCGCTCTCTTCATCATTTTTGATGATGAACCCTGTGGTCTTGATCTACCAGGGGAGTGCTTATCTCCCCTCGACTTTCTCTGCGTTCGATTTACCTCCCCCCCCCCCGCTCGCTACGTCGGTGCTCAACCGCTCGCGTCTAACCATGATCGCCATCTGTTTTGCTCGGCGCTCAATTGCTTCCCCACTCCTCAATCTCTATCGTTCAAGCGGAGGCAGCCCGGCGACGCTGCGAAAAACCTCAACGCAGGCCGCGTAGCCGCCAGCCGAACGCGTCGAGAGCCGTTCCTTGGGGAGAGGAAAAACTAAAAATGGCGTCGGCGTCGTACGCTTCGACGGGCTTGGCCGGAGGCCGAGCGCCGCGGCGGACGGCGGGAAACCGGCTTTCGGGACTGCTCGAAGCCGAGGAGGAGGACGAGTTTTACAAGACTACGTACGGGGGCTTTACGGAGGTGCGGGGGGCGAGGCTGAGGTGTTGGGGGCGTGCATTGGCAGCGCCTGGGGCGTGGTTCCGAGCTTGCTTGTGATTGGCTGAAAGGAGGGCGTCGGAGCTATAAAGGCACGTGCGTAGTGAATTTCTGGAGGGCTTGGACCAGTGGGGTGCGCATTGCACCCCTCTCCCAAGTCCAGCATCTTGTCTCCAAAAGGGGGGTCCACCTGGGAAACTCACAAGCACCTATTTCCTCCTTCTCTACCACCATTTTTGCTGCAAATGGTTGCTCAAAGGTAGACTGCTCCTGGACATGGAGGATGCATTTAGTGATCGTGGTTAAATAAGCCATGTTGAGAGAGAGAGAGAGAGAGAGAGAAGTAGGATGTCAAAAAGAAGAACAAAAGCCCGGAGGGTGGTGACAAGATCTAGGGCCTTCTCAGTGGTGGCCCCCGAACTGTGGAATAGTCTCCCCGAGGAGGTGCGCTTGGCGCCGACATTGTTATCCTTTCGGCGCCAAGTTAAAACCTTCCTCTTTTCCGAGGCATACTAATTTAAATTAACTTAATTTTAAAATCTGCTGTGATTGATTTTAGATTATTTTATTTTATATGTTTTTGTTGTATTATACTATGTGATTTTATTGTATTTCTTGTGTCCACCGCCCAGAGAGCTATTGCTAGTCGGGCGGTATAAAAGTCTAATAAATAATAATAATAATAATGTCCTGAACATCACACTGTTCAGTCCCAGGAGGTATATGTGGCCTGAAGGCTCATAAGGCTTTGCTGAAGCTAAAGAGGCCTGGGTCTGGTCAGTGGCTGGATTAGGAGCCACATGTGATCTACCTTTGGTTCCGTGATGGATGAAAGGTGGAATATAAATATAAATAGATAAATGTCATTGGATGATACTGCCCCCCCCAAATTCTGCATAAGGTCATAAGAGCCTGACTGCGGTTTAGGACCAAAGGGGACTGATCTAATCCAGCATATCCTGTTCTCACAGTGGCCAACCAGATGCCCCAAAGGAAACTCACAAAGCAGGATCTGAGCGCAACAGCACTGCAATGCCCCAGTTTCCAGAAACTGGTATCCGGAAGCATGCTGGCTCCAACCATGAGGCAGAGCACAGCCGTCACGAATAATAGCCGTGGATAGCCTCCTCCTCTTCCTCCATATATTTGTGCAAGCCTCTTTTAAAGCCGTCCAACTTGGTGGCCATCACCACCTCCCGCGGGCATGAATCCCATTATTTAATTCCGTACTGTGTGGTGAAGTCCTTCCTTTTGTCTGTCCTGAAGCCCCCCCTTACCTGGCACTCCTCTTGGTTGCTCCACAGGAATCAGGGGATGACGAATACAAAGGGGACCAGTCTGACAGCGACGACGAAGTGGATTCGGACTTTGACATCGATGAAGGGGATGAGCCCAGCAGCGATCAGGATGATGACGAGCCGAAAAGGAAGCGGAGAGTCGTCACCAAAGCCTACAAGGTACGTTTGAGATGGGCTGGGCAGAGATCGGCACTCCCGTGCCCTGCCGGAGCCCTGAATCCTGTCCTAGCAGGCTGACTTAGTGGGAGAGATGGGGAACGGGGCTGTCAGCCGGGAGCGACTGTAGGGGTTGTAGTTCTGAGGGTGTTGTCACCACCGCCGCCATCCAGCTCCTGTCCGCTGAGAAAATAGCCACAGGCTGGAAGCAGAGGGGATTCAAGATAGAGCTCTCCAGGAGGCTCAAGCTTTGAGCATTAGGATGAGCTCTGTGGGAGGGTCGCCGAAGCCCTTCCCAGCTTCTGTCATTTCACACTTTCCACAGGAGCCCCTGAAAAGCCTGAGGCCCAAGAAGCCAGACGCGCCTGCGAACAGCTCCCAAAAAGCGAGGGAGGAGAGGTTGGCACCAGCTGAGCTCCAGGATGACATGGGAGACAGTGAGTGCCCGTTTTGGGGGGAGCACACGTGCGATTTGAAGAGCCTCCATTCTTTTTAAAGCAGGGAAGGGGAGTCTTTTCCAGGCCGAGGGCCACATTCCCTCATGGACGACCTCCCAGGGGCCGCGTGCCAGTCAACGGTTTGTACACGCCTCTCTCTTTCAGTCCAGGCTAGCCGTTGTCTTAGTTCAAGGGCATGTTGTTGTTATTTTTTTAATGCATGGATCGCTTCTCAGAAGGCACTCCGAAGCGTTTGACAGTCATGTTCTAGCCAGGCAAGCACACTCGAGGAGGACAATGGAGCAGGACCCAGAGAGAAGAGGGTGTGGCCTGAACAGAAAGGTCTGCAGGGCTGCCTTCAGCCCCAGGACCTGACATTCCTCCTCATCCACGTTTTAAAGCCTTTACTTGAAGCTCGGTTTTTCCCCGCCCCATCCCGGTTCTTTCTTTTTCCTCCTTGCCCCCCGCCATCCAGGCCGCAAATACATGCGCCAGTCGACCACCGAACACACCAGGCAGACCTTCCTGCGGGTCCAGGAGCGCCAGGTGCAGTCGAAACGCAAGAAGGGGGCAGGCCCCAGCTACGACCGGCCGCTGACCCAGGAGGAGCTGCTGGAAGAGGCGAAGATAACAGAGGAGCTCAACCTACGCTCTCTGGGTGAGCGGTGAGGGCCTTGCGGGGGAGTCTAGCGAAGTTACTAGCCCATAGGAATGGTCCAGGAAATGGCTTCGCGGAGCAGGTAGCCTTGGGGAATGGGTTTATTTTGCAGCTTTTGTCAAGGCTCTCAGGAGCTTGGCTTCCTTTCTTTTTACGCAGAGACGTACGAGCGCTTGGAAGCAGACAAGAAGAGGCAGGTGCAAAAGAAGCGGAAATGTGCGGGGCCGACCATCCGCTACTACTCAGGGACCATGCCCCTTGTGTCCGACCTCGGCTTCAAGGAAGAGAACGTGGATGTCGAAGGGTAAGAGTTCCATCTTGGGATGGATCAAGCTGCACAAAGGAGTATGCAAATGTTACTAGCCCCTTAGAATTTTGTCAGAGGAGCCTGCCTTCCCACTCATATCCGTGCATGGACTATGTTGGTGGCCTGGAATAAGAGAGCCAGTTTGTTTTCTAGTTTACACAAACTGTTTGGCCTCCTGCAGGGGATTCTGCTTGCCAGAGGCGACTAGGCAAATGGTTATTCACAAGCCCAGAATCGATGCCTACACTGACTGACTGGCAGCAGCTTTCCAGGGCTTCAGGCAGGGAGTCTCTCCAACCCTACCTGGAGATGCCACTGGGGATTGAACCTGGGACCTTCTGCAAGCAAAGCAGATGTTCTGCCACTGAGCTACAGCCATTCCCCTAACTAAGACTGAATAATTTCAGTAGGTCTACTCTGAGTAGGACCAGCATTAGCCACAACTCAAGGTTTCCATCTTTTAGTTTGGACCAGGAGACGCAGCCCCTGCCTCCAGAGGCCGCACCAGCATCTTCTGCTCTGGCGGCAAAGTGCTCGCGGACCTTCATCACCTTCAGTGACGACGAGACCTTTGAGCGGTTATTTCCCAAACCCCGCCCCCCCAAGCTGCCCGTGAAGGAGATCTGCCCCGTCACCCACAAGGCCGCCATCTACCGCGACCCCATCACTGACATCCCGTACTCCAACATCCGGGCCTTCAAGATCATCCGCGAGGCCTACAAGAAGTACATCACAGCCCACGGCTTGCCCAATGCTGCCGCCACGGCCGCTCTTGGCCCGGGCCCCCCCATGGCCGACTCCGGCATCCGAGCCACCAGGCAGAAGATCATCATCAAGCAAAGCGTCCCAGCTACGTAGGCCATGAAACTCTTCCCCACTTCCTCGGTTGATGCCCTTTCCGTTTCTACAAAAAAGCTTTATTATTACTGTGAACCTAATAAAATCTTTAAAGTGGGAGAGCGGGGAACCTTTGGCCTCCATTTGTTGCCAAACTAGAACTCTCATTGGCCCCCGAAGGGAACGACCTGACTTTGAATATTGTGTGTATGTGTTTGCATGCATTTTTCTGGGGAGGGGCCCCGTCACTTTCATCAAGTTCTTAAATGGGGTCCATGACCCAAAACAAGGTTAAGATCTGCTGTAGAGTCTAGGTCAAGACTAAGGAATGTCTATGGGCCTCCAGATGTGGCTGGACTGCCGACTCCCATCATTATCCCTGACCTTTGGCCATACCGGCTGCTGGGTGAGATGAGAGTTGGAGTCCAACAGCATCCGGAGGGCCACAGAAGGTCCCCAAACCCTAAGTATTGGCTACAGCTTTCAAGGGTTTCAGGCAGGGAGTATTTTCCCAGCCTGGAGATGCCCTTGGGGATTGAATTTGTGGCCTTCTGCATGCAAAGCAGATGTTCTGCCACTGAGCTGTGACCCTTTCCCTAAAACTTAAGTAAGAGTCTAGTCCTTATGGTTCTGAGTAAAGGAGTGGTTTAAAGAGGAAGCTGCCTTATACTATTTAGCTTAGTGATAATAATGATAATAATAGCAAGAAACTTATTTTTGTTGTCTGCCTCTCACTTGGAACGCAGGTCCCGAGGTGGATTTCATAGATTTAAAAACACAACAACATACAAAGAGCCGTGCATAAATCCATGAGATCCTTTAAAACATCAGAACAAAGTGGTGAAAGTTTCACCAACGTAACGTAAGAAGAGCCTGCTGCATCCGACCAGTGGCCCATCTGGTCCAGCGTCCTGCTCTCACGGTGGCCAACCAGGTTTCCCAACGGGAAGCCTGAGGCGCTGCTGAGAAAGACCTTGCTCTGCTTAAGACACGGAGGCTGCCTTGTGCAGAGTCGGGCCACTGGTCTACTTAGCGTTGTTGATGCTGGCTGGCAGCGTCATCTCTAGTGCAATTGCCCGCTAGGGGGCCACATAACACCAGTTACCACAGCAACGCCGGCCTGCTCGGTGGTAGGCGGCCTTTCATGCCCATGTACCAGTAACTGTTACCAGCCACGCTCCCCCCCCAAATACTCCCAAAGCTACCTGCAGAATCCAGAGGCATAAAAGCAATGGATTAATCCGAGCCAGGCATCAGGCCCTGGAAGATGTGGAAGGGAACATCCCATTCCTGTGAACGTGAGCAGAGTGCTTTTTCTTGGCCGCAGAGCAAGCAGTCCTAACTGGGTTGCACCAGTGTGGAAAAGGCCCTTCTGCAAGCAATGGCAGAGACGTCTATGCATGCCCAGGAACACTCTCTGTACAGCAGCACACAGTAACAGAATCCAGAGATGACTTCCAAAATAAGGGCTCACGGTTGATTTGAATATCCGGAAGGCACTGATGATGATTGTATTCATTTATTTATTTCATTTTATACCCTGATTTTTTAAAAACATAGAAAGGTGCTTTATGTAAAATCAGCATAAAACAAAATGAGATAAAAACATAACAGCAGAAACAAGATGTTTGCCAAGGGTTGCAGGATCCTCCCACAGACGTTGTCCTAATGCTCAGGGCTTTAACCTGGTAGCTTACTGGAGGATTTTAAAATCCCCTGGTAACGGTGCCTCCCAAGGCCAAAATCTATTTTAATGTATATTATTATTAGACAGTAAAAGCATATTTAAAAGTATGTATAAAAACAGTTTAAAACAACAATAGTACATATACCAACGGGGTGATACAGATTTTAGCTGGCTTGCCGAAAAGGAAATAGAAAATATCTGTGTATTATCTGTGTATATATCTGTGCAATATATGCAGATCCAATAAAACAAAATGTCATAAAAACAGTGTAAAATAAATAAAAATGTGATTTTTTTCTCTGCAGGAAGGGACTGGGTGGGGTGGGGTGGCTGGCAGCAGCCCACTCAAAATTGCAATCCCTTCAGTT
Source organism: Rhineura floridana (assembly GCF_030035675.1). Taxonomy (NCBI): domain Eukaryota; kingdom Metazoa; phylum Chordata; class Lepidosauria; order Squamata; family Rhineuridae; genus Rhineura; species Rhineura floridana. The sequence continues at coordinate 12,500,585 of NC_084501.1, forward strand.
CAGATGAGGGGTTATCCTTTGTCATTCAGGTTGCCAACTTCTTTGACTGGACTCTGCTCCTTTGCGTTGGTCGCCAACGCTTGGAGCAAGGCCCTGCAGCTTTTGAAGCAGGCGGATCTGTTGCATGAGCAAACACTCGTATGGAACAGGATGGCAGAAAAACCTTTCTCTAGATACCCTTTTTTAAAAAAACCTCAGAAAACAGCCTGGCTAGGTGTTTCTCCTCCCCAAGCTGATTGGCAACCCTATCTAGCAGTGATTGAGGAGAAACTTTGGCTATGCTCAGAGGCACTGTTATGATGCTATCCCCCATACATAACTGAGGAGCAGTTTTCAAAATAAGCCAAGGTCTCCTTAATGTTTACACAGAGGGGTGGTCTATGAATGCCTAATATCAATAATGATAATAATAATAATAGTTTCTATCCTGACCCTCCTGAAGGAGCCCACGGTGGCAAGCTCATTAGCGATAAGAAACATTTTTTAAAAATTCTGAAACCAGTTAAAAATATTCGACCAGTGATTTCAGGGTTGCCAGGAACAATATTTTTCAACCTTTAAATGCCCAGGTAAACAGGAATGTTTAAAAATTCCCCCTGAAAGTCTATAATGGAGACAAGATGCATCTTGCTGGGAAGGACGTTCCATAAACGGGGAGCCATCGCCGAAAAGGCCTTGTCATGGCTTAATGCCAGCTTGACATCCCACAGTGGCAGAACCACCAGCAAGGCCTTGCCAACAAGGTCCGAGATGGCTGATACTGGGGAAGGTGCTCTTTTCGCTCCTTATAGATAACACCAACCCTCCATTTGGGCATGCAGTCTATCTCTGAATACCAGGTGTAGGCGGTGTGTGGGGGCAGACAGTGACAGAGGGCTGTTCCCTTCCTGCCCTGCCTGTGGGCTTCTCAGAGGCATTTGATTGGCCACTGAGGGAAGCAGGATGCGAGATCAACAGGGCTTCCTTTTGGTTCAAATGAAGGGGCGCCGCCACCACCACCACCATTAAGCCCAGAGTCTAAAGGTACTTAAATGAACACCTACACTCTTCCTAAATCCAACCCCTGGTTTTGCCTTTATGTTCCTCTTCTCGTCCCTTTTTCCTTTCGTGCCATGTCTCCCCCCCCCTTTTTTTAAAAGATTCTACACCTGAGGGCAAGGGCCGTATTTTTATATATATATATATATATATAAACTGATCTGGGCCCTTTCGGTCAAAGAGGGGCGTCTAAATGCATGCAAGAGGCGCAGCAGCACCGTCTCCCCCCGCCTGGGAAACCGGCCCTTTCGGTTGGCAGTTCTGCGCGGCGGCCGCTGGAGGTCTGCTGGGGGCCGTGTGATTGATAACGGAGCCTGCCGAGGGGCCCGCCCGGCTGCGAGGCTAAAATAATAAAATGCTGATCTCACGCAGTTCCCCGGCTGCCTCGCCCGCTCTCGCCGCTCGCCTGCCTGCCTGCCTGCCGGGTTCACGCCCAGCTCGGGGGGCACCGGGCAGAGGCCGACGCAGCCCGCCGAAGGTAAGCCCCCCCCATGCTTCCACCGCGCCCCCTCGCCCGGCTTTTGAAGGGTTTTAAGGCACAAGAGTGTGGACGGGGGAGAAGGGAGGACTGGCCACGGCGGGCGCGTCTTGGCCGGCTGCGTTTGGGCTGAGTCCCGCTGGGCTGGGGTGCGTAGGGTGGACTGGTGGTGGAGGAGAAGTGAACAGCTGCAACACACACACACACTTCTCCGGCTTCTCTCACACCCACACACATCCACCCACCCACACAATCCCTCTCTCTCACATACTCGCACGTAGATTTTTATTTCTTTATTTATTTGATTTATATCCCACCCAGGAGGAGCCCATATGTATATACACACACACACTCACACACACACACTACCCCATCTCTCTGCCTCTGTCACACACACACACATCCTCCCTCTCTCACACACTCTCTCGCACCCCATACCCATGCACACTCACTCACCCTCCCTTCCTCTCTCTCACACACACTCCTCCATCCGTCACACACTCACATATGTACACTCTCTCTCACCCACACCACCACCTCTCACAAGCACTCATACATATACACACACACACTGTCACACACATACAGTTCCCCCTCTTTCTCTCTGTCACACACACACACTCTTCTCCCCCCTCCCTCACACGCACAACACCCTCCCTCTCTCTCTCTCTCTCTCTCTCACACACACACACTTCTCCTGTCACACATATGTACACTCTCACCCACACCACCACCTCTCTCACCCGCCCTCATACATATACACACACACTCTGTCAGACACACTCCCCCTCCTCTCTCTCGCACACACACAGAGGTCCAGTTTGCACATGCAGCATATAAGGTGGTAGAATCCTGACGTGATAGCGAGAGTTGTACGGCTCCAGATGGTGCATGGGGAAATGCCATTTGCAAATGAAAAATGAAATAAAACGAATTTCTCTGCAAGTAGCTAAGTACTGCTCTGGTCAAGACGTCAGGAGCTGGGCCCTTTGACTGCTGTGCTTGCCTCAATACCTGAAGCAGGGGTCCTGCAACCGCCCCACCTACACTCTGAAGTGGTACAGTCCATTCTGCCACCGCAGGACTCTACCACCTAATTCTGTGGGAAGCAGTTCAGCAGGCCACAGCCATGCCCTAGGGGTGCAGGCATCCCAAAACTGGCCTGCCACTTGCTACCAGATATTTGGAGGGAGAGGGGAGGAAGGGTCTCAAGGAGAGCACTTTAAGGGGAGAGGACTAGTTTACGCTTTAACCCTTGATAGGGATGGTTAAAGGAGTGAAATTCAGACGGCAAGTGCCATTCCGTGACCCTCAAAATGGCTTGAGCCATCCTGGCACTTTCTCCAACAGAGGGGACATCCACAACACCGTACAGCCGAAAGCACACAGGAAGGACATTCTTTTCTCCAAAAGAATCTGGGGAATTGTACTTTTACCCCTCACAGAGCTACCAGTCTCAGAACGCTTCACCAGCTACAGATTCCTGGCCTCCTTTTCAGCAGAGGCAGCGCCAGGGGGAGTGACAGAGCAAAAAAAAAGGGAGTAGCAATTGATTAATGCCCCGCCCTGAGCATCTTGCAGTCTTCAGAGTTTTGACAGCAGAAAAGGCAGCGAAGGGAGGGAGAGGGTGAAGAAGGGATGGATTTTGGCAAGCCTAATGGGGGGGGGAAAGGCCAAAATGTTAAGCCGTGGAGAAGGTGGGCGATTAGGTCAGGAGGGTGTATAGCACAGGGCAGAACACTTGCCTTGCATGGAGAAGGTCCCAGGTTCAATCCCCATGGCATCTCCAGGTCGAGCTAGGAATGTCCCCTGCCTTGGGGAGCTGCTGCCAGTCAGTGTGGACAATACTGAGCTAGTTGGACCCCAATATAAGGCAGTTTCCTATGTTCCCATTGAAAGCGGACCTTTATTCAGCATGAGGACTGGAATCTTAAGGGAAAGGTCGTAACTCAGTGGCAGAGCAACTGCTTTGCACGCAGAAGGTCCCTGGGTTCGCTCTCCAATGGCATCTCTGGGTAGGGCAGGGAATATCCAGGCACCATCAAGACACCATCAAGCTAGATGGCGGACCCCAGGGTCTGATTTGGGAATAAAGGCAGCTTCCTCTGTTGACGGGGGTGGGGGGAAGTAAGGAGGGGGGGACTGCAGTGTGTTCTGGGAGGGAATTCCAGGCTGAAGCCAAGCCAGTTTTTTGGTAGTTGCTTAAAAGTTCTGGGGCACGGATGCGTCCTTGCCTATTTGCATACAGTCTGCAGGCACTAGTTACTAGGGATGGAAAGATCTGTCAGTTTCAGTCCTTCACTTTCTGGTTTTTCTAATCTTAAATTCAGTTCTCCACATTTCTGCAGCAATCTGTGATTTTTTTTTTAATTCTCCCGCCCCAACAGTAAAATAAATAAAATGTGGCCAAGTCCTTTTTTCACAAGTGGAATCAAAAAGAATTCTGTCTGTTAAATCACGACAGCAGTCGTCATTCTCTGATCTCTTGGAAGAGGAACTTTCTACCGACAATTTTAATGCTGAGTCGACCACAAGATTTGACCCTCTCCCTTCCAGCATCTCTTGTATACAACCAACAGGTTGCTGTTGGATGATCCAACTCTGGGGACCCTAGAGGTCCTTTTTATTGTGCATTCATGATGCTTTGTACTCATGATGCTATCAGGGCCCTTGCATGCAACCCCCCTTTCAATACAGTTTGCAAAAGTTCTGGGGCGGTCGCACAGCTTCATTTCTGATCAGTGCACATCACATAACTTCCTGCTGAAATCTTATAGCTTCTTCTATCACAAATGTTCCGGTTTATTTTTGTCCTGCTTGTGTTGTTGTGCTATAGCCCCTTTGGACAGCAATCACATGGTTGCACTGGGGAAGATCACAGAACAAGCTAAAGCAGAATAAATCCACCACTGATGCACTATTAACATGTTGCGGAATACACCTGCCATAAAACAGCGATCTGGAAGGGCCAGTAGTTTACTACCATTTCTCCCAGGAAAGGAGACTCTGAGAAAGATTCAGGAGTGGCATATAATTCTGTTGGTCCTCCAGACAGAAGGAAAAAAATGGCTACAGAGGCTTTTTTTAAAAAAGTGCCTCTTTCATCTTCCTCTAGTTGATTGAAGGGTATAGGGGACTTTTGGCAATGGAAAGTGGTAACTTAAAAGTGTTGGCAGGAACAGCGCAGGTATCAGAGAAAACACTTGACTAGCCAAGTGAAGAATATGGGAGTCAACCACAGTGCCTTGGAAAGATGTGTACTTGCATGCCCTCTTTCATACTCGATAAAATTGCCACTGTTCTTTTCCCTGCCACAGTGCCTCTGTCAGCTGGAGGGCTGTCGGCACTCTTGTTTATTTTCACGGCATCCCTCTGACAGGAGGGAAGCTTCACCAGTTGAATATCTGCCTGCTAGGCAACTGTTAGTAACGACAAGGAACTAGAAGGATGATCCAAGCTTCTCCTGTTGGCTCTCTTTCTGTTGTGTCACTTAGTGGAAAAATAAATATGGCCGACTGGCAAGGCGGCAGAAATTCAGCTGGTAAAGCTTTCTCACACAGATTTCATTCCTATCTGTTGGAAGTGCATAGAGAGGAGAAGGGCAATTTGACCCTCGGCTAACCCATTTTGGGGAAATAAATAAACCCATTTAGGTTAGACCTTCACAGAGAAGGCCTGGCTGAGTTCTCTGTCCTTATCTGTAACCACACAACCCTCTTTTCTTAGTACGAAGGTCTCCCTTACAAGTGGAATGCTGAAAGTGAACAAGAGCTCTTTTATTCCAGAATCCTGTTTCAGAAAGCAACTTATCTCTGGGGAAAAGTTAGAAGGTGAGAAGAGAAATCCATAGCATCTTTGATAATAGCTGACCTCCATTTGAGACTTTCATGGGCCAAGACTTCCTAGTTCTCGATGTTCATGTTACATTTTGTTGTTGTTGTTATGTGTCTCCAAGTCGACTATGTCTTGTGGCGACCCTATGAATCAGTGACCTCCAAGAGCATCTGTCATGAACCACCCTGTACAGATCTTGTAAGTTCTGTGGCTTCCTTTATTTTTTTAGATTCACTTTAAGAACATCTTTAAACCTCTTTTGCTGTCCACCGATACTCCGTTTTCCATCCTTAAGTTGGGAGTAAAGTAGCTGCTTTGGAAGATGGTGATCAGGCATTCGAACAACATGGCCAGTCCAGCGAAGTTGATGTTGAAGGATCATTGTTTCAACGCTGGTAGTCTTTGCTTCTTCCAAAATGCTAACATTAGTCCATCTGTCTTCCCAAGTAATTTGCAGAATTTTCCGGAGGCAGCATTGGTGGAATCTTTCAAGAAGTTGGGAGTGTAGTAAGTAATACTGAGCTAGATGGACCCAAATGATCTGGCTTGGTACAGTGAACATGTTTAAATCCTATATACAAGGAATATTCCTAAATCAAACCTTTATTCAGAAGTGTGAGGTCAGGAATCTTAATTTATTCTTAGGAGAAGGTCAGTTGCTCAGTCCAATGGTCTGACTTGGTACAAGGAACATATTTAAATCAGCTCTTTATTCAGAACCATGAGGACTAGAATCTTTATTTTTAGAGGATGGGGCGGAGCTTGGTGGGGAAGCACCTGCTCTGAATGGTTCCTTGTTCAGTCCCCAGCATCTCCAGGCATAGCCGGGGAGGGGGGTGGAAGGCTCTTGTCTCAAATTCTGGAGAGCCTCTGCCAGTCAGTGCCGACAATCCTGAGCTAGGCGGACCAAGGGTCTGACTCCAGATAAAGCAGCTTCCTCCGTTCCTAGATGAATACATTGAAGGGATCAAGAAAATTGCCATCAAAATGGTTCATTGAACCAGATCAAAAAGATAAAAACAGCAACAGTCAAACACACACACACCCTCAAAAATATATAAAAGGGCAATATGTACGTCAGACTTTGGAGTGCTCAGAGTGCTTACTATGTATTATTTCAGTCCAGTTTACAACAGCTTTGTAAGGTAGGCTGGGTTCATATCGTGATGGCGAGGGTGACAGCAGTCCAACACACTGGGGACCTTCCTAAGGATACCAGGGGCCAGCGCTGGCTCCGCCCTGGAGAATGGTAAGCAGATAGACCAGTTGGGCCACTTGATTTGTTCTTCCGGTTGCCGGACCTCAGAGCCTGTCTATATCAGTTGTTTATTCAGATTTAGCAGCCTCATTCCCAGCCGTTGCTCAAGAATTTTTTTAAAAAACCAAACCCGTGCAGCTTTGAAATCAGAGGTTAAACTCAGTGCTGCTTTGAAAGTTTCCATCCTCCATCTTGATTCAAAATGGCATCCAATTGTATCGAACAATCAACAAGAAACTTCTTCATCTCAGGAGCCATTGTGCAAAGTTTGGTGACAATCTCTGAAGAGGCGTCCAAACACTTAGCAAACAAGCAGGCAACTTTTCCAAAATATATAGCAGATGGTGCATATTCAAAACATGTTGCATGGATATACCACTTCAGACAGCAGAGTGGGGGTGAAATCGGGTCACCAGGTGCCCCTGTAAGCCAAAAGCCCATAATGGGTCAGAGGAAAAGGTGGCTTACCCTAGCCACCTTCCCAGTGTCCGTGGCATTTTTGACACGGGGAAATTAATTGAAGTCTGAAGTGGTACAGTCCTTTGGCGGGCTGTACCGGATGGTTGCTTTAAACCAGAAATAGGTAACCTGTTGTCCTACAGTTGGTGTTGGACCGCATCCTAGGAGGAAGGGCGGGATATACTTTTAATAAATAAATGAATGAACAGGATGGTTCACGACAGATGCCCTTGGAGGTCACTGATTCATAGGGTCGCCATAAGTCGTAATTTACTTGAAGGCATACAACAACAAAATAAATGAATAAATCTCCCATCCTCCTCCCAGACCAATTGGCCCTACTGGCGCCTTAGGAGCCCAGCCACATCTTCTGGAAGGTTATAGTTGTTCCTCAGGCCTGCTTTAAACCCTCAGAACAAGTCCTTGAAAATCAGATCCTGGCTAGGGACGGGCGAGAATTTCAATTCAGTTCGCATTTCAAGCCGAGTTTTATCAAAACCACGCTTTCCGAAACAATATCTGCCGCCCTGGGCTCCTGCTGGGAGGAAGGGTGGGATATAAAATCAAATAATAAATAAATAAATAGATTTGAGAACTGAAATGCAGCCATGCTTTCAAAGTTCACACTGATTCAAATTTTACAATGCAAACAAGGCTTGCACAGGTGCGTCTTACTTGTGCCCAAAAATAAATATGAGTGAAAATAACGTACAAAAATGGCATTAAATGGTGAGAAATTTGGGGAAATGTTCATGAGAGTCAAAGCTGCATCCAAAACCATTTAGTAAAGTTTATTAAAACTGAAATTGACAGATCTTTCCATCCCTAATGGGGTGGTGGCTTAAGACAGCTGTTTTGGGGGACTCATTCAGCACCCTCCCCCCTGCCAACCCACAAGTGTCTCGCAAATGCAGGGTTGCCCTTTACATGGGACAGAAAACTTAAGTGCGATGTGAAATGCTACAGCCACTCTCCTGTGGTGAATGGAAAGGGCGAACGCTGAAGCAAAATCTGGAGGCTCGTTTGCTTGTTAAACACTCGTTTGCTGTGGCCATAAATGCCTGCATTGATCTATTGGTCTGGATCGTTCAGTTAAGGCCACATTCACAGATTGAGAAGTGACCTGAATCGCCCGACTTGAATTAAACACACACACCAACTCGGATCTCCAAGAGTTTCAAAGCCAAGATATAAAATGGCCTGGAGGCTCTGCTGTTCAAAGAAGCCCAAGTCAACACACACGCATACATACAAGCTCCATGGTTTAATTTACATCAGGGTTCAGCCTTAATGGCGTTTCCCCCAAAAGCCAGGACTCAAACTTGGAACATACAACGTCAAAACAGATCCAACCACTTCTGCTATCGCAGCTTCTGGAAGAAGGTTGTTATAAAAAACAAGCCTCGTTTCAAAAAGAAACATCCCTTCCTGTGTAAGAGTAAAGAGAGACTGACACATCTGAGAAACACAGAAATAATTCTTTCCTCCCACACCCCAGTAGCTACATTTTTGTAATGGAGAAATGGAGCCAGATTCAGTCAAGTAAATAGTGATCAACTAACACACCTGCAGTATTCTTTAGTCAGGTGCCAGCCCTACTATGACTAATTTGTAGTGGTAGGAGGTTCCCAAGGCCAACATAGTTGAACTGTCAGAACAATAAAGAGGCAGGAAGTTCCACTGGTTGGTTCCAACAGCGCCCTCCTCGACCTGTGCAGATTTTACAATGGATTTTTAAGCGCTGTCTCCCAGCTTGGAGTTTCTCACTGGGCTCTCTCTTTCTCCTTCCCCCACAACCTCAGCTTCATCCTCCTTGTTCTACATCGCAAGGGAGGCGCCACCTGCGGATAAACGTCTGCCACCATGACGACTTCATATCTGAAAGAGTTAGAGAAGTATCGAGACATCGATGAAGACAAAATCTTGAAGGAACTGTCTCCGGAGGAGTTGGATCAGCTAGACCTGGAGCTGCAGGAAATGGATCCTGAAGTGAGCCTGGGGTGTGGCGTGGTGGGGGAGTGGAGGTGGGATGTGTGTCCGGGTACAGAGTGTGATTCTTTTTTGAGGGAGATGGAAGCCTGGCTGGTTAAAGATGGCATTAAGAGTGGGGGAGAAATTCAGTTCAGTTTGCGCGTAAAAGCAAAGTGAAGTTTGCACTTTCCAAAATAGTAAGCAAACTGAAAACACGTCCATCCTTCAGAATTCACACTTCTCTGAATTTTGCAGTGCGGTTTTGCAGCTGAGTAATGTGAATAAAATGATGCATTTACTAGGGCATCAGAATGCATCTAGTTGTTAAAAAAAAAGAAAAAAGGATTAGATCAGGGATTCCCAGACTGTGATCCATGGGCCACCAGTGGTCTGCAAGTTTCTTTCAGAGGGTCCACGACATGTTTTTGGATTTGTGGTTGGAGACGGGAGAAGGCGCACCCTTTGCATTCAGTATTCATACTGATTTTTAATTGTATTTAATTGCTTTTATTGCTTCGTTTGCATTTTATTATATTACAATTTGAATTCTGTGGCAGTGCAAATCTATGGAATTAAAATTGCTACAACAGGCAGAAAAACCATTAAGTGGTCTGCCAAGACCCTCAGCAATTTTCAGGAGGGTAATTAACTGAGTTTATATCCTGCCCTTCCTCCCAAAGGAGCCCGGGATGGGAAACATAAACAAAACAATTTAACACGAAAAAGAAAAGCATACTAAAACCAGTTAAAAAGTCCCCAAACACAATTACAGATCACAGAAAACGGGTTGCAAAAATGTGTATATAAGGCAAAGTTTGCATACCAAAATGTGTGTATTAGGAGAAATTCAAAGCAAAATGCTGGTGCGTTTTCATGAGGACTTTAAAATAAGAAATAATTCACAAACTAATGTGGGGAACTGTATTTAAGATTAGAAAAATGAAAAACCAAAACTGACAGATTTGCCCATCCGTAAATGGTCCGGAAGCAAAATCCCACATCATATTGGTAGCCTTTCTGAATCTAGAAATGTTGAAACTCAGCTTTGTCAGGGACAACAAGTGGGACTGCAACAAAATGTTGCTGCATGAAGCAATCCTGCTCAGGGCTCCAGCCAGCCACACCTTCTTTCAGGGTACTCCATTCCACACACTCTCTCGGCTTTCCATTTTTGTGCCCTGCAACAACGGGGCCAAACTGTGGCCACTGAGCATGCTTAGACTTCCTCGTAGGACCATTTTGAGGAGGGGGAATTCCGTCTTAAGTCCCCACTCTTTTTTTGTACTCTGGAAAATATTGGGGTCCCCCCAAAGCAAGATCTTTGTGCATGGATGGTTTGGGTTGCATAAGCATCTACATTTTTGCTTAATGTTTCATCGCGTAAGTCTTGGGGATGATGACTTTTTATTGCTATGGTAGGAATTGCCCCTATTTTAAAAGGCATGATTGCTGGGTAATCAGTTTACCGGGTTAATTCTGTTTGATTCTTCCACCGACATCTCTAGTTGACACCCATCTCCAGAGTGGTGATTTGTTGCAGTAAATTCTACGTGTTCCTCCTCCCTTCCTCTGCCACGATGTTGAATCTGTGACTCTCTTAACAGCATACATGACTGGGAAGGCTGTGGGGTGGAATCAAGTTCAGAGAATAGGAATTTGAATTTTTGCACGTACATTCAGATTAGGAACATTTGTTTGGGGATCAAGAGGGTCTGAGTGGCAAGGCTTCTAAGTATTTATATAATAATAATAATAATAATAATAATAATAATAATAATAATAATAATAATAATAATGGTAAAGGTGTCCCCGCACTTGTAGTGCGAGTCGTTTCCGACTCTTAGGGTGACGTCTTGCGACGTTGACTAGGCAGACCGTATATATGGGGTGGGACTGCCAGTTCCTTCCCCGGCCTTTCTTTACCCCCCAACGTATGCCGGGTACTCATTTTACCAACCACGGATGGATGGAAGGCTGAGTGGACCTCCACCCCTTTTACCGGAGATTCGACTTCCTCCTTCCATTGGAATCGAACTCCGGCCGTGAGCAGAGCTTCGGCTGCGTTACTGCCGCTTACCACTCTGCGCCACGGAGGATCTTTGAAATAATAATAATAATAATAATAATAATAATAATAAATTCTTCCTGCCCTTATTCCAAAGGAGCACAGTTATATTCCGACATCTTGGCAGTAAGTATGGAAGAAACATAAGGTTGCTCCCATTTTTCTGGAAGGTCTCTTCTGCCTTTGACAACTGCACGGCAGGCAAACATTGAACAGGTGAAGCCTAACAGGGAGATATGGCAAAGTCTGAAGCTTTGCCTGTTTTATTATTTATTTTATTATTATTTATTTATTGAATTTTTATACCGCCCCACTAGCATAGCTCTCTGGGCGGTGTACAACCATTACAATAAATACAATAGAATCACACAGAACAATACAAAAAATATAAATGCAAATCCACAATCTAAAACCAATTAAAACATGTTTAAGAAAAGCTAAAATGCCTGATAAAATAGGACGGTTTTGACTTGGCGCCGAAAGGATAGCAATGTCGGCGCCAAGCACACTTCTTCGGGAAGACTATTCCACAGTTCGGGGGCCACCACTGAGAAGGCCCTAGTTCTTGTTACCATCCTCCGAGCCTCTCTATGAGTCGGAACTCGGAGGAGGGCCTTGATGTTGAACGTAGTGTACGGGCAGGTTCATATCGGGAGAGGCGTTCCGAAAGGTATTGTGGTCCCGCGCTGTATAAGGCTTTATAGGTTAAAACCAACACTTTGAATCTGGCCCAGAAGCATATAGGTAGCCAGTGCAAGCGGGCCAGAACAGGTGTTATGTGTTCAGACTGCCTGGTCCTCGTTATTACTCTGGCCGCCGCATTTTGCACCAGCTGTAGCTTCCGAACCGTCTTCAAAGGCAGCCCTACGTAGAGCGCATTGCAGTAGTCCAATCGAGAGGTTACTAGAGCATGAACAACTGAGGTGAGATCTTCTCTGTCCAGATAGGGACAAACTGTTGAGTTTATTTATGATGGCTGGAAATTCCCTGCTCTGATACAGCCGGAGCCCCTAAGGGAAGCAGGAGGTGCAAGGCTGCTCCCATCACTCGCTCACTCTGATTTTGCTCTGCCTTGTAGAATGTGATGCTTCCGGCGGGGTACCGGCAACGAGACCAGACCAAGAAGAGCCCCACAGGGCCTCTGGATCGAGACGCCCTCATGCAACACCTGGAGAAGCAGGCACTGGAAGTGAAGGAGCGGGAAGACCTTGTGCCCTTCACTGGAGAGAAGAAAGGTAACTTGCCAAACTCATTACATCCTGGCGTCATTTCTGGAGGCAGTGATTTGGAGGGTGGGGGTTGCCAACTGTTCAGTGGGACCCTGTGGCTGTGCCATTGGCAGCAGCTGGATGTACAAACATGCTGCGCAAAGCACCACCCACTACGTTAAGCTGTATTTGAAGGCAAAGCAGCAGCCTATTTAAAAAAAAAAAATTAAAAGGTGCCAGCTGGCACCTCTAAAACCCAGGCCTAAGTTTCAGTGAGCTGCTGGGATTGCATGGGCTTAATGCCTCAGAGCACTCTCTGCTTGGTGGGTTATATGAAGCATCTGGATTGGCTAGGCCTGATATAAATAACAGAAGCCTGTCTGTCTGTTTGGTCAACTGAGCTGTATTTTCTTTCTTCTGCGCTTCAAAGCCCCGGCCTAGTCTCAACTCCTAACACCTCTCTCCCAACAGAAATGTTGTTTTGCTTGTTCTTTGTGCCCCTGCACTGCTCACCTGCCTCTCTCCATCATCTGCTCCATCGATTCTAGCTTTCTTTTGAGTGGGAGCAGGAAAGTAAGGCTCACAGCCCTATGGAGACATTTGCCTTATTCAGAAGTCACATCAAACCATGGTTTGGTGTGATACTGGTTTGACAAAGCATGCTTTGCAGTTGCCCCCAGAAACCATGGTTTGCCAGTCTCCAAAACATCCACTGCCTATGTTTCACCGTGATGTCTGAACTGAGAAACTGTTTTTTGCAGTCGGCTCCAGGAACCATGGCTTGCTAGGTCTGGGCTTGTACTAACTATGGGTGACTGTGATATCTGAATTAACAAGCCATGTTTTGCAATAGTCAGGTGAACGAGGTTCAGAAACCATGGTTTGTGCTAAATCTGGTCAAGAGACCAGAGCGACAACTAACGCTCCGCCTCCGGAGGCTCCTGCACCATCAAAATGAGAGTAAACACATCAACCTGAACTCTGAGGTGCTGGAAAACAAAAGCAGCCAAGCAGCCATAAACTGTGGTTTGAAGACCAAACCAATAGATTTGTTCTAAACTATGGTTAGCGCACAAACTGTGCCGTGGTGTGATCTACGAACTATCATGGTCTTGAAAGCTTGCTCCTTATTTTGTGACTTTTTGGTTGGCTGAATACAGGCATTGCCCTAATAAGGATTTTGGAATTACTGTTTGGGATATCCTTAAAAAAATTAAACCAGGTACTGGCATGAGTTTTATCAGTGGTTCCAGAAACACAGCTGCCAATTTGATTGGGGCAAGAGATGTTGGAAGCATGTGCAGACAGACATACAGCACCCCAGTAGGTGTTCTCTCCCAGCACAGAGTCAGGCAAAAACTGCTTCTGGGCGTTGCCAGAATCCCACTCTGCGTGCAAGCCCAGAATTGGGATGGGATTGAGAGTAAGGGTTATATTTAGCTCAGCCGGGAGCACGGTGAGGATTCAAAATAGCCCGGTGTGTAGCTCAGATGTCCTGACCCATTAAAGGTTCCTAATTGCTCTTGGTAAAGGCTTGCAGCATCTTTTTGAGTCATCACTCAACACACCTGAAAAATCAGATTTGCAGTCCTATCTGATGCACATCAGGCTCTGAGGTTAATTGGGATTTCCTCCTGAGTAGATGAGTACGCCCTTGCCCTACACCCGAACACAAACTTTTAAATACTGTATAATTTAACTCAGCATTTAAAAGGTTAAATGCTGAGGAACCCCACTCCAACGATAGTAAATAGCTAGGAAGGCTAGGCCAATCCTTTCAAATCAGCTGCTGGGCCTCTATTTCAGAGCCCCCCTGAATTCCACCTCTGGAGGTACCCTTCCTGGATATTTTGCAGCATAACAGACAGTCACGTTGAATATTTCTTTAGCCGATTCTGTGCTGGAGAGGCAATGACCAGAGATGCTGAGTGCCCCTGATAAGGAGCAACAGGTGCACCAGGACAGCGAACTGGAAGATAGGAGGGGGGGACTGTTTCAAGCTTGCCCTGTTCACTTCTCCTCTTGCTCTGAAGTTCCCACGCTAATTTATTTCTCTCTGTGCTGAAATGAAAGAAGGATCCTGGGGCCGAGAGACGTTATAAAGGGCAGCTTCAACTCTCCCTTTCCCCAGTCTCATTCAAGCTGAAAACCCTGAGATTTCCCAAAAGTTCACCATCTCCATGGCTTCTTTCCTCTCTCACTTTTCCGTTCATTTTTTAAAACATTAGAAAACCATTGTTTTCCATGTGAAATAGGCAAGAAATACAATCAGTAGTTATAACGCGCGCCTTAACATTTCTAACTGCGCCATCGAGTCATCACACAGTCGCCTTGATCCAATCCGAGGCATCACAGTCTCTTCCTAGCGTTATTGAATCACCACTGCTATTTTTATACTTCAGTACTGGAAAAACTTGTTTCAACGTTTCTACATTTCTTATCTTCTTTATCCCCCCCTTCTCTTAATCTCACAAATAATCTAGTGTGAAGCTGCTCATAGCAACTCAATGCTTAAATTCTCACATTTTAATAGATGCCATCTCTTCTTCTGGTACTGAGCAATTAAGCATCTGACTGCTATTAAGAAATCCCTTGTTTCCTCTCTGTAACCAAATTGCTCTGTTTTGGGGGCATGGCAGAAGGGTTAAATCTGGGCCGCATGAAATGGAACTGTCTGGTGTGACTGCTTTGGAATCCCAGCTACTTTAAAGTTAGATTTAAAAAGCAAACAAAACCAGCAACAAAACAAAGGCTGCAAGTTTCTAGATCTGATTGTGTTGGAGAAGTCAGTCCCAAACTAGTGTAGAGAGAACTGCTGGTGTGCCATGGGAAATAAAGAACTGAAATAATTAGAGGGTCCTGTGTACCCACAGAGGGGGCAGCTTGTTGAAACCCTGCACGAGTTACTGCCCTGAGGCCTCTGCTGTGGATTGGCAGTTGTGCTACATCTTTGGGAATGGATCATTCAGTCACCTCTGATACAATGAAGCTGTCTTCATAAGAGGTTGCCTGCCTGACTTCTGTCTCAGTCACTGCTCTGGCCTGGCCTTTTCCCAATCAGGGAGCCCACATTGAACAGAGACTCATGCAGAAACTAGGGGCAGAGGAGAAATGCAGGCTAGTTCACAGTTTAATGTGAACCTAACGAATTCAGACTTCCTGAAACAGGACAAGAACCAAGATGCAGCCATCCTTTGCAGTTTGCATTTCTCAAACTTTTGCAGTGCAGTTCTCTAAACAAAAAAGGATGTGTACAGATTAGAAATGTGTAAATGGGGGGCGGGGGAAGATGAGCATGAAAATGCATATATTAGTGAAAATCAAATACTAAGTGCGTTATATTAGGGGAAAAGGCTTGGAAAAATATGTATATTAAACGGCATTAACATTCGCATATTAAGAGAAACACCAACAAATCTTCTCGGACTTTTAAAAAAATTCCAAAGTGATGCAGAAATGAAGCAAACTGAGTTTAAGTTCGGCAAAATGAGAAACCTATGATTGATGGGGCCCGTCCCTAACAAAAACTTCCAGAGAGTCGGGGGAGAGTTCCAGGTATCAATTTTCACACCCACTTTATTCTTATAAGCACATCGATCTTTCACATACATACTGGGAAAAGGTCTTTTCTGGTGTGAGAATGGAGTGGGCCCCTACGTTTATCATTCAAAAAAAAAAAAAAGGTTCCTCAGATATTGGACTGTTTGGGAAGACCTGAAAGAGAGAGAGAGAGAGAGAGAGAGAGAGAGAGAGAGAGAGAGAGAGAGTGTGTGTGTGTGTGAGAGAGAGAGAGAGAGAGAACCCACAGAATATTATTATTGCTGGGAGTAAAGCACCAATGCTTGTAACAAGTAAACTGAACCAGTGAGGGGGAGATAGACAGAAAGGCAACCTATTCTTCCATCACTGATTCTATCTTTAGTAACTACTTGTTTGTTTATTCTCAGGCTTTACTTCCTTCCTCTTCTTTTCTTTGCTAGTTAGAGATAGAGCCTTTGGGTGCAAGCTGCATGGCTCTACAATGACCACTTGCATCCCTGTGGTCAGAATGGCTTACTTTCCCAGTAGTAATAAACCTTAAGTTTCTTTATTCTTTCAACCAACGGCATCAGTGCGCATGCTTCCCTTGATGCACTCCCACACCTGCCATCATCCATGATGGCGGTGGGGGTGTCAACCCCTTAGGGATGCCCCAGCTGCCATCTTGGGTGATGGCAAGCATGCACACACATCGTGTGGGGCATGCACACCGACACGCTAATACAACAGACGGGAAGCAGGCAGGCTTATTAAGCCTGCACTGCCTGTAAGAGGCGTGTGTGCCTGGGAGCTCGTACACCGCAATTTGCTCCACCCTAAGGACCAACCTGGCCGTGCGCTGGTGCCAGGCCTGTGAGCCATGCATCTGAGCCATGGGAGACTACTAACAGAGTCTACCCCCCAAGATCGCAGGGATATAAGGAATCAAGTGATCCTTAAGGTATCCTGGACCCTAGTTACTAAAGGCTTTGTAAATTAATACAAAAACCTTGAACTTGTCCCAGTAACATTATGCCATGTCTGGCCGGATTTCACAACAGGGAAAAACAATGGAGGCTTTAACCTAGAAAAAAAAAGTCTTTAAAAAACTGCATCACCCGACCCTTTGATTTCCCAGGCGTGCTTTGCTTTTCCACTTTTAATGCTGTTCATTCCCCTGTGCCCCCCAACACCAGGAAAACCTTTTGTTCCGAAGAATCCCAAGAGAGAAATCCCGAAAGAGGAGCAGATCACCTTGGAACCTGAACTGGAAGAGGCCTTAGCAAACGCCACCGACGCAGAGATGTGCGACCTTGCAGGTGAAAAGGGTGTGCGCGGCAGGGAGAAAGTGAGATGCACCGCTTTGGGGGATGCGGACCACAGCGGGGTGCATTGGACCCCAGTGGCGATTTACACCCGGGGGGGGGGAGAAGGAAGCCCTCCATGCAATCCTCCTGTCTTTTCAACTACATTTATTTCACGTTATTCATTTTACGTTTGTTTTTCACTCCCACTTCTGTATTGAATCTTGATGAAGGGCAGTTAAGGAACACTGTACATCAACTAAAAAAGAAGTGCATAAATATAAGGGCATCCTATCCAGGCAGGCCCTCAGGGTTGTATACACTGTTAGCCCTGCCCACTGACATTAATGAATGTGACTCCCTTGAGTCCATTATTTTTGGCGCCCTCTCAAGCCGCTGACTTAGATATCACTCAGGAGGGCTCCATAGAGCCTCCATGTTCAGAAGCAGTATGCTTGGGAAAGGCCATAGCTCAGTGGGTAGAGCACCTGCTTTGCATGCAGAAGGTCTCGGGTCCAATCCCCAACGGCATCTCCAGGTAAGGCTTGGGACAGACTTCTGTCTGAAACCCTGGAGAGCTGCTGCCGGCTCATTGTAGACAATACTGAGCCAGATGGAGCAAGAGTCTAACTCGGTGAAAGGCAGCTTCATGTTTGGGATGATGCAAGCGTGAAGATTGCTTCTCATTTTAAGTTTGGGGGTCAACCAGAACTATCTGAATTTTGGGACATAACTGCCCCTCCACAAACATTTCTGGGCAGTGGGGGGACGTTGTTCTAGCCAGCCCAGGAGAATCCTGGCGCCCTGCATTGCAAAAAAAGCAGGTGAGTGAGCGTTGGGTCGCCCATGTTGGCAGCGAGCGTCTGTGGGGAGAGACCTGTGATGTCACCTCCTTGCCAAAGCC
This sequence comes from Rhineura floridana, assembly GCF_030035675.1. NCBI lineage: Eukaryota > Metazoa > Chordata > Lepidosauria > Squamata > Rhineuridae > Rhineura > Rhineura floridana. The sequence goes on from NC_084501.1 coordinate 12,518,623, forward strand.
CCGTGTATTTTTATTGCCCCCCTGACTCACCGTGAGGCGATAGGGCAAGAGTGCCCGTAGTGTCCGATTTTAGCCTCTGTGTGGCGCTCTGCCAGATCGGTGCTCTCCTTGCTGCAGAGTTTTGGGAATCAGAGCTGGGTGCGGCTCTGATGAGCCAGCACAGAAATGTCCCCCCCCAACTCTGCCTCTGGTGAGGGCTCTCCAAACATTCCAGTCCCCATAAGAATGGATTTCCAAGGAGGATTTTAAAACGAGACTCGTGTTGCCTACAGAAAAAGACATTGGGGGCGAAATAGGTGCAGAAGCCTCCCTCTGCCAGACACAGGGCTGGTGCCAAAGGTTGGAATGATCGGGCGCCTGCCAAAGGCCCACACCCTGGGGAGGGCACACTGACAAAATGCCCCCTGCCCTTTGGGCCTGCTCCTTCTCTCCACCATTGCAACCTGGTTGTTCATCCTCTCGAGTGGGGATGGGGAGAAATTCGATTCAGTTTGCTTTTAAAGGAAAACCGACCCTCATTCGCACTTTCCAAAACATACGTGAGAACCGTCTTTCGAAATGCACATTTCTTAGGATTTTGTATTGCATCTCTCCCGCCCAGTAATGCGTACAAAATTGCGTGTGCTGCAATAAAGCGTGCATTAAAGCACATCTATCACAGGCAAAATTGCTCTGCAAAACTGTGTATATTGGGCATGACTGTATACATGTTCATATTAGGAAAAATAGGCTCTAAAATGCTGCTGCTGCTGATAATTGAATTTATAGCCCACCTTTTCTCCCAAAGAAGCCCAGGGTGGCAACACACCAACAAAACAATTTAACAACAAAAAGAAAAGCATTCTAAAAACAGTTTAACATATTCTAAAAAAACGGTTACAGTTAAAAACATTCTAAAACACAGTAACAACTAAAAACTGGGCCAAGGGGAGCAATCAGGAGAGGAGTGAGCCTCAGCGCTGTAAGCAGCTCCTTTCACATGGCTGTCAACTTAACAAAAAAACAACACCACTGGCTAGTTCCTTTCTGCTTTCTTGCAGCTATCCTGGGCATGTACACCCTCATGAGCAACAAACAGTATTACGATGCCATCTGCAGCGGCAACATCACAAACACGGAAGGCATAAACAGTGAGTGATCCCTGATCTGTGTCTCGCGGACAGGGGGACGGTTGGCCAAGTGCACCGCAAGGGTGGGGGACCTTTCTCAGCCCGAGGGCCACATTCCCTCACAGGGAACCTTCTGGGGGCCGCATGCCAGGGGTGGGCGAGGCCAGAAGCAAAAGTGAGTGGACCAATGGATGTGACTTGTGCAGTGATGTGCCCACATCTCTCCACTCTCCAGCCAGGCAAGTAAGAGTCATTATCCGGGTCCATGGGCGCGGTCCAGCCAGGTAGAAGCACTCAAAGGAGGCTGGAAAGCAGGACCAGCAAACGTTGTGGCCTAGAGAAGGGGGGCGTGGCCTAGGGAGAGTCCCCTGGGACTGAGGTTATGCACTTGCTTGTGATATAGGACACTCTTTCTCTGTCCTGGCATCTCGCCGTCTCCCTCTCTCAGGTGTCGTACAGCCTGATAAATACAAGCCAGTCCCAGATGAGCCCCCCAACCCCACCAATGTGGAGGAGACCTTGGCGAAAATCCAGAGCAACAACAAGGATCTCGAGGAGGTGAACCTTAATAACATTAAGGTCAGTGCCGTTGATTCGCAGGAGGACACACCAGAGGCTTAGCTGGTAACGGATGAAACAGCCCCCACTGCAGAGTCCGTCGCCAGGTGGAAGGGAGCATGCTTTGGATGAGTAGCTGTGAGCAAGCCCATCCAGTTGTTGTTTTCAAAGCACCACTGCCTTATACCGACTCTTTCGGGTGGGTGGGGAACGGGCTTTAAATTTACGGCATGGCTGCAGCCTAAGAAACACAACTGTCTCTCTTTGTTATTCATTAATTTATTTACGAAAAAACAGCTGAAAAAAGTTTTTGGAAAAATACAAAAGCAGCAACTAAAAATATGTTTTTTAAAAAAAGAATACAGAACGAACACCTAAAGCCAGAGACCTTTTCACCCACCTGGAAAAGCTCATCGAAACAAACCCAACAAAATCTCCTATAGTTTCTGGAAAGGACAGATTGCAGGCACCTGCCCTATCTCAACAGGGGTGCTGTTCTACAAAACAGGGGCAGCCACAGTGAAAGCCCTGCTCTGAGTTACTGGAGAGAGAGGGCTTCTGATATTTTTAGGGACTTGAAGGAGAAATTCTCCGGCAGATCCTACTGGGTGTCTCTTCCTTCCGACAGGACATTCCGATTCAGACGCTGAAAGAAATTTGCGAAGCCATGAAAAGCAACACCCAAGTGAAGAAGCTTAGCCTGGTGGCGACCCGGAGTAATGACCCAGTGGCGCACGTAAGCATTGGGGGTGCTCCTCCTCTGAAAAACATCCCCCCCCCGCTCCCTCCAGGACTTGTTACAGTTCTGGAACTTTGGCTGGGGGCTGAACTCTGTCAAGGAGCCAGCAAATGAGGACGGATGCTGGGAATAGAGACAAGCTGGTTGGATGGAGTGAAGAAGGGCCTTCACGGATTGAGTATCTGTGGTTGTCTGCGGAGCCTTCCGGACTAGGGTTGACCTAGCTTGGAAGGACTTATGTAGGGTTTGTAGTCAACCAAAGATTGGGGGGAGGGATAGAACCAGAATGGAAGTTGGCCCCTGTTTTAGTCCCTCTTAGGACAGGGTTATGGAACCTGTGGCCCTAGATGTTGCTGGACTACAACTCCCGTCAGCCCCAACCAGCTTGGACAATGCTCAGGGATGATGGGAATTGTAGTACATCACCTGGAGGACCACAGGTTCTCCATCCCTGCTTTAAAAGTTGGGGGAGTCCGTATCTTAAAACCATGCCAATGGGCAGCATTAATGATTACAAGCCAAGGTATTACAAGACCAGGAGCGAGGACCCTGTTGACCTCTGGTTGTTGCTGGACTCTAACTAGGGATGTTGCAGAATTCCGTTGAAAACTGGAACGGGAGCCAAAATTCCCACAATTCGTATGTTCACCAGAGATCAGGAGCAAAAATCAAGCAAGCGAATACGAGTGGTGTTCGCTGTTGTTGGTTGCCTCTCCCTCCAACACTGTGTAAATAATTACAGTATTTGCTGCATTGTTTTTGATGGTTCCCTTACATTGAAATGCATTGAAATTAATTACGTAATTAATTGCGTAAGTTTTGGGCCATCATGACAGGAATAACGTAGGTTATAGAAGAAGCTGAACTGTAGTGGAATGGGAACAGTGTTGATTGTGACAAACTCAGGACAGGGTGGAAATTGCTGCCTCCTTAAATCCAGCTCCCATAATCATCTCTGACCATTGGCCAAGCTGGCTGCCAGGGATACTGGGAGTTTGAGTCCAACAATATCTGCTTGCACCATGTTGCCTGTCTCTGCTTTAGTGTGTAGATCAGGAACGGGGAGCATCTGTGACCCTCCAGATATTGCTGGATGCCCAACTGCTATCATAATCTCTGACAGCTGGCCAGTTGTTCCCCATCCCTGCCCATAGGCCAGCCCTGACAGACTGAGAGAGTTCCTGAAGGCCCCTATTTTCCCCTAGGCTGTGGCGGAGATGCTAAAGGAGAACAAGACCCTCCAGAGCCTCAATATTGAATCCAACTTCATCACCAGCGCTGGGATGATGGAAGTAATTAAAGCCATGAAGGCAAACACCACGCTGACGGAACTCAAGGTGGACAACCAGGTTAGGTGGCTTCAATTTTTTTGTTTTTGTGCATGCTCAGAGTCCCTTTCACCTTCTGTGTAGTGCCCTGTGAGGTTGCTCCGCTTCTCTCTCTGCTCTGCAGCTGATGGTTGGTTTGCCGCTAGGTGACAGTTGAGGGATTGTGTGCCCTCTGAACATGCTCTGGCACATATATGTTTTCTCTAGATTCAGCCCACAACATCCTCATGTCTCCCCACAAACCCAATGGCATTGTTTAAAATCTAAGCGGTACTACACGGCTTCTCTTTGCGTCCATCACATTTATTTGCATGCTCTCTCTCTTTTCTCCCCACAGTGCCAGCGATTGGGAGACTCGGTGGAGATGGAGATGGCCACCATGTTGGAAAACTGCCCCTCCATAATCCGCTTTGGGTATCACTTCACACAGCAAGGACCAAGAGCCAGAGCCTCCATCGCGATAACCAAGAACAACGAATTGCGTAAGTGCCTTGCAGGGCCTCTCCTAATCCCTGAATGGGCAATCAGGCAGCCATTTTTTTGGGGGGGGGTGTTATTCAGCGTCACAGTCACAGCTGGCAATAACGGGGCTGGGTGTGTGCAGGAAATCTTGGGGCATGACCCCAGCAAAGGGTGAACTGCAAACCTATATGGCCGGCTTCCCAGGTTCTCATGTTTACTCATCTTTCCTTTGCAGGCCGCAAGCAGAAGAAAACATAATGACCCACACCGCCAGAGAATCCAGTGCCCTTAAGTTTCCCCCTGTGCCTCTAAACAACCCTTGAAGCTCCGTCTGTCTCTCAGAGGCAGAGCTTGTCAACAGCCAGAGTCTTTGTCTTATTTTAAGAAAAGAATCCTTGGAGAGATCTCCCCTGCTGTTCCCCTTCACCTCGGTGACTGATGCCGTACCCCTTTCTTGCAATCTCAGGTTCTGTCTTCCTCCGAATCCGTGTGCCCCGTCTTTTGATTACCTCTGTAAATAAAAGAGATCTCAGAGAGAGTCCCCCCCCCACTTCTGAACTGCCTTTGTTCTTGGCTGTGGACCAAAGGCAGTTGTACTCTTCATATCTCTCCTGAATGAGCTATCGTTATTAAATGATTCGGCACTAACTCGCTGATCAAACGCTGGATATGTATATATCTCAAAGGTCTCGGGTAGCTAATTTGTAACGGTTAGGAGAATGAGGGAGTCTGGCGCTTTCCAATATTGCTGCTAACAATAATGGGTGGTATCCAGCCTTACTCAGAGTAGACCCATTTTAATGGACATGACCACCTTAGGTTCATTAATTTCAGTGGGTCCACTCTGAGTAAACCTTAGTTGGTCACAACTAGGGATGGAAAGATGTGTCAGTTTTGGTGCTCTCCGCTTTTCATTTTTCCAATCTTAGATTTGGTTCTCCACATTTCTGCAGATTTTTTTTTTTTTTTTAAGAAAAAATTTCATGGAAATTCTCCAGCATTTTAGTGAGAGTTTCTCCTACTAAACACATTTTTGCCTGCAGTTTTGACTAATGTACACATTTTTGCAAGCATTTTCTCCTAATATAATCATTTCTTGTATGTCATTTCACTTATATTCGTTCTTACGCACACTTTCCCCTACTATATGCATTTTTGCAAACATTGCTTAGTTGGAGAACTGCATTGCAAAATTCAGATAAGTGCAAATTTCATTGCAAGGTGCAAATATTATTTCAGAAAATGCAAATTTGGCTTTAAATGTGAACTGTCTCGAATTTGTCCCCCATCTCTAGATACAACCCAATAATAATGAGTTGTATCCAAATAACGTCTACTCAGAGTAGGCCCATTGAAATTAATGAGGCTTAGGATATGAACCCACAAGCAACAGTTCCTAAAACAGAGAACCTCCAGCCCGTGGGCCCAGCTGAAGTCCCAATATGCCCCACAAGGCACTAGCGCACAAGTCAGGTGGCAGCCTCCCTTTATGAGGCAGATGAGTTTTCTAAGTTTAATTTATCCTGGTCTAGAAGCATCAGAATATTTTGGAGGTGGTCCACAGGGCAGACTCGTCTAAAAAACCCGGGAAGTCTGTGGGTGTCCACGTTGATGAAATCTAGGTCATTTATCCTGCCCTTCTACTACAAAAAAGGGGAAATTTGGGAGAAGTCTGAGGTAAACATAAGAAGGAAAGAACATAAGAAGGAAAGAACATAAGAAGAAGGCTTGGCAACCTGCCAATCCCCTCTTCACAAAAGTCGGCTAACAATGGCCTCGCGCTCCTGTCAGCGAATGTCTGTCCTCAGATGCCACGTGGGGTGGGAAAACCAGGATCTCAGAAGATGTTCCTCTAAAATGTCATTCTGGCAGTTTTAAAAGGCTGGGTGAAGAACAAAGAGATTTTAAAATTATTATTATTTAAAAACTCTTGTGGAAACAAAACTTCAAACAAGCCCTAGTGCCAGAAGGCTCAAATTCAAACTTTCCCCCTTGGTGTCAGTCATGTACGTGAAAACATGGAAACTGAGGGCACCCATTTGAGCCTTGGGAATCAACAAACACTCTTATTTTGACAACGGCGACTGCTAGAGAGCCCGCCACAGGCCAAAAGGATGACTGTTTTTATGGGTGCAAGAAGATATTAGTCAGAAGGGCATTTAGGAGTGCCTGTGGGCATCGTCAGCAAATTGTTTCCCTGCTCCATTTGGGTCTCTTGTTTGGCGTGACAGAAGTCTCTGGATGGAAATTTGCCAGATGACAAGGCCTACAGCCTGACATTCGCAGAGGCGGCTTTACCGATGGCCGCCATCTTAGGTAAGAGTGGTGTTTGTAATTCCCGTAATGTCACTCAAGGGTGTCCTGTGGCGAACTATGTTTTGTTATAAAAAGGGGAAAGGGAAAGGTTATATATGGCAGCACGATTTACCTCAGACAAGGCAGATATGAGGGGAAACCCTAGGAATGATAAATGAGGGCACAAGGGCTGTGAGGGACAGGTGGTGGCAGAAGCAATATGGAAATGAGGATAACCGAGAGGGGGAAAGGGGGCATCCTTTTTTTCTAGAACATTCTGAGGGTTCTAGACCAGTGTTGCTGAACTAAATTAAGAGGGCTTATGGTCACCCAACTTGCTCCTTTGAGGAAGAGGAAGGCTTAAGCAGAAGCCGATTGATGATACGACAATGCTGAGGGTGATATACGCGAAGATAATCTCACAACAACTGTGAGGTAGGTTGAGCTGCCAGGTCCCCATGGGAGTTTCATTGCTGAAGGGGGAATCTGAACTTGGGTTTCCCTTTCTCTTTCAGACATTTCTCACCATTACTAATATCCAATCATAGACAGTGTTTTGTAGAAATTTATAGTTAAAGCTTTTAATCTCTAATTTTTAGGATTTTGATTATGTCTATATGGAATGTACTTGTGTTTGGTTGTAAGTCGCCCAGAGTGGCAGATTAACCTCTGCCAGATGGGCGTCTAACAAATCTCATAAATAAATAAATAAATAAATAAATAAAGTATGATGAATTCAACAAATGGAGAAGATCAAGTTTCTAGCCCTTATGACTGAGAAAACAGCCTAAAATGATGGGGGCGCTCCCAGAGGCTGGCAATGTGGGGGCACGGGTAGGATTTCCATTGTTTAGGGGCAGGATTTAGGTCCTCTCCTTAAGAACCAGTGTGGCGGAGCGGTTAAGAATTCAACCAGGAAGACCTAACTTCAACTCTCCGCTCAGTCACAAAGCTCCCTGGGTGACCTTGGGACAGCTGCTGCTCCCTCCCTCTCTTGGCCTAACATACCTCACAGGGTTGTTGTGAGGATAAAATAGGTTGGGAAGATGAGAAGGAGCGACTATTCCACCCTGAATAAATAAATAGAACAGAACAAAGCATTCAAAGTGTATTGCAAATGCCACACCCTTTATTGAAAGTCAGAATTCGGCTTTCCATGCACTCCGATACGTAAAAAAACCCAGATGGAAGTGCTTTAAAATAATAGGAAGCACAGGCAGCCTCAAGTAAGAGCTCCACTAGGAATCTTGTAAGGAGGCTGCCACTTTATGGATAATTATTCCAAGCAGGTGGTATAGAGAGAGAGAGGGGGGTTTTTTTGGGGGGGGAGAGAAAGAGAAGAATCCCCCCCACTTCCCCTGATGTATTTATACTGCCCGCTGATATCAGCAGACGAAATGGGACACCACAACGGATCAGGTTGCATGAAATCTTGGAACCAGTCCGGCAAGGAGGAGGAGAGGAAGGCAGCCCAGTCTTAAATTAGGGGCTTCCCTTGGCTCTTCAGCCTGAAGGGGTCACATGCACCCAGTCAGCGCGCCACACGCGCCTGTCAACCAGCAGGCCTCAGCTCCGGTGGCTCATCCTCCGTGGTTGACACGGACAGCTGTTTGGGGGGGTGGGGTGAAAAAAAAAGTCACCAGCCCTGAAGTTTACGCAAGCGGGCAATGGAAACGTTCCATCTCAAAAGGGCAGCGGGGCAAGGGGGGGTGTTCAGAGCTGACGCGTGCAGAGGGCCCTTCGCCAGACCGAGAACATACGGGCCGTCCTTGGCAGCCCATGATGCACTGGGGGGGTCACACTCCACCTGCCCCCGTATTGTGATGCATTGCATGGGGAAGGGCCACATAGCTCAATGGCAGAGCACATCCTTTGAATGCGGAAGGTCCCAGGTTCAACCCCCAGTGGCATCTCCAGGTAGTGCTGGGAGAGACCTCCCTGCCTGAAACCCTGGAGAGCCGCTGCTGCCAGTCAGTGTAGGCAGTACTGAGCTAGATGAACTGGGGTCTGACTCAATATGAGGCACCTTCCTATATTCCTATTTAAGTCAGCCCTTTGTTCAGAACTATGAGGACTGGAATCTTACTTCATTTTTAGGGCAAGGGCTGTGGCTCAGTGGCACAGCACCTGCTTTGCATGCAGAAGGTCCCAGGTTCAAGCCCCGATGGCCTCTCCAGGTAGGGCTGGGAAAAGACTCCCTGTTTGGAGCCCTGGAGAGCTGCTGCCAGTCAGGGTAGGGAATAGTGAGCTAGATGGGCCAACCTCACAGGGTCTTTGTGAAAGGCAGGCTCTAGAGGACAGTGAAGCAAAATTAAAGAACCCAACAGAGGGAGTAACCCAACACTAATCTGTACTCCTATTTTTTTATTATTAAAACCATTCTGTGTATATGACAAAGATGTTTGCTCCTGCATGCATCATCTCTTAGTGTCCAGCCAGTGACACATTTCCAAGGGCACAGCCTATCACAAGGCAGCCACATCCACTTTGTTCCCCTTGGGAAGGAGGGAACGATGTTGTCAAGATGGAGTCAGGGCCGGCGGCTCCTCTTCATCAGAGTCAAATTCCACATTCTCGTCTTTCACCCACTTGCCAGAACCATCTTGGACCCAACCAGAGCTACCAGAAAAGGGAAGGAAATAAACACATCTTAGAAGGGGGGGGAGGAGCTTGCTTTCCTGAAACAACAGATCTATGCACACTTACACAGTGTATTATCAACCAGCACTGTCTGACTCCACAGCTGTTATATTGTATGCTCTGCAATATTAATTAAAAGCTTCCTGTTCAGAACATATGAAGAAGCTGTCTAATACTGAATCAGACTCTTGGTCCATCTAGCTTGGTGCTGTCTGTGCTAACAGTGATTCTCTAGAGTTTCAGGCAGGGGACTTAACCCTACCTGAAGATGCCGGGGATTGAACCTGGGACCTTCTGTGCGCAGAGCAGGTGCTCAGCCACTGAATTATGGCCCTTCCCTTAAAAGGAAAATAAGATTCCAGTCCTCATGATTCTGAATAAAGGACTGATTTAAATAGGAATGCAGTAAGTTGACAAATACTTGGTTCATCTAGCGTAGTCTTGTCTACACTGACTGGCAGCAGCTCTCCAGGATTTCAGCTCTTCCTAGAGATGCCACTGAATTACAGCTCCTCCCCAAACTGCTGAGGAGGTCCAGTGCATTTTATTGCTTCCTGCTCAGCATGGCTGGCGGGTTGGGGGGAGGGGCTTACTGATGAATTACTCTTTAATTAGTCAGCTTCTATTCACTGCTGGTGGTGGTGAGGCTTTATGTTACTCATTTGCTTTCATTTCCCCTCTCCTTTCTTTCCAGTACTATATAGAGACAAAAAACAATAAAATAGTCCCTTGCCTGTATCTGCGCTGGAAGGGATGTATTGCCATTGCATTTTATAGTAAAACCTGACACACACACACACCCAAAAATGGAGTGCAGCCATATGACAACAGTGTTGTCTGGATTTCCTGTCAAAAGTGAGCAAAGAAGGGACTGCAATTTCAGAGAAAAGGGCTAGAGTGGAAGCAAGCAACATTGGTTCCTTGATGGTTTTAGATTCCAGCTGCCTGCCTACCTTTTCAGCCGCAGATAGTGTTCCAAAGTGCGTCGCTTCTCTGCGGTGAGGTCACCAAGCTCGGAAGAAGGCGTCCCAACATGAGGGGCCTTCCCTTTACGGCTGCGCTCCTTCCCTGGAGCAGATCTTTTCAACGATTCTGAAATCGAGAAAGATTGACGGTTAAGAGCAGCCTTCTTGTTTACTGACAGCTCTGATGGGGGTGGCATTGGTAAAATCCTGTCAACTTATTTATTTATTTAGTATTTAGTATTTGATTTATATCCCGCCCTTCCTCCCAGCAGGAGCCCAGGGCGGCAAACAAAAGCACTAAAAACACTTTAAAACATCATAAAATCAGACTTTAAAATACATTAAAACAAAACATCTTTAAACACTTTTTTTTTTTAAGCGTTGAAGACATCTTAAAAAAGAAAAGAAAAAAAGGTTAAAAACATACTGTTTTTTAAAAAAGGTTTAAAGATATATTAAAAAGCAATTCCAACACAGACGCAGACTGGGATAAGGTCTCTACTTAAAAGGCTTGTTGAAAGAGGAAGGTCTTCTGTATGCGCTGAAAAGATAACAGAGATGGCGCCTGTCTAATATTTAAGGTGAGGGAATTCCACAGGGTCGGTGCCGCCACACTAAAGGCCCGCTTCCTATGTTGTGCGGAATGGACCTCACGATAAGATGGTATCTGCAGGAGGCCCTCACCTGCAGAGCACAGTGATCGAACTTGACAACATGGACAAGAGAATTGTACATACACTGCAGGCCCATCTCTCACTCCTGAATTGCTTTGACAGTGTAGACCAGAAGAAGGTCATAGACTGTTGCTTGAGAAACCTGCCATTTTTGACCTGCAGCTGCACGAGGAACAGCAAGAGGGGAAAAGCACTGTTTAAGGGAGACCTCAGGTCCTCTGCAGCACTGGCCACTGTGACACCGTGCTGAAGTTTCAGGCACGGGACATTCCTTGTCTTACCTGGAGATGTCAGGACCTGAACCTGGGGCCTTTTGCAAGCCAAACATCGCTCAACCACTGAGTTATGGCCTTACCCCAACACGGAAGCATCACGACCCTAAGCCCAAACAGTTCTAGAAAGCAGTTTTCTACCTGACGTGGTGGTTGCAGACCCAGGCAAATCTGCAGAAGAAGTGGTTTCTGGGCCAAAGGGTCTATCCTCGCCTGCCTGTGCTGGATTCCTCAGTTTTGACAGCTCCTTTCTGTCAGCTTCTATGGAGCCAGCATCTGTCCGTGAGGTACTGGGGCCCATGTCACTTCCTGTCTCCCTGTGCCAAACAAATCACACAATCCGGCGTAGTAGAAACTTAACTGTAGGAGCAGCCGTCTCTCTCACCGGCCACCCTGCCCAGCTCCCCAGCAAACAGGGAACATGGACACCATCCGCCTCAATGTTCATGGGGGCATGGTTTGCGAGTAAGCCCGTCACCTGTTGCGCCGGCAGCAGCTGTTATAAGGGACGGTTTTCAGCAAAGCATTCTGCGCAATCTTCCTGGTCTGCACAAGCAAAGGCGCAGGGCCTGGAGCTGCCTAAAGAAACAGCGTTGATCGATTGATTTATTTCCAGTTATGAATCGCTTCCTAATAAAAGACCCTGAAGCAATTTGGCAAGAAAAACATCAACACTAGATACGTATATAAAACGATTCCATACATAAAACCAAAACAATTTCGCATATAAAAAACAAAATTTCAAATCCAAATACATTCTTTGCATTATAGGAAAAGCGAGACTTAGGCTACATCCGCAACATACATTTAAAGCAGCATTATACCACAGTCATGGCTTCCCCCAAAGAATCCTGGGAACTATAGTTTGTTACGGGTGTTTAGAGTTGTTAGGTGACCCCCTATTTCCTTTCACAGAACTACAGTTCCCAGAATGGTTTAACAGAGCTCCCAGGGAACTCTGGGAACACTCAGTTTTCTGGGGAGAGGGACTGATTGTTAAACCACTCTAGGAATTGCAGCTCTGTGAGGGGGTCTCCTAACAACTCTCAGCACCCTTAACAAACTACACTTCCCAGGATTCTCTGAGTGGGTGAGGGGAAGCCACGGACATTTAAAGTGGGATCATAGTGCTTTAAATGCATGGTGTGGAGATGGTCTTAAGTGGGTTTCTGCAGTACATCATTTATTTACTTACTTTATAAAAATACAGGTATACCACAATTTCACAAGTGGTTTACAACCAATATATACGTAAAAATTAAAGTCACAGATCATCAGCTGATTCAACTGCCTGCACAAACTCGACGGCACAGAAAAGTTTTCTGTGAACATTAAAATGTAAATGTACTGCCCTCAAGTCGGTTCTGATTTATGGCGATTTTCATGAGGCTGAGAGGCAGTGACTGGCCCAAGGTCACCCAGTGAGCTTCATGGCTACGTGGGGATTCGAACCCTGGTCTCCCAGGTCATAGTCCAACACCTTAACCACTACACCACCCTGGCAAACATTAGAAGATTAAAATAGAAGGCGCCAGTTGTTATCTCTACTGGAAGAGCCTTCTGGAGAACCGGGCCAATAACCCTAAACGTTCGGTCCTTATTTATTTATTATAAAAATACAGTTCTGAAAAGCACTGGGGGGGTGGGGAACTTGGCAACCTGAATGGTGTTCTTCATGCTAAGCTTGCTATCTGACATGCACTTACTTGGGAGTAAAGTCTCCCTGAAATCAGTGAGACTCACATGCATAGGGTCGCAGGGTAAGACTCCTCAGCGCATGCTGAGGCTGCAACACTAGCCTTAGCCATTAAGAGGCGCTGAAGAGCACCCAGACCAACCTGGGCGCCAGCGTCTTCCGCTTGGAGGTACTCCTGGTGGTGGCGCTTCTGAACTTCCCTCTCCAGCGAACGCTTCTTCCCGTAGAACTTCTGCAAACCTATCACAAAGTAAGAGAGGGAAACAGCAGAGTAGCACAGAGTTGTCTGTGTTCGAATCCCCAGGCAGTTTGGGGATGCTGAGGCTTCAAGCAAAGCCTCGGCAGACTTACCAATTAGATGCTTCTTTCCAGAGCGGTGGACGGTGAGCATGTCAAGAGTGTCAAAAACCGGCCTGTGGAAGCAGACAGCGCAGGCGTATCTGCCAAAGGGGAGGAACACGCAAAAAGAACGCATGTGGAGCTGAGTAACCTCATAGCAAGGTAAGGCTGTTGGCTCATGTAGGCCAGCACAGTCCATTTCAGACTTCCCCAACCTGGTGCCCTCTAGATGTTACTGGACTCCCATCGCTTGAGTGCCTTTAAACTGGAGATACCAAGGGTTTCACCTGGGATTGTTTACATGCACAGCAGGGGCTCGACCACTGTGGTACAGTCCCATGCCTTCAGGAGTATAACCAACAGAGATCAACGTGCTTGATCAGTGAAAGCAAATTTTTAACCTAAAAGCATCAGAAGAGCCCTGTAGCTGCATTAGGCCAGTGGCACCATCTGGTCCAGCATCCTTTTCCCATGGTGGCCAGCCATGTGCCTATGGCAAGCAGGATCTGAGCTCAAGAGCAATCTCCCTTCCCGTGGTTTTCAGTGACTGCTATTCAGAAACACATTACCTCTGATCATATAGACAGAGCATAGCCACCGTGGCTAGTAGCCATGGATAGCCTTCCCCCCCTCCCTGAATTTGTCTAATCCTCTTTAAAGCCATCCAAGCTGGTGGCCATCACTGCCTCCCGTGGGAGCGAATTCCAGAGTTTAACTATGTGCTGCTGTGTGAAGGCTGTCTCTTGTCTGTCCTGAATCTTCCAGCGTTGATTCACTGGATGCCACCAAGTTCTAGAGTTACGCAAGAAGGAAGAAAAAGGTTTATCTGTTCTCTTTCTCGAGAATCCATAACTCATTTTTTACAGACCCAATTTCTGTAATAATTACCTGTCCTTTTTTAAAAATCTCTCTTAAACACACACACATTCAAACAACTCTTTAAGCTGCTTTGGGTCCCAGTCTTGGATGCCAAATGGGGTATAAATAGAAATAATAATTATTTTAGGAATCACATTGCCCTCCTCTCCATAGGCTAACTCAAATTGACAACAAGTTACAGCGGGGCCAGCTCTGTGTATGTGGGAATTCTGATCACATTATTTATTTACTATTTGATTTATATCCTGCCCTTCCTCCCAGCAGGAGCCCAGGGCAGCATATTAGAATTTAGGAATTGTATGCTGCTTTGATTCAAGTCCTTCCCATACCTTATATTTTTGCCATCCTCACAACAGCCTTGTAAGGCTGGTCAGGAATACTATTTCCACATTGCAATGAGGAAGAGACTGGCTTGCTTTAAGGCTGTCTCGTGAGTTTGCCGTTCAGAGGCCAGAGTCAAACTGGGGTCCTTCCTCTTTGCCATCATGCTAGCCCAGTGCTCTTGGGCTGGGAGAATGTGCAGAGTGCACAGCTTGCTCTAATTGCGAGTCATTAGCCGTACACAGACTCTGCACGATCGAAGTGGCTTAACAACAGCATTGCATTCTGTAGCTCTGACCTGCCATCCCTCAGGAGCAAAGCTTCGTCTTCAGGAATGTAATTGGCCAAAAGATCAGCAACTCTTCTTTTCTGGAAACGAAAAGAAGAAAAAAGAAAAAATCCGTTTGTTCTCACGGTAGACATGCAGTCCTAGTTGCAGGCAGAGTTACAGCAGGATAGAGGAACTTGGGGGCTGAGCCCACAGGTTTCACAGAACAGGGGGTCTCTGAAGGGGGGGGTATGAGAGGATTCTAGAGCAGGGAGGATTTGCAGTGCGGGCTGCTTACTCTACAGATATGTCCAGGACTGGGATCACGTGCAGAGTGCACACTGTGCATGTGCAGAGGGCTGGTTTGCTCCTGAGTATATGGAGCTGGAAGCTTACATATGAACCTCAGCGCCTTTTGGAGTCCTGGCAAAATGCTGAAAGGTGGTTGTGTTTTTTGGGGGGTCACCCCCTGAATCTAATTTGATCTCCACTGATTCCGCCCCCCTCCACTCACCTTGAGGACATTCAGCTGACTGGGGTCGTCTCCCTCCCTCTTGAAAGACATGCTCCCCCTCCTTCACTCCTTGAGACCCCAAAACTGAAAAAGGGACAGAACTCCTCTACCCACTTCCTGTTTTGGTACGGTGGCGCCTCAAGGACTACACCTCCCAGCATGCACTCGGCTTCCAGGGCTTCCATCTCCCAACCAATCAGGCCTCAGTGACTATATTTTCCAAGCAGGCCTACGGGGATGGACGGAGTGCGAATAGGACTCCACTTCCCATCATGCGTCACGGTTTCCAGCTCAAAATCTGCAAAAGTAGACGTAAGGGGTGGGGGGAATGCTTAAAATGCCAGCAAGTCAGGGGAAGACTTTTAAAATACATGCTGATTTTTGAAGTGCATTTTAAATCTGGGTTGCAAATGCTGCCTCTCTATGCAACGGGTCTCCCCCCCTCTTTTTTTTTACTATATATTGTTGGCTTTCAATTATTATTATTGTGTTTTTACTATTTTGTTGCAAGCTGCCCAGGAAATGTTTACTGGTGTTTATTGCTTATTAAATTAATTTAATTAATAACAACGAAGAGGTACATCCCACTAACTAAATCTTACTTGGAGCAAACCATTGAAAGCCTAAAATTCGCCATGCCCGTTGATTTCTGTAGGTCTAGTGCTGTGTTAAAAAGCCTGGGGGATTGTTAGCCTCTCTCAGTCCTACTCAGAGCAGACCCACTGAAAGTAATCAACGTGGCTAACTTAGGTCTATTAATTTCGAGGGGTCTGTTTTATTTTATTGTTTATTTATTCTCTTCTTGAGGAATTAGCTGAATCCAGCCCTGGGTGACTGAAAGCAGGCTTACTCCCAAGTAAGCGTGTAAAGGATGGCAATCTTCCAGCGCTACCCTTTCCCTCTGGAAATCGTTTCCCATTTCATCCACGTTGAGAATCTGGCAAACACACACACAAAAAGAAACTGGCTGGACTGCAATTCCCAGCATGCCATAGGGCATAATTTCCCAAAATGCAACACGGGCACAATCCACTGAGGAGTGCGCCTTTGTTCCCCCTGCCCCTGGAGGACTACAACTCCCATCATCCTGTGTCAGAGGGATTGTCCTCTAAACAAGGGAGCTTGATGGGAAATGTAGTCCTAGTCTAAAGAATTTTCTCTTCCTCCGCCCCCCCCCAGCTAAGCCTCTCTGTGTGTGTGCCAATTTGCAGCTAAAAAGTGCAGGAGAACCTTGCAAATTACAATGTGGAGGTGTGCATAAAAAGAGCGGTGGTAGACGGCTCACCCTCCCACCCCCACAACAACTACATCTCCCAGAAGCCTTTGCGCGGGTGGGCGGGGCCAGGACTAGGCTGGGTTCTGTTAAACTGCCTGTTCAGAGAATGCACAGCGGCTAGGCTGGCACCCGGGAGGGGGTGCTCACTGGATAGTTTAGAGGGGATTTCCTTTGCGTCGGGTCTCCTGGAGGAAAAGGGGGGGGGAGAAGAGGCATCCCAGGGAGGATTCCTTTGGGTGCCAATTTTTGGGAAGGTCAGCAATGGAAGCCTTTGGAAAGTGACAGCTAAGCAGCCCGTGGCTTTGGAAGGTGGCAGTTTTGGGGAGAAGGTGGGTTAGATCTGGGGTGTGAAGAAGGCAGCGAGGGGTCCTGAGCGGACGGAGCCTCGCTCGGGACGGGGCTTGACTGTGAAATGGGCCCTCTTGGCTGCAGGAGTTGGTGGCCACACTAGGATCTACCCTTGCAGGTCGCCCTGCTGGCCTCAAGCTGGCGTGTTGGCTCCCAAGGTAAGGGGGCAGCGGCTAGAGGATGGCCTCTCCTTCCAAACAGGGCTCCCCTGGTGGGGCTGGGTTGCTACAAGGGAGCAGGACCCGGTCGTACGGCAGTCTCGTGAAAACAGTTACCTCGCCGGCGCGGGAGAGGCGGGTTGAACATCGCCTGGAGCCCGGGGACACCCTCCAGGGGTTGGCAGTCAAGTATGGGGTCACGGTGAGTCTGTCCGGTGCACCCCGGGGTGCTTAAAACGGAGGGTGTCATGCAGCGGGGAATGCCTGTGGGGTGCCTGGAGTTAGCAAGCGAGGGGGCTGTGATTTGGCGCTGTGCATGTTCAGAAGCGATATTTGTGTGTGTGTTCATCGTGTCTGTTTTTATTCCTTCTTTTAATTTTCTTCCCCCAAAAAAATTATTTATGAAATTTATATCCCGCCGTCCCTCCCTCTCAGTAGGAGCCCAGGGTGGCAAACAAAAACACTCTAAAAATCTTAAAAACTAAAACATCTCTAAAGACATCTTTAAAAAAAAAAAAACGTTAAAAACATTTTAAAAAGCAGTTCCAGCACAGATGCAGATTGGGATAAGGTCTCTGCTTAAAAGGCCTGGTTCTTTAAGGGCAGGGATGAGAAACTTCTGTGTCCAGATGTTGCCGGACCCCATCACCCATCACAGTCAGAGAAAATGGGAACTGGGGTACAGCGAGTGGCCCTGCTGTACCCTGATCTAGGGTAACTGAAGCGCTGTCCAAAACCTTCAGTAACTATTCCTTTCTCACCTGCATAGTGACTGTTTTTGAGTGTTTAGGCACAGCGAATTTAATTGCTACAATCACGTTAAAAAAGATCTTAAACAATGACTCAGTGGGAAGGGAAAAAAGTAAAACAAGAGAGCATTTTTGCAGTTGGTTCAGGGCAGGGGGCAGGGGGAAGAGGGGGAAATATTGCTTTGTGCCATGTGTAACTAACTTAGAGTACTCACTGCCACAGGAAGTGGTGACAGCTTCTCATCCAGATAGCTGGGCTCCTGCTGGGAGGAAGGGCGGGATATAAATCAAATAACAAATGACATGAAACTAAAAAAGGACTAGACCAATTCATGGATGATTTGTAAAAACCGAGGATGGTTGAACCACAGCTGCTAGACGTGGTGCCTAATGGAGCCTCCCTGAACAGACGCAGTCTACCTTTAGACAACAGCTGCTACAGGAGGGCTGTTGCCTTTGAGCCCAACACGTGGCTTCCCGAAAGGCAGTTGTGGTTGGAAGCAGGTCTCAAATGAAACAGGGCGGGCTGTAGATGCAGAACTAGACAGGCCTTTGGCCTGATCTGGCAAGGCAGTTCATGATATGCTTTTTGCGCAAAGGCTTGGCGGAGTCTTGCACTTGATATGAATGCTTCTGCTGGGAGGAAGGGCAGGATATAAATCAAATAGTAAATAAATAAATAAATATGAATCAGTGGCATTTCCCAACACTTACAAATCTTGCCAGGCTTTGAGCAAATTTGCAAGCCAGAGGTTGACATCTCTTCCACCCAAGCAGAAGTGAGAAGCCTTAGCTGGCGCCTCTCCTAGCCAGCACCTCTGTGTGTGTGTGTGTTCTTGACACTATGAAATTTAAAATGCTGCACTTGGGCAATCCCAGTTTGTATGGGGTCAAAGCCGAGTGCCTCGCCCTGCACAAATTATGCAAAATGAGCCCCTTTGCACAATTTCTCTTGTTTTGCATATCTTCACATTCATCAGAGCTAGCAGCTTTGTTAAATGATCGATCTGTCTGTCTGTCTGTCTCCATCCTGAGCATATCCGTCTGTATGTCTGTCCGTCTCCATCCTGAGCATATCTGTCTGTCTATCTGTCTAATCAGCCTAGTCTTAACAGTCCTGTTGCTTCCCTTCCAGACGGAGCAGATCAAGAGGGCCAACCGGCTTTACACCAACGACTCCATCTTCCTCAAAAAGACTCTCTACATCCCAGTGCCGGTTGAACCCAAGGCATTGTTGTCCAACGGATTAAATCTTGACGAGGAAGAGGGGGAGGAGGAGGGGAAGGTGAGAGAAGAGGCAGGAGCTGGTCATCCCGAGGCCAGCAAGAAGCAGAAGCAGCCACGGAAGAACAGGGCCTCACTGGGCTCAGCCCCCAAGCACGATCTCACTGCTGCCGACTTCCTCTTCAAACTGGACTCTGAGATCCGCCGCTCCAAGCAGGCTGCCACAAAGAAGTTGCGGGAGGGGGGCAGCGTGTGAGTGCTCCTGTTTCCCCCCCTCTTTGTTGTAGGTCCCAGGTGGGGTCGTAGAGGCCTAAGGGTGCCACAAGGCAGGTCCTCCCCTCCCCCTGCAGAGTGAGCTACGTTATGTCGCAAACCCAGGAATCTCTGAGGCAAGCGTAACATAGAACCTAGGAATCTACCTTGTACTGAGTCGAACTGCCAGGATTTCAGGCAGTTGCCTCTCCCGCCCTACCTGGAGATGCCAGACTGAACAGGGGACCTGGATGCAGAGCAGGTGCTCGGCCACTGAGCTATGGCCCTTTCCCTAAAAAATAAAGCTTCTAGTCCTCATGGGCCTGAATTAAGGGCTGGCTTAAACAGGAAGTCGCCTTACACCTAGAGTCAGATTACTGGATCATCTAGCTCAGTGTTGTCTACACTGACAGGCAGCAGCTCTTCAGGGTTTCAGGTAGGTCCCAGGCTATGGTCTGAAGGCACATGAGGCCAGCTCCCTGCTGAAGCTAAGCAGGGTCAGGTCTGGTCAGTGCCCGGATGGGAGACAGCCTGGGAACCATATGTAAGCCGCCTTGCATTTCTAGCATGAAAAGAAAGGCGGGGTAGAAATGAATTAAATAAATAAATAATAGGGAGTCTCTCCCAGCCCTAGCTGGAGACATCATTGGGGATTGAACCGGGGACCTTCTGCATTCAAAGCAGGTACCTTCGGCCCTTCTCCGTTATAGTTAGGACAGGGGTTCCCAAACTGTGGACCACCAGTGGTCTGCAAGGTTCATTTGGGTGGTCTGTGGCGTGCCTGTGGATCATAAGAACATAAGAACATAAGAAGAGCCTGCTGGATCAGGCCAGTGGCCCATCTAGTCCAGCATCCTGTTCTCACAGTGGCCAACCAGGTGCCTGGGGGAAGCCCGCAAGCAGGACCCGAGTGCAAGAACACTCTCCCCTCCTGAGGCTTCCGGCAACTGGTTTTCAGAAGCATGCTGCCTCTGACTAGGGTGGCAGAGCACAGCCATCATGGCTAGTAGCCATTGATAGCCCTGTCCTCCATGAATTCGTCTAATCTTCTTTTAAAGCCATCCAAGCTGGTGGCCATTACTGCATCTTGTGGGAGCAAATTCCATAGTTTAACTATGCGCTGAGTAAAGAAGTACTTCCTTTTGTCTGTCTTAATCTTCCAACATTCAGCTTCTTTGAATGTCCACGAGTTCTAGTATTATGAGAGAGGGAGAAGAACTTTTCTCTATCCACTTTCTCAATGCCATGCATAATTTTATACACTTCTATCATGTCTCCTCTGACCCGCCTTTTCTCTAAACTAAAAAGCCCCAAATGCTGCAACCTTTCCTCGTAAGGGAGTCGCTCCATCCCCTTGATCATTCTGGTTGCCCTCTTCTGAACCTTTTCCAACTCGATAATATCCTTTTTGAGATGAGGCGACCAGAACTGTACACAGTATTCCAAATGCGGCCGCACCATAGATTTATACAACGGCATTATGATATCTGTGGTCGAAGACGGGAGATGGCACATCCATTGCGCTGAATATTTGTGTTGATTTTTAATTATATTTTTTATTGCTTCTGTTGTTTCTTAAGCCATATTTTATGGCATTACCTTGTCACTCTAAGGAATTACAGCGGCTTCAGCAGGGAGAAAAATTATGGAGTGGTCTGCTAAGACCCTCAAGCAGTTTTTAAGTCGCCCATGGGGGGAAAATAAATGTTTGGGGAACCACTTATTTAGGACACTCGGTGTGAGTGAGCCAAGTTGCGTTGTGGGAATAGTCAATGCAAGTTGCATTCTTTTCCCCTGGGGTTACAAGCAAAGGGTGAAAATGCTCCCAAGTAGCTTTTTCATTATTCTCCTTGCCTGAGTTTGCAAAGATTAAGCATCCCTCACTGCCTGGATTGCCCACCTTTTCTATTTCCTCCCTGAGGCCTCCGTTCAGGTTTCCACCACAACCTGAGCCACTGTTTTTTCTTCCTCAATTGTACCCATTTCACAGATGGGGAAGATGAGTGACAAACGTTCTGGGAGGATGTGCTTTAATATTTATTCTGCTGGGGATTTTCTTTCTTTTCTTTTTAAACCATAAGATCCCAGCTATATAAACTATATAAAACATTAAAATCACTCAAAACAATTTAATATAACAACATACTTTTTACATTTTAATTTGATAACCTGTCCCATGGGCTGGAGTTTGGGTTGCAATGCATATTACAGAGCTGGAGACCTTATCCCAGCCTTTCTGAATGGGGAGATGCTAACACTTAATTTGGAACAAGAGGTTAGTTATGGCTTTGAAGTAGCAAAATGGGCACTCTGCACGTGCTTAGAGGCCTCCTTCATAGGTTCTAGGCTTTGAAAAGAAGTCTTGGATCTCAGTCTCGAGAGTCCCAACTCTCAACAAATGTATTGATTGTTTTTCCTTAAAAACAAATCTTATTCAAAATCCTCAGGGAGAGGGAAGAAGGCTTTAATGCAGAGCAAGGGTCTCCAAGCTGTGGTCTGTGGACCACCAGTTTGAATTCACCAGCTTGAATTCTACGGGATTCAAATTGTAATGCTATAAAATACAATGTAAGAAAGACAGGAGCGATGAAAAGACCATTAAAAATCAGACGGCATCTGAGCACGCATCACAATGGCTGCAACAGGCAGACAAATCATTAAGTGGTCCGCCGAGACCCTCAACAGTTTTAAAGTGGTCCATGGGGGGAAAAGTTTTGGAATCACCCCGGACACAGAGGGAATTGGTTGCTAAGAATGCTGTGGTCGCCAGAGGGCGCAGTGGCCCCAAAATGGTATCTGCCCAGTTCTGGAATCCTGCGCTTGCGAGAAGTTCTAATTTCCTGTCCGTTTTTTAACGGATTTCTGCAAAAGTGCACATGTCATAACAAGACAACGGGTTGAGAGCATGTGGAGTTTTGAAACTGTGACTCCCTTGGACAGGGTGAAGCACCTCAATTCTGGCCAGTTGTTTTGTTATTGCATGCCCATTGGATTTCGCTTCCAGATCTTTGCAGGCAGCTTGGCTTGGTAGTATGAGCAATCTAAGAACTATTTTTGCTCTTAGCCTTCCCTTCCCCCCACAACACAACACACACACCCAGCTTCCATTGTTTGGGCGAATCTGTTGCTGGGTGATAAGAGGAGGAAGAGGAGGAGGAGGTGGTGTGTGTGGGTGTTCTTATTGCTGCACATTGTGATCCTGCCTAGCAGGTGGTGAAGAGGGTGGCGGGGGAGGGCTTGGGGTCTGATCCAACTCTGGGCCTCCTCTTGGCCGAACACAGGCTTCGTGGGTGTCCCTTTTACAAAATAAAACAGATGAAATGTTCTATTTGGTTGCTGTCTTGTGAATCTTAAACAGGAGTTGGCAACCTTTTTTTTCCCCACTGAGGGCCAAATTTTCACCAAAGTAGTCTCTCGGGAGGGGGGCGTCCTGGCATTGGAGGGGCCAGAGTTGGCACTGAGTGAGGGCAGAGCCACCTCAGCCTCTAAAGAGTTGAGAGGGAATGGGGAAACTCCTGTCCCCAAGCTGTTCCTGACCCAGATCTGGAACTCACTGAGGCCTTTTTGGCTTGTGGATTTTAGATAGACTAGCAGCTATTAGCTGTGATGGCTTAATAGAGCCCCTATCTTCTGGGGCAGTATACCCTCCCCCCTTGAGGACCAGATGCTGAGGGCAAGCAGGAAATGGCTGTTGCCAGCTCCAAATCCCCTGGATGTGGGCATCAGAGGTAGTCCCAGAGGTAGCTCTGGGACATGGAGCTTCTATTTATGCAGACTAGGTTGGGGAAGAGGCTAGTCCCTGTTTCCACTTCATGGGCCTCCTCCATTGGAGACAGAGCTGAAGATGAGATCTGACTGGTGGGTGGGTGGGATCTGCCTGGTCCAGCATGCCGCTTCAGTCAGTGGTCAGCCGGATGCTAAGCCCCCAAGTGTGGCGGAAAAGCAACAGTTTTCTCTGAGTTGGATGCCCCTGGTGGTTGGAGATAGACTGTCTTTGTAAATGGAGGTTCCAAACAATCTTCACAGTAAACCAGCATTTCCCAGCTGAAGCATCCATTTTTTAAAAAAATCTGCTCATGGGCTTCCCGGAGGTCTGTGGCTGACCCACAGTGGAAACAGAAAGCTGGGCCTGATAGATCTGATTGAGCAGGACTCTTTTTTCCAAGGGACGAACCCCAAAGCCGCAGCCACAGCAGAACTCTAACCTTTGCTTTTTCTCTCTTTCCTGCTTCAGGGTTTCTGGAGACGAACCAGGACCCAGCCACGTGCCCGCCTCCTCTTCCTCCTCCTCCTCCTCCTCCTCCTATCAGAATGAGCCTTCTCTGTGTGCCCAGCAGCGTGCCGTCCTGGGCCCCGTGCCGCTCACCAAAATTGCCCATGCTGACACCCTCCGTGACCAAGAGGACGAAATCTTCAAGCTGTGATTGCTGCTGTATCCCTCCTGCCTCTCCGGCCATCCTTGGGTCGACCACCATTAGTGAGAGCCCCCCCCGTCTGTGTCTGTCCCCCCCTTGCTGTCACCAACCATAAGGGGACTGTCCCTCTGGAGGAGGGGTCAGGGAGGTGGCGGGTGGCCCTTCCAGTCACCCCGTAGATGGGCAATGAGGGGGGGGTCCCTGTGCTGTCAGAAGTGTTAGTCATCGCGATTGCTCGTCCATCCAGATTTGGATTCTGAATGGACTTTTCTGTGTCTTCTTTGTTCTGTGTCCTTGACTTCTGTGGTTCCCCCCCACCCCTCGCACCTTGGCCAGCTCCTTGAAAGTCCGGATGAAAACCTGGAGCGGGTTCCGCTGCCCCACTGACATTGCAAGCCACCACTGGGGTGGGGAACCCCCTCTCCATCCCAAAAATCGCCTTTGGGCTGGAGGAGTTGTGGGATCCGCCTCCCCCAGAGGAATTCCAGGAGAGGCTGACCATTTGGCAAGGGGCGGGTGACACCTTTCGCTTGACTCAATGGTGGAATAAGCAAGCCGCTGTAGCACACCCCTCTTGGATCTAAAGCCTTTTCTCTCTCTCTCTCTCTCTCTCCCCCCCCCACTTAGATAGATAAATTTTATTTCGATCCAAGACCAGCAAATCCTCCCCACTTTTGATCTTGTTGTTGGGGCCTCTGGGGCTTCTTGTGCTGCCTACTCCTGTGATTAAAACCAACTGGCAGTTTTTGCTGACTTGTCTCTGCTCGATGTGCTTGGCCCGACTGCGTCTGTTCATTTCCCCCACTCCCCTCTCTGTGGGGTTATCTACTGTGGTAAGCGACAGCCTGAGTTTCCAGGGTGCCCATGGCAAATAAATTCATGCATTGCCCCCACACACTCCTGTTGCATCTCTGTGTGATTACACCCTTCTGGTTTTGCCAGGGTGCAATAGGGTTTCCCCCAATGCAGAGGGTGCCCGCCACCTCTCTGCACGAGTCAATGATCTGAGCTAAATTTTTTCCCCTTCAGTAGGAGGCACATACAGACCAATTATTCAAAAAGAAGGGGTGGGGGTGGAATATGTGACATGCAGGGTGGCTGTTTTTTTTTTAAACTCGCACTCTTTTTCAGAAGGGAGAACATTTTCTGGATGTATGACATTCCAGGACTCGGGGGGGGGTGCACTTCATGCTGGGGTATGTGCCAAAACTCCATGTACAGGGTCAGTCTATCTGATGAGCTGGGGGCTGAATTGCCACCAGTGTGGCCCACTCCTCAGCCGTTGCCCCCATTCCAAATTGGCCTCCCCCCATTTCAAAAGTAGTTGTCGACCAGCACCCTGGGTTAGGGATTGAGTATGGGGTGGGTAGGAATTTGGTCTGGTTCACATTTTAATGCAAACCCACCTAATTCACATTTCGTGAAATGGTAGGCAAACTGAACTACAGCTGTCCTTCAGAATTCACCCGTAAAGGTGGACCAATGCATTGACATTAGACGAAAGCATTCATAAACGTGCACATATCTGTGAAAACGATGGGCCAAACTGCATTATATTGGGGAAAATGGCTTGCAGAAAGAAAGAAAAAGTGTCAATTTGGTAAAATTGCTTGCAAAAATGTGTATTATGAGGAGAGATGCACACTAAAATGTGGATGAGTTTCCATGAGGAGTTTTTTTTTAATTGCACACTGATCTGTGGATATGAAGAACTGAATTTAAGCTTGGAAACATGACACACTGAAATTCAAAACTGAAATCAACAGATTTGCCCATTCCCTGCCTTAGACAAGTGGATTGGACCGGGTGAATCTGCAGGAGATTCTCAGGTTTGACGTGACAGGCTGTCACAAAGAAGCTATAGGAACTTGTGCTTTGAAACCAGGTCTTATTAAAAGAAACTTTTATTTATTCATTTTCAGTCTGTGGTGCAATTTTTCTGAGCCGAAACAGCAGTAGGGAGAGGAAAGGCCACTGAGATCTTGAGCCCAAGTTTCTGAAAACCTCTGGGAGCTGACTCCTCTGAGGCAGCTGTCCAGGGTCCTGATCTTGTAACTGTTGCTGGACCGGCTGTCCTTGCAGCAAACCAACTCTCCCTTCTGCAGACCTTGTCTCCTCTGCCTGTGGCTTTGCCAGCTCTTTGTAGGCTCCTAGCAGACGCAGACCATCCTCTGCACCCATTGGAGGCTGTGCTTCCTGCTAGACTTTGGCAACGGGCTTCTTCTCCTTTGCCTCTTTATGGTTACAAAAAATGGGCAGCAGAGGGGTTGAATTTCAGGATTTGGGGTCTTAAAAAAAAGAAGAAGCCCTTGCCTCTCATTGTCTCCCTTGATGGGAGTTGTAGTCCAACAAGATCTGAAGAGCCACAAGTTTCCCACCCTGATGGGTATGGACAACTGGCCCTGAATCCAAGCCTTGGAGTGGCCGGCTGACTTTGCTACTCAGGCCTCCTCCGCACTTTACATTTCAAGTGTCATCGTGCCACTTTAAACAGCCCTGGCTTCCTCCAAAGGATCCTGGGAACTCTCATTTCTTCCAGGTGTGGGGAGTTGTTAGGAGACCCCCTATTCCCCTCACGGTTCCCAGAGTCCCCAGGGAAGAGGGATTGATCGTTCAACCACTCTGGGTGCTGCAGCCCTGTGAGGGTGATAGGGAGTCTCCTAAGGACCCTCAGCACCCTTCATAAAGTCCATTTCCCAGGAACCTTTGTTTAAAGTGGCATCATGTTGTTTTGAATGTGTCATGCAGGTGATAGCCAAGGGCAGGGGTATGGTAACTTGGCTCCTGTTATTTCCACAGATCCTGGCCAGTCCTGGGTAGTCGCAGAGGCTGATGCTGCCCCAAAAAGATCTAGCCAGGTCACTAGGCTCATTCTCACCCCTATTAAAACTCCTGGGTGCCAGCCACTGAACTGCCAAGAGCACTGAGCATGCGTGGAGGATAAGGCTAGCAGTGGCTCCTCCTTGGCACAGTGGCTGCGGGCTACCTCCAGCATCAGAGGCAGGATGCTTCCGAATACCAGCTGCTGGGAACTGTGGGAGGGGAGAGTTGCTGTCACTCTCAGGTCCTGCTTGGGGGCTTCTTCCCATCAGGGCATCTGGTTGGCCACTGTGGGGACAGGAGGCTGGACTAGATGATGGGCCCTCTTTGGCCTGATCCATCCACCGGGCTCTCCTTACAGGTGGACTCAGAGGAAAGGCAGAGTTGAAGGTGGGCTGGAACATGAAACACGGGGTGGGATCCAACGTAAGCTGTACTTCAAGTAGGCCCATTGAAATGAGTTGACATGGCTGTCTTAGGTCCATTAGGTTAGCCACATCAGTTCGTTTCAATGGTCCTGGTCTGAGTAGAACTAACACTGGATGCAACCCAACGATGGGGAACCTTTGGCTCTCCGGACACTAGGCTGTACTCAGCCAAATCCTACTCAGAGCAGACCCACTGAAATTAATGAGCCTAAGTTAACAGACATGACTAACTTCAATGGGTCTACTTAGCATAGAATCACACCCATTGCTTGGCTACCAACTCCCATCCCCTGGCTGTCGGCCATGCGGGCTCCTGGGAACCGCACTCCACCGACATCTGGAGGGCCACAGATGTTACCCTCCTCAGCACTGTGGCTACTCACTAGGATCCTTCTCCTCAGTAGCGACCCAGGGAGCTTTAGAATGGAGGTGGCAGGTCAGAGGTATCCCGTCACACACACGCGTGCATGCACACCATTTCCGAAAACCACCGTTTTCATTCCCCTCTCGGCAGCCATGAAGTTTCTAGTCCTTACCGGCTGCAGAGGTGAGCTGCTGAGCGTACAGTCTGTCAAAGCTGCAGCAAGGAAGGTTGGAGTGTGGCTTCTAAGGGTGGAGTTTCTGCAAGAGCCACACCTTCCCCCCCCCCCAAATTCTGTGGGTGCTACTGGCCCATCAAACGGATGGCAGAGAAGGTGCCCTTATCTGTATTACACCATGAGATGAAACGCTGTGTACTTTACTGGTTGAGGTGCCCATTGGTTTAAAGGATTTGGCCAACGTTACATTTTGCATCTTCCCTGCCCGTGGTGTGTTCCTTTCTATCACTTCTTCCGCCCTATCTTCCTCTACCTCAGTCAGTGGCGGATGGTGGTTCCATGTCACCGGGGCAGTGGAATCCATTCTGGGTTTTATTCTGAACTCCCAGGGGGCTGACCAAGGTGCTTCAGCGGATTCCACTGCCCCACAACCAGGGAGCCACCAGCCGCCACTGACCTCAGTTGCCTTCACAACTTCCCTTCATCAATGAGACGGTTCATCCCCTCGCAGATCTTCTCCAGGCGCGGCTGGTACGGTTCCCCCGGGCTGTAGAGCAGAGCGAGAAGCTCCGTGTTGGCAAAATGGTCAAAGACGTGGCGGATCCTTCCGTGCGACTTGGGTGTCAGATGCTTCTCCACCAGTTTCAGCAGCAAGTCCCGGCACTCCCGGAGCAGTTCAGCCAGGACGAGTTTCTCGAAGGTGAAGTCGACCTCGTGGAAGCTGATGGCCGTCATGGCACCCTGGTGGAGTTTCTGCTTGAACTCCTCCGCCAAGATCAGCTCCTCCTGGCTGAAGCAGTTGTTGCGGTAGAGGACGGAGATCTTGACGGCCACCTTGATGAGGTTCTTGATGACCTTCTGGGATTCAGCCCGGTTCTGGGTGTACTCCTTGGAGATCCGGTAGAGCTCATCCAAGATCTCGCTGCTGGTGTCGTCAATGAACATGTTGGCCATGGATTTGCTGGCCATCCGGCTGAGGATCTTCTTCTCGGCCTGCATAGCCAAGCTGCGGGAACTGAAAGTCTCCATCTTGGCTGCTTGGATAAACAAACAGAACACACATTTGATTATGTTGTGATTACGCTACTGCGGGGACGCAGAACTTCAGGCCTTGGAGGAAGGGAAATGCAGCCCTCCAGGCTACTTTATTGGGCCCTCGGGACTCTCCCCAGGCTCCTCCTCCCCTCTCCGGGTCACAGCCCTCGCCAGCCTTGCTTCAAAACCTTCCTTGACTGCTTTTGTCTAGCTGTTGTGTATCCTTCAACTGTGCTGAGGCCTCTTGCTTGCCTGGATGGAGACAAGCATGTTAGGCATCCAAGAAGCTGCCGTATCCCAAATCAGACCCTTAGTCCATCTGGCTCAGTGTTCTCTACACTGACTGGCAGCAGTTCTCCAGATTGTCAGGCAGAGGAATCTTCTCATCCCTTCCTGGAGGTGCTGGGAACTGAACTGGGGACCTTCTGCATGCAAAACAGGTTCTCTACCGCTGAGCTATGGCCCTTTCCCTAAAAAAATTAAGATTCTAGTCCTCGTGGGCCTGAATTAAGGACTGGTTTGAACAGGAGGCTGCTTTATACTGAGTCAGATCATTGGACCATCTAGCTCAGTATTGACTACCCTGACTGGCAGCAGCTTTTTGGGGTTTCAGGTAGGGAGTCTCTCCCAGCCCTAGCTGGAGATGCTATTGGAGATTGAACCTGGGACCTTCGGCATGTAAAGCAGGCCCCCTTCCATTGAGGTACAGAAACCTCTGAATTTTTTGGAATGTGGCCTACTGTTACAAAGGAAAAGGTTGTACCCATTGCTCTGCTCACCACTAGCATGCAGCCCCATGGAAAGCTTCCCTTCAGGGCAAGCCATGCCTGCTTAAAGTGACATGGCACTGTTTTAAATGCACCGTGCAGGCGCATCCAGGTTTACAAGAGCCTAAGCTGATGCCACAGTGGATCCACTCGGCTTTAAGATGCCAGGCAAGTCTTCCTTGCATTGGCTGAAACAGTTAATTAATTGCAACAGATTAAGCCCTGCCGGCCTCTCCATTCCTCTTCAACTGTGTGAGATGGATGTTCAGCGAACATGGGATCATGACGTTCCTCATGCGCTGTGACCACAACACGGGCTTCCCCTTTTCCTCTTTTGCAGAAATCTTCCTCCGGTGTGGGTTACAGCTAGGAATGGGGGGATTTGGGCTGTTTTGCTTTTGGTTTCTCTTAGTTTCCCATTTGTCCTATTGTGACTTCAGTTCTCCGCATTTCCACAGCAGTTTATGATTTTGTTTTTAAGTCCTCATGAAAATACGTCCGCATTTTAGTGCACGTTTTCTCCTATTATACAGTAATACCTCAGTTAGCAAACCCTCCAAGAAGGAAGCTCCTTTTAACAAAGCCTTTTTTAAAATGGCGAAACTGACTAGCTGTGCATCAACTTTCAAGCCTGTGCCTTTGGCTTTAAGGTGAAACTGACTAGCCTGTCTCTTTGCTTTGCTATGGATAAATTTTCAAGCCTTTGCTTTGCTAGGGTGAAACTGACAAGCTGGTGTGTTTGCATCAGTGACCTCTTGCTTTCTCCAAGGGCTGGGGCGGGAAGGATCCAATACGATTCAGAGGAGGAGAAGGAGGGGAGGGGACGGGAGGGGGTGGGTGGGTGCTGGGTAGGCACCCTTAAAAGCTCCTGTTGAAGCTGCCCCCACCATCTATGAGCAGGTGTAGGACTCTATCCCGATTCTTCCCATGTGATTCCTCCCTCTGGTACCAAAGTATCTGTGAAAGAAGTACTGTCCAGGAACACGTCTACTTTGCCAACTGACGTATTACTGTACATGTGTTTGCATGCAATTTTATCTAGTGAACACATTTTGGCAAAGCAATCTCCTCTGAGTTCAGTTCTGTATGTCGTTTTCACTGATGATGCGTTTGCATGTACACTTTATCCTCATGGATGCCTTTCTGTAAATGTTACTTGGCTAGAGAATTGCACTGCAGCATGCAGAGGTCTGCCAATTTCGAAGGAGGGCTTTGTGTAGCTCCTCAGATTGTGCTGGAAATCGGAGATTACATCGGTTCAACTTTAAATGTGAACTGAATCCAGTTTCTGCCCCAACTTTAGTTACAGCCCAAAGTATCTCTCTCTTCCCCTGTCCCTTTTGAAATAAAATTGTCCGAGCGGATTTGTGAGGCGCCTTTTACACAGCCTCGGAATTTTTTTTTTTTTAAACCAGCGTTTCCTTCCCTTGCTCTCCTCGCCTGCCCACCCCCACAGATGCATTGGGGTTTCCTGTTTTGATCCTTTTGTCATAACTTAACAACCTCAGTTCTTCCTGAAGTCAGTCTCAGAGCTTCAAGGTGGCGGAGTCTGGGGGCATAGAATGGATCCGCTTGACCCTGCTGCTCTGATCTTTTACTGTTCCTGCAATTTTTTCTTTCTTTTCTTTCTTGAAAAGACGGATGGGATGAGCGCCTTGAGCGAGACAGTCTTAAGCCCCGGGAAAAGACAGAGTTAAGATCATGTTTGCTGAAAAGGCCCCACGTTCCATCCCCGGCAGCATGTCCAGGTTGGCCTAGGAATATCCCCTGCCTGAAACCCTGCGGAGTTGCTGCTGGTCAGTGCAGACAATACTGAGATAAATGGACCAAAGGCCTGACTCAGTATAAGGCAGCTTTCTCTCTTCTAGATCTTTACACTGATGGTGCAAACACACAGACATTAAAAAAAAGTCTCTCCTCCAGATACAACCTTGCACCTTACATATCCTGTGTCTTTTAAGGATCGCTCTGTTTTGGGAGGGAGGATATTAATTAGTTAGCTTGCGAGCTGCAGTTTAGCCTTGTGTTTTTAATGGCTTCCTGGCTCCGAGGCCAAATTCCACATGAGACGCTAATAATGAATGAATGTGTCTTAATTGCCGGGAACAGAAATAAACACCCGCAACTGCATGTTGCGGACACAAACACCCAGAAGACACATCTGCAAGGAGAGTCATTTCCTCCATCCTTTAGATTTGCCACTTTTCCTGTCTATCCTGACCAGGCGCCTCTGCTTCCGATCGCTGCATAGCAGGCAGAAATCCAACCGGTTTAGGCAGGCAACTTGTATGTCCTTTCCGCTCCATGATATGGGGTGTGTCATGCAGCTCTAGTAGTAGCATAAATTACACAAAGCAAAGGCCCCATTTTCTGGCTGTCTCCCCCCTCACACACACACACACATGCTCATGGTGCGGAAGCAAGGACATACGGCATGTGAAGCAAATTGTGCATTTTCTTTGCACGCTTCCGCCATCTTGAGCAGAAAATGCGGAACTTGGGAGACCTCAAAGGGGAAATGCGATCGAAGTTTGTGAAATCATGAACTGGGGGTGGGGGAAGAAGGGAGAAGAGAGACTTGCCTCTCCTCCCTGTCTTGTTAAGTGAAGAATTAAGGGTTTACTGAATGAATTTGATTGGCAGGAGGCATACTGGACAACTTCATACATGACCTGTGGAACTTCCTGCCACATGATGGAGCGATTGGCCGTTGTGAGGTTGGACTGCTTTTTAAGAAAGGTTACACAAATTCACGGAGAGGCAGCATCAATCAACAAGACAACCAAATGGACCCTCTGTGTATAGGGGCAGGTTACCTTTTGAACACTAGATACCAGGGACAAATAGGGGCAGGCCATTGTATTTCAGCATCTCCCCCCCAAAAAAAACCTTCCCCCCCCAAAAAAAAGCTTGTGAACTTCCTAAGGGAGATGTCTGGCTGTTCAGTGTTGGAAACTAGGATACGGATCAAGACAGTCTTATTCAGCAAGGCAGTTTTTATAGGGTTGATACAAGCTACCCTCACATTGGAAGACCACAGCCGTCTCTTTGCTAAAGACCTTAGAAATATGAAAAAATTAATCTGCATCTCACCCATGCATCTTTGTGCACCCTCATTTTCAAGCCTTAAGGACTAGAACCTTGCCTGTTCTTGCTTTGTTGTTTCCAAAGGAAGCAGGGCATTGAATCCTGCCCCCCACACACCATTTTCTGTGTTTGGATGGTGTTGTGGCAGAATGCTCACAGCCCTGGACGTGCCCTCTAGTAAAAGTTTTCTTCTCTATAGTCTGTCTGCGCCTTGCCTTGCCTTAAAGGATCCAGGATATACCCTAGAGTTTGTTTGTTTTTAAATTACCATTCATGCTAATTTTGTGGCAATGTTCAGTTCTGACAAGCAAGAGATGTCGAAGCTTGAAACTTGTATTTGAAGCATTCGTTCCCTTGCACCCAGCCTCAAATGTTTTGAGGCCTGTTTGCGAGTTACTCAGTGAGGGAGGATGATGCACTTTGCCCATGCCCAGAGGTGCTGTTCTTCTCTCAAAGGCGACTTCGTGTGTTGCACAAAGCCCTGACTTAAAAGTCTAGTTTCTGGGGATAAAGTTTCCCTGATCTTTCCCCGCAGACACGCACTTCCCCAATTTAGTTATTTTTTATCTCCCCAGTGACTCAACCCTTCTTGCTTGTCACAACGCGTTCAGGAGGAAAAATGAATGTTATGTGTTTTTTTCAAAAAAGGAAAACAAATGTACAGGAGTCTTGTTCCAAAAATAGTCCTGTCTCTATCCCTTGCTCCGGAGCGCCTCGGTGTTAAGGAACCCCACCAAAAAAAAAGCTCATGTCACTCACCGTGGTCCCTGATGTTTCGTGGCTCATATGAACAGCCCCGGCGGACCTCCTGACACTGAGGAGAGAAAGAAGAAGCAGGTTGGCTGAGCAGGCAGCAGCAGTGAGACTGTCGGATGGCCTTGAGGAGACTTCCTCGAACAGGGAAGGCCCGCCCCGTCAGCTGACAAATCTCAACTTAATTCTTCACAAACAGAAAGCACAGCTGTCTGCCGAAAGGTACCCAGAGAGGTGAATGATGGGTGAGCAACCTCAACGGTCTGCATATTTTGTGTCCTGTGCAACAGCTCTGACAGCATCTGCACCCTCCAGGCCTTCCCCCGCCCCCTCCTGCTAAGGTGGAAGGTTCAGTTGTAGACTGGCCAGACTGGACCAAATCTGGTTGGCCACTGTGAGAACAGGATGCTGGACTAGATGGGCCAGTGGCCTGACCCAGCAGGCTCACCTTATGGTCTTATGCCTCATCTACACATCTGGCGACATGTGTGTAGGTGTGCTTTTCTTTTGCACTGCAGACATCCACGGCGGTGGTGACCCTGAAGGCAATGCTGTCATGACGCATGGGTGGCGCCGGCATCATGTTACGAACCAGTCATTTGTTTACTACATTTATAGGCTACCTTTCCTTCTAGGAGTCACTCAAGGAGGCATACACGATTCTCTCCCGCCCTCTCCATTTTATCCCTCACAACAACCCTGTGAGGTTAGGCTGAGAGGCTGTGGTTGGCCCAAGGTCACACCTAATGAGAACTTTCGGAAGGGCCACATAGCTCAGTGGGTAAAGCATCTGCTCTGCATGCAGAAGGTCCCAGGTTCAATCCCTAATGGCATCTCCAGGTAGGGCTGGGAGGGAGAGTCTTGCCTGAAACACTGGAGAGCTGCTGCCAGTCAGTGTAGACAATACTGAGCTAGATGGTCAGACTCCCCTTAAATGTGAGACAGGCACCATCTCTGTTATCTTTTTGGTGCGTCCTGAAGACCTTCCTCTTTCAACAAGCCTTTTAAGTAGAGACCTTATCCCAGTCTGCATCTGTGTTGGAATTACTTTCTAAGATGCTTTTAAAACTTTTTTTGAAAGATGTTTTGTTTTAATATGTTTTTAAAGATGTTTCATTTTAATATGTTTTAAAGTCTTTTGCTTTTAAGATGTTTTAGAGTGTTTTTACTGTTTCTGTTTGCCCCCCTGGGCTCCTTCTAGGAGGAAGGGAGGGATGAAAATGTAATAAATAAATAAAATCATAAATAAGGCAGGTTCTTGTGCCTGTGTTCATGGCCAAGTGGAGATTTGAACCCTGGTCTCCCAGCTCCTAGTCCAGTACTCTAACCACTAGGTCATACTGGCTCTTCTTATGATATCAGTGCAAAGGTGGTAGGGAGAGGCAAAGGCAACACTGTGCTGCTGAGCATTTCTTGAAGCAACCAGCAAATTTTTGTGACAGACAGATTTTATTTATTTTTTATTTATTTATTTTATTTTATTAGATTTTTAAACCGCCCTATAGCTTTCTAGCTCTCAGGGCGGTGTACAAAAGGTAAAAACAGATTAAAATACAGTAAACATGATAACACTACACTATAAAATATAGAAACAAAATAAAGACAAAGACAAATTAAAATTAAATTAAATTAAAATGCCTGGGCGAAGAGGTAGGTCTTTACCTGGCGCTGAAAAGATAATAAAGAAGGCGCCAGGCGTATCTCATCAGGGAGGGCGTTCCATAACTCGGGGGCCACCATTGAGAAGGCCCTAGCTTTGGTTATTACTCTCCGGGCCTCCACATGCGTTGGAACCCGGAGAAGGGCCTTCGATGTCAAACGTAGTGATCGGGCAGGTATATAGCAGGAGAGGCGTTCCACCAGGTATTGCGGTCCAATGCCGTTAAGGGCTTTATAGGTAAGAACCAACACTTTGAATCTGGCCCGGAAACATATTGGTAGCCAGTGCAGCAGAACCGTCCCAGCTACTTTGAGTTGTTCTCTTTGAAACAGAAAAGTCAGGGTATAAATTTTTTAAAAAGCAAAGCAATCAACCCACAGGAAGCTCCTACTTTGTTCCAGTGGACAGATTGCCTTGATTTTTATTTGTAACATCTTTACACTTTGCATTTTTTATTTTTTAAAAAGGCTCTTGATTGTTACCGCAGTTGATTTTATATTGTGTCCTCCATGTAGGTATGTGTGCTGTGTGTGCATGTGTGTTTACAGAGTATCATAAGGAAAAAGAATAAGGGGGGGGGAGATCTCTGCCCCCACCCCTAGGGGGTTTACAATCTAAACTGGACTGTGGAACGCAACAGTGGGGAGGGGAGAAGGTGAAGGCAAGCAAAGATGCCGCCAGGCACTTACACAATCTAAATTCAGCCGTAGGAACTGAGGCTGAGCGAGAGATGAGGGCTGAGGTTAGGGATGGAAGGATCTGTCCGTCTGGATTCCCTCTGCTTCTCATTTTTCCAATCTTAAATTCAGGTGTCCACATTTCTGCAGCCATTTGTGAATTTTATGAAAATTCTCCAGCGTTGTAACGAGAATTTCTCCTACAAAATGTAGGCAGTTTTGAGTAATGTACGTTTCTCGCAAGCTATTTCTCCAAATATACTGCATTTTGGTATGTTGCTTTCACTCATATATTCATTCTGAGGCATGCTTCCCCCCCCCAAAAAAGATGCGTATTTGCAAACATTGCTTAGTTGGCAAACTGCACTGCAAAATTCAGAGCGGTAAGAATTCCAAAGGACGGCTGTGTTTCGGATCTCATGTTGTTTCGAAAAGTGCAGATTTGACAGATACAGCTTTGAATGCACACTGGAACTGATCCCTAGTTGCAATATATATCTGTATCGAACTTTGGTTGCAGTTGGGGGGGTTAAAAAAAGGGGGCTCAGCCAAAGACCTCATGGGGAAGGTGGGTTTTGAGGAGAGTCTTCTGGCCTGGGAATGTTACCCCCCCCATCCATCTCCCCAATTCAAGATATACAGGGCTTAGCTGTGATTCTTAGGAAGTGGTCAAGCCACCTCCAATATGCCCAACTTCTTGAAAGATTCCACCAACGCTGCCTCCGGAAAATTTTGCAAATTACTTGGGAAGACAGACGGACTAATATTAGCATTTTGGAAGAAGCAAAGACTACCAGTGTTGAAACAATGATCCTTCAACATCAACTTTGCTGGACCAGCCATGTTGTTCAAATGCCTGATCACCGTCTTCCAAAGCAGCTACTTTACTCCCAACTTAAGGATGGAAAACGGAACATCGGTGGACAGCAAAAGAGGTTTAAAGATGTTCTCAAAGCTAATATTTAAAAAAGTAACATGAACATCAAGAACTGGGAAGTCTTGGCCCATGAACGTCCCAAATGGAGGTCGGCTATATGTAGGGTTTCATTCTCCCTCCCTGAATGTATGTTTAATTAGGCTTTTAAACCCAATTAAACACTGTGCAGGGCCCCCAAATCGGTTTGGGGCTTGGATCTGGTTTGGTCAGCCTCGGATTGTCCCAGGTCAGATCAGGGCCACTCCAACACACTGGACTGGGCCCCAAGTCAGATCAGGGGTGTGTGTGCACAGCCCCAGTGTGGAGTTGCAAGAATCCTGCACAAAGCCATGGGTTGAATGGATGACCTCTAAGGTACTGAAGTATCTGCCCAGCCGCTATGGAGGGCATGATGGGGGGCTAGATGGGTCCCCTTTGGTCTGATCGAACAACTGGGCTCTTCTTGCATTCTCATGTGTCCCACCTTGTCTGGGTGGCATGGGGGTTGACTCTGTAAGCCATTTTGGACTTCCTAGCAGCCGCAGCGTGATTTTTTTTTTAAACTGATTCTCTTCATTGGCTTCTTGCCATCTATTCTCGGAAAGCGAACGTTTCCATGATGGCCGAGTGAAAGTGCGGTGGAAAAACAAACCCCAAATGCAGAGAAATCTTCAAGGGAGATGGAAAAACTTTCTCCTACATAGAGCTGGGCCAGGCAAGCAGCAGAGAGTTAGAATTTTGTCTTCCCCCCCCCAAAGTCACAGGAGCCTTCCCCCCCTTCCTCTTTTAACCGCTGTTTACTGGCTGTTCTTGACTTTGCTGATTTGGCAGATGAAGACGGTTTTATTTAGAAACCCCAAACTTG
This sequence comes from Rhineura floridana, assembly GCF_030035675.1. Taxonomy (NCBI): domain Eukaryota; kingdom Metazoa; phylum Chordata; class Lepidosauria; order Squamata; family Rhineuridae; genus Rhineura; species Rhineura floridana. Next base: position 12,555,651 of record NC_084501.1, read on the forward strand.
ACTCTTGGCCCAGGGGGGGAAACGGAAGTACCCACAAGAAGCTGAGAGGAAGCCCCAAGGAGGGCGTGAGGGGCAGATAAGGGAGACGTTTTGCTGGGCAGAGCCTTCATCACACAGCTGTTTTGCAGGGGGAGACTCAAAACAGGCTTGGGGGGGGTCTTGGCAGAGGAAAGAGCAAATGATCTCTGATTTGCAGCAAGGTAAAAGAAACAAGACAGGGCCTGGACTTTAGGATGATGACGCGAGATCCGTGTGCTGTGAGAGAGCACCGTGCATGCCTCAAGAATCCAACGGCCGTTAAACCAAAGAACATCTGTGGCCCGCCAAATGTTGGTGGACTCCCAACTCCCAACAGCCAGCGTGGCCAGCAGTCAGGGGTGATGATGGAAACTGGGTCCAGCAACATCTGGAGGGTCACAGGTCTCCCCCGCAACCCCACATTAAAGGTTTCACAGGCCACAAAGGAGAGCTCTCCCAGAGAAGAGTGTCCCTGTTGTGTCCCTGCATGAGACTCTGCTCTTTCCTCTTTCCCATTCAGCTGCTGCATCCATCCACTGTGTGCATGACTGGATCCATTCATTGCTTCAGTGGCAGAATCATGTGGAGGCTGCCCATCACACCCCTGCCTGAGTAGCCCCTCCTGGCTTTTTGTCGGGAAATGTGGCCAGAGCAGTGTCTTGTCCAGAAACATGGAATGAAGATGGGGCTAGGCTGCAAGTAAACATTACTCCCCCCCCCACAGTCTAAGAACACATTCGTGGTTCCATTTTTGACGTAGAGACTAAAAAATGGTTGAGTGGGGAATATATTTTCCTGTGAGCACCCACTGACCCTCAGAGCCAGATCCAATGGTGGGCGGCATCCAGGACATTGGATGATGAGGGCCACATGAAATTAGGGCAAGGGCCGCTCAGTTGTATTGTTGGCACAATGTAGGGTAAATAGTGTATGCATGTTTATTTATAAATATATTGGTATACCGCTGTTGTCGTTTAAAAACATCAGAGCTGTTTACAACAAGTAAAAAAAAAGTACTACAGTAAAAACCATTAAAATGCAATAAAAACAAAGGTCAGCTATTGCAAAAAAAACACACCCCAAATCTTCTCAATTGGCTGCGTAAGCGTGGTGGAACAGAAAGGCTTTCAGCAGGCGTTTCAACATTAAACCAGAAGGTGCCCACTGAATCTCTGTTGGCAGAGTGTTCCAGATAACTGGGCCGGTGACACTGAAGGCTTGATTTCATGCCGATGTTCAGTGACCCTCGCCAACTCGATGACCAGTGGTCGAGCTGGGATACAAGGGTCCCAGCGGTGCCTAAGCTGTGGGAGGGGAGGTTGGGTAGAGGAGAATTAATGGGACCGGGATGGCTACAAATGCTCTTTGACAGCCCCCCAGCAAAACCGACAGACAAGATGTTCAGGGTGGAAGGGCCGAAGCTCAGTGGGCAGAACACCTGCATTGCATGCAGATGGTCCCCGGTTTGATCCTCAATGGCATCTCCAGGTAGAGCTGGCAGAGATCCTCTGCATGAAACCCTGGAGAGCTCCTGCCAGTCAGTGAGGACAGTACTGAGCTAGATGGTCTGACTAGGGATAAGGCAGATTCCTCTGTGCACCTAAAGTGCCTTCGAGTGACAAGACCATCAAATCTCAGGCCCGCGTAAGCAAAAATAAACCAATAATAAAGCAATAAAGCAATTGCCCAGCCAACAAAGGACTGCGGAAAAGGACCAAAACAACTGATTAAAACCAATCCAGCCTCTCCAGCAGCAACAATGGCGCCCGAAGCCATTTCGTAACTGTGAAAAGTTTCGGTGTAATGCAATTTCTCTCTCTCTCAAGATCCTTTCCAGAGGGTTGGCGCATTAAAAGTCGGTTGCAGCAGTGAAGATCAAAGAGCCTTGTGGCACCTTGAAGGCTAGCACATCCCCCCCCCCCGTGCTGCAAGCTGTTGAGTCTGCGATATCAGAGGCAGTCAGAGTGATCCTGAGTTGCTGGTACTAGATTTATTTAAAAGGTTTGTTCATGCAGCAAAGGACAACATGCACAACTTCCAAGAAAGAAAAGGTCTGCGGAGAAATGAGCCAGAGACAATCCAACTTAAATCATATGAACATTCCCAACTCTAGTCTCCCTCTGTGTGTATATGTGTGTGTGCGTAATACCTGTCTGTCTGCCTGTCTTTCATCAAACCATTGTGAACCCGTAACACGTATTAGGAAATAATCCTAATCTCCTACAGTGTTCTATGGAGATGCTTCATCTTGGCCAAACATTGTTCTACTTTGATAGATCTATTTTAATTTTGCCATCCAAGCATGATCCCAGGTTACTAGAGAGACTGCCTCATTACTTACATACCAGATAGGGTCACTGCTTTTTTCAGAGTTTCCTCAGGAGCCCTCTCCACAGTAACGGAGCAGGGCTTTCAGTGTGACTGCCCCTGTTCCTTGGAGCAGCGTCCCCGTCAAAATACGACAGGCGCTCACTATCGGCGCTTTCCAGAAACCGGTGAAGACATTTTTGTTCTGACAAGCCTTCCCAGCTGGATGAATGGGTCACTGGCATGCACATTTACTTGACATTGCTTTTTTTTAAAAAATCTGCTATTTTCTGTGTTGCTTTAAACTGGGTTTTTTAAAGCTTTTTTAGTGCATTTTGGGTGGGTTACGACTGCTTAAAATACACCATTAAAACTGTTGGAAACAGTGTAGAATCACAACATCACAAAAAATATTTTTCGGCGGGTCCTAAAAATATACACCTCAGGTGCCAAAAGGCCAGGGTAAAGAGAAGTGTCTTCAGCTATCCCCGAAAATTGTACAGTGAATTTATTGGAATAAAGGTAGACAGACTCTTTTATGATAAATCTGCCACCAAGTTCTTTTTTCTTTTTGCTACCAGGGCTCCTTCTCTGGAATATGAGCCCTGGTGTAAGATCAATCTGATCTGGCATGAAATCTGCACCTGGTTGGCGCTACCTGCCAAGCTGAATTTAGAAACAGGTTCTGCCCCCAACAACCGCTGAACTTTCCCCCTCTCTGCTGCTGACACATCTAGGCCAGCAACTGAAACAGTTGCCCTCCTTTTGGGATGCCGGTTGTTCGCAGGAGACTCGTGTTTCAACTTGAGCAGCTAAAGACAAAACCCTTTGGGGGCACGCACTGCTTTGCAACCGAAGCCTCAGCAGCCGATTGTCTCCAGTGTTGCTACAGGAGGGAGGCAGACATTTCTGCACCGAAACCAGGAAGCCAAAGAGCCAGCTGGTAGAAGCAAGAAGGAAGCTGGGGGAAATCAGTGAACCTCACATAACATTGGGCAGTTGTGTGGCCTTCACCTCTTCTGATGTCAGAGAGTGGCGAAACTGGGAACGGAGAGACTGAGTGAGCCTTTAGGTGTGTTTGAATCCTTGCTAAAGATTACACCTTCCCTGCAGATTAGTCAGACTTTAAGCTTCAAAATAAGAAATAACTACTTTATTCTGGAAATACATACTTGATAGGAAAGAGTTCTACATCTAGCTAAGTTGGAGATGCAAACACTAAGCCTAGTGTTTGCCCTCATGCTTGGAGGAGAGGGAGAGACAAAGAGAATATGTCTGCTCTCCCTCTCAAGAGAAAGAAGAAGGAGGGAAGGAGATGTGGTCAACATGCCATCCTATGCATATCAGTCTAGCAGGAAGGAAGAGACAGCAGGAGATCAAAGGATAGGTATTAACCTAGCAATCAGGAGGTCTCCTCTCTAGCTACCCTTTTTAACCCCATGCAGCCTCAACCCACAAGTTGGAGTTGAATCACATATTCCAACATCTGATTCCTCCTCTGTCCTCCTCTCTTGCAAAGAAACAGTGGGCACTTCAACAATACAGTTTTTGGAAAACTTAGCACCTAACAGAGCTTTAGGCCTAACCTCGCTCTCAGGATTGAGCGCACAGCAAAGTCATGCCTCCACCGTAGTGAACGGAAACCTAGATCTCTGCTCATTCAGCAATGCTCTCCCAATCCCCTTCAAAGCACACACATGAAGTGAGTGAGCTGCTGGAAACAGCACGTTTTGCAATCACTACAAAAGGCTTTAGTACTATGTACTCTCTTGAGTAAGTCCCACAGGACACAGGGGGGTTATATTCTGAATAAGATGAACAGGATTGTGCTGGCAACATGCAGTGCTTGGAAAGTTCATTTTAGAAAGTAACAAAAAAAAAATAGATCCTTTCAAGTTTGTCCCAATGCACTTTTCATCCATAATAATTGCTGCCTGCCACAGTTGTTAAAGTGGGTTGCTCTCCCCCAGTGCCAAATCTAAACCATACCAAGGAAAGCAAAGAGTAAAAAGAAAACACAAGACACATTTGGGCAACTGGATAAAATGTTTTTAAATTAAAAATGTCAAGAACACCATCTTTTTCAAATGGCCTAGAAGCAAGCAATCGAAAATGGCTCAGAAGCAAAGCGCTGTGGGATTTCGTCTTGTCTGAAATGGGGCCTCTGTGACGAGCACTTCTGTTTCACAGCTGAAGTTAGTTAATTAGGCCCAAGCAAGAACACCTGATCATCAGTGGTGTCTGGTATTCAAGGACAGTCTGGCCTGGAAAGGTTTGGGGAGGATGTGACCGTTAGGTGCAAAAACTCCTGAAAGGTTACCTCATGTGAAAGCCCCCTGATTAGCTAATTAGTTTGTGGCCTGTTTGTGAACTTTCCACATAAATATAGGATTAAAAGTTTAGCCTTTGTTCCCCTGGGATCCATCTTGCCTTTAGGTGGTTACCAGTGTGGGTTCTGTTTTCCATCTGCTATCCAAGCTATGCATCTCTGAGGAGATGTGGCACCATGAAGCTATACAACAGTTACCTCTCTGTAAGTATACAATAGGTTAGATCGTTCTGTTATTTTTTGTCTGTGATTGTAACTCTCTGTATTTTACCTAGCCCTCCAGGGCATGGGTTTTAAGGAATAATTTTGCTGCTATTTTTGGTACTTACATTTTATTTAATAAAGCTACTTCTTATTTACCTGCGTGTGTTCATTGTAGGAGGAGTGTGACCCTGAATCTGGTACCTTGACTACTGACCATGGACTACCGTATCTTTGGTTATTTCCGTAAGGCTCCATTACAAGGAGTGATCTTTTGGCTCTTGTCTTTTGGAATCCTTGGCGGGTCTCTTTCTGGCTCTTTGGGTTTCCCCTTAGCCCAGAGTGGTAAACCAGTTTAAGGGTGGTGGTGGCAGTCTACCTAACTTGCAGGGTTGTTGTTCGCTTACTCAGCCCTGGTAAGGGAGGCACAGAGTTGTGCCTTGCCAGGATCAATTGCCCTAGGTTTGGGAATTGAGTCCTGGGGCTGAACCAGAACAGGTTTATTGTTATTATGCCACAGAAGCATCCACAAAGACATGAAACCACTTAACAGGAACAGGAAGAACATTCAAGGTGGGGTAGATCCCAGGCTGTACACAATTCCTAACGAAAGAGACTCTTGGAACATAGTCCATCCATTAAGGATTACAGGCACAATTGAATCTTTTCCTTTCTGCCGAGATAAACATTTTTAATGGGCTTCCCAGGTATGCTTTGAGAGCTCTTTTTTTCAGTGCCTGTGTGGCTGACGAGAGCAATCTGACAAGGCTCTCTCTCCCTCTTGTGTGGAGTACCTGAGGAACAGCCACAAGAGGTCCTCCTCACCTTGCTTTCAAAAAGCACCATCTTTGCTAAGATTCAGAGAGGCTATCATCACTTCTCAGGCATCAGCATCAAACCCTCCGGCCCTCGGACTGCAGTTGTCAAACATTTGCCTGCCGCATATCTATAAGTGTTAAACCATTGGAAACATATTCCTCCTGCTGTGTAAATCAAGTTTTTGTCGTTGGTTTATCTTTATAGCTAGAGAACCGCTTGCTTTAGGGCAGCCTGTGGGTGATATAAATGAAAGAATGCGGTAGCAGCCCGTAACCACCAGCCTTACCTGACTATTTATTTCTGTGCTCTGCTGCAAGAGATGCTTGACACCAATATGATATGCCTCTACTGTATCTTGATTGTTTGTGTAGCGTGAGGAAAGATGTCGGTGGATGGGGCTTAAAGACCAACCTGGATGGGGCTGGTGTGGCAAAAAATTGCTTGAAGTGGGCTCCCTTTTTGGCACCACAAGGATGGGGCCAGAAAGTCTTGGAATATCCACACTATACCACGGCAGGCTATGTTCCCACATGAACAGAGTCAGGCATGGTACAGACATGTAGCCCTGGCACAGTCACGAGAGCACTAGTGTAGTGGCAAATTCAGAAGTGCAGGGTCCCTTCATGCTAGGCAAGCCACACACCCTCACAACCACGCCCCTCGCTTGCTCTCCGTTGTCATCGCCTCTATGCTCCTCAGTCCTTCCCATGCGCACCTTCTCCCACAACAATGGATGTCCCTAGGAGCCAACTGGCATGAAAGGGGAGTGTGTTAGCTACTGAGAAGAGTCTTCTCAGTGGCTGGCCTCCTTTCACTCGGATTGGCTTCAATCAGCAGGAAAGGACAAGGAAGCATGTTAGGTTCTTCTCAGTGACTCACACACTCCCCTTTCACAATGTTTGGCTCATAGGACATTGGAGACCTGTCTGGGACTCTGCTTCCAAAAAAGTAACCGGTTGACAACCCACCATGACTCCAGATGACTACACTGCTGCTTATACTACTAGTTAGTGCTTTTCATGGGTAAAAAAAATGAGATGCTGGTACTTGTATCTTGATAAAAGCACTGTGGGTGCTAGCACAAAATGTCTGGCTTAGCAGCAATAAAAGAGATTCCAGTACTCCCTACTAGTGAGTACTGTCACAAAAAACAGCCCTGCTAATAGTATATTATGGGGCTAATCACTTGACTAGTTGGGGATGGGCAGTGTGATGGCTGCTTGTGCAGTACGGATAAAAGCTTAGAATAAGCTTTGTATGTTTTAATTTGGATTCCTGCATTGAGCAGGGGGCTGGACTTGATGGCCTTACAGGCCCCTTCCAATGCTACGATTCTGTGATTCTATGATACACCCTGTTTGGAACAGGAGTCTGGCTGACTATGTGGAAGGGGGGAAAGGGTTCTCAAATACAACCTCCCCAAACTCCAACAACGTCGCCTAAAGTAAATACAATATTTGTTTCTTTTTCTTTCCATCATAAAATAAGTACAAACTACATCACAAGCCCATGAAACTGACCCCCCCGCCAACATCTCCTTGACCCACCAGCTAACATCAGTACTACATAATAATAATAATAATAAACTTTATTTCTACCCCGCCCTTTTTCCAATAGGACTCAGAGCGGCTTACAACTAAAAACACCATTAAAACATACAGAGTATATTATTAAAAAAGAATTAAACTATGAGAAAAATTAAAACCATAAAATATAGGTTAAAAACAGCGGACAATTTAAAATAATAAAATCATATAATGTAATCACCAAACCTATGACACTTAATCCTGGTCGTTCTCTATCCCAAATGCCCGTTGAAATAAAACAGTCTTTACTTGTCGCCGGGAAGACGGCAAGGAGGGAGCTGATCGCACCTCACTCGGAAGGGAGTTCCACAGCCTAGGGGCGGCCACCGAAAAGGCCCTAACTCCTGTCCGCGTCATATGTGCTTGCGAAGGTGTGGGGAGCACAAGAAGGGCCTCACCTGAAGATCTCAAATTCCGGACAGGTTCATAACAACACACCCAGATGAGAAAATCTCCCAGATCATCCTCCGAGATCTCTGCAAATGCATATCAAACACATTAGGTCTTTAATTACATAAGAACATAAGAACATAAGAAGAGCCTGCTGGATCAGGCCAGTGGCCCATCTAGTCCAGCATCCTGTTCTCACAGTGGCCAACCAGGTGCCTGGGGGAAGCCCGCAAGCAGGACCCGAGTGCAAGAACACTCTCCCCTCCTGAGGCTTCCGGCAACTGGTTTTCAGAAGCATGCTGCCTCTGACTAGGGTGGCACAGCACAGCCATCATGGCTAGTAGCCATTGATAGCCCTGTCCTCCATGAATTTGTCTAATCTTCTTTTAAAGCCGTCCAAGCTGGTGGCCATTACTGCGTCTTGTGAGAGCAAATTCCATAGTTTAACTATGCGCTGAGTAAAGAAGTACTTCCTTTTGTCTGTCCTGAATCTTCCAACATTCAGCTTCTTTGAATGTCCACGAGTTCTAGTATTATGAGAGAGGGAGAAGAACTTTTCTCTATCCACTTTTCTCTGTCCACTTTCTCAATGCCATGCATAATTTTATACACTTCTATCATGTCTCCTCTGACCCGCCTTTTCTCTAAACTAAAAATGTATTTCTATGATAGGCTAACTGAAAACTTTTGAGTAGAAAAGAGTAATGGATATTTCTACACAGAGACTCCCCCCTTCTCCCCCCTTCTCAAAATACAACATATTTAAAGCCTTTTGGAGGTGGGGGATAACCTTCTTGTCTCCTAAGACAGAGGTTCCCAAACTGTGGTCCGTGAGCTTCGTTTAGGCGGTCCAAGTGTGTCTGTAAAAATACAATTAAAAATCATACGGCACCTAGCCAAGCACATTTCAACTGCTACAACAGGCAGAAAAATCTTTAAGTGGTCCACCACGACTCTCAGGAATTTTCAGGTGGTCCGTAGGGGAAGGGGAAAAGTTTGGGAACCATTGTCCTAAGACATTTGTGTGTTCAAGTCTCTTTTACCTGATGGGCCCAGGTTACCCTTCCAAAAGGAAAGCTTGATCCGGAACAAATGCACGTTTATCAAACAAAATCTATACGAAATAGGCCAAGTGTCATAAAATCCCTTCCTAACCCAGAAGTTAATACAGGCTGACCACCAGCAGAAGCAGCTAACTAAGCAAAGGGGGGAGAAGACTTTGGGAAGCTGACGTGGGTGACTTGGAAAGCTTTAATTCCGTCTCCTTCAGAGCCTCCAAAGATGGGGTCAGAATTAAAAATGTTTATCTCTGCAGAAAGGAAAAGGTTCAATTGTGCCTGTAATCCTTAATGGATGGACTGTGTTCCAAGAGTCTCTTTCGTTAGGAATTGTGTACAGCCTGGGATCTACCCCACCTTGAATGTTCTTCCTGTTCCTGTTAAGTGGTTTCATGTCTTTGTGGATGCTTCTGTGGCATAATGACAATAAGAGTAAGAATAAATAATAACAGCTCATCACTTCTGATTATGGAGGAAGCAAATCTGGGTCGCAGACTTTTTTGTGCGCCAAAGCAAAGATTTCCCTTTGGCTCTAAAATTATGGAATTGCTTGTTGTTGGGTCAAGAAATCCAAAAGTCCCGCTAGGGTGCCTTCCAGCAACAGCTTACTGCTTAACAAATGGTTGCTTAGTTGAGCTCCTGTGTGATTCCAGCTGCAAAGGTCAGCAAAACATGAAAGCTTTTCTGACCACAAAGGAGGAAAGATAAAAGCTTGCTGAGCCAATAATAGCCTGACATGAAAAGGAATCCCTGCACTGCATTTGAGTCATACAGCTTGTTAATACTAGAAACGCATTAAGAAAAGTCTAGAGCATTTTTTGCCAAGGTATACTTAGCCAGATTAATACTTCCAACTTAGCCAAACCGTTCCCTTCAAGCGCTGAAAGAAACCATGAAAAAAGAATGACAATCTGTGGCTTTTCCAAGAGGACCTTGTGATTTCCTGCTGCTCAGCTTCTTTGATTCTCAGTAGTGGTTAAGGTGCTGGACTAGGACCTGGGAGACCAGGGTTCGAATCCCCACACAGCCACGAAGCTCCCTGGGTGACCTTGAGCCAGTCACTGCCTCTCAGCCTCAGAGGAAGGCAATGGTAAACCCCCTCTGAATACCACTTACCATGAAAACCCTCTTCATAGGGTCGCCATAAGTCGGAAACGACTTGAAGACAGTCCATGTCCATTTCAGGGATGTGCTAGAATTCTGCCCAATTCAGATTTGGTACTTGTTTCCTCTTAATTTGCTTATTCTCTCTCACTGCAGATTGGATTTTTATGTAGCGATTTTCCATGGCTAATTTTGAAAATGGATTTCTTTTTTTTCTAGTTCTCTTATGGCTGCCCTCTGCAGTCCTGGCCTTCTTGACTAAATTACATTCTAACAATAACTTTTTGTATGTTTTTCTCCGTGTTTTTTAAGCCACCTTGAGTCCTGGTTTTGGGGAAAATGCGGGATATAAATGAATTAACAACAACAACAACGATTATTATTATTATTATTATTATTATTATTATATTTGCCCCCACCCCAAAACCACAAGCAAAACAAAAGCCAAGACAAGCCTTTGGCAACTTGGTCCTGAGACTGGGAATACCACGGTCTGAATGATCCTGACTTTAGTGTTCAGTGATGCATCTTTGCATTTGAAGACATTTTCTAGTTCTCTCGCAGCTGCCCTCCCCAGTCCTAGCCTTCTTCTGACTTCTTGAATATTCTCTCCATTTTGGTTAATGACGGTGGTGAGGTATTGATAATCCGTGACAAGTTCAATGTCCTTGTTGTCAACTTTAAAGTTACATAAATCTTCTGTTGTCATTATTTTAGTTTTCTTGACGTTCAGCTGTAGTCCTGCTTTTGTGCTTTCCTTTTTAACTTTCATCAGCATTCGTTTCAGATCATTACTGGTTTCTGCTAGTAGTATGGTATTGTCTGCCTATCTTAAATTATTGATATTTCTCCCTTCAGTTTTCACACCTCCTTCATATTGGTCCAATCCTGCTTTCTGTATGAATAACCATAGAGTGATGAGGATTAATCTTCAGGTTGCCAGGAAGGAGTCCTCTTCAGCCATCAAATGCCTGGGCAAATTCCTGCTGAAAGTTAATTGTGATGGATTTAATTTAAAGGAAACTGCCCCAGAATTAAATTAATAACCATAGAGAGATGGGGATTAATTTAATTGTGGGGCAGGTTACCTTAATTTAACTTAAATCCTTTAGTGTAGTGGTACCCGCCCTTTGGAATACCCTCCCCTTAAACATTAGACAGGCGCCATCTGTTATCTTTTCAGCACTTACTGAAGACCTTCCTCTTTGAACAAGCCTTTTAAGTAGAGACCTCATCCCAGTCTGCGTCTATGTTGGAATTGCTGTTTTATATATTTTAATATATGCTTTTTAATATATTTTTAAACCTTTTTTTCATTTTTTAAGAAATGTCTTTAAAGATGTTTTGTTTTAATATGTTTTTACTGGTTGTTGTTTTTTAATATATTTCAAAGTCTGTTTTTATGATGTTTTCAAGTTTTTTAGTGCTTTTGTTTGCCGCCCTGGGCTCCTACCAGGAGAAAGGGCTGGATATAAATCTAATAAACAAATAAACAATAGTTTAGCAAGTTTTTAATGTTTGAATGTTTTAAACTGTTTTTAGTATGTTCTTCTCCTTTTTGTTAAATTGTTTTATGTTTGCCAGCCCGGGCTCCTTCAAGAGGAAGGGCGGGATATAAATTCAATGGGGGAAAAATAATTTTCTCAGCTACCAAGGGGGAAAGAGCCTGGCCCTTAAACATTCAAAAATGTAAGACATTTTAAATCGTTGGAGTAAATTTGGGGATCAGGGCTCCATTTTCCATATGTGGTGGACCTGCCCAAAGGTCCAGCAATTTTGGACAAAAGTCTTTCTTGCTGAATTGATTACAGATCAAAGCACACCCAAAGATTGCTCTTTTGTCGTTATATGACTCAGAAGCACAAGAACTTAACCAGAAAGGCCTTGTCACTCATCTCATGACACCACCGAGGCTAACTATATCTAAATTTTAGAGATTGCTAAATGCAAATTGAATGGGCGATTGGTTCTGGTCCTTCTGGGAAAACTGGCCAAAAAATTTTGTGAGTGCAGAAGCAAAAAAGAAATTGGAAAAATTCCAAACTGATTTTTATTAGATGTGTTGTGGCAAGGGAACAGAGATAGGAGCGCCAGCCTCTCATGGCGACATATGGAAAGATACTTTTTATTTGATGGAGGTGGCGACAGGCTTAGCTTTCATTTAGATTTAACTGATGCACTCATCTGAGGGGAGGGCTGAATGGGAGGACACATTTGTGTTTGTGTTGGTTTGCATTTGAAAATTCAATTTAAAAACTTTTTTTAAAAAATAGACATTTGAGGTTGACCAGTGTTGGTAATGTTTCGTCTCAGTGCTTGTGGTGGCGATCCTTTACACACACTTCCATGGGATTAAGTTTCATTGAACACAATAGGGCTTACTTTGGTCTGGGCAGAGGTGGCCAGGATTGCGCCCTCCACATTTGATGCTCAGGTCTCAATGAGCTATGAAAGAGTTTCTCGTACATGAAGTGATGGGGACATCTAGTGGCCATTTCCTGGGTGCTGCCAGTTGGAGAGAGACAGGGACTTTCTGCAAGAAAAGCAAGTGATTAGCTTCTCTCTGCCCTGTTTGGCATGTCAGGATGGGTGCCCCTCCTGTCTGTGGGAGACGACGATGACCTTGATTCCTCACTTTTCCTGCAAAGAGCTTGAAGGGGCATACATCGTCTTCCCCCTCCCCATTTTATCCTCTCAACAACCCTGTGAGGTAGAAGAGACAGAGACTGGCTCAAGGGCACCCCAATCAGAGCTTCAATGCTGAGTGGGGATTTGAAACCAGGTCTCCCACAGTCCTAGTCCAGTACTCTAACTGCTTTGCCACCCTGACTCTCACACCAGTAGGGATGGATAGATCTGTCCATTTTGACTTCCTCCATTTCCCATTTTTCCAGTCTTAAATTCAGTTCTCCACATGCAGCAATTTGTGGTGTTGGTTGTTTTTTTTTAAAAAAAAATCCTCATGAAAATTCTCCAGCATTTGAGTGCCCACACATTTTTGTGGGGTTTTGACTTATGTACACGGTTTTTGTAAGCCATTTCTCGCCATACAGTGGATTTTTATACGTTAGTGTCACTCATATATTCGTTGTTTATGCACAATTTCCCCATATGCGTGCATTTCTGTAAACCTTGGTTGGTTGGCGAACTGCATCGCGAAATTCGAACGAGTACCGATTTGTGCTGAAGAATTTTCAGGAGGATTTTTTTTAAAAAAAGAATTGCAAGTTGCTGCAGGAATGTGGAGAATTTAAGATTGGGAAAATGAGATGTGGAGAGAACGGACATTGACAGATCCGCCCACCCCTAACAGCAGATGCTCTACCCCCTGAGTGATGATCTTCTTCTCAACAGAGGATGGTAATTTACGATAAGGCCTGATCTGGGCGATGAGCCGCTTTGTTGCTGACCACTAGTGAATGTTCTGGATGGAGGAATCCAAAGCATGTCACAGATGTTGGCTAAGGGATGCTAACCGTCCAAGTTGTGTAGCAAGTAGTCTTTTCTGTTTTGTTTTTAATGCCCTGGATTTGAACTGACTCTCCGGGAGCAAACTGCCGGCTCAACTTTTCCACCTTTTTCTCCATCCCGCAGAGCCGGCCAGCTGCTTCCTCATCGCTGGAGGAGAGACAACAGCTCCTTTTTGGGTAGTAGACATCAGCAGGAAATGCCCAACTACAACTGAATGAAGAGGCAGGTGATGTGGAAATGAGTGGACACGTTTGAAAGGATTGTGTTCGTCCTTTGGTCTTTGTTTTGGTCAGGCTGGGAAATGGCCTAGCAGGATAAAGATTAGGAAGTGTGGCAATGGACCCCAGAAAGGAGCTTCTTGCAGAAATCTAGGGACATTGACCCCTGGATTGGGAAGTTTTTGATAAGTGCATTAGGATGCCTCCATTGTTTTGTTCTTCAACGTCTCACTTTTGCACAGAGTGTGCAACTTTGCACAGGATTGTATCCCACTAAATCATCCTCAGAGTAGACCCACTGGGTTGCATCCCATTAACAGACACATTGACTAACTTTGGTTCATAAACTTCACTGGGTCTTCCCTCACTAGAACTTAAGTTGGATTCAACCTATTGAAATGAATCAACCCAAGCTGTCATGCCTATTGATTTCAGTGGGTCTACCCTGAGTGGGACTAACCTTGGATTAGGGATCAAAAGACCTGGCAGTTTTGGTTCTCTCCGTTTCTCCCTTTCCCACTCTTAAATTCCCTTCTCCACATTTCTGCAGCAATTTGCAATTTTTTTAAAAAATCCTCATGAGAATAAGCACAATTTTGTAGGCAGTTGTGACTAACGCATACATTTTTGCAAGCCATTTCTCATCATATAATGCATTTTTGTATGCTGTTTTCACTCATATATTCATTTCTGTGCACCCTTTCCCCTAACAGATTTTCCCCGCTCTTGGCTCTGATTGTTTGTTCCAGGTGGCAAGCGGGGGCATATTTATGGGATTGTACAGGTGGCTCATTTAACCAGGCAGTCACGGCTGTTGCTATTTGTGTCTTCCTGTTCCTGGTGCAACTGCTGGGTGGCCCTCATGGCAGGGAGGGGGGAAAGGTGAGGGGGAGGGAGAGAAAGTTGGTTGGCTTTGCATTTATTGTGAATCTGCCTCATTGGCACTTCCCGAAACAACACTTGAACCAGATTGCAGGTACCCTTCCAAATCTGCACTTCTTATTTTTTGCAGTGCCGGTCTCAAACCAAAGAATGTGTACAAAGATGTGTATATTAGGGGAAAGTGTGCACAGAAATCTCTCTCCCTCTCCCTCTGTGTGTGTGTGTGAGAGAGGGAGAGGGAGAGGGAGAGAGAAAATGACATTTGTGTGAAACATGCATAGTACTGAGAAATTGCTTGGGAAAGTACATGCATATGTAATAGGCAAAAACGCATATAAAAATGTCTACATTAAGAGAAATGCACACTAAAATGGCAATGAATTTATATGAGGGCTTTTATAAAATAAATAAATCACGAACTGATGTGATTAAAAAATGGGAAACTGAGCTTGGTATTTGGAAAAATGAGAAACTGGGAGAAACCAGAATGGACAGATTTCTCCATGCCAAGCCCTCTGTTCCACGCTGTCCTGAATCAATCAAAGCGGACAGTGAGGCACGGCAAAGGAAAATTGATAATTCTGGGAATGAGAGAGTGGCTGATGGGGGTATAAAGATTCAAAATTAAGCTTGATCCCTCAGCATTGCCGTGTAGAAAAAATGGCGCCCAGATGAGAGACGGTTTTGCAACACCTCGCAGTGCTGCCAGCCCTCCGTTTGTTTTTAAAATATCCGGCTTTGTTGCACTTACTTCAAACATTGACTTTTAATTGCTTCGCACCGCGTCTGGCATTAAGCTATTTTGGAAACTTTAATTCATCTGACGTTTAATTAATAAGAAGCCGTATTGTAACTGGGTTGTTTATATGTTGTTGTTTAGTTTTATTGCTGAGTTTTTCATCTTCTCGATGTTTTATATGTTTTTGCTTTGTACGTCACTCAGAGTGGCTAGGTACTAGCCAGATGAGCGACTAATAAATCGAATAAGTAAATAAATAAATTTCAGCCTTGGGATGTGTGAAGGCATAGTACAGTAGGCTATCCCTGAGCACGTGCTGAGTGATTTTCAACAGACCTTATCAGTGTAAGAAAGTTAAAAACAGGTAATTAAAAACATTCAAAAGATCATGAAAATCAACAGCACACTAAAAAGAGATTGAAACATATGTCAGCGTTCTACATGTTTTGCTTAAACAAAAAATGTTTTCAGCAGGTGCTGAAAAAGTACCAGTGACTGTTATATTATTTTCAGCCATATGTGCACAATTTACTCTAGTATATGCGTTTTTGCACATGTTACTTTGCCTGGAGAGGTGCATTGCAAAATTCAGAGAAGGGTGCATTTCGACGGATGGCTGTGTTTTGGTCTGCGTGTTGTTTTGGAGAGTGCGACTTAGGTCACATTGCCTTTCGATACCGACGGGACTGAATTTGTCCCTATCCCGAACAGAGGAAAGTTCAAACAGACGTCTCTCCTCTGCAATGTGGGGTCCGTGCCTAGCCTGATGCTAGGAATGGAAGCATCTGAAAGTTTCAGTTTTCCAGTCTTAAATTTGGGTCTCCCCATTTCTGCAGCAATTTGCTATTTATTTATTTTTTAAAATCCTCATGAAAATTCTCCAGCATTTTAGTGAGAATTTCTCTTACTAAATACATTCTTGTACACTGCTTTGACTAACGTGCACATTTTTGTAAGCAGTTTCTTTTCATGTAATCGATTTTCACTAATATATTCATTTTTATGCACCCTTTCCCCTAATATATGCACTTTTGCAGACACTGCTTAGTTGTAGACTTGCATTGCAAAAATCAGACAGGTGCAAATTCCGAAGGATTTCACTGTGTTTCAGGTCTCATGTTGTTTCAGAAAGTGCAGATTTGATCATTTCGGCTTTAAATGCAAACTGAATTGCAACCCTGGACTTAATCCTCAGTGGGGACCGGGACCTGGTGCGAGATGTAAGTGTTGTTGAACCGATTGGGAGCAGTGACCACAGTGCTATTAAATTAAACATACATGTAACTGGCCAATTGCCAAGAAAATCCAACACGGTCACATTTGACTTCAAAAGAGGAAACTTCACAAAAATGAGGGGATTGGTAAAAAGAAAGCTGAAAAACAAAGTCCAGAGGGTCACATCACTCGAAAATGCTTGGAAGTTGTTTAAAAACACTATATTAGAAGCTCAACTGGAGTGCATACCGCAGATCAGAAAAGATACCGCCAGGGCCAAGAAGATGCCAGCATGGTTAACGAGCAAAGTCAAGGAAGCTCTTAGAGGCAAAAAGTCTTCCTTCAGAAAATGGAAGTCTTGTCCGAATGAAGAAAATAAAAAAGAACACAAACTCTGGCAAAAGAAATGCAAGAAGACAATAAGGGATGCTAAAAAAGAATTTGAGGAGCACATTGCTAAGAACATAAAAACCAACAACAAAAAATTCTATAAATACATTCAAAGCAGGAGACCATCTGGGAGACAATTGGACCCTTGGATGATAAGGGAGTCAAAGGTGTACTAAAGAACGATAAGGAGATTGCAGAGAAGCTAAATGAATTCTTTGCATCTGTCTTCACAGTGGAAGATATAGGGCAGATCCCTGAACCTGAACTAACATTTGCAGGAAGGGATTCTGAGGAACTGAGACAAATAGTGGTAACGAGAGAGGAAGTTCTAAGCTTAATGGACAATATAAAAACTGACAAATCACCGGGCCCGGATGGCATCCACCCGAGAGTTCTCAAAGAACTCAAAGGTGAAATTGCTGATCTGCTAACTAAAATATGTAACTTGTCCCTCGGGTCCTCCTCCGTGCCTGAGGACTGGAAAGTGGCAAATGTAACGCCAATCTTCAAAAAGGGATCCAGAGGGGATCCCGGAAATTACAGGCCAGTTAGCTTAACTTCTGTCCCTGGAAAACTGGTAGAAAGTATTATTAAAGCTAGATTAACCAAGCACATAGAAGAACAAGCCTTGCTGAAGCAGAGCCAGCATGGCTTCTGCAAGGGAAAGTCCTGTCTCAGTAACCTATTAGAATTCTTTGAGAGTGTCAACAAGCATATAGATAGAGGTGATCCAGTGGACATAGTGTACTTAGACTTTCAAAAAGCGTTTGACAAGGTACCTCACCAAAGGCTTCTGAGGAAGCTTAGCAGTCATGGAATAAGAGGAGAGGTCCTCTTGTGGATAAGGAATTGGTTAAGAAGCAGAAAGCAGAGAGTAGGAATCAACGGACAGTTCTCCCAATGGAGGGCTGTAGAAAGTGGAGTCCCTCAAGGATCGGTATTGGGACCTGTACTTTTCAACTTGTTCATTAATGACCTAGAATTAGGAGTGAGCAGTGAAGTGGCCAAGTTTGCTGACGACACTAAATTGTTCAGGGTTGTTAAAACAAAAAGGGATTGCGAAGAGCTCCAAAAAGACCTCTCCAAACTGAGTGAATGGGCGGAAAAATGGCAAATGCAATTCAATATAAACAAGTGTAAAATTATGCATATTGGAGCAAAAAATCTTCATTTCACATATACGCTCATGGGGTCTGAACTGGCGGTGACCGACCAGGAGAGAGGCCTCGGGGTTGTAGTGGACAGCACGATGAAAATGTCGACCCAGTGTGCGGCAGCTGTGAAAAAGGCAAATTCCATGCTAGCAATAATTAGGAAAGGTATTGAAAATAAAACAGCCGATATCATAATGCCATTGTATAAATCTATGGTGCGGCCGCATTTGGAATACTGTGTACAGTTCTGGTCGCCTCATCTGAAAAAGGATATTATCGAGTTGGAAAAGGTTCAGAAGAGGGCAACCAGAATGATCAAGGGGATGGAGCGACTCCCTTATGAGGAAAGGTTGCAGCATTTGGGGCTTTTTAGTTTAGAGAAAAGGCGGGTCAGAGGAGACATGATAGAAGTGTATAAAATTATGCATGGCATTGAGAAAGTGGATAGAGAAAAGTTCTTCTCCCTCTCTCATAATACTAGAACTCGTGGACATTCAAAGAAGCTGAATGTTGGAAGATTCAGGACAGACAAAAGGAAGTACTTCTTTACTCAGCGCATAGTTAAACTATGGAATTTGCTCCCACAAGATGCAGTAATGGCCACCAGCTTGGATGGCTTTAAAAGAAGATTAGACAAATTCATGGAGGACAGGGCTATCAATGGCTACTAGCCATGATGGCTGTGCTCTGCCACCCTAGTTAGAGGCAGCATGCTTCTGAAAACCAGTTGCCGGAAGCCTCAGGGGGGAGAGTGTTCTTGCACCCGGGTCCTGCTTGCGGGCTTCCCCCAGGCACCTGGTTGGCCCCTGTGAGAACAGGATGCTGGACTAGATGGGCCACTGGCCTGATCCAGCAGGCTCTTCTTATGTTCTTATGTTCTTATGAAACAATTTCCCTGCCCTTCCTTACCTGACATTCCCCCCCTCACCTGCTGCCCTGATCCTCACAGCTGTGGTTAGAAAAGAGCCCTTTCCTGTTGTTATTGGTGACCCTATGAATCAGTGACCTCCAAGAGCATCTGTCGTGAACCGCCCTGTTCAGATCTTGTAAGTTCAGGTCTGTGGCTTCCTTTATGGAATCAAGCCATCTCTTGTTTGCCCTTCCTCTTTTTCTACTCCCTTCTGTTTTTCCCAGCATTATTGTCTTTTCTAGTGAATTAGGTCTTCTCATGATGTGTCCAAAGTATGATAACCTCAGTTTCATCATTTTAGCTTATAGTGACAGTTCTGGTTTAATTTCTTCTAACACCCAAATATTTGTCTTTTTCGCAGTCCATGGTATGCACAAAGCTCTCCTCCATCACCACATTACAAATGAGTTGACTTTTCTCTTATCTGCTTTTCTCACTGTCCAACTTTCACATCCATACATAGAGATTGGGAATACTATGGTCTGAATGATCCTGACTTTGGTGTTCAGTGATACATCTTTGCACTTGAGGACCTTTTCTAGTTCTCTCCTGTACGTCAGTATTATTCCTGAAAATATAGTTTAGAGTCACAGCACACATTCAAAACCTTCCAAAGGAGCTCAAGACCTCCACTTGTAAGCGAAAGAATCGTGGGCTGAGAGGTCCAAGCCTCTCTCAATTTGGAGGGCAATTGTAAAACTCCTCTCTTCAACCTTTTAACCCCTTCGAGCTTAAACTGGAGCCCTAGATGCCATCCTGTCCTCTTGCAAGTTGTTTGGAGAACTTTAGAAGACCTTGGCTGCTAGATCAGGCCCAAGGGGACCCACCTCGTCCAGCCTCCTGTCCTCACAGTGGACAACCAGATGCCCCAAAGGGAAGCCGGCAAGCAGGACCTGAGTGCCACAGCAGCTCTCCCCCCCCTGCGATTCCCGGCGACTGGTATTCGGAGGCATCCTGCCCCCAGCTGAGGAGGCAGAGCACGGGCATCGTGGCTAGTAGCCATTGCTGGCCTTATTGTCTTCCATGAATTTGTCTAATCCTCTTTCAAAGCCATCCAAGTCGGTGGCCCTGGCTGCCGGTTGTGGGAGCAAAATTCCAGAGTTAACTCTGTGTGAAGTCCTTTCTTTTGACTGTCCCTGCATCTTCCAAAATCCGGTTTCACTGGATTGCCCAGCTGGAGTCTGGCATGATGAGAGAGGTAGAAAAACTTCTCTCTATCTGCGCTCTCCATGTATAATTTCATACACCTCAACCATGACCCCCATGTTAGTTGCCTCCTTATCCCCCCCCCAAATATTGCAGCCCAGGCCTGGCTTTTGTACCTCAAATTCACCAATGCCTCCCAATACCAAACTTCTGCCTATTTACCCATGTTGCAGTTTTCTGGTGCGGTTCCCCCCCCCCTCGGTTGAAGGAGACAAAAGGCCTTTTTTTAAAGTTTAATTTCCAGCTGATTTGCATTTTAATAAGCACGTCCCACCCCCCCGCCCCCTCTTCCTCCCAGTGCTCCTTGGAGGCCCTGTGTTTGGAAAATGAAAAAAGGGAGAGGGGGAAAGAAGGTGCCCCAGAACACAAATTGATCAAGTGGCGTCTTATGAGAAATTATAGCTATTGGGACTTTAATAACCGAGCCTGTGCTGTTGTGCATGAGGTCAGCTGGTGGAGAGAGGTCAGGATTAATGTTGGATGGGGAGAAGGTTTTGAAATATGAAGCGCTAGGGCAGTTGGTTTAGAGGCATTTTTTGCCGACTTCCGCGGAAAGAAGCTGCCAACTCTGGTAGGCTCAGGGACCCTGGGCTACCCAGCAATCAGAAAGAATGGGCTTATTTGGAATGAACAGGGGGGATGGGTGACCAAACTCTGGCATCTCCAGGTTAGGGCTGGGAATTTCCCCCATCCTGAAATCCCGGAGAGCTGCTGCCAGTCAGTGTAGACTGAGCTGGATCAGAGAAGCATAGGATAGCAGAGTTGGAAGGGTCATCTGAGGCCATCCAGTCCAACCCCTTGCTCAATGCAGGAATCCAACTCAAAACATCCCCGACAGGAGGCTGTCCAGCTGCCTCTTGAATGCCTCCAGGGTTGGAGAGCTCACCACCTCCCTAGGTTATTGGTTCCATTGTTGTATCGCTCTAACACTTAGGAAGTTTTTCCTGATATTCAGCCGAAATCTGGCTTCCTGTACCTTCAGCCCATTATTCCATGTCCTGCACTCTGGGACGATCAAGAAGAGATCCTGATCCTCCTCTGTGTGGCAACCTTTCTTGAAGAGCGCTCTCCTATCTCCCCTCAGTCTTCTCTTCGCCAGGCTAATCATGCCCAGTTCTTTCAGTCTCTCCTCACAGGGCTTTGGTTTTAGTCCCCTGATCATCCTCGTTTCCCTCCTTTGAACCTGTTCCAGGTGGACCAATAGTTTGGCTCAGTATGTAAGGCAACTTCCTGTATACCTATGGTTTGTACATTAATAGAGCGAGCACCATCTTCTCCATTTCCTCAGGACAACACTTGGACCGGCCCTGTCTATCTGGGCTCCCTCAGGAGGAAGGCAGGATATAAATTCTATGATGATGATGATGATTTACTTGCACTTTGCCATAAGGTTGCAGGGTAGGTCATAACAATTTAAAATGCAACATTAAAAATAAAATTTAAAGCAAATTACAAACACAAGAAAAGGTCCTAAAATATAGTTCTGTCCTACTGTATAATCATGCCTATTTTGAGCATGTTGGTGTTATTCACATTCTGATTTTGTTTAAGTTTTGTTTAAGTTTGTCCCTACAGAAATAAAGCGGGGGGGGGGGAGGCGGAAACAACCTTGCAGGAAAAAGAAACCACATCAACAGCTATTTGGTCTCTTTTCAGGAAGGCTTGGTGGAAAAAGTTTTTTTTTTAAAGAGTGCCTCTGAGCATATGTTAAGGTACTATTCCCCTCTCTCTCCTCCAAAAATAAACCAAGCCCTCCCCCAACCCCCATTTCCGCACACCTAAGATAAAAGCAGCGACACTTTCCAGGGGAACTGGAAGTCACCTCTAGTGGTTAGAGAGAAGTCCCTCCCCTCCCCAAGCTAGGACGCCTGGGTGCCATCCGCAGCCCACACTCCCTTTGCAATGCCGAGCTAATAACGCCATTTATTGTGCCCCACTAATCTCGGCCAGCTGTTTGCCCTTCTCAGATCGCAGCTCTCAGCTGGAAGCGCAAGCTGTTGTTCGTTGGCACGCTTCCCCCCTCTTCCCCACCCCCCGTTAAGTGGCATCTGCCAAAAGGCCCAAAAGGCATCTGAGAGGGCAAGCGCCATGGACTCGGACGAGCCCGGAGGCTGCTGCTCCGCTACTGCCCTCGCCCGGGGACTCTGTGCCAGGGCTAAATCCTGGCAGGCCTCTGCAGACTGCTGCAAGTTCATCTGGTTAATGAGGCGTGAGCTAATCATCAGGCCCAGATTTCTGCCAGGCCGAGGCAGAACCCCCCCTTTCCTCTCTCTCTCCCTCTGTCTCTCTTTTACTGCAAGCAAAGGAACTGAGATGAAAGGGAACGAGCTATTAGGGCATTCGTTTTCACCACAAGGGGGGGCAATGCCCCTAGTCAGCTTAACGTGGCTTTCAAATTGATTAGACAGGTTCTTAGAGGTGGGGCGGACTGGCAGCCTGACAGCTAGGGACGAGGGTGGAAATTCAATTCAGTCCGCCTTTCAAGCCGAACCGATCAAATTTGCACTCCCCAAAACTGTATGAGAAGCGACACGCCGCCGATCCCCCAAAATCCGCACGAATTTGAATTTTGCAGTGTAGTTCGCCAGCCGGACGACATTGACCAAAATGCATTGTGCAGAACCCTGAATATATGAGTGACGGTAACGTACAGAAGCGGCGCTATATGAGAAACGGCTTGGAAAAATGTGCACGTGTGTCAACGCTGCCTACAAAAATGTGTTTTATTAGGAGAAATGCATACTAAAATGCTGGGGAATTTTCATGAGGATTTTGTAAAGAGAAAACCCATGCGAAACAACGCAGATTGCTGCAGAAATGTGGAGACCTGCATTTAAGATTGGAACAATGAGAAACTGAGAGAACCCGAACTGAAGGCCCTTCCATCCCTAGTGACAGTCACATGGATTCTCCTGGGAAAGAGTCTGTTTTAGCTTCAGGACACCAAGGGAGGGGTGGGCATCTCCATCCTGGCTCCTGTTTGGCTGCACACTGTTGGTAGCAGAAGACTGGGTGAAGTGGGCCATTGCTTTGATCCGGCAGGTTGCTTCTTTGGATCAGGGCTGACATCCTGGGTCCCTGATGGACCATGAATGGTCAAGCCCTGGGATTAGTCTTTGACATGGGTTCAGAGAATCCCAGGCATCGCACCCTCCCTTCGAGGGAGACTGCAGGAGTTGGAGGGAGGAAAAGTTGACTGCTGTTGGGCATCCAAGCCAGGGGAGTTCGGCCTTGCTGTGGCTGGCCTGACATATAATTTTTCTTAATATAATTGATCTTGATAAAACTAGAGCAGGGGCAAGCAAGAAGAAGCTGGAAAACTACATTGCAACCAATTTTTGGTTTGTCTATTGTTTTGGAATAAATGGAGAGGACTAACTCATCTCCGTTAATTTCAAGGGGTTGTGTTCAATGTGAGTTCTATTTAGAATGGGTCGACTGAAATTTGGATTATAAAAACAAAGAACTGATTGCTTACTTGCTAATCTCAAGTAACAAATGAGTCACCATGACTAGCTTGGGTCCATTAATTTCAAGGGGTCTACTCTAAGCTGCGCTCAGCTGGATGCCACTCAAAGGTACAAACTCTTTTAACGACAACCTTTATGTCTTTTAAAAACACCAGCCACTGGGCTACTCTGAAAGCTGGATTCTGTGCCCAATACAACATTTGACTCCTGCTTTTCAAAATTGTGGCAATCAGACTCTGCTCTTTATATCCCATGGAAAAATAGGCAGATAGCATCAGCCCATTTTTAATGGACATCCCCACCTCCTTAGCTCTGGATCATGCCCAGGAATTCATTAGCACCTTTAATCCCAGGGAGATGGATGTTTGCAGCCTAGCAGCTAAAAGACGGAAGACTGATCCCACGGCATCAGGCCATGAGATAAATCTCCCTGCATCAGGGGCCTGTCCCATCCAGCGGTAATTGATGTTTTTTTTCCAGCTGGTTGGGTAGATCTGTCTGTCTGTGCATTTAACCCCCCCCCCCCGATGTTATGGTGCTCATATAGGATGACAGGCCCAGCCTCCTCCATTTCGAAACAAATTGATTTCGGGCAATTAATGTTGGTAGCCTGCAAAATGGAGGTGACACAATCTTGAAATGGGGTTATGTGCCATGCTAGGGAAGAGGAAATGGAAATCAGGAGAGGTTTTGGGGGGGTTAGAGGAAGGCAATGGTAAAAGAGGAAGGCAATGGTAAACCACCTCTGAATACCGCTTACCACGAAAACCCTATTCATAGGGTCGCCATAACTCAGAATTGACTTGGAGGCAGTCCATTTTCCATTTTTTTCAGGGGTTAAGGCTCATGCACACACACGCCACTTCCCGGTGAGATCAGTCTCGAACCAAATGCCCTGGTCAGTGTGCAGACTTCAGAGCTAGTGCAGAATGATTGGTCAGACACGAAGGGGAAAGCAGCTAATTCAAGGCTATATTAAGAACATGGCAGTGTATAAAGACATGCCACTCTGGACTTCTGTGGGGAGGAACGGCGGGAAATAAATAAATAAATAACATCAGAAGAGCCTGGCTGCTGGATTAGGCCAGCTTCTTGATCTCTCAGTGAGCAGCCAGATTCCCCAAAGGGAAACCCCCAAGGAAGACCTGAGTGCAATAGATGTGTCCGTAATGGGGAGCAAAAATCTCTGGGTTTTGCATGGCTAGGAAGTACCCTCAGTAGTGTAGGGGCAAATTCAGAAGTGCAGGGTCCCTTCATGATAGTCACAGCCATGCCATGCCCCCTTTTTTTGCTGCTGGGTTGAGAATGAGTTCCTTGTTAATGCCCTCTCCCACGACAACAGACATCCCTAGGAGCCAATCAGCATGAAAGTGGAGAGTGTTAGCTACCGAGAAGAGTCCTTTCACTCTGATTGGCTCCAATCAGCAGGAAAGGACAAGGAAGCATGTTAGAAGACTCTTCGCAGTGGTCAACATGCTCCCCTTTCATGCTGATTGCCCTTGTACGATGCTGGAGACATAGGGACCCTGCTGGGACCCGGCTCCTAAAAAAGTAAGGGGTCTAAGGCCCCCTGAGACCCCGGATGACTACACCCCTGTGTACCCTACAGTACAAAGGATCGGATCACATCTGTTGCTCCACTTGCTTTTGGCCGCTGGCCCTGCCCACCACTGGAAATTTGCCCAGAAGGTAATGTGGCCCTCAGGCTGGAAACAGCTCCCCGTCACTGACCCGTACAGAGTAAATCATGTAGTTATTTATATACCGCTTAATTCCAAAACTGGCTTCGTTCTAAGTGGTTTACAAGTCTAAAACATTACAGCACATTTAAGTATATCTTCAGGCATGGTGCCAAGCATATAAATTATGTTTTGCGACCTATATATGCACACACACAATTAAAATATGCAATAAAACAATCCCATTAAAACAGATGAGTCAGGTAGAGAGATTAAGGGAAATGGTGCATCTTCAAAAGCTGTTGGAATGCAAATGTGTGACTGCCCCTCAAATATATATATTTACGAACAGTATAGAACAACTATCTAAAAGCAACAACCAAATAAAGCAGGTCTACGGAAGGACAAATTTGTTTTTTTTAAGAACCTTTGCCTTTGAGCAACCCTCATACCGAAGAAAGTTCCTTTGCATGCTTGAGCCATGACAAGTCTCTTGAGCATATGCTGAGTGTCTTTCCTGCATTGCTGAGTAATCGTTGCCTGCCTTCCATTCATTGGGAAATGGGGCTAAAAGAGGCCTTTTCAGCTAAGCTGGAACTCTTGGAATTAACGCACACGTACGTGCACACTTCAGAATCTTTCTAGCAGGCCTCAAATGACTTTAGCTGCCTGCAGGGTGGATGTTCAACAGGTGCAGCTTCTGGCTTGGATCTGAGGTGAGAAGGCAACGCATCGACCACTTTGGCCTGTCATACGGGCATGGGAGACTGTGACGCCCTTCCCTGGCTCTCCCTGTCAGATTCCTACCTGCTCGTTGTTACTGCCTGTCACTAGGCACTACCAGGGACTCCACCAGTCTGGACTGTCCTTTTTTATGGTTTCTCTCGCCGCTCTAGCACAGATCTCAACAGATCCCCCTGCTAGGCAGCACCACCAGTCACCTCCTATAACCAGTATTCCCAGAGACTCTGCCTGAATCTCTCTATCAGGTTACCTCTGTGACTGAGTGCTTAAGCTGTCCCCAATCCCTTTGATCTTTATATATAAAGCATACGATCCTGGTTTGCTCTGAATACTTGTGGTGTTATATTCTTCCCTTCACTGCTACCACCAATTGTTACAGTTTCCCTTCAGCCTTGGTAAGCACCTTGCCCTCCCTTCTGGTCTGTATAACCCCAGCCAAGGATCAGGCCTTCGGTAAACCAAATATAGTTTTTATTAAATAACAGAGATAACAAGATTACTTTATACAGGCACATAAGCATATGGTTTCATCTATTTCTGGTACTTGTCTTAGTATTAATCCAAACTCCACACTCTCCTCACATCCACCAACTCTCCACACAATCTCCTCTCAAAAACCCACCAAAACAACCCACTCACGTCCACCCAGTTTTAACTGTCACCCATTTATACTCTCAGCCATTCTAAACACAGCCAATCATCCAGCATTCTACTGCCCATTTACTCCCCCCTCCTCTTTCATTCCACTTACCATGTATCTCCTATACAAACAGCACTTACTATATATACATTAATACAGGAACATCACAGAGACCCACCTGGAGACCGAGGGGGGCAGCCCCCATACCCCTCCCCTCCTCCTCCCACTTCTGAGTGGGCCCTTAAAGCTGCCCCTCTTCCTCTGTGACCACCATCTCCCCCTGGTTTCCTGCAGACATCTCCGCGGCGTAATATTAATGGATAGCTGTAATATACCAGCCTGCTGCAGATGTTTATTGCTGTTCTGCTAATTGCCTTTGCCTTTAATTGTTTTAGCATGATTGATGGAGGCAATGACAAAGTGTGTGTGTGTGTGTGTGCGCGCGCGTGCATGATGGGTGGGGATTGAGAAAAGCTAGGAGGCTGTTATTGTTCTCGGGCCTCGCAAGGCGGAAAACTGTCTTTGTAGAACGGAAGTCAGAGACATCTCCTGGGCAAAGCTGTGTTTCTTTGGCTGGTTGAGGGGGTGGGGGGAGGAAGAGAGGAACTCCCCAGAAACCATATTTCCCTCTCTTACCCCCACTTCTGTGTAACAAGGCCTTAATGTGTGTGGATTTTGGCATGCTGCGCAATCAAACAGAAATGTGATTTAGGGCCTGCCTTGATGTAGGGACAAACCAGACGTCTCTTGGTGACCGATGAGCCAAGAGAAATGTCCTTTAAAAGTTAAAAATTGGCTGCTGGGGGTTGAATTGGGCTGGGGAAGAGGGTGTTTGCGGCAGTTCCATCCCCAGATCTGATGAGCCAAAGGGGACCAGAGCGAAGCCCCGCCGTTCATGCTGAAGCACCTTGGTCAGCTCCTTGAAAGTTCAGACGAAAACCCGGAGTGGATTCCACTGCCCCCACTGACATGGAGCCACCGGCTGCCACTGTTACCCTCTTCTGAGGGTGGGTGCTGGTGGGCCGCAAGCAGATGAGCCCAATCGCTCCCTTCTCCCCAAAGTAACTGGCAAGGAAATTGGGAAAAGTCGCCATCTGGATTTGCTGCTGGCCCCAAAGTAACCCATCCAGGGGAAATCTTATGCGTGGCATCCAGTACCCTCACTTCCATTGGCACCAAGATTTACATAGAATCATAGAATAGTAGAGTTGAAAGGGGCCTATAAGGCCATCAAGTCCAACCCCCTGCTCAATGCAGGAATCCAAATCAAAGCATTCCCGAGAGATGGCTGTCCATCTTGCGTAACAGAACATCAGCCCCCTCTCCTTCCTCTCCCCCTCACATGTACCCCCAAGCACTCCCTAAATCTGCTCCAGAGGGCTAGGGGAACCCCCAGAACAGATGGGGGGCACAGAGGGAGGAAATGGGGGGAAGTTCCATTGCTCAAGCTTAAATCCTGGTGCTAATGGAAGGAGAAGCTGAACGCTACTTTGGATGCGAGCCCTATGCCATTTTTTGATGTCATTCTCCCAGGAAAGGCAAACACGTTGCCTTTCCCCCCTTTTCATTTTTCACTGCGCCAGTGAAGTTATTAATTTAACGAGGCTAAATGTCCATTAATCTCCAACACTGGACTTATTTATACTGCAGTTCCAGCACCCAAAATGAAAGGATATATTCTTACCATTTTGCTTCCAAAAAATGCAGTTGCCACTTTTGGTCAGGGACAATTAATTCCTGCGGGAAGGAGGCCAACTTTTTAATTATCTACACCAAGGAGATCCTTTATATAAATAAATGGTCCTGTTGTTTACTAGCCAAGCTGGCTTTGTTAGCCACTGGCACGTATCAGATCTCTCCCCCACCTCCCCATCCTTCACTGGTTTGGTGGTTTTTTTGGAAATGCAAAATGTTTGCAGTCCAGATGAAAAAGAGCCACCCACATAAGGATGGGAGGATCTGTCAATTTGGGTTGTCTCCGTTTCTCCTTTTTCCAATTTTAAATTCAGTTCCCCACATTTCTGTAGCGGTTTGTACATTTTCTTTAAAACCCTCGTGAAAATTCTTAGGCATTTTAGTGCAATTTTCTCCTAATCAACACTATTTTAACTAATGTGCATATTTCTCCAAATACAATGCATTTTGGTATGTAGTTTTTGCTCATGTATTCATTTTTATGCATGCTTTCCTCTAACAGATGCATTTTTGTCTTCCTTGCTTGGCTGGCAAACTGCATTGCAAAATCCAGAATTTGAATTTGAAAGTGCGAACTTGAAGGACAGCTGTGTTTCGGTACTTACATTGTTACGGAAAGTGCAAACTTGATAGATTCGGCTTGAAGCGTGGACTGAATCAAATTTCTCACCCACTCCTACTGGCTGGTCATAACATTTAAACAGTTCCGTAGGCCTGTCTACGTCAAAAGATCTTCAAGAGACGTCTG
Source organism: Rhineura floridana (assembly GCF_030035675.1). NCBI lineage: Eukaryota > Metazoa > Chordata > Lepidosauria > Squamata > Rhineuridae > Rhineura > Rhineura floridana. Next base: position 12,584,624 of record NC_084501.1, read on the forward strand.
AACATCAAAAGCGAGGGTGTCTGCTGCATCTCTGCTGGAAAAGTGTTCCATAACGTGGGACCGGTGACACTCAATGCCCGACTTCTGGTTGAGGCCAGTCAGGCCATAGTAATGTGGGGGACAACTAGCAGCTCTCCTCCAGCTGATCTCAGTGATCGGGCTGGGATATTAGGACTCAGTTGATCCATAAGGTATAAATGTGTTGCCTCCAAGTCAATCCCGACTTATGGCGACCCTGTGAATGGGGTTTTCATGGTAAGCGGTATGCAGAGGGGGTTTACCATTGCCTCCCTCTGAGGCTGAGAGGCAGTGACTGGCCCAAGGTCACCCAGTGAGCTTTGTGGCTGGGGGGAGATTCGAACCCCAGTCTCCTAGGTCATAGCCCAACACTCTAACCACCACGCCACACTGGCTTAAGGTATACTAGACCCAAATTGTTCAGGGCTTTGTATATTAATAAAAGAATCTTGCTCCTGCCCCAGTAGCACATGGTCTGAAATCCTTGGCTGAGAAACAATTCCTTCTTCACCCATCACCTAAGTTCCCTGGGGGAGGGTTGCGCCATGTACCTACTTCTACAGCTGTGCAAAGTAAAAAAAAAGAAAAGTAATGATGCACCCTGCAAGTTGTTGATGCATCCTGTGTTGGCCTTTCGAGATGCAGCAAAGCCCTGTTGGCTCACGTTCAGTCTCTTATCTGCTCCAAACCTGTCTGGAGAAGCCTCGGCCATGGATTGCGTACACCTGTTAACCTGCCTGGGCCCATCTGTTCTTCTGGCGGGCCTTAAACAGGTGCTCCCAACAGCAGCGGCCGGCCTCCTAACGTTTCCGATGGAGGAGAGGGGTGGGTGGATTTGAAGAGCTACGTTCCTGGATTGGCACGCCCGGACAGGAAAGATAGAGGAAGCCGGCTTGTCTTGTTGGAGAGGCCTGTTGCTTGCCTCTCTTCTAGGGCGGAGATTTAAATGCTGAAAGCTCACCCATGACGTGGGTCAGGGAAAGGAAGGAGCAAGCACCTGCCTTCCTTCATCTTGATATTTCAAGCAGTAAGACTGTACTCTGGCAGAACCCCAGGATGAGGGAAGGGCTGTAGCTCTGAGGGAGAGTGCCTCCTTTGCATCCAAAATGTCCCAGGTTCAAATCCCGGCATCTCCAGGTAGGGCTGGCAATGTCTCCTTGCCTGAAACCAGTGACAGCCGCTGAAGCACCGTGGAAGAGCTCCTTGAAAGCTCAGACTAAAACCCGGAGCGGATTCCACTGACCCACTGACATGGAGCCGCCACTGTTTATTCCATAGATCAGCCTTCCCCAGCCTGGCGCCCTCCTGAGGGTCGCTGGACTCCAACTCCCATCAGCCGGGAAATGGGGGAGACGTTCCGCTCGGTTTGCATGTGATGACGGACTTGCCTAATTCACTCTTCTTGATACAAAACATGGACCGGAGCACAGCTCTTGTCTGAAACTCACACTTCTCAAAACGTTTCATTAAGAACATAAGATAAGCCTGGTGGCTGGATCAGGCCAAAGGGGATCCCATCATCTAGTCCAGCATCCTATCCTCATTGTGGCCAACCAGATGCCCCGATGGGAAGAAGCCCAGCAGCAGGACCTGAAAGCAACAGCACTCTCCCCTCCTGCGGTTTCCAGCAACTGGTATTCAGAAGAATCCTTCCTTCAGCTGCAGAGGCAGAACTTTCAACTCCCCCCCCTTTTTTTTTTTACCAATCTCCTCACTCTTGGAAAGTTTCCTCTTTTGAAATTGAAAGTGATGGTGTTGCATTTTCTTGGCGATTGGCCATTTACATGCATGTTTCATTTAACAGCACTATGGTCACTGCTCCCAATCGGTTTGACAACACATCTCGCACCAGCTTCTGGGCGCCACTCAAGTCCAGGATCGCCATCCCTCTGGTTGGATCCACAGCCAACTGTTCTAGAGCACAGTCATTTAAGGTATCGAGAAAGGTTACCTCTTTGTTGGTAAATCTCCAACCCTCCCCTACAAAAAGGTGTACAAAAATACATATTTTTTTGGGGGGGGAAGTGCACCTAAAAATGTATGTATAAAAGTCACAAAAGTGCTATATAAAATATAGTGGGTGGTATTCAGTGCTAGCTCTGCTCACGGTAGACCCCCTGAAATTAATAAATATGACTAAGGCTGCAATGCAATACACACTTACCTGGGAGTAAGTCCCCTTGAACCCAATGGAGCTTACTTCTGAGTAGACATGTACTGGCTTGCAGCCTAAGTTAGGTTCATTCGTTTCAATGGGTCTACTCTGCATAGAACTTAGCTGGCTAGAACCCTCTATGTAAAATATAATAAGATACAAAAATAATATATGAGAGTTTAAAATAATATAAAACTATACAAGGGAAATTACTTGCAAAAAAAAGGTGTATCATTGGGCGAAACACATACTAAAATGCTACAGATTTTCATGAGGACTCCTAAAAGTGGCTGGGTCCCTTTGAGAGTAGAAGCTCCGCCCATCAGGGGCAGGGCTAGGAGTTCAAAGGAAGCTGCACCCCTACTTAAGGCTCACTTTGGGTTTTAGTGCTGCTCACTGGAGGAGCACTCAGACTTGCCTTGGCTAGCTTAGAGGCCACTTGGAACTATCCAAGGTGCTAGTCATCTTTGCTGTTTGACTAGTTGGCCTTTGACCTCTGCTGTGCCTGACCTTGTTTGCCTAGACTTAACCTTCCACTTTGCCTCGCTGGAACCTAAGCTTTGCCTGACTTGACTTTGCTGCTTGGATTTGGAACAGACAGGAACCTTGAATGCTCATTGTCGACACTGAGTGGCAGCAGCAGCAGTTCTCCAGGTTTTCAGACAGGAGTTCCCAGCCCTACCTGGAGACGCCAAGGATTGAACTTGTGACCTTTTGCGGGCAAAGGAACTGCTGCGTAAGCGCTTTTCCCTTAAAGGTAAAGTAAGGTTCTAGTCCTCATGGTTCTGAATAAAAGGCTGATTTAAAAAGGAACAGAGTCAGACCACTGGTTCATATAGGTCCATATTGTCAACACTGACTGGTAGTGGCTCTCCAGGGCTTCAGATGGAAAATCTTTCACAGTCCTACCTGGAGATAGATAGATAGATTTATTTATTTATTAGATTTATATCCCGCCCTTCCTCCCAGTAGGAGCAAGGGATGGGTGAGAATTTCAATTCAGTTTGCATTGCAAGCAGAATTTATCAGTTTTGCACTTTCCAAAACAATAAGAGAACCGAAACACAGCCATCCTTCAAAATTTGCACTTATCCGAATTTTGCAATGCAGTTTGCCAACTAAACAAGGTTTGCAAAAATGCATAGGGGAAAGTGTGCATCAAAATGAACACACGGGTGAAAATAACATGCAAAAAGGCATGATGTGATGAGAAACGGCTTGCAAAAGTGTGTGCCTTTGTCAAACCTGCCTGCAGAAATGGGTTTATTTGGAGAAATTGGTGGAGAATTTTCATGAGGATTAAAAAAAAAAAACCCGCAGATTGCTGTAGAAATGTAGAGGACTGAATTTAACATTAGAAAAGTGAGAAAACCAAAATTGACTCTTTCCATCCCTAGGAGCCCAGGACGGCAAACAAAAGCACAAAAAGCACACCAAAAAAATCATAAAAACAGACTTTAAAATATATTACACCAAAACTTCCTTAAAAACATATTAAAACAAAACCTCTTTTAAAAACACCTCTTTATTTAAAACATCTTAAAAAGCGATTCCGACACAGAGATGCTGGCGTCTGAGCCTGGGAACTTCCGCATGCAAAACCGGTGCTCTGAGCTGAAAACATGGGAAGCTGCCTTAGACAGAATTGGCCCATTGATCCATATGGCTCAGTAATGTCTAAACTGACATACACCAGCTCTCCAAGGGTTCCGGCAGGGGATATGCCCAGCCCTACTTGGCAATGCTGGGATTTGAACCTGAGACTTTCTGCATGCAGAGCGGATGCTTGGCCACTGAGCTACATCCATCCTGAGTATATAACCTGATGTCCCTATCACACACACATCCCGGCTAGAACCGTCTCCCCTGGCTGGGACTGGCTATTCCGGACAGAATGTCCTCTTATGGGGCAACTATACAAACACAGATTTTTAAAAAAAAATAATTCAAAAGCAGCGGCCAAATAAAATGGATCGACGCTTGCTTAAAAAACACCACTGACCTTTTCAAGTGACCCTAGTGATGGTGGTTGACAAGAGTAACAAAATCATACCGCAAAATGTCTGTGTTAAGGAACTGACTCCTAAAAGCGAGGAAGGCACACTCCGGCCTCTGCCACCGGATAGAAGACCAATGGCACTGGAAAGCTGCCCTTCTTACCCCCCAGGAAGACCATCGTGGCAAGGGAAAGGCCAGCTGGCCCCACCACCTGGCTGGTAAAAGTTCCAGCGCTTGCTTTCATCTCCCCTCCGTGTTCCGTTTTCCTTTCGTATGCAGTCTATTAGATGTTGAGCCTGCAGGCAGGAACTCTCCCATCTCCTAATATGTGTACAGTGCTTAGAAAATGTTTAAGTGATAATGGTAATAATAATAACTACTCTTACTGGAGCCTCCTTGAGGGCAGAGGCCCATTAAGTCCCATTTTGCAGCTAATTAACCTTCAGGAGAAGTAGCTGGAAATTCTGCCTTACAGGCTGTTGGAGGGAAGAGATCTGCTTAGGTTGACAATCGCCCTTTGCCTCCACCTTCAGTCTCGACTGAAAGCAAATCCATGGAGGAGGCCTTAGGGAGAGGCCTGTACGTCTGATTTATCCTCTCTCTCTCTCTCTCTCTGTATCTGATCTATTTTCTAAAAGACTCTTGTCATCTATCAAACTCTCCTCCTGGTGTAGAAAAGGACAGCCAAATACGTATGCTGGAGGAAAGTGCACAAAACGATGCACCCACTGATGAAAAGAGCACACAAAAATGGCGTTCTGTTAGGGGATGCTGCTTGCAAGCAATGTGTATGTTAGGCAAAACGGCAATTTTTTAAAAAGTGTGCTTTAGGGGAAGAAAATGTGCACTCAAATGGATGAATTTTTGCACAGATTCTCTTTCTAAATGCCAACTGATGTGGCAAGGGGGTGCGCTGACCTTAAGATGGGGAAAATGAGAAACTGTGTCCTTCATCGCTCCACCCCAGAAGCCCTGGGATGAGGAGGGTCCCCCTCTCCCTGGGGACTTACGGACCCACCAAGGGGGGCTGTGTTGAGAGTGCACTCTGGGGATCCTTAGAATAAGGGAATTCTGATGCAGATTTGCGCAGCCTTATGCTCTGAGGCATGCCTTAACCAGTGCCGAGAACAGTTTAGCAAGTGGTGGAGATGGGGAATAAATTCGATTTACTTCGCATTTAAGGCCAAACGTATCAAATCCGCACTTTCCGAAACAGTACAAGTACCGAAACACAGCCATCCCTCCACCCTCGCGCTGATCCCCATTTTGTGATGTGGTTGCATGTGTTAGGGGAAAGGGTGCATTAACATAAATAAATATATGAGTGCAAATGCATTCCATTAAAAGAAACTGCTTACAAAAATGTGCACATTAGTCAAAACTACATGCAAGGATGTATTTATTAGGAGAAATAATAAATATTAATATTAATATTAATTTAATAAATAATGAATATGAATACTATAATAAATAATAAATAAAATGTATTTATTAGGAGAAATAATAATAAATGTGCACATGAGTCAAAACTGCATGCAAGGATGTGTTTAGTAAGAGAAATTCTCACTAAAACGCTGGAGAAGTATATGCAGTACATAACGAGAAATGGCTTGCAAAAAATGTGTACACGAGTCAAAACTGCATGCAAAAACATTTATTAGGAGAAATTCACACAAAGAAATGTTCATGAGGATTTTTTTTAATTGTGAATTGCTGCAAAAATGTGGAGAGCTGAATTTTAGATTGGAAAACGGGGAACTGAAATTGACAGATCATTCCATCCGCATTGAGTGGCACTTGCACTTTGCTACCCCTAAGTAAAGAAGGGCAAATGCAGGGTATACACGCAACAAATTAACACCCACCACCTTTGGCTTCTCCCTCATGCTTTGACTGGTGGCACATTTATTTATTGTTGATAAATATAATAGAAGTATAATAATATTTATTAGCTGCTTCCTCTCCCCAAATGAAACCCAAAGTGACTTACAACATTAAAAAAACAGATACCCAAACAAGAATTAAAAACATCCTGACATACTCACAAAATAAGTAAAAACAAGATCCAACACCTCCCCCCCCCACCAGACTACGCACAAAACAGCATAATTAAACTCCAAAGGCCTGGGCAAATAAAAACATTTTTAACCTGTCCCCTAAAAGCAGGCAATGATGTAATAATATTTATATTTTATTACTTTTATATCCCACCTTTCCTCCGAGGAGCTCAAGGTGGTGTACAAGTTTTCCCACTCCCAATTTTTTTCTTACAACAACCCTGTGGGGTAGGCTAGGCTGAGAGGCAGTGTCTGGTTGTCCAGTGAGCTTTGTGGCTGAGCTGGGATTTGAACCCTGGTCTCCCGGGTCCAAGTCCGTCACTCTAACCACTGCACCATACTGCCTCTCCGATAGACTCTCTCTTCCTCCTCCTCCCCCCGTCCTTTCCTCCTTTGCTCCTTTCCTCTCTTCCTCAGCAACATCAAATTGTCCAACTCAATTAATCTCTTTTTGGGGGAGAGAAGGAAGAAAGAGCAAGAGTGAGAGATCCCAATCAATTTCAGACGCAGAGCCCTGTTGGGTGCCAGTCTCAAGGTGCTCTGGTTGCCAGCCCCTGCCAACGTGCTGCCTTCGTCCGGGCAGCAACTGGCTAATGAAAGAGGGCTGCCCCCCGCTGGGTTGTAATGAGCACCGCTTGGAGCTGCTGGCATTTCTGCCGCCGACAGGCTTTGCCCGCTGGCAAAGCAGTGGTGCGTTCCAAGCGTGCGGCTGAGATGAAGGGCCTGGCTGGTGTGCTGCTGTCCCTTCTGAACTCCCTGCAGCCGAGGCCTTTTCTGGGAACCCGCAACGATTGGTGGTGTTTTTGGGGGGAGGGGGTTTTTGGTAGGAGGTTTTTGGAGGGGGAGAATACAGGCCACAGCCTTGGTTAGAGTAAATTGGCACATTTTGGGAAGGACCGTCGCTCAGTGGCAGAACACCTGCTTTGAATGCAGAAGGTCACATTGAATGGCTGCCCTGGGCTGCTGCCGGGAGGAAGGGCGGGATATAAATCAAAGAATCAATCAATCAATAAAGGTCCCCAGTTTGGTCCCCAGCATCTCCAAGAAGGGCTGAGAGAGACTCCCTGCCTGAAATCCTGGAGAGCGGCTGCCAGTCAGTGTAAGGCGGTATAAAGCAGCCTCCTGTTGGAGGAGGCTGTAGCTCATTGGCAGAGCATCTGCTGTGCATGGAGAAGGTCCCCAGGTAGGACTGGAGTCTCAAATCCTGGTGAGCCACTGCCAGTCAGTGCAGACAATATTGAGCTAAATGAACCGATGGTCCGAGTCAGTATAAAGCAACCTATTGAGAAAGTTCCTTCACTCATTGATTGAACATCTGCTTTGGCAAGCAGAAGGCCCGACGTTCAGTCCCCAGTGTCATCCCCAGGTAGGGCTGGAAACGTCCCTGCCTGAAACCCTGGAAAGCCGCTGCTGCCAGTCAGTGTAGATGATACGGAGCTAGATGGACCCATCTAGAGTCTGATTTGGAATCAGACTGCTTCCCATGTATCCCATCCCTGAGGCTGTTGAGAGATCCTGCACAGAAGGAAACCTCTGGGTTTTGGCGCGGAGGGCATTCAATTTTGGCCCAAGAGGGCCGGCATGTCCCTTGTATTTCTGCACGAGTGACTCTTAAATCTATGTATTTATGTCTCTGAAACATTTTGAGGCTGCCTCTGAAGGCTGACACCATCATAGTTGCTGTGGAGCATAAGGCTGTCAATGGCGACTAGCCACAATGGTTATTGCTCTCCGCCTGCATGGTTGGAGTCAATGTGCTTTCAAATCCCAGTTTCTGGAAACTGCAGGAGGGTTGCTGTTGCGCTCAGGCCTCCTTGCAGGGTTCCCGTTGGGGTATCTGGTTGGCCACTGTGAGGACAGGATGTTGGTCTAGACAGGCCCCCTTTGGCCTGACCCAGCAGGCTCTCCTTATGTTCTCATATCGTGATTTATTTATTTTCTCACATTTATATCCCGCCTTTCTTTCATCGTAGAAACCCAAGATGGCATCCATGTGACTTCCACCCAAGCACTGACGAGATGCAGACCTGCGTAGCTTCAGCAAGGTGAATACCATGCCCTCGGACCATCATCAGCCTTAGGGAGGGGTGAGAATTTCCATTCAGTTTGCATTTCAAACAGAATGTATCAAACTCTCATTTCCCAAAACAATCTGAGAACCAAAACACGACCACCCTTCGAAATTCTCATTGATTAGAATTTTGGGATGCAGTTTGCCAACTAAACAGTATTTACAAAAATGCAAGTATTGGGGGAATGTGTGCATCAAAATGAACACATGAATGAAAATAACCTGCAAAAAGGCATGATGTGATGAGGAACGGCTTGCAAAAGTGTGTGCCTTTGTCAAAACTGCCTACAAAAACGTGTTTATTTGGAGAAATTTGCACTAAAATGTTGAGGAATTTTCATGAGGATTTTTTTTTTAAATGGCAGATTGCTGCAGAAATGTAGAGAACTGAATTTAACATTAGAAAAGTGAGAAACTGAGAGAACCGAAATTGACACATCTTTCCATCCCTCCTGCGCATCCTAGTGCCAACAGTTCTCAGCTAGAAATTATCTCCTGGGATGCCCTCCCCCTCTTTTTACCAACGAGCAATCTCTTCCTCTGGGAGCAGGATGCTGTTCATTCACTGGCTCTCCCTCTTCCACGGATCTGACAAAATCTGAGCATCGAAACCTTGAGCGAGGGACGTAAACATCGGGGCAGGCATGCCCTGGGGATCTCCAAGCCTGGGCTTGCTGGTGCTATGTCTGGAGGACTGACGACAGCGTCCTCCTATCTGCCCTGCAAGGTGCAACCCGGGGTGTGTGTTCATGTTCTTCCTTCTCCTTCCCTTCTGCTCCACTGAGAGGCTAAGCTTGAAATACAGGCCCAAGGCTTGCAGCTTCAAGCCTCCGTGACACGGAAAGTCTTGCTGGCAGGAAACTCAGGGCTTCAACAGGTGCTGAGGGATTTCAGGTGCCAACAGTGCACCTGTCAGTCTAAGGCATCTGCTCAAATCCAAACCACTAAACACTCATCAGACGGGGAATATGGCCCTCCAAACCTCTTTGCCTGGCCCTTGGGACCCTTCCTCACATCCCTCAGGAGCTCTGCTCCACAACTTTCTTGAGTGCTCTGGCCTGGCTGGAATGCGTTCTTGAAATGTTCCCCCACTCTTGGGATACTAGAATACCCGCTGTGTAGGGAGAGGGAGGGGGTTTCTCCCTCCCTTTCAAAATTTTAGAGCTGGAGGTCAACTTGATTGGCAGGAGATGGCAGGAGAGACAAATGACAGCCTGTCTTCACACAACACAATATGGGCTTGTGGAACTCTCTACCACAAGACACGGCCATCGCCACTGTAGCTATAAAAGGGAATGCTTTAGTTAGTTACATATTTATAAACCACACATTCATCTTTTTAAGAAAAGGAGATAAAATGACAAAACCTGCCCAGATTACAAAGTTAGAAAAGCTGATGACTCAAAATCATGATGGATACATTGGACCTTGAGGTTTCAACAGTGGCCAACTAGATGCCCTAGGGAAGCCCAGAAACAGGGCCTGAGCGTCACAGCAACTCTCCCTTCCTGCAGTTCCCAGCAACTGGTATTCAGAGCCATCCTGCCTCCGACAGTGAAGGCAGAGCATAGCCATTGTGGCTAGTAGCCAGCCACTGACATCCTGATCCTTCATGAACTTGTCTAACCCCCTTTTTAAAGCCATGCAAGTTGGTCGTCACAGCCTCTTGTGGGAGTGAATTCCTTAGTTAACGACACTTCGTTTCTTCTCTCTGTCCTGATTTTCCAGCGTCCAGCTTCACCAGATGGCCCCGAGTTCTAGTGTTGCGAGAGAGGTAGGTAAAAGTTTCTTTATTTTATTTATTTATTGTATTTATATACAGTGCCCCATAGCCAAAGCTCTCTGGGCGGTTTACAGCAACTTTACTCAATTTCTCCACTCCATGGTGGACTCTTCTTCACTGGAGGTGTTTATAAGCTGGGGGCGGGCAGCCCTCTGTTGCAGACACAAATACAGCACCGCAGATCCAGCCCTGACCAAAGGGTTCGGCTGGATGGTCTCCAAGACCCCTGCCACCTCCTACGATTCCACCAAACCTGAGAAGTTGCTTGACTTCGATTGCCCCGTCGATGCCCCCAGATCCTCATTCCAATTCACGACAGATGCATCTGCCATCGACAGGTCGCTTCTGTGTTTACTCGCAGAGAGGTTTGTTAATGAGAATCATTGGACACACACACACACCCCTCATGGCGTTGTTCCTGTGGGTGCTTGGGCGCCTCCCTGGAGAGGCACACTGCCACACACAGGCCTTTGCTTTTGCACACTTAATTACCAGTGTCACTAATGGATCCGCTTGCTGGAACTAATGAGCGCAGCCTGGGAAGGAGAAGCGATTGTGGGCCCGTTCCATGGGGAACGTGCTGCATCCTGTCAGATCCTGGTTGTGCCAGCCTGTCTGTGCCGCGGCCCCTTCTGTGACACTTCGTTAGGCTTCCACCTAGCGCGCATTGTCGTCTTGGGACTCGAGGCTGCTCCTGTCCTTCTGAGCTCTCGTTTTCACCTGGAGAAAAATGGAAATGGCCTGCCTTCGTCAATCCTGACTTACGGTGGCCCTATGAATAGGGTTTTCATGGTAAGCTGTAATGCAGCGGCCAGATTGATAACAGGGACCCGGTGGTCCGAACATATAACACCGATTCTGGCCCGCTTGCATTGGCTGCCTATATGTTTCCGGGCCCGGTTCAAAGTGCTGGTGTTAACCTATAAAGCCTTATACAGTTCGGGACCACAATACCTGATGGAACACCTCTCCCGATATGAACCTACCTGTATACTACGCTCAACATCGAAGACCCTCCTCCGGGTGCCTACGCATAGGGAAGCTCGGAGGGTATCAACAAGAAAAAGGGCCTTTTCAGTGGTGGCCCCCGAATTATGGAACAATCTTCCTGATGAGGTACGCCTGGCGCCAACATTATTATCTTTTCGGCGCCAGGTCAAAACTCTCCTCTTCTCCCAGGCATTTTAGTATGTGTTAAAAATTGTTTTTTAACTTTTTAAAGAATTTAAAAATTTTAAAGTTGTTTTTAAATTGTCTAAATATGTGGTTTGTTGTATTTGATGTATGACTGTTGTGAACCGCCCAGAGAGCTTCGGCTATGGGGCGGTATATAAATTTAATAAAATAAAATAAATAAATAAATAATGGTAAGCGGTATTCAGAGGGGGTTCCCCATTGCCTTCCTCTCAGGCTGAGAGGCAGTGACTGGCCCAAGGTCACCTAGTGAGCGTCATGGCTGTGTGGGGATTCGAACCCTGGTCTCCCAGGTCCTAGTCCAACACCTTAACCACTACACCACACTGGCTCTCATCAGGAGAATGTCCACAATTAATGGCTGGATTGTGGCATGGGTAGTTTGCTACAGCCGTAAATGACTTTGCGCCCCTTGCACCTCTGTGCTTCCTGATGTGCACAAGAGTATGGCTATTCCACACTTTTTTTTTAACCTGTCTTCACCGCGCAATCCTACATGTCTGCTTGGAAGTAAGACTCCCTGAGTTCAGCTGGGCTTCTTCCCAGGAAGCCACTGCCTCTCATGCAGAAGGTCCCAGGCTCAGTCACCAGGTAGGGCTGGGCATGTCCTCTGCCTGAAAACCTGGAAAGGGGCTGCCAGTCAGTGTGGACGGTCCCCAGCCAGAGGGAACAATGGTCTGACTCATGATAAGGCAGCTTCCCATGTCCCATGGGAGCAGGTGTAGGATTTCAGCCTTAATAGGATTGCATTTATTTATGTATTTATGTATTTATTATAATCCCTATAATAGTAATAATAGGGACGCACTGCAAGCTGGCCCTTTCTGATGCTCCTGGATGGAACATGGGGTGCAACACTGCTGAGAGAAACAGCGCCCCCACTCCTAAACTAGCAAGTGACAAATAACTTCTTTTTTTAAAAAAATCATCAGGTTGTGCTTTTTAAGTTAAGAATTTACTCTTTATAAGTAGTGGCAAAATCAGAAGTGCAGGGGCTCTTAGTGTTAGTCACAGCCACCTCTCCCTCTTTTTTGCTGCTGAGTTGAGAATGTGATCCTTAACGCCTTCTCCCACAAGAAGACATCCCTAGGAGCCAATAAGCATGAAAGAGGAAAGTGTTAGCTACTGAGAAGAGTCTTCTCAATGGCTGACTCACCTCCTTTCACTCTGATTGGCTACAATCCACAGGAGAGGACAAGGAAGCATGTTAGAAGACACTTCTCAGTGGCTAACAGACGCCCCTTTCATGCTGATTGGCTCACAGGATGCTGGAGACATTGGGACCCTGCTCCCAAAAAAGTAAAGGGTCTTAAGACCACCATTAAAAAGAGTTTCTTTTGTGCAATTGTTCAGGGTTTCACTGACATCAGATTGCAAATGATGTTATTAAGAACATAAAAAAACCCTGCTGGATCAGGCCAGTGGCCTATCTAGTCCAGCATCCTGTGCTGACAGTGGCCAACCAGGTGCCTATGGGAAGCCCACAAGCAGGACCTGAGTGCACAGAGCACTCTCCCCTCCTGCGGCTTCCAGCAACTGGTATTTGGAAGCATCCTGCCTCCGCCGATGGAGAAAGAGCATAGCCATCATGGCTAGTAACTTCTCAGTCCATCCAAGTTGGTGGCCACGGCTGTCTCTTTATGGACCATGTGAAGAAATCCTTCTTTTTGCCTGTTCTGAATCTTCCAATATAGGCTGATGACATATATATATATATATATATGAACGAAATTGTGATTAACCAAACAGAGGTTTTTATTATATTAACAAAACCTTATATATATATATATATATATATATATATAATCCTTAAGTTAAAAGCACTATTCAGACCTGTGTATGCTGTTTGTAAATGCTTTTTTTCTCAGCTGCAGGGATAGTAAACCCTGGAAACAATGATTTGGGCCATAAACTGGGCCTGATTAGCCAAACCTGTGCTCGGGGGGGGGGGGCTGTTACCAGAAGGCAGGCCTAGAAAAATCCTGTAACTGAGATTTTTTTCTGGGTGCAGTGCCACTAAGAAATGGAATAAAACAAACAAAGAAATATGTCAGAGAGAGAGAGAGAGAATCACTGTCTGTTCTTTGGAGCACAGGCTGTCACCTCTTTCAGGAAACCCTCCCTGAGTAACTGCTTCCATTTTGCATGTGCATAAAACAACAGCCCTGCAGGAAAACAAAACAGGATGCTTTATAGTTTTATTTTTAAAAGATGGTGCCGTCTGAGGAGAAGGATTCCCTCCAGTATATGGGAGAAAAGGGAACACTTCTTCCATGCCTGCCATCCATCCTAGACTCATAGAGCTGGCAGGGAAGTATATTTCGAGATCATCTATCCTGACCCCCGCCACTCAGGGCAGGATCTTGCAGTTCTAGCATCCCTGCAGCCTCCAGCAGTGTCGTGGCAAATTCAGAAGTGCAGGGTCTCTTCATGATAGTCATAACCATGCCCCTCCCATCCTTTTGTTCTGTTTGGTGCTGGTTGCAAATGAAATCCTTGTTAATGCCTTCTCCCACAACAACAGACATCCCTAGGAGCCAATCAGCATGAAAGCAGAGGGGGCTTCATTCTGAAAGACCATCTCCTTCGCTACAGACCCTCTCAGGGGTTAAGATCAGTAGAGGGGGCCCTTTTGTTAGTTCTGCCACCCTTGGAACCTGGGGGGGGCGGCTGCCCTAGCCAGGAGAGGGCAGTCACTGTGGTAGCCCTTAAGCTGTGGAATTCCTGCCCACCAAGGTCTGCCTGGCAACTTCTTAGGCCCCTTAACTTTTTTGAGAGCAGGTTCCCTATGTTCCCAGCATCCCGTGAACCAATCAGCATCAATGGTGTTAGCCAAGACAAGAGTCCTCTAACATGTTTTCTTGTCCTTTCCAGCTGATTGGAACCAATCAGCATGAAAGGAGGTGAGCCAGCCACTGAGAAGACTCTTCTCAGTAGCTAACACAGTTCCCTTTTATGTTGATTAGCTCCTAGGGACACCTGTTGCTGTGGGGGAAGGCATTAACAAGGACAGAGGGCAGAAAGCAGTATTCAAACCTGGCCAGGTTATTCTCTCATATTAGGTTGTATAATTGTAGAAAGGGTGTGGCTGTGAGGGGGTTTAGCTGTGCCTATCATGAAGGGAGCCTGCGCTTCTGAAGTGGCCATGGCACTACTGCCCTTTGATTTAGGAGCGCAGGAAGCTGCCTTATGATGAGTCAGGCCACTGGGCAATCTAGCTCCATATTACCTACTCTGACTGGCAGCAGCTCTCCATGGGTTTCGAACAGGGGCTCTCTCCCGGATCGAACCAGGGGCCTTTTGCATGCAAAGCAGGTGCTCTGCCATGCAGCTGTGGCCCTTCCATTGGAGGGCTTCAAGAGGCAGCTGGACAGCCATCTGTCGGGAATGCTTTGATTTGGATTCCTGCATTGAGCAGGGGGTTGGACTCGATGGCCTTGTAGGCCCCTTCCAACTCTACTATTCTATGATTCCCCTAAACTTCGCGTTTCTGACCCCACTCTTCATTCTTACGCCCCTCCGCCCTTTGCCTCCTGGGATCCAGGGAAGTCTGAAGGTCACCCAGGCAGCCTCACCCGCTCTCGCTCTCCCCCCCCTTGCAGGGCTGCTTCTGCTAGCGGAGGCCCCGATCCTGCCTTCGAGGAGGGCTGGCTAGCTGGCGGGGGGAGGCGGGCCTCGCCTGGCTGGGCAAGAGCGAGCGAGGCGGAGCCGGGCGCTGGAGCGCCCAGCGCAGATTGGCGCTCGCTGCTCGAGGGGCGGGCTGGCCTGGGCCAAGGCGTTGAGTTACGAGGCTTTGGCTTGCCCGAGGCTTTGTTCGCAAGCCTTCCCGCTTCCCTCCCTCGCTCCTTCCATTCCTCCCAGCTCAGCCAGCCCCGCGGAGCGAAATTCGAGGGATTTAATTCTCAAGTCCGGCCAAGGCGCAAAGGAACCTTGCTCCAGATCCGGGGGTGGGCTGCCTGCTCGCTCTCTTTCTCGGGCTGCCTCGGACGTCGTAGCCAGCCCCCCTTTGTAGAGGCGGAAAAGAGCTCCCTGATTCCCAAGGTAAGACAAAGATGCCTCCCCCCCCCCGTATTCATTTTCATGATGGGCTCTGGGTTTACACGGGCGAGCGCTCTGGCGATGGTCTTTTCACTGTTGCAGCGTCGGCGTCTGCTGGGGCACCGGGTGGATTTCATCTAGTCCTCTTCCCCCCCCCCAAAAAAAACCACTTCCAAAATAAATTTTTAACAAACCTCCTCTCTCCTCCCTTCAAACAACCCCCCTTTGCGTCTCTTCCAGTCTCCTCTTTCCCTGATGCTCGCAAAACAACAACCCCCCCCCCCGCAACGCAGTCAGTTTCAACTTTAAAACGGCCAGATCTGGTCGATTTCATTTCCCCGTCGTCTTGCTTAGCACTGTATTCAGCTAAGCGTCCCCGTCAATTGTCTGGTCAATTTCTCTTGAGGGTGAAATTGACTGGCGTTGACGAAGCCGAATCACCTGGTCCGTTCCAGGAGTTGAAAGGGGGAGGTTTAGTTGTTGTTGGCAAACCCTCCCTCTCCAAAACCCTTTCCTGCTTCGTTTCCTTGCCTGGTCCTTATTACTTTAATCGCTGAATTAATCTCGCTTCTCTTTGAGGACTGTCTCTTTCATTGCAAGGATTCCTACGAGTTTGTTTTTAAAGCGGACGCTGCCTTCCGAAAACAATCAGGTTGTGTTTTGTTGTTCTTTTAAGGGGAGGGGGAAAGTGTGTGCGCGTTTGCGTTAGGGAAAGGAGATTATTGGCAGCTGACTGTGTGTGTGCGTGCGCGCAGAGTTGGCTGTCGCTCCGCGACTCGTATCCTGTGGCCAAAAAAACTCTTGTTTTGAAACAATTAAGTGGAGCCAAAACTCGCACAGCTGGAGAATTGCAACTGAGCTTGCTTGGGCTGAGAGGGGGAAAGAGGAGGGAGGGCTAATGTGGCACTGATCGAGGACCAAGTTGGCTGAGTTGGGTTCTGGAACGGCCAGGATCAAAAAATTAAAGTGGGGGGCAGGCGCGTGCACACACACAAAATGTGTTTTCCAGTTTCAGAAAAGTAGATTGTGGGGAGCCCTTTGGCATAGCAGTTTAGAGACTGAGGCTGCAATTCTGTACCCCTTTTCCTGAGAGTAAGCCAGTCTGCCTCTCTGGATAATGCCAATTGCTGAGAATTGCCTGTGGGGAAAGTTGCTGTTGCGCCTTGGGTCCTGCATGGGGTCTTCTGAGAAGAGGGGGCTTCCCAGACGCTGGATTAGATGAGCCACTGCCCCGATCCAGCTGGGGGCCTTTCCTTATGCTGACCTCCTTGTGGGCCTCACTTCGGAGTAGGCCTGTGCTCTGAGCTGGCCATTTCCTGTGAGCCCGGTTCAAATCATAGATAGCCTTGGGCGCTAAAATGGTTTGTGAGCTTATGACGGATGGGGATGGGTGGAATATACTGGGTGGTATTCAATGCCAGTCTTACTGAGAGTAGACTCACTGTAGCTTTGTTATGTGTCTCCAAGTCGATCACGACAAATCAGTGACCTCCAAGAGCATCTGTCCTGAGCCACCCTGTTCAGATCTTGTAAGTTCAGGTCTGTGGCTTCCTTTATGGAATCAAGCCATCTCTTGTTTGGCCTTCCTCTTTTTCTACTCCCTTCTGTTTTTCCCAGCATTGTCTTTTCTAATGAATCATGTCTTCTCATGATGCGTCCAAAGTATGATAACCTCAGTTTCATCATTTTAGCTTCTAGTGACAGTTTAATTTGTTCTAACACCCAGTTATTACTGAAGCTAATAGATGTGATTAATGTGTTTATCACGGGTCTGTTCTGTGCAGGACTTGGTTGAATGCAACCTACCCTGATATCGGTCTACCCTGTGAATGTGTTGTGAGGATTGCGACGGCAGTAGGCTCTAAACTATGCCGAGTTGATAGGTTGGGTGGGAGGATCTGTGCCCCCCCAGGTCTTGCTGGACTCCAGGTCCCACCATCATCCACGACCATTGGATCAAGCTGGTTCCTGGGAGCCTGACAACATCTGGGAAGGGGTCACTGGCTTCCAGTCCCTGTGCAAAATAAACAATGATTCTGTAGCTTTCCAGGTGTTTTGTTCCAGTTGAATTAAAAAAGAAAGATCACGACAGGGTTCTTATTCAGCCTCAGAATTAATGAGAAGCGCCAACCAAGGCAGTGTGCCTGAGCATGGGCAGAGTGCCTTCTGGAAAGATCATATTGTCAGATGCCACAGTGGGCATATTTGCATTCCGGCACCTCTTAATTGTTAGAGAAATTAAATACTAGGAGGAGGGAGGTTTTCTCTCTTCCCCTCTTCCATGGGTGTTTATGAGGCAAATAGATGGGGGGGTGTTTTATGAGCACAGGACTAGCTGCTTGAGTGGTCAGAAGATCCAGGTTCCACTGCTGCCTCTGCCCCATGCTCTCACCAGAGGCTTTTGTCAACATGGAGACAAAACGCTTGAAAATGGGGCCTTTTCTGTCATGGCCCTTTGTGTTTGGAATATCCTCCCCAGGAGAAAATGTACAGAGCCCCTCTATGTGGGCCTTCAGGAAAGCCCTAAAGACTCATTTTTCATTGGGTCCACATTTTATGACCCTGGGCTTTATTGCTTGTTTTAGCAATGCTGTTTTGTTACTCTACTGAGCTTTTGAGGACTCATCTTTGGGAATATATATTTTTGAATTTGTTTCAGTGGTCTGTTGTCTTGCATCTCTTGATTTTAAGCCTTTCGGGGTAGAAAGGCGCCCTGAAAAGTGGGTTTTTCTTTCTTCTTAATCTATTAAGTCAATAAATTGCCCACCTTGCAGGGGTGTTTTTGTAAGGCTGTCCCTGTGATGCAGAACATGTGCTGTGCTTTTGAAAGCTCCGAAAGCACAATAGATGCTCTGAGGATTGAAAGCTTTTTCTGATTTTGATCCTATAAAAGATCGAAAGGAACCAGACCCTTCACAAAAGTTTTCTTTTAAAGAAAAAAAAAAGTTTCCCCCAAAGAGCCAGAGCCACACTCCAGCTTTGTAACAACCCTGCAGGGTAGGTTAGGATGGGAGACAGTGATTTTCCCCAAGGTGATTTGGATCCATCTCCTGATGTGTTGCAGCCAACTCAGTTCTTGCTTAGAGTAGACCCATTTAAATTAATGACCCTAAATCAGTCGTGTCCATTTTGATTCAATGGGCTGCAGATGTGAAGATCTGAAAAAAAGTTGGAAAAGATCTTTTTTGGGGGGGGGAGGTTTCTGAGGCTTTGTTTTTTTTCCCCCTGAAAAATTGAAAAAAGAAAGAAATATTTGGGGGGGGAACCCCCTTCCCCATCCCTGTACTTTTCTGTTTTTTTTTAAGGCCTTCACATTTCTAGTTGTAAACCCATTGGGCTGTATCCAGCATTCATCTGACTCAGAGTAGACCCACTGAAAGTAATCCACACAACTAACTTGGGTCTGTTCCTTTCAATGGGTCTACTCTGAACAGAACTTAGTGGGAATTGTTTTTTTGAATTGGGGGAGGTAGGGCCAGATGCTTAACCTCTAGTTTCTCCCCTTCCTCTGTTGGGGGGTGGTTGTCAAGTGGAAGCAAAGTGGGAGTTGGCAAAGAGTGCAGTGTAACCTGGATGCTTGCAAACTTTCCCGCCAACATAGTTGTTCTACAAAGAAAGAGCAGCCTGATCGTTATTTTTTTTTAAAGTTGCACATCTATCCAATCCGCCACAGTGTTGCAGGCACCTCTGATGGGACATACTAGCTCCTGGGCGGAGTGGGGCCTATGCGTCCCCTTATACAGAATCAGAACAGTGATCCGTCTAGCTCTGTGTTGTCCACACTGGCTGGCAGCGGCTCTCTGGGTTTTCAGGCAGGAAGATGTTCCCAGCCCCAACCTGAAGATGCCAGTGATTGAACCCGGGGCCTTCTGCATGCAACGCAGCTGCTCTGCCACTGTCCTATGATCCTTCCACTAAAAATAAACTTAAGGTGCTAGTCCTCATGGATAGGGGGCTGCTTTCAGGCAGTTTAAAGAGTGGGAGAACTGCTAGAAGAGAGGGAGTAAATTATCGACAAAAAGCATCAAGACATCACTTCTCTAAGGCCCTTCCTATACCCATCTATCATATATATATATATGATGAAACTGAGGTTATCCTACTTTGGACACATAATGAGAAGACAGGCTTCGCTAGAAAATACAATAATGCTGGGGAAAACAGAAGGGAGTAGAAAAAGAGGAAGGCCAAACAAGAGATGGATTGATTCCATAAAGGAAGCCACAGACCTGAACTTACAAGATATGAACAGGGTGGTCCATGACAGATGCTGTTGGAGGTCGCTGATTCATCAGGTCGCCATAAGTCGTGATCGGCTTGAAGGCACATAATAACAAGTGTGTGTGTGTGTGTATATACACACACACACACACACACACACACACACACACACACACACACACACACACACACACACACAATAGGGCCTTGTTTTACGGCAGCCCGCTAATACGGCGGCTTTCAGTTAGAATAAGGCCCCACTCACACAGCACTTGTTCTGCTTTTATGGCATTTTTTGGGCATCGGGCGCCATTTTATTGACGGTGTTCCACTTTTTGGCGGGTTTCGCTTTTCGGGTGGGGTCTGAAACGTAACCTGCCGCATGAGTGGGGCCCTACTGTACTCACACACACACACACATACACACACGTACATACACACACACACAAAACACATGATCTGATTTTTATTTTTGTGAAAACATACCCTGTTTCCTGCTAGCAGCATGCATGGAAAAACTAACATGGACAACGGACTGGAAAGTTTTTACTATTATTATTAGTATCATTCCCCTTTGTCATTCTTTGCTTCCCCCCTCTTACCCGTAGAGTTTAAAGCAGGGAGGGTGACCCCAGAGCCCTTTGGAGATGTGGTTGGACTCCAGTGCCCATCACCATAAGAACATAAGAAGAGCCTGCTGGATCAGGCCAGTGGCCCATCTAGTCCAGCATCCTGTTCTCACAGGGGCCAACCAGGTGCCTGGGGGAAGCCCGCAAGCAGGACCCGAGTGCAAGAACACTCTCCCCTCCTGAGGCTTCCGGCAACTGGTTTTCAGAAGCTTGCTGCCTCTGACTAGGGTGGCAGAGCACAGCCATCACGGCTAGTAGCCATTGATAGCCCTGTCCTCCATGAATTTGTCTAATCTTCTTTTAAAGCCATCCAAGCTGGTGGCCATTACTGCATCTTGTGGGAGCAAATTCCATAGTTTAACTATGCGCTGAGTAAAGAAGTACTTCCTTTTGTCTGTCCTGAATCTTCCAACATTCAGCTTCTTTGAATGTCCATGAGTTCTAGTATTATGAGAGAGGGAGAAGAACTTTTCTCTATCCACTTTCTCCATGCCATGCATAATTTTATACACTTCTATCATGTCTCCTCTGACCCGCCTTTTCTCTAAACTAAAAAGCCCCAAATGCTGCAACCTTTCCTCGTTAGGGAGTCGCTCCATCCCCTTGATCATTCTGGTTGCCCTCTTCTGAACCTTTTCCAACTCGATAATATCCTTTTTGAGATGAGGCGACCAGAACTGTACGCAGTATTCCAAATGCGGCCGCACCATAGATTTATACAACGGCATTATGATATCGGCTGTTTTATTTTCAGTACCTTTCCTAATTATTGCTAGCATGGAATTTGCCTTTTTCACAGCTGCCGCACACTGGGTCGACATTTTCATCGTGCTGTCCACTACAACCCCGAGGTCTCTCTCCTGGTCGGTCACCGCCAGTTCAGACCCCATGAGCGTATATGTGAAATGAAGATTTTTTGCTCCAATATGCATAATTTTACACTTGTTTATATTGAATTGCATTTGCCATTTTTCCGCCGATTCACTCAGTTTGGAGAGGTCTTTTGGGAGCTCTTCGCAATCCCTTTTTGTTTTAACAACCCTGAACAATTTAGTGTCGTCAGCAAACTTGGCCACTTCACTGCTCACTCCTAATTCTAGGTCATTAATGAACAAGTTGAAAAGTACAGGTCCCAATACCGATCCTTGAGGGACTCCACTTTCTACAGCCCTCCATTGGGAGAACTGTCCGTTGATTCCTACTCTCTGCTTTCTGCTTCTTAAC
Source organism: Rhineura floridana (assembly GCF_030035675.1). Lineage (NCBI taxonomy): Eukaryota > Metazoa > Chordata > Lepidosauria > Squamata > Rhineuridae > Rhineura > Rhineura floridana. The sequence goes on from NC_084501.1 coordinate 12,606,012, forward strand.
CAATTCCTTATCCACAAGAGGACCTCTCCTCTTATTCCATGACTGCTAAGCTTCCTCAGAAGCCTTTGGTGAGGTACCTTGTCAAACGCTTTTTGAAAGTCTAAGTACACTATGTCCACTGGATCACCTCTATCTATATGCTTGTTGACACTCTCAAAGAATTCTAATAGGTTACTGAGACAGGACTTTCCCTTGCAGAAGCCATGCTGGCTCTGCTTCAGCAAGGCTTGTTCTTCTATGTGCTTGGTTAATCTAGCTTTAATAATACTTTCTACCAGTTTTCCAGGGACAGAAGTTAAGCTAACTGGCCTGTAATTTCCGGGATCCCCTCTGGATCCCTTTTTGAAGATTGGTGTTACATTTGCCACTTTCCAGTCCTCAGGCACGGAGGAGGACCCGAGGGACAAGTTACATATTTTAGTTAGCAGATCAGCAATTTCACCTTTGAGTTCTTTGAGAACTCTCGGGTGGATGCCATGCGGGCCCGGTGATTTGTCAGTTTTTATATTGTCCATTAAGCTTAGAACTTCCTCTCTCGTTACCACTATTTGTCTTAGTTCCTCAGAATCCCTTCCTGCAAATGTTAGTTCAGGTTCAGGGATCTGCCCTATATCTTCCACTGTGAAGACAGATGCAAAGAATTCATTTAGCTTCTCTGCAATCTCCTTATCGTTCTTTAGTACACCTTTGACTCCCTTATCATCCAAGGGTCCAATTGTCTCCCTAGATGGTCTCCTGCTTTGAATGTATTTATAGAATTTTTTGTTGTTGGCTTTTATGTTCTTAGCAATGTGCTCCTCAAATTCTTTTTTAGCATCCCTTATTGTCTTCTTGCATTACTTTTGCCAGAGTTTGTGTTCTTAATCATTGACCCTTGGCCCTGGCCGCTGGAGATGTCTGGAGGGCCAAAGCTTCCTCCACCCCCTGATTTTAAAGTTTCAAAAGGTTGCTTCAGGAAGCTCTCCCTTGGATGTGTAGGCACCCGGATTGGCCCAAGGAGAGGAATTTAATCTCCTTGGCTTCTGCAAGGGGTGGGTAGGGGAACATTGATCCTCACTTAATCGGAACAGTCCATTGTCCTCCATCTGTCAAGCGATGCTGAGTTGCTGCAGCGTGCTATCTGCTTCTACGGTTAATTTGGGGATAACTGGCATTTTGGTGGCTTGTTTGTGCTCATTAAAAAAAAAAAGGAGGTCCCAAATCCTCTGTTTCTCTTGAGATCCCTGTTAGACGCTGTGAGTACAGGAAAACAAGCGAACACGCTGTGGAACTGTTTAAACCAGTGCTTTAATACATAGGTATTATGCCTCCCTGAAACCTGCTCCTCTCATTCCCAGTCTGTGTGGATTTCTCTCTCTCCAGTTTCCCAGGGTCATATGAGATGCACTCTGCACTTTCTCAGGGATCTATTTTCTGCCCTGTATGGGCCAGGGTTAAGTCTCTAGCGTGGAAGGTGGATGGATAGCACCTCGGCAGGAATGGAGTGCTGGGTTTTAAATGGAGTCAGTGGAAATCCCCGAGACTTTTCTCATAGCGTTACAGTTGTATTGAATGGACACATGGATCGATATTGTTAAACGAGCTGCAAGGTTAATAATTTCTGCAACAATTGATGCTTGTATAGATTTCAGGTGGGGGGGGGAAGTGACTGAAATAGCAAAGATGGACGGCTGGTGTTTAGGTGCATGGGAAGATAGAGAACCGGTAAAACGTGACTTGAGTTTTGGAGAGCCTTCTGCCTCTTTATATGAGTTCTTCAGCGGTATAGTGGCAAATTCACTTCATGTCAGTCCACACACACCCTTTTTTGCTACTGGGTTGAGAATTAGATCCTTGTTAATGCCTTTTCCTGTAACAACAGACATCCTTAGGAGCCAATAAGCGTGAAAGGGGAGAGTGTTAGCTGCTGAGAAGAGTCTTCTCAATGGCTGACTCACCCCCTTTCACTCTGGTTGGCTCCAGTCAGCAGGAAAGGACAAGGAAGCATGTTAGAAGACTCTTGTCAGTGGCTAACGCACTTCCTCTTTCATGCTGATTTTCTCATACAACGCGGAAGACATAGGGACCTTGCTGGGACCCTGCTCCTAAAAGATAAAGGGACTAAGACCCCTGCCCTGAGAACCTGGATGACTATACCCCTGGAGCTCTTTGATTGTTTGCTTTGCTTACCGTGTCAAGAATCTGTGTGAGGGAATGGGAACAAAATGTCTTGACTGCCCAGGTGTCTTGAGGTTGTGATTTCCAGAGGGGTAGTTCTGTTAATCTCTTGGAACAAATCCTGTCCTCATAAATTCTACTCAGAGTCAGGATGGGTGGATCTGTCAGTTCTGGCACTCCCAGTCCCCCCCCCAATCTTAAATTTGGATCTCCACCCTTCTGCAGCAATATGCAAATTTTTAAAAATCCTCATGAAAATTCACAAGCATTTTAGTATGCATTTCTCCTACTAAACAGATGGTTGTGTGCAGTTTTGAATAATGTGCACTATTTTTGCAAGCAGTTTCTCCTCTTAACTTAATTCATTTTCACTCATACGTTTATTTTTATGCACACTTTCCCCTAATATATACATTTTTGCAAACATTGCTTAGTCAGCAAATTACACCACAAAATTCAGATAAGTGCGAATTTCAAAAGATGGCTGCGCTTTGGTCTCATGTTTCAGAAAGTGTGGATTTGATCAGTTTGGCAAAAGCAGTGAAATAGATTGAATATCTCACCCATCCCTAGCTCAGAGTAAACCCACTGAAATAAATAGACTGAAGTTAGTCATGGCTATTAATTTCAATGGGTCTACTCCAATGGAGGCTGTTGGTTCCATGTCAATGGGGCGGTAGAATCCACTCTGTTTTTCCCAGAGCTATTAAACTTGCTGAAACCCATTTCCAAAATAGTTATCAGCACCATGGATAGCTCTGGAGAAAACCTGGAGTGGGTTCCACTGCCCCACTGACATGAAGTCACCAGCCTCCACTGGCCTACTCTGAGTAGGGCTAATGCTGGTTACAGCTCAGTGAGTTTACTTTGAGTATTACTTAAGTTGGATACATCCTGCTGAAATATAATGTACATAACTCATTGAGGTCCATTAATTTCAATGGATCTGCTCTAAATAAGAACTGAGTTGGCTACAACCCATTGGGCTTGTAAGAATACAGATCCAAATCACCTTGGGGAAAAATGACTGTCTCCCAGACTAACCTACCCTGCAGGGTTGTTGCAAGTATCAATGATACCTGTGAGTATCATTGAAAAGCAAAGTATATTTCCTCCCTACTCTTTGGAGCTGTTGGTTTTTACCCATCTGCACATCTAATTGATTAAAACTTATAAATCAGCTTAAAACATATTTAATCGAGTGATAGCCCTGGGTGTTTTTACAATATATTTATCCTACTAAGCATTTGAACAGCCCTCTTTATTTTGTGAATTTGGATTTGAGGCCTCAGCTGCCTGTCGTGTGTTTGGACACCTCTTAAGATATTGTAACCAAATGTTGCATCTTGGTTCCTGAAATCAAGGCACACCTTGTTGCCTATGTTCGGATGCAATTGGACGCCATTTTGACTCAAGATGGCGGACTGAGCTGTCCAACGCTGCACTCCTTTTAACCACTGATTACTACACTGATTTCTTGAAATTCCTGAATGAGGCTGGGTCTGAGGCTGTTTGTACATTATAAAATGCTCCCGTTAAAACATTCAAACAGCTAACACTTAAAATACACAATAAAACGGTCCCCTCCAAACAACGTAGCAATTACGAGCGGAGACTCTGGTCCAGAGATCAAGGGAATGCTGTTGTAAGCAGGCGAGTGAACAGATGTTGCGGGACTATATCTCCTCCCATCCCTGGCCAAGCGTGCCTAGCTGCAGCACAAAATAAGCACCTTGATGCCATCTTGAGGCTGTAGGAGAGCCCTAGTAAATCTGGGCAGAGGCCTCTTGAGACCAGCCCAAGCTTCTCCCAGTCACCATCCTGAGCCCTACAGCAGAGATGGGGCCAAGTTCAAGATTCTAGTTCTGGTGTACAAAACCCTATACAGCTGACCAGGATACCTGAAAGCCCGTCTTATCCCTTATATACCCAGTCGATCACTGTGCTCTGCAGGTGAGGGCCTCCTGCAGATACCATCTAATCGCGAGGTCCGTTCCGCACAACATAGGAAACGGACCTTTTGTGTAGTGGCACCTACCCTGTGGAATTTCCTCCCCTTAAATATGAGACAGGCGCCATCTCTGTTATATTTTCGGCGCGTACAGAAGACCTTCCTCTTTCAACAAGTCTTTTAAGTAGAGACCTTATCCCAGTCTGCGTCTGTGTTGGAATTGCTTTTTAATATGTTCTTAAACCTTTTAAAAAATGTTTTTAATCTTAGACGATGTTTTGAACGCTTTTTTAAAGTAACATTTTTGAAGATGTTTTGTTTTAATGTGTTTTAAATTTGTTTGTATGATGTTCTAATGTTTTTAGTGCTTTTGTTTGCCACCCTGGGCTCTTGCTGGGAGGAAAGGCAGGATATAAATCTAATAATAATGATGATGATGATAATGATGATGATGATGATAATGGGGAGACATTTGTGGCCCTCCAGATGACAGAGAGACTCCGTCAGCCTCAGCCAGCTTGGTCAATGGTCAGGTATGGTGAGACTTGGAGGCCAGGAATGTCTGCAGGGCCACAGTTCCCCACTTCTGCCCTATGAGCAGTGCAGACTAGTGGCTCCAATGTCAGTGGGCAGTGGATCGGCTCGAGGTTTTAGTCTGAACTTTCAAGGAGCTGCCCAAGATGTTGAAACCTATTCCCCCAAATAGGTCCAGCACCTTGGATAGCTCCTGGATGGTTCAGGCAAAAACCTGGAGCGGATTCCCCGCCCTGCTGTCATTGGGGGCCCCTGTCTCCACCGTCAAGCCCTAATTATGCACACAGTTGCACCAAGGCCTTGATTTTTTGAAACGGTATAGAGAAGACAACCTTGGCATATCATTTGATGCAGCCGCATTGAGATTCTTTTGGCTGTTGCGCCCACGTTGCCGTGTCTTTCGGTAAAAACCCCACAGAGAGAGAGTGAGTCTTGGTGCCACCACATGTGCAACCCTCACGTCGATGAAACTTATTTTTTGCTGTTGTTTTCTGGCATGCAAATGTGCATGTTGGTGACATCGGGGGTGTGTGAAGACACAGTGGAATGGAAGGGGCTGCGATGTGTGGTGTCTTGTATGGAATTTAGGATAATACGTCACTTGTCCTTAGCAGACAGAGCCAAATAATTGACAACTCCAGAATCCAGAGAGAAATTCTTGGGAGAATTTTGAAAGCATCCCTTGGAGACCCAAAGGGAGGATTCTCCATTTTTGCAGCAACCTTCCTCTGGTTAGAACTGTGACAACAGCCCCTGGTATAGCCCAGTGGGGAGGAGAGCCTGGCTGGGAGCAGAGTCTATGAGTTCAAATCCCCGCTCGTGTCTCCTGGGTGTCAAGGGCCAGCTAAAGATCACCCCACAGTGAGTGGCTCAGGGGTTACATGCCCTGCCACCTGTGCAGCCGTGGGCAAGCTGCATAGTCCCAAGGAGCCCCGTTGCCCCCCAGCTGGCAGTTGCGGACGAGGATGGGGCTGGCTTGTGCAGCTGTGGCAAACTGAGCAGGCCCTAGCCAGCTGCGGAGGACTAGCCTCAGAGGGAGGCAATGGGAAACCCCCTCTGAATACCTCTTACCGTGAAATCCCTATTCACAGGGTCGCCATAAGTCGGGATTGGCTTGAAGGCAGTCCATTTCCATTTTTTCAAAAGCGGCTGTGCCGTTTGAGGACCAGGTCACTCAAGGGACACTCTCCTTTCTCCCTGGTGCTTTTCTTGGGAGCACTTGAGGTTGGATTGTGGTCAGGGAGGGAGGCAAAAATGCAACTGAGCTCGAGACTGGGTGGTGTTAGACGCAAGCGAGACTTGGCCCAGAAGCCAGTTTTTAATAATAATAGTAATAGTAATAGTAATAATAATATTTAAATAAGCTGGTGCTGAGCACAGAAGGAACATCTCAGCTGGCTAATTCCAGTGGCGTCGTTAACGAGTGACAGCTGATTTCTGCATCGTTAATTGCTAATCAAGCCAGACGAATATCCCGTCGGGAAGAGGAAAAATGAGCCAAAGGCAAAGCTAAGCTCGCTGGAAGGTGTTTTCTTTTTTAAGGGGGGGAGGTGGACTTTGCCTGCTAGCGATTGCTCCCTCCCCTCCATATTTCACTTCTCATCAGCCTTTTTAAGAACGAGTCTGCTGAGCTTGGAGAAGGGGACTGAATTGGAAGGGATCCTCTTCCAACCCCCAAAATGAAATAAATATCCTGGAATGATTTTATTGGAAAACAAGGCCCTTGGCTTGCTCACCTCCTCCCCGGGTTTCTATTTTAAGGTTTCGGACTGTTCATCGTAATTTTATTTAAAAAGGGGAGCGAGCTGGAGGAGGTGAATTGGCGGCTGCTGTGTGGGCTGAATTCCTGATGAAAGAGGGTGCTGGCTGTGGGGGAAGACAGCTGGCACTGGGCGCAAGGTGGCGTTCCACTGCTCAGCCATGAACGGTGGAGGCCATGGTCAGGATTGTAGTCTTGGCCTGGTGGACTGAAAGGCTTGGGAACCACGGCAGGGGAGAACGTTGCTGTTGCACGCAGGCCCTGCTTGAGGGCTTCCAATCCGGGCATCTGGTTGGCCACTGTGAGACCAGGAGGCTGGACTAGATGATCGGCCCCCTTTGGCCTGACCCAGGCCTTGTTCACACCCTACAGTTATTCCACTTTGAACAGTCATGGCTTCCCCCAAAGAAAGTGTAGTTTTGGAAGGGTGCTGAGAGTTGTCAGGAGACCACGATTCCTCTCACAGAGCAACAATTCCCAGAGCGGTTTAACAGTCCCTCTTCCCAGAGAACTCTTCATGTCGGCTGACCAGTCAATTTCGTTGGGTGGCCTCTGAGTCATGCCTTTTTAAAATGAAGGAAGACAAGAGGATGGTTTTTTCCCCTCCTTCCTCATAACACAACTGCCCCGTTATCTGCAACTGCTTGACCCCAAGTCTGAATTCTAACCACAGTTCAGCAATGAACTCTGAGCAAAAGGACGGATCCTGCCCCTGTGGTGAAGGAAGGGTACTCTGCACACACTCAGAGTAACCACAGGGCAGAGAGCTCTGTCAGCCGTTTGTGCTGGTCCCCCTCTACTGGTGGATCTCTTCGACAAAGATGGCCACCGTGGCTATCGCAAGATGGTGCAGATGTTCCCTCTCCGCATGCGTTGCTGAAGACGAGGGTGCTTCCAGCAGTGGAGGGGCCGCTTGCCCAGTGGAATCTCCAACATCCAGTTGGTGCAGAATGCTGCAGTGAGACTGTTGATGGGAACGGACTGTTGCCAGCACATCACTCCGGCGCTCGTATGGTCCTAGGCCAGGCCGGAGATTCTTCCATGAATTTACAAGGCCCTTAATGACTTGGGTCCAGGATACCACAAGGACCGTCTCATCCCTCATATCAACTGCCCAGTCGCTTCAGGTGGAGATGGCAAAGGAGCAGATTTTGGCTGTACCATTGAGGCCTTAGGTCAGCAACAGAACATCTGCATGCGGAAGATCCCAGGTTCCATCCCAGGCAAGGCCTCTGGGATGTGACTCCCTGCCTAGAACCCTGGGCAGCCACTGCCAGTTTGTGTCACAATGCTGAGTTAGATGGGCCAACGGTCTGACTCTGGATAAGGCAGCGGCCTGTGTTGAGCTTGGTTCCACTGTCTTGGGAGCTGTCAGCCTCGCGTTTGCTGGAGGTGTTTAACCAGCGGCTGGGCGGAAACTGGAACGGCAAGATCTTTGCACGGGGGTGGGGGTGGTGTTTGACTTGATGACCCACAGGATCCCATCCGACTGTGCCTCGTCGGGTTCTTACTTGCACGGTGCATTACCAAAATGTAGGATCATGAGCACGCATCCCTAAAACTCTTCCCGAAAAGAGTCTTGAGGAGACCTAATCGCATCAAGGTAACTTTTTTTTGCACATTTGTGCACAAAGTATCACACAGAGTGGCGGGGGGGGGGAAAGGAAGCAATTGAGCTTGAAGGAATCAAAGGCTATAGCAACAACAACAAAATTAATCCTAATTCCAGATTTTTTAAAATTCACATTGTTTATTATTATTATTATTAGACCAGTGGTTCTCAACCGGTGTGCCTCCAGATGTTGTTGGACCACAATCCCCATATTTCCTGACCATTGGCAATGCTGGCTGAGGCTGATGGGAGTTGTGGGCCAACAACATCTGGAGGCACACCGGTTGAGAAACACTGTATAAGAGGAAGGCAATGGTAAACCACCTCTGAATACTACTTACCATGAAAACCCTATTCATAGTGTTGCCATAAGTCGGAATCGACTTGGAGGCAGTCAATTTCCCCCAATTATTATTATTATTATTATTATTATTATTATTATTATTATACTTGTTAGTCACTTGTTACCCAAAGGTCTCCAAGCGACTTAGGACCAAGAAACCGTAAATGAACAAGCCTCCCAATCTCAGATCTGTGGATGAACTGCGATGAGTGATATGTATTTGGCAGGGTTTCACGTGCCCAAACGCAAGCACACGCACGTCCCCTCCTCCGTTTTCCTTCTGAGGTGTCCCAGATTGCATGGGAGACGATGGGATCCATCTTTCCCACACTCGGAAACTCTGGAACGTGCCGATGCGCGCCTGGTGCCAAGTTTGCAGCTCGGAGGTTCCTGGAACAGCTGTATGGGTCGTGGCACTTCCCAGAAAAGGCCTGCACTCTTTTGGTCCCCTCGGGGTAGTTGTTCCCTGCTGGCTGGTTCCCCAAGGGCCTGGGGGTTGACACAGCAGCAGGATGGAGGCATGGCAAGGTCAGGCTCAGCCTCTGAACCCTTGGCCCTTCCCACGGCTCCAAGAACATGTTGCCTGGGACCCTGTGCGGCCGGTGGTCTCCGGGGGAATGCCCTTCCTCATCCAGACCAGCAAAGCATTGTGTGTGTCGTTTGCTGTGTTTTTCTTACAATGTCTCAGTGATGAGTTTCTCCCCTTCTTCCATTCCATTCTTAGCTAGGGATGGGTGAATCTGTCAGTATTGGCTTCTCATTTTTCCGTTCTTAACTTCAGCATTTCCACACCAGGTTTTGGGTTTGTTTTTTTTGAGTCCTCGTAAAAATGCTTCTGCATTGTAGTGCAAATTGGAGTCTGCCCGATTGGAGCAGTTTGTAAGCAGTTGCCTCGCATGCACGTTTTTGCAATGCAGTTTCCCCTGAAATAATGCATTGGTGCAGCTGGTCTTCATGAATATGTGCATTTGTACGCGCACTTTAACCTAATATACACACTGGAAAATCATAATTATTGTTAAATATGTATTTGTCACTTACTACAATTTGTTTTGTGTCGGTCAAAGCAACTTACATTTTTTTTAAAAAGCCTCCAATATGAAAAATTGAAAATAGAAGATAAAAGAATGTTATTAACTAAAAGTGCTCATCGTAAAATCACATGAAAAGGGCAGAGTCACAGAACTGCATTGCAAAATTCAGAGAGATGTGAATCTCCAAGGGTGGCTGTGTTTTGGTTTGTCTCCTGTATGGGCATGTGCAAATTAGATAGGTTCTCCTTTAAATGCGAACTCAAACCAAATGCCTCCCTTGTTTCGTAACCTTTGTGTAGAACTACTCTTAAATGCAAGAGTTGGACCTCTCTTTGAAGGGCAGTTCTGTATTTGAAAGCAACCTCCGTCTCAGATGTGGGGATCATTTTGCCTTCCAGATGTTGCTGGACTACAACTCCCATCCCCCCTGCTTGCTGGGGCTGATGAGAACTGTAGTTCAGTAACATCTGGGGGAGGCACAAGGTTCCCGACACCTGCTCTGTTTGAACGGCAGTCCTGTCTTGTGTTTAAAGATCGAGGATCTTGAGCAGGGAGGCTGCAGGGGCCTTGAGGTTGTTCATCCGCAGTGAGCACCTGGCATGTGTCCTTGTTTACAGTCCTCTCTTGGAAGGTCTGCCTTAGCCAGGTCTGGTTTAAAGGTCACAAATCCCAAGAAGGAACTCTGCCCAAGGGAGCCCTTGAAGTCGCCCATCCGTGGTTAGCGGCTGGACAGCCGATCCTCCCCGCTGCATGCTGCACTTCCGTTCGAATGACAGGAGTTACTTTGTCATTTTCATCTTCTGCGCATTAATTTGCATGTATAAATATAAATGCAAATCAATGCCCTTTTTTCATCCATTTTGGGGTGGGTGGGGGAATGCATAAATTGTCACTTTGCTTGGGATACATTGCCCCCCCCTGCTCCTGGGGGCAGTCTTCTTTGTAGGACTGTTTGAGAGGACAGTCATAGGAACATTGGGAAGCTGCCTTTTCCTGAATCAGACCGATGGCCCACCTAGCTCAGTATTTCCTACACTGACTGGCAGCGGCACTAGGGTTTCAAATTGGGGGACAATTCCCAGCCCTCCCTGGAGACACCCTTGTGGACTGAACCTGGGACCTTCCGCCTGCAACGCAGGTCCTCTGCCACTGAGCTACAGCCCTTTCCCTAAAAGTAAAGCAAGGTTCCAGTCCTCATGGTTCTCAACAATGGGCTGGCTCGGACAAGAACGTCGGAAGCTGCTTTGTGTGGAGTTTGCCAGGGACTGAGCTTGGGACCTTCTGCATGCAAGGCAGATGCTCTACAGGCCTTTCCTTCTGTCTGGTCGTGTCCAAGGCCTGTTTCAGGCTTGAGAATCCCAAGGAGGGAGGCTGTTCCTGGGGGCGGGGAGGGCGTCTTGGCACTGCCCACCACGGTGGGCAGCACCTGCGCCGCAAACTGAGCAGGACCACTCCGGTCACCCGGCTGCCGTCTTCCTCCCCGTAGTGAGACGTATTGTCTATCCAGGGAAATTACAGTGATTATTTCTAAATTTGCATCTGTGCATATAAATTAGCCCATGCCACGCTTTGTGGAAATAGGCCCCTTTTGTCTTTTTCATTTTGGCAATGCATTTCCTGGCTGTTGTTGTTATTTGGGGGGGGGGATAGCGATGTGTAATTAACCCTGTGCCAGTTTCCCATCCTTGACGTTTGCCCGAATGCAAGAAGAGGGGAGAGGGGGTGGCTTCCTCTGGTTCATGACCTCTTGCAAAGCGGGTGGAATGTATCCTCCCTGATCATGCTGAGCTGGCACCTGACTCCCCCTTTTGTCTACTCTGACTGGCAGCAGCCTCTCCAGGATCCCCCCCCCCGGTCACCTGCTATGTGAAACCTTTTAAACTGGAGAGTAACGTGGGGACCTTCTCCATGCATGGTGCTTGGCTGCTGAGCTATGAAACTAGGGACGTGGGCTTTCTGGAAGGATTTGCACCGGGGAAACTTTCTGAGCTGGGGCAGAGACATTTGAGCTTGGGAGGGTCGACTGCAGCCCTCCAGGCCTTTCTGTCTGGCCCTCGGGGCTGGTCCCTACCTAGACCATTCCCTCCATGCCTGGGTGTTAAGAGGGTGTTAAAAGTTGAGATAACATGTGCCCATTTGTGCCCATTTGTGAAAAGTGCGAGAGCATACATGTAGAGATGTAGATGTAGAGATGTAAAAGCCTGGGGGGGGGGAGCCAGAAAAGAGAGCATTTCCCCTTTTTTAATTTTTTTCCTGGGGGGAGGGAAACATAATTATTTGGGGGGAAAACAGTCCTCCCTATTTTTCTGTTCTCCCCCCCCAGGGCTTCACTAGCGTGCCTTGGTGGATAGAGATTTGAACTTCAAAAAGAAGATAAAAGATAGAAGGCAGATGTCCAACAGGTCAGTTAGCATGTCTGTATATGTGGGTCCCAGGGTATGGTCTGAAGACTCATGAGGCCACCACCTTGCTGAAGCTAAGCAGGGTCAGGTCTGGTCAGTGCCTGGATGGGAGACCGCCTGGGAGCCATATGTATCTTGCCTTGGGTTCCATGGTGAAAGGAAGGCAGGGTATAAATGCAACAAATGATTGAATGTGTTTCTTGTTATGGCTTCAGGCTGGATCGCTGTAATTTTAAGGAAATATCTCTTTTATCCTTTAGTGAAGGACCTTCTCTAAACCTCATTTTTGGACTGGGTGGGGGGAATAATGTGTTTGTTGGTTTTAAGACAGAAAGAAAAGGTCTGCTTGGCACGCAGAAGGTCCCGGGTTCAAGCTCCAGCATCACCAGGTAGGGCTGGGAGAGACCCCTGCCTGAAACCCTGGAGAGCGGCTGCCGGTCAGTGTAGACAGTACTGAGCTAGATGCACCAAGATCCTGAGTCAATATGTTCCAATATGTGTACTGGGCCAACCCCCTCCCATATAAAAGAGCATGGTCAGATCCAGTTCCATATCTGAAGCTCCCGTTGACCTTCCTGCTGTTGCTGGTGTTAGAGAGTGGGCAGGACAGGACGCCCCCCCCAACCCCTCCACTCCTTTCTAATTCTCCCTTCCTCACCCTGGTCTGAGCCAGAGAAGAGGTTGAATTGTAAAGCCAATGATATCTGACATCTGTCCGGGTGTGATTTATACCCAGCCCTGAGCAAGGAAACCAGCTAAAGCCGTTTAGATGCATTCTTTTTCTTTCTTGGAAAGGGCTGTGTGTGTGTGTGTGGGGGGGTGTTGCACGGACAAAGGTGGCAGAAGGCTGCAGTTCCTTTAGCAATGAGAGTGTGTGCCTGTTGCTGCAAGGAAATGAGCTGGCTGGGGAATTTGGGGCCTCCAATTTCTCCATTTCTAGATAACTTGGAGAGAGCCAGTGTGGCGTAGTGGTTAGTGTTGGACTACACCCTGGGAGACCAGAGTTCGAATCCCCACACAGCCATGAAGCTCACTGGGTGACCTTGGGACAGTCACTGCCTTTCAGCCTCAGAGGAAGGCAATGGGAAACCACCTCTGAATACCGCTTACCACAAAAACCCTATTCGTAGGGATCAACTTGAAGATAGTCCATTTCCATTTTCAGATAATTTGGATGGTTGTTTTTTTTAAAAACAACAACAACAACAATTCAACCCTGCTATGACTGGCCTCCAGCTGGCCCATGACAACAGGAATTATATTGATGTGGACCCACTGCGTGACCGGGGTAAGTTTCTAGTCCTTTGTGCAGCAATGTGTGTTTTCCAGAAAGAGTTGGAAGTGGAAAATATCCCAATGCATATTAGCGTCATTTGCACCGGGGGATTTTCATTGGGAGATTTTTTCCAGTGCCTAGAGAGTGATCACATTTAGCCTTTTGCCTCCAATAACCAAAGCTAAAAACTTTTAAACTGCCAAACTCACCCCACAATCGTCTTTGCAGTTGGCCTTTGCTACTAATGAACTTGCGAGATGCAACACCCCAGTTCTTCTGTAGTGAAAAAATGAGGATTTCCTTGACCACACAGGATGTTGCGACTGGAATTTATATATATATATATATATATAAATAAAAGGTTTGGTTGGAAGTGCCCTTTCTTGAAATGCTTTATCTTCATTCTGCCTTGTTCCTCTGCCACCTCGTCCCAGAGTTCCTCAAGTGGATCTCCGATGCTTTGCAAACTTTATTTTGGCAAAGATGGAGGCACACGTGGGGCTGCTCTTGCTGGCTCAAAGGACACCAGGGCTTCCAAATTTATGCCGTGTTGGGGGTGGGTGGGAGTGGGTAAGGATGATGGACTGGGAGGCAGAGAGAGCGCTTTTTGCCTCGTGTATAGTGGGTGGTTACAGGCTGTTAGTCCCTGCTTTTCAAAATGAAAGGATGTGAAAGGTCAGTTGTACGGATGCCAGAAAAACCAGGCAGCCCTGATGGCAGGTTACAGACACACGGTCCTTAACCTTCTTGGAACAGCTCCTGTTATTAAACTACTCAGCCTTGTGCAATAGATAAAGAGAGCTATGCAGTGTCTTGTGTGTGTGTGTAGCAAGCCTAGACGCAACAACCAGGGCCGCTATCTGTGTTTCATCTCCTTGGGAGAATTCTGTGACTTTTGGGACATAGGGAAGTGATTTGGGTGCGCCCTCGACTCTCACCATTGCAAACACTCCAAGGCACCTTGTTTGTACATTCCCGTTTGCTGCATGCTGCCTTAGGAACATCCGAAGGGCCCTGCCGCCTTGTCAGGCCAAAAGGGACCCATCTAGTCCAGCGTCCTGTTCTCACAGTGACCAACTTGATGCCCCAACAGGAAGCCCACAAGCCAGGGCCTGAATGCAACAGGAATTCCCCAGTAACTGGTCTTCAGAAGCATGATGTCTCCAATAGTGGCGGAAGAACATGGACTTTGCAGCTAGTAGCCTTTCAGCAGAGGCTGATCTTTTCGGGTGAATGGGACACTTCCCACAGTCTGCCTTCAGCCAGTTCCCAACTGTGTGCATTCTTATTTACAACCAGTGGGGGGGAGAGGAGGCTCTGCCTCACATTGGCCTCTGGCTTCACCTATTGCTAGTCTCCCTGACTTCTGCCCCTCCAGCCCTAATAGGCACCAGCCACCACTGTAGCCGTTGATAGCCTCTTCCATACGTTTGTTATGTGTCAGCTTAAGAATATCGCAAGAGCCCAGCTGCCGGTTCAGGCCAAAGGAGGCCCATCTAGTCCAGCATCCAGTTCTCACAGTGGTCGAATGACCCTAAGAACCTTGGAATCAAGATAGACTGCCTCCGGACCTGGAGGTTCCATAAGAACATCAGAAGAGCCTTGCAGCAGCTGGATCAAGCCAAAGGGGGCCCATCTAGGCCAGCATTCGGTTCTCACAGTGGCCAGCTAGTGGCCAAGTTCACCGAATATGCTATCAATGCTCTGCCTCCATAGTTGGAGATGGTCTGCTTCTGAATGCCACTTGCTGGAAACAAACATTTCTGTTGAGCTTGGGCTGGTTTGGGCGCTTCCCTTTGGGTCATCTAGCTGGCCGCTGTGGTTTCACGGTGAGTTACAACAACTGTAAACCGCATAATTAAAACAATTTAAATAACCTCAAAATCACATCGCACCAAAAGTAGGCCAGGTCCTAAAATATATGTCTCAGGTATCAAAGGCCAGCATTCACCTAAAACTGTACCGCAAAGTTGCCAGATGCACCTCCATGGAGAGGGAGTTCCACAACTTAGGGGCCACCACAGAGAATGCCCTCCCCTGGACCACCACTTCACTAGCTTCTGAGGGCGGTGGAACTACCAAAAGGGTCCCCTCTGCTGATCTCGACAGAGTCTGTAGAGAAGGGGTGGCCTTTCAGAACTTTGGGACCTATGTCATCTAGGGCTTTAAAAGCTAGTGCAAGCACCATGAATTGGGCCTGGAAATGAACTGGCAACCAATGTATTTATTTGCATGAAGTTACCCATGGCATGGCCCAGTGTAAGACGGCTTCCTACAGAGCCATCAAATGGTTTGCCTCTTGGTCCACCCCACAGCTGCTGAAGGTGCCCCCTCTGATCCATGGCAGTCTCGGTTGCCTCGAGAAGACAACAGCCCAAGGGGGTTGAAGAAAGCAGGCTTCATGCTGGAGCAATGTCAGGACCCTGGACAGGGCCAACAGTGCTGGGTCAGAGTTCAAGGGTGAGAGTTTCAGGACCACGGACAGCAGCAGTACAGCTTGGGAGCAAAAGAGAACAAGTTGCCTCAGCACTGGCTTGTGGCAACAGCCCATGGTGGAGCTGCTTCAGGGTTCAAGGGACCACAGTCCCAGCTGTTGTGCAGTTGCAGGCCTGAGGCTGCATTGCACAGAGCTGTCGACTTACTCTGAACATCAGAAGATCTCTTTTTCTGTCCCCAAAAGGCCATCACTCAGAGCATGTGTTTTACACTGCTGCCAGTCAGTGCAGACAATATTGAGCTGGATGGACCAATGGGCTGACTCAGTGTAGGGCAGCATCCTATATCCCTACTTGGGAATGGCTGTCTAGTGGCAGAACATCTGCTTGGCATGCAGAAAGCCCCAGGTGCTGTTCCACTTAATTGCAAGATGGCTTCTAAGCCGTTGACGAGCATAAAGCCTGTTACAGAAAACTTGACATAGTTAAAATGCGCAATAACGCCATTTCATCAGAATATTAAAATGAGCACTCGCGACTGAAATGTGCAATGCAACATGCCTGTCGAAACAGCACAACAACTGAGAGAATTGGAACAGCAGTTAAAACAATTACAGCAGGAGGGAACAATTGAAGATCAGGGAATGCTTGTCTGCATGAGCCAGTGGGATGCTCGTAGGTCAGCAAAGAGTCTTCAGTGCTGGGGCCACCAGTGAAAGAGCCTGTCTCTGCGTTCCCATGAGCCAGTAATCATCAGGCTGTCGCAGAACTAGCTGGGTTCCATTTTACAACCTTCATGCTCTTATCCAGCAATGAGGGGAAGGCGATATTTCAGGTAACCTGGCCCACTGGCCTTTACGGATTTATATGTAAGTTTGTTGTTGTTATATGCCTTCAAGTCCATTACAACTTATGGCGACCCTATGAATCAGCTACCTCCAATGGCATCTGTCATGAACCACCCTGTTCAGATCTTGTAAGTTCAGGTCTGTGGCTTCCTTTATGGAATCAAGCCATCTCTTGTTTGGCCTTCCTCTTTTTCTACTCCCTTCTCTTTCCCCCAGCATTATTGTCTTTTCTAGTGAATTGTGTCTTCTCATGATGTGTCCAAAGTAGGATAACCTCAGTTTCATCATTTTAGCTTCTAATGATAGTTCTGGTTTAATTTGTTGTAACACCCAATTGTTTGTCTTTTTCGCAGTCCATGGTATCTGCAAAGCTCTACTCCAACACCACATTTCAAATGATTTTTCTCTTATCTGCCTTTTTCACTGTCCAACTTTCACATCTGTACATAGAGATCGGGAATACCACGGTCTGAATGATCCTGACTTTACTGTTCAGTGATCCATCTTTGCATTGAAGGACCTTTTCTGGTTCTCTCATAGCTGCCCTCCCCAGTCCTATATGTAAGTAGCAGGACCTTAAAACTGGTTTGGTGGTTAACTAGCCGCCAGTGAAGATTCCTTATCGCCAGTGGCAGCTGATGTGCTCCATGTCGGGCTGGTGGCTGAAGCACCTTGGACAGCTCCTTGAGAGCTCAGACTAAAACCCAGAGTAGATTCTACTGCCCCACTGACATGGAGCCGCCAGTTACCACTGCTTAGCGCTGGTGTGATCTGCACCGGATAAGGGGCACCACTCAACGCCCAGATGTCCCTAACATCTGCTGTGTAAAAAAATACAGAGCTAGGTGGAGCAATCTTCCGACTTGGTGAAAACCAGCTTTTGATGTCATTTGGTGTGTCTGGAGCCGACTGTAGCGCTTCGAAGCAACAGGTTTGGGATTTAAAAGCCCAGATATGACCCAGTCCTCTCTACCTGCTGTGTTTTCATGTCTGCCAGCGGGGAAGGGATGGGTCTGGTGGGCTATGGATGCTCTTGGACTGCTGCCCTGATCAAACGGAATCAAATTAGCGCCTGTCGGTATATTAATCACCATCGCCTGAGTCCCTGCTTTGGCCTCGCCCGTTGGCAGGAAGAGAGAGACGCCATTTGTCAAGCAGGCAGGCCAACAGATTAATCAATGCGGTTGCTGAAGGCGGCTGTGTTGTGGCTGGTGCAGGCCGATCTGTGTATGGCGCAGGCCGAAGGTGTGGTTGGAAGGGATTGGATTCTGGGCTGTGTATACCTTTGTGGATTGCAAGTGGCACTGATTTTTTTTGGGGGGGTGCTTTCTATTTTTAAAACTCCTCCCTGCATGTAGTAATCTAGCACATCAGGACTAGGTGAAACTTTTATCTCTGGCATGGGGAAAGGCCATAGCTCAGTGGCAGAGTGCCCCCTTTGCATGTAGAAGGTCTGGGTTCAAATCCTGGCATCTCCAGGTACAGCTGGGAGAAACTGCTGCCTGAAGCCCCGGAGAGCCGCTGCCAGTCAGTGTAGACAATAGTGAGCTAGATGGACCAAAGGTCTGACTCAGTATAAGGCAGCCCCCTGTATGCCTCTTTATATTGGCTCTTTATTCAGAACCATGAGGACTGGAAACTTACTTTATTTCTAGGGGAAGGCCTAGCTCAGTGGAAGAGCTTCTGTATTGTATGCCAAAGGTCCTAGGTTCAATCTCCTGATGTTTCCAGACTGGGGAAAACTCCCACTTGAAACCCTGCAGAGCTTCTGCCAGCCAGTGTTGATGATACTGAGCCAGATGGACCAATGGTCTTAGGTGGTAGAAAGCAGCAGCCTCTGTTCCCACGGGCACATCTGTGGGGCTTTCCGGTTGAGTTGCGACCCTTGGTTGCATCCATTAACGGTACCCAAATCTGCCATTTTGCTTTTGTTGTGTGTGTATTGTTGGGGCCGGGGGAGCTTTTGGTGGAAAACCCCAAAATCCTCAAATCTGCAGGGAAATTACTATTTCACCCCCATATCCGAGGGAACTGGGCAGGATCCTGCATGACCCCAATGACGGCTCTGAAACCTTTCTCTCTCTCTCCCTCTCTCTCTCTCTCTCTTTTAAATACCCCATAAACAGAGCTGTTTATTTTCTGTACCGGCGAGGCCGTTCTCTCCCAAAGAAGGCTGTCTTGTCGAGAAATCAGATTGGCTTCCGTCCACAATTGCTCTTCAGGGTTTATCTCCCTCTCTCTCTTCTCCCCCTCCTCCCCGCAAAAAAACCCCTCCTTTTTCACCCCTCTTGGCTTTGGGTAGTAGAAATCCATTTGAGATCCTCCCGGGCCTTTTGTTTACAGAGCCTGTGGGGCCTTTTTTGGGGCGAGGTTTTGGTGCCACTGTGGCTGGGGCGAAAAGTCGTTGCGGTGGGGAGAGCCTGGCTGCAAGCGGTTGCAATTTCTGCAGCTGTTGCGTTTTCCCCCTGGAAGAGAGGCTACTCGGCGAGAAAGGGAGGGAAGATTTCCTGGCCCCCTCTTGCTGGAGCCCTCTCTGTGCTGGCAACAGTAGTGTAGGGGCAAATTCAGAACTACAGGGTCCCTTCATGATCGTCACAGCCATACCCCCTCCCCCTTTTCCCTGCTAGCTTGAGGATGAGATCCTTGTTAATACCTTCTCTCACAATTGAGCCAATAAGCATGAAAGGGGAGTGTTAGCTACTGAGAAGAGTCTTCTCAGTGACTGACTCACCTCCTTTAACTCTGGCTCCAATCAGCAGGAAAAGACAAGGAAGCATGTTAGAAGATTCTTCTCAGTGGTTAACACACTCCTCTTTCATGTTGACTGGTTTGTAGGATGCTGGAAAGAGGGACCAAAAAGTAAGGGGACTAAGACTCCCTGAGAGCCTGGACATCATTATGGGAGTCAGTAAGAAACTGAGGTGCAAATTGGGAAGGCCACAGTTCACAGTTCACCTCTGCTGCGGGCCAAGCAGTGAGGATTTGGGGGGGGGATTGGGTGCGCTTTGCGTTTTAAGGCAAGTCTGCCAAATTCCCATTTTTCAGCAACAACAGGAGAACCAAGACGCAGCTCTCCTTTGAAATTCATGTTTCTCCAGATGTTGCAACGTGGTCCTTCAGCCAAAAACGGGTGCGTACAGAGGAGGGGGAAAGTGTGCAAAGTGCCAACGTACGCTTGTGAAAATAGCATATCAAAAATGTGTTGTATTCAGGGAAACTGCTTGCAAAAAAGAAAATATATTAGGCAAAATTCCAGAGAGTAATGTGATTATTAGGAGAAAGGCTGATGAATTTGTGGAGTCTGTTTAAGGCAACATAAAGCTTGCAACTGCGGTCGAGTGCGTGTGCGACCAGGACTCTGGGGGCCGATGAAGGTTCAGAAGAATGGTAAGACGTGCCCAGGCCCCTTCAGAACAGGGATGGGAGACTTGTCAGCCTCCAGAGGTGGGTCAGGGACGATGGGCCTTGTAGTCTAGCAACATCTGGAGTACGCCGCTGCCTGGTTGGCATGCAGGGCCTTTCCAGCAGTGGCTCCCCATTTGAGTAAGGCTCTCCCCAGCAAGGTGTGTTTGTCTCCCTCAATACTGACTTTCAGGAGGAATTTAAAAGCATTCCTGTTGACCCAGGCGCTTGACGGCTGCAGGGGATTGGTCCTTGCAATCTGGAGACTACTGGATGGAAGAATGCTTTTAACTTTGTTTTTAGCTGCGTTTTAGAAGCGTTTTTAATTGGAACGATTGTTTTGGGATGTTTTTCACTGTTTTTAGTAAGCTTTTTCTTGTTAAATTGTTTGGTTTGTGTTTGCCACCCCAGGCTGCTTGAGGAGGAAGGGTGGGATATAAATGTAATAAATAAATTAAAATCTTAAGGGGCCCACATGACCCTCACCTCCGCCCTAGAAAGTCACAGTTATATCCAACTAAGCCCTACTCAGAATAGACTCACTGACATCAATGGACCTAAGCTAGTCATGACCATTGATTTTAATAGGTCTACTCTGAGCAGGAGTAGCTGGATGCAACCCATACATTCTCCTTGAATCCCCCCGGCGTTCCCTCTCTCTCCATCCCCTCATTGTCTTACGAGGTCTATAATTTGGATTGATGCAACTTTGATTTAAAAAAAAAAAAATCTTGCATTGTTTTTGCGCTGAGGTGAAAAGGTTTGAAGGCAAATGTTGACCGTGGAGAAATGTTGGGTTGTTTTTGCTGCTTTGCGAACTAAGGCCTTGTTTTAAGAATTGTTCCTGGAGGTCAGAAGCAGAAACAGCATACAAAAAATCTGCTCACAGCCACCAGAACAAAGGCAGGGAAGGAATGGATGCTGCATGGTGAGGCGGTGTTAACGGTGGTGGGCAGTGACACTGACGTCTTACCTTTGTTGTTTTCCTTGCTGTGAAAGGCACAAGGAGGAGTTCCTGGTAAATCCAGCTTCCCTTCTGCTGGCAAAGAGATGCTTCTGGGTTGCTACCGGAAAGCGCAGGCAGCTGGTGGCTCCGTGTCAGTGGGGCAGCGCAATCCGCTCCAGGTTTTAGTCTGAATTTTCAAGGAGCTGCCCAAAAGCTCCTTGGAAGTTCAGATTAAAACCTGGAGTGGATTGCACAGCCCCACTGACAGACACACAGACACAATCCAAAATGTGTGAAGGAGAATCTCAACGTCCATTCATATTCTCTCTGTCTCTCACCATCCACAGACTGGGGGTACATAAATGCAGCTTCCATTTGGCTAGCAGGAAGGTGTTCCGGACTACTACAGAAATCCTTCTTCCAACACTCCCCCCACCCCGAATTAATGGATGGTTAAAAGGGTGTCCTGACCGAAAACAGACCCTCTCTTTCTGTTCTGTTGCCCAAGCCCAGGGGTGGGGAACTTTTTCCAGCACAAGGGGCCCGTTGCCCTCATAAGCAACCTTTGGGGCCAGCATGGGTGGGGCGATGGATGTGACTCTTGCCTTAGTACCCCAGGCGACATTCCAGCCGCCCAAAAGCCAGAGGTTGCTGCCAGTACTCCCCCCTCCCCATCAGAAAAGGGCAACCAAGATGATCAAGGGGGTGGAGTGACTCCCCTACGAGGAAAGGTTGCACCACTGGGAGCTTTTTAGTTTAGGGAAAAGGTGAGTAAGAGGCGACATGATAATGGAAATGGACTGCCTTCAAGTCAATTCCGACTTATGGAGACCCTACGAATAGGGTTTTCATGGTAAGTGGTATTCAGAGGGGGGTTCCCATTGCCTTCCTCTGAGGCTGAGAGGCAGTGACTGGCCCAAGGTCACCCAGTGAGCTTCCTGGCTGTGTGGGGATTCAAACCCTGGTCTCCCAGGTCGTAGTCCAACCCCTTAACCACTACACCACACTGGCGACATGATAGAAGTGCATAAAATTACACATGGCATGGAGAAAGTGAACAGAGAGAAGATTTTCTCCCTCTCGTATAACAGTAGAACTTTCTTTCTTTATTTGTTTTTAAAGATGTTTTGTTTTTAATATATTTTAAAGTCTGTTTTTATGATGCTTTAAAGTGTGTTTGCCGCCCTGGGCGCCTACTGGGAGGAAGGGCGGGATATAAATCTAATAAATAGACAGACAGACAGATAGAGTCTTCTCAGTGGCTGACTCATCTCCTTTCACTCTGACTGGCTCCAATCAGCAGTGTTAGAAGACTCTTATCAGTGGCTAACATATGTCTCTTTCATGCTGATTGGTTCATAGGATGCTGGAGACATAGGGACCCTGCTCCCCAAAAAAGTACGGAGTCTAAGACCCCCTGAGACCCCAGATGACTACACCCCTGCCATTAAAGCCACCACCCACCCCATTTTGCAGGTGTAACATCTTGGGGCTGATCTCAATGAAAGGAGCTTTAATTTACTTTAATTTAATTTAACTTTTATTATTGCATTTTTATCCCATTTTTATCCCAAGGAGCTCAAGGTGGCATGCATGAATCTCCATATTATCCTCACAGCAACCCTGTGACTGGCCCAAGGTCTCCCAGTGAGCTTCAGGGCTGAGTGGGGGTTTGAACCCTGGTCTCCCAGGTCCAAGTCTGACACTCTAACTGTTAGGCCACAGTTGCTGTTTCTGGTAGCAGCTCCGAAAGGCTTTCGGGATCCTCTGCTAGGCAGAGAGTCATCTGCTCTGAGCCAGCCGATGGTTTGCTTTGGCAGAAGCATGTCTGTGTGTGTGTCTTGAACAGCGTCGCGCTCCACTCCAAAAGCAGAAGCAGAGAACCTCCAGCTCTTTCTGTCTGCCCCCAGAGAGAATGTGGTGCCGTTTCCAACATCCTTAATCTTATTTTGGTCACAAGATCTGCAGGAGGTAAGGAGCGGAGTGCGAGGAGTTCTCTGGAAAGGGAGGGAGAAAAAATGAATAAATGACCTTGTTTGCATGCTCTTTTTTTTAACCCCGCTACAGAATCTGCCATCTCATGATTCTTGAGAGGAAGAGTTGATCATTTACAGTTTCCTTTATTTGGAACTTTCTCCCACCCTAAGATGGACCATTGATTATCTGGGGCCTGTGTGAGGCAGTGATGTCCACACAAAATCTCACTCTGTATAAGGCAGCTTTCTCTGTTCCCATTTCAACCAGCCTTTTCTTCAGAATGATGCGGACTAGAATCTTACTTTATTTTTAGGGGAAGGCAGCCTGTAGCTCAGTGGCACAGCAGCTGCTTGGCATGCAGAAGGTTCCTTCTACATGCCAAGCAGGTGCTCTGCCCGCTGAGCTACGGATAAGTGGTGCTTTTATTGTGTTGCTGTGTTTTTGTTTTGTTTTTTTAAAAATCACGTACATCAACACTGCATTATAGAGAGAGACCCTGATATTTTTTGCAAGTGATACTTTTGCAGGTTCAAGTGCTAACAAATGCATGCAAGTTGGTGGTGGTACCTCTAAAAAAAAAAAGGTTACGGTTTTCCTCCTTTCCTTTGGTGCTGCTCACTGGCAGGATTGCCAGGGACACCACAGAGCTCTCCTTGGGGTGTGGAGATGAGCCATAATCCTGCCAGTTCCATACAGGCTGTTGCGGGTCATGGGGAAGGGATTAAAAGCAAGTGGGTTGCCTGCGTGAGCGTTGTGATCCCGGCAGAGGCTGCGAATCCCTTTGTCTCCCGCTTACTAGCTCTCCCTTCCTCTGAGCCGTTCGTGGAGAGCTTCCAGCTCTGGGGTCCTGGTCTTTCATGAATAACGTGCTTTGCGTTCATTTATAATTATTGTTAATTAAAAAAAAAACACAATGATGAGCTAGGGATGCGTGTGTGCAGAAGGGTAAACTCCAGTTCTGCATCTTCAAGCAACTTGATGTTTCGGAGAGGAAGGGAAATGGGACGTGTTTGCATTCTGAACAGCAGTGGGGGTGAGCAGAAGGGATCCGGGCAGTGCCTGGCAAAAATCTTGAAAGCCAGAAAAGCGTTAGGGCTGGACTTCAGTGGCGAGAACAGAATGATCGGGGTTCCCCTGGGACCAGATTTTGTGTGTCTTGATTGATTGGGTGATGTTTTTTGTGAGTGTTTTTTAATGGCACTGGGCAGTTTTAATATTGTGTGGATAAGTGGCTGTTTATCTGCTTTGCTTTCAGTTTCCACCTCTTTAATAATAATAATAATAACAACAAGAAACAAGAACAACAACAAGAACAAGCAGAAGAAGGACAACGAAGACAACGAAGAAGACAAAAGACAACGAAGACGATGAAGTAGTAGTAGTAGTAGTAATGGAGCCTCCAGGTTCAGGAGCAGTCTACCTGTGCAAGCCAGTAGACTGGGGAAAACAGCAGCGATGGGGGGGCTGTTGCTCTTATGCCCTGCTTGTGGGCTTGTCGAGAGCACTCTGCGTTCCTTGCACAATGTTGGAGGCTGGACTAGAAGGGCTCTTGGTGTTGTTCAACAGCAGGACTCTTGCATCCTTAAGGGGTGCTGATGTCCCTCACTAACTTCTGTTTTTCTCTTAAACAAGGGTTAAACAAATTCATTGATGGGGGGGTCTACATTTTGGAACTCCCTGCCTATTGGCACCAGGAAGGAACATTTACTGTGCTCTTTTCGCAGTGCCAGCTTAGAACTTTTTCCGTTCAGGCAAGACCCATATTGAGACCCATAGATGCTGATGTGTTTTAAACTCTTTTTAGCATACTGTTGTTTTTAACCGTTTTGTAAAAGAATGTTTTTAATGATGTCTTTTTAACTGTTTTTATGGATAATGGTAATGGGTTTTTTTTGGTAAACTCCTTGGAGGTCTTTCACCGTCAAGCGAGATATAAATTTTGTCAAGTAAATAAAAAGGCGACAAGGCATCTGGTTGGCTTCTGCGAGAACAGGATGTTGGACTAGATGCGCCACTGGCCTGATCCAGCAAGCTCTTCTTATGTTCTTAACAGCTGTTCCCCAGCCAGCTGGCTTTCACAGGTAGACTGCTCTTGGGCCTGGATGTTCTGTTTGTCCTTTCTCAGGGAGAGAGAGCAGGGGAATTTGAAACCAAAATGAAACCAAAAGCAGCGTATCTGTGGGAACCAGCTACTGAAGACAGTGTTCTCAGCGGGGTCCCAATCTGTGGCCCAGGCTGGTGGTGATGGAGAGGGTATTCTGTCCCATTGTGCCTTTTCCCCATCATCCTATGTCAGGTAAATGTGCTGCACAGGATAGCCAGCATCGAAGAGGCAATTAGAGATGAATGGGGGCAGCTTTAGCAGGGGCAGAAAGAGACACAGAGAGAGAGAGACCATTTTTTGGTCTCTGATTCAAAAGTTTATCTGGCTGCTTGCCTTCTCATAGACAGTGACGGTGGTGAAGGAGGCGCGTGGCAAGTTTTTGCAGTAGAACAAGCCCCGTTCCACCGCACAACCCCAGAGGCAGCTGTGGTGTGGCTGCGCACTCTTTGATTAGAAGGGATGGGTTTGAACTCAGATGCCAGGGAAAGCACAGGTTGAGAGGGGGTACTCCAAGCGTGCTTTCTGGCTGGTTGGGAATCGGGGTGGCTGGAGACAGATGAGCAAGAATTCTGATTGCGGACAGGCCATCTCTTTTTCAAGATCGTGAGATGTGGGGCGGGCGGGCTTTGACTCCCCATCTGCCAGCCTTTATGAAACCTTTTGGGAGTGTGAAGGTGTCTTCCAACGGTTTTTAATATTGGGTTTGCTATTGTGGCAACCTGCCCTGGGACCTTCTGGCAGAGGGTGCGTAATAATATTAAGTGCTTTTTTGTGACAGTGCTCCGCCCCTATGAAGCACTGTTGCCTCTTCTTTATTTTGCTGCGCGTGGCAGCCATTTTGTGCTGGCAGGCATGGCACTTTCTAAAAAGTTTGTTTGGTGGGGTTTTTTTTAGTGTTTTGCCATGGTTGCAAAGGTTCCCCATGCTTGTCAGAAAGAAAGAAAGAAACGTGGGTCACTGTGGCACTTGAAATCGTTTGGCATCTCCTTGTGGGCAGGTGAGGTCTTTCAAAGTGCTCTGGTTTTGAGCTAGCAACTTGGCTCTGGAAGTGTTATTCCGGGCTAACCATGGTCCAGGAAACCTCCGGAAAATCAACTAGCTGCTCACCCACAATGTTTGAAATGAACCGGGCTAGTAGCCACTCTGGCTATGTTCTTCCTCCCCTGTTGGAGGTGGTATGCTTCCGAATACCTGTTTCTGGAAACTGCAGGAGGGGAGAGTTGCTGTTGCACTCAGGTCCTGCTTGTGGGCTTCTCCAAAGAGGCATCTGGTTGGCCACTGTGAGAACAGTGCCCAGGACATTTCTTAGGTTCTTGTGCCTCATCCTAAGTTGCTTATAAGATGGGGATCTGCAATGATCTCCTCTTTTAGTAGCCACATTGGGGGGGGGGGCAGATGAACCAGATCAGAGATACGGCACTGGGAGCGAGGGGTTTAAAATCAAGTAAGTTTCTAGTCCTCATGGTTCTGAATAAAGGATTTATGCAGTAGAAGTATAGGATGCTGCTTTATACCGAATCAGGCCATTGGTCCATCTAGCTCAGTGTTGCGTGCACTGACTGGCAGTTGCTCTTTGGGGTTTTAGATTCGGGAGACATTCCCAGCCCTCCCTGGCGATGTCACCGGTTGAACTCGGGACCTTCTGCATTTAAAGCAGATGCTTTGCCGACTGAGCTCCGACAACTCTTCCCTACGACTTTGAGCTAGTAGCTGTAGACCAATCGAAATGGGATTAAGGATGTTCACGATGGTCTCCTAGTGGGGAGGGCTATATAGATTGTGACCCCCGGCCTCGGGCGCGAATCGGCACGCAGGAGCCTCTGAGAGACCACGGAGAAGCTGATCGGAAAAGCAAGTCGTTCAAACCGAGCCAAATGTTGTATGGATTGATGGACTTGGCTTTGTTGTCTGTTTTGTGCTTAGCGCCATGCTTAGTGTGTGGGAAACCTTGCCAAATAAGTTAATGCGAGGCGGCTCAAGCCATCTTTTACTATCAGTAACGGAACGTAAGGGTTGCATGATGGGGACTGGCGGACTGAAGCTGTCGCTGCTCATTTGGTGGCGATTTTTCCCAGCTTTTCTCCCTGTGTAAAATTTTGGGGCCACTTTCCTACATTTTCTCTCTGGTCCTTTTATGCTGCCGTTTTCTTTGCTTGCAACGCAAAACAAGACTAGATTATTTCAGAGTCAGTTAAATACAGCTTTCGGCAGATGAGTGTAGAGCTTTTCTGTAATGTGCCAGAGTTGGCTCCCAACTCCCTTTCCTTATGTGTCAGGGTTTTTTAAGACTGTCAGCCTGTGGGCCAAGGCTGTCTTATCGCTGAGATGTGAAAGTTGCTTTGGGAGCCTTTGCAAGGAGACGGAGTCTGCAGCACAGGATAAAAATGCCGTTATGAAACTGAAGGTGGCCCTCCAGAGCTCCCTATCTGGCCCTTGGCACTCTTCCTAAGCTGCACTCCTCGCTGGCCTTACTCTGTGCCTTCCTTGAATGTTTTTGCCAGGCTGCGATGTGTCCCCACACTGTGATAATGCCTCTTCCTTGCCTGGGTGGAAGACAGAAAAGTGTAGCCATGTGGAAATCTAATCTACCTCACAGGACTATTGTGTCAATCCAATGGGTGGGGGGGAAACAGACACGCCGCCGTTGAGCTTCTTGAAGGAAAGGTGGGATGTAAATACAGTCATGCAGCAAACAAAATAAAAATGCTTGCAGTCTTTCAAACTTGGCCTCAACAGGGTCAATTAAAAAAAATCTTAGCTGGAATTTGCAAGCTGCCTCTGGCCTGTCTCTGATTGGAACGTTTATCTCCGGCCCTCTTCCAGTCTTGGGCCATAATCCCTTTTGAAGCAAACTGTTTCCTGCCCAGGCGCAAGTCAGGGGAGCCAAATGTCTTGCTCCGGAGGCAGAGGCCACCCGTGGACTTTTTGGGGGACCTTTTGATTTGCCCCTTCCCCTCCCTCTTTCCTGCCTCCATTGCTGCCCCCACCTCTGGCTGGCAGTGTGCCGCAAGAGGCCCCCCAGCCCCGACGACCACGTATCTCCATGTTGACACGCCAAACCGAAGGGGAGTAGAGGTGCTGCAGCCAAAACACTACGTCGGCAGCTGCCATTTGGCCTTGGGAGGCACCCTGCGCTTTCTTGGAAGCCTGTCTCTTCCTGAAGAGGAAGGAAATTTACAAGGCTGGCTCCAGCCCTGGGTCAATTGCCCCGATTGTTTTGTGCAGGCGTTAGATAAATAGCAAAGTGTCCCTGACTCCCTCTTGGGAAATTTTGGGGTAGTTCCCCCTGCCACGTCCAGAGAGCAAACTGGGCTCCTGCTGGGAGGAAGGGTGGGATATAAATAAATAAAGCCACACAACAATGGAACCAACGACCTAGAGATTTCGGCTGAGCATCAGGAAAAACTTCCTGTTAGAGTGGTACTACAGTGGAACTAATGACCTAGGGAGGTGGTGGGCTTTCCAACACTGGAGGCATTCAAGAGGCAGCTGGACTGCCATCTGTTGGGAATGCTTTGATTTGGATTCCTGCATTGAGCAGGGGGTTAGACTGGATGGCCTTATAGGCCCCTTCCAACTCTACTATTCTATGATAAACATTGCCATCGCCATGCTCTTGCCTGCATTTTGAGGGCCTTTTTATTATTATTATTATAGAACATAAAGCACTGTTCTCACAGTGGCCAGCCAGATGTCCCAAAGAAAGTCTGAGCACCCAAGGCTCTCTCCCCCCACTTGTGATTCCCAGCAAGTGTATCCACCACATTTCTGCGGCAATTTGCAGATTACCAAAAAGAAATCGTCATGAAAATTCTCCAGCACTTCAGCGTGAATGCCTCCTAATAAACACATTTCTGTAGGCAGTTTTAAGTAAGGTACATATTTTTGCAAGCCGTTTCTCATCATAGAATGCCTTTTTGCATGTTATTTTCGCTCATATATTCATTTTTATGCGTGCTCTCCCCGAACAGATGCATTTCTGTAAGCACCGTTTGGTTGGCAAACTGCGTTGCAAACTCCAAACAAGTGCGAATTGTGATGGGCAGCTCTGGTTTGGTCCTCGTACTGTTTTGGAAAGTGCAGATCTGATCGATTTGAAATGCACACTGAATCGTGCCGCTTGCCTGTCTGCCTGCATGGCGGTTAGAGAGGGGTGCGTGCGAGTGTGTGTCGAGGCTAGCTTACTGTACAAAGATAAAAGTCAGATTCATGGTTCCGCCTACATTTGCTTTTGGCCTTGCCCACCCCTGCCATGCAGCCCTTCAGAAGGGTGCCCAGAAGGGAATGTGGCCCTCCGGCTGAGAAGGATTCCGCGCTCCTGCACATGCGAACCAAAACCCTGCTCCTCTTCAAAATTCACCCTTCTCTGAATTTTTGCAATGCAGTTCCAACAACAACAAAATGTACAGAAGCATGCACCTGTGTACAAAACAGCACATCTTTGTGAAGATGACATACAAATGGCGACAGATGAAAGGAATTTTTTCTTAAGAGAGATTGCTTGCAAAATTGGGTTGTAGGCGACATTGGTTCTGCTCAAGAGTAGACCCAATGAAATTAAGCCATCTAAGATAGTCATGCCTATTAATTAGCGGGTCTGCTCTGAGTAGGACTGACATTGCATACAGCCTCATGTATATATTAAGTGAAACGGCATCCCAAAATGTGTCAGTGAGCAAAATTGTGCTTCCTTTGAAATCCTCCTTCGAATTCCCTCCCCTTTCTTCCCCGAAAAGCGTTTGGGACAACTCGCTAGTCCTCAATGACACCTTGTTTCCTTGTTGACTCTTGCCTAGTCCCCTTCCTCTGTGCCTTCCCTTGGGTGGAACGTTTAGATCTGTCACCACCTCGGAGCAGGGACCTATTCCTCTGGGCTCTTCATATAAAGGGCCATGCGTACCAAGAGGGCTACAGAAACAAATGACGAGCCTGCCTGGGCTTAGCTGTCAGTTCTCTATTCTCTTTAAAGGGCCACTCAAGAGGACTTCTCCTTCTCTGCGTTCCACAACCCTGCAGAGCCTCTGAGCATGTCTAGATGGCCATTGCCTTCCAACCCCAACCTCCTTATGTTACTGTTTTTTCTTTAATAAAGAGAAATGCAGCTTATTTTTGGATTCTGATTTAATTTTGCTTGCCCTGGATTTTTTTTAATGAGTTTTTCCTGCGTGCAGCTGCAAATTTTTCATCCTCTTTCCAAGTGAAAAATGGGGAGGCGAATGACTTACTCCTCTCCCCCCTCCCCGCAAACATATAACCCCCATCTCTCCTTGCTGCATAAGTGATTCCCGAGGCCTCCTCTGTCGCTTCCAGGTTCCATATTCGTAACGGGGCCTGAATTATTTATAGTTTAATTTCCGACACAGTCGCCAAAGCTCAGGAGCCTGTGGACAAAGCCAGAGAGGTGGGGAGGGCTCTGTTGGTTGGATTCCGTTGCTGATGCCCCCTGCTGGCTGGAATGGGTTTGACCTCTGTGTGTGTGTGTGTGTTTTGTGTGTGTGTGTGTTCACACCTTAAGCCCCCAGGTCCCACAGCGATAAGGGGAGGTGTTAATTCACAGCAGCCAGCCAGATGGGAACTGGAGTTGCCCATAGCTGGCATGAAACCTGTAGGGCAAGGAGGGGCCACATTCCCTCCTGGCCAACTTGCCAGGGGCCACACACCAGCGGGTGAGTGGAGCCAGAGGCAGAAATGCACATTCTGCTCCAAGATTGGAATTTAGCAAAATACGATGCTGGGGGATTTTCCCCTCTCAGAAGCTTGTTGAATCCTTCACTTAGAATCCTTGTTTTGGAGGGGATTTTATATTTGAGTAACTGCAGGGGGAGTGCGCGGTTTCTTTGCTTTTAAGGTGCTCTAAAGGCTCTATATGGGTACTTAGCTGAAGCTGTGAGCAAAGGACTAGGAATCGTACAAGCCTGCCCCTTGAACGCTGTTGAATTCTGCAAATCATTGATGGCTAGCAACTTACCACTTTTCTGTTTTAAAATCAGGGGCATAGTCTTCTGGGGTCTTGGGGGGAGGTGGGTCTCAGACCCCTTACTTTTTTGGGAGCCAGATCCCAGCAGGGTCCCTGTGTCTCTAGTGTCCTATGAGCCAATTGTCATGAAAGGGGAATGTGTTAGCCACTGAAAAGAGTCTTCTAACTTGTTTCCTGCTGATTGGAGCCAGTCAGAGTGAAAGGCGTTCCTACTGGTTCCTCAAGGACCGTCAAAAGCAATATCCAAGTTTGGCCAGCTGATTCTATATTCCTAGAAGGTTATATAATTTTAGAAGGGGGCATGGCTGTGGCTGATTTCCGGGAAGCCAACAAGACAGCTGGAACGGCCGCTAAAATTAGCCCATCATTGCTCGGAGGCGCCAGAATATAATGTGGAGTTGATGAGAAGTAATATATTAAATTTACATTGAAAATGGCCCAGGGTAAGGATTAGATTGGCGTGTGGGGGGCTCTGGATTTTTAATTGGCATAATATTTCATTTAATTACATTGTCTAATTTCAGAGACTGTGTCGTCGCAAGGCCTTAAATGTTAATGCAGGAAGGAATTCTTTGGCGCCCGCCTCCATAGCGGTGACAGTCTGTTAGCTCTTTGTGATCAATCTGGTGACAAGGTTTTAACTCCTCAGCAGGTAGGAAAGTGAAATGGTTTAAGCGAGGGCTGATTTCAGGCTTGGTAGGGGTGGAATACTTTTGTCTCCCCCCCTTCTCAGGGGGCCTTGAACATAGGGTTGCCAACTTTTCTACCAGCTCGTGCTCCTCTGCCTTAACAGGGTGCATGAGTGTCCGCAACCAGAAATGAGGCTGTCCTAGTCTGGCTCTCAAAGTCAGAAAAATGAAGTGCGGGGGGGGGTTACATCTGCCTGTCAGCGGCTCAGGCCTAGTAGTGATATTTGATAAGCGTAGTAACAACTGCCACGCCATTCCCTGGGCACCAGATCTGGTTCGTCATCAGTAGGCCTCAATAGGCCACCCACTGACATCTCTTTTCCATCACACTGACTTGTTAATGGCCTTAAACTCAGGGGGCAGATTTTCTCTTTTTAAAAAAAAAATACCCCTGTTCCCTCTCTGAGTCTCTGAAAGACGTTGTCCTTCTTTAAGTGGCTTCTGCTGCCAATTTGAGGCTGAAACAAATTACCCCCGAGGGGCCCTCAGAGAGACGCCCTCTCTGCTTGGCTGCTGTTCCGCGAAGCTGCACTTAATCATCTTGCATTTTTGAACGGCCTGTCGAGCGCAGAGGTGGAGCGGCCACAGCGCGGATGGTTGGCGGGACCAGTGGGTCCTCTACTAAACTGGCATGGGAATATCAGAAGAGCCTGGCTGCTGGGTCAGGCCAAAGGGGGCCCATCTAGTCCAACATCCTGTCCTCGCAGTGGCCCACTGGATGCCCCAAATGAGAAGCTTGCAAGCAGGACCTGAGCACCACAGCATCTCTCCCCTCCTGCGGTTCCCGGCAACTGGCATT
Organism: Rhineura floridana; assembly: GCF_030035675.1. Lineage (NCBI taxonomy): Eukaryota > Metazoa > Chordata > Lepidosauria > Squamata > Rhineuridae > Rhineura > Rhineura floridana. The sequence goes on from NC_084501.1 coordinate 12,638,257, forward strand.
TCGAAACCATGCAGGCGAAGCAATAACCATCATGGTTAGCTGCCATTGATAACCTTCTCCTCCGTGAATGTGTCTAACCCTCTCTTAAAGCCCTCCAAGTTGGTGGCCAACACTGCCTCTTCTGGAAGCGAAATCCAGAATTTTAACTATGCTCTCTATAAAGAAATCCTTTCTTTTGCCTGTCCTGAGTCTTCCAACGTCCAGTTTCATTGCATGCCCTGAGTCCTAGAAAAACCCTCTCCCTGTCCACTTTCTCCGCACCAAGCATAATTTTGTATACTTTGGTCATGTCCCCCACACTTTTACACACCTTTTGTTCTAAATGACGCCCCCATATCTTTCCATCATTTCTGACAGGCACGAGTTCCGCACACTTGTGAGAGATCTGCACATATCTGTCCATCCTCCTAATAACAAACTCCAGGAGTGGGTAGGATTATGGCTGAAAGCGGGCTACCGAAAAGAGGAGGAGGTAGAATGGCCTCTGGAGTTTCCAGAAACACAGCAAAACAAACCACAACCCAACAACCCTGCGTGCGTGTGTTTTATGAGGAGTGAGCGTTCTTGGTAGGCACGGAATGTGACAGACACTCAGTTGGAAAAGAAAAATGGGAAATCGAGGGAATGAGGAATGGAAGGGAAGGGCATCAAGCTAGCTGGAACGAGGGATGAACAAATCGCTCAGTTTTGGTTTCTGTCGTTTTTCCAGCCATCAGTTCAGCAGGCCACATTTCCACGCCAGTTTGTGAATGCCTTTTTCAAAAATCCTCACACGTTGGCCTTTTTGTGTTCATTTCTCCTAATACGCCCATTTTGGGGGAGCCATTTCCCGCCACCGAATGCATTTTCATGTCTTGCTTTTGCTAATACATGCATTGTTATACACCCTTTCCCTTAATGTGCAGATTTTGCTGCCCTTTTTCGGGGTGATGTTGGAGAATGACGTTGCAAAATCTGTGCAAATTTCAAGGGACACCTGCATTTCGGATTTTGTATTGTTTCAGGAAGTGCAAGTTAGGTAGATTTAGATTAAGATGCAAACCGAACGTCTCTCCCGTCTCTAACCAGAACCCTGAACAAGAGCACTCCTATTAGGAGATGAGATTACAGCGCACAGAGCACAACTTGGTGATTGGTTATTAGAGTTGAAGTCTGACAATATCTGCAGGTCCAAAGGTTTCCCAGCACTGAGTTAGGGGTATATGGAGTAGCTAGCAGAAGCTATGAGAGAGGGACTGATAATCAAAGAAGGTTTGGCATCAGAATGCTGGCACCTTCTGCAGAATGTTGAGGGCTAGCAACTTGGCCAATGTTTATGTTTTCAATCTGCAATGTGCTGGCAAAAAAAGAAAGAAAAGCCCTCACGCCCATGCAACTCTGTTTTGGAGTCCTTGAAAGCAGAAACACTGTCTGTCCCTTCCGCAAGGTTTGTGCTATGTGATCTCTTCCCTTGGCTGCAGTTCATGAGGACTAGGGGCCTCCACGACTCAAAGGAGAGCAGACACCGACAGGTTCACAAGCAGGAAGAGAGCTGGTCTTGGCAGCTGTAAACAGTAGTGTAGTGGCAAATTCAGAAGTGCAGGGTCCCTTCATGATAGTTACAGCCATGACCCCCCCTTTTTTTTTTTTGCTACTGGGTTCAGAATTAGGTCCTTGTTAATGCCTTCTTCCATAACAGATCCCTAGGAGCCAATCAGCATGAAAGGGGAGAGTGTTAGCTGCTGAGAAAAGTCTGATTGGCTCCAGTCAGCAGGAAAGATCAAGGAAGCATGAGAGAAGACTCTTCTCAGTGGTTAATACATGCTCCCCTTTCATACTGATTGGCTGGTAGGATGCTGGAGACATTGGGACCCTGGTCTCAGAAAAGCGAGGGGTCTAAGACCCCCTGAAACCCTAGACGACTACGCCCCTGGCAGTAAAGGACAAGAAATCTAGGTTTGGAGATGCGGGAAGGGGAGAAGAGAAGAGGACACGTATATAAGGCGTCCCCTCCCCTTCAGATAAAGCTTCGGGGGGGGCAGGATAGCAGCTGTGGATCTTGCCAGATGACTCTTGGTAATGAGCGAAAGAAGCTGTAAGACCATAGTAATGAGATTTTGATACCGGGGATTGTGCGGGGCGTGAGGTTAGAGAAGACTGTGTGACTGTGTGTGCGCGCGCTTGCGTCACTCTTTATCTTAGACTCCAGCCAGTCCCCGACAAATGCCGGATTTGCAGACAAATGGTCAAATTTCTAGTGCCTCTTGCGGAGAAGACTGGGATAGACCCCCCGCCCAGTATGTTCAGTGTGTGCATTTTCAACCCGGCATTGGGAGGAGGAAGAAGCCCTTATATAGGGGCAGAGGTAGCTGCCCTATACCGAATCAGACCCTTCCTCCATCTTCCTCAGTATTGTCGACACTGGCTGGCAGGGTCTCTCCAGAGATTCGGATGGGGGGAACTCTCTCAGCCCTACCTGGAGATGGAACCTGGGACTTTCCACATGTAAGGCGGATGCTCTTCCCCTGAGCTGCGTCCCTTTCCAGTAACAAAGTCTTAACTGGCAGTCTACACTGACTGGCAGCCACTCGCCAGGGTTTCAAGCGGGGGGGGTCTCTCCTAGCCTTACCTGCAGTTGCCAGGGATCGAACCTGGGACCATCTGCGGGCAAAGCACATACTCTACCACTGAGCTACAATCCTTCCCATAAAGATAAAAGTAAGCTCCTAGTCCTCATGGTTCTGAACAAAGGGCTTATTTAAAAAGGAGCATAGAAAGCTGCCTTTTACTGAGCCAGGCCGTTGGCCCATCTAGCTCTGTACTGTCCACATTGACAGGCGCCCACTCTCCAGGATTTCAGACGGGAGTCTCTCCCAGCTCAACCTGGAGATGCCATGGGGCACTGACCCAGGGACCTTCTGCATGCAACGAGAAGCAACAGGGCAATGCATTTGCCTGGAGGACGGCTTCCTTGCAAAAACATGGACACAAGTGACCCACCTCTTACTCCAGAGATGGGGAGTCTGTGGGGCTCCCGGCAGCCCCATCCAGCTTTGTCAATGCTCTGGGATCAAAATGATGATATGACTTGTGATCCAACGACTTCTGGATTGCCACAAGTATCTCTTCCCTGTCTAAGAACACCTTGCTGGGTTGGCCAAAGGGGGGTCGATCATCTAGTCCAGCTTCCTGCTCTCGCAGTGGCCAACCATTTCTCTGTTATGTGAAGTCCGCAAGCAGGACCCAATCGCAACAGCACCTCTCTGCTCCTGCCGTTTCCAGCAAGTGGCTTTCAGAGGCATCCTGCCTCCAACAGTAAAGAGAGAACGTAGCCATCATGGCTAGTAGCCCGTGATAGCCGTAGGATGCTTCCAGAGGGGTGTGTGGACATGGGTCCTTGAGACTGCCGACAGGTCATTCGCAACCGGTAGCAGGTGGCCACTTATGAGATTTGTTAGCCACTTGTAACTCGAAGGCAGAGCTTGGAAGTAACTAGTTACAAGTAACGAATTACTTGTAATTCATTACTTTTTTGAGTAATGAGCGGGTAATTCCTTTACATTTTGATTGTAACAGAACTAGGAGTAATTTTACTACTTTTGTGGAGTAATTGTAACGTTTCCAGAATTACTTTTGGGCATTACTGGGGGGGGAGCAGGGTAAGTCTTCTGCTCCTCTGATTTGTGGATGGAAATCATGTGCCTCAAACTGGGCTTCTGTGCAGCGTCGCTCATTCCTCATGCTCTGTGGATGGGTAGGAGGCGACGAGGGAGGAGGCAGAGAGTGAGACAGGGTGGAGTGGAGAAAACAATTATTTTAAAAAACGGATAGTGGTGGTGAAGAATGGAGTGGAAAGAAAAAGGATCTGGAGGTCAAGAATATGGATAAAGGAGGAGAAGGAGGCAGCAGCAGAATGGAGATAAAGAACTGTGGAGGTGAAAGATGGCAACGCGTGTGTTTGTGTGTGTGAATACTGTGTTTGCACTTGGCACACAAAGTGGCCTCCACCACCCTCTCTGGCTACTGTGCTGCATTTGCAGTATTTTAACTTTTTTGCATCTTGGGAAAATGTTTGCTTGGGTGAGTGTCCCTTAGTTGGTGGCAGGGCAGGGTCCAGGAAGTGGTTAAGTGAGAGAGATTATGCTTGCTGGCTGAGGGGGGGGTGCACTTGGTTTGACGTGCAAAGATCCGAGTTGTGGCCTCAGCCTCCCTCCCCACCACCCTTACCAGCAGAGAGACCACCACTGCTATCTTAAGAATAAAAATATTTATTCTACTGCTTCTGTTTGTGTGTGTTTATTTTTAATGTTGTTTTAGGCTACTTAGATGTGCAGCAGCCAAAGTCAGCACCTTGTAGGCATTTTTTTTAAAAGTAACTGAAATGTAATTGTACTTATTACTTTGGAGGAAAAGCAAAGTAATCAGTTACTTTCTGAGAAATTGTAATTGTAATGGCAATCACCACTTTTGGTGGGGGCATGTAACTGTAATTTATTACTTTTTAAAAGTAATCTTCCAAGCTCTGCTCGAAGGCCTCCAAGCGACTGACAACGCTGTTAAAAACAGAAATAAATGTTTAATACCAGAAAAAAACCCAAAACAGCAACAACCCCCATAACAGCCACAGGAAGCTTTTGCCCGCACGCGAAGAACAAACAGTTTTGTCTTAGTTTTCTTTTAATTTATCAGGTTTTTCGTGGAAAGAGTGAAAATGGAAATGGACTGCCTTCAAGTATTCAGAGGGGGTTTACCATTGCCTCCCTCTGAGGCTGAGAGGCAGTGACTGGCCCAAGGTCACCCAGTGGGCTTCATGGCTGTGTGGGGGTTCAAACCCTGGTTTCCCAGCTTGTAGTCCAACGCTCTAACCACTACGCCATACTGGCTCTCAATGGAAAGGGTAAATCCGGATTACTAAAGGGGAGAGGAGGAACGGAGGCTGGTATTTTGATGACGAGGTTATGTGTGGATGTTTGAGGGACGTCTGTCCCACCAGTGGAGGCTGGTGGCTCCAGTGTTATTGGCGAAGTGAATCTGCTCTGGGTCTTTTCAGCGCCTGGTGAAGACCTTCCTCTTTCAACAAGCCTTTTAAGTAGAGACCTTATCCCGTCCACATCCGTGTTTTTAAATATCTTTTTTACAAATATTTTTAGATGTTTTGTTTTGAATATATTTTATAGATTTGTTTTATGCCCTGGCCTCCTCCTGGGAGGAAGGGCAGGGTATAAATTTAATAAAGAATAAACAATAAGTACCTAGCAACACCTCTCCCTGCCCCATTGGGGAGACGTTCTTCCTGAAAGTCTTAAAGAACCCCCCTTGGCAACCTTTGGAAGGGACACATCCTTAGCCTTCTTCTGGTTCTACTTTCTATGGTTCTCCCACGGCAACCCAACTTTGAGAACTTAAGTTTTGCTTAAAAAGTTGGGCCGGCGCTGAGGTGTTGGGCTCCGGTGGGCCATGACCAATTTGTGCAGAAATCGGGTGCCGTGGCCAGTTGTGTTCCGGCATCCGGCCGTCCAATTTCATCTCTTTCCTCTGTGCGTGTGCCACTCGATGCCTGGGCTCTGGGCTTGCTCTGTAATTAAAAGTGGCCGTCTTTGCGTGGCTGAGGTGCTGCTGGCTGCGCGATGGTAATTAACTCTGCTAACGATGCATGTGGTGGCTCATGAACATCCTTTCAGACAATACGGGAGGAGAGGCAAGGATGATTTCAGTTGGAAGGAGGCATCAGGGAGCCTGGAAACGAGGGCAAAGCAGATGGAAGATGAGTCTTCTATTTTTGTGGTATGCGTGGGGAGGAAGGCCTAACCCTGCACCCACCGCTCTACTCGGAGAGGCCAAAGAGAGGATGTTAAGATCTGCAGTTCCACAGAGGAAGCTTTTTGAAATGTAAAAGGATAAGCAGATTTTTCTCGTCTGTTCCTTTTTCTTTTTTTATCCCGGCAGGATCTGCCCATTTGGAGCAGCAGCGAGAAACCTTATTCAGTACGTGGGCCACGTTCCCTTCTGGGCAGCCCCTCAAGGGCCGTAAGCCAGTGGTGGGCAGGGCCAGAGGCCAAAGTGGGGTAGAACAACAAGTGCAAGCTTAACCTTTGCACAACTGGCGGGTATTGTACATATGCATTCTCGTACTTCCCGCTCCGTTCAGACAAGCTAGAGGGCTTGTCGGCGCGTTAAGAGCCAGGCCAAAATATTTGGGATGTGAGGGGGGGCTAGCAAGGGGAGTGGCTTGGGGGAAGTTCCAAGGGCCAGGTAGAAAGGCCTGGAGGGCTGTATTTGGCCCCTGGGCTGAAGGTTTCCTGCCCCTAAATTAGGAGAAGGGATGTAGCTCAGTGGCAGAACACCTGCTTTGCATGCAGAAGGTCCCAGGTGCAATCCCTGCCATCTTGGCCCCAGTATTCATTTGACAGCATGCGGCCCCTGGCTCCTATGAGTCATGATTTCTGCCATGGGTCTTGGCTTGTTCTGGCACCACACGCCAAGTGCCAGAACTCTGCATCCTAGGTCCTGAACCTTCCTGAACACCTAACAGCAGGAACACTCACCATGGGTTCAAGAGATACATGCATGCTTCCCCCAAGAGAACTAGCCCCGTTAGAATTCTCCGTTGTGTTTCCGCGGTATCTAGATGGACACTGACGTGGACTGTCTCTCTCTTTCTCTCTGGCTCAAACTCTCTGTGCCTCTTGCCACACACATGTCTGTGAGTGTGTGTGTGTTGCGAGCTTGAATCCTCTGCCATTATTATAGGCCAAGATTCCAAGATAAAACACCGAGCCAAGCACCGGAATCGTGCTTGTATTTATAGCGCCGGGGTGCTTTGTGCTGACAGATGGGTTCGCAAGCATTGTCGTTTTAGCAGTTTCTCACTCTAACACAGGTCTACCCTTTATGCACTGTTTGTTGTTGTTCAGTGTGTGTGTCCCGTTTCGTGTGTGTGTTTTCTACAAAAATTAAAATAACATCCAGACACAAAAGTCTCCAGAACACGTGGCAGTGTAAACAGTTTTGCTACCTGTTGCGCCCTTTGGAGAAGGCAGGTGCCCTACAAAAATGAATCCCCCTGCACCCAGTCCTCCAGGTCCACAGTAGATTAGCAGCTGCTGAGGCCTTGTAGAGGAGAAGGCTGTGCTCTCCCTCTGCTGTTGGAGACGGGATGCTCCAGAATACCAGCTGTTCGGAGTCACAGGAGGGGACAGCGCTGTTGCGCCCAGGTCCTGCTTGCAGGCTTCCTGTAGCTGTTGGTATTTATTTATTCATTTGATTTGCCCTAAGGTGCCAATAGGGTCCCCATACGTGGGAATCGACTTGAAGGCAGTCCATTTTTTTAAGGTGCCAACGCTTTAAAATACGACGGTTTAAAACGGTGATTCCCAAACCTTTTCCCCCACCCACCTCATAGACCGCTTGAAAATCACTGAGAGTTTTGGCAGGCCATTTCCCCGCCTTTTGTAGCGGTTGTCATGCGCCGGATGCAGTGTGATTTTTTTAGTTGTATTTTGATGGCTTCTTTTACTTTACCTTATTTTATTGTATTACCATGCAAATGGAAATGCAATAAAATGCAATATATAAGAAACAAAATACAATTCGAAATCAATATGAATCTATAACATGGACGAGGGAAGGGGGAGAATATCCACTAAATCAGACTTAGTACCAGATTCTGACTGAATCCAACAGTCCGCTGTTTTTTCAAACTGGCACTGATTTCTTGCGGTGGGCCATGTCTGTAATCGGCAAGGATTTTTAAATTTTTGTTTTCCCGATTTTACGTAATTATCGTTGTAATTTTCTCTGAGCTGATGCATTCGTAACAGTGTGTAGGTGTGATAAATAGGAAAAAAATAAACCATGTGGAACACTGTGATCATTTACATAGATATTTACATTAAAAATTATGCATTTTTTTTCCTCAACCAAAAAACAACACCCACATTGGATCGAATCAGAAAGTGCCAGAGCAAGCGGCAACAGAAAAAGGTTGGATCAGGATGGAACAACAGACTATTGGAATACAAGCGGGTCAGAACTAGGCAGCAAACCCCGTCCCTAACATGGACACACTGTGGGCCATCTGAATGCAGCTCGTGGACCAATGGTAGTCCAGGGAGCACTGTTTGGAAACCCCTGGTTTAAAACAAATTGCAGTAGGAAATGGCAGTTTAAAACAGATTACCGTGAAGAAATTATAGTTATTATTATTTATTTAATTTGTATCCCGCCCTTCCTCCCAGCAGGAGCCCAGGGCGGCGAACAGAGCGCTAAAACACTTTAAAACATCATAAAAACAGATCTTAAAATATATTAAAACAAAACCGCATTAAAAACATTTTTAGAAAAACAGCTTTGGAAAAGGGTTAAAAACATTATTAAAAAACATATTAAGTAATTTTAACACAGACGCAGACTGGGATAGGTCTCAACCTAAAAGGCTTGCAGTGAAGTTGTGTGCAAAGCCATAAATGAGCTTCCACCCAAGTACTTGAAGGAGAGCCGAGGATTTGCTCCCACAGGAGAGAGAGATGGCCAAAACTTGGATGGCTTTAAGGGAGGTTTTGACAAATTCATCAAGGAGGATTATAAAGCGATCAACGGCTGCTAGCCACAATACCTAGGCTTTCCCTCCACTGTCGGAGGCCATACGCCTCCAAATAATATCAGTTGCTGGGAACTGCAAGGGAGGAGAGTTGCTGTTGCGCTCAGGTCATAGGAACCGACAAAGCTGTCTTTTTCTGCATCAGACAATTGGTCCATTCAGCCCAGCATTGTCTACACTGACAGGCAGCGGCTCTCCAAGGTTTCAGGCAGGGAGTCTCTCTCAGCCCTCCCTGGCGATGCCGGATTGAACCCGGGTCCTTCTGCATGCAAGGCAGAGGCTCTGCCACTGAGCTAGGGCCCTTTCCCTAAGGTCCTGTTTATGAGCGTCCCTTTGGGGCACCGGAATGGCCGCTGCGAGAACAGGATGCTGGACTAGATGGGCCCCCTTAGGCCTGATCCTGCAGTGGACTCTTCTGGTGTTCTCACATGTCTCCCAGAAGGGGCCGGCTGACAAGGAAAGCAAGCAAAGTCCTCCAGGGGCTCGGATGCTCTTGCAGGGCCCTGCCCGTACGTGGGCGGGGCTTGGGGTGCCGAATCCGGCCCCCCGCCAAAAAAAACTTGCAGGCTTGCTCAAGTTCTTGCACACCCCACATCCCATTTAAGCATTTGTGCTGCAAAGCCTGCAGGCCTGGAGAAAAATATTTTGTCGCCCCAGTGGAAAGCAACGAAGGCATCTTCTCGAGAGCCATCTTGTGGTCCATCTGTTCTGATGTGATTTATTTCTCTCTCTCTCTCCCCCCCCCCCGCATGTCTTGACAGTAAGGAACAGGTTTTAATTAACTGAAGGTTTGGCAGAGGTAGTGAGGGAGAAGAGGAAAACGATCCCCCCAGGAAGCCATTCATGGGTATCTAGCCTTTGTCTTTTGAGCCGGGGGCCACGTTCAGCCATCCGGGGACCACATGTGTGTATACAGAGGGGGGAAGGTTGCCTCTTCTTCTTCAGCCGATCAGGTGAGGTTGGTGGTGGCAATGATCCCCTCCTCGGTCATCAAATTATTGATCCGATATCGGGAAGGGGGCAATTTCGAGGACAAAAAATGGATTACCTGACCCTGCATGGTTGCCAAGAGGCTTGTACTCTGAGCCTGGGAGGATAAACACTTCCCATCTGTTACGCGACGGTCTGAAGACCTCCATGCCCTTGCCTTGATTTGAAGAAGTCAAAAAAAGAAGTCAACTTTGAATACCTATTTGGACACTTGGATGGGGCACGCCACACTCTATGCGCAACGTATTGATGGTTATTCTCCTGTTAACATGCCGTCACATGGTGTCTTCCTTTCACCCCCTTTCTCAGTGGTCCCCCCCCAATAAATGTGCAATAAAAATTATGGTGATATGATTTTTAGAGGAATGGGGCTATTTGCGTCTCCGTCGGGGCACTGGGCTGGACAGCATCCCAGCATTGTGTCGTATGTATTTATCTTATTCTTTTATTTTGGTGAGGATGATGTCCAGATCTGTGGTGGAGGGGTGGGAGATGCATGGCAGGCCAGAAAAATCGGCTCTGCGGGCCAGATCAGGCTGCTGGGCTTTGCAAGGGGGGGCAGGGGCGTTAGCCGCATCTGCTACTATATAATATAGTTTATCTGGCCTTGCGTGAAATACCAGCGCATAGTCACTTTGAAAGACAGGGCACTGATGCCCACAAACCTATGGTTAGATCCACAGTGCAGCTTCTTCGCCTCCGTGCTAATTAAAGAATGAGACAGAGGGGAAGGCCTGCTTCTGATGCGAACGTGCATCCCCGCAGGCATTCCTGCAGACATTTCCTATATGCAGCATTGGGAAGGAAGGGTGGCCTACAGGAGAGTTCCAGGGGCCAGATCTTGATGCCCGGTTGGCCGGATTTGGCCCACAGGCCGGCAGTTCCCCACCTTAACTCTCTTGTGTTGTTGGCAATCGCTTCTTGGATCCTCTTCTTCGTTTGCGATATAAATATATAATACAGAATTATTATTATGCCCAGTCTCTGTATATATGTGTGTGTGTCTCAGTGCTTGGATTCTAATTATACACCAGCTGGAAAGTTCAGTTTAACAAGTGTAAACAAATCCAACATAACTGTCTTCTCACCTCGCTGGCGTCTTGGGAATATATATGTTATTTTTTTCAACAACTCCCCCCCCACACACACACACCAGCCAGTGAGTGCCTCGTTGAGGGATTAAGGAGAAGATCTTGGTGGAAATTAATTTTCAGGCTGCATGAGAAAAGCATGCGTATCGGTTTTGGGGGAGGGGGCAGAGGGAAAATGAGAAGCCAAAATAAGGTTGGTTGCCTTTTCTGCTTGTTGGCACTTAGAAACTCATTTCAGATGGTCGATTGCTAGTGTGTGTAAAGGAAGGGGTGTTTGAAAGCGTGGGGCGGGGCTGTTTGCAAAAAGTGCGGGGGGGGGTTGGTAATCTGGCACAGAGAGAGAGAGAGTATGCGAGGAGATGTTTGTGCATGAGGCTGGCTTGGTGGATGCAAGGATATTTGTTTGCTTCATCCCGTTGACGCATCGTTGACGCATCGTCTTCCTATCAAATATCTCAACGTGTTTGAGGATTAAAAACAAAGTCCAGAGAAGCCAAGTACCCAAGAAGTTCATGTGCAAGAATGCAACTGAAACAATTTCATAGAAAACCAAGGTGGTATATAAAAGCAATTAAAAACAACCTGGTTTTTCTTCCACCATGAGGACTAGGAATGTGTTTTAAAAAAAAATAATAGCGAAGATTTTGTGTGAAACCTTTCTTGGTTCATTTCTTTTCTGTCTCTTCTCTCTCTCCCTCCCCCCCCCCGGTCTTTTCTCCTCTCCCTGGCTAGGTGATTGTCTCCATAAATATCACACGGCTGTCTTTCATACCCATCCATGGCTAAAACGTGTATCCCGTACCCAACTCTGTTCTGGGCTTTGGCTATTTATAACGGTGTTTTGCCTCTTTGATCTGGGCATGCAGCCTCTTCGCACAGGGCAGTGGAAATCCACTTTGGATTCCTTCTCTTCACATTCCATTTGCAGATCTTAATTTGACGACAGCCTAGTGAGGTAGGCTAAATCCTCCCCCCTCCTATTTTTTAACAAACACGAAACTGAAATTGGGGTGACTCTATGACTGCCATGGGACTTGAACTTGAACTATTGAGGGGATGCTGAAGCCATCTAGGGTTAGAATCATAGAGCCGCAAGGGACTTCAAAGCTCATCTAGTCCAAATCAGACCATCACAGAGCAAATTCCCAGAGTTCTCTGGGAAGAGGGATTGATTGTTAAACCTAGGGCTGGCGCCAGGCATGACTGGGTCCTTGGGTACCTGCCTGACCCAGGCCCACAGCGCCCACCTGCACATCTCACCGACCTTTCCCATCTCTGTGAATGCCATGCGTGCTGCGCGCTGTGCATGCCTACCATCAACCAAGATGGCGGCAGGGATGTAAGCCCCTTTGTTGATGGCAGGCATGCACGCACAGCACACATGACATTCACAGCGACGGAAGAGGTAGGTGGGGTATTTGTGCTGGCTTATTGTATGAGGGGCTGCCTGGGATCTCCCTCACCTTGATCTGTGGCAGGATTGGGAGCCACTGCTGCCTCAGATCACAAAACAGGAGTGCTACCCTCCCACCCTGCCTTCAACCATGCAGGCAGAGTGATAGCCATCATGGCTAGTAGCCACTGGTAGCCTTTTTCTCTACAAATTTGTCTAGTCCTCTTTTGAGGCCATCCGCGTTGGTGGCCACCAGTGCCTCTTGTGGGAGCAGATTCCACAGTTCAAGTCTGCGCTGCGTGAGTGAAGAAGTCCTTCCTTTCGTCTGTCCTGAATCATCATTCAGCTTCACTGGGCGTCCAAAAATTCTAGTTGTTGTAAGAGAGGGAGAAAAAACTTTTCTCTATCCACTTCCTCCACACATTGCATAATTTTATATGCTTCTGTAACATCTGGGCCTCTGGCACCAAAACGATCCTTCCCCTGGCACACACACGGTGTCCCAAAGGCTCCCTAGCTATGCCAGGTAGACCTCAAAAAAGAGATAGCTGGTTCCCAGAAGAGGCCCAGCTCACGTCACTGGGTAGCTGGGCTCCTTCTCTGTTGACGTGAGCACCCCTGCCCACCGGGGAGACTGAGGCACAGGGACCTGGCAGTATGAAGCATCCCAGACAGAGAAAGTCCTGGTGAGAAGACTGTGGTCTGTCCTTAACATTCTGAATTTATTTGTGTGTGTGTGTGTGGAGGGAGGTAATCTCCGCCTTCAAGGAGTTTACCGTCTAGACTTGGATGGTTTAGCAAGAGAATTTTCTGTATTTTTATTTCTTACATTTACATCCCACCTTTCCTCATGGAAGTCCAGGTGGTATATATGGTGGGGGTTGATTATTATTATTGTTGTTTGTTGTTGTTGTTGTTGTTTTACCTGCTCTTCACCCAAAAGTCCAAGGGCAGGTTACAACCATTTAAAAATATTAAAAACAATGTCTCCTCCATTTGTTTTATCCTCACAACAACCCTGTGAGGTAGGTTAGGCTGAGAGGGGGTGGGCTGGCCCAAGGTCACTCCACGAGCTTCATGGCTGAGTGGGTGTTCGAACCCTGATCTCCGAGGACACAGTCCAGAACTTTAACCACTATGCCACACTGGCTGTCGCTTATAGGCCCCTTCCAGCTCTATGATTCTGTGATTCTAGAAGGGCAACCAGAATGATCAGGGGACTGGAAACAAAGCCCTGTGAGGACTTGGGGCCTTCTGCATGCAAAGCAGATGCTCTGCCACTGAGCTGCAGCCCTTGCTGCACAGATTTGTTGTAAAGATATCTGTGCTATTCAAGGTGTGCCTTGAATTTCTCAGTCATTTTAAATAATGCTACACAGACTTCCTTTTCTCCTATTAAAATGTTTTATTGATACGAAGAGTGCGTCGCAAATCCATCAAAGATGAACAAGAATAATGATCTTTGGAGGATAACCTTCCTTTCCACCCCTTTACAAAAAAAATAACTACCCCAAATCCGGGAAACATAAACCCATTTAAAGTATCTGGAATCTCCTGATTGTTCAAGCAAGACATATTGTAAATACAAAGGATTGTATCCATTTTCTTCATACCTAGAGTATGACAAGCTTAAACCATTAATTCCAATAGGTCTTTCTTGTCTACTGTTTGGATACAAACCTAACAACTTAGCAGTGGGAACTGTTCATAATAAGGGCTTCAGCACTTTAAATTATTCTGATCTATACGTAATAAAATACCAGTTAATTCAGAGGAATTTAATTTGGTTGGAACTATACCAGATTAATTAAATATTTAGCTGTCACCTTTTCTTCATTTCATTATAGGATTGGCCGGAAAGTGATCTCCATGTGTCGAAAATGTTAGAATTGGCAGATTTTATTTTTATAGTCGCTGTTTGTGGTTTTACTGCGGATCTTGCAATTCTATTAGTTTGATTTGTACTTTGTAATTGTAATTGCTATAATAATCTTAGCTTCATAAACGCTAACAAATGTTTAAGCGCATGAAGATGTGCATACTGGGAGATTACATCCTAGAAGCGCCTGCTGTTGCGTTCATTAATGCTAGAAAGGGGAGCTTGCTTGTTTTCACCACTTACAGATTATTTTTACAACAAAGAAAGGAACCTAGATAAATTGGAAGGAGGGGAGGTTTTGTGCTCTCTAACAGCCATGGTTTGTTTGCTTATGGACATTTTTGTAACAGGTTTTGTTTTTAAGTTGGAGAAGAACTTCAAAAAACCGAGACCCTCGCCTCAATAGATCCTTCCCAGAATCCACACACACACGCATCCAAGCTGACCTCTGGGTCTCTGAGTTTGCACCCTAGAACCCCCAGTCCTTCCAATTGTTTGCAAAAAAAACCCAACCAAAACCTCAACCCATTGCTGCATCCAATCTGTGCAAGGGGACTCCCACTGTAACCCAATCGGGGAGACCAGCTGTCCTACGCCGATTCCTGGCTGTGTTCAGGAATATTGGAGTTGTACACACTGTTTACTCACTGTATGAATCAGGGGAGCGGCCAGTCCCTTGATATTTGTAGTATTTGGCGTTGTGTGTGTTCAGGTGCAGTTAATGAACACTCTTGATGTCCATCTTTTTTTTTTTCTGCGGGATGGGGACACAGAAGAGCTTGAGGAGGCTTAATTGTAGCCACAGCTGCATCCCAGAGAAGGTAGCTTCGCCTCCCACCCCCAACTCCAGAGCATATAACAATGCTCTGGCCAGCCCTGGAAGTATTGTGTTGAGTGCATTTGTGCATGCAGAGAGTGCCTTTTCCTGGCCGGGGGCTCGCTGCAGCCTGCCTGCAACCTACCGCTTATTGGGGAATAATGGGCAGAGATATAGATGATTTTGTCTACTTGGTTGCTCTGTTTCTGATGTGTGGGCTGTGAGTAGAGGTGGGCAAATCTGTCCATTATTGGTTTCTAATTTTTCCAGGCTTAAGTTCAGCGCTCCCCCTTTCCACATCACGTTGTGAGTTTTTTTCCAAGTCCTCATGAAAATTCATCAGCGTATTTCTCCTAATACTCACGTTTTTATGTCATGTTCCTTAATATTTGCATTTTTGTAAAGCAATTTTCCTTAGCATAATACAATTGTAATGTTATTTTCTCTAATATGAACATTAAGATGAACATGCGCTAGAATAGCATTGCAAAATGCAAATAATTTCGAAGGATGCCTGTTCTAGTTTACATTTTTTTTTTGCAAGTGCGAGTTATAGAGATTCACCTTTAAATGCAAACTCGATCAAATTTCTTCCCCATCCTTAGCTGTGAGTGCCATTGGTAACGCAGTCAAAACAGCAGAACACTTACATTAAGGGCAGGGATGGAAGGGTCTGTCAATTTCAGTTGTCTGTGTTTCTCTTTTTTCCAATTTTAAATTCAGTTCTGCAGCAATTTGCAATATATATATATATATATATATATAAAATCCTAATGAAAATTCTTCAGCATTTTAGTGAGGATTTCTCCAACGAAACTCATTTTTGCACCCAGTTTTGACTCATATACACATCTGTGTGAGCCATTTCTCCTAATATAAATGCATTCTGTATGTTATTTTCACCAATATATTCATTTTTGTGCACACTTTCCACACAATATGATTTGCTTGCAAGTAAAGTAATGCTCAAGATTCTACAACAAAGGCTTTTGCCATATATGGAGTGAGAAATGCCAGACATCCAAGCTGGATTTAGAAAGGGAAGAGGCACCAGAGATCATATTGCAAACGTATGTTGGATAATGGAATGAACCAAGGAATTTCAGAAGAAAATCACCCTGTGCTTTATAGGTTACAGCAAAGCCTTTGACTGTGTAGATCATGAAAAACTATGGAATGCTTTAAAAGAAATGGGGGTGCCACAGCATCTGATTGTCCTGATGCACAACGTATACTCTGGACGAGAGGCTACTGCAAGGACAGAATGTGGAGAAAATGATTGGTTCCCCATCGGAAAGGGTGTGAGACAGGGGTGTATGTTATCACCCTGTTTATTTAATCTATATGCAGAACATATCATACGGAAAGCAGGATTGGACCAAGAAGAAGGAGGTGTGAAAATTGGAGGGAGAAATATCAATAAATTAAGATAAGCAGATGATACCATACTACTAGCAGAAACCAGTAATGATTTGAAACGAATGCTGTTGAAAGTTAAAGAGGAAAGCGCAAAAGCAGGACTACAGCTGAATGTCAAAAAGACTAAAGTAATGACAACAGAAGATTTATGTAACTTTACAGTTGACAATGAGGACATTGAACTTGTCAACGATTATCAATACCTCAGCACAATCATTACCCAAAATGGAGACAATTGTCAAGAAATCAGAAGAAGGCTAGGACTGGGGAGGGCAGCTGTGATAGAACTAGAAAAGGTCCTCAAATGGAAAGATGTATCACTGAACACTAAAGTCAGGATCATTCAGACCATGGTATTTCCGATCTCTATGTACGGATGTGAAAGTTGGACAGCAAAAAAAGCTGATAAGAGAAAAATCAATGCATTTGAAATGTGGTGTTGGAGGAGAGCTTTGCGGATACCATGGACTGCAAAAAAGACAAATAATTGGGTGTTAGAACAAATTAAACCAGAACTATCACTAAAAGCTAAAATGATGAAACTGAGGTTATCATACTTTGGACACATCATGAGAAGACCTAATTCACTAGAAAAGACAATAATGCTGGGAAAAACAGAAGGGAGTAGAAAAAGAGGAAGGGCAAACAAGAGATGGCTTGATTCCATAAAGGAAGCCACAGACCTGAACTTACATGATCTGAACAGGGTGGTTCATGGCAGATGCTCTTGGAGGTCATAAGTTGTAGTCGACTTGGAGGCACATAACAACTACATGTGAATTTTTGTTAAACTTGTTGGGTTTACGAACTGCATCACAAAATTCAAAGAAGCGCATGTTTCAGAGGACGGCTGTGGTTTGGTTCTCATATTGTCTAGGAAAGTGCGAATTTGACAGATTCGGCGTGAAATGCGAACTGAATCAATTTTTTCCCTCATCCCTATATAAGGGTTTTAAAAAAGAAAATAACAAATGAGAGGTACAGGTAGGCTTGAAAGATCCCCAGGGTTTGCTCAAAAGTAATCAAAATATTTGGGGGGGGATGCAACAGGAGTGAAGGAAGGCCACAACACCCCAAAACACCCCACTAAAGATGGAGCGTAGTCAGTGGTCACAGAATGCTGGCTGACTTTTGGGGCAATATGGAGAACCAGGGCTGGGAGTTGGGCAAATGGAGTGTTGTGCAGGAGGGCATGGCTGGCTGAATGACCGGATCACTGAAGAGGAGCACTTCACGCACACTGCAATCTTTTGTTGCAGATCCTGCTGGAGACCTTGCTCCCAACAGAAATATCTCCAGTAGGCCATTCTCGGTTTTGTTTTGCAGCTGTTATTTTTAAAGAATATGTCATTTTTCCCCCAAAAAAAGTTTTGGGGGGAACCACCAGATTTATTTTTTTTAAAGGAGACAAAAGGAGTTTCGCCATTGAATTTGGTGTGGGAACCATTCAGGCTGAGGTGTTTTTTAAAAAAATGCAAATAAAAGTCATTCTTCCAAAACGGTGGGGATTTTTTTTTAAAAAAAGCACCAGATTTTAAAACTAGCAGGAAAGAAAAGAAAAAGGAGAGACTCCATTGCATTTGGTTTGGGAGCCGTTGAGGATGTTGGGCGGGGGGGGGTCACTTTCAACATTAAAAAATGCAAATAATGGCAAGGTGGAGGGGAATCATTCCCCCCCACAGATTTTGAAACTACCCCACAAGGGGGGCAGTGGAAGAGAGACTCTCCGTTGCATTTGGTGTGGGAAGCTTTCAGCACCCAGCCCTCCCTCTCCTCCTCTCTTCCAGGGCCTACAGAAGGCAGCATGCTGGGCTCCTAGGGTCTGGCCCCCTGCTCTTCCTCTCCTCCCCGGAACGTCCTGAGAATGCTCCTTCCTGCCATCTTGCCTCCTCTTTTTTACTTCCTGGCGTCTGCGGCTTCGTTCCCCAAGGATTTGACTCCACTTAACACCGTTGGTGAGGCAGGTGAGGTCAGCGTGGTGGCACCTTTTAAAATATTTGCACAGTGAAACCAAGGCAGGTATTCAACAGGTCTTGCTTCCCCTACTCCTTTGACTGGAAATACTAGAGGGCAGTGAAAGAACTGGCTCCATCTGAAGGTGCGTCTCCTAAGGAGGAGGAGGTTTTCTAAGAGGACATTCTCTCTCTTCTTCTCCCAACCAGGAACAGCCCAGAACCCTTATTTCTGGGGACTTGCTGAGGACAATGACACAGTCCAGCTGGGTCTGGATTTCCAGAGTATGCTGCGACTCAACCAAACCCTTTTCATCGCTGCCCGGTAAGCAGCAGTGCAGGCAGGCGGTGTTGGCGCCGTTACGTTTTCCCAGCGCTCAGGGGCCTCATACAGGCTGAGATCCGGTCTCTTTGGTGCTGAGACCCAGGCACAGAACACGCAAAGTCATAATGGTAAAAGTCAAAATAAAAGAGGGGAGTGTCCAAAGAACTTTTATTAGAACATTTTTTAAAAAAAATTCCAAGAAAAATAAATGTCTACTAGATAGGGCTTATGCACTGGGTCCAGCCAAATCTGGCACCCCGAGCCAAATTGGGTAGACCTGGGATTCAGCCAGATTGGGTTGAAGCAGCCCCAGATAGCCCCAGGGTGTCTTGGGTCCACCCAGAGCAATCCAGGGCTGTCAAAATGTTTGGCAGCATGGAGGGAGGGAAGAAGAGGCATGCAGACCGCCTGCGTGCATCTCTCTTACGGTTTTAAATCCTAATTAAACACCGTGCAAGGACCCTGAATTGGTTCAGGGCCCAGATCCAGGTCAGGTTTGGCCCTGCGTTGTTGCGGGTGGAATCGGGGCTGCTCTGAAGTGCGAGATCAGGTGCTGAATCAGATGGGGGGGCTGTGATCAGCCTTGCTCCTAGGTACCCACACACATGGACGCATGCTCTGTTTTTTTTCATACACCCTTATTCCCTTCACAGCAACCCTGTGAGGTAGGATAAAGCCCTAAGATGAGCTGATAAGTTTCATGGCTTGAGTAGGGATTTGAATGCAAGTCCCGCACTCTCTCCACGCTGCCCCCCTCATTTTCCCTCCCACACGGGCCCCCAATGTCATGAGCCCTGTAGTACCTCTGTGGTTTGGGGAGAGGGCGCTAGCGTCACGCAGTCAGAAGGTGTTGAAGCCAAAGGCTCCAACTGCGTTGACACTAACAGCGCTGCCCCTATATCTCCAATTACAACTGACGAGATGTTGCCCAATCAAGAGACTGCCCTTTTGCCTTCCTTGCACCCCCACTTCCCCATCCACGTCACGACCAGATCTCTCCTCTCGGATGTGTCTCCACTGCCCTCACCCCAGATATGGAGACAAATGTGCCGACAGGCTCAAAGGCGTCCCTCCATTCCTCTTTGGAGTGCTCACATGCGCGCATGCTCCTGTCCAGTGATTCTTTCTTGATGCGAGTAGATGAACACACCCACACTTACATAAGGGTTGTAAGGGGGCATGCCCAATTGCTATGATGACATCTTAGCCCTGTGTACCTGTGCCTATCTATGTCAAGGAGCATTGCAGTGTTCTGTGTAATCTGTAAGCTGATCTATGAAGCCTTCTGAACTGGAATTTTCTGTTAAACCTATTAAAGAAAAGCACACCTTCACGTCCGACGTCAGCAGCCTAGGACAGGACCCCTAGCCCCCTCACCTGGTATCAGGGCACCAAGATTCCAAGTCAGAGGATGTGTTAGTGCCCAGTGTGCTCAAAAGCAAAAGAGTGTGCTCTTTTACCCTTTCTCCTCCCACCTATGAGGAGAGGCTGAAAGAACTGGGCATGTTTAGCCCGCAGAAGAGAAGACTGAGCGGAGATAGGATAGCACTCTTCAAGTCCTTGAAAGGTTGCCACACAGAGGAGGGCCAGGATAACTTCTCGATCGTCCCAGAGTGCAGGACACGGAATAATGGGCTCAAGTTGCAGGAAGCCAGATTTCGGCTGAACATCAGGAAAAACTTCCTAACTGTTAGAGCGGTACGACTATGGAACCAATGACCTTGGGAGGTGGTGGGCTCTCCAACACTGGCGGCCTTCAAGAGGCAGCTGGACAGCCACCTGTCAGGGCTGCTTTAAATTGGATTCCTGCCTTGAGCAGTGGGTTGGACTTGATGGCCTTATAGGCCCCTTCCAGCTCTACTGCTCTATGATTCTATGAGTTACATGAGTGGTGATTTATTTACTTCTCTTCCCTCCCTCTCCTGGCCACCAGAGACCACGTCTATGCCTTTGATCTCCAACAGACCAAGGACGACTTCGCTCCAAAGAGGGTAAGGAGGTTACTGGTGGATTTCTGTGTTACAATGTTACTGGTTTTTCTCCCACTGTTCTCCTTAACATGGGAACAGACTGATGACAAAGGGTGACCTTGATAGCCTAGGGAGCTACCTGTGGAACAGAGAGAAAGAATGTTCCAAAACACTCAAATTCATGGTTTTGGGATAGGAGAGTGAGTTCTAGATAAGATGTGACTGGGAATTCAGGAGGTTCCGTGGCCATTCTGGGACTGAAGGAGATTGTCAAACACTGAAGATCTGAACATCAATGGATTCTGTTTCCTTTTACTGGGAAGGCTGTTTTTTTATAGTAGTAAATATCTCAGAAAGAAAAAAGGAGTTGGCACCTAAGGCCAGAAAGGCAGGATCAAGGATTAGATGGGGCATGCAGTGTTCTAGAACAGCCTTCTGAAATCTGGAGGGCCCCCCCCCCGGATATTTTGGACTACAGCATCCCTGACCTTTGGCTGGTGATGTAGACCAAAACATCTGGACGGCAACCGTTTGAGCAAGGCTGATCTAGACCCAGTTTGACTCACAATATATAGAAGAAGGAGGAGGAGGGTTCTAGGTCTCTCTTAGGGAAATGAGTTCTAGGCCATTCAACAAAGTAGCAGACATCAGGAAATGATAGGGGGGTTGAATAAGGTCAGATGTTGCACAATTAACTTCAGGTTTACCCTCACAGGAGTAGACTGGGTTATCCATTTAGGGAGTATATAATTTGGCATCTAGAGCCATGTTCTTCAACCTTAGGCCCCCAGATGTTTTTTGACTACAGGTTCCACCACCCCTGAGCCATTGGCTAAGGTGGCTGCTGTTGTTGGACCACAACTCCAGTCATCATCTAAGGACTCCAGGTTGGAGATGTCCTACTCTTCTTAGTTGTTGGCCTATTGGGTCATCTGTTCCCTGCGACAGGTAGGCAACTGCAGAGCCGTGGCTTGATTCCTTTAACATCTTAGCAGTTTCCCAGCTCTAGATGAGGGTCAAGTCTTGGCTGGCTTCATGACATTTGATAGGGTTTGCTGCACAGGCAAAATAAGCAAAGGTGTTTGATTGGCTTTGAGCTCTGGAATGAGTGTCAGGACCTCTCTGTGTTGATTCATTTCATCAGAACAGCTGTATTTGAGGTCCATTCACCCCCTCCCTCATTAGGTAGCTTTTGAATGTAAGTTGGGACTTCACTGCTATGGGGTGTCTTGCATCTTAGTTGCCTTAGAGGACTAGGTGCCACCCAAGTCCTGATTCTATTAGACAGCACTTTTGAGCTACCTAGAACCCACACCCATAGGAATATTTTATGTGCTGGTTGGGTGCCTTCTCTAAGCTACCTAGACTCCACAGTACGTTCTATGAGCTTCCAATAATTCATAGCTGTTGGGATTTTTTATCCACTGCCTAGGAGCCCTCCTTGACTGAGCTGTATAGAAACTGGAGTAGTTGCTATGAGAAATCTAGAATGCATTCCCACCATGATCTTATGTGAGCTGTCTTGTACCCCTTTCTCATGGAAATAATGTGCTGCCTAGAAGCCTCTTCTGCTAAATCTGTGCACTGTTCAAAACTGATCCCTGCCTTGACCGTTCTAGGTGTTGCTTCATGTACTGCCTAGAACCCCACTGTTGTACTTTCCCTAACCATTGCCCTGTTCTGATTTCTCTGTTCTCCCTCTCACCCTCAGCATCTCACATGGAAGACGCAGGATATGGAGAATTGCGCAATGAGAGGGAAACTTCGGGTAAGAACAGCAAGATCTCGATCTGTTAGTGCAGGACTGATGCAGGCGTTGGTTGGGTGAGGTGGGATAAGTCATTCCCCACAAAGGGCTAAGTGCTTCACCTTCTCTTGCTCTACCCCGATTGTAGAACGAGTGTTACAACTACATCAAAGTCTTGGTTCCAAAGAATGCTGAAACCCTCTTGGCATGCGGGACAAATGCCTTCAACCCCATGTGTCGGACCTACAAGGTACAAATGGGCGGGGCTCATTTGGAACCAATTAATGTGTGGCCCTCTGTCCGGCCCATAGAACTCTCTCCAGGCCACACACCCCTAGGATCCCATAGAATGATGGGCTTAAGTCACAGGAAGCCAGATTTCATAAGGAAAAACTTCCTGTTAGAGTGGTACAACAATGGAACCAATGACCTCGGGAGGTGGTGGGCTCTTCAACACTAGAGGCCTACAAGAGGCAGCTGGACAGCCACCTGTCGGGGATGCTTTGAGTTGGATTCCTGCATGGAGTAGGGGGTTGGACTGGATAGCCTTAAAGACCCCTTCCAACTCTACTCTTCTATGATTCTATCCCTGTCTTGCATCACGAGTGTTTCTGCCTGGCTACAATGTGCCCCTTGCACTCTGATTAGCCTCTTGCTTGCCTGGATAGAAGAGAGAGAGGGGTTGAGTGGGTGCAGACGCTAGCCTACTCTGCAAAGCTAAAATTTGCCCTCATTGCTCTGCCATCTTTTGCCGCTGGTCCCGCCCATGACTGGCATGCGGCCCTCGGAAGGGAATGCGGCCCTTGGGCTGAAAAAGTTTCCCCGCCTCTGAATGAATGCATCTCCCAGGTGCAGATTCAGTGGATATTTGGCAATGCATGCTGGGTCACCTCTGTGGGCGAAGACGCTGTGGAGTCCTGTGTGTGGAGGCCCTTCTTGGGTTCAGAGGCGGGTCTGTGGCATCGGCCTTTGACTAAACCCCTCCCCTCACCGTCCTTGTCACTCAGATCAGCAGCCTGGAGCAGGAAGGGGAAGAGCTGAACGGACAGGCGCGATGCCCCTTTGACGCAAAGCAGAGCAATGTGGCCCTTTTTGCGGGTATGTCTACAAAACGTCGCTCTTGTGCAATGCGCTTCCTTTTTTGTTTTTTGACACCTAGAACATTGGTAGGCACCAGGGCTGTGTCTCCAATTTAAAAAATCGAGGATGCACACTTGGGATCCCAGTCCTACCGTAAAGATGCCGTTCTCCTTTTAAAAACAACGCCCCAGTCTTCATGGTACTGAATGAAGGACTTCTCTCCACCGCCCACGAAAACACTGCATTGTTTTGACATGCTCTTCTTCCTCCCAGGAGCTCACGGTGGCAAACTGCAGTTCTTCCCCTCCACCCCTTCACCCTCTTAACAACCCTGTGAGGTAGGTTAGGTTGAGAGAACGGTGACTGGTCCCAAAATCACCCAGCGTGTTTCATGGTTAAGGGAAGATTTGAATCCAGGTCTCCTTGGTCTGTCAGATATTCTAAACGCTTCACCACACTGGTTAGATTTGTCTATTCCAACATTATTTTTGCTCTGATGGTTGGTCAGCATTCTGGGCCCACCGAACATGCACAGTCCTCACTGGGCTGTTTTTTTGGGGAAAGGGTGTGTGTAAGAGTTCCCCCCGCTGCTTTTGCAAACCTCTAGGTATGCCCTGGAATACTTCCTGCTAGGGTGGAGTGAAAATGGAAAGCCAGGAAAGAGGCTGAATGTAATGAAGACTCCTGAAGGAGGATTACTCTATGCTGCAACATTTTGTTGCAGAACCCGCTGGTTCCTTCTGTTTCCCATGCTCAGCCTGTGAGTGCCGTTCCTCATGAAGCCAATGCTTTGTGTGCACCACCCAGGCACAAGAGCAATTGTTGTTGGAAGTTCCCACTTGCGTTTCAAAGTTAATAAAGAAGTTACAATGAGAAATTGAGAACAGGAAGTTCTGGCATTGATTGGATTTTTTTTAAAAATGGACAAAGTTGTATGTTAACTCAAGTATTAAAAAGTATTTTTAATAATTATCACCGTAAAACATAATTAAAAGAAATATCTTCATCGCACAACATATATTGTCCTATGTGAAGATGGAAGGGTTGTATAAAATCCACAATCTCTTGTGTACATATATACCAACTTTGCAATAAATACTTAATACAGACACTTGGCTAAAGGGCAGCTTAAGGAAAGACCATACGCATTTCAGCCTGTAGCAGGTCTTCTTCAGGGGTCGCTATTGTGAAATGTATAATGATGGGGCTCCTTTTAGCTGCCAGTTGTCGTTACTATAACCGATATGATACATTGTCTGAGCGTCTGTCTTAATTTGGAAATCGAAGGCTAGTCAATAGATGCGTTCACTTCTTTTTATGAGCATTTCCAATTCAATCATTTCCATGTCTGCCAGCCAATTTTCTTCCAACGCGCTGTCCAAAGCACCGAAGGCAACCTGCAAAGAGCTGCCCACGGTGCTGAAAGCAGGCGTCTGCTTTCAGCGCCATGGACAGCTCCTCGAAAGTTCGGACTAAAACCCAGAGTGGATTCCCTGCCCCACTGACATCGGAGGCACTAGGCACCACTGCCGGCATGGCAGACTGATGGTAGTCTCTTGGGAAACTGCTTTTTTCTCTCTCCTCGCCCCCCAGAAGGAAATCTCTACTCTGCCACTGTGGCTGACTTCCAAGCCAGCGACGCGGTCATCTATCGAAGTTTGGGGGAGCAAAGTCCTGTCCTCCGGACCGTCAAATATGACTCCAAGTGGCTGCGAGGTGAGTCTCAGCTGGGGAGATGGTGGGGTGTGTGTGATGGTGCGTGACTGGTGGGTGGGATTAGGCAGTTTTATCTTTTGCTGTGCTCTGGAGACAGCAAAAGGGGAGAGAGTTGGGCACAGGGAATGGGGGAGAATTTCAATTCAGTTTGCATTTAAAGGCAAATCTACCAAATTTGCAGTTTTCAAAACTATGACAAAAGAAAGCCCTCCTTTGGAATTTGGACTCCTCTGAATTTCACAGTGCAGTTCTCCAGCCACAGAGTGTGTGGAAAAAATGCATCAGTTTGTGAAACTAATGTACAAAAATGTATTATATTAGGGGAAATTCCTTGCAAACATGTGTATGTTAGGTGAAACTGCATACAAGCCTGTGTCTGTCAGGAGGAATTAGCAATAAAACGCTGATGATTTTCACAAGGGCTTTTTTTTTTTTTTTAAGCAAACTGATATGAAATTCTAGAGAACTGAAGAGTGGAAAAATGAGAGGGGCCGATTCACTTATCCCTAGTCTGTGTGTTTGGTGCTAAATGTTTGAGTATCTTTTTCTTTACGTCCCATCAAATCAAACTCGAGGAGATTTAGAAGCTGAAAATTAAATGTCACAAATATTAGAAACGGGCCGAACAATGCAAAACAGTTCAAAACAGCATCGTAAAACCATGTAAACTACTGCAAGACTAAAAATGATTTTGAAAGTTCAACTTATTGTTATAAGCCTGTCAGAGAGGGAGGGAAAACAGGGACGTTTTGAAAGCAAGCAACACTCATAACGGCTTTTTTTTTTTAAAAAAACATGTTTTATTATGGAATCTAAAAAAAGCTGTTATGAGTGTTGCTTGCTTTCAAAACGGCCCTTAAGACTTTTCCCCCCCTCTCTGACAGTGTGGTGGTGGTGGTGGTGATGATGATGATGATGATGATGCAGTAATTTTTTAGGTGCAAAGCAGAACTATGTGCATGTGGATGGCAGGGTGGTTGGACATCAGGACCCCTAGGTTCTTTCCTGGCTCTTGGAAGGGGCTGTAGAGTCTAGCAGTTAGAGCTTGGGCTCTAAGGAGGCGAAGAGCCCGGATCGCTTTGGTTTGTGGTTACACTAAGGAGACAGGAGGAGGCGTCGAGGTACAAAAAGGGCAAGGCTGATCCTCAGGAATCGCATCTCCAGAATTCCCCTTGCCAGCAATGATCTCGGGATTTCCGATCTGGAAGATTGCCGTCTTGCAACAGGGGGAAGACAATAAGAGTTTTGATAAGGGGAGAAGGTACAAAGCGGGGGTCTGCCCTCCCACACAGTCCTGTGGGGCAATGGAGTATGACTTCTAGCTCCTGTGGGATGCGGTGACGGGTGGCCCTTGCTAAAGAAAAAGATGACACCTCGATCACTGAGATCTTCTGATGGGGCACTCTTGGTGGTCCCAGGGACCGAGCCTTTAGTGTGGCAGGCCCTGCCCTGTGGAACTCCCTGCCACTAGAGGTTAGGCAGGAATAATTTCTCCCTTCTTTCAGATGTGAAAACTATATTATTTAGACAGGCCTTTGTCATTTGATTCCCCCCCCTTCTTTTTAACCAATCTGTATCATTGGTGTTTTATTGATGCTTTTATGGTTGTGTTAACTGACTGTATTTTTTTTAATGCCTTGATACATTCTTAGAAAGTTAATGTGTTCTGATGAAAGGGTGGGTTATAAATGTGTAAATAAATAAAATAATGCATCAATAAAACATGGACGGAACAGTCTGGTGTTGGAGGGGGATTGAGGCTGTTGCCTGCCCCAGGGGTGGGGTGCTGTGCCCCGCTGTCTGTCCCCTCTCCCCTACATGCGTGGCTGTGGTGCCTCCCGCCCCCAGCATTCATGTTTTTTAAAAATGGCTTGTTTCCCTCTCCACCCCCACCCTTCCAGAACCTCATTTTCTCCACGCTCTCGAGTACGGTGATTACATTTATTTCTTCTTCCGGGAGATCTCCATGGAATACACCACGCTAGGCCGGGTGAGTATTCCTGATGGCGGTGCCCAGTGCTGATGGATTTAGTGCCTTTTTAAAAAAACAGAACGAAACAAATCATGCTTGTTTGATGCAGATAATATAAAGATTAAACAGATTTATAATAACAGTATATTACATGTGATATAATAACACCCAGTACCAATAACATTGCATAAACAGTAGTGGTCCTTGACAACATTATTACATAGCAATGAAAGATTTTGGAGAGATTCTCCACTCTGCTCTCTGTATTCCTTAGAGACTATATAGAGCCTCCATATGCAGGAGCAGTCTGCTTCCATATCCACCTGACACACAAAGAGATGGTAGGTTGAGGTGGTAGAATTCTGCATTGCACTGTTTGTTGGCTATTCTGTTGGAGACATTTTGTGCCTAGGACAAAAGGATTCACTCTCCAGTGTTACTTATCTCTCTCTCTCCCCTCCCCCCCAATTCCAGGTTATCTTTGCCCGTGTGGGACGGGTGTGCAAAAATGACATGGGTGGGTCTCCCAGGGTGCTGGAGAAATACTGGACGTCGTTCCTCAAAGCCCGCCTTAATTGTTCCGTGCCCGGCGATTCCTTCTTCTACTTTGATGTCCTTCAGGCTGTCACAGACTTAACCCAGGTGAACGGGCGGCCAGCCATCTTCGGGGTCTTCACCACCCAGTCCAACAGGTAACCACCCCTGCCAAGCCTTGCCCTCCCTGAGCTTTGCAGAACCTGAGCTGTTAGCTTGACCGAATCTTGTCTTTACCCCGAGATCCTTAAAGCAGGTCTTGCAGATTCTGAATTGTCATCTTGCACAAAGCTTGCCCCTTTGATTCCATTGATTGGTTTTGCCTGCCTTGTTTTTTTTTTTTTTGCATTTTACTTTCTGTTTTATTGCCTTTGACCACCTTGAGTCCTTATGGTGGAGAGGCAGGATATGAATTTCATGGAAGAATTATGATGATTCCCCCCCCAAAGCTTGAGCTGCTAGCTTGTATGACAAGGAGTAAGCCTTGCAGAATCCAAGCTGCAAGGCTTGCATTCTACCAAAGCCAGCTGTACCAACTGGCAAGATGAAACGGCTTCCCTCAGGAGAGATTAGGAAACTGCTTTACACCCAGTCAGACCCTTGGTGCATCTAGATCAACACTGTCCACACTGACTGGCAATAGCACTCAAGGGTTTCACAGTCAGTGGACATTCCCAGCTCTGCCTGGAGATAGACCTCCTTGTGATGTTTTGCACGCAAAGCGGGCACTCGACCACTGAGCCATTGCTCTTCCCCTCAAAATAACATACGATCAGCAGTGTAGTGGCAAATTTGGAAGTGCAGGGTCCCTTCATGATAGTCACAGCTAAACCCCTTCACGGCCACACCCCTTCTAAAATTATACAACCTAACATTATGGAACAATCTGGCCAGGTTTGAATACTGCTTTCTGCTTCTCTGTCCTCGTTAATGCTTTCTCTTACAACTACAGCGGTCCCTAGGAGCCAATCAGCACGAAAGGGGAGTGTGTTAACTACTGAGAAGAGTCTTCTCAGTGGCTGACTTATCTCCTTTCACTCTGACTGGCTGCAATCAGCAGGAAGGGGCAAGGAAGCATGCTAGAAGACTCTTCTCAGTGGCTAACACACTCTTCTTTCATGCTGATTGGCTCAGAGGATGCTGGAGATATAGGGACCCTGCTGGGACCCTGCTCCCAAAAAAGTAAAGGTCTAAGACCCCCCAAGACCCTGGACGACTACACCCCTGCATAAGAATCTAGTCCTCACCTCTTGCCCTGTTCCTTCTTCCCTGTGCCCAGCATCACGGGCTCGGCGGTCTGTGGCTTCTACATGGATGAAGTGGAGCGGGTCTTCAACAGCAAATTCAAGGAGCAGAAGAACGCCGATGCGGCCTGGACGCCCATCCCCGAAGACAAAGTGCCAAAGCCCAGGTAGGAAGAAAAAAAATAACGAGAGAAACTACCCTGAGCTCCTACTGGGAGGAAGGGCAGGATATAAACTGAACACATAATAAATAAATAAAACTTCCCCAGGGTTTTAACCGATAGATCGAGGCAAAAAGCAATTTTTTTTTTGTCAAGGTCTGCATTCCCTCCCCGTGGGGGGGGGGGAAGGGTAATCTGTTGGGGGCCTCATGGTGGCAGCGAGCAGGGTTAGAGGGCCAAACACTCGCTCTCTCTTCATCTCCACCCCACAGGCTTCCTGGGGGAGAGGGACACGTTGGCTTCAGAGGTCTTTTCACCTTTACCATTGCTCTCTGGGTTCCCCACCCCCGCATAAAATTAGCCTGAGGGCCACAGATTCCCCACCCCTCATATGTAGATCTTTGGAAAGGGGGGGTGGACTACGGTGGGTCACAGTTGGGGTTCGGGTCAGGGTGTGCTTCTTAGGGAAGTGCCGGACACAGAATCACCCCCAGAAACTGGCTTCGTGAGAAGCACTGCTTTAATTTCTTTTTAAAAAAATATCGGGTTTCTAGTCCCTAAGATTCTGGAGGTATTCATGAGTCCCAGCTTTTTTATTTAATATTAAAGTCAATTTTCTGGCCTCTATGGATTGTGAAAACAGGGTTGCAAATCTGCTGGATTCTCAAAAGCTTGTAGGGGGTGGCTGAATATTTTTTTTTTGTTGGTTGGAGACAGACCTTGGCCACTGTCCTCGCATAAGTCTTTGCCTTCCTTGCGACCAGCAAAATGAACAGCCATTCAAAGTTGCAGAACTGCAGGACAGATGATGCAAAATAAGCTATGACTCCCCCCCCCCATCATTTAGATGGGTGTGAGGAGTTTAGATCACCTGGGCAGGAGACTAT
Organism: Rhineura floridana; assembly: GCF_030035675.1. Classification (NCBI taxonomy): domain Eukaryota; kingdom Metazoa; phylum Chordata; class Lepidosauria; order Squamata; family Rhineuridae; genus Rhineura; species Rhineura floridana. The sequence goes on from NC_084501.1 coordinate 12,668,012, forward strand.
AATTTAATTTGATTTTTTTCGCTAGTGCAGCATGGAGGTAGCTGATTCCTCTCCTGTACACCTGCCCACTACTTCTTTTTTTAAAAAAAGGATTCATATTGCATTTGAGGAGCAGATGGCAGCTGTTTTTGAAAAAGCATCAGCAGCTGTCGTGCATCCCCCCCCCAATTTTAAATTGTAGAGGCTATCATAAGCAGCACTGTTCATTTTTCTTATGTGCAGAACTTAGACAGATGATAAAAATTGCTCTTAGCTTTTTTTTTTAATCAGCAAGATTCTAGTCCTCAGGGTTGCAAAGAAAGTTTTCGAAACATATAGACAAAGTGTGTGGAAATCTGCCATGTTCAGAAGTGGGGGGAGTGGAGTTTGAGATAGAGTGGGAGGATCTTCTACTTACCTGTCTGTTCCTTACCACTACCCCTTACTCGTGATTCCCCAACCCCCTTACCTTCCAGACCCGGCTGCTGCGCTGGAATCGGCAAAGCGTTGGGTTACAAAACCTCCAACAGTTTCCCTGATGAGATGTTGGGGTTCATCAAGTCCTTCCCTCTGCTGGATGAAGCGGTACCCTCGATCACAGAGCAGCCGTGGTTTACCAAGACCACCAGCAGGTAAAAGCTTTGCCCGTCACAGACAGAGCTGGGCTGGGGGCTCATAGGCATTCCTGCTAAATCGCCCGCTCTTCTCCCAAGATACTTTTTACAAGCCCGGTTTCCCCTCTTTTGAATTCATTTCTCCTGATTCGACTCAGTCTCTGTTGAGGTTGGCTCCTCTCTTCTGGGATGACATTGACAATCTTTAGAGAAGCGTACCTCTCCTTTACTTTAAAAACAACCCATGCAGAACCTGACGTGCTAGCTAGCAAGGGCCTCTCCTCTTGAACAAGCTTCTTTGAAATAAGCTTTGCAGAACCTGAGCTGCTAGCTGGCGGGGGCAGAGACTCTTTTCTTGTGCCAGCTCTTTTAAAATAAGCTTTGCAGAATGTGAGTGGCTAGCTTTCAGGAGCCTCGCTTTACAAAATGTACAAAGTGTGTAAGGGATGGTCATTTCTTCTCCCCCCCCCCGGCTATTCTCCCAGGTACAAGCTAACCCATTTGGCTGTGGACACGGCGGCCGGCCCCTTTCAGAATTACACGGTTCTCTTCCTGGGCTCAGAAGATGGCATGATGTTGAAGGTCCTCTCCACGACCACCAAGAACGCCACGGTTGAGACTTTGCTGCTGGAGGAAATGTCTGCCTACAACCCATCCCGGTGAGCTCTGAACCTGCTACATCAGTGATCCCCAAGCTCTCTCCCCCCCTCCCAACCCCTTGAAAAACGTTCCCTGCCTGAAAACCCTGGACAGCTGCCGCCGGTCAGTGTAGGCCACTGTTCTTCAATCTTGGGTTCCCTAGACAGCAGGACCAGTGGTTAGGGATGACGGGAGCTGGGAACTCCATCAACATCTGGGAATTCCAAAGGTTGAAGAACAGTGGCGTTAGGCAATTCTCACCGAGATGGACCAAGAATCTGTATAAGGCAGCTTCCTATTTAAATCAGTCTTTCATTCAGACCCACAAGGACTGGAATCTTGCATTATGATTAGGGAAAAGGCTATTAACTCAGGGACAGAGCACCTTCTTTGTCCACAGAAGGTCCTAGGCTGAATCCTCAGCCTTTCCAGGTAAAGTGGGAGAGATCCCCTTTCTAAAACCCTGGAGAGTTGCTGCTCGTCAGTGTGGCCAGTATTCAGCTAGATGGACCGATGGTCTGACTTAACAGAAAGCAACATCCGTTGTTCCTGTGCACCCACCGGGGGATGCAAGGCCAGCAGTACCTAGCAATTCTGTGTGTGACTCTAACTTTTGTTTCTGATTATGTTAAATTTTGAAAATTTGAATGAAGAGTGAAGACGCAAAGCTGTCCTTTTAGACAGAGTCAAGCCATTGGTCCGTCCAGCCTCGGGCTGTCTGCTCTGACTGGCAGGGGAGTCTCCGGCAAAGGAAGGCCTTTCTCCATCGTCTGCTACCAGCAGCGGAGGCTAGTCCATTAGGGCAACTGCCACACCAAGCTCAGCCTGCCCTCTGCTCACCCCTAACCCTGTCTCTCTTTTTACTTGCAACGAATCCAAGTGGGTGCACTGAGGCCACATTCACACTGTACATTTATTGCACTTTAAACAGTCATGGTTTTCCCCAAAGAATCCTGGGAAGTGTAGCTTGTGAAGGGTGCTGATAGTTGTTAGGAAAGCCATATTCCCCTTACAGACTTGCAATTCCCAGAGTTCACTGGAAAGGACTGACTGTTAAATCACTCAGGGAATTGTAGCTCTGTGAGGAGAACAGGGATCTCCTAAGCAACTCTCAGCGTCCTTCACAAACTACACTCCCCAGGATTCTTTGGGGAAAACCATGACTGTTTAAAGTGGAATAATAGGGGAATAAATGTACAGGGTGAATGTGGCCTATGGGACCGTTTCCTCGATGGCCACCAGCCACCACTGACAACTAGTTCATTCGGGCATATCCGGGACTGAACTTGGGACCTTCTGCATGGCGAGTTCGAGTTCATTCACTGGGCTACGATTCCTTCCAGAGTGTTGATGAGAGAAATTCAGTTTGGTTTACACATTAATGCGCGCTTCCTGTTTTGTGCTTCCCGAACCAATATGCAAACGATAGCGCAGCCGCCCTTCGAAATGTACACTTCTCCAAATTTTGTGATCCGGCTCTCTAGCCGGGGGAAAAAATGTGTACAGAACTGCACATATTAGGGGAAAGGGTTCATGACAGTGCACGAAGGTAACGTGGCAAAAAACCAACATTGCGCCAGGAACAAAATGGATTGCAAAAATGTGCATGTTAGGAGAGTTTTCGGGAGGTCTGTTTGAAAGAAACATTTGCGGACGGATGTGGCGAACTGGACTGAAAGATGGGGAGGGGGCGGGGAATGAGGAGAGAGATTGAAATGGATAGATCCGTCCATGCCTAGTTGGTGTCGCGTGGTGTGGGAGATAAGCACCGCTGCCGGGGGAGTGGGTCCGCTGGATCGCCTCCGGTGATTAGGTTTGGCAGGTTTTCACAGGGCCTCTCAAAAGCCAACCAGACCTGTTCAACCAAGACGTTAGTGGAATCAGTGCACATCACAGCAAGCAATGGCTTTTATTATCCAGCTTTCAAGCCTTTCTCTCTTAAAACCAAAACCCAAACTGATACAACCAGAGAAGGGGGAAGGAGACAGAAGCTTCCCAGCAAGCTCACCTCTACCCTTTTGCGCCCACGCTACCTCTTTGCAATTAGCCTCCTTCCTCTCACAGCGGGAACATGTGTATTATATTATTATTATTTAAAACTGTTTTCCTCTCCCCTGTCTTTCCGGCCTGAGCTTCATGGAATTCGCAGTTGTTCTCGAACGGGGGAAATGTATTGCCCCGTTCTACGTACGAGGAGGCGTAAAAGGTCTCTCTCGACTTCCTGTGTTAGCGAACGGGCTTTTTTTATCCCTAGTGATTTCACACACGCACGCACACACAAAACCCTCTTAATTTTGCTGTTTTTAACCTCCTAAACATTGCCAGCAGGCGCCGCAGAGGCAAAAATAGACCAAAAATTTAGTGTAATTGCCAATAACATTCTCGTTCTTCTCAGGTTTTGGTTTCTAAAGCCGCCGTTCTGTTATGCATTAATTTATTTCTGTTTTGAGTATTTTTAGAGGCATATGTTTCCTATGTTGCCTTCTGTATAATTTCCTGTTATCTTTCTTTCTTACCTCCCCCCCAACGCCCTCTATCTTAGCCTCTGGCTTTTCTGCAACCTCACTTTAACGTGGCTAATAAAATCTGGAGTTTCCTCCCGAGAACTCCACGTGGCAAATGCTATATCCCCTTATCCACTCATGGCAGCCTCGTCCCATGGAGTTCTGGAGGCTGTTTATCTGCCGAGTGGGCTGTTGCATGCTAGGGGGGGGTCCTTTCTCCCCCAGCAGTTTCCACATTTCTGTGGGAAAAGACCGCCCCAGTCAAACCAGTTTAAAACCCAGTTTTTTGTGACAAATGTGGACGACCTCCAGATCTACACCATACATTTTAGGCCATCTTATACCTCTTTAACAGCCATGCCTCCCTCCCTCCCAGCCATTGGGCTGCTTGAAATGTGTAGAGGCAGCAGGACTAGACAAACTGAAGGATTTGATTCCTAGGAGAAATTGCCATTTTCAGGCAGGGAAATTTGAAGAGGGATGGGCTGGTTTTTATCAAGGACTGGGAAGTAAATGATGGAAACGGAAGGCATGGCACGTGTTTATTTTCATGAATAATGGTTTGTAACGTTTGGTTTTGATAATTGCCGCCCTGGGCTCCTGCCAGGAGGAAGGGTGGGATATAAATCAATTAATAAATAATAAATAAACAAATGATGATGATGGAGGAGGATGGAGGAAGATTTACCAGGTTGTGTCTTCTTCCCTTGTCCAGGTGTAGCATCAAGAGAGACGATCGGCGAGTTTTGGGGGTCGAGCTTGACAAAGCCAACCATGCTGTGTACGTGGCCTTCTCTGGCTGTGTGGTACGGGTGCCCCTCAGCCGCTGTGCTGCCTACAGTGCCTGCCGCAGGTTAGTGAGATGGGGTGCAGGGAGATCATTGTGCATCCCTGTGTCGTCGGAAACCTTCTCCATAAGGCATAGGGAGTTGCCTTATCCCGAGTCAGACCACTCATCCATCCAGCTCAGTAGTGTCAACACTGACTGGCAGCAGCTCTCCAAGATTTTAGACAGGGTTCCTTCCCAGCCCTACCCGGAGATGCCGCCGGGCATTGAACCTGGGTCCGTACAAAGCAGATGCTCTGTCACTGAGCGACAGCCCTTGCTCAGCATAACCACCCCAGAAGAGCCTGGCTGGTGGGTCAAATCAAAAGGCCCATCTAGTCCAGCATCCTGTTCTCACCGGGACCAGCCAGATGCTGCTGGGAAGCCTGGAAGTGGGACCGGGATGCAACAGCAACTCTCCCCGGAAGGACCTAGCCATTGTGGTTAGTTGCCATTGGTCAGGGGACTGGAAACAAAGCCCTATGGGGGGGACTGAAAGAACTGGGCATGTTTAGCCTTGAAAAGAGAAGGCTGAAGGGAGATATGATGGCACTGTTCAAGGACTTCAAAGGTTGTCACAGAGAGGAGGGCCAGGATCTCTTCTCGATCGTCCCAGAGTGCAGGACGCGGAATAATGGGCTCAAGTTGCAGGAAGCCCGATTTCGACTGGACACCAGGAAAAACTTCCTATCTCTTGGAGTGATACAACAATGACACCAATGACCTCAGGAGGTGGTGGGCTCTCTGACACTGGAGGCCTTCAAGAGGTAGCTGGACACCCAACGGTCGGGGATGCTTTAAGTTGCATCCCTGCATTGAGCAGGGGGTTGGACTCAATGGCCTTAGAGGCCCCTTCCAACTCTATGATTGTATGATTCTGTGATTGCCTTCCCTTCCTCCCTGAATTCGTCTAATCCACTTTTAAAGCTGCCCAAGATGGTGGCCATTGCTCCCTCTTGAGGGAGCAAATTCCAGCGTTTCTCTCTGTGCTGATGTGTGGAGAAGTCCATTCTTCTGTCTCTCCTGAATCCTCCAGTATTCAAATCCGGTGGCTGCTGACAGTTCACAGGCATTCAACAGGCATCTGGTTCTAACAGGCTGGCGTTGACTCAAGTCCATTCTGTAACCGCTAGCCACTGCGTTTTACCAATCTGTGGAGTTGTTTTTTGCTTAGAAAAAAATAATCGGTATTAATATCAATATTTTCAAAGGAAATGCTGATCTTTTGAAGGAAAATTATCATTCTTGAAATCGATGTTTTAGAAACGGGCTTTTTTTTATTAAAAAAAATAATCATAGCAATTTGCTGCATTAGAATCCGATCCTCAGCGATTGAGAATAAGCGGATTAATGGAAAATTCGGTACCAAATCTGAATTGGGCGGAATTCTAGTACATCCCTAGTGTGTTGTGCAGAGTTGGGTCCTTACAAGGGGCCGGCTTGGGCGAGCGCCAGTCAGTTCTTGCCTTCTGCTTCACCCTGTGTGACCCCCTCCCAGCCCCTCCCCTACTGCCTCCAACAGGTGCTGAGCGCCAGACCTAGCCGTTTCCAGGAAATGCTGCATGGTGCATAACCTGGGCCAGAGCTGTTCATTTCCTTTAACGGACAATTAAGCCAGCCACACATGCTCTCTCTCTCGCTCTCTCTCCTAAGGCCCCTTTCTAAATCCCAGCATGGCAGAGACCCAGAAATCCCGTCACGCTCATTCTGTTTGCTCGGCCTGTGGGTGACGAGGGCAGGAGAAAGAGACCCTTGTGTCCCAGCGCACAACCTTGGCATGAACTGAGGGAGAGGGCCTGAGCGGCCTTCCCGTCAGCTCTGCAGAGTCAGGGCAGGGAAGTGGCATTTAGTGGTTAAAGCAAGCTGGGACATAGCTGGGAATTTGTGTCATCCTTCGGGTTTGAAGGCAGCAGCCCTCTCCTGTTGTTGGCAACTGGTATTCAAAGGTAGACTGCTTTCTAACATGGGAGATCCATATATTATTATTATTATTCAGTATATGTCCTTATTAGCCACTGTGACTAATAAGAACGTTGGAAGATGCCTTCTACAGATTCAGACCCGTTAGTCCATCTGGCTCAATATTGTCGACACTGATTGGCAGCAGCTCTCCTGGGTTTTAGGCAGCATGACATTCCCAGCCCTACCCGGAGATGTCATCGAACATGCGGATTGAACATGGGATCTTCTGTGTGCTACGCAGATGCTCTGCCATTGAACTACAGTCCTTCCCTTCAAAATAAACTTAAGATTCTAGTTCTCATGGTTCTGGATAAAGGGCTGATTTTAAAAGGGACATGGGAAGTTGCCTTGGTCTATTTACTTCGGTGTTGTTATCTCTGACCAGCAGTGGCTGTCTAGGGCTCCAGATAGGGGTCTCTCTGGATGTGCAAACCAAGGTCAAACAAGGTCAATTTTGTCTATGTCCAAACATGATCCAAGTGCGAGATCAGGCGACTGTTGAAGGTCAATCTCACCAGACATTCAGCGACCTAGGAAGGAGCAGGACCCAAAATCGGGAACAAGCAGCCAGAGACCAGTGTAATTTCCAGCCCCTGGAAGGCTCAATAGGGAGACACTCTGGCTCCAACGCCATTAGCTTGCCTGTTAGTTACCGGGCCAAGTTCAAGGTCCTGGTTTTGGCCCATGCAGCTTGGGCCCAGGATACCGGAAAGATCGTCTTACCCCTCATATACCCAGTCGATCACTGCGCTCTGCAGGTGAGGGAATCTGGCATGTACCATTTTATCAGGAGGTCCGTTCTGCACAACATAGGAAGTGGACCTTTACTGTTGTGGCATCGACCCTTTGGAATTCCCTCTCCTTCAATATTAGGCAGGCACCATCTTTCTTATCTTTTCGGCGCCTACTGAAGACCTTCCTCTTTCAACAAGCTTTTTAAGTAGAGACCTTATCCCAACCTGCCTCTGTGCTGGAATTGCTTTTTAAAGATGTTTTTAAAGTTGGTTTTTAAAAGATGCTGTTAAAGATTTTTTGCTTGAAATTGATTTGAAGTCTTTTGTTTTTAAGATGCTTTGAAGTGTTTTTAGTGTTTTTGTTTGCCACCCTGGGCTCTTTCTGGGAGAAAGGGCAGGATATTAGACAGACAGACTGTAGAGGGCCACAGGTTAGCCACTTTGGGTGGGTAGACAGGCAGACAGACAGACAGACAGATAGATAGTGTGGGTTGTATCAAGCATGGTCGTTCTGTTAGCATAAATATTTCCACTAGTGTAACGAATATTTCCTCTTTTTTCCCTAAGCTGTCTCCAAATCAGCTCCAGAGAATTAGGGAAAAACCCAGAACAGATTTTGGGCATGTGCAGAATGACTTCACTGGATACAAGTTACAACCATAGACAGACAGATACCTACCTACCTACCTGCCACCCCTAAGCCCAGCTGCTGGTAGTGAAGGAGTTCCGGGCCTTGCTCACTCACAAGTGGACCCATCATGAGCCACGCAACAACTCTGGGTACAGAGATACATACTAGGCATTGCGTCCTCGACCTGGGCCTTTTTGGTGCCAGCATTCTTGAGGACTCGGGGACAGTTCCACCTCCTCTGCAGAGAGGTCCAAGGGTTCTTCAGCAGGTCTCACCCCCCCACACACTGGAGGGCTCTTCAGGGGGGTGCTTAGCACTGGCTCCAAAGGACCCTGCCTGCTCCTCAAGGTCCTCACCCGGGGGTGTGTGTCTGTTTCGTCACACAAGGGCTCCATGGTCTAGCACCAGCTCATGGTTAGGGGTGATGAAGACTTGGGCCTCCACTACTTCCGCTGTTAGAGGCAGTCTGCTTCTGAATGCCAGTGGTGGGAAACCGCAGGAAGGGAGGGGGCTCTTGCGCTCAAGTCCTGCTTGCGGGCTTCCCCAAAGAGGCACCCAGACAGGATGCTGGACTAGATGGGCCCCCTTTCCAGCAGCCAGGCTCTTCCAATGTTCTTATGAGTCACCGTTCGGGCCAGTGGCGGCTGGTGACTACACATCCATGGGCCAGCAGTATCCACACAGGGTTTGGTCTGCGCCTCCAAGGAGGTGTCCAGAGTGCTTCACTTGTTGTGGGACTGGGTTTCAGCACCTTGGATAGGTCCTTGAAAGTTTGGAGTAAAACCCACAGCGGGTTCCACTGCCGCACCTCTGGTTCTTGCAAGCATGAGCCAAGGTGGCCAAGCCACTCTGTGGGCTTAGGAGGGGGGGTTGTGTGGTGCACTGGTTACCGTTGCAATCTGTGCAGTTCCATCCACGATGTTAGGGGCGGACTGGCCAAGGCGTTCAGATGCTCCAGTTTCCAAGCCCCCAACTTTTTTCTGCCGCAGGAGTTGCCTAGGTTCCCGCGATCCGTACTGTGTTTGGTTGCGTACAGGGGCTTGTGTCGCCTTCAGCAATGAGATCAGGTAAGCCAGATTTTAGGGGCAACCCGTGACGCTCTTTCTTTTTTGTTCCTGCGAAGCAGGTTTAGGAAAATCTTTGTTGCCCTGGATGTGGCTGAACAACAACTCCCGTTAACCCCAGGAAGCATGGCCAGTGGCCAGAGATGAAGAAGGGAGTCGGCATTCAGAAACATCTGGAGGGCCAGAGGTTCCCCCACACGAGGAACTGGCTGTTCCTCTATGCCCTGGCATTCTTTCATCATCATGAGAACTAGAAACTTGACATTTTGTTGTTGTTGTTGTTTAACAATAATTGGTTAAAGGGGCTTTGGGTTATCGAGGGAGCTTAGATTATTTTTATGAATGAAGAGTTTATTTTCCCCACCCTGTTCCGAATTCTATGGAATTCAAATTGTTATGCGATGCAGTTACAATATACATGAAATAAAAGAAGCCTCGAGAGTGCAATTTTAAAATATCACACAACTTCTAGCACAGCACTCTGCAATTGCTACCAGAGGCAGGGAAACCCCTCATCGGTCTGTCAAGACCCTCAGCAATTTCCAAGTGGTCCTTGGCGGGGGGGGGAGGTTTGGGAACCACTGCTCTGGGCGTCATTTGCAAAATCCTTGTGATGGCCCAACTTCATCACCACCCAAGCTGTCTCTCATTCTCCTTCCCTCGAGCCGTGTCCTCTGGGGACGGAGAGAGAGGGGTGGATTGGGCAGCTCGCTGTTGTTTGTTGTTGCTGCTTTTAATTCCCCTTCTTCCTCCATTTCCCGTGTGCCAGCCCATTAATTCAGTTAGCTGAGGACTTCATCAAGCCGGCAGGCTTCGTTTTAATGAGATTTCTCTCTTTTCCTCCACCCGCCCCCTGGCCTCTCCCTCCCCTCCGCAGAGGTGGGTTCGAGCAAGACGTTGAGAGCGCCACCAAGTACACAGGGAACTGTCAAGGTGAGCGGCCTCGAAGGAGCAGGGTGGGGGGAGCTCTTCACAGCTGCCCGGGACAGGAAGCCGCGTTTGCCGTTTCGTGCGGGTCTCGGCAGAGGAGAAGCAGACCTTGTGCTGTGTCCCAGTCCAGCTATAAAACTCTCTGAGCCGGACAAAAGCGCCAGTGTGTGACTCTTTCCTGTTGCAACCCACCCCCCTCCTCTCTCCCCCCTTTGGCTGTCGTTGACAGCCATGTGAATAACTGTTTTGTGTAGGTGTGTGGGTTTTTTTGGTCAAAGTAAAGGCCACTAAAATGGGATATAGTTTCTCAACCGCTCTCGCTTTTTTGGGGTGGACTGTGCTACAGTGATTTACAGATTGGTTTAACCTTTGCCACCATCCAAGCGCCTGAGCCCTGGGACCTAAATGTGTTTGCTCCCCCCCCAAAAAAAACCCACAGGAGCTATTGTTATTATTATTATCCTGCCCTTCCTCCCAGCAGGAGCCCAGCACGGCAGTTATGAGCCAGTGGTGGCTATAGTGCCCAGTGGGGCAGAATTCGGGGAGGCCAACAGTAGGCGGAGACAGAGCCAGTGACAGGCAGCGAAAGAGCCAATGACAAGTGGAGATGGAGCCAATGACAGGCATAGCCACCCCCTGATTGGCTGTAAGCAAGAAGGCAGGCAGGTGGGGACTGGCCAATGGCAAACAGGGTGGTGGGGCAGTGTCCTGTTTGCCCTAATAAAATAATAAGAAACATTGCAAATGTTTAGGCAAGGTATGTTGGATCTGCTTGTGATGGAGAAGTATCCCCTTCAAAGCCAGAATTTACTGTGGGGAATATGCCCTTCTGATTTCTGTTGGGGGAGAGGGGTAAGAAATTAGGAACGTGGACACTCTAGCTACTTGGGGTACCCTCTCCATCTGATAGGGATTGATAGGGGTGGGGCAAAGGGCTGACAGACCAGGGTTGATGTTGGTAACTTGTCTTGAAAAGAAACCTTCATATCTCGGATTGGCTTGCCTGTGCATCCAGTACATTGGTCAGAGAGGAAGCCCCTTAATAATCAGGGTGTTCTTGATGCACCTTCTCATTTCTGACTGGACTGAAGCCATCACATATCAAAGTCCCCTGAGGACAGCAGAATCAAAGAGAGAAGTCTTTCATTTCTCGTCTCCTAAAGGGGTCTGTCACTCCCCCCCAAAAGAACTAGTGGTTAGGGATTTTTTGTGGGAAGGGGGACTTGTACAGATGGAGAAGTCTCCGCAGAGTTCCTGCTTCCTTCACCAACTCCAAGTCGCCTGCCAGGAAGGTAGCCCATTTTGATATTCCAGTGAAATTCCAGTCCAGGCGTTTTCGCCATATAAAGCTGGGAGGGGGTGGGTTCTTTTTCAGCCCAAGGGCCGCATTCTATTCCGGGTGACTGCCCGAGGGCCACATTCCAGTGGTGGGCAGGGCCAGAAGCAAAAGAAGGCGGGGCAATGGACGTAAACTTCCCCTTTGGCCAGTTGACTGGTTTCTACCCATCCTCTGCCCAGGCCTGTGAGAGGCAACATCAGAGTTCAAGGATGCCTTCTAGCTAGATAAAACCATTCAGGGCCAGTGAGGGGTGTTGTCTGGGGAGACTTGTGAGGGCCAGGTAGAGAAGCCTGGAGGGCCACGTTTCACCCAGGGCCTGATCCAATTGCTTCTCCCTTTCCCAATATTCCTCCAGGTTTGGCTGACTAGGTGCACGTCGCTCTTTCCCTTAATTCACACATACACACCTTTCCCTTCTCTCCTCTATTCCTTTTTAGATGTCATAACGGCCCACGGGAACCACGATGGCTCCAGCGACTCTGCATATGGTCAGTACATCCATCTCTCATCCTTCCCCCGAGTTCATGGGCTTTCCTATCCCACTCGTCTCCTTCCATCGCTCACTCCACCCCTCACCCGCCCACACACAAAAAGTCACCCGCTGTCCTGCACTCTAGGGGGGGCGTAGAGGGCGATCGGCCAACAGCCAATGTCCAGCGCAATCATCAAGGTTCCAATGGGAAGCCTTACTCAAGGGCCGCCATCTTGGATCAGCCCATTATGGCGGTTTAGCGTCGGACTTGTCTTAACAAGGTTGCAACAGCCTCTGTCTTGGGGGCACCATATTTTTTGAGGGTGGAGGGCTCCATCTTGACAGGAGCCGATCGGCTTCCAGTGGTTTTCAGCAGGAACGCTTCTGCTCTGTGGAGTGACACTGAGACGGTCTTATTTCTTCCCGGAGAGAGGGCCTCCAAGACTCCTTTGTGTAAAGGAAGAGACCGGGGTGCATCAGCTTTCGCTCCAAGGCCTTCGGTGTTACTGTGGTTACCAGCCTGCTGCCGCTGAAGCCCAAGATGGCTGCCAGCCAACTCCTGACCTATAAATACCAGTTCAGCCACTGAAAGTTTCTTCTTCTGAATTGGGGTGGTTGTGGACGTTTGTCTTGAAAGTCGCAGCCTCCTGTGCCTGAAAGTGTGGGGATTGCCTCAAATCCATTTTTGAAAACTAGGAGCGTCTTGAAGGATCAGATCGCCCCCACCCCATCTCTCCCTGTCACGTCAAGCACCCCTTTTTTCATTCACCCCACCAGCAACATCCAACTCCCATCATTATGTGTAGAGGGGTGGTGGCATCCTCACTTTTGTTGGGGTTAACCTCCCCCAGCCGTCTTTCCGTGGAGACCTTGCAAATCGATACTTCCCAAATGTTTTGTGTGCAACTCACGCCCTTTTCTGACGTTGGAGAGAGATGGTCTTTGTATAGACAGAGAGAGACCCCTTTGCTCACTTCCTTCCTGGCCAGCAACCAGTATCCTCACTCGTAGCCTCAGCCTGGGCAGGATTTGACCCTCTCTTGACGGAGCAGGAAGCCAACGGCCATTTTTGTGCCAAGCCGAGGGTCTGGAATCGCATGGATTCTGTGGCCGGCAAGGGCGGGGTGTAATTTCTGTAGCTCATCCGTTCCTCTAAGCTAGAGGTTGGGGACCTGTGGCCCTTCAGATGGTGCTGGGCTCTCTACAGCCCCAGCCAGCGTGGCTAATGGTTAGGGCACGAGTCCGACACCATCGGGAGGGCCACAGGTTCCCTGGACCCTGTTCTAATTTTTATTGAAGGGGGCGGATTTCGTAAAAGGCACTTTCGTGTCAAGTCAGCAGTGAAGCAGGAGGGAATCGCTCTGTGTAGGACTGCAAGCCTCGAAATTCCCCTTGCTTTGCCATTGCATGGTTTGAAATCCGATGTGCAGGGTGTGTGTGTGTGACTAGATTGCCCCATCTGGTCAGAGATTTTTTTTTAAAAAAGGTGGTCTCCCCCTCGTTTGAGCTTGTGGGGCAAGAAAGACCTACACATGCACCTTTCTCTCATTAAATGAGCCTGGGGAATAGAACCCAGGTGTCCTGACATAAAGATGGGGCCAGCAACTCTGGCGAGGAAGATCTGAGCGCGCAATCAGCTTGCCCGCAGGAGGTCTGTCTTTCCCCATCTTGCTACCCCCCTAGTCCCCCCCAAGCCCAGCTCCCCCAAGTAAGAAAACTGCCGAGCCAGTCAAATGCCTGGAAGAAAATTAGAACTGAAGCAACTCCATTAATTACCCAGCAGGGGAGAAATCTCTTGATTTAATGGGAGTGGGAAGAGAATGCCAGCTTCTCTTAGCATTGCCTGGGGGGGGGAAGGGTTGGAAGTGTGAACATATGGGGGGGCAAAGAAGGGGTGAGATTACCTGGGCCAGGTTTAAACCTGACCTCTCTTGAACATCACCTGTGTCCTGATTTTTCGGCCATTGGTGCGTCGTTCTAGTATTGTAGGGCTCTGGGGTCAGCTGAGGGTGATTTTTGGGGGGGGATGTCTTCTGGAGCATCAGGCCTCCCCCTTCCCATATTTCCTCCCCTCCCCCCTCTTTTTATCCCCGTCTCATTGCAAATCTTGGCAGCTTCCAACTTGCCGCTTCCTGCGAGGACTGCAGAGCGGGAGAGGAAAACGTCTGGGATTCATTAGGCAACTTGGCTGCTTCAGCGTTTTGGGGGCCGGCTGACACGCAGGCAAACCGAGGCTCTGCCGGCTTGCGCAATGGCCCCCAGTGGTGCAAGCTCGACCAATTAATTGGGGGCCCTTGCATGTTCTTTTAAGTGCAGGCATCGGGCCCTGGTGGCTAACAGGACATGTAGCTTTCTTGGGGGGGGGGAGCGAAACACAATGGGACGTCTGTCCCATTTTGGGGTGGTCGCCAACTGCGTCCTACTTAGAGTAGACCCACTGAAATGAATGGGCCTCAGTTAGCCATGCTGATAGATTTTCACTGGGTCTGCTTGGAGTAGCACTAACATTGGGTTGCATTCAACTCAAGTCGACTCAAGAGTAGACCCACTGAAATGAATGAACGGCCGGTTGGCTCTTAACTAGGTCTACTCTGAGTAGGGCTAACAGTGGATGCAGCCCTTTGTGACAGTTTCCCCGGAGTCCATGGCAAGCGTCTGATAAACCCTGGATCTCTCCATCTGCACATTAATAGCGCAGCTTGGTGTGCCGTGCCGTTCATCACAATGACATTTCCCTCCTGTGGATTTTTTTTAACCTCTCTAGCGGCTCTCAGCTTTTACTGAATTACACTGCTACAGTACTTTAGGGTGTTTTTTTTTTTTTAATAAATTGAGACAACCCACCCCATTTCCACAGATTGTGCCCTATGGCCATGCTCAAATTGCAGAGGGAGGGTAGCTCACCTCACTTTCACCGTGGGCATCCAGCTGCTGTTTTAGAAAGCTGCAGGAGAGGGATGGTTTGACCCACATGCACCCTCCCTGCTGAGCTTGACAAGGACAGAGATGGGGAGGAGGAGGAGGAAGCTTGATAGCTAGGGCCACCCCCTGGAGTGGCTATAAGTCACAAGGCAAGAGAATGGGGGCTGGCGGAGGGCAGATTCAGTTGGGTGGGGCAGTCCCCCACCAGATCAGCCTCCACTGCCCATCCTTGCTCTAGGTATCTGCTCCAGTGCTATATTTTTGGAGGCCTGTGTCCACAGCCTTCACACCACTGTGGGGACTTTCTGGAGGCCGCCCCCATTCTCCACAACCGGCTGGGTCCGTTCTCCGACTTCCCGTTGTTTTATTTCTTCCCCTCCTCCCCTCTCCATTTGTTGCTGTTGCTGATGTTGTCTTTGTCACTGGTAACGCAGGGCAGATGCAGACCACCGTAGCCACTACCGTTCTCTCCGTACCCTTCCCAGAAGCGCCCGCAGGGTCTCTTCCCGCTAGCATGGCTCCTGATGCCCACCTGGCCCCTGGCGCAGGGGACCCACGCTCCACCCTCCACGTGGCTGTGAGCAAGCAGGGTAAGAAGCAGGCCCACTCGTCTGGCCCACGCCCACTGTTCCCACAGTACGGCACTCCCACGATAACCACGGGCTGCGCAAAAATCACTAACTCAGCACGGGGGGGAAACGGTTGGGAGGCGCACTTGCATTTAATGAGTGACCTGGAATGTGGAGGCATGCGAAAGTAGAAGTAGATGCACCGTTCTGTCTTGCACGTTGGGCATTGCACTGCCGGGGTGGGCAGGCTGCTCATGGGCTTCCGGGCAGGCCACAGACACCTCTCCCTGCACGGAGGGTGAGGCTTGTGTGAGTCTATTTGGGATCATGTGTGTGGGAGGTGTGGGAGGGCATGTGCACACATTAGAAGTGAAGCCTTTGTTTCTATATTTGAAGGTGTGTGTGTGTGTGTGTGTGTGTGAGTGAGAGAGAGAGAGAGAGAGAGAGAAGCTATGTACATTTTAGTTGAAAAAAAGAATGTTTTAAGTGTTCAGAAAGTTGAGGAATGATGCAAGCAGCAGTGTAGTAGTCAAGGGTCCTGGAGGATCTTAGACCCTTTATTTTGGGGGGAGTCAGGTCCCTGCAGGATCCCTATGTCTCCAGCATCCTATGAGCCAGTCAGCATGAAAAGGGAGTGTGTTAGCCACTGACAAGAGTCCCAATGAGCGTCAATTGCAAGCAAGCATTGATTGATTGATTGATTGATTGAATTTATCTCCTGCTCTTCCTCCTGAAAGAACCCAGGGCAACAACTTTTTTAGTTGATTAGCCAAGCCAAGTTTTAGAGAGTGAGATATCTGTAACTACAGAAGAAGACATGGTGAATCCTGATGATAACATCCCATCGACATCATCAAGCACCAGGGGATAAACACGTTAGGCGCCAAATGCAGTAATTCCAGCAATATCTCTTGACAGTGTGAAGAGACAGTCAAATGGTGATAGTGACAGAGAAACAGAAAGCGGTATTCAAGCCTGGCCTGATTATTGTATAATCTTAGAAGGGGGCATGACTGTGACATATATGAAGGGATCCTGCACTTCTGAATTTGCCACTACACCCCTGGGTGCAAGGTTGCAGAAGGAGGATGTCTGTGAGACAATAAGTTTGGTTCTGTGCGTCTTGGTGGTCCTTCCTGTTTCGGGAAGGATTATCACAGAACAGCAACAGGTGCGGAAAGGAGGTCATCAAAACGATCTAGGAATATCAACCTCTGGGCTGATTCATCTTGCGCCTGCTGAATCTGTTGGCACAGCAAGACATGTCCTATGCTCTTATAGCATTATGTGCGAGAGGCCCCTGTCTCATCTGGGGATGGATGCATCCGTCAGTTTTGCTCTCAATTTTTACCAATCTTAAGATTCCGGATCAGTTTGCAATTTTTTTTTTTTAATCCTCTTGAAAATTCACCTGCATTTTCCCCCTATTTCTTTGTTTTCAACCATTTATACGCCATTTAATCCTGTTCTTTTCTAAGTGTTGTGCAAGTGAAGTTACAAAAGAGGCCCAGACCATTAAATCCATTAAAATTAACCACAAAATTAGAAAAGCAGCCTTTAAAGTTTGGGCATGTGTTTCTTCTAAATAATACACACATTTTTCAAGCAGTTTCCCCTAATACACATTTTCCACACTTATCCGTAATATACACATTTTCACATAATTTTTGTTGTTGTCATCAGAGAACTGCATTGCAAAATTTGGAGATGCACAGATTTCAGAGGACGGCTGCATATTGTTTTGGGAAGTTCAAATTAGTTAGGTTTATATTAAATTGCAAGCCAGGTTTAATTTCTAATTCTTGTTCCAATCTGCTGTGAGATTCAGCCTGGGCTTTGAGTGAGTCCATTTGCAACCTTTCTTTTCCCGTTTGTAAATCAGGAAGAAAAGTGTCCCACCTCACAGGGTTGCTCTGTGGCTGGGTTGAGGGGAACGACAAGCTTTCCGTGAGTTGAAAACGTAGCACAGACAGAGCAGGAGAGAAAGAAAGGCCCACGAGCGGAAATAGCTCTTAAAAAGCTGAGCCGTTTGGGGAGAATTAAGCATAATGTGTATTACGAACACACTCTTCTGTGCACAAAACAACCCTTTTTCTTTCTTTTTTTAGCAAAATGCAAGGAGATGGGTTTTTGGCAGGGGAGAAAATAGCCCTCAGATTGCAGGCAAATGTCCCCAGAGAGCTGCAGAGAATGAGTGAATGAAGCTGGCAGGGAAGAGCAGGGGAGCGAGAGCAGCCACCAAAAATAAACTGGATTTTGTGTTTCAATTTAGCGAGGAGCATATCAGCTGGGAGCAAAATAGGATTTCAGAATGGATTCTGCAACTTACTCTGAGGCCAGGTCACTCTGTACATGCTCAGAGGCTTCCTGCCACCACAGCGGGGTGTGTTTGCGTGGGTGCCATTACAAGGATCATATGAGGCGCACATCCCCTCCTAAGATGATAAAACCTTCTAAAATTATAAAATAATCTGGCCCAGGCTTGAATACTGCTTCCTGCTTCTCTGTCACTGCCACTGTTTGACTGTCCTTTCTCACTGTCACAGATATTGCTTGCAAGGCTTAATTCAGTGTCTCCACATTTATCTCCCGCTGCCACCAAATTGCTTGATGATGTCTATGGGATACTGTCATCAGGATTCACTGCCTCTTCTGCAATTAAGGAATTTTCACTCTGCTTAGGCCTTTTGAAGTCAGAACCAACAAAGGCTTGCTTGCCATCGACACTCGTTGGGACTCTTCTCAACGGCTAACAAACTCCCCTTTCAGCTGATTGGCTCGTGGGATGCTGGAGACATAGGGACCCTGCTGGGGCGCCTGGCTCCCAAAAAAGTAAGGGGTCTAAGATCCCCTGGGATCCCAGATGACTACATCCCTGCCTCGTAGAGATCCATTGTGGAGCCATGATGCAGTTAGTTGCCTCTGTGCGAAACGAGAGTTTCCTTCTATTTAAAAGAAGGGAGACGCTTGAAGAATAAAACCTCAAACCACATGCCCCAGAACGGGGAAGGGGTGAGGGGTGGAAAGGCACTCTTGGTAAAGCTCCATAGTTAATTAGTCTGTGATATTCTTGCCAAGAGGCGAATTTGTATATTTTTTTTAATGATGCATTTATTTATTTATTTATTTGGTTCTCAGCTGTTTAAACTTAACATCTTCCATATGGCTTGCATTCATTCTACCCGCTCGATGGGTCTTTTTGGATGGGAATATGGGGGCTGTGGATGACGCCCAACTACTCAGAGCAGACCCCTTGAAATGATTGGGCTGAAGTTTGTTGTGTCTATTAAAGGCAATAGGTCTACTCTGAGGAGCAGAAATTTGGTTTGGTTCACATATAAAGCTGAAATTGTCACATTTGCACTTCCCGAAACCATGTGAGAACCGACACAGCCATCCTTCAAAATTTGCACATCTCCAAGTTTTGCTACGCAGTTCTCCAACAATGTTTACAAAAATGCATATGTAAGGGGAAAGGGTGCATAAAAATGAATATGTATTCATGAAACGAGCATATAAAAATGCATCATATTAGGAGAAATAGCTTGGAAAAATGTGTACTTCCGTCAAAACTGCATACAAAAATGCGTCTAGTAGGAGAAATTTGCACAAGAATGCTGAAGAAATTTCATGAGGTTTTTTTTAAAAAAAGTGCAGATCGCTGCAAAAATGCAGAGAACTGTATTTAAGATTGGGAAAATGAACAATATATAAATAAGTATTCATTTTATGCACATTGTCCTCTAATATATGCATTTTTGTAAACGTTTGTTAGAGAACTGCATTGGAAAATTCGGACGAGGACAAGTTTTGAATGGCTGTGTTTTAGTTGTCATATTGTTTCAGAATGTGTTAAATAGATGTGAAGTGAATCAAATGTCTCCTTCCTAGCCTTACCGCCCCCCCCCAGTAGGTTAACTGGAGACACATAATGAGAGCCCTGCTGGGTCAGACTGCCGGTCTGCCTACTAGTCCAACATCCTGGGCACAGCTTGAAGGAAGCATTACCTAGTGGTTGCTGCTCCACAGCTGCTGGTTCCCGGGGTACACTACCCCTGAATCCGCAGGCTCCATATAGCTTTCATGAACAATAGCCATCCACCCACCTCTCCTCTCCCTCCTTTTTCCAGCCCTCTAAACTGCTGGCTGCTACCAGAACTTGTGGCAAGAAGTTCCACAAGTTTTATGGCATCTTCCTATGCGTTACATAAAGAAGCCTTTCCTTTTTGCCTCTCCTGAATCTGCTGCGAAGCAGTTTCGCCGGGCGGCTTTCTAATATTCTATGACAGCAGGACGGGTTTGAGGAATGAATGGTTTCAGTTCTGGCGCAAGAGACGGTGCGTGTTTGAGACAGAGCCTGGGGAAGGCATGGAAATGAGATTGTTGCTCTTGCTATTTTGTCTTGGAACTTAACAACCCCTGCAGCTGTGGGACTTTTACGGTGGAATTTTGTAAAAGGCAGGAAAAATAAGACTTCCTGCTTTTGCATTGAGGGGGAGAAGGAAAGGGGGGGAAGGGGAGACGGTATTTATCGAAGGAACTGTTCGCTTCTCGTTCCTCTTTCTGAAAATGAAGAGTGCACTAAAAGCACCCTCCGTAATAATATTAATGTTCAAAACAGCATCAGGTCATCCCACTGGTAAAGCGGGACAGGATGGATGTGGTTCGTTTTACATTTCAATGCGAACCTGCCTCGCTCGCTCTTCCAGAAACCATATGAGAATCGAAACGCAGCTATCCTTTGAAATTCGCATTTCTTTGGATTTTGTGACAAAGCTCTCCAGCCCCCTCCCCACCCAAAAAAGCGTGCAAAATTGTACGTTAGAGGAAAGCCTACAGATAAAAATGCACTGAGCGGTACAAAAATGCATGATGTGCGGCAACTCTGCACAGGGGGGAAATGTGTCTACTAGGAGCAACTCAAACGCTGACAAATTTTCAAGAGGACTTTAAAAAAAAATTACCCAAGTGTTGCAGAAATGGAGAGAACTGAACGTGTTTCCTGCGATGCAAAATCAAATTCTCAACTTCTTCCTCTCTAGAGTTGCTATCGAGAGTCAGGAGGGAGGAAGCATTCTAGGGATTGGTATTCAGTGCTAGTCCTACTCGGAGCAGACCCATTGAAGTGAATAGGCAGGACTAACTTAGGTTCATTTGTTTCAGTGGGTTTGCTCTGAGTAGGGCTGAGTTGAAGACGACCCTTATTCTGATGTTCTAGTGCCCGGCTTATTTATTTATTTATTATTTGATTTATATCCCGCCCTTCCTTCCAACAGGAGCCCAGGGCGGCTTCTGGGCTTCCTAAAGATAACTTGTCTGGCTACCATTGGGAAGGGGATTCTGGACAACTCCAACCACCATCCCTGACCATTGGACAATGCTGGCTGGCTCAGGGGCGAAACTGATGGGATTTGGAGTCCAGCAACATCAGGAGGGCACCACACTCTCTGCCCCTGCTCTGGAAGGCTGGCTCGGGTTCCTCTTGATGGCATTGAGCAACCGTTCGGGGTTGAGCTCTTGCTTTAGGTGCTGGGTTTGAATCCTGATGCCCCCCTTCCCCAGAGCCACCAGCCCAGAGGCTCAGAGGCCGCTGGCGAGAGAGATTTGTGAGGCGGTGGATAGAAGAGGCGCAATCTGTGTGGGCAGTGTTGATGTTAGGTGGTGCGTGTCTTGCTTGGGACACCAGCCGTCCAGTCCCCTTGGTGGATGTGAGTGCCACCCCTTGAATCCTCCTCTAACAGCCCAGCGGCTTCTCGGTGGAATGGATCCGTGTTTCGCCGGGTGGGGGCTTGTGATAACACACTCGTGCACGTGAGCGCCAGGGAACTGGGGGGAAAGAGAGAGAGAGCCTGAACAATTGTGCTTCTTGGGTACGGCATTTCT
Organism: Rhineura floridana; assembly: GCF_030035675.1. NCBI lineage: Eukaryota > Metazoa > Chordata > Lepidosauria > Squamata > Rhineuridae > Rhineura > Rhineura floridana. The sequence continues at coordinate 12,689,080 of NC_084501.1, forward strand.
CAGTTACTAATCGCATGAGATTCTCCCCCTTCTTTTTTCCAGCATGTCAGGATCTATGGAAAGGCTTGCCTGTTCAGCAAATCTTTTAATATATTCTCTCCCAGCACATGCACCTGTCCTTCCTACAAAAATGTGTTCTTGCGGGGAGGGGGGGAGGGGGGGAGGGGGACACGGCATTTGGCACGTGCCGGGAAATTCCTCTGTGTCTGCGACGGTCTTGGTTCTGAGGTTTCCTTGCTCTTCAGATGACCACACAAATCTGCCAAGCTGTGAGTGGCCCACTCAGCTTGGGAGCTAACTTCCTCCCTGATGCCTGATAGTCTGGTTCTGTTGAAGAATGGGCTAGCTCTTTGGTCCTCCTGACCACCATCAAGATTTCCTTCTGAAAGAAGCACCGGCCTAGGGTGGGGAGAGGTAACCTCTTCGGACTGGGCCTCTGTGTGTGTGTGCGTGCATCCTGAATATCCGTACATTTTCACAAGGTATAAATATCCAGCCGCAAAAGAGTAAAGGAAGGTGGCTTATGATTGGTTCATCTAGGCAGACCCCTGGCCCCTAGGAGCCTCCATTCTGAAACTGACCCATATGCGAGACAACAGAGAAGTGGGGAGGAGGGTGGGGCCCAGTGAAGGCTGGCGGTCCCAGTGCCAGCGGTGCAGGGAATCCACCCCAGGTTTTAGTCTGGACTCTCAAGGAGCTGTCCAAGGTGCTGCACTGACACGGGGACCACCAGCCTCCACTGGGATGGGGGGCATGGATAAATGGAACACATATGCGTTTGGTTCAGGTCCACCAACTTAGGCTTTGTTTTGGCACGGGGTGAGGGTCACAGCTGGGCCTGTTGTGGTGGCTTGCCAGTAACAATGGCGCTTTAGGTGGCTGGATTTCCCCAAAGCGGTGAGGGCCAAATCGTGTGGACCTCTGTCATGGTTGGAGAATGCAATCTTCCAGGTTGCACTGAGCTCTTCATTGGAAGGGATCCAGCTCCCTCTCCCATGCGATGCAGAGTTCTATGTAACCCCGGGCACTTGCGTACTTTGATGTCCTCAGGGTTGAAGCTGATTAAAAGTGCCTCTTTTTCCTTGTTTTCTCACCTCAATAGTGGGTGCCAGGCAATGGGAGGGACCAAAATGGAAGGCCACGATTCATGAGCCAGGGAGGAACAGACACAGCCCACAGCCAATCTTCTCAGGGGTCTACTCTGAGTAGGACAAACGTTAGATGCAACCCTAATATTTTTATTTTCCCCTCAGCTTTCAGGCCTTTACTCATCCCTTCCCCCTTTCCCCATCTGGTTTTCCTTTTTATTTCTCCCCCCCCCCCGCCCGCTCACCTTCTCTTATTCTTTTTCCACATTTTTAATCACAAGCCAGTCAATGCCTTGATGGCTTTTCCTGATAGTCTAGGTCTGGAAGGCACAAACTCATCCCAGAGCAGCTTGGCCGAATCGTTGCTGCTCATTCTGGATTAATTTAAAGCATGTGGATTTTTTCAATTTATCCAGCTTTAGAAATAACAACCTTAATCTCCTTTCTCTAGTACTCTTTAATATTCTAGTTTCAAATCTGTGTACAGTGACAGATTTTTGTCGTTGTTGTTGTTGATGATGATGATAATAAATGTGGTGTAGCGGAGAAGGAATTATTTTTATGTCTAAATTTTCTGAAGATGTGATCTCAGTTTAACTATAAACGGGTTCAGAGGAGGGCAACAAAGATGATCAGGGGACTGGAAACAAAGCCCTATGAGGAGAGACCGAAAGAACTGGGCATGTTTAGCCTGGAGAAGAGAAGACTGAGGGGAGATATGACAGCACTCAAGTACATGAAAGGTTGTCACACAGAGAAGGCCAGGATCTCTTCTCGATCGTCCCAGAGTGCAGGACACGGAATAATGGGCTCAAGTTGCAGAAAGCCAGATTTCGACTGGACATCAGGAAAAACTTCCTAACTGTTAGAGCCATACAACAATGGAACCAATTACCTAGGGAGGTAGTGGGCTCTCTGACACTGGAGGCATTCAAGAGGCAGCTGGACAGCCATCTGTCGGGAATGCTTTGATTTGGATTCCTGTATTACGCAGGGGGTTGGACTTGATGGCCTTATAGGCCCCTTCCAACTCACTATTCTATGATTCTATGATCTGACTGCAGATAGTCTGTCACATTCTAGGTCATGAGGGTGGGCTAGCAATTTGAACAGAACCACTGGACTCCAGAAATAGATAAAAGAATTTATTATAAAAAGAATTGTACCTAATACAGTGTGGATAGGCTTGAAGGACACCAGCACTAGATCAATACACATACACAATCCAGACCATCTTAGAATGACAGGACCCCCTGGGAAGACATCTTACACCCCTGGACGTGGGACCTCTCAGACCCCAAAGATAAGACCCCCATTATTTCCACTGTACCTTGTTAAAGATTCTTTCCAATTGCCTTTGCCATGACCAACGAGGTGAACTTCCAGCCCTCTTCTTGGTTCGGCGCAAACGCACGTGCCTCTTGGGCCTTCCCAAGATCATCCCTATGTATGTGGGTGTGCCCTGGTCTTGTGGTCAGCATGAAACCCTTCTTCTCTGTTCTTGTGGTTTTTGCCCGGTCCTAGTTTATTTTGGGGTACTTGGTCTTCTCTCACTTCTCCTTTTAAGCCCAGGAACAGCACTTTATTAAAATCTAGCTTTTTATTTATTTGTTGATTATTTGCTTTATATCCTGCCCTTCCTCCCAGCAGGAGCCCAGTTTTCTCTTGCCAGCAAACCCTTAGCCACTTGTTCACCCAGAATCCCTTGATCGAATCTAACCAGACATTTGCCTGTTTAAGAATAATGGGGTTCAGTTCTCTTACGGTGGTCAGAGTGTCAGACTAGGACCTGGGAGGCCAGAGTTCAAATCCCCACTCAGCCGTGAAGCTCACTGGGTGGCTATGGGCCAGTCACCGTCTCTCAGCATAGCCAACCTCACAGGGCTGTTGTGAGGTTAAAACGGAGAGAGAGGGGAACTGTGTTCGCCACCTTGAGCTCCTTGGAGGAATGGTGGGATAGGAATGTAATAAACTAATAATAATAATAATAATAAATATTTTTAATTGTTGTTGTTATTACTAAATTAAGATGCTGCTTAATTCCCAAGCTGGCTTCTAAGAGGTTTGCAAGTATAAAACCAATCGCAAAAAAGTATAAACACACACAGTTAAAGTACACAATAAAACAGTTTCATCAGCAGATTGAAATAAACATCCACAATTCAAATGCACAATAAAACCAGCCCATTTTTAAAAAACAAACAAACACCAGCACCACAATGAAAAGGGAATTCTAGGGAAATGTACAACTAAACCGTGAAGCATGCACAAATTGCCCTCTCCTCTCTCTCTAAATAAACATCGATTTAGGGTGAAATCCTATATCCATTTACCTGGGAATAAGCCATGTTGAGCTCAGTTGGCTTTACTTCTGAGTAGGCATGTATAGGAGTGCACTGTGAGCCACTAGCGTAGGCCCTTATCACAGTTAATCAGGGCTGGAGGACCTTTTGCAGACTGAGGGCCACATTCCCCCACGAGAAACCTTCTGAGGGCCGCATGCCAGTGGTGGGGCCAAAGGATGTGATTTACGCCCTTATATAGTAGGTTGCATTACAACCATGCAAAAGTCAGAGGTTTATACTTGTGTATGCACGCGTGTGCGCAGACACACTTACCCCATCCAGGCAAGCAAGAGTCATATTTCAGGGACACGCTCCAGCCAAGCAAAAGCTCTCAAGGAGGGTGTGAATCAGAGCTGCTAAGGGGCTTGGCCTGGGAGAGTTCTAAGGGCCAGATTTGGAGGCCTGGGGGCCACATTTGACCCCTGGCCCAAGGTTCCCCATAGTTGTATGAAATAATTTTGTACTTTTTTGGTTGAAAGCACTTTATCTAAGTGATTGCTGTTTACACAGCACAAGGCAGAACCAAGTTCCAATATTTAAGTTGTCAAATTGTCGTGTTCAGACTTTGAAAAAGCACAGGCAAAGTGAGAGTGGCAGAGATAATTAGCAAAATGCACCGGGGGTGAGGGTGGGGGGAAATCCAATAAAAGAATGAACTTTATTACTAAAAAAAAAAAAATGTTCTGCCTGTTTGTCCTGCTAAAATTGCAATTGGCATAGCAGTAAAGATCTTTCCTGTACAACATAACCTGCAGTGAAATTAAAAGTAATTGATATTATTATTGTATTATAAAACTGTAGATCTTGCCTGTTTCTGAAGTGCTAGGTAAGTGGGATTCAATTTTATACAGCATAAAGATTTTTTATTATTATTATTATTAAATAGTAATATTTATTGCCCTGCTCCATTACAAGTGCTATGTAAGTGACAATTTTATATAAGCCCCTTTTAAAGCCATTGTAAGTGAACCATTTTCTTGAAATTAGTGTTTTTATTGTACAGTCTGAGCTGTTTAAAAAGGCTCGTTAAAAGGGTTTTAAAAGTTTTAATCTCCATGGGGGTTTATGGCTGTTCTGCTAGGTCCATTGCACACAAACGAGCACATTTAAGCATGTGTAAAGCTGAGGAACACCGAGTCAGACCACTGATCCATGAAGCTCAGTAGTGTCTGCACTGACTGGCGGCAGCTCTCCAGTGGTTCAGAAGGGGAATCTCTCACCAGCCCCAACTGGAAATGCCGGGCATTGAACCTGGTCTCTTTGGCATGCAAAGCAGATGCTCTTGGAGCTGCTGCGGCCCTTCTCTTAAAATCAAGAGTAAGTTTCCAGTCCTCATGGATCGAAATAAAAGGCTGATTTGAACAAGAACAGAGGAAGTTGCCTTCTCTGGAGTCAGTCCACTGCTCCATGCGGCTCAGGGTTGTTTGCACTGACAGGTAGTGGCTCTCCAGGGTTTTAGGAAGGGGTATGTTCCCAGCCCTACTTGGAGATGCCGTTATGGGGGGTTGAACCTGGGACCTTTTTGCGTGCCAGGCCGGTGCTTCGCCACAGAGCCACAGTCTTTCCAAAGGTGAATTAAAGTGGACGGCCGTATCTTTGTGTGCAGGAATCAAATTTCTGGGCCACATTTTAGAGAGAGAAAAAAATTGGCCTGGCTCTAGCGGATTAAAAAGCGGCCCTTAGCTTTTCTCCAGAGAGGTTTTCTGCATATGGAGCCTCAGAATGAGATCCAGGCCTCTTCACTCTAAGTGTGTGGGGACAATGTTGCAGTTGCTAAGTTGTGGGGGGAGAGAGAGAGAGAAGGGAAGCACTCTGCACAGGCTCAGGGGAACTTTTCCCTCAATGTCTGCTCCTCTGAAGGGCGTGGCCAGACAGGAGGAACCAGTGCTAAATGGGTGTGGATCAAGTAGAAGAGGATGGGGCTAAGAAATGTCTATGAGAGCCCCCCCCCCCATGCATGCCACTGGCAAAGTTGTTATAAGGAAAACATTGCAGGGCTCAACCCCTGAGTCATTCTTTGTGAGCGGAAATTCAGATTTCCTTTGAGACTTGAGCACCACTTTAAAAAAAAACACCCAGACTTGTAGGACACCAGAATACCACCGGTGCACTTTTCATTGTGCAGTTTCCACAAAAGTAGAGTGACAGGGTTGTCATTCTAAGACGTTGTCCCAAACTGTCACTGGTACAACGTCCCCAAATTTCAACTGGTTACCACTTACCGTTTTCCTTCTGCAAACAAGCAAATGAAAAACACCTGGGGCATAACATCTCCCAGGAATGCATTGGGGTGTATTTACTACTCCAGCCAAGATTAGCGCATTGGGACAGTAAAACACCCTGTCAATTTTTCATAGAAAAATGGTCAGGGACAGGTCAACAAAGGACAACATTCTTTGGGTTGGGTATTGTCAAGCAGACGTCTTCTGATGCCACGGACACAAATGTTATCTGGGGTCAAGATAATGGAAATCTCATTGGGGTAGAAAATACACCCCAAAAACCGTTAGTGTGATTATTTTTTTCCCCTTTGACACTGGATGAAAAACATGAGAGCTGCAACATTGACTAGATTAGATTAATCCAGGAATGGAGACCCTGTTGCCCTCCAGATGTTGCAGGCTACAACTCCCATCCCCCCTGACTGTTGGCCATGCTGGCTGCTGGGAGTCCGTCGATATCTCTGGGAGGGATACACATGCGACACTGACACAAACTGGAAATAGACTGAAATCCGCCCAGCCGTATCCTGCCTCCCCATGTCCTGGGGGCCAGTCCCATTGAACTCGATAGGGCCTGCTCCTGAGCATAGGACACTCCCACAACCACACAGGGAGGGGGAGGAGTCCTGCAGCTTTGCGGCAGCAGTAAAAGAAGGTTGGGCACCATCTAGTGCCGTTCGATCTGGTGGGCTGACATCTCCAAAATCCATCCCATTGAACGCCCAACGCCCCCCATTCCCATTTCCCGTTGACCATCTCCAGTCATCCTCCCCAATCATCCCATCTCCTGGCTGTTCCATCTGTACGTTGGTGTGAAGCTCAGGTCACATCGACACCGTACATTGAAAGCACATCTAAAGCACATGGTTTCTCCCTCCCTCAAAGAATCCTGGGAACTGTAGTTTGTTAAGGGTGCTGGGAATTAATAGCTTTGTGAGGGGCAAACTACAGCGCCCAGGATTCTCTGCGGGGGAAGGCATGTGTTTTAAAATATGGTATCGATGTACCCTGTGGGGTGTGCTTGCGTGTATGTATTTAAAAAGAATCCAAGACTAATGCTAGCCTTATGTTAAAAAAAAAAACCACAATCCTCTTCTCTGCTTGGCTGATCTCCAAATTTCTCTTCAGAAATTTCACACTGAGGATTTGTGTTTTGTTTTGCTTGAAGTGAAATTTCAGTGGTAACATTGGGTTGTATCTAATGTTAGTTCTGAGTGGAGCTATTGAAATTAATGGGTATGACTAGCTTCAGGGGCCGAACATTAGATAACAACCTTTTATTTATTTATTTTAAACGGCTTGTGATTTGTGCACGGTCAAAAAGACGTCACAACGAGCCCGTGTTTTCTGGCCCTTTTGCAAAATCCTTCCCAGAAATTCTTTTTCTTGGTCATCGAATGGATCCTGGTGATATACCGTGAAATGGGCGTGGGTGGCTTCTGCTTGCTAATTCTCCTTCCGCTTCTCCCATTTTTGCTTCAGGCGTGAGACAGGAGTCAGATGGGCGCGAGGACTCCAGGACCGTCCATTTCACCTTCCTGATCGGCTGCATCTTTGTGGCGTTCATCCTGGGCGCTTTTCTCTCGGGCCTGTTTGTCTCCTGCTACTGCAACCACGCTTTCCAGAAGGCCAAGCATGGCAACAAGGACCCGGAGAATGGCATCCAGCGCCCGCTGTCCCTCCGGAGCTTGGCCAAGATGAATGGCCTGTTGGAGACCCAGGCCAAAGAGAGCTTGATGGAAGCCTCCGCCACAAAGCTCTATACCACCCTGCTCCCCAACGAGAAGGAGCTGCCCAGCACCGCAGCCAAAGCCCATCACCCAGAGCTCTCTGGCTTGCCGACACCGGAGTCCACGCCAGAGCTGCCAATGAAGAACATGAAGGCTATCCGGAACCAGTGGGAGAAGAACCAGAACTTCAACAATGCCAAGGAATCGCAAGGGAAGGTGCCGTTGATCCACATGCCCGTCTCCAGTTCTCACCACTTCCCGTACCCCAGTGCCGTGGCAGTTCCTGGCAACGTCCATGGTTATGATTCTCCCTTGATGGGCTACCTGGACGAGAAGAAGATCCCGAACTCGGAGCGGGTCCTGCTGCGGCACTCCCAGAGCTACTTGCCGAAAGGGGTGGAAGTGACGGCGCTGGAGGAGCTCTTGAAGCACCTCCATGAAACCAACGGCTCCCCCAAGAAGGGCCTGGGGGGCCTCCCTGTCCACTTCCCATCCACCACTCCCCACTGCTCCATGTCCTTTGCCAACCGGGTGCAGCCCAAGATCCCTGACGTCGAGAGCGCCCCATATTACAGCTCGTCCACTTTGCCCAGGGACAGCCTGCCGCGAAGGCTTGATGTCCCCCCAGACCCACCCCCGCAAGCCTGCCTGGAGAAGGCAGGCAGGCCGCACCCTGCCCACAGACACTCGCTCTGCATAGCCCCCAAGCTTGTGAACGTTGGCGGGGGTGGCGGGGGGATGCTGTTGCGCCACCACAGCCTTGGCCAATCGGGGAGGCAGCCGCCGGCCCTCCTCACCCGCATGCACTCCACAGGGACATCGGTGCCCCAGGAGGGCCACCACCATGCCATCTTCCTCTCCAGGCAGCACAGCTACGGAGACCAGGTCTCGCTACCCAGCCACGGTGGCATCAAGCGGTCGGTCTCCATGATCAAGCCGGGCGGACCTTCCCAGTTGCTCTTCATGCCTTCATCGCCTCCGGCCCAGTCTTCTGGGCAGTTCAATTACTGAGCCACTGGGGGTGAGAAGCTTGCCTGACCACCCAGATTCCAGAGCTGTGGGGCACGGAACCTGCCGCCCTGCTATTTTGGGGCCCTCACCGTTGCCATTCCAAAATGGCAAGCAGTTGGAGGGACCGTTCCACACACACCCCGGGACTACATCTCCCAGCGTGCCTTGCAGTGGGGTGGGGTCTGTGTGCAGATGGGAAACGGTGGGAGGGAAGTGCTGGGTTTTTCTCTCTTCCCATTGCGGTAGGCAGTGATCCCAATGACCACTTAGCAATTTGCCAAAGGAAGCTAATTCAGCCCATTTCTCTCTCTCTTTGAATGCACTGAGATGGAGATGGGGGGCTTTTGCGGGCAAAGCTGTGCCCGAATCCCGAGCACTCATAGTTTTAATTATGCAAATAAGGCCTTCTGCGCCTATGGTGATTAATAAATTACTTTTGTCCCATCGTCACATAATTCTGCTTCCAAAAATGTAGGCAAGCTTGTTTCTGTGGACGCACAGAAGGTAGATAGCTGAGATGGATTAAGAAAAAAGGGATAGAGACTACAGCAATTGGTAGTCCTAGGAGGCAGCTATGGAATTGCCTCGGTTACTTCTCTCTCTCCAAATCCCCATGTTTTTTAAAGTTCTTGGGTGGCATGAGGACTAGAACCTTTAGCCTCTCCAAAGGAGAACTTGGACTCTTGAGTTTTTAGAATGTTGCATTTCCATGCTTGCTGGGCAAAATCACTGCGGACCTGGGTGCTCACAGTTTTCTGCCTCACTGGTTTAGTTATTTTCATCTTGAATTGGCTTTTGTTCCTTTTTGAGGTTCACCATTTCCTTAACCAGGCTGGGAAGCTGTGGTGGTCCAGGCCTTTCTGAAATTAGACTATGGCACGTTTGTGGTGGTGATGGCCCCCTTAGGCATGAAATCTGGCTTCAGAGCCAGATCATCAGCACATTTCTTGGGTCTAGAACATCACATCCTTAGTGGGAAAGAGTTTGGCCCCCAACCCACAGCTGTGGCATCTTTTTATTTATTTTTCTGAGCGGCCACCTTGGAAACGTGAAGCGGACACTCAAAGCCAGGCCCGTGACAGTCATCCTTGGGGATTCGTTTCCGGAATGTGTGGATCTCTTGTATCAAGTTGATGGACCTGATCTTTGGGACAAAAAGGATTGTGTTGTGGCTTATTCTGGAGAGCAAAGTTGCTTCTGCTCCCATGGAAAGCCATTCTGGGTTACCTCCTCAGCAAGAATATTGTAGATTCTGGACTCCTTCTGGAGAGGAAAATGTAGCATTGAAATCCTCTTGCCTCTCCCGTCAGGGCCTATTTGTTTCATTCACTTTCCATGGCCCTTTTCCTGATGCTGAACACACCATCCTTCTCCATTTGGGTTGTTTAGGGGGTGATGAGTGCAGAATTCTCTCGGAGAGCACTGTCCGGATCTGCCCCATTACCCTCCCCCTCTCTCTCTAATATTTTCTCCTCTCTTGGACCTTGCTCCTTCCAGATTAATTCCCATTGCCAAGAAGATGGAGTTAAGATTGTCCATTTACTCCCGTGGTCCTTACTCACTCCTTTATTCTGTTTTGTTATTCGTACTATTATTTTAAAAAACTAATTAAGCCAGTTTTACAAATTAGTCCCAGAACTTCGGTGGACTTGCTTCCAAGGATTTTGTACTACGCATACCTGTCTTTCTCACTGGCAATTCAAACGCCAAAAAAGGTGAAAGAACAGACTTGCTCCCAGTTGACAAATTCTCCAGCTTGGTCACCTCAAGGTGATTCTGACCCGCCAGAGGTGACCAGGGAAAAGTCTGGCTAAGCTCCGTCTCTTTTATTTATTCGACACAATCATTTTTAGAATTTGTAAGATTAAAAAGGAAAAGGCTCTTTTTATAGTCCCCGCTTTGAATCTCCGCATATGTTTACATCAGCCCCTCAAATTGTTGGCCGTATCGTTCATGGATTTGGTAGCAAGTCGACGAGTGGTGGGGGGAGAGAGGAATTATTTCCTTGGAGAGAGCCAGCCGCTACTGTCCCCTTGTAAGGACAGTTTATCCTGCCCATGAATACAAACCAAGGGAAGGGGGCTGGAAGGGTGTCAGGCTATGCCAAAAACCCCATTCCAATTTTTTTTTTTTAAAAAAATGCACCTGTAATGGTTTTTGGCTCACTCCTCGGAACATCGTTCCAAAAGCATTGTACAAAAGTATAAATAGATGTGAACATTTCATTGTTTAACTTCGTTATATGAGAAGCAAAAAAGAACAACCATTTGAAAAAGAACAAAAAATTAATCCTACTGTGTAGGAATGCCAAGCCAGTGCGCCGTTCGATAGCACTGGGGTTGTGTACATTTGGTATCCAGAAGGATTGTTGGTGCTTGAAATATATATATATATATATAATCTCTTTATGTCTTGAAAGGCAGTTCCTTTTTATTTATTTGATTTCCTGGGGGATTTGGAAGGGGGTTGTCCGTGGAGCAAGAGCCACCCCTCTCCTGGCCATTTTTCATCATCCAAAACAGTGATGGGGAACATCTTGCCCTCCCCTCTACGGTATCGGAGTTTCATATATCTTGCAGTGGAGTGCAGAAATAGTCTGGTGAGACTGTTGGCTGAAAGAAAAAAGAGTCCTTACATTTATTTCTACTAGGAAATAAAGCCGTTCAGACTACAGACATACCTGCGGCCATTGTAGAGCTCAGACTCAGACGCTCTCTCTGACCGGCTAGAAAAGGAGAAGAGAGGAAGTAAAGCCTGAGAAAAAGCAAACAAGGAGTTACCAAAGAAGCGCGGTTGCCTTTCTCTCATGTGGGCAAGGGAGAAATTGGCACTCTGGCAAGAGAGAGAAGTTAAGCCTCCCTCCCTGTGCACCATGGCCCCATGTTATTTTTAAAGCAGGGAGGGGGGAGTATTCACACATTTTATCGTCCTGTCTGTTTTCTTCTGAAATGGGCGAGGGGGCCCCCATGCACATCCATGGGCTACTGCCCCTCCTTTCGTTTCTGAAGCCAGTCTTGGTCATTAGTCATGCAGGCTTGGCCTTTTTAATAATGATAGTAATAATAGCAACAACGATGATTAATAATAATAAATACAGATTATAATAGTATTATATATTATTCCATCTATATCTGGAGTTCAAGGTGGCATACAAACATGGTTCTCCCTCTCCCAGTTTTATCCTCACAACAACCCTGTGAGGTCGGAGATGCAGTGACTGGCCCAAGATCACCCACTGAGCTTCACAGCCAAGTGAGGATTTGAACCCTGGTCTCCCAGCTCCCAGTCCGACACTCCAACCACTGCACCACAATGGCCCCCAATTATTATTGTTGGTCGTAATTCACAATGACAGTAATGAATGCGTAATGAATGAACTGATCTAAAGCATCCATTTTTGAATGGTGGCCTGTATATAAAACTCAGGTCGGATCCTGCGGGACAGAAAGGATGCTTTGCCTGCAAGTCTCCCCGCACACAAACGCACAGGAAACCCCTTCACATCTGGCGGATTGTGAAAAACATTCCTCTTTTTGTTGGCCTGCCTGCTAGACACCTAAGCAAGGTCCACCCATCCTTTCCTCCCTCTTGATTTGCATTGATGGGAAGAAGAATTGATTACTATAAGCCAGAGAATCCACGGCTTGGAAGGGGGAGCTGGTGTTCTTTCCTGTTTTTTTTTACAGATGGCTTCCTATCACCTCCACCATCCCAGGCGGCTGATGGATAACAAACTCCCTAAACCCACCAAGGAAATACCTGATTTGTCACCCATTGATGAACTCATTGTTTAAATAAAAGGTTGGGGGTGTGCAGGGAAGAAGTTAAGACACCCTTTCCTGGGCCTGGTGCCGTCGTCCATCTCTTTTTAAGTCTTTAAGGTGCCATGAAACTTTTTCATTTTATGTATGAATCTCTTCCCATCAAACATCCTGAAGCCCAGAAACAGAGGAAGCCGCCTCTTACAGATTCAGTATAATAACAACTGCCAAGGGTTGAAAGTGGTGCGTTCACAACATTTCACATTTCTTACCAAACCCATCCTTACGACGAACCTGCAAGGTAGGCTGGTGTTGATGTTATTTCGCTGTACATTTGTTGCCCTGCTTGCAGAAGATTCTTGGAGCGCCTTAAAATAAAAATGGTAAAAGTCCCCATGAACCCTGTGATGTCCCAATCAGTGAAGAGCAGGGCTCGACCAACGTCAGACCTGACTTGAAGATGCCAGGGGAAATTATTCTCATCTTTTGTTTTACCAGGGTGTGGAGGAGGGTTGTGTATGTATTTTTAAAATTATATTTGTGTCTATTGATTACAAGTACATTGCCCTAGGAACCCTGCACTGAAGGACAGCTTCAGCACCAAAAAGGTATTAGGTGATAAGCAAATCTTCCGAGGGAGAAAATTCCAAAGTCTCTAAAAAGTGCAGGGGTGGTGCCCCACTGCAAAGTAGTGGTGCCCTGTAGACTGGCCAGGGGTCCCATGGCCTGCGGCGGCCCCTGCTACAAGCCAACGGAGAGGAAGGCTTGTTTTGAAACTGACAAGCTGCGTCCCTTTTGCCTAGCTCTCATTTGGCGACCTCGCCACTGTCTTCCAAACAGTGTAGGTTTTGCACCATCTCCAAGGGCCGCCCCAAGGACAACACAAGGGAGTAGCCTACATAGGGAAATCTTCAGGGTGTGAGGATTCTCCCCATGACCACAGCTCAGGGAAACTGAGGCTAAGAGGCAGCAGCTTGCGTATTTGGCTACCTAGTGAGTTGGTGAAAGGAGCAAAGATTTGGACGGGGAGGGGGAGGATTTACCAGTTCACTCTTTCATATTTGTAATCTCTAGATGGCGCCCCTTCAGGGCAGTGGTGGAAGGTCACACAGCACGACACTGACCCATTGTGGACGGCAGTGCAGCTGTCAGATTTGTTGGGGTTTGGATGCCCACTTTTGCTCTACAAACCTGGAAGGGAACTTTAATCCTGACTCCCACCGCCCCGCCCCACGTGCTGTGTTTTGTATGCCATCCTGACGCCAATGTTTACACCATCGTTTGCAAAATTGCTTTTCCCTCCGACGGCAAGTTCTGGGTGAGCTGCCAATCCCATTACAAGATGATACACAGCACTTAGCTCGGATGATCCTCAGGAGACCTTTTCCTTTACCCGGCAGAGATTTTCTCTGCTTGGTGATTGCCGTGCAACAGGGACAGATAAATGCTAATTTTCTATCTCCCCCCCCCTGCACCCCATTGATTCAATCTCCCTCCATTCCACAGTGAGTAGCTTTTTCAATTAATTTCCTACGGCAGAGGAGGAAGGAATCAACCGGCACCCAACTCCGTTGGTGGCCAAATCTCCTCTCATAGGTTTTTTTTTAAAAAATTATATATTTATTCCATTGGTTTTTCATTCTCTTCTGAAGTGATGGGGATTCGGGCGCTCTGCAGGCTCAGGCGGATAAGTACCTCCAAAGGGCCTGGCTGCTGGGTTAGGCCATCTGATCCAGCAGCCTGTTCTCACAGTGGCCAACTGGATGCTTCTTTTGGGAAGCCCGCAAGCAGGACCTGAGTGCAACAGCAACTCTCCCTTCCTGCGGTTTCCAGCAACCGGCGTTCAGAGGCCTGCTGGAGGGAGGACAGAGCCATGATGTCTTGTAGCCATTTATCCAGAACAATGAGGACTGGATCCTTGCTTTGTTTTTTGGGGGCCATATCATAGCTCCCTTTTGCTGGTCCTGAACCTTCCAATGTTCAGCGACATTGGATGCCCGCAAGTTCTAGGGTTACACGAGAGGGAGAAAAGCTTTTCTCTGTCCATTTTTTCTCTGCCATGCATCGTTTGAAACACTTTGAGGAGCTGCCTGAGGTGCTTCGGCAACTTTAGAGAAGTTCGGATGAAAACCCGGAGCGGATTCCGCTGCCCCACTGGCATGGAGCCGCCCAGCTGTCTCTGCAACAAGGCGGCTTGTTGGAAGGTGGCTGGTGGCTACTGGGGATTGTGACCCCTGCAGGTCAGACATGACCTCCCCCCCGCCCCAGTACCAAAATTAATAGCACACCAAAAGCTGAGCTGAATCACATCTCGTTCGCCCTGCAAGCAGAGGACGTAAACATCTAAAGCAGAAGCTCTCTTTCCATTGAGCTGAACAAGGTTAGGGTGCTTTTCTTCTTTCCACCCTTTTCCAGTTCATGGTATAGCCCCGTGGGGAGGGGAGCCTGGCTGGGAGGCCAGGGCCTGTGAGTTCAAATCCCCGCTCGTGTCTCCTGGGTGTCAAGGGCCAGCTAAAGATCACCCCACAGTGAGTGGCTCAGGGGTGACGTGCCCTGCAACCTGTGCAGCCGTGGGCAAGCTGCATAGTCCCAAGGAGCCCAGTTGCCCCCCAGCTGGCAGTTGCGGACAAGGAAGGGGCTGGCTTGTGCAGCTGTGGCAAGCTGAGCGGGCCCTAGCCAGCTGGGGAGGACTAGCCTCAGAGGGAGGCAATGGGAAACCCCCTCTTAATACCGCTTACCATGAAAACCCTATTCATAAGGTCACCATAAATCGGGATCCACTTGAAGGCAGTCCAAATAACCATTGACGCATGTTCCTCCTCCTAAATGTTTTTAAGAAGCACCTTAAGGGATGTTTAAGTGCTCGCTTCATATAAGGCTGTCTTTGCATCTTTGTTTAACTGCTCTTCAAATAACTGATTAAAAGAGCAGGGGGGTGGGAATGTAGCAAAGGAGGACCCTGAGGAAGATCTGTGAGAACAGTGGTGCAAGGTAAGGGAAAGGGGAAAAGATAGGCCTGTTGTGGTGAGATCTCACCAATTCATTAACTTCTAAAATGAGATGGGAGGGTTAAGCTCACTCCCACCCTTTAAATTCCAGATGGGTTCAAGTTGGAAGTTGATCTCCTAGGCTCAACACCTTTCCCCTCCTCTTTCTAGATGTTATTATGGTTCCTGAAAGGAATGCACTCTGCACATGCTCAAGGACCCCTCCATTGCATGCTTATATGTTCCTGCAGCCCCACCATTATCAGCCAAGGTACGAAGAATATGAAGAGAGATTCTTTCTCGCTCTCTGACTCCATGCATCTCACAATACTTTGGCTCATCAAACAATGAAATAGCTTGGCAAGCAAAACTAAGGGCATGAAAGACACACACACAATGCATGATGGATTTCTGGGTTTTTGCAGCCAGTAAGCGTCCGTATACATTACTGGGTGGATCTGAATGCTTAGAACCACAGGCCATATATGGCCCCCAGCACCTCACTGTCTGGCCCGCGGGGTTCTCCTCATCGGATGCCCTCCTCAAGTGCTTTTATCTGGCTGGGATCAGTCTTGAACTGTGATGATGTCTCTTGTTTGCCTGAATGGAGAGATTGCATCTCTGTAGAAAACTCTGACTTTGTCACAGCGGAAAGGTAGCCTGCTGTACAAAGGTAAGAGCCATTATCTGTTGCCCTGCCCACCATTGCCTCTGGCCCCGCCCACCATTGGCATGTGGGTCCCCCCCCCCAAAATAGGGTGATGTTGCCCCCAGGCTGAAAAGACTTCTGCACTCTAGAAGCTGAATCTTGAGCAGGGTGGCCAGGTCTATCTCACTTCCACCAGACGTGTAGGTAATTGTGAGCATTTATTTTATTTGTCCTAGTGGTAGGCTGCCCTGCAGCGAAAGTTCTCTGGACGGCTTCCAAGACCAAAAAACGAGAGCGAGTTACAATAATTGCCATCACGACACAACATGCATGGAAACGCAGCCAATGAAACTCCAACCACGGGCTCAAAAAGAGCTCAGAGGAGCACAAATCGGCAAAAACAGATCAAGGGCGCAAAGTAGGAAGTTGCACCCTACACAATCTTGTCCGGTAGACCCACTAAAATCAATGGCCATGACTAAGGTAAGCCAATTGATTTCCATGGGTCCACTCTGAGTAGGGCTGGCCCCTTCTGCTCTATACACAACAACAACAACGATAATAATAATTTTTGTTTATCTCTCACCCGGAATGCAGGTCCCAAGGCAGACTGCATAGATTTAAGTGGTATCATACCACTCAATGGAGGCTAGTCCATTAGGCAAGTGGGCCCCACCAATGGCAGTCTGCCCTCAGCCAGCCCCTATGTGCGTACCTCCTTATTTAGAACCAGTCTAGGGGGTGGCATCATCTAGACAAATACTGTGTTGGAAGGTAGTTGTGCTTCCGGACCCCAGCCCCATAGACTATAGGAAGGCAGTGCTTGAGCCCCAGATGACTTAAGATGTTCTTATTTATTATTTATTTATTTATTACATTTCTACCCCGCCTTTCTTTTCCATGCTAGAAACCCAAGGCGGCTTCCATATGGTTCCCAGGTGGTCTCCCATCCAGGCACTGACCAGACCTGACCCTGCTTAGCTTCAGCAGCAAGCTGGCCTCATGTGCCTTCAGACCATCGCCTGGGACCAGAGCGCTCTTTGCATTCAGGTCCTCCTTGCGGTTTTCCCATAGGCTATTGGTTGGCCACTGTGAGAAGAGGGTGTTGGACTAGATGGGCCATTGGCCTGATCCAGCAGGCTCTCCTTATGTCCTTATGGCTGTGGCAAAGAGCCAGGCCGGTGTTGAAACAACTTGTTCCCTCTTGCTCTCAGCTGCACTGCTGCTGTCTGTGGTCCTGAAACTCTCGCCCTTGAACTCTGACCCAGCACCCTTGGCCGTCTCCAGGGTCCTCATTTCGCTCCAGCATGAAGCCTGCTTGGACAGTCTTGAGTCTGCGTTCCTCTATCCCATTGGGGCTGTCGCCTCTTCAGAGTTTGTATGCAAAAGTCTCAGGATCAATCCCCAGCATCTCCAGGTACAGCCGGGAGAGACTCCCCATCTGAAACCCTGGAAAGCAACTGCTGGTCAGAGTGAACACTACTGAGTTAACGTAAGCAGAGCCTGTTGGATCAGGCAAATGGTCCATCTAGTCCAGTATCCTGTTCTCACAGAGGCCAGCCAGTTAGGTGGACCAAAGGTTTGATGTTATAAGGCAGCTTCCCACACCCCTTTTAAATCAGCCCTTTATTCAGAATCACAAGGACTAGAGTCTTACTTTGTTTTTAAGGGAAGGACTGTAGCTCAGGGGCAGAGCAACTGCTTTGCCTGCAGAAGGTCCCGGTTTCCATCCCTGATGGCATCTCCATGTAAGAGTAGGAAGAAGGCTCCTGCCTGAAACCATGGAGAGCCACTGCCAGTCAGAGCAGACCACACTGAGTTTGATAGGCCAATGGTCCAGCTCCAGATTCTTATGCTCCTGTTTAGCATCCTTGTTTCAGAGCCTGCCGTGCCCCCGGGTTCATTTCAAACTGAACTTGGGCCAGTTTCTGCAGTTTCCCACTATTAACACCCCTTTTTTAAGGTATACCTTTAGGCCAAACATCCTCCAGGCTTTCAAATCGATGGAAAGCAACCAAGGGTTGTGGTGCAAATAAATAATGAATGCAGAAGATGGCTTTCTGCAAAGTGTGAAAGAGGAGAGCAGCTTGCGTGCAAATCACATTTGTTCACAAGCTCACGAGAGGCTGCCCAGTTTGCCTTCTACATTGTGTTTGAAGGTGTTGCGTTGGACGCCAGGGTCTAATTTGTTGCCTTCTGCCACAGCTAAGCAGGAAACAGCTGGATGGGCAGCCGTTTGAGATGAGGCTGTTTTGGGATTTTTTCCCCCAGCGTTTGAGCCAGCCATTCATTCATCTCGGGCAGGCAGAGGAAGGAACTGGCTGTGGCCAATGTCCCCCCTGTCAGGGACAATGAGCTGGGAATTCGCTCAATGAAGTCAAGGCATAGAAAGTTATCAATCGAAAGAGAATTCTGGGACAAAAGTGGCTCTCCGGCACCCTCTGCTGATGAGCTCTGGATACAGATGTTATCTGTTTCCAGCAGTGATCAACCAGCAGCTTTGGGAATGCCTCTGTCCCCAGCAGCTGGTATTACTCAGAGGCACACATCCTCTGAATGGAACGGCTCCATTTAGAAACGGCAACAGCACCTTGGACGCCTCCTTGGAAGTTCAGACTGATTCGCTGCCCCACTGATATCAGAGTCACCTCTCTCTACTGCCTGGGAGGCTACCCAGAAGGGAACTGCAGCCGTCAGGCTAAAAAAGGTTCCCTCCCACCCCTGACATCCCAGAATATATATTTCTGGATGTTAATACTAGAGGTGTTTTTTCACGCCTAACCACCCAGCTCCCCCCAAAAAGGTTTTCTTTTCATTTTAGTGTGGATTTCTCCTAATAAATGCACTTTTGTGTGCAAATTTGACTAACCTACACATTTTTGCCAGCCGTTTCCCCAAATAAAACGCATTTTGTACATGATTATCTTTCACTAATATATTCATTTCTACGCACACTTTCCCCTAGCAGATGCTTTTTTTTTTTAAGCACTGTTTGGTCAGAGAACTACATTGCAAAATTTGGATGGGTGTGAATTTCAGAGGGTGGCTATGTATCGGTTCTCATATTGTTTCGGAACGTGCGCAGTTGATAGATTTGACTTTAAATGAAAGCGGAATCAAATTTCTCACCCATCTCTAGAATTTGTGCCAGGTGTTCTTTGAAGGAACAAGAGCCTTGTCTGTTTTTGTTAAAAAATTGCCAGCCTTCTTGCATGAAGTGCAAAGAGGAGCCCCGATGTGGATTTGTTGTCTGAGGACTCCACCACAAAATCCTGATGGGGTTTTTTTCCCCTGTGTACCCTTCCTTGGAGAATTAAAAATTATCTCTCTCCTACCCCCATCTCATCCCCCCCACCCACTGCTTCACAATTAATAAGATGCTGATTTTTCAAAGAGGAAAAGCACCCCCAAGTGGTTCACCCAGGGACAACAGATGGCTTTAAAAAATTATTATTTAATTATTTATATCCCACCCTTTCTCCCAGAAGGAGCCCACGGCGGCAAGCAAAAACACTAACAACACTCTAAAACATCATAAAAACAGACTTTAAAATACATTAAAACAAAACACCTTTAAAAACATCTTTTTTTAACCAGCTTGTTGGATTAGGAATCTTAGAACAGGACAAGCTCCTTGTCCTGCTAAGCCCAGTATTGTATGCTCTGACTGGCAGTGGCACACTTTCAATTATTGTTGCTGTTGTTTTTCTTCTTGTTTTTGTTACTGTTACTGTTTAACAACAACAACAACAACAAAGGGAGCCCAAGGCAGCAAACAAATGATAAAGCATGAAAAACATTCTCAAAAACAAAACATCTTTAAAACATCTTAAAAACAGTTCCAACACAGATGCAGATTGGGATAAAGGTCTCTACTTAAAAGCCTTGTTGCAAGAGACAGATTTTCATTAGGTACCAAAAAGACAACAGAGACGGCACCTGCTTAAAGGAGAGAATTCCAAAAGGCGGGTGCCACCATCCTAAAGGCCCATTTTCCATGTTGTGTGGCATGGACTTCCTGATGAGATGGTATCTGCAGGAGGGCCTCACTTGCAGAGTGCAGTGATCGACTGGGTATAAAAGGAATAAGGCCATCTTTCAGGTCTCTCTCCTTACCTGATCCTTCTGACAGGACATGTCAGGAACTGAAATGGGGACTTACTGCATGCAAAACTGTTTGGCGAAACAGTATGGTTGCCAGCCCTTCTTTCCTTGCCAGGGCTTCTGTGCCTCAGGACTGGGGCATAGTGGGAGGGCGCGCTTAAGCTTTGAGGGACGCTCACAAATGCTCTCCCCCTGAGATATGTTTAGTCCTTCCCCTGAAAGTAAGATTCTAGACCTCATGGTTCCGATTTGCTAGAAAACCTAGGAAGCTGCCTTCTACAGAGTCAGACCATAGGTCCACCTAGCTCAGGACTGTGTACACTGACTGGCCGTGGCTCTCCAGGAGTTTCAAGCAGGAGACTTTCTCAGCCCTACCTGGAGATGCCTTTGGGGACTGAACAGGAGGCATTTTGCATGCAAGACAGGCGCTTTGCCACTGAGCTATGGCCCTTCCCTTAAAAAAGCAAAAAAGATCCCAGACCTCATAGTTCTAATTAAGGACTTAATTAAACAGGAAGTGCGAAAGCTGCCTTATACCACGTCAATTGGACCAGCCACTGGAATTTCATAGCTTAGGGAGGGTGTGTGTGGAGGTAGATTTGAACTCAGACCAAGTCCACCACAGTGGCGAGCTGATCTTTTAATCAACTGGCTTGGTTCCTCTAAGAGAGGGGTGTCCTTTTTCTGGGGGGGGAATGCCCTCTGTTACTCCATTTCTGTCTTCTCCCATCCTTCCCCTGCGCAGCGTAGAAGAGCAGACGCTTCCTGCCTTCTTTTTATCCTCTCAACAACCCTGCAAGGTAGGTTAGCCTGATGGGATGATGGGCGCTCTGTGCATTATGCACCAAGTCAGCCACATGTCAAATGGGAGCGGGGGAGTGGGTGGGGGACCGGACCGCCTTCAGCATCCTCGCCCCTCCCTGGTCAGACAGCAAATGAGTTTGCTCTGGCATCTCTATAGAAACCAGTTGCCACGGGTAACGGCTTTGAAGCATCTCTCCCTGACCATGAGTGTGTGGGAAGGAAAGGACTGTTAAAAAGAGGGGGGGGGAGATCCAGTCATCTTCTGGAATCCCCTCTACAGCCAGATCCTGCATGTCTGAGTGGTTCACCTTGCATCCTGTGTGGGAAGATCTCTTCCCTCCTCCATCTTCAGCATTCCAGCTCTGCCTTTGTATGTTTCCAGTCATCAACAAGGTAGGAAAGCGGAGCCTCTCCCTGAGAATCCGCCAGTCAGTTTCTAGATCCATGCAGGAATTTTTGTTTTGTTTCGTTTCAGAAGTGGATGTCTGCAGCCAAACTGGTCCCGGGGTGGGGGGGGGGTGCAGAAGTGTCTGCCTGCTGATGACTCCGGAGGGTGGCTTACCTTACATACAGGTGAGGGTCTTTTATTTCCTTCCCTGTTGCATGGTAACTGAATCGGTGCTGATATGTACAAGTGGGTATGCCTAGGTGTGTGTAAGCAGCAGGATGTGAAGGTGGCATTAAGGGGTGCTGTGTGTGTGTGTGAAATCCATGGATTTTTTGAACATCCCCCCTTCCAGCCTTTCCACCAGAGAGACAAGAATATATAAAGTGGCATTTCATGTACTCTGTTTCATTGCTCATATTCATTCTTGCTTTTTCTGTCTCTCTCATTTAATTTTTTTTTTTAAAAAAAACCTTTTTGCTGATCTTTGACAAAAAAAATTTCTAGGTGAGCGGGTAGGTGTTTCCATATACCAACCCCCTTATTCTTTGTCTTGCTTTTTGTGAACTGAAAATCAGTTTGCAATGGGTCTCATTCCACAGTTTTTTGAAAAAGAAATGCAATCCCACTCCCTCCTGTGGGAGGAAAGGGCCAAATATCCCTCATTTGTAGGGCTGGGAGAATAAGATAAACCCTCCCCCCGCCCGATTCATATTCGCTAAAGTTGAACCCTGTGAAGTTTGGTTAAAAATAGAGGATGTCTTGCCAAAGGTGATTGACAATATAGGAAAATACTGCGGATTTTTGTCCTCCAGACCTGCTGATACGACAAACTAGAAATGAAAAAGTTTTGCCTTTAATGCTGGTGTGAAAACTAGGAATCATATCAGCATATATTTTAACACGAAGCTGCTGTTTATGATACAGAGAAGTCAGGGATGGAAGGGCACGTGGGTGGCTGGATTTTATCTTTTGCAGTTAAAAAACGGGCAAAAGGTGGACGCAGACCTGATCTGGCAACAGAGATCAGTATGCAGAAAGAAACAGGCTTTCTTGCATGTGTTCTCTTAAATGGCTTTCCCCTTTAATGTCCCTTATCCCAGGAACAACCCCCCCCACCAAAGATCATAGCTATCTCTCCCTTCTTTTTAAACCCTAAATTTGCTGTGAGTGCTTTGGTGCAGCCACTGAAATCCTTGCCTCCGGCTGAAATGAACCCCAGGGGCATATATAATTGCAGCTGGCTTTGTCCTCTGTTAACTCTGGCCTCCTTCCTTGTCTCCTGTTGCAACTGAGCAGCCCTGAGGTGCGTTGAAAGCCATTGCACTGAGGTTTCTTTAACTGCCAGCAGGGGGCGCTCTTGCTACCTCTGCAGATATACTGCTCCTGCCTTTTTGAAATTCATCCCTGGAAGGGTTTTTCCTGCGTGGGCATGGCAAGCCGACTCACTCGTGGAAATGGCCTTTGGGCCACCATTTTGATGCGGAAGTGCTTTCGCGCTCAACCAAAATGCCGGGGCAGTTTGCTTAGGGTGGGGGCAGTGCAGAGAAGCACAGGCCTTCATTCCCCGCTTCTGGTGCCCCCGGAGGGAAGTTCGTTGGCTGTTGTTGGGGACGGCGAGCCAGACAGGTCATTGCAAGGAACACAAGCTGTTCTGTACATACTCAGACCCTGGGCCCATCTGGCTCAGTATATCCTACACTGACTGGCAGCGACTCTTCATGGTTTCATTTATTACCAGCCTTCCCTGGAGATGCCATTGGGGATTGCACCTGGGACCTTTTGCATGCAAAGCAAGAGGTCTGTTGCTGAGATAAAACCTTTGCTGACCATTGGCTGTGCAAGCAATGGGAATCCACCATCTGAGTACTCACCTCCATTTGCATCTGCTGTTCTCCAAGAAACCCCCAGGCAGAGTATCAAGCATGAACCCCTCTGTTTGGCCCGTAGGAACTGGTATTCAGAGGTAGAGGTGGCTTGGATCTGGAGGATCTACTTAGAGATCGCGGCCTGATGCAGAGGCAGGAAGCAAGACAAGTGGAGTCCCTGTTTTCCAAATGATGCACCTCCTTCAGCGTTAGCTCCAGGTTTTTATTGGGAGGAGGGCCTTAACGAAGACCCCTTCCATGGAGACCCCTGCCCTCAGGGAGTGTTCCTCCTCGCCGCCACCACCATCAGCTCCTCCTCTTCTTCCTCGTATCATGGCTACTTACCTGCTTTCTTGACAGGCGGAGAGTCAACCAGGAAGCAGGCTGTGGCATGTGCTCCTTGTCCTCACCACCACCACCACCACTGTTGTCCAGGTGTTGTCTCACCCAGAGAGGTGGGTGAACTAGCAAATCACAGTGGTGGAGAGGAGGAGCAGGTCCACAGAGAGGGGGAGCTCATGTCTGTGGGCCCCTTGCTGGAAGGGTGGACCCTCGGCAGATGCCTGATTATGCCGATCCTTATGGAGCCGGCCCTGAGCTGCTCTATCAGAGAAAGGGTGTGGACTGACTGGCGAAATCCTGCTGGCTGAGAGACCAAAAGTGACCCTTGTGTGCCCCAAAGAGGGCACAAACAGACAAGAATAGCTTTTCCTCACCATTGCTGCCCGGCAACTGGTCTTCAGAAGTAGAGTGCCTTCGGGCCTAGAGGCTCGACATAGCCATCATCACCTTCTTGGGACATCGTTCGTTTCAAAGCGGAACACAGATTCCATCCCCGAGAACACAGAACAATGTTCCGGGCCCACTTCCAAAGGCCCGTCGATTTTTATCAGCCTTATAAATGAGAAGAGTTGTAATGAGAAAAAAGATATATAATATTTTTTTCCCCTGCCATGAAAAAGGAACAGAACAAAGTTTATTTCTGGAAACAAACGAAAAAGCCTGGAAGCTGCAAAGAGCTCTTTTTTAAAAGACAAAGAGAGAGGGTTGTAAATTGCTTTTTCGAAGCTGCCAGTCCTTGTGTTCTGGAGGTGGAGGTGCATGGCAGGAACACTCAGCTGCCGGACTCCTGCCCAGACTTTGGCTCCAAACATTTATTGCTCCAAGTGTTCCCATTAATGTGCAAATTGATATAATCCCTTTCCTGCAGTCCAGGGTCATTGCATCCATGGACATCCACAAGAAATTTAGTCCTGTCTTGACCGGAGGAGCCATTACCGCAATCGCCAGCCTCCTCTCAGACCTATCTGCATATCTAGCAACCTACAAGCTTCCTGGCTGTATGCTCCTAAGCCACTTTGGGTGTAAATTGTAACAAAAAAGTAGGGTAGAGAACAGTACTACTAATAATAGTCTAGGCGGGTTTAGATTTCGGTGGAGCCCACTCAGTGGCCTTGAGCCAGTCATCTCAACCTTACAGGGTTGCTGTAAGGTTTACAGCTAGGTGATGTATGTGAAGCTTGAACACTTGAAAGTGCTATGCAAATAGTTATTATTTTGTCATAAGTGAGTGCAAATATGTTGTTATTGTTATTATTTATAAATAATAATATTTATTATTTATTATCCCCCTTCATCATCAGGGAGATACCATGATCATGAAGGTGGTTTTCCAAGGGTGAGGCTCATCCAGTGCTGATCCCCGCGACTTCCCCAAATGCTGGAAACTCGACTGCATAATTTGTGGGTTACAACCATTTAAAATTCAATATTAAGAACAGTTTACAGCAAATGACGGTCACAGGAATATTAGTAAAAACAAACACACACATACACGATGCATTATATTTAGGGGACATTGCTTTGAAAAATGTGCGTCAAAGACATTTGATCCACGTTTCAAATGTCGCTGATGAATTTCGTTTCGTTGCCAACTGAAAATGGAAACGGGGAGAACTGAAGTTAAACTTTAGGGGGCGGGGAGAGAGCGATAGACGGAGACAAACCAAAACGCACTCATCTGCCCATCCCTAGGTGGTCGTAACCTGCTGCCTTTCTTTCTTGTTGCAGATGCAGACGTTACTAAATTAGCCGGCGGCTCTTGGCCTTTGCAAGGATGGCCGCTGGTCTCAGTAGCACCCTGCCTGCCCTGGCCAGTGCTGTCCATCCGGACCCCGCCTTGACCTTGGAGCAGAAAGCGGCCTTTGTGTTTGTCTTCTTCCTCTTTGTCTTCTTGGGGATGCTGATTGTCCGTTGCTTCCGGATCCTGCTCGATCCGTACCGTAGCATACCCTCTTCCACGTGGACTGATTACATGGAGAAAGACACTTTTGACTACCGGCTGGCCTGACAGACGGATCATTTCTTTTAAAAGGCTGCTCCAGACGTGCACTGGGATGAAAGACACAGGGGCTGCTAATTCTGCAATCTGCCCTCTTTTTCTGCTGGGCTGTGGCGAACCTCCATGGACAGGGATGGTCTACCTCTGAATACCAGCTGCTGGGTAAGAACAACAGTGAGGGAAGGCTACTGCCCCCTGGGTCCGATCCATTGCAGCTCATGTTCATTTTATGCCCATCGTTCGTATGCCGCCCAGTTAACAATGTCCTCTGGGCGGTTATAACGAGAAAAGTTTAAAACCGTTTGAAAGAAAAAGAGCAGCAAGGATCCCTAAACCAAAAATAACAACATAAAATAAAACCAGAGTGAAACCAAACCACGCCATAAAACCTAAATAGCAGAGTGCCTTTCTGCAGCTACAGTGGTTTCTGCATAGAGAGAACCTGCCCAGAGGGACACATGCTTTTGCTAAGCGCCTGCTTGGATTACTGTAATGTGCTCTCCGTGGGGCTACCCTTGAAGACTGTTTGGAAGCTTCAGCTAGCGCAGAACGGGGCTGCCTTCATGCCTCGCTTGCGGCAGTTACTGGTTGCCAGCCACCAAGATGTTAGAGTAGGTGGACCTTTCGATCAGGCCCATTCTTTTGCCTTGTCGGGCACTCAGCAGTGGAAGACAAGGCTACGAGAAGCAGCCTTGAGTTGTGTGGCATTTGTGATACTTCGGATTAAGCCACACAACTTGTAGTGGCTTGGCAAGCTGTGTTGCTGGTTCAGGGTCAGTTTAGGAGAGATGCAAGGAAATGCAGAGTTAACTGGTGGAATTCACCACCACCTGTGGCCAGAAAAATGAGGCCTCTAGAGTGGTAAGTGGCGGTAACGCAGCCGAAGCTCTGCTCACGGCCGGAGTTCGATTCCAACGGAAGGAGGAAGTCAAATCTCCGGTAAAAGGGGTCGAGGTCCACTCAGCCTTCCATCCATCCGTGGTTGGTAAAATGAGTACCCGGCATATGCTGGGGGGTAAAGAAAGGCCGGGGACGGAACTGGCAATCCCACCCCATATATACGGTCTGCCTAGTAAAGGTCGCAAGACTCTAAGAGTCGGAAACGACTCGCACTACAAGTGCGAGGACACCTTTACCTTTTTTAGAGGTGCTCTGGCTCAGTTATTTCTGTGACCCACGACGACAGCTTCATTCCCTTGCTCAAGTCTCGCCTAATGCCTGGTCAGCACATGTTCAAACTTCAGGAGAGCGTGTCGAGATAACGGACAGAGATCATCTCTGAGTAAGGCCCGTGCCGGTGTGTGGATGTGTGCGGTGGGAGAGAAATGCACTCTGGGAAATGAAGCGGATGGAGGAGCACATTAAAGTCTTGTCTTTTATTTATGTCGTAGCACCAGTGATTATCATGCTTTATGGAACAGCAGAGGAGTGCTTAACATCTCCATTCCATCCACAACGGAGTGGACGGCAGGGGGCGCGTGCAGATGACACGAGCTAGATATCGGCTTATGCAGTTATGTGTGCTTTGGCAGACCCATCATCGCAATTGCCTTGTGTTTTCCCCTTGAATTTCAAAGTAACCACTGCTATTTAACTACTGGTAGTACTACAGCTACTCCTGTTGTTATGATTTATTTATTTCATTTATGAATCGCTTCCCATGAGGCATCCCAAAGCAACATAACAACGTAAATAAAAACCATTTAAAAAAATTATAAATACAAAAAGAATTTAAAACGACAGCACACGCATAAAATGAATTCAAATCCAAGACAGATATCAATATATAGAGACAGTTTTGAAAGCAACAAACCGAACTTCACCTAAGCTTGCTCTGGATTCCTATAATGCCGTTAATCACCCAATGACATGTATATGCGTGTTATATACACGCACATATATGCACACATACTAATACAATATAATAATCCCTCAGGATAGGGTGGTGAACTTTTTTTCATCTTGAGGGCCACAGGAACTTTCCAGGGGCTGCGTGACGGTTGTAGGTGAGGCCAGAAGCAAAGCCAGGCATAGAAAAGGAGGCAAGTCTTGCATTTAGCCCCCAAATTATGGAATGATCTTCCTGACGAGGTGTGCCTGGCGCCAACACTGTTATCTTTTCGGCACCAGGTCAAGACTTTCCTCTTCTCCCAGGCGTTTTAGCATGTGTTTTTAAATTGATTTTTTAAAGTGTTTTTAAATTTGTATACTTGTATATTTGTTTTTAATGTTTTCAATTGTTGTAAACCCCCCAGAGAGCTTCGGCTATGGGGCGGTATACAAATGTAATAAATAATAATAATAATAATTTAGCTGCATTCCAGCCCCGCAAAAGCCAGAGGTGGCCCCCACTGGCAGATATTTTCCCATCCTCCATCCAGGGAAGCGAGAGGCATCGCCCCAGCTCCAGGAAGCATTCTGGCCAGGCACAAGCATTCGAGGAGAGGGTCCTTAAGGATCCGGCTCAGGGAAAGTCCCAAAGGCCAGACATCGCTGCCGCAGGAGATCTTGACTTCTTTGAGAGCTGGATTTCTGCATCGTTTGGGGGGGAGGAATGAGGACTAGGCTGCTGAGAAGGATTCGTGGAAGAGGTGAGTTTAGAGAAGCGGTTTAACGAAAGAGATCTCAACCACAGAGATGTCCTGGCCCCATGGAGGCTATCCATGGCTACTAGCCAGGATGGCTATGCTCTGCCTCCATGGTTGAAGCAGTATGCCTCTGAATCATCCCGGATACTGGAAATCACAGGAGGGGAGAGTGCTGTTGCACTCAGATCCTGCGCTGGGGCTTCCCTTTGGGGCATCCGCTTGGCCCCTGTGAGGACAGGACGCTGGACTAGATGGGCCCCCTTGGGCTGGATCCAGCAGGCTCTTCTTATGAAGCACTACAGTTCACGCTTGGTCTGCAAGCGGCGGCTCCAAGTCAGTGGGGCAGTGGAATCCGGTCTGGGTTCAGACTAAAAGCCGGGGTGGATTCCACTGCCTCACTGACATGGAGTGACCAGCCACCACCGTACTGCAAGGGAGGCAGGAGGAATCAGTAAGGATGTCCTATAACATCTGTCTGGGTCTCCCCATGCCTTTTGGGAACCAGATGTCCAGAATTCCTCGCTTGGGTTTCCAATGCTCCTTGGAGCTTTTTGTCGCCCCCTCCTTTTTTTGGGGGGGGAGAGACGAATTACTTTCTCAAGTCACAAGCCCGCTAAGCCGCTATAAATCAAAGCAGGGCCTGGCCTGGCGCATCATAACCACCGGCAAAATGTTAGTTATTAGTCGTCCCTCGCTTGCTGTGCCGAGTGCTAAGACACCCCTGGAATCTTAATGAGATCCTTCCTCAAAATCGGCAGTGGGGAACAGCACCAGCCTTTGTGGGTCCCAGTCGGGACAGTTATGGCTAGCATCCACCCAGGGGCTCACATTGGCAGAGATTATTTTCCTACCTGGGGATGGGAAGGCAGCGGAGAGGCAGAACAAATTGTTTATTTTCTAGTTCCAGG
Source organism: Rhineura floridana (assembly GCF_030035675.1). Taxonomy (NCBI): domain Eukaryota; kingdom Metazoa; phylum Chordata; class Lepidosauria; order Squamata; family Rhineuridae; genus Rhineura; species Rhineura floridana. Next base: position 12,717,871 of record NC_084501.1, read on the forward strand.
GTAGTTTTTGTCAGCGTGTGATGATGGCCCACAGCACCATTTGATTCCTCTCTGAATTAGGAATTTAGGAAGCAGCCTTCTGCCAAGTCAAGCAGATGGTTTATCTAGCGCAGTACTGCCTACACTGACTGGCAGCCGCTCTCCAAGCTTTCAGACTGCGGGGGCGTTCCCAGCCTTACCTGGAGATGCCATTGGAGAATGAAGCTGGGACCGTCTGCGAGCAAAGCAGGTGCTCTCCCACTGAGCTTACAGCCCTTCAGCTAAACACGAAAGCAAGATTCTAGCCCTCATGGTTTAAATTTTAAGTGATCCCTTAAATTCTCGATTTTTGCCTAGGACGTAAAGAAATGTAGATGGGGAGAGGAGTTGCGTGTGTATGGCGGTGTTGAAACTCGTACTACTTTTGGGCCAAGCTAAGGAGAAGGGGAAACAAGGATGCATTATCCAGTTCCAAGTACGTGTAACCGAGGTAAGTACTAACTGTACCCCTGCCTCCATCTTCCCCCTTTGTGTTATGAGAAATTATAGGCCTTGTACGGAAATGAAGACATGTGTATTATTTCCCCATAGGGCCCCTGGGGCCTTCCATCACCCTCCCTGTCCCAAAAGTTGCCAGTCAGTGGCAGGGCGGGGGGACGAACCTGTAGCTCTCCAGAGGTTGTTTATTATTAAATTTACATCCTGCCCTTCCTCCCAAAAGGAGCTCAGGGTGGCAAACAAACACTGAAAAATCTTCAAAACATCTTTAAAACACACACACACCCCTTAAAAACAATTCCAGTAGATTCAGGCTGGAATAAAGGTACCTGCTTGAAAGCCTTGTTGAAAGAGGAATGTTATTACCGGACTGCTGTTACAGTCCCTGTTATTACACGGCCAGGGATGATGCAAGTTGGGGATCTGGCAATATCCGGAGGGCTGCAAGGTCCCCATCCCTGTGCTAGATTAAGAACTTTCAGCACGGCCACCGCCTCAGTCACCAAATACGGAGCTTACCTACGAGGGTTGTAGGCTCTTGTCTTCCACCAGCAGGACCCCCCACCCCCTGCAATATGTAAGGCTCAACTCATGAGACTTCCCCCCAGCCCTCATGACAATGGGTCACTTGCAGCTTGATAAAGGAGTAGCCTGTGCAGAGTTTGCCAGCACGGAAAAAACAACAGCAACAGCAAGCATATGACTTTCGCATTTTTATTTACCAAACCACAGTACAAAAAAGAGAGAGAGAAATCGTATACATTATCAACTGAACGTTTTGGGCAAAAGACCCTAAAATATAAAATATACCTTTCCCTCCCTTTAAAAAGCTATTTTTAAAAAAATAAAAAAATCCTCTACAAATCAAGAGGCACTTGGAACAGCGGCCTCCGAGAGAGTCCTCTGGATTATAACCCCTTCAGGGCTGTGAAAGACCGCCTGGGCAACACCGCTGTTGATGAGAGACAAAAAAGGACATTGTTGACCCTTTTCCTCTCTTTCTCAGATCCTTTCCAGGGATCAGTAAGGCACAAGGTGTACGCAAAGGCACTCGCTTTGGTTCTTTGAATGTCGTTACGAAATCACTGCTAAAAAGTAAAAGAATGCAGCAGCAAGACTTTTTTTAAAAAAAGGCAATTAATTGCACATTAAATAAATAGGGTTTGCTTCTTTTAATGCAGGAACAAGATTTATACATGCTTGGCCTTCCTGAATGGGAAGATTTCTTCATAAAACTGGGCGGTGTTTTGTTTTTACTTTTTTTCACGTATTTAAAAGCATTTATACACCGCTTAATAAAAAAAGACCTCTAAAAGCAGTTACGATTAACTTCTTTGCCAAAGTAGGATGTGGATTTGAATACTGCCCCCCCCAACACACACACACACACACACACACTTCTCCCCCTCAGAAAAAATGGGTACGGGCCATACATGGCAAATTATGAATGTGTAGAGGCTGCAGGTTGGGTGTCCCGCAATCAAACTCTGCCACCTTACCTCCTGTGCCACCAGTGCGCTGATTCCTTGGCCAGCCTAGCAAAGTCAGGGTGAAACTACCTTCAGTCAGGGGTTATGGCTAATCTGCTCCAGCCTTCCTCGCGCTTAAAGGACTTCTCCATTTCTTATAAGGGAGGAAGCACCTGTGTTGCGTGCGCTCAGGAACCTTTGCATATCTGATGTTTCTTCCTCTCTTGGAAGAACTGGAGAATCCCACAGTTTGCGCCAGCGATTCAGCAGCACATTAAAAGAGCCTATCTCTGGCTTGAGGCCGTGGGGAAGGCCTCGCTGAGAAATTGAACCTAAAAGGTTAAAAACTTTAGGGATAGTTGTGTTGAAACCTGCCCCGCCAAGCCCTTCTCGTAGATAGGCCTGCAACGTTCCATCTCAGGGCTTCCAAGCTGTCCCTTGAAAAACTTAGGGACCGAGGAAGCTGCTTTGTACGGAGTCAGACCCTTGGACAGTCTAGCTCAGGACTGTCCACGCTGACTTGCAGCAGCTCTCCAGGGCTTTCAGGCAGAGAGGTCTTTCCCCGCTCCATCTAGAGCACAGATGTGCTGCCCTCTGAGCAACGGCCCACGTTGTTCAAGCTTTAAAGTAGGGGTAGCCAAGGTGGTGCCTGCCAGAGGTTACTGGGAGTCCCATCAGCCCCAGGCAGACCGGCCAATGGTCAGGGACATCGACAGGAGTTGAAATGTGCAGGGTGCTATTTCAGCAGCCAAAGCGAAGCACCCGGGAAGTTGAAGTTAAATCGAGGATTTGTTATCGAGGGGAACTGGTGACGGGAACAAGGGGGCAACGTTGCAGCTTGTGCCCATATAGATCCCACTTTTCTTTTGTAAGAGCCCTATGGCTTGGGAGGGTCAGGAGCCTCTGGCCACCACTATGTGCTGTTGGACTCTCAACACCCTGCAGCCCCGACAGCCAGCATGGCCAATGGTCAGGGATGACTATGGGAGCTGGAAGTCTGGCAACATCTGGAGGGCCACTGGTTGACCCCCTAAGGCACCAAGTGCTGCGCCCACCAAACCGGTTACAAGGCGCCAAGATGTAAACCTGAATTGTCATATATACTACAAGTTTGTTTGTTTTTAAAGGTGGTTCTAGTCCTCATGGGTGCAGAGCAAACCCTAAAAACAGGACTGTGTTCAGCTATATATACATACATTTATATTAAAAATATCTAGAGTGCTACAGAGAATATAAATAAATGCACCATTTGAAATTAAACCTGCAAAGCTGCATGGGCGCCTTCCCAGGACAAGGAAAACAGGTTCAGAAATCCCATTTCCCCTAGATTTACTAGAGGAAGATCAGTGTTCTCCCCATCCAAAAATAAAATGTTAGCCACATGATTAAGAGCTGCATATTATTTTCTAGGCAGAATAAAGCATTGCAGGATAGGGGCAGACGGGGGTCCCCAGAGGTCCGAGGAAGGCGTCAGGGATGAGTCCAGCCAGAGCAACTGGGGAGATCATCTTCGAGTCCCTTCAGTCCCAGCCAGAGCAAGGCTCCCTGGCCTTACCTGAGCAAGTGCTAAATCAGAGTCCACGCAACAGTGATGCTGAGAGCGGCTCTCGCCCGTGCCGGCAGTTCTGTTGGTGCCTGGAAGTTGCATCTCAAGGCGTAGGCTGGTAAGCTTGCATCTCGGGTGGAGAGCCCTCTTTCAGCCCAGGGGCCACGTTCCCTTCCGGGCAGCCTTCCAAGGGCCACGTGCCAGTGGTGGGCGGGGCCAGATGCAAAAGTGGGCGGAGCAAAGGAAACAAACGCTACCTTTGCACAGTAGGCTACTTTCTACACGCACACAACGCGCCCTCCTTCTTCCACCCCTTGCTTACGAGTAAAGGAGCTTTCCAGCAGGGTCAGGATTGTCTGCTCTGCCCAGCAGTCTGACTCTCTCTCTCCCCCCCCCCCTCACGGGAGGAACGAGGCACCTTCATAGCCAGGGGTACCTCAGTGCCTCTTTTAACTGCGGACAAAGCCGGGGCTTTCTGGACGGAAAAGAGGTGCTCTGCTTCTGAGCTGCGACCCAGGCAGGGGGAGAGAGGGGCCCACCGCTGGGAAAGGCTGGCAACCCAGTGGCACTGTGGAGGGCCCTGCTGCCTTTTTTAAAGTCAGTGTTGTTTCTCTTTGGCTGAAAGGGAAATGAAATGTGAAATGCTGACATTTTTTATTTGGGGGGGGAGCGCATAAGGGGAAAAGAAAATCTCCACCAAAAAAAGAGTCTATAGCTCCACCAGAGCAGATGTGGGAGTCTCAAAGGCAGGTGTGCGGAACCTTCAGCCTGCCAGATACTGCCGAACTACAACTCCTAGGCGCCCCTGGTCACCGCTTGCCCATGAAGAGAATTTTTAAAGGAGGAGAAATGCAGAGATTTCTCTGACTTTCCCTCCAGGGCACTTGGGCGAATCAGCACAGTGCTTCCATGAAAGTATGTTAAAATCGCTCCCTGCGTGTTAGGAGGCTGGCTGGCGATCCTGCCTGGCAACGCCTTACGGGCAGGAAAGCCAAACGGCAGGCGCTCCCTATCCATCTGGATGAGGAGCCCTCCACAACCACGTGCAGCAGGACCGTTTTTTGGGGGTGGTGGTGGAGGGAGGTGTCCTGTGGCTCTGCTCCTGTTTCCCACGTGTGGTGAGGCCCCTCAAGGTGCAGCCCGAGCAACAGAGCTGCCTAAGGCGGTGTCCCCATCGCATGCCAGAGGGGACGCCGCGATGGTAAGGCTACCTCATGAATGGCGAGAGAGATTATAAAAACGTTTTTTAAAAAAAGATTGTGTTTTAAAGCCCTGTTCTCGAAAGAGGAAACTAGGAAAGGGGGTGCTGGAGGAGGAGCCCGCCCTAGAAATTGCCCCACACAAAAGGACTTTTGCCCAGAGTTTGCGGGAGTTGTGTAGCGGCCCGAGAGCATGCCTTCCTTCACTGCTCTGCCTTTCTTGGGCAAGTTTATTTTTTCCTTTTTAGAAAGGAGGCAAAATAGTGACCTGAAGGTTACGACGTTGTCACGGTCTCCACTGCGATGTCGGTCAGGAGCTCCGTGTCCGCCACGGAGCTGATGGTTTCTTCTGATGACACATTGACCGAGTTTACCTCCTCGCCTTCCTCCTCCTCCTCGCCTTCTGCCCCACCGCCTTGCTGCCTGGCCATGGCTTCCAGCTTCTGTCGGTACCGCTCAGCCTCCAGCTCCTTCTTCCTCAGCTGGCTTCGGTATTCCTGAGCTTTGCGACTAGCCTCCTGGATCTGCTGCTGCAAAATCTCTCTTTCTCTGTTGTCCTATGGGAAGCAAACCACGGCTTTGGCTGCGGGCTGCTAGGGGTAGTTGGGGAAGGGGCTCCCTCGAAAGAGAGGGGATGGACAAGAGCAGGCTGCGCAAAGGGCCCAGTTGGTAGCCAGGGGAGGAAATGGCAGGTTGCTAGACCTCATGAGTTGCGGGGGAAAGCACAGAAGCCCTTCCTCCTCCCTTGTCACTAGCAAACTTCCATACAAGAAAAGCTTTCGGGCAGGAGGGGCTGCCTAGTTTATTTATTTATTATTTGATTTATATCCCACCCTCCCAGCAGGAGCCCAGGCCAGCAGTAGTTCCTTCCCTTTCTTAAGACTCTAGGGTACGAGTACTCAAAAGCAGCTTTATTTTATTTTTATTACCTTGCTTTCTTCCAAGTCATCTGCAACTTGTTCCACTTTTATTTTCTTGGCAGCAGGTTCTCCTTCTTCTGTTATATGGTGATCGCTGTCGCCTTGTTCCTCCATGACAGTCTCTTCTGCAACCTGACCAGCAGGTACAGTTAAAACTGCGAGTTAAAAAAAAGTGGGGGGAGGGACGGAGGGAGAGACAGACAGACAAAGAGAAAGATATTTAAACAAATAGGGGATTAGTAGAGAAATTTTGGCACAGGGAGGAACGTATCCAGTGTGTCTGGGACAGGATGCTGGGCTTCAATCCCCGGCAGCCCCACTGCCAACACAGCCAACGGTAAGCGGGTATGATGTGAGTTGGGAAAGCAACAACATCCAGAGGACCGCAGATGTTCGCCCTCCCTGGCCTAGGATACAGAACTATCACAAATGGGAAATTGCTAAGCACCAGTGGCACATTCAACTGTTGTGTTTTTTTTAACCTTTATTTATACCAAATGTTGATTTGTCAGGCCGCCTACATCTCTATAGATGTGTGTGCGTGTGTGTTACATATGAAAAGTCATCTTAAACGGAGAGGCATTCTTTGAGGGTAGCCGCTCCAGAGTGAAATGCTAGGCAGCATGCACAGAAGGAATGGAAAGTTTGCAGAAGAAGCTCATTTTCCGCCTATTTGCTCCCTTAAGGCTGGGTTCTGCAAGCACGGTAAACACAGTCATAGCTCAGCCGCAGAGCATCGGTTCTGCACGCAGAAGGTCCCAAGTTCAATCCCCGCTGGCCTCTCCGAGTAGGGCTGGGAGAGACTCACTGCCTGAAGCCCCAAAAGCTGTGGCCGGCCAGCATGAACAACGCTGGGCTCGATGGACCCGCGGCCTGACTCATACGTGTAAGGGGGGGGCCTCTCTTTGTGGAAACGTTTTCGGTAAGCAGATTCCTAGATATAAACCCTGACTGAAAACACAGACAGTTCAGCTTACTTACATTGACTAGTTAAATAAGCAGAACTTTCCCACGGGGCTCAGTTAGAATTCATATCGGTACTTTAGGGAGAAGCTTGCATTGCTGCCTCTGAAGAGAATTTCCCTACCCAATCTCCACGGTTGATTCTCCCAACACAGGGTAGAAGAACCTCAAGAGCTTTGGCAACTGTAATCTGGACTCCCAGCTCCCAGCATGGCCAACAGCCAGGGAGGATGATGGGAGCTGGGGTCAAGCAACATCTGGAGGGGCCACAGCAGCCTACACCAGCCTTCGCCAACCTTGCGCCCTCTAGGCATTGTTGGACTCTGTCCCCCCAACAACCCAGCCAGCTTGGCCAACAGGCAGGGATGATGATGATGATGTTGATTCAGGGAGCTGATGTCCGTCTGAAGCCCCCCTCTCCCGGAGGTCTCTCCCGTTCCTGCCCTTCTGCTTTAAGCTGCCCTAGCCTCCCCAAAAGGAGGAATCGGTTTGCAGGGCCTCACCTCGGAGTCCCCCTTACCTTGCTGCCTGTTCTGCATCCTCACGAGGAAGGGCTGGCCGCTCGGGATAGCCGCCTGGAGGTTGCCCAGAGGGATGCCATCCGTCACAATTGTAACAATGCGCCGGCCCCCAGAGCTGACTATTGACTGGAGGGGGGAATTGAGGTGATTGGTTTCCACGATTTCCTCTGATCCTGCAAACAAACAAGGAAAGGCTCTCAACTTCTGGGGTTCCCCAACCATCTTTTAAATGTATTTAACCAGGGAGGAAAGAGCTCAGGGGCTGCACCTCTTTACCCTGACTTTTGATGCCGGAGATATATGTTTAAAGGAACCCCCACCCCATCCCATCCTGACAACTGTAGTTAGAATAGAATAGCATTGATTGTGTTTGTCCATTGACCATTGCAAAATAAAAAAGCACCCAAACTTTCATTAAAAGTGCAGGAGTCACAATTAAAATTAATATATAAATCAAATAGTATCTTTATTGCTTGGTCAACCGACCATTGCGATACATTAAAACCACTATATACAAGGAATTAACAATAAAACATATTAACAGCTGCGGACAGAACTTAGGGGCAAGACACGCACTTACGAGATCTAGTCTCCATAGCCAAGTTCAGAAATTTGGCCACTTGGATTGTAATTGGTCTGTATATATATCCTTAAAATGGGGCTTTGGGGCTGCAATTTGTTTTAAACTGTTTTTGATATTGAATTTTAAATTGTTGTAGCCCACTCTGAGACCTGACAAAGGGTGGGAAAATCTAAATTATTATTATTATTATTATTAAAGGCTTTGTGGGGCACCAGAACCAACACAGTGCTGGGTGTTTGGTATGAGTTCTAGCAACCCACACATAGCTGTGATTTTTTTACATTTGTTGAAATGGGCTTGAGAATCTCAGTTGTTTTTGAAAAATGAAGTTTCTAGACCTCATGGTGGCAGAGAAAACACAAGGCCTTGCTTGTTCCCCTTTTCTGAATTATCGGGGCACAACAGTGTTCTGAACACTTCTAGTGGAGGTCAGTTGGGCCTCTGTAACACGGGGGACAACTAACACTGGTTACTCTCTGGTCACGATCTGGGTAGACGGGCGGTTTCTGGAGAACGAACAGAGTTCTTGCCGGATCATTAGCTTTCTTCCCATCAATTTCAAGAGAGCTCACATAGGATGATGCCCTGGATTGCCCTACTCAACCCACCCTTATTTCCGCCCCTAATACCAAGATCCCTTTTGACCTACCTGGGGTTCTGTTTGAGTTGGAAAGCGGGCCAGAGGCTTCTGCGATGGCTGCCAGTGTGGCAAGCACTGAGGTTGTTGAGTTTGGAAGCTGCACAGTGGAAATGTGGGAATCGCCTGCGAGGGAACAAAGAACTTTCACAGAAACTTCCCAGAAGGAGAGTCTTTTTTGAAATTATTATTCTGTGTTAAAGAAGGGAAACGCGCCACACCCAAAAGTCCTGTGCCATCAACGACGTTTGGGAGGAAGAATCCTACCTGAGGTCGTTTTGGCGCTTGCCGAGGAGACGATGCTGGCCAGACTCAGCATGTCTCCCGAGGTCAGAATGAACGGCTGGCCGACGGTCACAGAGCTCGAGACTGAGTTCGCTCTCTCGGGGTTGGTATTGACCTGGTTTTGCATCGCCTCCTGAGGAAAAGAATACCACGCCTCAGGCAGATATTCCTTCTCAAACTTGCCAAAAGCAGCCCTCCCGCTGCCAATTCCAGCCACTTCTTGCCAACCTATGTTGCTGGCGAATCCTTGATCCAGGAACTGCCCGTAAGCGCTGAATGCTGCAGTGTAATTTCTGACAGGAGCAAGACCCTCTTCCGAGACCTGCACTGGTTGCCAATTTGTTACCTGGCCAAATTCAAGGAATACCAAGTCCCCAGCTGCTTAGGATCAGTTTACTTACAGGATCACCTTGCCCCATCAGCGATCACTCGCCCGCTTCGATCTGCAGAACTGGCAGTTTTTACAAATGCCACGTAATCGTTTGTTCTGCACTTGCAAGGAACTGATCCTTCAATGCAGTAGCACCTGCACTTTGGAACTCCCTGTCCATTGGTATTAGGCAGACGCCCTTGCAGTACCATTATTGGCGCCTGCTGAAAACATTTTGTGTAGGTAAGCCTAACCAGGAAATGTTAACATGTAACTTTATCATGTATATCTGTTTTCAAATTGCTGGTTTTATTTACATTTGGATAAATGTTATGACAAGTTGTTTTTAACCTTTAAACTTTATATAGGTATTTTTCTAACGAATTGTTTTATACTGTTTTATGTAAACAGCTTAGAGGTTTTTGTTGATGAAGCAGTATATAAATCTTGTTAGTTACATAAATAGATAAAATCACCTCCTTGGGCCAAAGGAATGACACTTTCAAGGCTTGACGGTGCCTTCTGCTTCAGTTCTTAAGAGGCATGGAAGGGGTTGTGTGGGGAAAACACACACATCCACAATCCAAAGAGACCATTTTTAGGTGCCAGACCTTGAGGACTAAACCGATAAAAGCCAGAATTGCTAAGCACAAGCATGACATTATACTGGCTCCAGGAAATGACGGTGGGCCGGAATCTCTTAAGGCCAACCTTCTCCCCTATAAACGAATTTCCCCCACAATCTGATGTGCTACTGAAGAAAAGGCCTTCGTGGTGGTGGGGTGCCTAGATTGTGGAACACCCTCCCAAGGGCAACTTACTCAGCTCCTTTTTTAATGGGGTTTCAGGCAGCAAGCTAAGAATGCCGCTATTTTTGAGGGGTGTTAGGGATGTTTAATACCCTTTTAGGTCATTATTAAGGCCTGTTGTATTGTCGCTGCTGATTGTTCCAGACCCAAAAGCTGTGTTTACATATCCCACCTGCAGCATCAACAAGGTTTCCGGGTTGTTTTTGTCCAGAGCGATGTCGAAGGCGGATTTGTCGAACTTGCTGAAGGCGTGGATGTCGGCACCGTATTTGATGAGCAACTCGACGACATCGCGGTGGTTGTGCTCGGTTGCCCAGTGCAAGGCCGTCATCTTCAGGATGTCCTTGGCGTTCACGTCAGCGCCGTTCTGACGAGCAGAAAGGACAGTGGTTTTGATCAAAACTGATTTCAAGAGGAGCGCAGAACCACATCTCTGGGCCCGTGCAAAGATAACGAACTGTGCCAGCCATCAAGGAAGCGTTCTGCAGCTTTCTACGCTGGTACAATGCTTTTTCTAGGTGCCGTTCCTTAGTCAAGATACGGTAATATAGCTATACCAGTCTGTTCTCGTACGCCAACTACCTACCAAGATGAAAGCAGGGTTAGGAGTGTAGGCAAATGAGACAGCAAACCTTCCGCAGGCGAGAAGGAATGGTGGATACCTTCTTACCTTTATTGCTACTTTTAAGAGGAAAAATAGATGCTGGGCTTTACGTTCTGCTGTTATTCCCAACTTGATTCCCGGTTTGTTAAGTGTGACTGTGTTCACACAGTGACAAGCCCTTAATCCCTACTCAGATCCCACAAAGGGATGAGTTCAAGTAAGAAAAAAGTATGTGTATCACCTTTCCTGAACTGTTTGTTACAAGGACATAGCCTGCTTCATCCATCCTTTTTCAGGCTGCCCCTCCGCGTCCCCCCCTCTGGTGCAAACAGTGCTGATAAACCACATCCCGTTTACAAAACAGAGCAAGGAGAATCCCTCAAGGGAACCCTTATACAGCTTAAGCTTGTGGGGAGCATCTTCATGTGCATCCCCAGTGTATGAACAGTACAGAAGGCACAGCCTTCTTGATAAACTTGCAGGAACGCCTGATGCTCTTGTTTGTAGAAACACACTGCTTACATTTAACAAGTAAAACTGATGTCCTCCTTCACAAAAGAAACCTGTACGCAGGAGGGCAAATCCATCAGATTCCTTATGCTCAGCTTTGATCAGGCAAGGTCTTCTGATGGGACACTTTTTTGGTGGTCTCCCATGCCACTTCCAGATGGCCCTTACCAGTGACTGAGCCTTTAGGGTGGCAGGCCCTGCCCTGGGGAATGCCTTGCCAACAGGGTTTCGGCAGGAGTTGCCCCTGCTTGCTTTCGGACATCATCTGAAAATGGTATTATTTAGGCTGGCCTTTCAAACCTGAGGTTCTCTGCCAGCCAGCTTTTACTGATGTGTTTAATGCTTTTATTGCACTATTGTGATTTTAGGTTGTCTGTCGCAATATTTTATATGAAACTACAGCTCAAAGGTATTTAAAAAACCATCAGAAGAGATACTGGGTGGGGACAGTGGTGGAACAATCCAGGTCTGCCACTTACAAAGTAGAGCTGATGGCTGGATTTCAGACAGACTTTGGGTTTGAAATCTGAAATCTTTCCCAGCCCTACCTGGAAACGCCAGAGATGGGGATTTTTTCAAGCCGCTCCCAAGCTGGTGGTCATCGCTTCATCTGCTCTGCAAAAGACCCTCACTTACCCTGATCAGGAGCTCGACAATGTGGGAGTGCCCGTCAGCAGCTGCCATGTGAAGCGGCGTCCTGTCCACCTTGGTCCGAGCATCTCTGCTCACTCCCGCCCGGAGCAGAACTTCTGCTGTCGAATAGTGGCCGTACTGAGCCGCCAAGTGAAGGGGGGACGTCCCCAGCTGCCAGACCGTTAAGCAGAAAAATGTTAAAACCTTTCTACTGCCAAATCCACCTCGCCTGGCTACTCTCCACGCTTGCCTTTAGTGCAAGTAATACATTTCAAGCAGACTTCGAGCACGTGACTCACCCTTCCTGCAAAGAATCCTGGGAACTGTAGTTTACCCCTCACAGAGCTACAATTGCCAGCATCCCTTAACAAACAAGTTCCCAGGATTCTTTAGGGGAAGCGCTTTAAACATATGGTGTGTACGCAGCCTCAGCCCTCGCATTCGATGGGGCACCTGCGCTCTGTGACTTTGGGGGGGACACACAGGTCATGGGACCTGGGGAGGGGAAAAGCAGCTTCACTTGATCACACAGTCATCTGTAACAGGGACATGGGGAACCTGCAGCCCTCCAGATGCTGTTGGGGCCCTGCTCTCATCACCCCTGTCAATATGGCCTGTGCTCAGGGTCGTTGCCCAGCATCTGAGATGGCACATAGGATGGCAGCATGTGAAACTGACGTTTGTTGTTGTTATGTGCCTTCAAGTTGATTACGACTTATGGCGGCCCTATGAATCAGTGACCTCCAAGAGCATCTGTTGTGAACCGCCCTGTTCAGATCTTGTAAGTTCAGGTCTGTGTCTTCCTTTAAGGAATCAATCCATCTCTTGTTTGGCCTTCCTCTTTTTCTACTCCCTTCTGTTTTTCCCAGCATTATTGTCTTTTCTAGTGAATCACGTCTTCTCACGATGTGTCCAAAGTATGATAACCTCAATTTCATCAAGTTAGCTTCTAGTGACAGCTCTGGTTTAATTTGTTCTAACGTCCAACTATTTGTCTTTTTCGCAGTCCATGGTATGCTCAAAACTCTCCTCCAACACCACGTTTCAAACCAGTTGGTTTTTCTCTTATCTGCTTTTTTCACTGTCCAACTTTCACATCCATACATAGAGATCGGGAATACCATGGTCTGAATGAGCCTGACTTCAGCGTTCAAGGATACATCTTTGCATTTTCTAGTTCTCCCATAGCTGCCCTCCCCAGTCCTAGCCTTCTTCTGATTTCTTGACTATTGTCTCCATTTTGGTTAATGACTGTGCCAAGGTATTGATAATCCTTGACAAGTTCAATGTCTTCATTGTCAACTTTAAAGTTACATAAATCTTCTGTTGTCATTACTTTAGTCTTCTTGATGTTCAGCTGTAGTCCTGCTTTTGTAGTCCTGCTTTTGTGCTTTCCTCTCTAACGTTCATCAGCATTCGTTTCAAATCATTACTGGTTTCTGCTAGTAGTATGGTATCATCTGCTTATCTTAATTTATTGATATTTCTCCCTCCAGTTTTCACACTTCCTTCATCTTGGTCCAATCCCGCTTTCCGTATGATATGTTCTGCATACAGATGAAACAAATAGGGTGATAAAATACACCCCTGTCTCACAACCCTTCCGATTGGGAACCAATTGGTTTCTCCATATTCTGTCCTTATAGTAGCCTCTTGTCCAGAGTATAGGTTGCGCATCAGGACAATCAGATGCTGTGGCACCCCCATTTCTTTTAAAGCATTCCATAGTTTTTCATGATCTACACAGTCAAAGGCTTTGCAGTAATCTATAAAGCACAGGGCAATTTTCTTCTGAAATTCCTTGCTCTGTTCCATTATCCATCATATGTTTGCGATATGATCTCTGATGCCTCTTCCCTTTCTAAATCCAGCTTGGACGTCTGGCATTTCTCACTCCATATATGGTAAGAGCCTTTGTTGTAGAATCTTGCGCATTACTTTACTTGCATGGGATATTAAGGCAATAGTTTGATAATTACTGCATTCCCTGGGATGTCCTTTCTTTGTCCTTTCTTCCAGTCTCTGCGCCATTGTTTAGTTTTCCATATTTCTTGACAAATTTTTGTCAACATTTGGATGTAGCTTTTAGAAAAAGAGAACCAAATATAATAGCTGTTTGCACATCCATGGTTGTTTATTTGGCTGGGCATGTGTAAGCCATCACTCTGTCGTTCACTTGCCATGACGTTGATCTGTTTTAATTTTTGTTAGCTAGAAGCTATTTTAATTCATTTATTTATTTATTGCATTTCTCTCACTGCTTTTTCTCCAAGGAGCTCAAGGTGGCAAACATAGTTCTCCCCCTCCACATTTAATCCCCACAACAACCCTGTGAGGTAGGTTAGGATAAGAGGCAGTAAGACTGGCCCAAGGTCAGCCAGGGAGCTTCATGGCTGAGTGAGGATTTGAACTCTGGCCTTCCAGGTCCTAATCCAACACTCTAAGCACTATACCGCACTGGCTTTTAAAAAATATGCTTTTAATTGTTTGTTTTTAACTGTTGATAATTTTATTTACTATTTATTTATTATTTAGTCCATTTATATACTGCTTATATTTAAATAAAACTCTAAGCGGTGTACAACAAGTCAAAACATCTTAAAACAACAACTACAAAAAACAATCAATAAAATACAGTTAACTGAACAAAACATCCTCTTTAGTATCAACGTAATATAAACACTGCATATAAAGTTAAGTACAAGAAATACAAGAAAAAATCGTAATATGCATAGACTAAACAGAATATTCCCTACTTTTCATGGAAAAACAAACATGTTAAAACAAGCTTATTTTTAAACATAACAGATTAAACAAATCAGATTTCTTAATCACGGTATAATAAAAAGCAAAACAATTAAAACCGCCAGCCTCCATTATAACAAAATTTTGTCTTACTACCTGATTTTAATGTTTTTTGGCTTAGAGGTCTTTCCATTCAAGCGGTATGTAAATTTTATTCAATAAAAGAAAATAAAAAAGAAAATGTTCCCAGCTGGAGAGCCCCCCCCACACTTTCCTCTCCCGCCCCCCCAACCGGACACAATATCTTCCCCTCCATACACACCCAGTCTGTAGTGAAAGGCGCCCCACTTGACATCAGTGTCCTGACTTCATCGTCTTCGCCTTTGCGAGCTGCCTCTAACAGTCTCTTCCCCAGGTCCACCAGTGACATTTTTATACATGGGAACGAATGGTTTCAAAAATCTGGATTTTGAGACGGGGGTCAGGGAAGAGAGCAGATAATTTTGTGTGACTTTATGGTAAGGACATCATACTCAAGTAGGCTCCCCCAGAGATAATTTCGCATTTAAAAAAAAAAACACAAAACCTGCGGGTTTTGACAGAGGGCGGTGTCGGTAACATCGCCCGCCTGCCATTTGCAATTCCGCAAGCCAGGGGTGGAGATTTTTTTTTTCAACCCAAGGGCTGCATCCCCTTCCAGGCAACTTTCCAGGGGCCACATGCCAGTGGTGGGTGGAGCCGGAGGCAAAAGTGAGTGGAGCGACCAATGTAAATGTTACCTTTGTACAATTGGCCAGTTTCTTTACACCCTCATGCTCAGAGTTTAAGCCCAACCCATTCAGGCCAGGCAAAAATGCGTGCAAAGGAGGGCCACTGATGGATGTGGCCTGGGGGAGAGGGTGTGGTATGGGGAAGAGTCCTGAGGGCCGGATAGAGAGGCTTGGAGGGCCTCACTTGGGCTCAAGATCCCCCCACCCCACTGCCGTATGCTCTAGATTCTTTTCCCACTGCTTGACCTCCAAGATCTTAGCACGAGCGGAAAAAGCTGGACCACCCCACAGCCGATTTATGTTAAGGCATTTCAAATATAAGAGGTATCCGTTGTACCTGTTCAAGCTGGCAATCAATAATTTATTTGGGGTTTACTTAGAAGGTTTGTGACCCACAGGCTGGGGAAACACTGGTGTAGGTGTTATTTCTTCTCTCCCTCTCCCCCCACCGGCTCAATTTTACCTTCACAACAACCCTGTGAGGTTGTCTCACCCCACAGCCCTTCTATATATATATTTATTTATTTTTAGTGTTATTTCAGTCACATCCTTCCTTCCACGGAGCTCAAGGTGTGCAGGATAGTTTCTCCCTCCCCCCACCCAACTTCCCTCCCTTTCGCCTTCACAACAACCCTGTGAGGTTGCTCCTTCCCACAGTCCTTTCTTTTTTATTATTTTACTGTATTTCAATCACGTCCTTCTTTCCAAGGTGCGCAGGACAGTTTCACTCTCCACCCACCCACCCTTTTACCTTCACAACAACCCTGTGAGGTTGTCTCTCTTCTCCAATTTTCAAGCTCCTTTTTTACCCTCCCCCCAAGTCCCACACACACATCCAACCCCTCTCCTCATAAAGCGAACTAGCCTTGTTGTCCCCCCAATAAATGTCACCCCCGACTCACCCCTCAAAGACGGGGGGGCTGCCACGTTTGGCGCTTGGCTCTTCTTTTTTAACTTCCTGTCACCATCTTTTCTTTTTCCATTTTTTTAATATCTTGGTGTTTTTTTAAAAAACATTATTAAGTTATTAACAAATAATATTTTAAAAATGGGTTTTGTTTTTCAAATCCCTCCCCTCCCCCCAGCGCCAAAAGGAAGGAGGGAGGCAAAATGGCGGACCCGGAAGTGCCTCTCAGTCTAAAGCTGAAGCAAGGAAGGGGGAACACACAAGCATGACACACAACAGATTTCCGGAAGGAACGGAAGAGCCGTCGCATGGACATGGCCCACTGGTACTCTCCCGGCTGTAGCAGGGTGCTGCTCTATCCCTCGACATCTCCATAGTGCAATAGTACTAAGCGGCCGTTGGTGGCTCCGAAGACTTTATCGTACCCTCTATCCCTTGCTGTATCTATGGTACTATAGGACGCCATCCCATTGGTCTTGCAGACTTCTTTGGGCGCTCCATCCCTCGCCATCTCTTAACCCGCAGATTTTTTTTCTCGGCTGCTCTATCCCTCTGATCTCTGTGGTAAAATTGAAAGGGGCTGTGGGGGCTCTGAGCTTCTATGGGAACTCGGAGATGGAGTCGCTCTATCCATAGGTTTCTCTATGGTGAAAAGTGAGAAACTGGAAATTGTGTATTTTGCAACATTATTGATAGGTAAAACCTGCCCCAATAACTTAAACAGACCCGTCTGCAGAGAATTTCTTTTCCAGAGAAGGGAAATTCTTCATGTTATTATTATTATTATTATTATTATTATTATTGCTTTTATTATTGCTTTTATTTATTTATTATTTGATTTATATCCCGCCCTTCCTCCCAGCAGGAGCCCAGGGCGGCAAACAGAAGCGCTAAAAACACATCAAAACATCATAAGAACAGACCCTAAAATACACCAAAACAAAACAACTTTAAAAGCATTTTTTTTAAAAAAAAACTTTTAAAACATCTTTTAAAAAGGGTTCAAAAACATTGTTTTAAAAAAACATTAAAAAGCAATTGCAACACAGATGCAGACTGCATTGTTTTCTTCTTTTATACTGGCTTAGTTACTTTGAATCTAAATTTGTTGATATATTTTAAAAGTGTAATTTAAAGTTGTTTTATTTACCTTCTTTTGCATCACCAAGCCCTAGAGAATCTGTGCAATGAGGAGACTAATATAAATAAAGGGAGTATATAAATATTTTAAAATGAAAAAAAGATTTTCTTTAAATATTATTGTATTGCAATTTATTTATTTATAGCCATTCTTTCATCAGATTACAAATCTTTCTAAGGAGGCTAAGGAAAAACATTAAACTACATAAAAACACTTACATGCTAACATACAATAAAGGCTGCAATCCTACACACACACTCTTGGGAGGAGGCCTGGTTTAATTAAGCAGGCTTTATTTCTGAATAGGAATGCACAGGATTGCACTGAAACTCTAGATCCATGTTATGCATTTAAAGCACACATCCAACATGCATTTAAAGCACATGACAGCCCCCAAAGGATCATTGGGAATCGTATTTTGTTAAGGGTGCAGGGAAGTTGTAGCTCTTTGAGCAGTTCCCGAGATTCTTTGGGGGAAGCTGTGTGCTTTAAATGTGCGTTGGATGTGCTTTGAATGTATGGTGTGGATCTGCCAATATCTGTCAACGTATAAAGAACCGTCCAAATGCCTTCCCACAAGGCAGTCGGTGGTAGATGGCCTTGTGAGGGGAGAAAAAGTCCTGCTAAACCAAAGTCAGATGCCAAGCCTATCCACCATATTTACTCTGGCAGTGCTATTACAGGACCTAATTATGTCATCCACAACATTCGCCTGCTCATCTTCCAATGAGATAGATGGCCATCATCCATCAGATGCAATGCCCTTCCACGCTGTACATAGGACGAACAGGTCAGTCGAGGCTATGCAAAAGTATTAATGGATGCAAAACTGACCCCAGAAATGGCAAAAATGAAAAGCCAGTGTTGGAACATTTCAACCTCCCAGGATGCCCTGTAAATTTTGAAATTGGACTGCCTTTAAGTCGATTCTGACTTATGGCGACCCTCTGAATAGGGTTTTCATGGTAAGTGGTATTCAGAGGGGGTTCCCCGTTGCCTTCCTCTGAGAGGCAGTGACTGGCCCAAGGTCACCCAATGAATTTCATGGCTAGGTGGGGATTCGAACCCTGGCCTCCCATGTCATAGTACAACACTCTAACCACTGTGCCACACTGGCTGTAAATAAATGACCTTAAAGTGGCCATCCTGGAACTTGAACAGAGATGGTGAGATGAAATCGCTGAATTATAGTTCATCAAGAGGTTCGGTGCTTGTGATTCTTATCACACGACATGGGTTCGTTTGGATCGCTTCCAGAGCTAAGCATTCATAAAAACATTAGAAGAGCCTGGCTGCTGGATCAGGCCAAAGGGGGCCCATCTAGTCCAGCCTCCTGTTCTCACAGTGGCCAGCCAGATGCCTCTGGGAAAATCACTAGCATGTCTTATGCACCAGAGAACTCTCCCCTCCTGCAGTTTCCAGCAACTGGTGTTTGGAAACATACTAGGGTTGCCAGGTTCATGGCCTGAGAATGATCCTGTATCTTTAGGAGAAGAGAAAGTCAGCAAAGTGCAGGTGTTCTTGCAACACTGTAATGGGAAAAACCACAAGGTGGAATTCTCCCCTCTGCACAACTTTTAAAGATACAGAAGACCTCTTGGAGGCTGGGCCTGGCAACCAAGAAGCATACTACCCTCGACCGCAGAGGCAAAGCATAGCCCTCACAGCTAGTAGCCACTGATAGCCTTATCCTCCATGAATTTGTCTAATCCTCTTTCAAAGCCAGTCAAATGATTGTTGTTGTTGTTACTGAATTTATATCCCGCCCTTCCTCCCGAAAGAACCAGGGCATAAAGTTGGTGGCCATCACTGCCACATCCATCACACAGTACGAGATTTGGAAGGGCTTTATGAACATAAGGGTTGTTCCAGCCAAGCCATAGAAGCTATTCCGCTTCTTTTTGATTTTTCACGAAATGATCATTGGTCCGAATTGATTCTTGCCATCCAGAGTTATAATCTGTGCCCAGATGCAGCAGCAATGCAGAACAGCAGGGTGATGAAGTATAAATCCAAAAAAGGTGACAACAAAAAAAAGGAAACCTTCCCTTTCTAAGGAAACAGAGTCTCTGCTAGTCTACTGGCGTGTCTGGAGGCTTGCGCATCTTACCGTTTATTTCCCCCCCCCTCCCCGAGCAAATATGTTGCAGCATTAGGTCATGTGTTTTCCTCGCCAGCGGGAAAGAACATCAATGCTCCCTTCAGTTTGGCTTTCAGCAAAGTCTGTAAGTTGTTCACAGACATCTTGTGGTTTTTCAATGCACCTTTTGTCTGACGCTGGGGGATGCAATGCCTCAGTGACATCCGGCCTCACCGTTCAGAGGTTCGGTGTTCCATTAAGGTCTACAAATCTGCATTCTCTTTCTGCCATGGGTCTCCACCCAACAGACGTTTGGTTTGGCACAGACTGGGTTAATATTACCTGTTTTTATTCTGGAACATGGTGAGCTTTAGGGTCACCTATGCTGAGGGTTGCATGATGGCAGTGGGCAACAACAGATCCCAAAGTAGAGGGGCCACACCTTTTCACTCTGTGCTGTCTCCTTCTGCCTCTCTCTCTTTCCAACACCCCTTTCCTCTCTGACACCCCCATTCTCTCTCTCTGTCTCTGATACCCCCTTTCCTTTCTTTCTGAGACTACTGACTAGCTTTCCCACAACCTGACACTTCTTTTCTCTCTCTCTGACACCCCCTTTACTCTCCCCTGTCTGGCACCCTTTTCTCTCTCTCTCTGAAATGCAGCAAAGTGCAAATGCCGAAGAACAGCTGGGTTTCTGTTGACCCGTTGTTTTGGAAAGTGTGGATTTGGTAAGTTCACAGTTAAACACAAACTGAATCGGATTTCTCCTCCATCCCTTGGGGGTGACCAGTTTGGATTTGGGATGGCCGGTAACCTTTATTTTCCCCCATCTCTGCCCCCCTATCCTTAACAGCTCCTTCCTTTCTTGTGTCAGTGGAGATTGATCCATTAGGGCGCATGGGGAGGCGCCCCACCAAGCTCATTCTGCCCTCAGCCAGCTCCCACTGCCTGCCTTCTTACTTACAACCAGCCCAGGGGGGAGGTCCTGGCTGTCAGATTCTGCCTCCTTCGTCTCAGGGTTGCCCTTGGAGAACTCAGCAGGGAGGAGGAATGGGGGAGACAAAACTAGAATGAGTGGGCTCTGCCTGGCCATTGGCTCTGGCTATGTCTGTCATTGGCTCTGGCTCCGCCCATTGTTGGGCTCCCTGCCTTCCGCCCCACCGGTCCCAATGGGCGACAGCCACCTCTGTGGTGCTTGCAGGCAGCAGGCTGGTGTAAATGTTTCAAGGGGGGAATGTGGACGGTCTTCTGCCCCACACACACACAGCATCTGCCGCCTGGGGCAGTTGTCTCCCACTGCCTCACAGTAGGACTGGCTTAAGTTCATTTCCCCACATTTCCACATCAGTTTGTGAGATTTTCTTTAAAAAAAAAAAAAGTCCTTGTGAAAATTCATCAACATTTCACTGTGAATTTCTTCTAATGAATGGAGTTTTGCCTGAGTTATATTTCTCCTAATATAACACATTATATCCGTCAAAATATGCACTTTCATGCACACTTCATTCTCCTGTAGGCATTTCTGTACCCATTACTTGGCTGGAGAACTGGAACTCAAAATTCAGACACATGCAAATTTCAAAGGATGGTGGTCTTTCGGTTCACGTACGGCTTTGGAAAGTGCGGACATGACAGATTCGGCTTTCAATGTGAAGCGAATTAAATTTTTCCCTTGCCGCTATGAGCAGCACAAATCTCTCTGGTTATGATGAAATCACCACCACCAATGCTCTTAAAACACACCTCTTTTTTTTCTTTTTTTGCAGTTTAATCTTGAACATATCCAGGAGCTGATTATTCGATTCTCGCCTCAACTCCCCAAAATGAAACTTCTGCACCTCTCACCCAAGCCCAAAAGTGGCATCACTGATCACCCGCCCACCTGCACCTTGCTTTCCCCTCCCCGTCAGCCATTTCTTTCATGGGTGAGGCTTCCATCTCCTCCTTTCCCCCCGGATGATGCAACAGGAACCCGGGAAAGGAAAAACAGAAGGAAACATACCAATTCTGACTTAAGAGCCCATCCACCACATATAGAACTTCTCCCCCCCCTTCTGAAAGAGGCTACAGACAAGTTGGAGAGTTAGCAGCTAAATGGGCCAAAGACCCGCGGGCCGGATTTTGCTCGCTGGCCACTCGTTGCTAACTCCTGTTCTGGATTTTGGCTGCAAGTCACTCAAAACTGTGTGGAGTTATTTTATGGGTTGATGGTGGATGAGAGAAAGGCCTAGTTTATTTCTGCCACAATTCCAGCTCTAACAGGGCACCTGGACAGTCGCACCAGACTCTTGTCTTAGTCCAGCCTCCAGCTGACAAATACATTTGTCCTGATTTTGGAAACCGCAATCCCATGGTTTTGTTTGCTTGTTTCCCTCAGCAACTGCTCAAGAGACAGAATTTGAGAATGCAAGAACACAGGGACGCAACAACGTCAAACACAACCACTCCCGCCATGAGCCATTGCAATTTAGCATCACCGTACAGCTTGAAAAGATAACGTCACTACAGGGAGGGAATGAATTGGGGGGGGGGGAAGGGGAGATAGACAAAGGGTTAGCCTTCTCACTCTTCACACTAGACTGGAGCCCAACTGTGTCGGCATTAGATAAGGTCAAAATCTAAAGGGCTAATGCGGGCGATAGGAGCCCTCCAGAAATTAAAGCTGTTGAACTGGAGGAGGCTGCCATCGTCATCGTCTTCTCCGTTGGAGACTTTGCCATTTTTTTTCTTCCGGTCAGTGGTGAGGCTGCTGAAGCCTCCGCTGGGCTTGTAGATGCCCATATCAGCTAAGCCCAGGTGCTCCAGCTCAGCCAGATCCAGCTCCGGAATGGGCATCCTCCAGTATAGGAAGGAGTCGTACTGGGAGTTCATCGTGTCCCTCATTTCTCACTATGAAGAAGGAAGACAAGGGATCTCCATTAGAGCAACGGTCTGCACACTTTATCTCCCCACGGACCGCTTCAAAATTGCTGTGGGTCTCGGCGAACCACGTAAGGATTTTTCCGTCTGTTGCAGCCCATTGCAATGCGCCGTGCTAGATGCTGATTATTTTTTAATTTATTTATTTATTTATTTATTAGACTTTTATACCGCCCGACTAGCAATAGCTCTCTGGGCGGTGAACACAAGAAATACAATAAAATCACACAATATAATACAACAAAACATATAAAAATAAAACAATCTAAAATCAGTCACAACAAATTTTAAAAATTAAGTTAACTTAAATTAAAATGCCTCGGAAAAGAGGAAGATTTTAACTTGGCACCGAAAGGATAACAATGTTGGTGCCAAGCGCACCTCCTCGGGGAGACTATTCCACAGTTCGGGGGCCACCACTGAGAAGGCCCTAGATCTTGTCACCACCCTCCGGGCTTCCCTATGAGTCAGAACCTGGAGGAGGGCCTTCGTAGTAGACCGTAGTGTACGGGCCGGTTCGTATCGGGAGAGGCGTTCCGACAGGTATCGTGGTTCCTAATTGTGTTTCTTGTTGCTACTTTTAATTCTCATGTATTGTATTTTAGGGTATTTTAGGGAATGCCGTAGAATCCAAGCGGTGATACAATAAAGTGGAATGTAAGAAAGAAAAGAAGGAATAAAATGGAATTAAAACTGAAAGTGAGTTGTTACATGGGTAGCAATGGATGTGCTGCCTCTCACCTTCCGCCACAAATCCACAGACATGCCGCGGACCACCTAAACGGAGCACGTAGACCACAGCTTGGGGACCTCTGCGTTAGGGAGGGCTGAGCGATCATCCTGTCGCAGTGCCACGTGACCAACAGAAGCATTGGGGATGTCCAGGTGGAAAGGCTTTAGATGAACCCTAACCCTAGGAGAAGCCGAGGTGTCCTCCAGATGCTGGTCTGCAACTCCCAGCACCCAGCATGGCCCGCCGCCAGGGATGGTGGAAATTGTAATCTGACAACATCTGAAGGACACTCCCGCACTGACTCCCCCTGGTCTACAGAGTGTAAGGACGATTGCCTCAATTTACTCTGCAGTCCCATGCAGTCTCTGCTTGATCCCAGCGCGGTGTAGTGGTTAGTGCAGGGGTGCGCACCCTGGTGCCCTCCTGTGGGGAAAGGGGCCACAGCTCAGGGGGAGAGCATCTACTTTGCATGCAGAAGGCCCCGGGGTCAGTCCCAGGATCTCCAGGGAGAGACTCCCTGCCTGAAACTCTGGAGGGCCTCTGCCAGTCAGTGCAGACAATACTGAGCTCGCTAGACTGACGGTCTGTGTAAGAGAGTGTCCTATGTTCCTATGCCCTCTGGACATAATTGGACACCAGCCCTCAATGGCCCTAGTAGCCGGCATGGTCAGTGATCCAGCATGATGATGGGAGTTGTAATCTAGATGTTGCTGGCCACAGACACTCCCCATCTCTGGGTTTAAGCAGCCTTCCCCAGCCTGGTGTTCCCCAGATATTTTGGACTTCAACTCCCTGACCGACGGCCTTGTAAGCTGAGGCTGACGGGAGTTGTAGCTGAAAACACCTGGAGTATTAAACTAAGCCCAGAGAGACCCAGATTTAAATCCCTCCCCTGGGTGGTGTTGGACCCGTTATGCTCACTCTTTCTTTCTCTCTCAGCTTAGCCTACCTCACAGGGTTGTCCTGAGGATACATGCAAGGCGGGGTACATGTACACCTGAGAGGGCCTTCTCAGTGGTGACCCCCAAATTATGGAATGATCTTTTTGACGAGGTGTGCCTGGCGCCAACACTGTTATATTTTTGGCACCAGGTCAAGACTTTCCTCTTCTCCCCGGCATTTTAGCATGTGTTTTTAAATTGTTTTTATATTGTTTTGAATTTTAAAATTGTGTTTTAAATTATTTTTAGAATATATTTTAAAAATGTGTATTTGTTTTAATGTTTTGGATTGCTGTAAACCGCCCAGAGAGCTTCGGCTATGGGGTGGTATACAAGTGCAATAAATAAATAAATAAATTCTGAGCTCCCTGACATAGCAGGTGAGATAGAAATGTGATGAATAAATCAGCATCTCACAATGAAACAAGACTTCCTTCCATGAGATCTCATCTGCTCTTCTGGTTCTCCATAAATAAAGATGCTGTCCTCTCTCCACCGCCCCCCAAAAAAACCTTGGTGTCAGACTTGTACAGTATATCTTAGGCCAGGATTGCCAACATGGTGCCCTTTGGAAGGATGTTGTTGGACCACAGATACCATCAGACCCACCCAAGATGGCCAATGGTCAAGTAGAGATGGAATGATCTGTCAATATGGGCTCCTTTAGTCTCTCATTTTTACTAATCTTAAATTCGGTTCTGCACACTTTTGCAGCAATTTGCAAATTGTTATTTTAAAAAATCCTTGTAAAAATCCTCCAGCATTTTAGTGTGAACTGCTCCTGATAAATACATTTTTTTGTATGCAGGTTTGACAAATGCACGCGTTTTTTTACAAGTAATTAATCCTAACAGAATGCATTTGGGTTTGTTATTTTCACCCATATGTTCGTTTTGCGCACGCTTGCCCCTAACATAGGCATAGTTGTAGACATTGCTTGGTTGGCGAACTGCATCGCAAACTCTGGATACGTGTGAATGTCGAAGGAGGGTTGCGTTTCTGTTTTCATACGGTTTCGGAAAGTGCGAGTTTGATCAATTCGGCTTGGCATGCGAACTGAGGCTAATTTCTTCCCCAGCAAGGGCAATGGGCATTATAGTCCAAGAATATCTGAAGGGCATCATGTTGGCTATCCCTGTCTTAAAGGATTGAAGTCCATCTCTCCTCCTCCTCTCTCTCTCTCTCTCTCATCTCCCCACCCAGCGCCCACCCACAACTCGTCTCTATTTCCCTGTCCACACTGATTCAGCACAGGCACCCAAACGACTTCCATTTTGTCTCGAGCTGACTTCGGTGCATCCACCTTGGTGGGTGAGGGTGGGTTATATAGCTGCAGGGCCCACCCACACACCTCCCTGGTAGCCCTCCCATGCTCATCATGGCCACCTCTCAACTGGGAGATTCCAGTTCGAAGCATCCTGCCGTTCAGCCTAGCTGGGGAAACTCCTTTCCCAACCCACCTGTCTTTGCATTTCTCTGCCATTTGCAAAATGCCACACACACCCTCAAGACATTCTGCCCAAAGCCTTGCTTTGCTAGGAAATCTACGCTCACATGGGTGTCTGTAAGGAGTTTTCCAGGGCAGGCGGGCAAAATACAACACTGTAAGAGGTGGGAGCAGCCTGGTTTCTCCCCCCAAAAACGAGAAGAATAGAGCCTGTACATTATGCCTCATATCTTAGGTTCTACAAATGCTAGAAACATACTATTTTTTTCATTGAAAGCTGGGAATCTGGTTGTTAACGGTTCCTTGCGGGGGGGACTGCCCTCTCCTGGATGCCTGTGTACTCTCAACATTTTTGTTTTAAAGCTATATTCCAGGCAGCACACCCGCCCTGTCTTCCTTTATAGGAGACATTTCTCCTGGTTGCTGATGCCTATGTATCTATAACAGTGCTCTGTTTGTAATGCCTTTGTAGGTTCCTAAGAAAATGAGATGACTTTTCATTTTACAAGGGAGCACGCAAGTCAGAGAGGGGCAAACACTCCTCCAGAGGACCTTTGTGTGGCATGCGTGGTATGCGGTTGACATCTGTGTTTTGAAAATAGCACCCTTGATGGAGGGATACACAGATATTTGCGTACACACGCACCCTCGCAGCATTATTTCCAGAGGGATTGGGGAGAGGGTTAGCCGAATGACTGGCAAAATTAAAACAGGAGAGTCTTCCCACCCCCACCCCCAGGACCACCTGCTTCATTTTATGAGTGGAAAGGAAGGAGAGGGAGCGATCAAGGGGGCTGCGATCCTAAGCCCACTTACCTGGGAGTAAGACCCAGTGAATTAAATGGGATTTACTGCTGAGAAGGCATGATCAGGATCATAGCCTTACTTTTTAAAACCCTACATTTTTTAAGTGAACTACCTTCCCTTCTTGAGTGTATGTGTGTGTGTGTTAGAAGGTTATATATATATATATATATATATATATATATATATATATATATATATATATATATATATCCCCTTCTAATTTTAAAACAGGGAATGGAGAGGGAGAGGGCTGCATTTTAATTAAGAGGATGAATTAGTCTTTCAGAGGGTCTTTCATTCAGGGGGATCCTGAACTTAATAATATTAGGTTTTATCCAATGTTAGTCCTACACAGAGTAGACCCACAGAAATTCATTAGCATGAGTAACTTATGTCCATTAATTTCAGTGAGTTTAGAACTTAGACAGCACCTAATTAATAATAACAATATGAAATTGATAGGAGGAAGATGGAAGAAATGGGAAGACATTTAAAAGGCATCCCCCCATGCCCCTCCAGATAATCTAAAGGGATTGAATTATCCTTTTTAGGCAGAGGGCTTTGTATTCAGGAGGATCCTAACACTGAATAGATTAAGAACAATAAAAAGAACGAAATAATGTGAAATTGATAAGAAGGAGGTGCAAGAAATGGACAGGAATTTAAAAGACATTTCTCCCCCTAACCCCGCCCCACAAATAATCTTTTTTTAAATAATTATTATCATTTTCAACAATACTAATCGTATCACAGCCCTGTTTGTTTTCTGGCTGTCTCTTACCTTCCTCAGAGAAGGATGCAAGGGATTGGCTTGCTCGCTGCAGGCGCAAGGGAAGGAGTCGTCTTTGTGCAGCCAGAGATTTCTCGTGGTCCAGAGAGGTACAGATGGTCTGGCCAGCCTTCGATCCTGCTTTTGTCTGGGAGGGTGTGTGCAGCTCTGCGTGTGCGTGTTCCGCACACCCTCCTCCTTTGCTGCAATGCAGCCCCTCCTAAGGAGGGAGCTTTAAATGCCCTCCCGCAAGGGCTTCTGGTCTGGCCCAGTGCATCTGCTGTAAGGACAATTTTCTATTTTCAGGCGCAGAAGGAATGGCAGTAGGTGGAAGCAATGGCGATTTTTATTCTAAGTGCATGGTGCGTACGAGTCTGTGCGTTTGCCGGGAGTAGTGTGCGTGTGTGTTTAAAACTGCAGTGATTAGATCATTGCTGCATTATATGCTTCCAGAGAAGGAAACATAAAACTATGATGCAAAGTGTGGAGGGAGAAAAAAACCCCACCGTGTTCTTTGTCATATGCTGAAGATTTAGCCTAGCCTTTGACACCTTTGGCAGATTTATTTCTAAAAAACTCCTCTCTTCTTCTGGTTGCAAATGGTTTGAAGGGATTTTCATATTTGTCGCAATCTGCCCTGGGACTTTACGGCGAAGGACAGGTAAGATTAATCTTAGAGATCATTACAATGCTGATCCATCATGTTAGAACTTGGGGGGGGGGAGAGAGGGGCCCCATCCGGCAAAATCGATGGGAAGTAGATTCACGACAGACCAACGCAAAGCACTCTGCGCTTATCACAGGGTTTCGCTTGCAGAACTTCCTGCCACAGGATTCAGTGACCAGCGCCGTCTTAGGCAGCTTGAAGGAGGGACTAAAACACATTCGAGGAGAGATTGAGAAGGGCAGTAGCTCAGTGGAAGAGCCCCTGCTTTGCACAGAGAAGGCCCCAGATTCAATCCCCATCATCTCCAGGTAGGGCTGGGAATGTCCTATTTCTGAAAAGCTGGAGAGCTTCTGCCAGTCAGTGTAGATGATACTGAACTAGAAGGACCAATGGTCTGATTCGATATTGCAGGTGCCAGGGCACAGGGCAGGCTGGTGCCCAAGGGCCCTGGCATGCCTGGCGCTGGCCCCAGCTCAGAGGCTATCTCTCAGAATGCTGGAGTTATAAGATTCCTGTACTGAACAAAAGGGGATTTAGATAAATGACCACAAGATCCCTTCCAACTCTGTGGCTCTAAACCCAGATCTTGCATTTTGCTGGATAACACAGGAGGGTGTTTGCAGGCTAGATTTGGCAGGGCAGCTTGCTTCAGCTTCTCTGAAATGTGTGCATGAGAGTGCAATTTCCTCCTGTCAGAAGGCTCATTGGGGTAACCAATGCCTCTTCTTTTCATCCATACGAGCAACGCTCCAATGCTCTATAGGGCTGTGTGAGGATTTGAGCCTCGGCTTTGGAAGCCGTCTGAAGCAAACCCTGAAACGAACTCTCTGAGGGCCCTTCCAGACCAGTGTTGCTGAGGTTTTGCGGGTCTATTCTGCAAAATGCCATTGATGCAACAATCGTGCATTAGTGGCAGATTTATCCTGGACCATCCACAACATCATTCCGCTATTAATTGTTCAATTATCCTTCCTCACTGTTACCACATGACACTCTTCCTGCTGAAATACGACAGGCCTCAATCAGTATTGGCATCCCTCTGGCTCTTGAAGACACATCTGTTTAGTCGATCATGCCCCTGAACTTGAACTTTCTGTTCTAAGTGTTTTCACTGTATGTGTGTGTGCTGTTAACTGTTTTCATCATTCTGGTTTTTAACTGGCCTGTTTTATTGTATATTTTAATTTTTACTGCTTTGATGGAATCGTTTTATTGGGTATTTTAATAATGTATAGGTTTGATCATTGATTTTATACTTGTAGACTACTTCGAAGCCATTTTGGTATGTAAGAGGTATATCTTGGGGACCACCTGAACCTTATATCCCAGCTTAGTCACTGAGATCATCTGCAGGAGCAGCTTTGGTCATCCCCAATTTAGTGAGGCCCATTGAACATTGACATGAAATCGAGCCTTCAGTGTCACCGGCCCAGTTCTCCGGAACGCTCTGCCAACAGAGATTCAGCAGGCGCCTTCTGGCTTAATATTTAAACGCCTGCTGAAAGCCTTTCTGTTCCGCCACGCTTACGCAGGCAATTGAGAAGATGTCTTTTTACAACAACTGCCCTTTGTTTTTATTGTATTTTTAATGTTTTTAATTGTATGCTTGTTTTTTAAACTTGTAAAGAACTTTGATGTTTTGAACAAAATAGCAGTATACAAATATATTTATAATTTTTTTTAAAAAAAATACACATTAATGTATAATTATTACTATTATTGCCATCTGGTGGAGTGCTCTGGCAGGACAAAAAAATAAACCCCAGACCACTTGACAGGTTACAGGATCTCAGCAGGAAGTTACAGGGCATGCACCAACTGGGGACGAAGCAGTGTGTCCACCCTGAAACTTTTGCAGCTGCAAACAGTGGTCGTGTGTAACTCTTGTGAGCACAAATGGTCATGCATGCAAAGTAAATAGGATATCCGGAGGGGCCCTGAGACCATTAACAATATCCACAAAACCAAGAACCGTGTTCATTAAAAAAGTAGATAAATTTCAGTTAAGGGGGGGAGGCAAAGCCATCAAGAGAAAAAAAAAGAAGCTGAAGGGGGCTCTGAAGCAGGGCTGTGGAGTCGGAGTCATGGAGTGGGAGTCGGGAGCAATTTTGGGTGGAGTCGGAGTCGGTAGAAACGTACCGACTCCGACACCAACTCCGACTCCTTCATAAATGGCAAATGTATATTAACTAGTAATACAGTAGGGCCCCACTTTACAGCGCTTCGCTAATGCGGCGGCTTTCAATTAGGGAAAGTGTCCGCATTAAGGCGCTTGTTCTACTTTTACGGCGTTTTTTCTAACGTCACGTGCCATTTTGTTGTCATTTTCGTGCGACGTGCCCCATTATCATAAATGGTTTCTGCTTTATGGCGATTTCCGCTTTACGGCCGCAGTCCGGAACGGAACCTGCCGTATAAGCGTGGCCCGCCTGTAACAAATTTACTGTAATCAAATGGTAGCACAAGGCATTTCATCACCACCACGTGAATCCAGAGCTTGGAAAAGTTACTTTTTGGAACTACAACTCCCATCAGCCCCAGGGATTGGGCTCATGGGAGTTGTAGTTCCAAAAAGTAACGTTTCCAAGCTCTGGATTCACGTGGTGGTGATGAAATGCCTTGTGCTACCATTTTATTACAGTAAATGTGTTATCACTAGTTAATATACATTTGCCATTTATGAAGGAGTCGGACAATAGCAAAATAGAGGAGTCGGAGTCGAAGGCCTGGCATACCGACTCCACAGCCCTGCTCTGAAGTCTTGCCCTCATCAGCCCCCAAGACTCTTTGTGCTATTAATTATAGCGATGAGGAGTTTTAATTGTTTAAAAGAAAAAGGGACACAAAGGGTCTTTTGTTGAGGGCATCGAGCAACGAGAGCTTTGGTGGGGAAGGAAGGGGGCTTTTGTGGGTACCGACGAGAGCTAAAGCTGCAACAAAAATTTCTCACGCGGTTGTTCTCCACAATTTAAATTGCATTCGGAAAATGATCAAAGGGAAGAGAGGAAATTCTTTTGGAATTCTCACGGGTCAGGCACAAGGATTTTGTCGCACTGGCCTTCCATAGGAGGGGGCTGAGGGGTGTCTGGGAGGGGTCCTTCCTTTCATACTGCAAATCATCTCATTTGCCAGCCTCCACGGCTTCCCCAGGGGAAAACCACATAAGGCAACTCCCCCCCCCCCAGGGCTTTTTCAGACCAGGAAGTGCAAGCAGTCGGGGAGGCTGCAGCCTGTGGAGTTTGGGAGGGATGTTTAGGGAAGGGCCGGTAGCTCAATGGCACCGCACCTGCTTGGCATGCCAAAGGGCCCAGGTTAAATCCCTGCATAGCCGAGAAAGGCAAGGATTTCCCCTGCCTGAAACCGCAACTCCCAAGATTCTTTGGGGGAACCCATGCGCTTTGCACATGTGCTGTGTCCACACCCTCTGTGTGGGTGGGTGTGTGGGCAATACATAACCTCAGGACTTTTGGATGTGGAGAAACCTGAGAGGTTTGATTTGAAAAGGAGGGAAGGGTCCCCCCCCCCAAAAAAAACTTGAAACACAGAGGATAATTAGTCTCAGATTTGCTGCTTTTAAAGGCTATTTTGTTGGGGAAAGACCTGTGGGAACTGGGTGTACTTCAAAGGCGGAAGTATAACTCACACACACAAAACTCCAAGAAGGATGTGATGTTTTTGTGGACTGAGCAAGCTGAGGGAGTTTCCCACACTTGGCTTTTCCCCACCCTGGGCCTTGGACCCTCCAACATTTCCCCGATTCAAAAATAAAATAAATGGGCATTTTGCAGAATCGGAGAGTTGGGGCGGCGGTCAGCCCACACCTCGAGGCTGGAAACACAGAGCCAAGAGTTCTTCCTGACATTCTTGCACAATATGCTGTTTAAACTGTAGGCCCTTTGGGGCGAAGAGCTTATGTGTTGCTTATGTTTAATGGCATGATCCCGGGCACGTTTCCTCAGGGGTAAGCGCTGTTGTGTTCCGTGGAGCTGGCATCCAGGCAGGCAAGTGCAGACAGGATCGAAGTCTCAGTCTGCTCTCCTAGGCACACTTATTACTAGGGAGTCAGTCCCATGGACGTCAGTGGATATTGCATCCGAGTAGACACGCACAGGGATTGTGCTGTTATGCTGTGAAACGCCATGGGAACTCAGTGGCACTTTGGAAATGGACTGGCTTCAAGCCAATCCCAGCTTATGGCGACCCTATGAATAGGGTTTTCATGGTAAGCGGTATTCAGCGGGGTTTTCCCATTGCCTTTTTCTGAGGCTGAGGGGCAGTGACTGGCCCAAGGTCACCCAGTGAGCTCCACGGCTGTGTGGCGATTCGAACTCTGGTCTCCCAGGTTGTAGTCCAGCACTCTAGCCACTACACCACACCAGCTCTCAGTGGCATTATATCAATACAAAAATTACCATGATCATTTTATTTGTTAGAAATATTTACAGCAGGGCGAGGAACTTTTTTCAGGCAGAGGGCCGCATGCCAGTTGTGGTCAGGGCTAGAGGCAAAAATGGGCAGAGCTCCGAAGGAGGGCAGGGAGCCTTCCTGGCATTTGGCCGGCAGCTTGTGAAACTCCCCGCCGCAGGGACACGATTCAGCTACCTCCCTTGAATGAGCTTAGAGGCATTGCCAGCCATGGATGACGTGACATGTTGAGACATCGCTCATCCAGGCTTGGGGCAATCTCACCATTTACCAGCTGCGCTGCTTTTCCTGCTACTTCAGTTTCATTAATTTCTCAACAGCTGATGCTTTTTGTGTGTGCAGAAAGTGAAATTATTTCATGCTTACACAAGGTCCTGGCTGCTGACAAATGCTCCGGATTGTCTGCACTGACCATGGAGGACCCCTGTTCCTCCTTATTTACCCACTTTGTATACGATGTGCTTTTAAACACACCCAGAAAGACACGCTCAGAGTCCTTCCAGCTGCTTCCTGTTGAAGCCCTTTAGCATGCTCAGAGACTACCTTGTCCTGCTGAAAACAAAAGAGAAGCCAGTTCCTTTCCCAAAGGTTTATTGCTCTGCAAATGCTTTTCACATTTACCTTTTGATTGTTTCACCCATGGATTAGGGAGAGAAGCACTCTGCACGTACTCAGATGCATTACCAGTGGAAGGATTTGTATTATTTATTTAGTTAGTTAGTTAATTAAGTAAGGAGTATTCTGTCCTGTCCATGAATATTTACAAAAGTGCTCACTGTCTTGTTGAATAAAATCATATATATTGGATTTGAGGAGCCACCTTGGGCTTCTGCTGGGAGAAAGGGCAGGATATAAATCAAATAATAAATAAATAAAATATATATGTATGTACGTGTACGTGTATAAATGTTTAATTTTTAAAGTACAAGCAAAAATACTGATCAGGCCAAAAGGGGTCCATGTAGGCTAGCCACAGTGGCTGGATGACCCTAAAACTCTAGGAATCAAGATAGACTGCCTCTGGACCTGGAGGTTCCATGAGGACATCCGAACAGCCCTTCAGCAGCTGGATCAGGCCAAAGGGGGCCCATCTAGTCCAGCCTCCTGTTCACACAGTGGCCAGCCAGATGCCCCAAAGGGAAGCCCCAAAGCAGGACCGGAGAGCAATGGCAACTCTCCCCTCCTGTGGTTTCCAGCAACTGGCATTCAGAAGCATGCTGCCTCCAACAGCACAAGGAGAACACAGCCATCTTAGACCCCTTACTTTTTTAGGAGCAGGGTCCTAGCAGGGTCCTTATGTCTCCAACATCCTATGAGCCAATCAGCAGGGAAGGGGGAGTGTGTTAGCCACTGAGAAGAGTCTTCTAACATGCTTCCTTGTCCGTTCCTGCTGTTTGGAGCCAATCAGAGTGAAAGGAGGCGAGTCAGCCACTGAGAAGACTCTTCTCAGTAGCTAACACTCCTTTCATGCTTACTGGCTCCTAGGGACATCTCTTTTTGTGGGAGAAGGCATTCACAAGGATCTCATCCTCAATCCATCAGCGAAAAAAGAAGGGGAGGGGGCATGGCTGTGACTATCATGAAGGGACCCTGAGCTTCTGAGTTTGCCACAACGCTACTGAGGAAATACCTATATTTTTTGAGGCAAAGAGCATCAGAAGGGGCTGCCGGATCAGGTCCATGGGGGCCCACCTAGTCCAGCATCCTGTCCGCACAGTGGCCAACCGGATGCCCCAAATGAGAAGCCCGCAAGCAGGACCCGGACACAACAGCAACCCTCCCCTCCCGCAGTTTCCAGCCGCTGGCATTCAGAAGCGTCCTGCCTTCACCCATGGAGGCAGGGCAACAGCCATCGTGGCTAGTAGCCACTGACAGCCTTCTCCTCCATGAATTTGCCTAATCCTCTTTTGAGAGCCATCCAAGGCCGTGGCCATCGCTGCGTCTTCTGGCAGCCGCTTCCACAACTAAACTATGTGCTGTGCGGAGAACTACAGTTCCCAGGATTCTTTGGGAGGAAGCCACGCGCTTTAAATGTGCTCTGATGATGGGGGTTGCCGTCCCGCAATACCTGCAGGGCCTCAGTCGGCCCATCAGTGAGACAAGAGCACCAGAAGAAGCTGCTGGATGATGATGATTATTATTTATTTATTTATTTATTGCATTTGTATACCGCCCCATAGCCGAAGCTCTCTGGGCGGTTTACAACAATCAGGATCAGGGCAAAGGGGTCCCATCAAAGGACCACAATACCTAGCGGAACGCCTCTCCCGATATTAACCTACCCGTTCACTGCGTTCAACATCTAAGGCCCTCCTCCGAGCTCCGACTCACAGAGGAGCTCGGAGGGTCGTAACAAGATCTAGGGCCTTTTCGGTGGTTGCCCCCAAATTATGGAACAGTTTGTCCGATGGGGTGCGCCTGGCGCCTACACTTTTATCTTTTCGGCGCCAGGTTAAAACCTTTTTATTCTCCCAGGCATTTTAATTCTATCTTTTAGCTTTTAATGTATATCAGGTCGTTTAATTGTTTAATATGTATGCTTTTACTGTTTTTGTGATTCTATTGTATTTTATCCTATGTTGTGCACCGCCCTGAGAGCCTTCGGGCTGTGGGCGGTATAGAAATCGAATAAAATAAATTAAATAAATAAATAGATAAATCATCTAGTCCACCCTCCTGTCCTCACAGCAGCCAGCCAGATGCCCCGATGGGAAGAAGCCCCCAAGCAGGAGCTGAGAGCGACAGGAACTCTCCCCTCCCGAGGTTGCCAGCGATCGGCATTCAGAGGCACCCTGCGCTTTGCAGCCAGAACGGGGAAACGTCGCGTGCGCCTTTCGTGCGCGCGCGTAAAAACCCCAGCCGCGAAAGCCGCTTCCTCTCTAGCGCGGTGCAATGCGCCGAAAGGGCCCCAAGTCGGCGCTGGTGCCGCATTGCCTCTACAGAGGCGAGGGCCGTGTGGGAGCGCGAAGGCGCCGGAGCGTTTTCTTCCTCACCCCCAGCAGCAGCAGCAGCAGCAGCAGCAGCGACGGGCGGAGAGAGCGAGCCACACCTCGTGCAGACGGCTGGCTTTCCCAAGGAAAGGGAAGTTTCCACGCCAGTCTAGCCCAGGGACACCTCGCAAGGAAGGCGAGCGGGGAAGGCAGAAAGCCGCGACGGGGGACGCGGCGTCCGCCAGCAACCCAGGTAAGGCCGCGCCTTCCCTTTCAGACGCGTCTCTTCCAGCTTGCTGGTCAGGTTCGCCCGGGGTGGGCTCTGGCCTGTGCCGCCGGAGCGGAAGAGGCGAACGGGCGTTAAGGGCCCGCGCTTAGCCAAAAAAGTAAATCTGTAATCGCTCGCTTCAAAGTGCCAAGAGAAAGTCCTCCAGGCGATGTTGGCAGCCCCAAAGTTCTTCGGGGGGGGGAAGCGTGAGCCAAATATAGGGGTCGTACACCGGATTGGACCAGATCTTTGGGGCGGGGTGAGGGGCAGATTTGAACCGATCTTGGGGGGGAAGATTTGGCCAGATCTTTTTTGGGGGAGATCTCTCTCTTTTTGGTAGAGGTACCGTTCAATTTTATGAAACACAAAATGGAATGGACTGTTCCAGTCGATTCTGACTTATGGCGACCGGGTTTTCACGGTAAGCGGTGTTCAGAGGGGGTTCACCATTGCCTTCCTCCGAGGCTGAGAGGCAGTGACTGGCCCAAGGTCACCCAGTGAGCTTCATGGCTATGTGGGGAATTGAACCCTGGTCTCCCAGGTCCTAGTCCAGCACCTTAACCACTACACCACCCAGGGAGCTAGCAAACTTGTGGGGTGGGATTTGCCTCCGTCTTCGGCCCTCCTCAAGAGTAGACCCCAGGAAATCAAGGGATGGAAGTTTAGCCCTGCTGGTTCATCTCAGTGGGTCTACTCTGAGTTTGGCTGCAGCCTTGTGTATCTATTTTAAGAGAGACAAACACCCCTCCTGCTTTCCTCTCGCTTTTGAATTGGCTCTGGCTTGAGCCCTTGATCGCTGGTGGGCCTTTGCAAGCCTCTCCCCAAGTGGGATTTTTAAAATAACTATTTTTTTTTTTTAAAGGAAACTCTGTTCCACTGATTCAGAAGAAAAAAGGGTTTGGGTGTTAAAATGTCCCCAGTTGCTTTCCCAAGAGGATTTGCTTTATAAAAGTCGGTTGACTTAAATCCCTCAGCAAAATTCTCATGCTCAATCTCTCGCTCCCTCCCATGTCACATTTTGAAAAAAAAGGGGGGGAAATCAAAACTACCAACAGAAAAAAAAGGGCAGGGCGTCAGAAGCTCTGTCTCCCTAATTCTTGGGGGCCCTCACACACACTTTATTTCGAACAGATTTCTGGATTTTCCAGTCTCTGTTTTCCAGGCTGGTTATATTAAAAAAAAAAAAATTCCCCACAAAGTAACATAGATTCTTTTTCTCCTCCTCCTCCACTTCTTTCCTAGGGGGAAAAATTACTTAACCCAATTATGCAGGAGTCATTCTTGCGCCTTAAAAAAAACAGAAAATAACAGGCCTTTGCAAAATGTCTAGATTTTAAACCCTTTTCTAAAGTTGGTACAACCCCTGGCGGTTTAGTGTCACTGCTGGGTTGTGGGGGAGCGGAGAGGGGGTGAGGAAAGAGGAAATCTTGTAAGTTAGCAAGATCTTAATTGAAATATTTTCATGTCTGCAAAACCCACTGATTTCACTTGAAAAAAGGGATGAAAGTGGAGGTCTGCCTGTCCTCTTTGCTGTTTTTCTAAACTCTGGCACGGAAAGCACATGACTCGGCTTTAAACTCTGTGGAAATGCGTACAGTCTGAGCATTTAGGGGTGAGGTGGTGCATTCAGGCCATGAAGCATTTTCCCCACAGTGGTGCAAATCAGAATTTAGGGCCCTCTTGAAACCAGCAACAGTTGAGGCCTGTGCTGTCCCCTTCCTAACAAAGAGTGCCAATAATTTTTTATTTTTAGGAAACAATAATAGCACAGTAAAGCTTCTTACAGCCTCTTAGGAAACCCTTCATTCACCACCTCCCTCCCTCTCCAAACCCCCATCCATTTCCTTTCTCCGATTTGACTCACAGAGGCCTGGTCATTCATTGCTCAGGCATCTCACAAGAAAGCGCCAAGGTAGTTTTGCGAAGAGGGCTTTTGAGGTCTGATTTCTTGCTTTTAACTCATGCAACACTTTTATAGCTCTCCTTCTCTCCTGAGATGATCTTCTCGACAATTCTGCAACGCTTTGTGATTTTGGGGTGGGGTGGGAGGGAGGATGGGCAAACACACACACCCAATTTTGCAACATCCCAAACCTTCATTCATATTCACGTTACTTGAAGTGTGTGTGGATCAATATAGAATTCTCCCCCCCACACACACAAAAAAATAGAGTTTTGATGATACAGAAAAAATGAGTGGAAAAGGAACTGATGATGTACACCTTACTATATATGGTACTGTTTTCTTTGACAATCTATGCAACAAAATCCTGCTGCCACCCACAGTTTTGCAAAATCCAACACCTTCTTTCAAATTCACATTCTGTGAAATGTGCGTGTATGCATGGGGTGGAGGGAATCAGTGTGGAATCCTTTTTTTCACACACACACACACAACAAAAACACACCACTACCAGTGTCGCCTATCACAAGAATATTTTAACAGTGCCATCCTATACATGCTTTCTCGGAGGTGAGAAGGCAAATTGAACTGAATCGGACTTTCCCTCTGAGTAAACACATATGCAGAGGTGCACTATGGACCTGGATGTTTTTTGATTGCTTAAATCAGAGAGGTGGTGCCTAGCAGGAAGAGTACTCTCCCTATGCCCAGGTTGCAATCTCAGAAAAAGATGGAAGATGTTGAAAGGGTATGAGAATTGGGGGGGAGCCCTTAAAATGCAAGCTCTTACCATACATACACCATACATACATCTTTTAAAGATGTTTTTAAAGCTTTTTCTAAAAGATGTTTTAAAAGATGTTTTGTTTTAATATGTTTTTAAACATGTTTTGTTTTAATATATTTTAAAGTCTATTTTTAAGATGTTTTAGAGTATTTTTGTTTGCCACCCTGGGCTCCTACTGGGAGGAAGGGCAGGATATAAATTATTATTATTATTATTAACAACAACAACAACAATAATAATAGAATCACACAATAGAAGAGTTGGAAGGGGCCTCTAAGGCCATCAAGTCCAGCCCCCAGCTCAATGTAGGAATCCAACTTAAATGATACACGTTTAAAGCATGATTGAAGCACACACACACCCTGAAAGAATCCTGGGAAGTGTCATTTGTTCAGGGTGCTGGGAACTGTAGCTCTGTGAGGGGCAAACTACACTTCCCAGGATTCTTTGATGGAAGCCATGTGCTCTGCAGGTATGGGGTGTAGGAAGCCAAATTAGCGCCACTTACTCCCGCCACAAAATCTGCTTAGAGTGTATGGCGGTATTCCAACATGCGCCCCAGATCACTGCATTTCTGAGCTTTTGGATTCTCTCCCCCCCCCTCTGTCTTTGCAGTGACCTCTGTTATCATGCGTCTTGTGTAAAAAAGGCTGTTGACGTTTTAGTTTCATTTTCCCCACACAAAGGAAGCAGCAACTCTGATGTGAGTCCCACCCCATGGTCTCACAGCAATGCCCTCAGAGGACTTCGCTCTCTCCTCCCCCCCACACACCCCATTCCCCTCCCGCCTTCCTACTCCTTCCTCATCTTCTCTGAATCCCATGCCTGTGACGTGAAGTCTTAACTGCTGGAAGGATTTCTCAGCAGCCAAGTCAGGGCCCTGTTAGGACTCGGCGTGGAGGCGACATGTGCTTGCACATGGAAGGGTGTTGGGATATTCATACACACATACATATGCGTGTGGATTAGCTGCCCCAATAAGCACACATTCACACACGGTGCTGTTCTAAGTGGCGTGTTGGCAGACCTGGATATTTGTGTTCCAGGAAATCAGATTTTTAGAGAATGTAGGAGGCTGCCTGGTATAAAATCAGACGGCTCTTCTCCCTGTTCTTCAACCCTGGGTCCCCAGGAGTTGTTGGACTATAACTCCCAACGCCCTTGTTGTTGTTGTTATGTGCCTTCAAGTCGATTACATCTTATGGCGACCTTGTGAATCAGCGACCTCCAAGAGCATCTGTCATGAACCACCCTGCTCAGATCTTGTAAGTTCAGGTCTGTGGCTTCCTATTGTGTGCGTCGTACAACTCCAGACTCTCCTTTCGCATCTGTGTGCATCAGCCTCTGGGCTTATTTATTTATTTATTTATTTATTTCTGCGATTTATTTATCGCCCATCTGGCTGGAAACCGAGCCACTCTGAGCGATGTACAAAGTCATAATATGTAAGTATCACAACATCAAAACAGCCATAAAACTAAAACAACAGGTAAAGGTCACCACAAGGCTTCCTTTCGGCTTTGACCCAGCTGCGTCATTAGTCACAGCGCTACTCGTACTTGTCCTTTGTTCTTCCCCAGTAGCTCGGTGAGTGCCTTCTGACCTGGAGGTCTCATCTTCCAGCAATATCTCGTGTTGCATTTTGGATACTCTGTTCAAAGGGTTTTCGTGGTAAGAGGTATTCAGAGGTGGTTTACCATTGCCTTCCTCCGAGTTTGGATGCATTTTAGTCTGGTGTCTCAGCTTTGACCATTCCGCTGTGGGTGCCCCTGCTAGGAGTCTAGCCTCTTGGTCTAGAGTCCAGCCTTTCCCAACTAGTGGGCCACCAGGTGTTGTTGGACCACAACTCCCATCAGCCTCAGCCAGCATTGGCAATGGTCAGGAAAGATGGGAATTGCGGTCCAACAACATCTGGTGGCCCACTAGTTGGGAAAGGCTGGTCTAGACTCCTGACGGCATTGCTCTCAGCTTCTTCAACACTCTCAAACCCCCTCACCACGTTAAGGTGTGCATCCTAAAGGGGGAACGCCCTTGGCCGTTGGCTAAACTGTCTGGGGCTGATGGCTATTGTAGTCCAACAGTGGCGAGGGACCCAAGGTTGAAGAAGAGTCTCTTTCAGCCCTTCCTGGAGAGGCTGCCATTGGGGATTGAACCCGGGACCTTCTGCATGCAAGGCAGGGGCTCTGCCAGTGAGCTGCTGCAGCCCTTCCCCAAAACAGGAAGGTCAACGGTTGAAACGGGGTGGGTAAAACTCTGTGCTTTATTTTTATTTTGAAATGAAAAATCCCATTTTAAGACATGTTTAAATTCAACATGGGTATTTTTAAGATCCGATTTATTTTTTTTAAGAAAAAGCATTGTTAAATTTTAATCCGAAGGAAGAGCAGAGCCTAAGAAGGGCCTGGCTACTGGATCAGGCCGAAGGGGGCCCATCTAGTCCAGCATCCTGGCCTCACTGTGGCCATCTGGGTGGCCAAGCAGGACCTGAGCACAAGAGCGCTGCCCCCTCCTGCAGTTTCCAGCACCTGGTGCTCAGAAGCATGACACCTCTGACTGTGGTAGGAGAGCATGGCTGTTTTATCAAGGAGCCATTGATAGCCTTATCATCCCCCAAATATTTTTTTTCTGGTTGGGATGTAAGGATTGTACAAGCAGTGCTATCCAGATTCTTCCACGCGCTTGCTCCGTCTGTTTTCCAGGTGCTGCTAATGGCGGGCGGGCAATTTCAAGACCCCCCATACCTGTAGTCTCCCTTCTTAGGAGTCTTGGTTTTTAACGCTGGACTTGGACCAGGCAGCCCTTCAAATGTCCTCTCACTACCCTTCAAACTGTACACCTTAGATATAAAGGAAAAACCAAGATATATATTCCTTAAGGCAAGCGTTGTAACTATGGCACAAAGGGTCATGTGCTGCTTGATAGTGTGGTTTGGGGATTGGCCCCAGGAAATGTGGCATTCTGGGAATCGGCTGCTGTGCCCACCTTGGCGATTGTGAACTGGGCTCCTCTGTTATGATTGCCGTGCTGTTTGCCCGCTCCTCAAGCTGCAAACCGTTTAGCCTGGGGAGGAGCTCTGTTGAACTTAATGGGACTTGCTTCTGAGTAAACACGGTGGGGATCCTTCCAGTAGGCTACAGCCCTACACAAAACGCTTACCTGGGAGCAAGCCCCTTTGGTGCCAGTATTATTTATTAAATTTGCACCCTGCCCTTCCTTCCCAAAGGAGGCCAAACACAACAAAACAATGTAACAGCAAGAAAAAGGAAAGCATTAGTTAAAAACATTCTAAAGTTGCAGTTTGAAAACTTTCAGTTACAATTGCCGTTTGAAAACATTCTAAAACACAGTTACAGTTTGAAAACATTCTTCCGTCCGGTGATTTCTGGGTTTCCAGGAGCAAGTCCCCTTCAGCCATCAAATGCTTGGTTAAACAGGAAGGCTGGTTTCTGAAGATGCACACTTCGGATCTCGCCATATCTTTTTCCCGAATTAAATGAGAGCATTTGCTTTTCATAGCACTCAGCTCCTGTTGCTAGACCAAGGGGCTGCCAACCTCTTTGGGCCAGTGGGCACATTTGGAATTTCGAGAGAGTGCCACTCACAAAACAGCTGGTGGGGACATAATACAAAATAGCTGCCATGGGGGGGCGTGGTCTACCATAAGATGGCTGCTGTGGGGCTGTGGCATAACACAAAATGGCTGCCAGATTGGAAAGAGATTGGTAAAAGAGACGGCCACTGAAAGGTGCGGGCATGCCCTCCATCAGTGGAAAAAAGGAACCCATATCAACCACCACTGGGCTCAGTCCCAGAGATCAGCTCTTTGCACCCCTCCTCTGTTCAGAACGGATGGGAGGGTGGCACCCAGTGAAATCTGGGCATCTTTGAAGGTGATGTTTAGTGTTGGATTGTCTGAGCCAGTGCAAATAGGAACTGAGCAGGAAGAGAAATCAGTCTCTTGTTCATTGTGGATTTTTGAGGCGATATTTACTGGGACTTTTCACGGGCATCATAGGAGGTACTGGTGGGCACGTTGGTGCCCACGGTCACCGCTTTGTTGAGCCCTGACCCAGACAGTTTTGACGCCCTCGTTATCTCTAAATAAATTCAAATGGGCAGAGGATGCAATCGTTGTTGGCAATTTTGGGTTTCAGGGAGTGGTGATGTAAGACTGAGGCCAGGCCAGAGAGTTAGGGTCCCTCTAGACTTGCGGATGCATTCTGCAACATATTGTTGATGCAATCGTTGTGCACTAGTGGTGGATTTGTCCTGGAGCGTCCACACATCATGCCACTGTATTAGTTGTTCTCTGTTGCTTCCTCAGTGTGACTGCGCTATTGCCGCCTGGGGAGGAGGCACTCTTTGCGCAACAGCACAACAAAAGCGGGACAAAAACAAATTATCCCAAAATATTTGTGGTATGATGAGTTACAGGATTTAGGCAGGAAGTTACAGAACATT
Source organism: Rhineura floridana (assembly GCF_030035675.1). Classification (NCBI taxonomy): domain Eukaryota; kingdom Metazoa; phylum Chordata; class Lepidosauria; order Squamata; family Rhineuridae; genus Rhineura; species Rhineura floridana. The sequence goes on from NC_084501.1 coordinate 12,760,097, forward strand.
CACCCATCGGAAACTTAGCGGTATGTCTGCCCTGAAACTTTTGCAAGTGCAAACGGTATTGAAAGCGAGATTGCTTATAACGCCCCCCCCCAATATACCATCATGAGCACAAATTGTCATGAATGTGCAATAAAAAGGACATCTGGGGTGCGGGGGTTTAGGCAGCAGTTCCACTGGAAAGGAGTATGCCCTTCCAAACACACAGAAGCCCTGTGCTGTTGTAAATCAGTTTTCAGTCGACCTTGCTTGTAAGGCTTTTAAGACTTTGGCTCAAATGTTGGTCCCTCCCTCTCCGTTAAATTGATTCTGCTGAATTCAAAGAGAATCAGTGTGACGTCTGGGTTGGGTTTAGGCCATTGATAACATATTGATGGCTAGAAGCCTGTGGTCAAGGAACTGCAAATCAATATGTGAAATTCTGTTTCTCCTACTTTGACCCTTAACTTGTCTCTCACTGCTACTTTGTCCCCAGTTTTAGCCATCCTACGTGCTCTGAGGCTGCCAGCTTCAGGAACCTCATCTCCACCACATTTCCAAATCCGCACCCTGCCCCACAGCTTAAAATCTCTATTCCTGAATGGTCTTTGTGAGATATCTTCATCCTAACTGAACCAACGACATTCCCTTCCCTCAGAGAGGCTGGGATTGCAAACATTCCGTCGCTGCTCCTTAGTACATGAGCAGTTAGAATGTCTGGACTTACAGCAAGGGGGGGGGGAGGATTTTTTCATTTTCATTCTTGCTTGAGGGCCACATGCCTTCATGGGCAGCGTTCCAAGGGTCCTCATGCCTGTGGTGGCCAGAGGCCAAACTGGGCAGGGCAATGGATGTGTCTGTTACCCTTCTATCATAGCCTGCGTTCCAGCCAGGCAAAAACCAGGGAGAGTCCTGAGGGCCAGATAGAGGGCTGCCTTGGCCCTTGGGTCTCCCTCCCCTGGCTAATAGTCTATAATTCAATCCCAGGGCAGTAGCTCAGTGGCAAATTCAGAAGTGCAGGGTCATTTCATGACAGTCACAGCCACACTCTCTTTCCCCCTTTCTTTCATCTTCCTTGTCCTCCGTGTCATCTCTGAGTACACACTCCACTGCAACAGACATCCCTAGGAGCCAATCAGCACAGAAGGGGAGGATGTGTGTTAGTTACTGAGAAGAGTCTTCTCAGTGGCCAACTCGCCTCCTTTCACTCGGATTGGCTCCAGACAGCAGAAAAGGACAAGGGCTCGTCTCAGTCGCTAACAAGCTCCCTTGTCAGAGTGATGGGCTCATACGTAGGGACCTAGCTGGGACCCTGCTCCCAAAAAAAGTAACAGGTCTATGCCCCCCCCCCCGCAATGCCAGATTACTACACCCCTGCCCTGGGGAGAAAATCAGGGAGAGGCAGGGGAGGACGGCGGTCCATAGATGGGTAAATCCAGCAGAAAAATCTGCATTATTTCCATGTCAGAAGAGCACAGGTCTCTGCCCCAAAGATCTCACACTCTAGATCTTGACCCAAGAAGGGGGGAAGGGGAAGACGGCGGGGGTGAATAATGTATTAATTACGTTTATACCCCGCCTTTCCTCTCAGAAGCTCAAGGTGGCATACAAACAAGGTTCTTCTCCTCCCAATTTTATCCCCACCACAACCCTGCGAGGTAGGCCTAGGCTGAGAGGCAGTGACTAGTGCAAGGCCACCCCCAATGAGCTTTTTGGCCAAGTGGGGATTTGAACCCTGCTCTCCCAGGCCCTGGCCCGCAGCTCTCAGTGCTATACCACCCTAGGCAAAGGATTGCAACCATTTCAGTGACACCCGGGGTTAGGTACAGAAATGTGTCGGGACAACGAGGCTAGACCAGGCTCAGCCATTATTCCTTTGTTTCCTAAAGGAAACTCTCTCTCCACCACAACTCAAGGCCTTTTCCTTTCTAGAGTGTATCTTTTTTTCCCCGTTCCTTTTTTCGGGATGAAGGCTCCCTTTGTTTGGAGCATGCGATCTGAGTGAGGCTTGGGGCCGGGATGCCTCCGCAGACGCCCGCTGGTGACTCATTCCCCCCCCCCCCAGGAAGGGTTTAATTGCATCATGGTTTCTCTGCCAGAGCTGCTTGTGTTTGTTGCAGATTTGTTTGGCACCGCAACAAGAAACGTAACGGCTGCGCGTTAAGGGATGGGCCTAAGGACATTTTGAAGGATGGGGCGGAGGATCTGCACGGCAGCCCTCTCTAGCAAGCCGTTTCCCCGGGAGCGCAGTCTGTTAGGAACCCGCCGCCCTCGTGCAAGCTGCATGGAAATGAAAATGAGTCGTTCATTTTCCCATGCAGCAGACAGGATATTCCTGGTTCGATTTCTGGCATCCCGTACAGATGGGTCAATCGACCTTCCATCCCCGTATGGAGCGGGGCTGTCACCTACCCAGCCAGAGCGTTTTGGTGTCTGTTGAAACCAGGATGGTCTGCTCCAGGGACAGCCAATGTGGCACCCTCCAAATATGCTGGGACTCCCGCCGTCTCAGCTCTGGCGGGACTCTGGCAGTCAGCATGGCCAGTGGTCAGGGATGATGGGAGTTGTAGACTGACAACATCTGAAGAGCACTACTTTGTCTATCTACTCTGACCGGCAGCAGCTGTCAGGGATCCGCTGGAGGTAGCGATGGCCACCAACCTGGATGGCTTTAAAAGTAGATTAGATGGTGGTCGTCTCTCTCTGCACCTGGGGGTTCCATCGGATCCCCACCATGCATTTAAAGCACCTGGCTTCCCCCAAGGAGCTGTAGTTTGCACCCTGCAGAGCTACAATTCCTGGCAGCCTTAATAAACTACAGTTCCCAACATTCTTTGGAGGAAGCCCTGTGCGTTAAGTGTGTTTTAAATATATGCTGTGGATGTGACCTAATAGCCATGAGATGGGCTTCAGTGTTAGTCTTACTCAGAGTAGACCTTGAAGCTAATAGTCATGACTAACTTAGGTTCATTAATTTCAATAGGTCTACTCTGAGTAGGAATTGGTTGACAGCTAGGCTGCTCCCTGTTGGGGATGCTTTAGTTGGATTCCTGCATTGAGCAGGGGGTTGGACTCGATGGCCTTAGAGGCCCCTTCCAACTCGATGATTGTATGAATACATGATTCTATGAATACTCTATGATTCTGTGAATATGTATTTCTATATTTATGTGTATTTTTTGTAAGCCACTGTGAGGGCCTTTGGGCCAAAAGGCGGGATAGAAATAAACCATCATCATAATTAATAGTATTACACCACATCGTCTTAATCTGTGAATTTGTCCATGCTTTTTCATTTTGAAGGCAACAGCAACTCTCCCCTCCTGCGATTCCCAGCAGCTGGTATTCAGAGGCACACTGCCCCCGACAATTGAGTGAGAAGAGAGCCATTGTGGCTAGTAGCCATCGGTAGCCTTGCCCTCCGTGAATTTGTCTCCTCCTCTTTCAAAGCCATCCACAGGGAGAGGCCCTTGCTGCCAGGCCAAATGGAGGCAGAGGCGGGGGAATGCACGGAGGCTGCGGCGCGGTGCTGTGTGACCAGACCACGGATGCCGTCTGTGATCAACAGCACCCAAAATAGCCTCTTTGCAAAGTGCTTGGGGTCTGGGTGGAAAACCTGGCTTCCTCGCACTCACAGTTGTTGGAATCTCAGAAAGTCAGCCAGCCTCCATCTGGGGTTGTGCAGTGACTTTTCAGTACCAGGGGAGGAACCTGTGGGTCCCTCTGTGACCTCTTCAGGCACATTTGTCATTGGGGAAAACCATTTTATTTTAGTGGGTCAAGAGGAAACGACTGTGATTTGGAAACTGGGAAGGGGGTGCAGAATAGGGAACCTTCCAGAGACATCCCAGGCAGTGCAAGGCAGCCTTGAGTCACCAGGCAGCCTGGTCATCTAAACCAGCGTATTGCAAAATGAGTCTGTTCTGGTGTGTTAGGAGGCTTGTGTCCACACGTGCATGTTCACAAAACGAGATATCATTACCGGCAGGGATAAACCAGCGTCTCGCAACACGAGTCAGTTTTACACCATTCAACGGTCTGCAGGCAGACATCCGCACATGCACAAAATCACTAACTGTGGCAGGCAGGAGGAAACCAGAGTGTTGTAAGGAGGTATGCAGGCATGCATTCACACACGCAGAGTCTCTGGCCATTAACAGGAGCAGGAGGAAGATCCCATGACATCTGGTCAAAAAAGTCAGGAGCCCGGAACTGTGCCCCGGGCAGCTGAGGGCTCCGGCCACATGACCCCCGCTGTCGGCAAGCACCTTTGGAAGTGGGACAGTCTCCCTGGCAGACAGTTAGCGTTTTTTGCAAGCCCCTTTTACGGGGTTCCCCGGCAGCGTGCAGATTCAGGAACCGCTTTTGAGCCGGCTGCTCCTGGGCTCTGCCCCCCCACCCTGTCCTCATAACTCTAGGACTTCAACGAAGCTGAACGCTGGAAGGTTCAGGGCAAGAGTTAAACTCTTAAACCGTGCAGCGCAGAGTTAAACTCTGGAATTCGCTCCCGCAAGAGGCCACCAGCTTGGATGGCCTTCAGAGAGGTTTGTACAAATCCACAGAGGAGGAGAAGGCTATCACCAGCCACTAGCCACGATGGCTGTGCTGTGCCTCCACGATCGGGGACAGCATGCTTCTGAATACAGGAATGCCTCAGATAATGAAGCGGATGCGTCCCTGGACATTACTTCTTTAACAGAAATGTTGGTACCAGAGGTAGGAATCGCATGGGAAGAGCAGGGCTAGGTCCCAATGCTACCCAAAAGGAAGAACAGTTTAACATGTTTCTGCAAACCTTTTATTCAAAACTCACAATATGCACGTCTGAAATGAAACAACCAGGTCAGGTACGACCGCTTGAAGGCTTTTTCAAAATGCATCCAGGGAGGCCTGCCTTGCCTTTTTTCTTTTATAAAACCGTAGAGTTGGAAGGGGCCTCTAAGGCCATTGAGTCCAACCCCCCCTGCTCAATGCAGGGATCCAAATTAAAGCATTCCCGACAGGTGACTGTCTGGAATGCCCGCAGTGTCAGAGAGCCCACTGCCTCCCTAGGTCATTGGTTACATTGCCGTACCCCTGTAACGGTTAGGAGGTTTTTCCTGATGTTCAGTTGAAATCTGGCTTCCTGTCACTTGAGCCCATTATTTCGTGTCCTGCACTCTGGGATGACCAAGAAGAGTTTCTGGCCCTCTTCTGTGTGGCAACCTTTCAAGGACTTGAAGAGTGCTATCCTATCTCTCCTCAGTCTTCTCTTCTCAAGGCTAAACATGCCCAGTTCTTTCAGTCTCTCCTCATAGGGCTTTGTTTCTAGTTATCTAATTATCATGTAGCATCTTGCTATAGCAGTCTAAAGCTTTGAGCACAGTTCTCCTTTCTGTACACTCGAGCAGGCAGGCAAAGAGCACCACCACCCTGTGCTTGATCTCTCTCTCTCTGCCACCCTCCCCTACACTCGAGCAGACGTGCCTGCAGTAAACAGTGCTTCCAAGGCATCCGAAGCTCTTGCTCTTGCACTTGAATCCTGCTTGTGGGCTTCCCTTTGGGGCAACTGGTTGGCCGTTGTGAGAACAGGAGGCTGGACTAGATGGGGCCCCCTTTGGCCTGATCCAGCAGGGCTCTTTTTATGTTCTTGTATCCTGGCAAGCGATTGATGCCCACGCTGGATGTCCATTGAGGACTGGTGCCATGAAGGTCAGCAATGTAGCTACTAGTGAACCTCACAAGGATGTTGGTACAGGGCAGAATTAAGAACCCAGGAGGGGCCCCGCTGGATCAGTCTGAAGGCCCATCTTGTCCAGTATTCTGTTTCTCCTGCCGCCATTGCTCACCAACCATTGGAGTTCAGGGGTAGACTGCTACTGGATGTGGAGGTTCCACTGGGCCATCACAACTAGGCGATATTTGTATAGATGTCTCCATGAATTTGTCTAGCCCACTTTCAAATCATGGCCTGCACCACATCTTGCAGCTGTGAATTATCAGTTCTAATGTGACCTGCCATCCATGGGAGGCCGGGCAGTGGCAACAGTACATAGAATGCCCAGTGTCGGCATCAGCCAATGGGTAAAAAGCGGTTTTTCCTTTTTACAAGTCAGTGACAATTCCTGGCAACTTTTTTTTTCCCAGATCAACTTAGGGTTGTATCCCGTGTTTATCCGGCGCAGAGCAGACCTGCTGAAATTAATCAATGCAGGTAACTTAGGCCCATTCATTTCAGTAGTTCTGCTCTGAGTAGGATACCACGCATCGTTAGAGATGTGAAGGCCCAGAAAAAAAATTGAGGGGAAGAACATTTTTTTTCTTTCAGTTTTTCCGAGCTTTCACACCCCACCCCCTGGAGAAAATCGGGGGGGGGGAATGTGTAGATTCCAAGCAGAGCAAACCAGGATGTGCGGCCCATCAGCCTAACGGCTTGCACTCTGCAAACTCACCGCCTTCTCCAGCCGATAAGGAGGCCAGGTTGCAACATCGCCTCCGTGGCTTCTTTGGTGCCCCCACCTTGAGCAACAGCTGGTTTATTTATGTTATTTTTTAAAAGAAATTACACGTGGCTGCTGTGTAGCAAGAGGTTCACAACAAAAACGGCAGGGGGGAAAAGCGGAAGAGTTGGGCCAGGCGATGCCATTGAGTGCCTCAAGGAGATATGCTACCAGGCCAAGGCCAACAACCTGGCAGAGCACCTGCCTTTGTATTTATTTATTACATTGATACCCTGCCTTTCTTTTTCATGCTAGAAACCCAAGGCGGCTTACATATGGTTCCCAGGCGGTCTCCCATCCGGGCACTGACCAGACCTGATCCTGCTCAGCTTCAGCAGGGAGCTGGCCTTAGGTGCCTTCAGACCATCACCTGGGACAAAAGGGTCGAGCTGTGATATCTTGAGACAGGGCTGGGAATGTCCCCTGCCTGAAACCCTGGATTACTGCTGCCAGTCAGTGTCGACTATACTGAGGTAGATGGGCCAGTGGCCAGTTTCAATATAAGACAGCTTCCAGTTTAAATGAGCCCTTTATTCAGAGCCATGAGGACTTGAATCTTAGGTCATTTTTAAGGCTGTAGCTCAGTGACAGAGCACCCACTTTGCATGCAGAAGGTCCCAGTCTCAGTCCCGGCATCTCCAGTGCAGAGTTGAGGAAGCCCCTTCCCTGAAACCCTGGAGGGTTTCCTGCTGCCAGTCACTGTAGACAATACTCTGTTAGATGGACTAAGGCTGCAATCCAGTACCTGTCTGCTCAGAAGTAAACGCCATGGGTTCAATGGGGCTTACTCCCATATAAGTGGGTATTGGATTGTGGCCTAAAACCCTGACAGCGACTTAGGTTTTTACAGGTATTTTATTTTATTTTTAAAAAATTCTATATCGCTTCAATGTAAAACATCTAAGTGGTTTATAAAAAGACAGTTAAAAACAAAAAAAGTTGAAAACATATTGATAACAACTGAAACAGCTACTAAAGAGAATTAAACCAGATCAGCATCTGTGTGTCTGGATAGGCTTGCCTAAACAGAAAAGTTTTTAAGCAGGCGCCGGAAGGAATACAGCGAAGGAACTGGCCTGGTGCCACTTTTGATGTCAGTTTTGTTCTCTGATGTCATGAGGACTAGAAGCTTAATTATTTTGGTGCACTTGGGAGGGCCAACCCCCCCCCTCTTCCGTCAGGAATCGGAGTACACGTGGGAGTCCGCCTGCGGTTGGCAGATTGCTTTTGAACAGGGACCACATCCCTGTGATTTAGGAAAGGGCGAAAGGCTTGCAGCGTTGGGGCTCACCAGCCAATCCTGTCCTACTCAAGAAGAGTCTGTAGCAAACGGGAGACCAATCTGGGCTGCTGATTTCCCCAATAGCTTTCTAGGGTTTCAGGTAATGGGACACTCCAAGCCCTGCTTGGAAATGCCCCAGACGGATCCTGGGACTTTTGGCATGCAGAGCAAACCACTGCTCTACCACTGAGCTAGGGCCTTTTCCTTAAACTTAATCATAAGATTCCAGTCCTCATGGTTCTGAAGGAAAGGTCAATGTAAATAGGAAGCTGCCTTATAACAAGTCAGATGACTGATCCGCCTGGCTCAGGTTTGTTGGCTCCGCTCGGTGGTGGACTCCCAGGGTTTCATGGAGAGGGGCATCCCAGCCCTGCCTGGAAAATGCCAGGGCTTGACCCTGGGATCTTCTGCATGCAAGCAGATGTGCTCCCGCTGAGCCATAGCTTTTCCCCATAGCTCCAGTTACCGCTGGGCACGGTTGGGTAATTCTAGACTCTGGACTTAAGGGCCTTACAAAAAGGCACACCGCCCTCGCTAGAAGGTTAAGTGTATTATTTCACTTCCTTGCAGATGCGGTTAGCCAGCCTTCCTGTGTTTGGGCCCCTCTGCTGTTTGTGGGGGCCCGGGCGTCTCCCCCAAAGTCCGATCCTGACGACACCACCATAGCTGGGTGGTGTCGTTTCTGCCCCATGCGCCCACCTGTGGCAGCCCAGTCCTCGGTAAGGTTGGCTGCTCAGTCGTGCGTTCTGCAAACTTGAAATGCAGAGAGAGAGAGAGGCGCAAACTCATTCTGGGATGTGAGCCTCACAGTTGCCTCCTCGCACATCCTGTTTTCATCCGACACATGATCCTTTCTGAAGGGGGGGGCAGCTGAGGTTAGGGAAGTGAAATGTCAGCCATTATATTCTCCAGTCCCCTCTGTCTTCCTTTGCTCCAAATGCAATGGGGCAAGTCTTAGTGGGGACGGTCCAAACTCTGCCTGTGTGTTTACAGGGAAGGAGCGAAGGCTTGCCATTAGGGCAACTGGGGTGCCGCCCCACCAAGCTCATCCTGCCCTCAGCCAGCCCGCACCTGCCTGCCTTCTCGCTTGCAAGCAGCAGAAGGGGGTGGCCTTGACCGTCAGGTTCCTTCTCCTTCGTCTCAGGGCTGCCCTTAGAGAATTCGGCAGGGGAACGGATGGGGCCAACATTACAATGAGTTGGCTCTGCCTGGTCATGGGCTCTGGCTCCGCCTACTGTTGGGCTCTCTGCCTTCCGCCCCACTGCCCAATGGGCATCAGCCGCTGCCCCCCTCGCTGCAGGGAAGGACATTTGAGACTCTCCTCAGGCTAATTCCCCTCTGCAGGGTCCTTGGGCTTTTACGCCTGACTGGAATGTTGGAACTATGATTATACTTGTTGCTTCTAAATTGAAGATGGAGAAGGGTGTGGGTGGAGGGGGTGCCTCTGGTCCTGCCCATCCCTGGCCTGCAGCCCCTGGAAGCTTCCCCATGACAGAATGTGCGGCCCCGGGGCTGACCTCTCCACCTGGGTCTCCTGTTTCCATTGTGGTGTTGCTTTAACGAGACTGCTCTATTTCTTACTTTTAAGTATTGATGTTTTATTTTGATGTTGTAATGGGATTGCTTTTCTGTGTGTTTTAGTTATGGATGTTTATACCTGTTCCAGTCTTTGTCTGCATCCTTCTTAAAGTGCAGTGTCCAGAATTGGACACAATACTCAAGGTGAGGCCTAACCAGTGCCGAATGGAGGGGAACTAATACTTCACACAATTTGGAAACTATGCTTCTGTTAATGCAGCCTAAAATAGCATTTGCCTATTTTGCAGCCACATCACACTGTTGGCTCATATTCAGCTTGCGATCAACAAGAATCCCAAGATCCTTCTCGCATGTAGTATTGCTGAGCCAAGTATCCCCCATCTTATCACTGTGCATTTGGTTTCTTTTTCCTAGGTGTAGAACTTAGCACTTACCCCTGTTAAATTTCATTCTGTTGCTTCCTCGGGTTCTTCTCCCCTTGCGTAAGGAAATGGTTCATTTTCTGCCGTTCTGCCGCAGGTGAGAGCGATGAGTCAGAGGTGAGCAGGTTGAGGCAGGAAGGTGAGTCAGGTTGGGCTGGGAAGGTTGGCGGAACGCCTCTATTACGGGATTGTGGTCTCGCCTTGGAGGGGGGGAGGCAGTCATGCCAGGGCAGATCTGATCCAGCCTCTCTGTGTCTCCGTTTGAATAGCAGGACAGTTATTTCTCCTCCCTGACAGGCGGAAGGAAAGGACTTGCCGGAAAGACAAGTCGGCGGGAAGAGGCGCCCATTCCCGTCTGTGCACGTTTTATTTCTTTGAGATGCCTCAAGCGAGAGATGTGGGCTCCCCTTTGCTAAAAACCCTAATGACTGAGCAAAGCGAAAATGATAGTGGCATGGGTGTCTCTGAGCGTGTGCAAAGGGTGCATTTCCTTTCTCACACAGAAACAGCCCCTCCCCTCATCTGGGCTCAGGGATTGGCAAACTGTGAGGCAAAGGGTATAGATTCAAGATCAATATTGATACAGGCGTGTGAGCACTCTCGTGGAACCTGACAGAGAAATCCATTCTCGGAGAAGTTTGATTGTGGAGCAGCAGGTAGCGCCGATGGGCTAGCGCCCGGGTTGCCACCAAGACACACGCTCAGTCCCCAGAGTAGTTCTGCAGCTTTAAGAACATAGGAAGCTATCTTATTTGGAGTCCGACTCTTGGTCCATCTAGCAGTGCTGTCTACACTGACTGGCAGCAGCTCGCCGGGATTTCAAGCAGGGAGTCTCTCCCAGCCCTACCCGAAGAGGCCGAGACTGGAGCAGAAGCCTTCTGCATGCAGAGCAGGTGCTCCACCACTGAGCCACGCCCCTTGCTGTCGAGGCCATGCCTTTTGCCTGAATTTTAATTATGCCACCGTTTGCTTTGGTGCTGCTTTTAATGATGATCATTCGAGTTGATTTTAGGGTTATCGTTCTGGGGTTGATGTTTTACTGGCTCATTGGTATTTTATTGGTTTTTTTCCCTTTTTATGATGAGCTGCCTTGTTAGTTGGTTTGGCCCAGAAAGGGAGGGGGGTGATAAATATTTCAAACAAATGGATATTGCTGCTTCAGTAAGCAGAGGTTTAACCATTCAGCTGTCGTACCCTGTTAGCCCAAAAGGGTTACAGCCTAGAAATTCAGGATTTTGCATTCTGACCAAATTACTGTCCCCCAGTTTTGGGGAGGAGAAGAAGTTGTTGTTATTTATTACATTGATTCCCCACTTTTCCTGCAAGAAGCTTACGGTGATATCCATTGGTCTCCCCTTCCCATTTTATCCACATAACAACCCTGTGAGGTAGGTTCAACTCACCACTACATTATTACATTCTATATCTCGCCTTTCCTGCAAGGAACTCAAGTTCTTTGCATGGTTCTCCCCCCGCGCCGCCAGTTTATATCCTCCCAACAACCCTTCAAGGTAGACTGGGCTGAGAGACTGTCACTGGCCCAAGGTCACATCCAGCAAGCTTCAGGGCTGAATGGGGAGATTGGAAGCCTGGTCTCCCAGGTCCCACTGCGATGCTCTGACCACTACACCACACTGGCTCACGATAAGTTAAACTGACGATATGTCAGTGCTCTCCAGTGCTGTGTATGTGATTAATTGCTGTGTGCCATTTTTTCCTCTGTGCAATTAATTTGCATTTATGAACGCTTACACTGCTCAGGTGGCCTCGGAGGGAGATTAGACAAATGTCTGGAGGAGGAGGGAATGTCTGTTAATCGCTATACTAGGCACAGTAGGTAAATTGAACCCCCTTGTGTAGTGGCAGTCTACCTCTAACTTTCATATGCTGGGGTGGGTGGGAACAGCAGTAGTCAGCGTACCCCTAAATACCAGAGGCTTTAGTCTGTTCCATCAAGCAACCTCTTGTATATGTAGGTCTACTGCCAGCTGCTGGTTCTGAGAAGTATCTCCACGTACAGGAGCAGTCTACCACTGAATATAGCTGTTTCTGGGGGACAGACACCAAGGGAGGGCTGGTTGCCTTCACGCCCTGCCTGTTTGCTTTCTGGGGGCATCTGATTGGTTGGAAGTGGGGTGCTGGGTCAGTCCAACTCCAGCAGGGTTTTTTCAGGGAATTTCTCCTGGCCACAAATGTCCAACGTAAACCTTGTTTTCTTTTTTGCATTCTCCTCCTCTGGGTTGTGCAACAGTGCAGGTCTTGGCCCGAGTCCCGGAGCCGAGATAAAATGAATTCTTCCCACATTCCTCTGCTACCTTGGTCCCCCAGCCGGCCAAATGCCACCTTCTGATAGGGGCATGAGACGGGCATGCTGTGGACCTGCGCCATGCGGAGCGATTATAACTCTTTATCTGCACGGAAAAAGGGTTACGCCTCTGTTACGAGCGTTAAGAACAGCCTGTCACCTACCCTGACCTGCAGTAGCACTGTAGCTTGTCAAGGGTGCTGGGAATTGTAGCTTGGCGAAGAGCAAACTACAGTTCCCAGGATTCTTGGGCCGGAGGGAAATGTGCTTTAAAGCTATGCTGTGTACGCAGAGTGTCCTGTGTGGTGCATGCAAGAGTGTAGGGTGGCCATACCTCTCCTTGGCCATGCCTACTGCTGGCATGCGGCCCTCAGATAGTTTGCCAGTGGTGAATGTGGCTCTTGGGGCAACCCACACACACAGTGAGAGGTTTTGGGTTTTATTTAGGAGTTCAAAGCAACATATATGGTTCTCTCTCACACACACGCACACATGCATGCACACCCACATTTTAGCCTCACAACAACTCTGTGAGGTACATTAGGTCGAGAGATAGTGGCCTACGGTGTTGGACTTAGGATCCCTTGGCGAATACAGAGCCCGCCTTGTCTGGTCATGTCAAAGGAAGGTTTGTGCTGAGTCACGGGATTTTTCCCCTTCCTGACAAGGCTTTTCTCAGCCGGCAAACAGCAATTTGCTTCGTGACTCCTGCTGTGCCTCAGCCATCCCACGGCATGAGACAGGAGCCCTTGCGATCCCTCTCCGAGGCTGGCTTAGCCGGAGGCTCTCGTCCGGCTGGGCATACGGCAGACAGTCGTGAGGGGCCGGCCCGGACAGGGTGGTTTGCAAAAACGACGTCTGTCTTTTCCAGCTTGTTTTTCTGACGCTTTTCAACATCCCCGTTGGAAACTCCTTTTCCGCCTTCCGTCCCAAAGCGGAGGAGTTAGGGGTGAGTCAGAGGACTGGATCGCTTTCCCCCAATACTTTCCCCCCGTGCTGGATTGGCTGGCTGGGTGGGGGGCACACTGCTCTGCCAACCTCAGCCTGCCTTTTTGACCTTCCACCTCCAAGGCCCAGCGGCAGAGCATCTCTTTTGCCTGTGGGAAGTCCCAGGTTCATTCCCCAGTGGCATCTTCAAGTAGGGCTGGGCTAAACTCCCCGCCTGAAAATCCTGGAAAGCTGCTGCCAGTCAGTGTAGACAATACCGAGCTAGACTCTGACTCGGTAGGAAGCAGCTTCCTGTTTCAAGCAGCCCTTTATTCAGAACCATGAGGCTGGAGTCTTGCCTTTTTTAAGGAGAAGGGCTATAGAGCATCTGCTTTGCATGCAGGGTCAATCCCCAGTGGGATCTCCTTGGAGGGCTGGGCCAGTCTCCCTGCCTAAAAATCCTGGAGAGCTGCTGCCAGTCAGTGTGGACAATATTGAGCTAGATGGGCAAATATATAAGGCAGTTTTCTATGTTTATTTTATTTATTTATTTATTTATTTATTTATTTATTTGATTGAACTTTTATACCGCCCATAGCAAGCTCTCTGGGCGGTGTACATAAAAAATAAAACACAAACAATTTAAAAGCAGCTAAAAAACCAACTAATCATCCAATTATAGAAGGTGTGTCATATGACTGTTAAAACATTAGATACAAATACAAACTATTAACAGATATAAAAATATTAAATATTATAATATTAAAAATATTAAAATGCCTGGACAAAGAGGAAGGTTTTCACCTGGCGCCGAAAGGATAGTAATGTAGGCGCCAGGCGAACCTCATCAGGAAGGGTGTTCCATAATTCGGGGGCCACCACCAAGAAGGCCCTCTTTCTTGTAGTCGCCTTCTGGGCGTCTCTCTGAGTACGCACCCGGAGGAGGGCCTTCGATGTTGAGCACAGTGTACGGGTAGGTTCGTATCGGGAGAGACGTTTCATCAGGTATTGTGGACCCGTGCCGTGTAAGGCTTTATAGGTTAAAACCAGCACCTTGAATCGGGCCCGGAAACATATAGGCAGCCAATGCAAGCGGGCCAGGATCGGTGTTATATGTTCTGACCTCTTGGTCCCAGTTATTAATCTGGCTGCTGCATTCTGCACGAGCTGCAATTTCCGAACCGTCTTCAAGGGCAGCCCCACGTATAGTGCATTGCAGTAGTCCAATTTCGAGGTTACCAGAGCATGAACAACTGAAGCAAAATGTTCCCTGTCCAGATATGGGCGTAGCTGGGCCACCAGTCTGAGTTGGTAAAAAGCACTTCGTGCCACTGAGGCCACCTGCGCCTCAAGTGACAAGGATGGGTCCAAAAGGACTCCATAGCTGCGCACCTGCTCCTTCAGGGGGAGTGTAACCTCATCCAGAACAGGTCTAACATCCATCGTCTGGTCAGGGGATCCATTCACTAACAGCATCTCAGTCTTGTCTGGATTGAGCTTCAATTTGTTCGCTCTCATCCAGTCCATTATTGCGGCCAAGCATCGGTTTAGCACCTTGATGGCCTCACCTGAAGAAGATGAAAAGGAGAAGTAGAGCTGCGTATCATCAGCATATTGCTGGAAACGCACTCCAGATCTCCTAATGACCCCACCCAGCGGCTTCATATAGATGTTAAAGAGCATTGGGGACAAGACTGATCCCTGCGGAACTCCATATTGGAGCGCCCAGGGCATCGAGTAGTGCTCCCCAAGCACTACTTTCTGGAGACGACCTGTCAGATAGGAGCGGAACCACTGCCAAGCAGTACCTCCAACTCCCAAATCCGCAAGCCTCCCCAGAAGGATACCATGGTCGATGGTATCAAAAGCTGCTGAGAGATCAAGGAGAATCAACAGGGTTACACTCCCCCTGTCTTTCTCCTGACAAAGGTAATCATACAGGGCGACCAAGGCCGTCTCCGTGCCAAAACCGGGCCTGAAACCCGATTGAAATGGATCTAGATAATCGGTCTCATCCAAGAGAGCCTGGAGCTGGGATGCAACCACCCTTTCCAGAACCTTGCCCAGGAATGGTACATTTGCTACCGGCCTGTAGTTATTCAAATTTTCTGGGTCCAGGGAGGATTTCTTCAAAAGTGGTCTCACCACCGCCGCCTTAAGGCGGTTCGGGACCACTCCCTCACATAGTGAAGTGTTAGTCACTTCCCTGTTCCCCCTAGAAGCTGACCATCAGCAGCGGCATTTGGAGAGTAAGACTGTGCAGGCGCACCCAGCTAACCTAGCCGCACTCCTCTCTCCCTGCTATGGTCAGATGTGCTGTAATTCCATTTCAGTGACAATAATTCGTTATAAAGGTGCACCACTGTGTACAAGCCAGCGTGTAGCATTTTTCTGCAAATCGGGTGACCTCCTCTGACTCTTTTGGTGACACATGCGGTCAGGGATGTGACGAAGGAAAACAGGCAGCACTTAATTTTTTTAAGGCACATTTAAAAAAAAAAAAATCAACCAGAGGTTGCTGCATTGATTCATTGAAAGGCAAAGAGGAAACAGAATCCAGAAAACTGGCCAAAAGGTTGCAGAAATGCCGACACTGGAGTTCCCCAGAAATCTTCATCAGGCAAGTAGAATTTTGGGGAACTCCAAGGCTTGCTACATTTTTCGGTGACTTTCTGCCAGGGTGGGCATGTAGGCTGTGTACACACCAAGCATTTAAAGCACCTTGCAAGGACTTGACTTTCTCCCCACCCACCAAGAATCCTGGGAACTCTAGTTTGTCAAGAGTGCTGGGAATTGTAGCGCTGGGAGGGGTCAACTATAGTTCCCACCATTCGGTGGGGGGGGAGCTAGGTGCTTTAAATGGGCTTTAAGTGTATGGTGTGCGTCTCCCATTTTACGGAGGACAGTCCTCTATTTGACGGTGCCATCTGTTTGAGGGCTGCCCCAGCCGTGTCTGATTGAAACGATCAGGAGCCCTGAGAAGGGAGGGCAGGAGGAGCCTTGAAGTTGCCCCATCAGCAGCACCTCATCTGCAGATTCAGCAGCTGCACAAGTCCCCGTTTCACCCACGATGGTGAAATGGATTGTATGTCTGGTTAAATGATGGTGATCTAATTGTGCGCATAGACATATGAACTGCCATATTCATGCTGGGCTCTCTACCTTCTGCTGATGACATCTCCAGATAGGGACGTTCTCCCAATAAGAGTGTCAGGAGAGCCTGGCTGCTGGATCAAACCAAAGGCCCATCTGGCTCCAGCATGCCGCTAAGGACCTAGGAAATGAGATAGACTGCCTCTGGGCCTGCAGGTTCCATAAGAACATCAGAAAAGCCTTGCAGCAGCTGGAGCGGGCCCAAGGAGGCCCATCTAGTCCAGCCTCCTGTTCTCCCAGTGGCCAACCAGATGCCCCAGAGGGCCGCCCCAAAGCAGGGCCTGAGCACAGCAGCAGAACGCTCCCCACTCCAGTGATTCCCAGTGACCGGTTTCCTGAGGGATACTGACTCCCGACAGGGGAGGGTTACCCAGGTCAGGTCTTGGGGTTGTTGTTTTGTAATGCGCAGCAAATAAAAGGCTTCTTAGAGTCTTAATCCCGACATCGCTGCGACGTTTCCAAAACAGCTTTGATGGAGAGGGCCGTTGGAGGGCAAGGCTGGCTCTGGGTAAGGGGTAGAGAGGGAGGAGGAGGAGGCTGGAAATATAGCAAGCCACCAAAAACACCAGCCGGTGCTCTTCCCTTTTACCAAACGGCAAGAGCTCTGGAGGACTCCAGGCTTGAGGTGCATGGGAGCAGAGGAGGGGCCACTGCTCTCCCCAGGGCAGGAGGCGCATGGTCTGGACCGGCGCATATTTGTTCCCATGCCGCCTCTCTCCAGTCTGCTCAGGGATCTGGGCAGAGGACAACGGATCTTTCCTGTTTTGTTCAGGGCTTGTTTTTTGTTTGTTTGCTGGGCTTGACAGGGATCTGGGAGCGCTCACGGAGCGCAAGGTCCGGCGCGGCATCCGAGGAATGCATCAGGTGACTTTTTGCGCTCGCACCCTTGGATGCGGAGAGCTGGCCTTGTGGCCCCTGCTTGGGAACAGGTGCAACATTTCCCCAAAGGGCCATGGCTCCGTGGGCAGAACATCTGCCTGGCCAGCAGAAGGCCCAGAGTTCAATCCCCGGCACCTCCAGGTAGGTCTGGGAATGTCCCCTGCCTGGAACCTTGAAGAGCTGCTGCCAGTCAGTGCAGACAGTCCTGCGCTAGAGGGACCAATGGTCTGACTCAGTATGAGGCAGGTTCCGGTGTCCCTGTCTTCCAGATCAGGAATTCTGGAGTGTGGAGCTTCTGTAGGAGCCAGAGGCTCCCCCCCTTCTGGGCTCTCCTCCTGGTCCCGGTCCAAGCAGGATGTTCTGCGTGACTCTCCCTCTCTACTCCTGTGGCATTTGGGGAAGTGGGGGCGGGACGGAGAGGGGCTTGCTCTCCTCCCTCCTCATCTGGAGAGGCCTCTGTTTCGAGGAGCCAGCAGGGCAGAGCCTGGATGCCATGGAGCCTACCGGAAGGAACTTGGCTTTGTTTCAGCTACTCAAAAGCTCAAGGGAAAGTCGCCTTCTCCAAGCTCTGATGGGCATCCCATTCAAAAGCCATGGAGAGAGACCCCCAGATATCAGGAGATGGTTTCCAAGCTGTCAGTGCGACCCTGTTCCTAGCAAAGGAATAGGCAGCTGGCAGGGGCTGGGAGGGTTAAAAAGACATGTGCATTTTATACATCAGGGTAAGGAAGCTGGATTCTGTTGTGGGTAACCTCCCGGGGGGGGGGCAGTAGCATGATAGACAGAAAGGCAACCTATTTTTCCCTCTGCTGATTCCTCCTCTAATGTGTTTGTTGTTTTTGGAGGCTTTGCTCCCCCCCCTTCCTCCCTTCTCTTCCTGTCTTTGTTCTCAGTTAGTTAGTAATGGCTCCCTGAGTGGAAGCTGGACAGCTGCTTCAGCATGTATGCTTCAGCATGTAGACAACTACCAGTCTCTAGCAGACCAGTTGTATCTGCACTCTATTGCAATATATATCTCCCCAAAACTCTTAACATAAGCTACAGTTCCTGGGATTTTAAATGCGCTTTAAATGTGCGTCATTGAAGACACAGTTCAACGAAGCTAAAAGCACTCAAAAGTGGGTGCAGAGAAAGGTTGGAAAGGAGTTGTGGTCTGGAGAAGGGAGGTATGATCTGTGGAGAGTCCCAAGGGCTAGACAGAGAGGCTTGGAGGGCTGCCTTCAGTCCCTGGGCCCCAGGTTATGAATGGCCCCCTGTTATAAACAGTCCTTATCTCTTATAGGGCAGGCTACCTCTACTGGCCTGTTTTTCAAGAAAAGGGTTTTGAGATGTTAAATTGTTTTTTTTTTAAATGTGTTTTTAAATTTGTATGTTTGTTTTTTCATGTTTTTAATTGTTGTAAACCGCCCAGAGAGCTTCGGCTATGGGGCGGTATACAAATGTAATAAATAAATAATGTGCCAGGCTGCAGTTCACCGTGTGCTTAGGTGAGATCAAGCTCCAGTGAATGCAGCGGGACTGAATTCTGAGTAAATGTGCATCGGGTTGCCCTGGAGTCCCGTTATGACTTCCCGGCTCAGTTGTGTGACATAAGCGAACGCAAAAGCTTGAGAAATCCAAGCCAAGAGCTAGTGACCCTCAGTGTCTCTGTGGCAATGCTTTCAAAACGAGGAAGTTGAGGCTTTTTTTTTCATTTCGTCTATTTTTTTCTTTTTTAAAAGGCCTCCAGTCTGGTTCTATGGAAACTCATGGTTTCCTGTTATCTGAAAAGAATTTTCTTGTTCACAGCCGACTCAAAAAAACAAACCAACCCCAAACACCTCCCTCACACACAAAGCCCTTATCTGTGTGGTCTTAATCTCTCTCAGAGGGAACTGTGAGGGCAATCTCGTTTGCAACGCCCTGTGAGTCAGCAATGAAAGCTGCTTACACACCATACATTTAAAGCACATCCCGCCCCAGAATCCTGGGAACGATGGTTCAAGGGTGCTGGGAAGTGTAGCGCATTCAAAGCACAACACCCCCCCCCAAGAATCCTGGGAGCTGTAGTTTGTTAAGGGTGCTGGAAACAGCAGCACATTCAAAGCACAAGAATCCCAGGAACTGTCGTTTCTTAAGGGTGCTGGGAATTATAGCTCAGTGAGGGGTAAGCTACAGTTTCCAGGAAACTTGTTTTGAGGAAGGCGGGGAGAAATGTGCTTTAAATGTATGGTCTCCTTTTTGAAAGAAAACGTTTTAATCGTCTCCCGCAGGAACTTGCAAAGGATAAAAGGGGAAGCCTGACTTGCATTTCTCTGCCTCATGCAACAATGTCCAGGACATGCAGGAAAGGCCTGTAGCTCACTGGCAGAACACCCGCCTTGCATGCGGAAGGTCCCAGGTTCAATCCCTGATATGTTCAGGTAGAGCTGGGAGAGACCCTCTACTCACAGCAGCCAGCCAGATGTTCCAGTGGGAAGCCCGCAAGCAAGGCTGTAGTCGTCCAGGGTCTCGGATGGTGTTAGAGCCTTTACTTTTCTGGGAGCAGGGTCCCTATGACTCTGGGATCCTCTCAGCCAATCAGCGGGAAAGGGGAGTCTGTCAGCCAGCCACTGAAGAGAGTCTCCTAATATGCTTCCTTGTCCTTTGCCTGCTGATTGGTGCCAATCAGAGTGAAAGGAGTTGAGTCAGCCACAGAGAAGACTCTTCTCAGTAGCTAACACCCTCCCCTCTCGTCCTGATTGGCTTCTAGGGGCGTCTGTTGTGGGAGAAGGCGTTGGCAGGGATCTCATTCTCAACCTAGCAGCAAAAAAAAAAAAAAAGGATGGGAGGGGGCATGGCTCTGACTGTCATGAAGGGACTGCCCGCAAGTGCAACAGCAACTCTCCCCACGTGATTCCCACTGACTGGCATTCAGAGGCATCCTGCCTCCAGCAGCGGAGGTGGAACATACCCGTTGCGGCTAAGCAGCCAGTGAGACCTTTTTTCTCCTCCATGAGTTTGTCTAACCCCCTTTCAAAGCCATCCAAGTTGGTGGCTGTCGCTGCGTCTTGTGGGTATGAATTCTGCAGGAAGTTGGACTAGATGAGTCTGATCCCTTGTTATTGTTGTTGTTTTATTTTACAAAAGCAGCGAGTGCTGAAGGGGCCAGAGACCGCGTGTGTGTATGTGTGCGTGAACCTGCTGCTCGGGATGTCTATAGACTACTGAGGTTTTGTTTTGTATTATATGTTATATTTTACTCTATGTTATATTTTAGTCTATGTGCACCGCCTAGAGTGGCCGTTAATTCGGCCAGATAGGCGGCCTAGAAATAAAATTTTATTATTATTATTATTATTATTTATTATATAGGTTTCCATGATGCATCCCAAAGCGATTTACATTATAATAACATATATAAAAGTGTTACTTATATGAAGGTAGAACAATTGCATATATAAAAACAATTGATATATATACAGAGAGAGAGAGAGAGAGAGTTTAAAACTTCAGTATATACATCAAATCAATTAAAATCTGAGAGATGCCAACTGGGATAGATTTTAGAAGGCTTGTTCAAAGAGGAACGTTCTTAAAGTGACATTATAAATCTCCCAACTGACACCTGCACTTTTTAAATTTTCTTTTTCCCCAGAACGTGTAGTCCAACCGGGATCCAACCGGGAGCCATATTTGCGCCTGCAATTGCTTCATCGTCGATCGCAGAAAGGAACTCTGCGCTCTTGGCAAAGCGCCTTTTCTCTGGAACGACGGACCGCTTCTTGACCCTCGGGATAAACCTGCAGGCCAGCCACCACTTGACCTTTTCCGACCCCACAGCTGAAGGAACTTTTGCTTGTGGTGGTGGAACTCCCTTCCAGCTTGGAGAGGAAGGTGTCCGTGTGAACAAGGTCCAGTTTACCAGTCTCTGAGAGAACAACCCATCAGGCAGAAAGCTGGAAGCCTCGACGAATATGAGCGATTTCTGGCACAAGCTGGGATGCTGTGTGGTAGAAAAACCGCGGCAGGTGAATTCTCCTTGACCTCCTAACCCCGGGGCGGGGAACCTCAGAGCAGAGGGCTGAATTTGGCCCCCAGTCTCCTTTTTCTGGCCCTTGGGACTCTTCCCCAGATCACAACTCGTTTCTAGCCCTGCTTTGCACCCTCTTTGAGTGTTTTTGCCTTGTTGAAATGTGTCTTAAATAAAGCCCATTTAAAGCACATGACTCCCCCCCCCCAAAAAAATAATCCTGGGAGCTGTAGTTTACCCGTCACAGAGCTACAGTTCCCAGCACCCTTAACAAACAAGAGTTCCCAGGATTTATGTGGGGGGGGAGTGGTCAGATGGCTTTAAAAGAGGATTAGACCAATTCATGGCTGATAAAGCTTTCCATGGCTACAAGGTCTCCCAATTCGGCAACTGATATTAGAGTCACCCTGCCCCTGACAGTGGAGATAGAACATAGCCATTGTGGCTAGTAGCCACTGATCACTTTCTCCTCCGCCGCGAATGTATCTGATTCTCTTTTAAAGCCATCCAAGTTTGTAGCCCTCATTACCCCTTGTGGGAGCAAATTCCAGAGTTATGTGCAGCCTGTGAGGAAGACCTTCCTTTCGTCTCTCCTGAATCTCCCAACATTTGACTTCATTGGATGGCCCATTTGGGTTCTAGTTACGAATGGGGTATAAGTTCATTTCAGTTCGCATTCAAAGCTGAATCTATCACATTCGCGCTTTCCAAACCAATATAAGAGCTGAAACACTGCGATCCTTCGAAATTTGCACTTACCCAAATTATGCGATGCGCGTCTCCAACAATGCATGTATTGGGGGAAAGCATGCGTAAAAATGAAGATAACATACCCAAACACATTATACGATGAGAAATGGCCAATAGTGTAGTGGCGAGTTCAGAAGTGCAGGGTCTCTTCGTGTTAGTCACGGCCACCCCTCCCCCTTTTTTGCTGCTGAGTTGAGAATGAGATCCTTGTTAATGCCTTCTCCCACAACAACAGACATCTCTAGGAGCCAATAAGCATGAAAGGGGGGGAGAGGGTTAGCTACTGAGAAGGGTCTTCTCTGTGGCTGACCCACCTCCTTTCACTCTGATTGGTTCCCATCAGCAGGAAGGGACAAGGACACATGTGAGAAGACTCTTCTCAGCGGCTAACATACTGCCCTTTCATGCTGGAGACATAGGGGCCCTGCTCCCCAAAAAGTAAAGGGCCTAAGACCCCCTGAGACCCTGGACGACTACACCCCTGGAAATGGCTTGCAAGAATGTGTACGTTAGTCAAAACTGCCTGCAAAAATGGTGTTTGTTGGGCCGAAATTCGCACAGGAATGCTGAAGAATTTTCACGAGGATTTAAAAACGCTGCAAATTGCTGCAGAAAGGTGGAGACCTGGATTTAAAATTGGAGATATGGGAAACGGAGAGGACCGAAATGGGCAGCTCTTTCCATCCCTGGTTCCAGAGGGAGATAGTTCCTTGTCCCAACAACAGCCGGTTTACCAGACAGCTGTTTCCGACGCTTAACCAGCCTCTGTTAAGCACAAAGGCAGCCCAGCAGAAGTCTGAGGCCCCCATATGTCCTGTGCAATGAGCCTCTGCCTCTTCATTCCTCCTCCCCCCTGCAAGAGCTGCGGGACAGGAATCTGGGGGCATCCACGGCCAGATCTCAACCTCTCCAACACAGGCTTTGCTTGCTTGAGCAGAAATGACAGGAATGCAATTCCGCCCACCTGGTGTGCCATGCTCTGTTTCACGCTCAGCGATCTGTGCCTGCTTTTTCCTGTCAGCCTGGGCAAAGGGGTTGCGCAAGCTGGCTGGGCAAATGCCCAGCTGGGGGTCAGTTTGCTCCCCTACCCTTGCATTAGGCCACCCCTGCTTCTGTCCACTTCAGGGCCTAAAAATAACCCCTCCCCCCAAAATGCCTCTTTGCAAATCAACTGTCTGAGCATCTACATTCCCGCCCACCCACCCCCTTGCCTAATTTTCTTGAAAGCGTTCCTTATCCAGAGAGAGTTTTGCTTTTGGGGAGTGATGGGAAATGTTGGTTTTGTATGAACCAGGGATTGTCACCAGTCGTTTTCAGGTCCCCTCTCACAACTCAGTCCTGCTTGCCCCCATCTCGGAAAGGGTCTTGTAGAGCCGGAAAAGGCTCTGACAAGGGCAACCAAAATTATTAGGGGGCTAACAACCCCACCCTCAAAGAGGAAAGGTGATGAGGGTGATGCATTGGTTCCCGTGAAGCATCTCAAAGTGATTTCACAGTATAATAAAAACCTATATTAAAAAATTGCATATATAAAAACAATTGCAAGCAATGAAATACGTGAAAACAGTTAAAAATCAAACAAGGATACCAGCAGTATTGATCTGTAGAACCCAGTGGGCTCTGCTAAAGCTTTCGGGTTGTCATCAACTAATATTTACATGGAGTAGATGCATTTAAATTACAGTAGGGCCCCACTCATACAGCAGGGTATGTTCCAGCCCCCCGCAGGAAAGTGGGGCCCTACTGTGTTCCAGCCGCCGTGCTACAGCTAACAGCGATCAGCTGCAGCATGGGGAGCTCCCTGCACTACAGCTGATGGCTGTCAGCTGCAGCATGGTGGCTGGAGCTCCCTGCACTACAGCTGATTGCCCCAATGGCGCCACTGCGTTAGCGGAATGCCGAAAAGCGGCGCCCTACTGTAATGAACCAAAGTTAGCTGTGGCCATTAATTTCAGTGGGTCTTCTATGAGTAAAAGTGAGCTGCATACAACCCATCATCCCTGGTAAAGACCCCGAAGTGGCAGAGCACAGGCTTTGTACGCAGAAGACTCCAGGTTCAATCCCCAACAGCATCTCCAGGGCAGGACTGGGAAAAGACTCCTTGACTGAAACCCCAGAGAGCTGCTGCCAGTCAGTGTGGACAACACTGAACTAGATGGGCCAGTGATCTGACTCGGTATAAGGCATTTCCTATGTTCCTATGATGATAGTTCACCCAAACCATTAGAACTGTCACTTTGATAGCGTAGCCTTTCCTAGTGTTGCATAGACAAGGTTAGCCGTGCCATCTTCACTGTAACCCAGCGAGGTAGGCCAGTCTGAGTGGGGCGGAGGGAGAATGCCGCCATGGCCGAGCAGGGCTTTGAACCCAGATCCAGCACTCTCCACCACACACTGGCCACACGCACAGCACGCATTGCAAGTACATGGTTTTCCCCAAATATTCCTGGGAACTGTAGTTTGTTAAGGGCACTGGGAATTGTTGCTCTGTGAGGGGGTAAACTACAGTTCCCAGGGTTCTAGGGGGAGTAAAGCTAAGTGATTTCAATGTGTGGTGTGTACCCAGCCACTGTCATAACCCCAATGGTGCTCTCAGTGCACCAACATCCCTTTGTATGCTCTGGCTTAAATTAAGTGCTCCCCCCCTCCCCGTTTTCCTCGATTCTGATGATGTTTTCCCTCTCTTTGTCTCCACCTCCCTCTCCAGAAGAAGACGCGGCGGAGAATCGACCGCAGCATGATAGGGGAGCCAATGAATTTCGTTCACCTGACGCACATCGGGTCCGGAGACATGGCAAATGAGGGTCTCCCGATGGTACGGTTCTGCTCTCTCTTCTGTGACGGGGTGCGGGGTGCGGTTTGGGTCCTGATCCACAAATGGGAAGGAGGTGGGCCCTATTTACATGTGGCAAATACACACCAGATTAACAGTCTCAGGGTTCCCTCCCCGCAAAAAAACCCTGGTTAGCAAGGACATGGGCTGCATACACACCGTACACTTCATAGAATCGTAGAGTTGGAAGGGGCCTGTAAGGCCATCAAGTCCATCCCCTGCTCAATGCAGGAATCCAAATTAAAGCATCCCCAACAGGTGGCTGTCCAGCTGCCTGTTGAACTGCTCCAGTGTTGGAGAGCCCACCACCTCCCTAGGTCATTGACTCCATTGTGGTACCACTCTAACAGTTAGGACGTTTTTCTTGATGTTCACCCGAAATCTGGCTTCCTGCAACTTGAGCCCGTTTTTCCATGTCCTGCACTCTGGGATGATCGAGAAGAGATCCTGGCCCTCCTGTATGTGACAACATTTCATGTACTTGAGGAGTGCTATCATACCTCCCCTCAGTTTTCTCTTCGCCAGGCTAAACATGCCCAGTTCTTTCAGTCTCTCCTCATAGGGGTTTGTTTCCAGTCCCCTGATCATCTTCGTTGCCCTCCTCTGAACCTTTTCCACTTTCTCTGCATCCTTCTTAAAGTGAGGTGTCCAGAAATGGATGCAGTACTCAAGACGAGGCCTAACCAGTGCTGAATAGAGGGAAACCAGTCCTTCAAGCAATTTGGAAACTATTCTTCTGCTACAGCAAATCCACGCCCCCTGAAAAGAATCCTGGGTACTGTAGTTTACCCTTCACAGAGATATAGTTCCCATCACCCTTAACAAACTACAGTTCCCAGGATTATTTGGGGGAAGCCATGGGCTTTAAATGTATAGTATGTGAAGCTCTCTCTCCCTCCCCCCCAGTTTATAGTATTTGTGCAAATCTCAGGATTCCCCCAAGCATGCTGATATCCTGCCCCCCCCCCCTTGTGCATGGATGGTTGTTTTGGGTACATAAGCAAATCTGGCAAGCAATTAAAACAGAAAAAGTGCTATTGTTGCTTTTAAATTCACTCCCACAAGAGTCAGTGATGACCATCAACGTGGATGGCTTTAAAAGAGGGTTAGGCAAATGCATGGAAGGTGAAGCCATCAGTGGCTACTGGCCACAATGGCTATGCTCTGCCTCCACTATCGGAGATAGGATGCCTCTGAAAATGCCAGTTGCTGGAAACTGCTGGAGGGGAGAGTCGCGGTGCTTGCAAGTCTTCAAGTGGAGGCATCTGTTTGGCCACTGTGAGAACAGGACGCTGGACCTTTTGGCTCTTTTGATGCTCTTAAGCTGCAAACAGCATCTGCTGTGACGATTACGGCTGCAGCAGGCGTGCATCTGGAGGCGGGGTGAACCCCTTCCTCCCCTGCTGTGGTCTGGAGGGGAAGTTCTCTGAAGTGGGGAATTTGCAGTGGGAGGGAAACTTCTGTTGGAGCCAAACATCATCTTCAAGAAAAGAGTTTTTCCTCAATACCACAGCAGAGGTGGCGAGGGTTGAACATCCCTTTTTCCACAATCCCAACAATTCTCATCTCCCCAACCCCCCCACCCAATGGCTAATGTTATTTGCATTTTTTTAAGAGGGGGGAAAAGCTACATACACAACACAAATGTCACTGTCTGGTAAATCTGGTAATTAAATGGCTGGGAGCTGGATTCTATTTAGGTTCCATTTGGAAGGAAACGTTTGCCATCGTGCACCCTCCAGTGGCTGTTTTGAAATGCGTTTGCCAGAAGGGACTTGAGCGCATACTGGAACATTAGGTTTGCGTCGTTAACAGCGATTCAGGGCTCTTGTCACCCTAGTGCAACAAAGCCACTTTAAAAAAAATGAATTTGACTTTTTGGAGTTAGGAAAGGGACAAGAGGAGTGCATTGAAGCGTGTGGATGGACAAATGAAATTACAGTTCTGTTAAGGCTGCCTGAAATTGCATTCGCCTTTTTTGCCGCCACATCACCCTGCTGGCTCGTGTTCGGCTCGTAACAGACCACCACCTGGAGATCCCTTTCACATCCACAACCCTTTCAATGTGCATTAGATTTTCATTGTTGTTGTTGCTTAAATGCACAACACTGCATTTAAGAAAAGTCTTCAGGGGAAAAAAGTGGAGGACCCAGAAAGATTACTTAAAACAAGGCTAGGAAACTTTAGGCCCAGAGATCCAACATACACACACACATGCCCAAGCCTGTGGACTGCCCCCAGGCCACACCCCTGACTGGCCCTGGTTCAGAGTTTTCCCCCGGCTGGAATACATCCTAGAATGCTAACCATGCCTTTTGACTGCCCGGATGGAGGAGAGAAAGGGGTGTGTGAGTCTGTACAGAAACTAACCTACTGTACTATATTACAATGTGCATGGTTGCTCCGCCCACTGTCCCTCTCAGCCACCAGTGGTATGTGGCCCTTGGAAAGTTTCCCAGGCAGGAATGTGGCCCTTGGGCTGAAATAGGCTCCATGCCTCTGATTCAAAAGCATGTGGCCCCCAGGAGAGAACACTTTCCAAAGGCGCCTGTGAGCAATAGCCTCTCCTTATTTTTATTTTTGGAAATACATTTCTATTGAATTTTATAACATCTCATACAAACCAGAATAACAATCAGAACAGAACAAAACGGTAACCAATTTCTGGAAAAGAAGAGAGAAGGCTGGGGTGCAGAACTCTACAGCCATTAAATAACAAAATGCCCGACAGGTACAGTGCTTTGTCGTTCTAACCCCGGAGCTCAGTCATATCAGTGCAGTACATCTCTTCCAAGATAACAGCAGCCCTCCTTATTAAACCATTTTGGAGGCTCCATCAGATGGATTTTGACAGGCCTATTTATAACCTGAGGGCTGGCAAGAGACTGGGCTTGCTGCAACCTGCCTCCCTTTTTCCAAATCCACCTCTCTGCTCTCGAGTTTCAGACTGCCTCGATCAGCTGGATTTGAGACCTTTGCGTGCAAAGGCGATCGGTTCCGCACCCTGAAGATCTCCGCTTCCTCAGCCGGATTAGTGCTGTGTCGGAAATTTATCCCGCATTTCCCCGCCCCCTCTCCCAAGCATTTCTCTAGCCGTTAATGAGAACAGAAATTGCCTTCAGAAATTGACAAAATGGAAGCCTGAATTTTGGGGAAATATTCAGGGGTGGGGAGCAGGGATTTTATCACAGGTGGCCACAGGTGTTAGCGAGCGCCCTTTCGTTGTACAAACCATCTTGCCAGTGGTCTGCACCAGATATGGGGGAGCCATGTGATGCAGTTCACGGTTGCAGCCAATGCTCTCAAATCCACGCTTTCCGAAACAACACGGGACCCATTCGAAATCTGTAGTTCCCCGAATTCTGCCATGCAGTTCTCCAGCCAAATAATGCGTACAAAATGCAGGCGCTTGGGTAAAGCGTACACAACACAGACGAAAATAAAAAGAATAACAGAACAACGCGCTCGTGGAAATGGCATGCAAAATGCACTACATATTCGGGTGCCTTGCTCTGCAAAAATGCCCGAATCTGGTAGACTTGCATGCAGAAATGTACGTGCTAGGAGACAGTCGCACTAAATAAAAAGGCTGTCGAATTTTTGTGAGGACTTTAAAAAAAAAAAATCCTGATGTGGAAATGCGGAGGACTGAACTTCATTTCGGTGGGTCTGCTCTTTGAGTATAAGATGGCTGGATATGACCACTGTGTCTGGCAGCTGAGCGCAAGGGTCTGCAGTTGGCCCAGAATGGCAGCTTCTGACACGTGTCAATCTCTCTCTCTTCCATCAGACGGGGGCGGTGCATGAAATGAGATCCAAATGTGGCCGGGATCGACAGTGGAGCAGCTCCCGCGTTTTGTAGCTCCCTGAAGAGCTTTTCCCGCTTCCTCGTTGTAAGTGCCTTGCTAGAGGTGCCTGCCTGCCTTCTTATCTAAATCGCACCAGGGGTTGGCCCTGCCTGCCCGCTTCTTCCTCTGCAGTCTCTAGAGCTCAGCAGGGCCTAGGATGGAGATGAGTCCTCCCCTAGGAGGAAAGGTTGCAGCCCTGAGGGCCTTTTTAGCTCCGAGAAAAGGCAAGCGAGAGGTGATGCGATAGAGAGGCCTAAACCTGTGCAGGGCATGGAGAGAGCTGGTGGAGAGGCCTCCTCCCTCTCGCGTAACCCGAGGACCTGTGGAGGTCCGGCGAAGCTGAATGTTGGCAGATTCAGGACAGACGAAAGGAAAGGCTTCTTCCCGCAGCCCAGAGTTAAACAGTGGGATTCACTCCCCATAAGAATCATCCACCAACCTGGATGGCTTTTGAAAACACAATTAGACAGCGTCACAGAGGATGGGGCTGTCGGTGGCTACTAGCCATGATGGCCATGTTCCACCCCCTCTGCCGAAAGCAGAATGCCTTTGAATGCCAGTCGCTGAGAATTGCAGGAGGGGGGAGTGTGGCTACGCTTTGGTCCTGCTTGTGGGCTTCCCCAAAGAGCCATCTGGTTGGCCACCCTGAGAACAGGATGCTGGGCTAATGTGCTGTGGGCCTGCTCCAACAGGCTCGCATGTTCTTAAAACTAGAATTAGTTGGCTCTGCCTCTTAATGGCTTTGGCTCCATCTGCTGGCCTTCTGCGTCACCAGCTGCAATGGGCACCAGCGGCCACGGCTCCCTATATTCCGACGACCGTAGCTCTCCAGAGGGACAGTTTCAAGACCGGCTGAAACCATGCCGGCAGGGGCCGATGGGAGCTTTAGTCCAAACTTATCAGGAGGGACCCAGGTTGGGGAAGGCTGGGTGAAACGATTTGCTGTGGATGTTCCCTTCGAAATAGTTTCCGTTTTCCCTGCCAATCTCGGCGCAGGGCACGTTATCGCTTGTGCTAATCTCTTTCTCCTTTGCAGGTTCCCGGCTAATGAATTAACAAAGAAACCCCCCAACTGAGAAAAGAATATAGATATATATACAGCCCTCACTCAGCTGGCCTGTTTGGTCTTGTTGAAGCAGGTTGCCAAAACGCAGAAGACATCCAGCGCCCTTCGTAACTTACGCAACTGGATTCCCAATGTCCCGAAATTGATTTTTTTAAAAAAAAATTTGAGAGAGCGAGAACAGCGAAAGAAGCAACTTATTCCCCGTCTGATGCTGGCCTCGCTGATATGCGTAGAACAAGTTTGGACTGAATCAAAGCCTCTCTTACATGGTGCCCCCCCCCCCCCATGCGCACGCCCCATCTTGGCGAGAGGCTTTGGACTGCAGGTTTTTCACGCCTTCCTCTGTTTTGTGGCTGTTGTGTTTTGATTTCTGCAACCCTTGCGAAGAGTCTGATGTTGGCACATTCAGCAGCAGTTTACGCCCCCTGCTTCTGCGACGAACGGGAACTGAGCTGGTTGTGTCAGTCTTTGCTGTCTTTTTAAAGCACATTTCATTTCGTTTTGTTTTTCCCCACATCTGAAGAGGAACACTTGGAAAGAATGGTTGCTGTTATGTCGTGTGTGTGTGTGGGTTTCTTTTTATATGGAAGTATATCCACTGGATTTTTATCCTCACGAGCATTTCGAAGCTTACGAGGAGGGAAGGAGGATCAACCTTACCACGAGGCACAATTTTGGAGCACCTTTACGAGCGGGAAGCAGATCTGCTGCACAGAACGCTCCCCTGTGGGAATCTCCCCTGCCGAAATGACTGGGAGTTGCATGAGAGCATGGTTGGTGATGCCACAGGTGCTAGCCAACTGGTGGCTTCCACAGCTCGCCAGTGTCCCCTACAGCAGTGCTCTTGAAGACCTCCGTGCTAATTGGTAAGAAGGGGAGTTTCCATTTTTGGGTTTTTGCTTCAAAATATCTCATGCCGGCCTTGTCTGTCCCTCTTTCCAAAAACCTGCACCTTCCAGGACGTTTGTGAAATGCTGACAAGACACCGGACAGGAGGCATTTGGGGCCATCAGATGAAGCGGAGTGACTCCGTCTCCTTAGCCAAGAGAATTAAATAAGGAAGACAGAGAACATCTCGCACAGACAACGGCAGTGCCATTGTGCTGCCACCTTTTAGGGCGCGAAGCATCACAGCCAGAGAAGCTCTGGATCAAATTAAGGGAACTGGGAACTTTGTTAGGGGGAAAAAAGCACAGTGTTCTTGTTACAGGTGCCTAATTGGGCAAAGCTTTTCATTCTGATGGGGGGGGGGAAATATTTCGCTGAGGGGAGGCGGTGAGTCGCAGAAGTGTTGGGCTTCCATTTAAACCAGGGAGGGGAGAGGGGGAATCTGTGGTCCTCCAGAGTTTGTTGGACTCCAGCTCGCAGCACGGCTGATGGGATGTTGATGATGATGGGAAATGGGAGTCTGGCAACCTCTGGAGGGCCACAGCTGCCTGGCCACAGCTGCCCACCCACCCCCATCCACGCTTTGAAGGGTGAAATCTATCCAGAGGCATTCCATCTTTGGAGACGTCATTATCGCTGTTGGTCTTTATGCGGCATACATACAAAAGCCCCCTCCCAGAACTGCAAATCCCCAGTCGCTCCTGTCCCTTCTTTCTTTGGTGCTGGAGTGATTGAGCAAGATGTCCTGATGCCCTCCTCTCTTCCTTATACATGGACGTGGAGCCTCAGGCCCCAGGGGTTGAATGCGGCCCCCCAGGCATCTCTGTCTGGCCCTCAGAACTCTCCCCAGGCCATGCCCCTCACTGACCCTCCTTGACGCGCCGGAAGCTTTTGCCTGACCGGAATTACGTCCTGGAACTCTGATCGTGACTCTGGTTTACCTGGATGGAGTATTGGGGGGGGGCTTGAGTGTGTGTAGAACAGCCTTTTTCAACCAGTGTGCCTCCTGATGTTGTTGGACCACAACTCCCATCAGCCCCAGCCAGCATTGCCAATGGTCAGGAAAGATGGGAGTTGTGGTCCAACAACATCTGGAGACACACTGGTTGGGAAAGGCTGGTGTAGAAACTAGACTACTGTACAAAAGTAAAATATACAAGTGCTGCCCCGCCCACATTTCCCTCTGGCCCCACCCACCACTGGCATGTGGTCCCCAGAAAGTTACCCAGAAAGAAACACAGCTGTCTGGCCGGAAAAAGATCCCCCTCAACCCCTGCTTTGATAGATTGCTGCTTTTGCCTGAAAGGGGTCTCCAAAACAGAGGAGAATCTTCCTCCTCAGGAGGGTGTGTGTGTGTGTTAAAACACTTGTCCGGTATTTCAAATCCCAGGATCAAGTTTCTAAGCATCATGACCCTCAGGAACCTGGATGCTTTTCAGCCTGGCCCGGTTGGGGGGCGGTTACTGTGTTGACGCCCACAGGCACTCATTCTCTCTCATTCACGGTGGCGTTGCAGACCATATGAAGCCCACAAGGCTGAACTTGAATCAATTTAGGTTTCCACTGCAAAAAAGACCCACACTTTTCTATTTTTTTTTTTTTAATGGCTTTGCTTTCCTGGAGAAATGCCGACTTTGTGTACGTTGGGGGGAAACCACCAGTGTGCTTTTCTAGATCAGGGTGAGGGGGACTCGGATGAGAATGACCCCACCCAATTCATGTTCATTACATGAGAGGTTTGAAATAGACTCAAGGCTGCCATATCTTTCTCGTTTTCCTTTGTGCACTGGCCAAGAAAGAGCTAAAATTTTGACCTTTTTCATGTTAGTGCCATTTTGCAACATTATTCTTAAAAAAAGAAAAAAACCCACCAAAAAAGCCAGAGGGTGATAGCCAACTAAGTCAAACTCTGAGTAGACCTATTGAAATTTAAGTCGCTTGTTTTTCGTGGGTCTCCACTGAGTATGACTTAGTTTAATCGCATCCAGATAGCTAGAAATTTACATTTAGGCCCTGGGCAAACTTCAAACTGGGGTGAGGGGCAAAAGTGGCCCTCCGGGCTTCTCTATACAGCCCCCAGAACTCTCCCCAGGCCATGCCGCTCATCAGGCCTGCTTTGCGTCCTCCTTGAGTGATTTTGGCTTGGCTGGAATCTGCCCTTGAACCCGGATCGGGATTTGTAAACCGCCCAGAGAGTTTCAGCTATGAGGCGGTATATGAATGCAATAAATAAATAAATAAGTTCTCGCCTGCCTGGATGGAAGATGGAAAAGGGCGTGGGAGTATGCATAGAAACCAAACTACGGCGCAAAGCTAACGTTTGCGTCTGTCTGCCCCCTTTCCCTGCTGGCCACACCCACCACTGGCAAGTGGCCCTTGGAAGGTTTACCCAGCAAGGAACGTGGCCCTTGGCCTGAAAAAAGCTTCTATACCCCAGCCCCCTCCCCCCCCCCAAAAAAATCTCTACTATTTTACTCTGGAGTCATCTGTAATCATGACCATCTCCCAAGCCTATTTTCCTGAAAAATGGCTAAACTGGCTTAGAAACATGGCTGTACTGAACTTGTAACAATACTCGTCCTTTTTGGTTCCCTGGTTCGTTCAACCCTGAGCCTCCTCTGCGAGGCCTCCTCAAGCCCTCATCCCCAATTATTTCCAAGGCATCCAAGACTGTCCACATTTCGCTGAGGATTTTTCAATCCCGTGGCCAGCCAGGGACATTTTGCTACCCGAGGTAGAAGCAGTGGCAGCAGTGTTGTGGCAAATTCAGAAGCACGGGGTCCCTTCAGGTTAGTCACAGCCATGCCCCCTCTCCCCATTTTGCTGTGGGTTGAGAATGAGATCCTTATGACAGCCTCTTCCCACAGCAACAGCCCGAGGAGCCAACCAACACGAAAGGGGAGATTGTTAGCTACTGAAAAGAGTCTTTTCAGCGGCTGACTCCTCTCCCTTCATTCGGATTGGCTCCAGTCACCAGGAAAGGACAAGGAAGTGTGTGAGAAGACTCTTCTCAGTGGCTAACACACTCCCCTTTCATGCTGATTGCCTCACAGGATGCTGGAGACGTAAGGACCACGCTTCCAAAAAAGGTCCTCCAAGACCCCGGACAACTACACCTCTAGGCAGTGGAGGCTTGCCCCATTAGAGCAAGTGGGGCACTGCCCTACTAACATATGTCTGTGGGGACAACACTTAGCATTAGTAGGCTCTGCCTACCATTGGCTCTGGGTCCACCTACTGTTGGGCTCTCTGCCTTCCGCCCTATCAACCTGCCACACTGGGCAGAGGCCAGGATGGTGCCGTCCTGCCTCCCATGTGATGAAGCCCACTGAAGTGGCCATTGAATCTTATTTCAACACTGCTGACAGGGCAGTGTTCTCCCCTTACACCTGAGGGCTATGGGCTTCCTTAAGCAGCTCCGGGGGAGGTATAAATGGACTTTCTAAAGTCACCACAAGACAAACTCCGTCACTTAAAACAGATCAATTTATGACAAATGTAACATTCCCATGCAGTAGTTTCATGTCAACAATCATTATACAGCCAGTGTGGCAAAGCGGTGAGAGTGTGGGATGAGGACCTGGGCTACCAGGGTTCAAACCCCCACTCAGCCATGAAGCTCACTAGGTGACCTTGGGCCAGCCACTGTGTCTCAGCCTAATCTACCTCGCAGGGTTGTTGTGAGGACAAAACGGAGAGGGTGCCCGTGTATGCCACCTTGAGCTCCTTAGAGGAAAGGTGGGATATAAATGCAATAATAACAGCCTCCAGCCCACCTGAGTCAGCTGTCTCACCCTGCCGAATGGTAGGACCGGCCCTTCCTCATCCAAAAGCTTCTGCAGTTTGTGGCTGTTTTTCCCCCTTACCTTAATGGGTAGTTTTATATCAAATTCTAGCTTTGCCACATCTAATTCTTCCCAGCTGGGCTGGCGTTAAAAGATGATCCCTTTTGGGGACGAATAGCTGGACTATTCTAATGTACTTTTTGCTAAAAGTGTGCTGCTTTCTTTTTTTGTAAACAAGGAAAATACTGTGCATGGGGTTGGGGGGCTTCCTAAAATAGTTTTTTAAAAAAAAAAATCAGCATGGGAACATCTGCTGTACTGGGGAATTGAAGCGAGAAGCTTCATTCTGGTTGGTTGAACCGGTGGGAAGGTTTGTCTAATGGGGTGACAGATGAGTTGTGTAGGGTGGAGGTTCCCAAACTGTAGCCCATGGACCACCGGTGGTTCACGGACTTCATTCAGCTAGCCCGTGACTTGCTTGTGAAGAACCGCAGGCATAGTGCGTTCAGCATTTGGATGGATTTTCCATTGCATTTCAATTGCTTCTTGTATTTATTTGCTACTGTACTGTCGTCTATGGAATTCAAATGGTGATACAATAAAAAATACAATTATAAGAAATAAAGAAGCAATCAAAATACAACTGAAAATCATGCAGCATCTAGCACAACACATTAGAGTGCTACAACAGGCAGAAAAATAATTTGAGCTGCCCCTCAAGACTCTCGGCAGCTTTCAAGCGGTCCCTGGGAAAAACGTTTGGGAACTGGTGGGTGTAGAATGTTTTCCTTTTCCTCCCTTACCTCCTTAAGAGCTCACCCCTTCCTCACTTCGCACTCGTGACCGAATGTATGCATGGAAAATTAAAAAGGCAAAAGATTGTTAAGATCTGTGTTTTGGAGGGCGGGGAACAACAGCTCTTCCCATTCCTCTCCTTAAAAGTTTCTTTCCTTTGCTTTAGTAATTCTACCATATTTATTATATAAAGAGCGGACTCCAGAACCAAGCAAGAAAAAGACGCAGATTGCTACTTTTTGTGAAAGATTCACAAATTGACGTCTGGTGTGGGTTTTTCTTTGTAAGCCTGCCTTAAATCAAAGATCTTGTCTTTACCGGTGTGGATATGGCCTGTCATTCAGAAACAGAATCATACAGAGTGATGTTATTTTTTATTTCTCTGCCGTAATTCAAATAAAGCAGGTTTGTAAAGGTAGATGATGTTGAAATCCACATTTACAATCGCACTGTTGTGGGCAGAAAGGCCAAACTCTTGCAGCAGCAGATGGGATACAGGGAATTCGAGGCTGTGGCTGCAACAGACCCAAGGCTGTAGCTGTCATGATGGAAATGGACCGCCTTCAAGTCGATCCCAATGGCGACCCTACGAATAGGGTTTTCATGGTAAGCGGTATTCAGAGGGAGTTTCCCATTGCCTCCCTCTGCGGCTGAGAGGCAGTGGCTGGCCCAGGGTCACCCAGTGAGCTTCGTGGCTGGGTGGAGATTCGAACCCTGGTCTCCCAGGTCGTAGTCCAGCACCTTAACCACTACACCATACTTTAAAAGGTGTCCAAGTGCATTGCAAAAAGACACAACGACTTCCCAAAAATGCACAATGGATGCATTCCTGGGGATGGGGCTACCTGTGGCCCTTCAGATGTTGCTGGTCTCCAACTCCCATCCATCCCATCAGCCAGCAGGGCCAATGGTCTGGAATTTAGGAACATGGGGAGCTGCCAACGACTGAGTCAGACCCTTGGTCCTTTTCGCTCAGTGACCGGCAGCGGCTCTCCAGGGTTTCAAGCAGAGGACTGGAGATGCTGGACATTGAACCTGGGACCTTCTGCATGCAAAGCAGACACTCTACTAATGAGGACTGGAGTAGGGATGGATCTGTAAGTGTTGTTCTCTCAGGTTCTTGTCTTCCCCACCTTCAATTCCACCTCTACGCATTTTTGCAGCAATTTGCAGTTTATTTTTAACAAAAAATCCTCATGAACATTTCTCAGCATTTGAGTGTGAATTTCTCCCAGTGAGCACTTTTTTTGCCTGCAGTTTTCACTAATGTACACACTTTTGCAAGCAATTTCTCCTGAGATCATGCATTTTTATATGTTGCTTTCACTGCTATTCTATGCACCCTTTCCCCTAATAAGTACATTTTTGTAAATGCTAGCTGGAGAACTGCATTGCAAAATTCGGAGAAGTGCAAATTTCTAAGGATGGCTGTGTTCCACGTCTCACATTGTTTTGGGAAGCGCATATTTGGTAGACTCCGCTTGAAGTGAGACCTAAATCTAATTTCTCTCCCCTCCCTAGATGGGAGTTTTACATCCAGCAACATTTGGAAGGCCACGATAGTTCCTCATCCATGCTCTTAAATTGAAGAGGACAAGAAAACACAAATAAAACGGCTGTTTTATTAAGCTTCTCATCCCAGTAGCAGGAGGACCGCCGTAGGAAGGTAGAGGG
Organism: Rhineura floridana; assembly: GCF_030035675.1. NCBI lineage: Eukaryota > Metazoa > Chordata > Lepidosauria > Squamata > Rhineuridae > Rhineura > Rhineura floridana. Next base: position 12,796,689 of record NC_084501.1, read on the forward strand.
AGTTACCCCAGGAATCGTTTAAAATCCTTTCCTATATGGTGCCTAAAACCAGCTTTTGGGATGCTGTGTCAGTCACCGGTGCAACACTCCCCACCCCATCCGAAATGCTGGCTCTCTTGCCCAAACCGAGGGCCCTTGGGAGTCCTCGCAGACATTTGCTTCTGGGTAGAAAGGGAAGGGCAGGGAGGAGACCCTAAGAACCGCATTCGCTGGACACCTCCACAAAGACGCCCTTCTGGTGGGATGCTCCAAGACGGCAACGGCTGCTCCTTGCGATGCTGGGCCCCTCACTGGTTGCTCTTCTGGTTAGGCCGCTAAAGTGTACAACGATAGCAAAGAGAATAAAATGTAAGTGAAAATGCACCCCGCTGGCTGGTAGCCTATTTTGGGAGTGGGTTTCAGCCCCTCGGACAGCTCCTCGAACGTTTGGACTGAAAGCCGGAGCGGATTCCACTGCCCCGGTGACATGGAGCTGCTTGTGTGTATATAGGATAGGGGACTCCCACTGTCCTCGACTCTTGGCCATGCTAGCTGCTGAGGCTGTTGGGAGTTGGAGTCCAACATCATCTGGAGGGCACCAGGTCAGGGAAGGCTGGCCTAATCTATTAAGTCTCCGCCTCTTCCACATGCCATCTTCTGAAAGCACCACGGAATTTAGCACAGGGATGGCCAACCCCTGAGCCCTCCCACTGTTTTGGGGGCTGCAAGTCCCATCATCCTACTGGCCATGCTGGCTGGGGGCTGATGGGACTTGTAGTCCAGCAACATTTGGAGAGGCACCAGTTTCTCAACCCCCCTTTGGGACGGGCCATAAAGCATCTGCATGCAGACGGTCTCAGGTTCAGTAACCGGCATCACCCGGTAGGGCTGGGAATGTCCCCTGACTTAACCTCTGGAGAGTTCCTGCCAGTCAGAGTTGACACCATTGAACCAGATGGACCAATGGTTCAACTCGGTATAAGACAGCTTCCTGCGTTCCTAGAAAGATGATAAAGGCTCACTGTTGTGATATGACACGTGCAGGCGGACTGAGATAAAATCAGGACAAACTGCTCCCTGGTGGTGAGTTTGGGGTCACAAACGATTGCATTAGCACCCTCAAGAGAAAGTGTTAATGATGTGCTGGATCTGGACTCAGCTGTGATGGCAGGGAGGAGCTTTCTCATGTCAGAGTGTGAAACGCACCCCTAACCCCTCTAACCGAACCAACAATGGATTAGACTAAGGGCGTTTCCAGACATGTTGCTATTTTCAGGCGGGATTCAATCGCTTGCCTGCAAATTCCGGTTGTGCAAGTAAAGTTGATTTGGTGCTTGTTTCTCCCCCCCTCCCAAAAAAAAAACCAGGATTTTTTTGCAATAAGAAAAATGACGGGGAAATGTAAAACACTAGCTCGGTACATGGCCTAACTTCCCCGCAAACGCTTGGTACATGGCCTAACTTCCCCGCAAACGCATCAGAATGAAAGGTCAATAAAGAGGTTGTTTGGAACTGTCCAGATTGAAAAGCAACAAGTCTGCACTTAGCCAGGACTCACTCAGCCAAGAACATCTTTCTGCCTCATGCAAAGAGCAAGATGTTTCCAGCACCCTTAAGAAACTACAGTTCCCAGGATTCTTGGGAGGGGATGTGCTTTAAATGTGTTTTAAATGTACAGGCATGTAGCCTGTGGTTTTTAAAAAACTTCTTGCTGGGGTGGGGTGAGGCGTATTTTTTAGTACATGATGAACTACCCATCTGACCACAGAGGGGCACACATTCTGTACAAATCTCCACCCTGCAATTCACATGGTATCTTACAGATTACTGGGGGAAGCCCCCATTTGGAGGATATTCTCCCCAACCCAAACGATTGCCCCGATCAACATGACGTGAGGCTGGGGGCACCCATCGCTTTGTTTAGTCCTGCCTTTTTTAAAAAGAAAGTTAAAACAGTTGCACGGCTTCTTGTCCCAGCAGGCATTTTAAGGCCGTGTTTGGTTCTATGATGATTCTATTGTTTTAAGGGTTTCATTTTATGTGTGACTTTCTGCGTGCGCGCACCGCTGAGAAAATGCAGATGATTAAGCAGTATGCACATGTCTCCAATCCACCCATCCAAATCAAATCCCACGGGGTTCGCTCCCAAAGCCAGTGACGTAATTGTAAAGGGGAATGTTCCTCCGAGCATGCGCAGAGTAGCCTCACTTGGCCCCACCGTTGTGAACAGTGGCGGCTGGTGCTCCTTGCAACTGGTGGGGCGGATGTCAAGAAACCCAAAAGAGTTGGGGAAGCCAGAGCCGACGGCAGCCGGAGCCAACAAATTTTCGTTTTGGTTTCCCTGCTCTCTCCCTGCTGCGTCCTACAAGGGGCAACTGAGGAGGGAGCTGGCAGCCAAGGCGACCCCTGGAGTGGCAGCAAGTAAGAAGGCAGGCAGGTGGGGGCTGGCTGAGGGCAGACAGGTTGGGGCACACTGCCCTGTATACTCTAATGGATCAGCCTCCACTGGCTACGACCCCAAAGAACTGATCTGCATGGACATGGGAATCAGAGGAAGAGATTCCAAGGACAGAAAGCATGTGCCCCCCAACTTATGTACCCGCCAGCCTCTGTTCACATCAAGCACTAGGGAGCAGGCCATGTGCTGCCTAGGCCCCTTTTAGCCACCTCTCTTCCCCACCTCCTCCATTGGGAAGGTGTCCTTGATGTGCTGCCAGAGCTTATTGAGCCCCTCGTGGACGCGGGCCCAGAAGTGCCGCCTCTTGAGGTCCTGATCCAGCTTGATGTCCCTCAAGGCGCACATGTGCATGGCTCCCTTCTTGCAGGTCACCTCCAGCCGGTCGCACTCGTGCTCCTTGCGGCTGCAGTCGCAGACTTTGTAGCTGCACACTTCCCGCTCAAAGCGCAGGATGTCGTACTGAACCGGGTCCAGGTGCACGCCGGGCATCGCGTAGGTGATGTCCCGCACCCGGGACATGCTCCCTTCCATACAGTTGCAATGCCACTTGCTCCACTCCTGCCAGGCGTAGCGGGTGTCACCAACAATCAAGACCGTCTCCTTCTCCGCGGGCGTCCCCACACTGACATGGTGGACATGAGCATTGATGGAGATTGTGAACGCCGGCGCCTGTGTGCTCACCTCCGAACTGGTGTTGGTGTGCCCTGCGGCCACGGTGGCCATAGCAGCCTCGGGCAGCAGAGCCACAAGATGTGGAGGGGCCGTAACCTGGGCCATATCGTCATCTTGGACCAGGCCCAGGTGTGGCAGGAGCCAGCCCTGCATGCAGAGCATCAGCACCAGGAAGGCACACCCTATGGCCATGGAAGTGGAACTGCAGTGCCCAATGGGCGCAGCTGCAGGATCTTGTCTGATCAGGATGGAAGGGGAAAGGGGCGTGGCTCAGCAGCTGTTGGGGGCGGGACTTTGCTAGGCAACACACTCGGAACTCCGGGGAGAACAAAGGAGGGCTGGAATGTTGGAGAGGGAAGATGAATGTGGATTGATATTTGGGTAACTAAAATATGCAGATGGAATGATCTTTGGGTAACTAACAGGAATGACCCGGTTATGTGTGTGTGTTGAATACTGAGTTGGTTATATAAATATTACTAAACTGTAGTAATATAGTAATATTAGTGTAATATATTATAATATATTGTAAATGTAAATGTACTGCCCTCAAGTCGATTCCGACTTATGGCGACCCTATGAATAGGGCTTTCATGCAGCTGAGAGGCAGTGACTGGCCCAAGGCCACCCAGTGTGGCTATGTGGGGATTCGAACCCTGGTCTCCCAGGTCATAGTCCAACACCTTAACATCATTAGTGATACAATTGTATCGACCATTGTTTCGACTGTTGGAAAACTGCTGAGGTTCTCGATGGACCATTTCATGATGCTCTATTCTGCCTGTTGTAGCAATTGTCATACACTACTAGACTGTATGGTTTTTAATTGTATTTTAATTGATTCTTTTATATCTTATATTGTGGTGTTGTTATTTATTACCAGCCCTTCACCCAAAGGTCCCAGGACGGGTTACAACAATGTTGAAAAGCATAATTAAAACCAATTAAAAACAACCTAAATTTGGATTCTATAGAATTCATATTATAAGTGTTTTTCATAGATGTGCTGCAGACCACCCTGGATGAAGCTTGCAGCTCACTGGTGGCCCACGAACCACAGTTTGAGAAACTCTGCTATATGTACTTAAATAAGTAAGTAAGTAGCAATTGTAGCAAAAGCAAGTAGGAAGTAAATATCTAATTTATGGACCTTGGCCAATCACTATCTCTCAGCCTAACCTACCTCACAGTGTTGTTGTGAGGATGAAATGAAGACGGGGGAACCATGTGCGCCCCCTTGATGGAAAGGTGGGCTATAAATGCAATAATAAACTAAAACTGGATAAACAACGGAATGATTGTTTTTCTCGTTTACATATCTGAGTGGAAAGTAAGTGTAACATGTACATTACAGGTATGTATGTATGTAATTGTGATTAGCAAACAGAGGTTTTTATTGTAATACCAAAATGTTTCGGCTTCCGCCTTCCTCAGCTGCTAACATACAAATGCTGCTACCAAGGTGGCAGTTAGAGAGCTCAGAGGGGCTTCAGTTGCAGAAGCTAAGTAATGTTTGTACTGTCCTCCAGGTTCAGGCCATGTGGTGCCAATGTGTCCAGAGAGTATATCCAAAAGTCCTCTCTCTCAGTGCTGCTGGATCTGTTGCCATCTCTGTAGCTGTTATAGAAAAGTCCAGCAGGCTGTGACCCTCAATGTTGAAATGTTTTGCGACTGGTTGCTCCACTTTTTTTGTTAAGATTGCCAATTTGTGGTTTCTGAAGCATGTGCATAGGTCAGTTGTGGTTTTTCCTATGTATTGGATATGACATCCTGGTCTGTTGCATTCGATGACATAAATTATATTGCAGGACCTGCAGGTGATGTTCTGTTTGTTGTAATAGGTCCTGCCTGTCCTAGTGCTTGTAAAAGTAGCTGTCTCACTGAGGTACACACAGGTGATACAGCATTTGGAGTGACAAGGATGAGACCCTGGACTGGTGACAGGTTGCTTAAGCACAGCTCTCACCAACAGTCTGTGCAAATTAGGAGGCTGGCAAAATGCTACAACAGGAGACCTGCTGATGGCTCTGGTAAGATGTTCAGAGTTTGCCAGCAATGGGTAGCTCTCCCTGATTGCTTGGTGATCGTTAGGAGATGCTGGATGGAAATCTATCACAAATGGAATCTATTGCTCTCTGCTCTTTGACACCTCCGTATGATGAAGGAGGTTTTCTCTGGACAGAATGGAGGCTCGGTGGATGTTGCAAGCGATAATATGTGGTGGATATTCTCAGCAGAAGGTGTTCTTTAAGTTCACTGAACCTTCTCTGCTATTTATCTTCAGTGTTGCAAATAAATTTGATTCTCAGAGCTAAGCTATACACAATGTTTTTCTTTATATGCTTAGGATGGCAGGATTTCCAGTTTAAATAGGTGTGGGCATCAGTTGATTTGCTATAGAGATCAGTAGCTATTTTGTTTTTTTCAGTGGTGAGAAGGACATCAAGAAAAGGGATGTGCAGATTGTCATTTGTACTATTAAATGTAAACTTAATAGATGGATGGATTTTATGTAATTTTTAAATTGTTCTAAACTCTCTTTACCATTTGTCCAGACCATAAAGATGTCATCAATGTATCGCCACCATATAAGTGGTTTGTTGATGGCCTTTTTGAGGATTTCCTGTTCCAGTTCACCCATGAAGAGATTCGCATATGATGGAGCCATGCGAGTCCCCATAGCTGTGCCTTGTAGTTGCAGGTCGTGTTCTCCATTGAATGTAAAGTTGTTACAAGTCAGGACTAGTGTAGCTAAAGTTGTGAGAACCTCTGTTGGAGGATTGTTCGTATTCCTGGTGTTAAGGAACTCATTTAAAGCCTGAATTCCATCATTATGTGGTATATTGGTGTAAAGAGATGTGACAACTAAAGCAGCTAGTATAGTATTGTGGTGGATTGATACTGCTTGTTTAAAGACTTAATTTTAAGCAAGAAGTCCTTGGTGTCTTTAATATATGGTGGGAGGTTTTGCACCATGTTTTGTAAATTTTAGTCAATGTACAGTAGCTGTGTTGTTACCTGAGACAAATGGGCGACTAGGATTGTTGGCTTTGTGGATTTTAGGCAGCATGTAAAACCTTCCAGGGGTGGGATTTGGATTAACAAGGAGATCAGCAGTCTCCTCTTTAAAAAGTTTCCCACTTGTAAGGTTTTTTGTATAGATGTAATGATACGAATATTGAGATCTGTGGTGATGTCTTTGTCAAGAAATCTATGTTTCATCCTTTAGTTTTCTTTGACCTTCTGCTGTATAGTCTGTAGTGTTAAGTACCGCAACAGCACCACTCTTATCCGCAGGCTTGATGACAACATCCCTTCTCATCTGAAGAGAAGGATACATATATTTAAGTAAAACAATGATTTTTTTAAAAAAAGAAATTAAAGCCCGGTTTTGTTCATCCTATGTTCCTGGTTCACACAACATTTCATGTTACCCTGATCAAAGGAAAATTTTGCAGGTTGCTTTTTAATTGTGAAGAAGGAATTTTAAAGACTTAATGCCCGTTTTGTTTGTCAATATGTGTTTATTTACAAATATACAGGTTATGCCTAGGGACATTGGCCAAGTTCCCAGACAGACAAGGGCATCCGCTACCCCCAAAGCAAGTAGCACACCTTTATAAACCCCCAACCCCCCCAAAACCCTCTCTTTTTGCCATCCAGATGCAAAATACGTTATTTCTCTCTTGCCCTGGCTACATTCCAGCTGCCAAATTGTCTCTTCCCCAGCCTTTCCCCAGGTATGTTGATTGACAGCTAGTAGCCACCAGCTCTAAAAAGCCATTGACGTCCCATTTTAAGAAGCCGCTTCTAGCCATCTCCGCTTCTTTAGCAACCAGTGACACAAAATAAAAACAAATTAAAACCACAACAAACTCAACAGCATGTTAATTGAATACCAGCGGATCAACCAAAAGCTTGTCTGAACAGAACTCACGGCTGACTGCTTGAAATTCCCCAGCTGCCAACATTTGGAATCTGCAGCAAGGGAGCCACCACTGAGAAGGCCTCAGATGGGGATGGCACCCGGAGTTGATTAAAGGTTCTATCTGACTACTCAGAGTAGACCCATTGAAAGCAAAGATGTGACAAACCCATTGATTTCAATGGTTCTGCTGCTCTAAGTAGGAGATAGTTGGATACAACCCTAACAGTGCAATCCTATGCATCTCTACTCAGAACTAAGTCTCATTAAGTTTCATGGGACTTATTCCCAGGTAAGTGTGTACATATGGTTGCATCCTTAATGAAGTCATATTAAAGAAAACAGGTTGTATTCAACCAAGTTATACTCAAAGTAGACCCACTGAAATTATTAGACCTAAGTCATGTCCATTAATTCCAGTGGGTCTACTCTGAGTAGGTCTAATGTTACATACAACCCAGTGTCACTGAGTACATGCACTCTGCATGAGCTCAGAAACACTGGGCTATATGCAACATTAGACTTACTCAGAGTAAGCCCTACATCCACCAGGACCTCTCCTTTGCAAATTCAGCCGTCAAACAAAACTCTCCCTATTTAAACCTTAGTTTCTTTATCTTTTCAAAGAAAAATGTTTTTAAGGAATACAAATGTTTAAAAAGCAGGATCAGCCAATAGGGCCACATTTTTCCAAGAGGGTCTTTAGCAACAATAACAAAAGGAAGGAAATAATGTTTGTGTGTGTGTGTGTGTGTGTGTGTGAGTTCGTGAGCATCTGATACACAAAAAAATAAAAACAGAACACAGACATAAGGGGTGAATTGATGTACAAGATGTTTGCGAAAATCCAGCCGGCTTCATTCCTTTCTCGTTAGCTCCGGGAACTGATCCTGGATTGATCTAGCCTGGGAGAGATGAAGGAAGCAGGAAAAGAGAAAGAATTATTTGAGCAGGGCTGTATACCCACCGGACATTGAAAGCACATGGCTTTCCCCAAAGAGTCCTGGGAACTGTAGTTGGTTCAGGGTACCGGGAACTGTAGCTCTGTCAGGGGCAAACAGCAGCACGCATGCAGCGTGGTTCTGAATACCGGTTGCTGGAAACTGCAAGAGGGGAGAGTCGCTGTGGCGCTCAGGTCCTGTCTGCAGGTTTCCCAGAAGAGGCATCTGGCTGGCCCACTGTGAGAACAGGAAGCCTGGCCTAGATGGGCCACTGGCCTGATCCAGCAAGGAAGGCGCTTCTTAGCTTCTAATGTACTTATCCTGCCAGCACTCACCAGCGGCGCTTGCTAGTAGAAGCAGCGAGGATGTAATCCCCCGCTGAAGGAACAGCCAGTGGACCCAGCGTGGCTGGTGCCCGTTTGGATTGGGGGGCAGGGACGGGTGAGAACTTCGATTCAGTTCGCATTTCAAGCAGAATTTATCAAATTCACACTTTCCGAAACAATAGGAGAGCCGAAACACAGCCACCCTTCGAAATTAGCATTGATTAGAATTTTGGGATGCAGCTCGCCAACTAAACGATATTTATAAAAATGCAGGTATCGGGGGAAAGTGTGCATCAAAATGAACACATGAATGAAAATAACCTGCAAAAAGGCATGATGTGATGAGAAAAGGCTTGCAAAAATGTGTGCCTTTGCCAAATGGGTTTATTTGGAGAGATTCGCACTGAAATGGTGGAGAATTTTCACGAGGAATTAAAAAAAACACGCAGATTGCTGCAGAAATGTAGAGGACTGAATTTGATGTTAGGAAAGTGAGAAACGAGAGAACCGACATTGACAGATCTTTCCATCCCTACTGATGGAGCGGAAGGCAGGTAGGCCCGACAGTAGGTGGAGCCAGAGAGCCAAAGAGAAGCAGAGCCACAGCCAAGGACAGGTAGAGCCTATTCACTCTATTTCTGTCCTGGTCATCCTCCCTGCTGAGTTCGACAAGGGGGCCATCCCTTGGATTGGTTGTAAGTAAGAAGGCAGGCAGGTGGGGTGGCTGAAGGTGGGCTGAGGCTGGCAGTGCCCAAATGGACCAGCTTCCACTGAGCCAGTCCCTCTTTGCAGGGCCTTGTTGTTGGAGGCCCCGTCCGCACCAGGTAGATTGAGAGGATGTTTTGTTTTAATACGTTGCCAGACGTTCCTGTGGCTGCGCTCGGGTGCTATTGCTTTGTTGCTGTTTATTGTTATGACTGTATAGTGTGTTTCTTTTGTTTTTTGTTTTAACATTGTGAAAGTCGCTTGGGGGCCTTTGGGTGTGAAGCAGCTAACAAATCTAATAAATACAGTAGGGCCCCGCTTTACAGCGCTTCGCTTTACAGCGTTCCGCTAATACAGTGGTTGTGAATTGTAGAAAGGCCCCGCTTTACAGCGCTTGTTCTGCTTTTACGGAGGTTTTTTTGCCACCGGGCACCATTTTGGTCAGTGTAAGACAATGGGATCCGCTTTACAGCAGTTTTCGCTTTACAGCGGGGGTCCGGAACGTAACCCGCTGTATGAGCGGGGCCCTACTGTAATAATATACTTTTAAAGCAGTATCATGCCGCTTTAAAACATTCCTGGCTTCTCCCAAAGGATCTTGGGAACTGTTGTCTGCAAGGGGTGCTGGGAGTTGGTAGGGGATTCCCCTCACAGAGCGACAATTCCTAGAGTGGTTTAACAGCCAATCCCTCTTCCCAAGAAACTCTGGGAATTATTGCTCTGTGAGGGGAACAGGGGTCTCCTCACAACTCTCAGCACCTGAACAAACTACAGTTCCCAGGATTCTTTTGGGGGGGAAGCCATGCCTGTTTGAAGTGGTATGATACTGCTTTGAATGTACAGTGTGGATGGGGTGCCAGATAAGGTTGGGGAGAGGGGAAGCGGCAGATGCTCACTGATGGACGCAGTCTGGGATGTGGACCTGATCCAAAGGGATCAGCCGCGCCAGCTCCTCCAGGCTGTCCACAAACTGCACCTTCCGGCTGAACTTGGAACTGGAGAGAGAGGGAAAAGAGAAAGATACGTAAGAAAAATTAGCAAGGCCAGCCCCTACCATGAGGCAGTGTGAGGCAGCAGCCCAGTTTATCCTCATAACAACCCTGCAGGATAGTTCAGGCCCCAGCTTCAGTCTCTTCAATCCACCATGAGGCACAACTTCAGCAGCTGATAAGGAAGACCTCACTCTTCCTGAAATCCAGCCATTCCAGGGTAAATGGTGTTAGGAGTAAAGCACCAACCCATATTACAAGTAACCTGAACCAGTGCGGGGGTGGGGGGTTTAGTGATAGTCAGAAGGGCAATCTGTTCTTCCCTCTGCTGATTCCTCCTCCAAAGTGTTTGTTGTTTTTCCAGGCTTTGCTCCCCCCCTCATTTTCTTGTCTTTGTTCTCAGTTAGTTCATAATGGCTCCCTGAGTGCAGGCCGCGTGGCTTTATCTCTTTGTAGTAATAAATCTTACATTTCTTTATTCTTTCAACTACCAGTCTTAACAGACCAGTTATTTCTACACTCCATTGCAATATATACATATATATATTGTTTCACGCCACCCCAATCACCAAGCGGTGCATGACTTCCAGGGGTTCCTGCGATTACCCAGGGTTTGGTTCCCTTGGAAAGAAGGTTAGCAGAGACTATGATGTCTTATAGGATATTGTTTTTATTTACACATATTCACAACCTGAGTTTAAGATGGAGAAGTTCACAGCATTAGTGGTCCAATTGCTTTCCCCTCAGGCCTGTAGGGAGCCATGGTGCAGAGAGCAAGCCTCTCTGTGTCTAGTTCCCTGCTTTTCCAGACCGGACTGAAAATACAAGCCTCTCCCTGGCTTCAGGAAGAGGGAGCCCCCAGCAAGGTGACCCGGGGGTGGGGGGAGGAGGGCCTCTCCCCTGAAAGAACAGGTACGTAGTTTGGGGGTTCTTTTCGACTCTTCCTTGTCTCTCGAGGCCCAAGTGGCCTCGGTGGCACGGAATGCGTTTTACCATCTTCGTCTGGTAGCCCAACTACGCCCCTATCTGGACGGGGACGACCTCGCCTCCGTTGTCCACGCTCTGGTAACTTCAAGATTGGATTACTGTAATGCGCTCTACGTAGGGCTGCCCTTGAAGACAGTTCGGAAGCTTCAGCTGGTGCAGAACGCAGCTGCCAGATTATTGACGAGGACCAGTCGGTCTTCGCATATAACACCTGTCCTGGCGCATCTGCACTGGCTTCCTATTTGCTTCCGGGCAAGATTCAAGGTGCTGGTTTTGACCTATAAAGCCTTACACGGCGTGGGACCTCAATACCTTGTGGAACGCCTCTCTCGCTATGAACCTACCCGTTCACTTCGTTCAGAATCTAAGGCCCTCCTCCGGGTACCAACCTATCGGGAAGCCCGGAGGGTGGTTACGAGATCCAGGGCCTTTTCTGTGGTGGCCCCTGAGTTGTGGAACAGCCTCCCCGAAGAGGTACGCCTGGCGCCTACACTTCCATCTTTTCGGCGCCAGGTAAAGACCTTTTTATGCTCCCAGGCATTTTAATCTTCTTAACTTTTTAATCTTTTAATCTGTATTTCTAATTTTTGTAGTATTTATTTTGTTTTTGTTGCGTTTTTTGTTGTTTGTTCGTATATGTTTTTGTATTTTTATTTGATATATTGTATTTTATCTCGTTTGTTCACCGCCCTGAGAGCTATTTTGCTAAGGGCGGTATATAAATTGAAATAATAAATAAATAAATAAATAAATATAAATGGTCCCCATTACCTCTTTGGCATATTCTTACACTTGTTAATGGGGGCACTTGACAGACCCATTAGGCATTCTGTTAAATTAACAAAGGAAACTAGTCTGACCAGTGGAGCAGGCTTCTTTCTTCCTTTGCAGATTATGTCTCTTACAGGCACACAGTTATAAGCTAGAAAGGGTCTCACAGATATCATCCAAACCCACCCCCTACTATCCTATAGCACTATTTTTATATTAACAAACGATACAGGCCTTGATGAACAGTCTAACATATCACAAGGGGAATTCTGATGCAAGAGACTACTCTCATTGGCTGAAACCCACCTTGCAAGTGTCAGATTCGTTTACTCTGCAATCTTTTTGTCTTCCCTTGATTGATTTTAATTCAGTTTTTGCCAAAAAAAAAAACCAAAGGGACAATTGTAGACAACCCATGGTAGGATATTATCAGAAGCAGCAGACCAAGCCAATTATTAGATTAAATTTATAAAGGGTTATGAAGATGTGCTAGCGTGCATTCTGTTCCCTTTCCCCAGTTGTCAATTCTGGAAAAGGCAGGGAAGGTAGCCAACGTACCTGATGAAAGGTCTAAACACGGCCATCAACGCTTTGACGTACCAAGTGGGATGAACGATAATCAATGTCTTCAGGTTCTTCCGGAGCCTACGGCAAAAGCCAAAGGGATTTAAAGGCGCTGTTAACTGGCAGAACTCCCCGCCACAGGACTTTCCATGGGCGGGAGAACGGAAGGCTGCCTCTGGTTATTGGCAAATGACCTTAGCGTCTTTTCAGCTAGCCTCTTGTGTGAAAAATATGTGTTTAAAAAAAAAAAACAGCAAAGGAAAGGAACAAAAAGATTTCATTTTCTAAAAACAATGATCTGATCCTTATTTTTTTTTAAAAAAATCCTTGTCAGTGTTTCAGAAATCACAGTCCCAGTCCCACTGAAAACAAAAATAAAACAAAACTATGCCATTTCTACCATTAAAAAAGTTTAGCAGGTGGTGACTCCCTATCTGCGGGGCAATGGAATGCGGTCTGGGTTGTTGTCCGAACTTTCAGGGAGGGGTCCAAAATGCACAGCTCCTTGAAAGTTTGGAGTAAAACCCAGACTACATTCCACTGGCCCACGGGCATTGGATCCACCAGCTGCCGCTGCCGAGGCCACGCCCCTCACTGGCCCTGTTTCGCCCCCCGAGTGTTTTTCCCTAGCTAGACTGTGTCCTTAAACTCCAATCATGCCTTTTGTTTGTCTGGATGGAGGAGAAGAGGAGGGAGCGTGTGAGTGTGCAAGCGTGAGTGTAGAAACCAGCCTCATGTACAAAGGTAAAATTAACACCCATTGCTCCGCCCACTCTGGCCCTGCCTACCGCTGGTATGGGGCCTCTGGAAGGGAATGCGGCCCTCATTTGGGAACAGTCCAAGTTATCCAGCCTGGACCTTAGAAGAGTCAACAGAGAAAGCAAGATGCCTCGGAGAGCAAGTCTGCCGAGCCACGGTCCTGCGAGACCGTTCCCCAGAGCCAAAGGTGGAGAATAAATTTTGCCCGGCAACCGCCCTCCACAACAAGAAACTGTACGGAAAGGCCTAATAATTGTAAGTTGTTGCTCAGCGCTCTCGGACCAGGAGCTCACGTCGATATCCTTCTGAAGAACGTGCCCAAAATCTGGGAATGTGTTGGCCTAACCTGGGAGTGGGAGAGCTTTTCTGCCTGAAGTGCCACTTTCCCTTGTGGAGAACCTCCTTGGGGCCACATGCCAGTGGTGGGCGGGGCCACGTCCCTACATCAAGGGAAGCAAGAGGCACTATCGCAGCTCATGGATGCATTTCAGCCCTGCAAAGACACTCAAGGAGAGCGCGGAGCAGGAACTGTGAGGAGCACGGCCAGAGGCGAGGCGGCATGTCCTAGTGAGCGTCCCGAGGGCCGGAGCAGGAGTCCTGGAGGGCCGCATTCAGCCCTTTTGTTCCTAAGGTTCCCCCTCCTTGGCATAAAGAAACTTCAACCAAAATCTGATAGACCAAGCCCTGCATTCAACAGGTCAGTGTTTAAAACTGGTTGCTGGCTGGGGCACAATTTTATTTCTTTATTTACACACAGAGAGAGACGCCTTACCTTCTATCAATGGTTTGGTAACACTGTTTGATCCACGTAAAGGATGGCACCCGGCTACGGGGCGTGGCACCGTTCAGGCAAACCATCATGTAATTCTCAGCTACCATCAGCTCCAGCGTTCCGGTGATGTACCTGATGTGGGAACAGTGTAATCAGTTTCAAAGGCATCTGCTGCTCTACCAGCCCTCGGAGTCATCCTCCACCCCGTTGCTCTTAAGTATAGGGAGCTCAATGACAGAGCACTGGCTTTGCGTGTGGAAGGTTCCAGGTTCAATCCCCACGGACCACCTGCGTGAAGCTTGTGGGCTACTAGTGGTCCACAGGCCACAGCTTGGGAACCCTGGACTAGACAGAATATTTTTAAAGGAAAAACTGCAACTCAGCATCTGCTTGGCATCCCCGGTTCAATCCCCAGGGGCATCTCTGAGTAAGCCTGGGAGAGAACCTTGCCTGGAACCCTGGAGAGCCGCTGACTGTCAGTGTTGACCATATGCAGCCAGGTGGACCAAGGATCTGTCTTTCATACTGGTATAAGCCATTATGTTCTCACTCCCTGGCAGTAGGATTGGCCACTGTGGGAGGACCGATGCAGGACCAGGCGGACTATTTTTTTTGCCCGATGAATCTGGGCTCTGTTGGGATCTGAACCTCCTGTCTTCCCCCCAAATTTCTCCCTCCGTCTCAGCGGCGAGGCAGCCCGTGACCCTCACCGGAAGAGATTCTCCATGACGTACGGATAATCTGGGATGCTGCTGTCTGGTAAGTAGCACGTAGCAAACATGATGATGGCATTCAGGCCCTCCCCATAGTACCCTGAGAGAGAAGAAGAAGAGGCAGCTGTAGGCCATCCTGTGGGACAGGTGTGGGGGACCTTTGGCCCTCCAGGTGTGGCTGAACGACAACTCCCATCAGCCCCCGCAAGCATGGCCAGAGATGAGGATAGGAGTCCAAAGGCCCCACGCACTTCCTTTGTGAGACAGAGGCCACCAATCATAATATTTATTCATCTCTACAATGTATTGTTTTTATTATTATTATTGAAACTCCAAGCGACTTACAGCATTAAAGACAAGCATAAAAACATTCTGAAATACACACACAGTACATAAAAACAAAATCCAACTCCTCCCTACCCGACCAAAAAACAAACAGAAAATCAAAATGTTTTAACCTAGTGCCTAAAAACAGGCAGTGATGGCACCAGGAGTGCCTCCCTGGGGAGCGCATCCCACAAACAGGGGGCGCCACCACTGAGAAGATCCAACCTCGTGAGGCCACCCTCCACACCTCCCTCAGGTGGCCTCAGGTGCCCATCTTCTTCCCTGATGATGTCTACAACCGCAACGCTAAGGCAGAGACAGCTGACAGACAAGCACACCACCTGGCCTGACTGTAAGTAAGAAGGGAGGCAGGTGGGAAGCTGGCTGCGAGCATGCCAGGGGAGTTGGGGGCATTGCCCCTTTTGCCCTAATGGGCAGCCTCTGCTGCCACGAGGCTCTCCTGCATTACCTCCATGAGAGATGACTCTCTTATAGGGTTCGACGGCCCCCAAGTCCACCTTCTGTTCCCGCTCGTCTGTCAGGAAGATCCGCCACTTCCGTCCATCCTGGCCTTTGACGTCCACCACGCGGCCCGTGCAAAATCTCTCTGGCAAGTTGCTGTCCACCCTCCGGGCCCTGGGGAGATCATCTGCGGACACACAAAAAATGGGAGTTAGAGTTGGGCAAAGGATCCTGTTTGGTCAGGAAAGGACGGGGGGGGGAACGGAGTGAATCTGATCATTCTGGTTCCTCTCCGTTGCTCATATTTTCCAGTCACACCCGTTTGCAAGGGTTTTTTTAAAGTCCTTCTGAAAACTCATGTTAGTGCTGATTTCTCCTAATATAATGTAGACATGTTGGCATGCCTAATGTACACACTTTTGCAAAGCAATTTCCCCGAACGTATTACATTTTTGTGTCTTGTTTTCACTGATACATGTGCAGCACACTTTCCCCAAGTTTATGCAATTTTTTACACATTCCTTGGCTGGAGAACGGCCCTGCAAAATCCAAAGAAGTGCAAATTTCGAAGGATGGCTATATTTTGATTCACGTATTATTTTGGGAACTCTGAAATACGTAGGTTCACCTTTAAATTTGTTTTAGATGGTTTTTAGTCGTGTATTTTCTAATGCTGTGACCCACCCTGGAACCTATTGGTGAAGGGTGAAATCTCTTTCCATCCACACCTCTCTGTACAGACCTCCCATTCCTGCACAGGTGCTCCCTTCTCTGGGGTGTTCTTCACCTGGTTGAACCTCGAACCCGTCTCTTTACCTTCCCACTCAAACTCGTGCCCGTTCTCGGAGCCCTCCTGCAGCTCACTGTCGGATGGTGTCTCCAACTCGTCCACGTTGATATCCAGGCTGCCATCCGGCGTGAGTTCCGGACACTCCCCAGATTTCACTGATCCGTCGCCAAGATCTGGTGCCGGGAGCCGTTTCTTCATGTGCCGCCGGCCACACAACTCTAGGGTGTTGGGGGCAACTGATGTGCGGAAGCGGGGGAAGGAGATAAAACATCATCAATCAGTGGCTGTACACCAGCTTTGCATACAGAAGGTTCCTGGTTCGACCCCCAACATCTGGCCTTTGACACCTGAGATATATACCTGTGAATATGTGTTATATTTGTTGTAATGATATATACTGCCTTGTAAAGCTCTCTGACTTCATTCACATTGTGTTATGCATATGAATATTGATCACATATATTGTTAAGTGAATTTGACATGCGTTCCTTATTGTATTTATTGTGTTTGTAGTACTCTATTCTAAACTGCTTTGAGATCTTTCAGATAGTAAATAGAAATAAATTAAATGATCTATTAAATAGAAATATTTGGTGTACAAAGCCCTATGCAGCTTGGGACCAGGATACCTGAAGGATCACCTTACCCCTTATATACCCAGTCGATCACTGCACTCTGCAGGTGAGGCCTCCTGAAGATACCATCTTACCAGGAGGTCCGTTCCGCACAATGTAGGAAACAGACCTTTAGTGTGGCAGCACCTACCCTGTGGAATTCCCTCCCCTTAAATATCAGACAGGCGCCATCTCTGTTATCTTTTCAAGGCCTCCTGAAGACCTTCCTCTTTCAACAAGCCTTTTAAGTAGAGACCTTATCCCAGTCTGTGTCTGTGCTGGGATTGCTTTTTAAGGCGTCTTTAAATATTTTTTAAAAAAGATGTTTTGTTTGTTTTAATATATTGTACAGTGTTTTTATGATATTTTAGAGTGTTTTTGGTAGTTTTTGTTTGCCAACCTGGGTTCCTACTGGGAAGAAGGGTGGGATATGAAAGAAAGAAAGAAAGAAAGAATCTATTAAATGATCAGTTAAATAGAAGTGAATGAATGAATATTTTAGGACCTACTCTATTCTTGCGACTGTAGTTTCTTTTAAATTGCTTTTAATATTGTGTCTTTTAAATTGGCAGAACCTGCTGCCCTGGAGATGCTGGAAATTGAACCTGGGATCTTCTGCATGTCAAGCAGCTACTCTACCTCTGAGCTACAGCCCTAACCGATTTGCCCCACCCCAGAAACTGACATTCAAAGGTAGAGTGCTCCTGAATTTGGAGGATCTGCTTAGAAATTATGGCTAACACAGAGACAAGGAGGAAGCGAGGGAAGGAGAAAACTGGGTCCCCTGTTTCATGTGAAATACCTGCCCCACTGGAGAAAAACTGAACACAAGAAGAAGAAGCAGCACTGGGTCAGGCCAGGCGCCCTCCTAGTCTAGCATCCTGTTATTTCCCAGCACCCAGCCAGATTCCTCTGGGAAGCCCACCCAGACAGTATGCAGGCAATACTCTTTGTCCCTCTTTCTGAGATAGACTGCCTCTGAACATGGGGGCTCCCCCGAGCTGGCACAGCCAAGAGCCATAGATTTATGACCCTGCTCTCCACGGACTTGGTCAAACGGCCGCACAGTCAGAAAGGCAGGAGAACTGAAGAGGGGACGTCACATCCACAAGGAGAGGGGGAATTGTCTTGGGGGGAGTTGGGTGACACCGCCACTCCATAATGTGAGATTATCCCCCCCCCAGCAAACCCAGGGAAAGGTCAGCCACCTCCAGGTCCTCCTCTGGAGTCTTACCCGGGCTACGTGCCGAACTGGATTCTTCCAGATCCTCCTTGGAGATCTCCTCTGGGAGGGGCCTGCAAGGCAAGAAAAAAAGAGAAGGTGATTCTGAGGATGGAAGGTAGGATCCATGTAGTGGGGCTGCTCCATTCCTTAGAGAGAGAGAAACATGGCTTTGCAGCTAGAGGGGCAATGTCGCCTAGCAGCTACAACAGAGGCAGGGGACCTTTAGGAGCTTCAAGCCCACGTTACCTTGTGGGCAACCTCTCGGGGCCACACATCAGTGGTGGAAGGGGCCACAGGGAGAAGTGGGTGGAGCAATGGATGTAAATCTCCCCTTTGCACCATAGGCTAGCTTCTACACGCACTCGCACATCCCTCTCTCCATCCAGGCAAGCAAGACTCGTTATCCGAGGCCCCAGCCAGGCAAAAACACTCAAGGAGGGTGCATAGCAGAGCTAGTGAAGGGGGTGGCTTGGGAGAGTCCTGAGGGCCAGAGACAGAGGCTTGTAGGGCCGCATTTGCCTCCCTCCTGAGCCTGAGGTTCCTCCCCCCTGAGCTCCAGCATCAAGGACCTAAAAACCCAACACTCCTGGTCTCCTCTCCAGAAGTGCTCACATCCCTGTACAACTGATCCCACCGCTACCCCTCCTCCTGCTTCATCTGCTCCTTGCATTGTCTGGACACGTTGGGGGGACTCCGTTTAGTCCAGCAACCTTCTTTCGCCCAGTGGTCAACCAGACGCCCCTGGGAAGCCCACGAGCGGAGCTGAAAGGCCCTTCCCTGCCAGGCTCCTGACATTCCGAGATATACTGCCCTTGAACATGGAGGTTCCATTTACCCACTGCCCGCCAATCTCCCTGCTGTTCTTTTTTTCCTGCAGCTTGGGTCGCCTGGGTGCGCTGCTTACCGTGGGAATTCGTCGTCCTGCCATTCCTCCTTCAGCTCCATGTCCTTGATGTTCACGGCCTCGCCATCTCCCTGCTCGGGGGATAGGGCAGCCTTTGTGGTGTCCTCCTTAAACCTGCAAGGTGCAAAGACAGAGAGAGAGATGCTCCAGTTTGATCGACGGCACATCCCTGCTGAACAACCTAGTTGCGTGCAAGCACATCTTCCGGAGTTCAATGGGGACGCATTTCCAAGTCAGCTTGCCTCAGGTTAGACTGTCAGACATAATGAATTATTATGATTATTATGATTATTTATTGAATTTATATCCCACCCTTCCTCCCGGAGGAGACCAGGGCAGCAACCGTATCAACAAAAACAACTGAACAACGAGAAAAAGAAAAGCATTCTAAAAAGAGTTAGAAATATTCTAAAACACAGTTACAGTTAAAAACATTCTTTCACCAGTGATCTTCAGGTTTATTTATTTATTTATTTATTTTATTTGTTTCATTTATAGACCGCCCATAGCGAACAGCTCTCTGGGCGGTGTACAAAAGGCTAAAACACAAAATATGACAATAAAATCAAGCTACACACAGTAACGTTATAAACATTTGAACATTTAACAGTTAAAATGCCTGGGAGCATAGCCAGGTCTTAACCTGGCGCCGGAAAGACAGCAGCGTCGGCGCCAGGCGTACATCTTCGGGGAGGCTGTTCCACAGTTCGGGGGCCACTACAGAAAAGGCCCTGGGTCTAGTAACTATCCTCCGGGCTTCCCGATGAGTTGGTACCCGGAGGTTGCCAGGAACGGTCCCCTTCAGCCATCGTTCATTATTAATTAAGTTGTATCGATACTGACCTTCTTCCCTTGTGGACTCCAGACAGCTGAAACGCTGTCCAAGAACATCTACAGTGCTTGTGTGTATGCGTGTGTGTGAATGTATGAATGTGTGTCTTTGGGGTGCAGTGAATGTGTGTTAGAGTAGGGATGGAAAGATCTGTCAATTTCAGTTCTCTCAGTTTCCCATTTGTCCAATCTTAAATTCAGCTCTCTGTATTTTTGCAGCAATATGCAGGAAATGCGTCAGCTTTCTAGTGCAAATGCCTCCTAGTCATTTTTGTGTGCGCCGTTTTGACTAATGTACGCATTTTTTTTGCAAGCAATTTTGCCTCGCGTCATGCCTTTTTGCGTTATTTCTACGAATCTTGATTTTTATGCTCACTTTCCCCAAATAATGTGCATTTTTGTAAACGTTGGTTGCAGAACTGCACTGCAAAATTCAGATAAGTGGGAATGTCAAAGGATGGCTGAGTTTCCCTTGCGAAATTGTTTCAGAAAGTGCAGATTTGATAGATTCACCTTTAAATGGGAACTGAATCGAATTTCCCCCGCCCCATCCCTAATGTAAATGTCTGCATGTGTCTGTGTGGGAATGAGGTACTCCAAACGCATGTGTGTGTTTCGGCCTGAATTATCCCATCCAATGCACATTCTAATAAAATCACTGCACTTTTTCTCCCAGTTTCACCGTGCCTCCGTTCCTCTTTTCTCGAATTTTAGGGTTGTAGCCAATTAACTACTACTCAGAGTAGGCTCACTGAAATCCATGCACTAAGCTAGTCAGGTTCATTGATTTCAGCGGTCTACTCCTAACCTCCTTCGAGGCAGAGATCTGCCTTCTTGTACTAAAGCAATCACCTCTTCTACTCCCGTTATTCCTTGCCTCAGTTTCCCTCCCTTTCCTTTGCCCTGTGTTGCATGTCATACATTGTAAGCTCCTCAGGGCAGAAACCTGCCTTCATTCCCCATAAAGCACTGCCGTGCACATCCAAAGTGTTATTTAAATCATTAATAGATAATAATAATAATTTGCAATGCATTAAAAGCAAGCTGCCGCCTCTGTCCACCCTAGGAAAGCAATCAGCAATTACCTTCCAAGTAGATTTTGCCACCGGGCTACAAATTGTACAAACCAGGTAGCCCGGGAGGCTAACACCTAGGAAGAGAGAAAGTCCGCTCTGCTTGGGCCGCCAAGGTTTCTCCTGCTAAATATCCATGGCAGTGCCGGTCTTGCAGCCGAGTGGCACACCCAGGCACAGTAACTGTTTACTCCCTTAGCAACTCCACCTCGCAGGCAGATTGGTTCCTCGTTGCCTAAATATACAAAGCCAGCTGAGTGATGGGAGGGGATCCTGGCACGGCGTGTCATTTCTAGAGAGCAAGGTGAACCTAAGAACAGCCCTGCTGCGTCGGGCCAAAGGCCTAGCTCATCCAAGATCCCGCTTCCCACACATTGGCCAATCGACTTCTCCGAAAGGACGGGTACCAATGGGGCAGAAATGCAACAGCCCTCCTTTGCTGCTGCCCTCCAGTAAATGGTACGGAGAGAGAGGGAAAGGGCCCCCCTCTTTTGCGGCCCAGATTTCAGAAATCAGCCAGATTTCGACTGGACATCAGGAAAAACTTCCTAACTGTTAGAGCCATACAACAATGGAACCAATTACCTAGAGAGGTAGTGGGCTCTCTGACACTGGAGGCCTTCAAGAGGCAGCTGGACAGCCATCTGTAGGGAATGCTTTGATTTGGATTCCTGCATTGAGCAGGGGGTTGGACTCTATGGCCTTGTAGGCCCTTTCCAACTCTACTATTCTATGATTCTGTTATTCTTTTGGCTCTGGCACTGCCCTCTGCCAGCATGCAGCCCCCAAGGAATTACCACCGAGGGAATGCAGCCCTCAACAGACAAACAGGTTGCCCACCCCTGAACTGGTGCGTCCTGCATCCAATGAGATGCCCCAGTCTTTCCTCATTGCCTCTCCCCTAGCACCTGGTATTTGGACAGGTAGACTGCTTCTAAATGTGGATGCTCAATTTCACTAGCAAGGCAAAGAGGCTTCGCTCTCCCTTTCTCCTCTCCTCCAGCATTTTTCTGCTCAGTTTTCTGTAAGGTTTTATTTTAACATTTGAACCGTGCCTAGAAGTGTTGGGCGCTCTTCTAAGTAAGAACTTGAACCCATAAAGGGAGGGGGGGGGAGTTGGATAATGGGGAAATGGGAGATAAATGTTCTCCCCCCCTTTTCTAATTGTAGAGTCACTTGATTAAATTCCTCAGGGACAGATTAAAGAGAGTTGTTCTTCAGACAACAAACCCCAGGCCAAGAGAGGTGAGTGATGACTAATAACTTAGATGCTTTTATAAGGGGCTAAGAGAAATCTTTGGAAAAAGATGAGGCTTACCGCCATGTAGCATCTAAATGGAGCCTCCAGATTCAGAGGCAGTAGTGCTGTGGCAAATTCAGAAGTGCTGGGTCCCTTCACGATAGTCACAGCCATGCCACACACTCCTTTTTTGCTGCGGGGTTGAGAATGAGATCCTTGTTAACGCTTTCTCCCATAACAACAGGTGTCCCTAGGAGCCAGTCAGCATGAAAGGGGAGAGTGTTGGCTGCTGAGAAGAGCCTTCTCAGTGGCTGACTCACCTCCGTTCACTGTGATTGGCTCCAATCAGCAGGAAAGGACAAGGAAGCATGTTAGAAGACTCTTCTCGGTGGCCAACACACTCCCCATTCCTGCTGATGGGCTGCTGGAGACATAGGGACCCTGCTCCTAAAAAAGTGTGGGGTCTATGACACACCCCTAAGACCCTGGAGGACTACACGCCTGTTCAGAGGCAGTCTACCTCTGAATACCACATATCGGGGACAACGTACAGAGGAAGGGCATCACCTCCAGGTGCCTGACTGCTCATTTGGTGGGCTTACGCTCTCTGTTTCTTCCTGGTTCAACCGGATGAATGCATTAAACGAAAGCAAGGCTGGCTCTGTGGCCACAACGCCACATTCCAGTTCGGTGATCCGTGTCTTTTGGAGCCTCCCAGACATGAATCACACTCCTCCCCTTCTCCCCGGGCGGGCTGAACAAGTCCTAACTCATCCATGCATCCAAAAGGTGTGGGGGTGCTTTGACTGATGGCACATTAGGAACATCAGCCATCACAAGAGACATAAAAGATGCTGTTGATTTATGAGTTCCAAAGAGAGAGTCATGTTCACTGTTGTAACAAAAATAGCAAGGAAAATCTCACGGCGCTTCAGCAATGAAAGGTTTTATTACAGACAGGGTGGAGCCCCTTCTTCAAACCAAGGGCCACATTCCCTTCTGGACAACCTTCCAAGGGCCACATCTGGTTTAGCATGCACAGCAGATGATCTTCTATCGAGCTATAGACCTTCCCCAGAGAGCAATTTACCTGGGAATAAGTCCCATTTGAATCCAATCAGTCTTACTTCTGAGTAGCCATGGTGAGGATTGCAGCCTGATTCAGTTGCTCCTTGAGCAAATCATAATAAGTGTGATGATCTTTGCGGTGCTATGAGATTCTTCGTCATTTATTTATAAAATCTGTGTTGTTCATATACTGCCGATCTAGACTAGGGCTGGCTAACGGCGATGTTCTTTGGAGGTTCCTGCTTTCTCCAAACAGTGGCTTGGATTAGGGGGCTCTTGAGACCCATAATTATTAAGTCGAAGCCTGTCAACAGTAAGGACCTCCTGGCAGAATGACCTCTGGCATTGCACACGAGCACATACAAATGTGTACAAGTGTGTCAGTCGGATGCAAAACATGTCTGTATTGTTAAAGCAAGAGTGGAGAACTTCAGGCCCACGAATAGGGATGGGAGATCAATTCGATTCAGTTTGCATTTCAAGGTGCATCTATCAAATCCGCACTTCTTGAAAACATGAGAACCAAATGCAGCCAATCCTTTGAAATTTGCACTTATCCGAATGTTGCGATGCAGTTTGCCAACCAAGCGACGCTTGCAAAAACGCACATAGCATAAAAATGAATATATGAGTGAAGATAATACACACAAAATGCATTCTGTGACGAGAAATTGCTTGCAAAAATGTGTGCGTTGGTCAAAACGGCATACCAAAAGGGGCTCATGAGAAGAAATTTGCATTAAAAAAAAACCCAACTCCAAGTTGCTACAGAAATGTGCAGGACTGTATTTAAGACTGGGGAAAATGAGAGAGAGAACAAAAGCAGGCAGATCTTTCCATTCCTACCTGGGGGCCTGACAGAGCTCCCTGTTTGGCCCCCAAGGCTGTCTTGCCCAAGCCACGCCCATCTATCCCACATCTGACATTGCATATGATAAGTAAAGACACAGCTGAGCCAATGGGGGTTTGCACAGCTTTGCAAGCAACAGCTATCAGTGGATGATGACAGCGTGGGATCGCTCCATTCCTAACACCTTGACAACCGTTTTCTCTCTTTTTGACAAGGAAAAATATGGGCTAGCTGTTTACAAGTTTCCGTTCAGATTTGCTAGGTGGGGCTCGGTCTGTGGGCTAAACCTGTTGCTCTTGCCTGATCTTACACGAAAGGCATCAATTTTCAAGGGAGGATGGACGAAGATGGCATTTGGAAAAGACTGGCGAGGCCACAACCTCAGATGGGGATCGCATCCACACCTTACGTTTAAAGCACCTTTGGCTTCCCCCAAAGAATCAGTTGCATTGTCGTTTACCACTTGTAGAGCTGCAAGTCTTCTGGCATCCAAAGCAGACTCCCTAACCACTGAGTTACCCTCCTTCCCCTAAAAAGGGATTATTTATTATTTTATTATTTATTTATCACATTTATATCCCACCCTTCCTTCCTCCTGGAAAGAGCCCAGGGCGTCAAACAAAACCACTAAAAACTCTAAAGCATCTTACAAACGAAAAACTTTAAAACATATTATAAAATGAAATATCTTCAAAAAGTCTTTCTGAAAAAACACACAGCTTTAACAGCATCTTTAAGAAGCAATTCCAGCACGGATGCTGGGATGAGGTCTCTACTTGAAACGGTTGTTGATTCAGTAAAAATCAAGCAAGGCTCCAGTCCTCATGGTTTTGAATAAAGGCCTGTTTTGAAAGAGAGCTGAGGAAGCTGCCTTATAGCAAGTTGGACCCCTGGTCTCTAGCTCAGTATTGCCTACACTGGCTGGCAGCAGCTCTCCGGAGTTTCAGGCAGAAGTCTTTTCTCCAGTCCTACGTGGAAGTTGCCGGGGACTGAACCTGGCACGTCCTGCATACAAAGCAGGTGTTCTGCGCCTGAGATCCCCTTGAGAACGGGAAGCGTTCCGGATGCAGCCCCCAAGTCAAAGGACTCACCTTTCGGAAGGGAGGTCTGCATCCTCTCCAAGACAAGAGCCCATCAGGCCTGACCGTCAGGAATATCTAGGGCCCTTCCTGCTTCTCCCAGGAGGCCAAAACCCAAACAGCCAGTGGGATGTCCCAAGATGCCAGCGTTGAGCCCGGACTCGTCCCAAACTGGTTTTTCTGCATGAATGTTTAAGCAGGATCAGAGACGGACGGCTGGGTCCTAACGCCGACGCAGAGTGAAATAAAACAGTCGGATTTTGGGGGCGGAAATAAGGACGTAAGAGCCTGCTGGGTCAGGCCTATCGAGTCTGCCATCCTGCTCTTCAACATTTCTCCTACTAAAGACATTTTTGTGTGCAGTTTAGACTAGCATACACGCATTTGCAAGCGATTTCTCCTACTGTCATGCATTGTTATATGGAATTTTCACTAAAATACTCATGCACATTTCCCCCAATATACATGCATTTTTATAAACATTGTTTTGTTGGAGAATTGCATTGCAAAATTCAGATAACTGCAAATGTTGAAGGATGGCTGTGTTTCGGTTCTGTTATTGTTTCGGAAATCACAAATTTGATAAATTATGCTTTACATGCAAACTGACTGAATTTCCATCCTTAACTGAGAGTAAGCCCACTGAAATTAATGGGCCTAAGTTAGCCATGTTAATTTATTTTAATGGGCTTACTCTAAATAGGATTAACAGATCTAAACCATTCTCTGTATGGCAGAAATTCTGCCTAATATATAGTACCAACATTGAGAGGTATCCAATTAAATCCTACTCAGACCCATGGAAATTAATGAGCCTACTAGTCATATCTATTAAATTTAATGGGTCTACTCTGAGGGGGACTAGCATTGAACACCATCCATTATAATTTAAATTAAACAATTATTTATTTGTTTATTGTTATTATTATTATTTGAAATTTGCACTCCTAAATACCTACAAGACTTCAAACATATTGAAATGTACACAGTAAGTGTTTCAATCCTGTGCTGTCTCTTAGGGCCTAAATTAAGGTAAAGGGGATTCCTTATTTTGCAAAATCAATTGTAAAACCACCCTGTTAATATGATCTCCCTCATTGCCTCCAAGTAGGGCTGGGAATGTCCCCTGTAGAAGCCTGGGGAGGCACTGCCTACTGTAGACAGTATGATAGTGCTACAAAGCTATTGCCTTCGTTTTGCAGCCCTGCCTATGGGCTTCCAAGAGACTGTCCACCCTTGGAGACAGGGCCCAGGGCTAGATGGAGCAATGGTCAGATCCAGTAGGGCTCTTCTGATGTTATTGGCCATGATAGTCAGGAATGGAGCATCCAGATGTAGAGGGAGTCTATCTCTGTGTATGAGACAATGGGGATGTACCCAAGGAGGGGTGCCGTTTGCCTTTGTGTCGTGTTTGCGGACTTCCTAGAAGTGACTGGCTGACCAGGTTGGGCGTCAGGATCCTGGACTAAAACTAGATGGCCCCATCTTGTCCTGACGTCGGTTCATACTCTCACATTCTGCACCCAATTCTGCCCTCTTGTGTCAGGTTGTGGAGCAGCCGCACTGCCGAATGTTAAAGCCTCTTTTCATTAAAGAGACGGTCCACAGTTCCAGTTGTGAAATGTATATTTTTATGGCTGACACGTTGTGCCAGAAGACCTCTGGGTCTTCTGGGAAGGAAACTAGTGACATGAACTGCCGTAAAAATGAAAAACTGCGTACTGAAAATACTCTCAGTAAAATAGTATTTAAATGTTGGTTTATTATAATTCATTAGAAATTGTATTAAATCTGTTCCACATTCCATGCTAAGGGCATACAACAGCAGCCAAAGTTAACGTGATGTGACCCACACTGAATCGTTCCGAAACCAAAAGCTTGCACTCCAAGAGGGTGACAGTCAGCAACATCCGTTTTATTCCCTTCCCTAGAGAATAACCCTTTTAAAAAACTGCACACGTGCGCGCACACACACACACACACACACACACAGAGAGAGAGAGAGAGAGAGAGAGAGAGAGATGGACCCGAATTGTGAAAGACACCAGATGGAGAAGCTCTGCCCCCAGAACTGCATTGTTCCAACAGACTTTGGGAAACATCTTTGCGTGCGCACAAAATCACAGTTCTGACAAATGTATTACGCTGCTCTGAGGCGGTGAAAATCCTGGGATTCCATCATTCTCAATATGCATGAAGAGGGAACTCTTCCCACCCCACTGGAAGCACCACACACTTACTGAGGTTCAGCAACCCACTCGCCCACCCCGGAACTACAATTCCCAGCATTCCTCCGGATAGTAAGGAAGGAGCCTCTATGAAACGGGTGGAATCTGTGGCGTAGAAATAGGCTGCGTTCACAAGAGAGTCTCTGTGCACGTGTGGGAATGAGCATAACACAGGTCTGGTGCTCAAGAAGCTGGACTTTACCGTTCCCAAATCCGTATTGAGGCCGATAAAAACGTCACATCACAGTGTGCAAGCTTGCGAGTTCGGCAGAATTGTTCCTCAGGATAGATCAGGTGTGGGGAACCTTTGGCCCTCCAGAGGTTGCTGAACTACAACCCCCATCATCCTTGGCCATTGGCCATGCTTGGTGGGTCTGAGAGGAGTTGTTGTTCAGCAATATCTGGGAGGGCCGAAGGATCCCCACACCTGATCTATCCTGAGGAACAATTCTGCAGAACTCGCAAGCTTGCACTCTGTTAGACTACAATTCCCATCATCCTTGGCCACTGCTAAACTGACTGGGGTTGATGGGAGTTGTAGTCCAACAAATCTGGGGACCCAAGGTTGAAGAACAGTGAGCTAGATAATCTCCACACCTGAGCCTTGGGACTTAAAGACAGTTGTGGACACTCTCATTTTACTTTCGCCTCTGATCAGGTCAAACAGGTCTAGAAGGGTTTGGCTTTTTTGTTGGAATTCCACCCCCTCCCCCCAAAAAAGCCTGCCTGACATGTTTGATCGGAGACGACAGTAGGACCAAAGATGTGAGCATGTGCCACAGAAAGTGATGCCTCTCTCAAATCACTCACAGTCCTCTTAAAACTGCTGCCTGTCTCCAGCATAATCATCACTGGCCCACAGCCCACCGGAAGGTCCTCCTGTGTAAGCCCTTATCCCGTTTCACCAAGGGTTAGGCTCTGTGGATCAAAGCAGTCCATCTCCTGCTCTGTGACCTTTAACGATCTTGGAAGAAGCCTCCCTTTAAAGCCTCATCTCTCTATTTACTTAAATCATACCCTCGCGCACACCCTGGTTCCTTCAACCTGCTCACTGCGCTTCTATGTCTCTAGCCTTTGTGGACCTATAAATAGTCAGGGATTTGGAGCCTCCAATGAATCCAGAGTAGGCATGGCCTACACCTGAAGGGCCGCTGGGCCTACATTGCCAAGTTATGACATGCTCAAGAGCTCTCTCATCTAGCTGGAGAAACGCTTTGTTTAGCAATTCCCAAGCACGAAATATTCCTACCTGCCTTTCATTTCTGAGCTGCAACATTGTCATGTACCGCTGTAGAGCAACATACCATGTGTTTGATTTCCCCGGAACAAGTGGGTATTCCTATTCCTCCATTCACCCGTGCACACACACACACACGAATCACGCCCCTGCGCTCCCTGAATCCAGAGGAGTCCAGTCCGTGCTCAGTGTCACTTCTTTTCAGGGCTGTCCTCCTCAGCGGAACGAGCCGCCGCAATGCGGTTGAACTTTTCAAAGACGGCCTCTGCTGACAGTTTGGGGAGACCCCGGTCGAGGGGACACTCGTCCACGAGGCTGTTCATCGGGGTGGGAGGCAGGAGGGTGTCGTCATCCGCAGCCAGGTCCTCCCCCAAGTGGTGAGGCTTTGCGGGTTCCTTTCTGGACCCGCCCCATTCTTGGTTGCAGGTTTCGGTACCTTTGGGCTCTGATCTCGTCTTGCGGCACAGGTCTGTGGCCTCCGGTTGCATGTCGACACCGGTGGGATCGCTTTGGCCCCACTCCCTTAGGAAGTCTGTGATGACAGGAAGGACCTTCTTGCGTGAGGCGGTGGTGTTGCCCTGGCTGTAGGCGCAGATGGTAGGGTACGGGCTCTCAAGCAGAGACAACCCCAAGGTCGGGTTTCTAGAACCTTCCAAGGCTTGGCACACCTATGGGAAACGAAAACACAAATATCCAAGGGTGTTATGCATGAGGGGAATTTCAAGAAAGTGAAAGACTCATCACTCAAAGGCCCCTGTTGTTTTTCCTCCACTGTCTTTACTATATTATTATTGTTATTAGTTTACTAATAGATTCAAGAAAATACAAGCCTGCTAGCGGTACTTTTTTTTTTACTGTTAACAATTTAGAGAATTAGAGGAGAAAAAATCAGAAATTTAGAGAAGGTCCAGCCAGAATGAAAACCCATTACACCTTAAGTATTTTGCAAAAGTTGCTTGCAGATTTATTTATTTCTTAGAGCTCAGAATAAAAACTTTGCAGCTGATTCATTTATGTGAAATCATGGATCCGTGGCCAGTTCCTGGGAATCGCAGGTGGAGACAGCACTCCTGCTGCATGCAGTTTCTGCTTGTGGGCTTCTGAAGAGGTATCTGGCTGGCCACTGTGAGAAAAGGATGCTAGACTAGATGGGCCCCTTTTGGCCTGATCCAGCAGCCAGGCTCTTCTTGTGACCAGGAAAGCCACATACCAGAGATGGGAAACTAGTGGCTCTCCTAGTGTTGCTGGACTCCCTGACCAAAGGCCATGCTGGCGTTCAACATCATCTGGAGGGCCACAGATTCCCCATCCCTGTCCTCGACCCATGTCACGAACAGTCAGGGATCCCATATTAAATGCGTTGACTGAGATGTAAAGCAGGGATGGGGAGCCCGTGGCCCTCCAAACGTTGTTGGATTCTAATTCCCATCATCATCCCTGACCAAGCTGGCTACTGGAGTTGTTTGGTTCCCCACCACTGATGTCCCAACCAATCAGGGATCCCATATCAAATGCATTTCAGAGGTGATAAGCAGGGAGAGAGCCTGTGGCCCTCCAGATGTTGTTGGCCATCAGCCCCTGCCAGCATGGCCAACAGTCAGGGATGATGATGGGAGTTGGAGTCCAGCAACATCTGAAGGGCTGTTGTTTCCTTATCCCTGCCACAAACCACTCTAAAGATCTTCCAGGAAACAGCAATCAGGTGACAAATGAAACTTGGTTCTTTCCTCCCTATAAAAATGATACAATATCTGCAGATACTTCCTTGGTACACAACCACCAACATTGCTAGCCAAACCCTGCCTCATGGCACCCATCAAGAGGCAGAAAGGTCTATCCTCTTGCTCCCTGCCCCCCCTGAGGCCACCCACACACCCACCTGATCGACGCAGCTGCTCCCAAGACGGGGGAGAGGAAGGGTCGCGCCAGAGATGAGAAGATGTTCTTAGCTGGGCTCCCTTTCTCACCACGGGCGTGGCAGTTTCCAGGACTGCCTCAACCGTTTCTCTTTTTAGCCCCTTTTAGAAACACGGAAGTCAGCTGAGGACAGCAGCCCCCGAACGGTGACTCACTCCAGCACTCGTGGGCCCTCGTCAATGGCCTTTTGGAGCTCGGGGAAAACCAGAAAACACCGGCCCAGGCTGCTTTAAAAACAGAGTGTGCCACCAGCCCCGACACCCGGGGAGAGAGGGAATTCCTTTGGACGCCAGATTTATCTTTGCCATAAAAGGCTGGAGCTCACAAGGAGGGTGAGTTATAAATGGACCAAAAAATAACAATAATAATAAAATCATACACACAGCGGAGGCCCTAATCTGATTCTCCAGGACAACAAGGTTCAATTTCAAATGGCCCAAACTGGTTTTTCTTAACTTAATGCAGGGGCAGCTAATCTTTTCTGGCCTGAGGGCCGCTTTCACCTTTAGCCAAGCCTCTGGGGGCCGCATTCTCTCTCTCTCTCTCTCTCTCTCACACACACACACACACACACACACACACACACACACACACAGAGATGATCTTTACAGATCAGCTGAGCCAGGGAAGTTATTTCTCCCTGTCCACTCATCAAGTGATCAGTCTGATGACTGGGGAGGGGAGGGCAATTTGCATTCCCCCCAAGGCTCCTATGCTGGGCAAAGAGGCTTAAAAACTGCTCATACCAGCACTACTTTTAATGTTTGTTGTCATTGCCACTGCCAAAATTGGTGGGGTCTTGTGGGGGGGGGATGTTTGAAGGCTGGGTCAGGCTCCCAGGGGTCAGATTTACACCCCCCCTGCCTTCATGACAGCACATTTAAAGTGCCCTCCCCTGAATTCTAACCCACCTCTCAGGCCTCCCTGGTTCTAAATTGCTGTGGTCCCCCCCCAAGAAATCCCCCTTTCCTGGGCCCTACAAAATGCAAGCAAGGGACCACACTGCCAGTCTCCACTCCACCCCCTGGGGTGAGATATACCAGGCTACCTCAAGGAACAGGGAAGTGAGAATCAGCGCACTCCAATCACAATGGTTATGGCCGTGACAAAACCCGCTCGGTCAGTGGCAGCAAAGCACCCCCAAAACTGCAGCTGGCCCAGCCTAGGAGCTCTTTCCTTTGCCAGAGGTGGAAGCCAAAGGGGCTTCCTGTTTGGCTAAAAATAAGCCCAAAGAAATGCCCTCATTTGTATTCAGCGAGGAGGTCCAGAGAGAAAAGAGGCGATCTGTACAGCTGCCCCACAAACAGTGGAGGCTCTCAGGATTAGCTGGCTGGCAAACTGGATTCCCACTCGTCGGTTCTTTCATTAACTCATCCCACCTCCTAATAAATACATTTTGCAAAGCGGGATGCAAACGAACGACAACAAAAGATACCCAAGTGTCAGTGACAGAACAAATATTCGGGCTTTCTTTTTTTCTTTCCAAGCACTGTATCCCTAAAATGTTTCTTGAAATTACAAAAAACACCTGAGTGGTCTATCACGCTGGTCCAGTTCGCTCGTCACAGTAAATCAGCCTTCCCCAAACTGGTGCCCCCTGGGAGGTTTTGGACTACAACTCCCATCAGCCTCAGCAAGCAGGGCCATGTGACGGCTGGGGCTGATGGGAGCTGCGGTCCGAAACATACGGAAGGAGCCTGGTTGGGGATTGTTAAATGGTTTTACCACACTGAGGTGAGGAACTGCAGGCCCGGAGGTCGAATGCGGCCCTCCAGATCTCTCTGTCTGGCCCTCAGCACTTCCCTCAGGCCACACCCCTCACTGGCCCTGCTTTACATCCCAAGTATCTGGCTAGAATGTGTCCTTGGATCCTGATAATAATAATAATTATTATTATTATTAATTACACTTTTATACCGCCCCATAGCCGAAGCTCTCTGGGCGGTTTACAACATAAAAGCAATATACCATCGCATTTGGTACAACTGATAATAAAAGAGAACAGATCTATCACATTTTAAATAAACATAACTGAACAATAAATCGCAAGCAATATACATATCTTCAAAAACAAAATATAACAATTATAAAAATACCTAGACAAAAATAAAAGAAAACCATACATCACATTATAAAACATAAACCGAACAATAAATCTCAAACAATACACAGTTCATCAAGATGCTTGCCTGAATGGACGTTAGTGATGTGTGTGGATGTGCGTAGAAACTTAGCCTACTGTACAACAGCTACATGTTTATGAATTGCTCCGCCCACTTTTGCCTCTGGGCCTGCCCACCACTAGCATGCGGTCCCCGGAAAGTGCCTTGTCAGAAGAGGTGTCACTCCTGCTCTTCTGCAGACACCCCAAAGAGAAATCCGTCTTATAAGATGATAGTACGACAGATGTGTAAATCTCTGTTATCTTCTCGGCGCCTACTGAAGACCTTCCTCTTTCAACAAGCCTTTTAAGGTGAGACCTTATCCCAGTCTGCTGCTGTGTTGGAATTGCTTCTTAATATACTTTTAAACCTTTTTTTAAAAAAACAGTATGTTTTTTAATCTTTTTTTTAAAAAAAAATCTTCAAAGCTTTAAAAAAGTGTTTTTAAAGTTGTTTTGTTATAATGTATTTTAATGTCTGTTTTTGTGATGTTTTAAAGTGGTTTTAGTGCTTTTGTTGCCGCCCTGGGCTCCTGCTAGGAGGAAGAGTGGGATATAAATCAAATAATAATAAATAAATCATCAAAGTAAAACAAAAGACACTTGTGGCAGCTTAAAGACCTACATGTTTATCGTAGCATACATTTCCAGTGCATGAACTGTTATCCTCAGTTGGCAGGAATATTTTATATATGATCTCAAAGTTGCCCTTCTTTGGAAAAGAAGGACTTTAGAGGGAGGTTCCAGCGTGGGAACTGCGGAACTGGAGCTTAAAAGAAATTTGATTCCATCTGTTTGGGCATGAATCAAGACAATGGTTTCTTTTCCTACTGCTTAGGATGATAGTGTTATCACCAGTTGCAATTTTGCATATATTTTCCTTTAAGTGAACAGGCTACGTAGGCTTTGCATTTCATTGCCATTTGAGCTTGCTATTCACAATTCTTTTTCTTCTATAACTGGGGCCAGAGGTGCTGTAACAGACTCTCTTAACCACTCCTCGAAAAAAAGGATTATGCTTTCCCCTCCCAAATGATCACGATTACTCACATGCAGATTTAATTAACCAAGGGCTTGACTAGAACTGATACAATCAATTAGCTAAGGTTTCTTTGAGCAGGCAATTGGCCCTAAAGCATTTGGCAAAATTAAAACAAGCAAACAAACAAACAACTGGAAAATGTGCAGCAGAAACTCTCTCAGCAGCAACATAATAAATAAGGAATTAGTGGAGGCCAGTGGTTCCATGTCAGTGGGGAAGTAGAATTCGCTCCGGGTTTCAGTCAGAACATTCAAGGAACTCCGCCCAATCCAAACATCTCCCCCAAATGGTTCCTGCACTTTAATAATTAAAAAAAATCAATAATTTAAAACAATGTTATAATAATAACAACAATAATAGACTGCATCCAAATTCAGAGTAGATCCATTGAAATTAATGGACATGACCAACCTAGCTCCAATTATTTCAGTGGGTCTACCCTGAATATAACTGAGTTGAATACAGCCTATTAATAATATATATTTTTTAAAAAGCAACAGAAACAATAGAGAATAATTATAACTAAAATGAAAGCAAAGAATGATTTTGGTACAGCAGGTATGAAATTTTAGGGGCATGAGAGAGGCTATTAAATTAGTTGTTCCAGTCTTTTGACGTCTGTGAAAATGTAGAAAACCCAGTGTTCATCTTTTGTTGTTCCTTACAGAGGCGGCTGGTGGCCCCATGCCAGTGGGGCAGTGGGATCCCCTCTGGGTTTTAGTCTGAACAGTCAAGGAGCTGTCCAAGGTGCTGGTGCAGACTAAAACCCGGAGCAGATCCCACTGTCCCGGTGACATGGAGCCACCAGCAGCCATGTAATCCTTATTTTATGAAATTAGTCGATTGCTTTTCCAACACAAGCTTCAGACAGCGGTTTATTTATTCATTAAATTTATATCCTCCTCCCCCACACTTACTCCCAAAGGCTTACAAGCATGTATAACAACAGGTAAACTACTTCTGTTTGGAAAGTCAAATAGGAAGATCATATTGAGATGGACGAAGGTAAAAAGGAAACAGGATGAAATGGGAACAGGCTGAAGTGTGTGTGTGCGTGTGAGCTGAGTAAGGGCTGTTCTCTCCCCTCCATTTTTCACGCTGAGTAGCCCCTCCAAAACCTTCCAGGAAAGATCGCTCTGAGCCTCCACACGTGCTGCATCTAGACAGCTTCAGCAGAAACCGCCAACACACATTTTTAAATAACAAGCCCCCTGAAAATGCTAAGGACTGGAAGCTTGACCTGTTTTAAAATCATACTAATACAGGAGGGAGATCCGCCTAGACCCCTATCACGCTGCCAGATCTTTCTGTTTGAAATACAGGTCACAGTTTTGTGGGCATCCACTCAATTAAAACAACAACAATACAAAACAACAGCAATAATAATACAAAACAACAAGAACCAGAACAACAACAACTATGATAATAATAAATATGGGAGAGAGAAAAATACGTAGCTGCAAGGCCACGCATGTCTCCCCTAAGCCCACACATGGAGGCAAGTGACATTTTGCTGCTGTGCAAATGTGTTTACGACTGCTGTGTGTGTGTCTGTATGTGTGTGTGTGTGATATTTAAAAACGGAGGTGTGTTTGATTCATGCCAGAGGAACAGATTAGCTAAAGCCTGAAAGGGAGGAAAAAATGGACTCGGTGAAGATCCCCTTGCCTAGCGTCAGCCTGTGCAAAGGCAAAGAACCCGGCTGACAGGGCGTGTAGAGACTCCCCTTTAAAGATGGGGAGAGGGGTAGGGTATGGTGCAAGAAAGACCCCTCCCACACTACTGTCCCAGAGATGCCACTTACCTCGCCTCAGCCAGAGACGCTGCCGTTCGATCGCACTGAACATGACTGCACTCTCCACTGCACGACTCCTCCCTAGGCTGCTCTGCCCCCCCCCTCGCTCAGCCAGCTGGTGATCCCAGAGACCTTTGGCCAAGTGGTTAATGAGTGACGGTTGCTTGAGGGGGAGGAGGGGGATCCACACGCCTGCGTGCCCGCCCCTCCTCGCTTGGGGAACCAGCCAAGCAAGATTCTCTCTCCAGACGCATAGATGGCTATGTGGAGAGGAAAGGCTGCCCCTGAGCACAGAATGGCTATCCCCCCCACCACCGCAGCCTTAGCTATGGCAGCTGGGAAGATCTGGGAAATTGGGGGGGACACAGGATGCAGCGCAAGGTCTACTGGAGAGAGAAAGAAGGAGGGGGGCTGTCAACAAAGAGAAAGCCCTGAGCCTTGTTTATTATTATTGTTGTTGTTGTTGTTATTTGATTTATATCCCACCCTTCCCCACAGTAGGAGCCCAGGGCGGCAAACAAAAGCACTAAAAACATTACAACATCATAAAAAAAACCCTTTAAAACACATTAAAACAAAACATCTTCAAAAAAGTTACTTAAAAAAAAGCTATCAAAACATCTTCTAAGATTAAAAACCTTTTTAAAAAGCAAGTTTAAGAGCATATGAAAAAGCAGTTCCAACACAGATGCAGACTGGGAGAGGTCTCAACTTAAAAGGCTTGTTGAAAGAGGATAAAAGGCTTGTTGTTGTACAGGAAGAGCACACAGGGCTAACTCAAAATGAGCGGCGAACGGTTATGAGTGGCTCGAGAGCTTGCGAGTCCCAAGTTCAAATCCTGAACCGGCAAGGTGGCCTCCGAGGCCAGGAGCGGAGAAGCCGTTTTTGCGGAAATGTGGCAAGGGGGGAGTTTTCCAACAGCTCGAATCGGGGGAGAGGGGCTGTTTTTCATAGGAACGTAGAAAGCTGCCTTATCCTGAGTCAGATCCAGTGGCCCATCTGGCTCAATACTGTCCACACTGACTGGCAGGGTCTCTCCGGGGTTTCAGGCAGGCGTCTCTCCCAGCCCCTCCTGGAGACGCTGTCAGAAACTGAACCTGGGACCTTCTGCGTGCAGAGCAGAGGCTCCACCACTAAGCTACGATCGAGGGCTGGTTTCCCCAGGGGGATAATGTGTTGGGGGCCATACGTTGGTAGCAGGTGGGGCCAGCGACAAAATGGGCAGAGTTTGTAAAGTGGCCGGAGTTCTAAAACTAGGCCGAGGGCCGCAAGGGGCTCTTGCGCTGCTGGTTCGTCAGCTCTGGCCTAAATCAGTTGGTTTTGCGTGTTTATTTGACATGTGCTAAGCAACTTTTAAAAAGTAATTTTATGTACTGTAAAAACATCGCAAACGCATGTGTCTTTCCAAACATATTCCTTAAAAATAATAATAATAATAATACTTTAATTTATAGGCCGCCTGTCTAGCCGATGGCCACTCTAGGCGGCGTACAATAAAACATGATAAAATACAATAAGCAACAAACAATATAGCCAGTACAGTATAATACAAAAATTACAGTATTTAGTAGATTGTTTTTACAGTTCTAGGACTAGTTCACCTTGGAAGTCTCAAAGGTCGTAAAGGCCTGATGGAACAGCCAAGTTTTCAGGCCCCGGCGAAATATATCTAGGGAAGGGGCATGACGAAGATCCATTGGGAGGGAGTTCCAGATCGTGGGGGCCGCCACAGAAAAAGCCCTCTCTCGAGTCCTCACCAACCTAGCCACTTTAGTCGGCGGAACCGAGAGAAGGCCCTGAGTGGCCGATCTTGTAGGGCGGCACACTTTATGACGGTGGAGGCGCTCCTTCAGGTATACTGGGCCGAAACCGTGTAGGGATTTAAAGGTTAATACCAACACCTTGAATTGAGCCCGGAAAATAACTGGAAGCCAGTGAAGATTGTATAACACTGGGGTAATATGATCATAACGGCGGCTATTCGTAAGTAAACGAGTCGCCGTGTTTTGTACCAGTTGTAATTTCCGGACTGTTTTCAAGGGTAACCCCACGTAGAGCGCATTGCAGTAGTCTAAACGAGAGGTGACCAGAGCATGCACTACGAGTGGGAGCTGATGGATAGGAAGATAGGGT
Organism: Rhineura floridana; assembly: GCF_030035675.1. Lineage (NCBI taxonomy): Eukaryota > Metazoa > Chordata > Lepidosauria > Squamata > Rhineuridae > Rhineura > Rhineura floridana. Next base: position 12,834,226 of record NC_084501.1, read on the forward strand.
TGCAGCCTTCGGATGAGACACAATTGACCCCAAGCTGCCCGGCACACCGATGAAACCTGGGCCTCCATGGACAGCCCGGAGTCAAGGATCACCCCAAGGCTGCGGACCTGGTCCTTCAGGGGCAGTTTTACCCCATTAAACACCAGGTCAATATTTCCCAACCCTCCTTTGTCTCCCACGAGCAGTACTTCCGTTTTATCAGGATTCAGCTTTAGCCTGTTTCTTCCCATCCATCCACTCACGGATTCCAGACACTTGGACATGGTCTCCACAGCCAACTCTGGTGAGGACTTGAATGAGAGGTAGAGCTGAGTGTCATCCGCATATTGGTGGCACTGCAGCCCAAACCTCCTGATGATAGCTCCCAGCAGTTTTACATAAATGTTAAATAGCATGGGAGAGAGGATAGAGCCCTGTGGCACACCACATTTGAGGGGCCAAGGGTCTGAAACCTCATCTCCCAATGCCACCTGCTGGTGTCTATCGGAGAGAAAGGAACGGAACCAGTTTAATACTGTACCTCCTATTCCCAATCCCTCCAGACGATCCAGCAAGATACCGTGGTCGACGGTATCAAAAGCCGCTGAGAGATCGAGGACCAGAAAGGTGAATTCTCCCCTATCTAATGCCCTCCTCATATCATCCACCAGAGCGACCAAGGCTGTTTCAGTTCCATGTCCAGTCCTGAAACCCAATTGGTATGGATCTAAATAATCCATTTCATCCAAGTGCGTTGACAGCTGATTGGCCACCACTCGCTCAATGACCTTGCCCAAGAGTGGTAAATTTGAAATTGGGCGAAAGTTGTTTAGATCTTGGGGATCCAAGGAGGGCTTTTTCAAGATGGGCTTTATAATTGCCTCCTTGAGGGCTAATGGCAATACACCCTCATTCAAGGATGCATTTACCACCGCCTTGATCCCTTCGCCCAATCTCTCTTTACAGCTCATCACGAGCCATGATGGGCATGGATCAAGGAAACAGGTGGTAGGTTTCACAGTTGACAACACCTTGTCCACATCCTCAGAAGAAAGAGGCCAAAACCGATCCCATTGGATCACATTATGACTGGTCAACTCTGGTCCACTATCTGCATTCACGGTACGCGAAATCGAGCTTCTCCGATGTTCGATTTTATCGGCAAAGTGTTTTGCTAAATTGTCACAGGAGGCCTTCGAATATTCCAAGGGTTCCTGAGCAACTGGACCGACCAGGCTTCGGACCACTTGGAATAACCTCCTGGGACAGCACTCTGCTGATGCAATAGAGGCAGCAAAGTAATCTTTCTTTGTTGCCTTTATTGCCACATGATAGGCAGCTACTGCTGCTCTAACTTGTGTCCGAGCATCTTCGGAGCGGGACTTACGCCATCGGCGTTCTAGTCGTCTCACCTCCTGCCTCAGAACACGCAACCGTGGTGTGTACCATGGTGCTGTCTGGGATCTATTCAGGGGGAGAGGACGTTTCGGGGCCACTCGGTCTAAAGTCCCGGTGATCTTTGAGTTCCACTCCATCACCAGGGTATCGACTGAATGACCTTCAGCAAGTTCCAAATCCCCCAGCGCAGTCAGGAATCCTTCTGGATCCATCAGGCGCCTGGGGCGGACCATTTTAATAGGTCCTGTGCCTTTGCAGAGGGTGTGCGGCATCGAGAAGTCTACGTTTACCAAATAGTGGTCTGACCATGACACAGGGGTAAAAGTAATAGCCCCCAACTTCAGAGCACTTTTCTCCTCTCCCAGGACAAATACAAGGTCGAGAGCATGACCGGCTACATGGGTGGGCTCAGCATTACTAAGGTGCAGTTCCCAGGAAGTCATGGTTTCCAGGAAATCCCGAGGGGCTCCATTGAGAGTGGTCTCGGCGTGCACATTGAAGTCACCCATCACCAACAGTTCTGGGGACATCATGCGCACTCCCGAGATCACCGCTAGCACCTCGGCCAGGGATTCTGCCGTGCAGCGAGGCGGGCGGTACACAAGCAGGATCCCTAAACTGCCCTTCGGGCCCAACCTCCAGTACATGCAGTCAACAAACTTGGTCCCATGGAGAGGAGACCTGGCAAAGACCAAGGACTCCCGATAGATGACAGCCACTCCCCCTCCCCGCCTTCCTTCCCTCGGCTGATGTGCATAACGGAAACCTGGCGGGCACATCGCCTCTAGAATAGGTGCCGAGGCGTCATCCAGCCAGGTCTCCGTTATACATGCCAGGTCTGCGGATTCATCCAAGATCATATCATGGATGCAAGATGTTTTCTGCACCACAGACCTGGCATTACACAGCAGCAAACGAAGGTTTGAAAAGCCCAGTTACCTCCTGAGCAGGCCCTGGCTACCATGTGGAAGCTTCCAAACCAGAGCCCCTTGCAGCATGCCCCTTCTCCCCACACCACAAGCCCCTCCCAAACTTTGAGTAACACAAGCAGTAGTTCAGTACAGCCCGTCACGTGTAGTCTTTGCAGTTACACCTCTATCCTGTCTACATAGCAACCTCGTTCTGATGTTCTGGCTGGCAAAGGCTGGATGACAGTCTCAGGGGCAGACCTCCCCACATATCTCCCTAAAAATTTGTCCCAAATATTGCTAAAAGTAGGGATGTCAGAAAATTCCATCGAAAACAGAAATAGAAGTGGAAATTGCCATCATTGTCATGCTTGCCCGAAATAAAGAGCATGCACGTTAATATGAGTGGTGTGTGCTATCATTTTTTTCTCTTCGGGAACAGAAATAATCACATTATTTTCTGCCTTGTTTTGACATTTCCCTTCCACTGAAATGCACTGAAGTTCATTACGTAATTAATTGCATAATTAATTACATTCATTTTGGCTGTAGCATATAGCAAGGATACCATAGGTTGCAGCGGAAGTCGAACAGCAGCAGAACGGAAACAGCGCTGATGGCAACAAACGGGATGGCACGAAAATCACTGCCTCTTTGTATCCCTAGTTAAAAGGCACAGGAGCCCCTCTAGAAATAAAGGTGACCACCTTACTGAGGAGAAAAGGGGATGCTATCTCTAAAGAAGACTTTTAGGGGTTCACCAACACTTGTAACAAGTAACCTGAACCAGTGGAGGGATGGGGCAATAGACAGAAAGGCAACCTTATACTTCCGCTTGCTGACTCCTTCTTTAGTAGCTACTTATTGATATGCAGATTGTTTTTCCTCAGGCTTTACTTCCTTCCTCTTTCATCTTAGTTAGTGTCGGTGTGTGACTCCATAGTAGCCACAAGTACGTCTGTTCTCAGAATGGCTTTATTTCCCAGGAGTCATAAACCTTAACTTTCTTTATTAACATAAAAGCATAAGCAGAGCCGTGCTAGATCAGGCCAGTGGCCCATCTAGTCTGGCATCCTGTTCACACAGTGGCCACCGAAATGCCCAAGGGAAGCCTGCAAGCAGGACCTGAGTATTCTTGCAGTCCCTGGTCTGAGCAGACAATTTGTTTCTGTGCTCTGCTGCTATATATATCAAACACTAATGCACCCAAGCGCAATCTCTCGGAAATCAACAAAGCAGCCGTCACAGCAGCCTGTCATGACTTCTAGGGTAATGCCCACAATTCTTTCTCTCATCACGACACGCTGCCAATCAAACTCACCGCAGCCTGGAGCGCCGCATTCTGGCTGTACAGGGCAACCTGTCTGAATGGCTCATTGCGTTCGTTGAAGGAGATGGTCATGGCCAGCAGCGCATCGTAGCTCCTCTGTTGGCAGAAGGCGCACAGTTCGTCTTCCAAACCAGGGCGATGCAAAAAGGCCTGAGTGGAGAGAGGCGGGCATGAGAAATGCTAAGAGGAGACAACACAAGTGTGCACAAACAAAACAGGCAACCACTGAATTAGAACCAGATCGAAATGTTTGATTCTATCCATTTAGGCCTGAACAGTGACAACAGTGTCCTGCCCACCTGTCAAATTTGGCCCGTGAGGCTACGATCTGGCCCGCAGAACCAAAAAGATTCCCCACCCGTGCCCTACAGTGCAGTGCCTGTATACCTATCATTCCCTCTCCTTCCAGTGTTCAGGTGTGAGTGCCGTTCATTACGGAGCCAAAATGGCACCACCTGTGCCCAATAGGAGGTATCAGCAGGCTCAAGAGAATCCGCACGCACCTGTAGATCCATGTATATGGCACTGAGGGCGATGGTGGCTTCTTTGCCGGAGAGGGCCTTCAGGTCCTTGCGCAGCATCTGGGCTGTGGTGAGGCCTGGGACACAAGACAGAAGAACGTTAAGGTTGCTGCTGCATCAGGCCAAAGGGGGGGGCATCTTGTCCAGTGTCCTGTTCTCACCAGATGCCACAGCGGGAGGCCCACAAGCAGGCCTGGAGCGCAAGAGCGACTGTCCCACTCACAGTGCCTAGCAACTGGTATTCAGAGGTATGCTGCCTTCGATGGGGATGTAGCCTGGCTGCAGGGCTCAGGCCAAAAGCTCATCTAGTCCAGCGTCCTGTCCTCACGGTGGTCAACCAGATGCCCCAACGGGAAGCCGGCAAGCAGGCCCTGAGCACAACAGCAACTCTCCCCACTTGCCACCCCCGGCAACCGGTATCCAGAGGCGTCTTGCCTCCAACAGCGGAAGCAGAGGACAGCCATCGTGGCTAGTCGCCAGTGATAGCCTTACCCTCCTCCATGATTTTTTCTAATCCTCTTTTAAAGCCACCTGGTGGCCATCACTCCCTCTTGAAAGAGCAAACTCCATAGTTTCACTAAGTGCTATGTGAAGAAGTCCTTTCTTTTGTCTGTCCTGAATCTTCAGCTTTGGATGATCTCAAGTTCTAGTACTGAGAGAGGGGGGAAACCTTGTCTCTCTCCACTTTTTTCATGCCATCCATAATTTTACAAATCTCCATCGTGTCCTCTCTTCCTTGCCTTTTTTCTAAACTAAAAAGCCCCAAATGTTGTTAACCTCTCCTCATCAGGAAGTTGCTCCAGCCCCTAGGATCATTTTGGATGCCCCTTTCTGAACTATTCCCAGCACCGCAATATCCCTGTTGAGTTTGAAGCTCGCCGTGCATGCACTGGGCCTCTCACACGGGTACCTGAGACGTCAAACTTGGCGTTTTGTAGGGCTTCAAATATGACGCTTCTCAGGGGCAGATCAGGGAACCTCGATTCCAAAAGGGAAGCATAATAGATGTCCTTCGGAGTCACTTTGCCTGCTTCGGGAGCCATGTTGACGCAGTCCAACACTATCGTGCCTGCAGAACCAATGAAGAGCCGGAGTGGTAAGGCAATGCCGAACAGTCCGATCCAAAAAGGATCTTTACATTGGCAGGTTTGAAATCAAGGTTGCCTTTGCAATCCCAAAGACAGAGTGTTAGAAGATTCGTGGCTGTTCAGAGGATACCTTTTGCTGGACCAAATTCTGCTGATCTCCGAGCGAGCGCCCAGGTTGCAAAGGGTTCCTCCCTTAAGAAAAGTTCTGCTCAGCTCCCAGGTTTGCTGTTTCAATCAGTCCAGCTGAAAAGTTTTCAGTGGGATTCCGAAATCTCCTAACTTCTGAGAGTTATGCACTTCCGTTAACGCGAGGATTTACCCTTGCATGATGGAAATCCCCCCTCCCAATCACGTGCCCTGCGCCCTCTCCAAATCTGCTCGGGAACGTTGGAGGAACTCCCAGAACAGATTTAGGGGGTGCACGGGGGGGGGAGAGGAGAGAAAGTTCCTTGCACTAACAGGAAGAATCATTTAGTGCTACCCTGAACTAGGGATAAAATGATCTGTCTGTTTTGGTTCTCTCATTTTTCCAATCCTTTGCACATTTCTGCAGCAATTTGCAATTTTTTTAAAGTCTTCGTGAAAATTCTCCAGCATTTTAGTGTGAATTTCTCCTAATAAACACGTCTTTGTAGGCAGTTTTGACTAATGTACACATTTTTGCAAGCTGTTTTTCATCATATAATGCCATTTTTGAATGTTTTCACCGATATATCCATTTTTATGCGCACTTTCTCCTAATATATGCACTTTGTAAATATTGTTTGGTTGGCGAACTGCATTGCAAAATTCGGGGAAGCATGAATTTTGAAGGACAGCCATGTTTCAGTTCTCATACGGTTTTGGAGAGTGCAGATTTGATAAATTCAGCTCGAAATGTGAACTGAATCAAAATCATCGCACATCCCTAGTCTGGATACAACCTTATGAAACTTCCCCTCTGCATTAGTGATTTCAGCCTATTGCTGTAATTGATTATTTTTTAAAAAAAACTATCATACACATTTTGAATCGATCTCACCTGGCTTTCCAGAGTTGTATGCTCATTTCCTCACCCACGTCACACCCTGAAGGAGTGACTCAAAAGATCATCGCTAACCATTGGCCACACTGGCTGGGGCTGCTGGGAGATGGAATCTCTAGAGGGCGCTGTGCTGCCTGTCCCAGCTCTGGAGGACCACAAGTTCCCCACCCTTGCTTTGCAGCTGCCCCTGCAGGCTGACAAGGCAATCTGGCATTTCTCAGCAGTGTTTTCAAAAACAAAGTGCCATCCCTTTCCTTTGAGTCGTCACAAGCTGCTACCCTCACCGTGCAAGAGAGCTGCCGTCTGTCTGTCCAAAACCTGTGCTGGGCTCTGGAGGATCCTCTCCGTCACCAGCGTGGCGCACGAACCCACCAGCTCTGCCGTGACTCTGCAGGGAGGGCCCCTCTCCCGCTCCATGGGGCGGTGATCTATCACCTCAACGACTGCCTTCTCCAGCGCCGCATCCCCGCTGCACAAAAGGTAACATAGCATAGTCGATAGCCACTGTGATATGAGCAGATGCCGCAAGACGTTTTGGCTTTGCTCATTCACAGTCATGTGCATACATCCCGTCCTGAAAACATTGCTCGCTCTAGCACCAAAGGCAGGGCTCTAACGGGCATGCCTGCAGTTACACCAAACAACCAGTAGGGAGAAGCATTTCTATGCACCAGGGTTTGCTGAGGGAGGAGTCAGAGCCAGGGTTGTAGAAATGCTTCCCCTAGTGGCCATGTGCTGTAACTGCACCCTATCTTCAAATCATATTTGTGCAGTCAGCTGGCCAGTTCAAACGGGGTGGGAAAACCTGGCATCTCCAGCAAATAGACATCAGGGTTCTGCTGAGAATCTGCAGAGCTGCCAGCCGGGACTGTGCAAGGTGACTGGCAGCTTCTGTCTCTGTTAAGGAGCATCCCAAGATTTTAGGTCAAGAGTGGGCAATCTTTTTCAGGAGCAGGGTTGCTGGGAGCATCTGAGGGGAATGTTGATCCATGGGGAGGGAGTGTTGATCCAGAGGAGGGGTGAAAGAAGCAACCAAAGGGAGTGACATCCATAGCACTCACTCAAAAATGCCAATGTGCCCATGAGCCTAAAAAGTTTGGCAGCCCCTGACTCTCCTCTCACATTTAAACCCTTCAGATTTCCTCGGCCTACCTTGGCAGGACATGGTGGTCAACCAGCGTCAGAGAAAGGAGTCCTGCTTGATGCAAGGTGGCAAGGTTGATCTCGTCCCGGAAGATGATGGAGCTCTCTGAGACATGCTGTTCCTTGAGGAGGAAGGTACTCTCTGTGCGAAGTGGGAATTCTGAGCGGGGGATGTTAAGGACTGGAACGAAGACCCCGTTTGACTCTGGAGTAGTCTGTGGGAAGCAGCAAAGAGATGCATTAAAGCCCAGGTCTGGGTTATGGGAAGAAAATTGCTTGCGTTGCTGGGTGAGGGAGTATTCCTGAGATATCAGCAAAGCATTGCAGGCAGCACCAAAGTACCACAGAATTCGACATTCCTAAACTCTTGTTTTGTTTTGTTTTGAGTCAACTTTCAGCAAGCTTTCGATCTAAACAGTTGCTGACGTGGATGTTAGCTGCGGACAGGATTTCTGTTGCACAACAATGGAGGACAGCTCAGAACCTTCACTTGCCTTTGCAGTAGGAAAACTTGCGGGATTTAGCAATCTCAGAGAAACTGGCCCATGATTTACAAGTATCTAATGGGTCGGAAGACCCAGAACACTTCTATGCAATCTGGTGGGAATTTATTGCATATTCTGTTGATACTGAAACGTATAACTCCTTACCTGTTTCAGTGACGGAAATCTGGATGTCATGATACAATTATTTTAGTACATGGACAAACAGTAGGAGTTAGCCCTATTGTTGTGACACCATGGAATGGCCTTTATTTTTTTCTGCTTTGTTCTTTTTATGTTTGTGTTTATGAATATACAATAAAAATTCATTCGGAGGGAAAAACTGCAAATTTCTAGCTCTTAAAGCAGGGGTGGGGAACCTTTGGCCCTCCAGACGTTGCTGAACTACAAATCCCATCAGTCCCAGTCAGCATGGCCAACGGTCCAAGCTGATGGACCACTGTAGACCAACAGCACCTGAAGGACCAAAGGTTCCCCAACCCTGCCTGAAAGATATAAAGCAGACCACAAAAGTGCACGAGCAAGGCCTGGTGAAAATTGCAGAGTCAGAGATGGCCGTAGATCACCAAACGTTGGACAGTTGAGGGGCGACATCTTTCTTCGTCCGTCCACCCATCATCAAAACTGTGCAAACAGTGCGCAGTCTTTTCTTGTGCAGTTCATGCCCAAAAAATCGAGTGCAGAGAACTCTGAGCCCAGAGCCAGCCCTGGGTGGCAGCAACAGCATCACGGTTCAGGCGCACGAGGATAGCCGCAAGCCAACTTTGCAGGCAAACATAAAATCACAGAAGCGGGCATGGAAGGGAGCAAAGGGGAACGTTTTGGGAGTTGCAGAGCAGGACGAGGGTAACGCCGAAAGGGGCAGAAGCGAAAGGCCAACCTTTGCAAAGAAGTAAGCGAGGGCCAAGGCGGACACCATGGAGTCCAGGTCGCAAGCCTCGTTCCCCAGCACCACGTGGACCTCCCGGTTGCTCCGGACGTGATCCTACCAAGTAAAAAAAAACAAACAAGGAAGAGGGTTGGGGAAGGGCCAAGCACGTGCTTTGCATGGAGGAGGTTCCACGTTCAGTCCCTAGCATCTCCAGATAGGGTCCTGCCTGAAATGCTGGAGAGTTGCTGCCAGCCAGTGTGGGCAGTCTTGAGCTAGATGGACCAGTGGCCTGACTTTGTATAAGGCAGCTTCCTATGTTCGTATTTAAAACCAGCCATTTGTTTAAAACCAATGGGGGCTGGAGTCTGACTTTATTTTCGAGGGGAAGAGGCGTAGCTCGTTGGTGGAGCACCCATTTTGCCTCCAGAAGGGCCCGGCTTTAATCCACAGCAGCATCTCCAGGTAGGACTGGTCTGAAACCCTGGAGAGCAGCTGCCAGTCAGTGTGGACAATACTGAGCTGGCTGGACGAATGGTCTGACTCAGTGCTCGCTGCAGAATGGATCAGTAGGATTTGTGTCCTTTCGTTGTCATGCTGAATTTATGCCCCAATGCGTTTACTGAGCTGTTGACTTCATTCTGTCTGACATGTCCTGCGATTAACGATTTTCCAATGGGATACCATATTTCCAATATTTATTTTGCGTTTATCGTGAGGAAGTAGGATCACTGTGTCTTTCAGAGCTTGCACAAAGCTGGAAAGCGAGGGGTTATGAATGTTTAAATTTAAAAAAACAAGGATTCTCGCAAATGCAACTTTTCCTACAACAGTGTTAGGGAAAATTGCACCGGCTAGAGCTCTCCCTCCTGTTTCACTGTCAAAAGCAGAGGAGCCCTACCTTGTGGATCAAGTCCAGAACCCAGAGGCCCGGCTCCATCATTTGCCAGTTGATGCTATACTTACACCCGGAGAGGCGTGTGTGGCCACAGGCCCACTCCTCGGAAGGAATGCAGTTTCCAGAGGATGGGAGCATCTATGATTTCTGGGGCAAAGCGGGATGCTCTTGATAACCTACAACAAAAGTTGTAGCTTTTCAGCACTGTGTGCTGGGATGAGGGTCAGTCTCTGATTTGCAAGGGCTGGGTTCAAATCCCCCATTCAGTCATGAAAACTCAGCAGTGCAATCTCTCTCTCTCTCTTAGCGTCTTCCTGCCCCCGCCCCACCAATCATCTGTAAAGGGGGTGTATAACACTCACCTCCCCCATAGAGTTGTCGGGAGGGCAGAGGTGCTATTATAAATGCAAAGCCCTTTGCCAATCATGTAATAGTTATTCATCTTTTATTATTTATATAGGTCCACCAAAGTACATGGTGCTTTGCAAATATTACAAAGCCCTAGAGCCTAAGATTGTTTGTTTTCCTCATCCCTCCTCCTCCTCCTCTTTTTTCCTTTTGTGTCATGCCTTTTAGTTTGCCAGCATGAAGACCAGCACTGTCTCACTTAGTGCCCCCGGGAGACTTTTTGGCTGAAGAGCGGAGCTTAAAATAAATATAAATGAATACCACCACCACAACTGGTGTCCACTAGGAAGTGCTTACAATCTAAGTCAAGGCAGGGAGAGACGCACAGAAAGGTGAACAATCAGAAAGGAAGGCTTCAGTCAGGGTTCAAAAAGCCTACTGAGGCCTTCCGTCCCTTGGTCGCAGTCCTTTGGCATGCCTTTTTTTCTCTTCTGAGGCCGTACCATAATGGAGGCCTGTACCACACACCTCTTTGAATGTGTGAATCGAATCCGATTGCAGGGCGACCTTTTTGGCGGCCACAAACACACACAAGGTGGGTGCGTGGGCGTTGTTGAGAAGCCGGCAACTGCATTGGGGGAAGTTTTACCAGTTTAAATCCATTTTGCGAGCCACTTGGGGGATCTTAAAAGCTTTCTCGCTCCCTTTCTCTCATCCACACAGGCACACACAAAAAAGGCAGGCCTTGGTTTCCTGGCTACTGCAAAATGTCACGCCCCATTTGCTAAAGTACTCAGCAGATAAGCTAGTACAAGGTAAACTGATTTTTTTCCCCCAGAAGCAGGCCTAAAGTGTGTGATGCTGCCAGGGTGAACAGAGAGAAAACAGCCCCAGATGGCTGGAAGGCAAAAAGGGAAATTAAAATTAGAGGAAGTAAAAAAACAAGAAAAGAACGATAGGCCTAATCCATTCCTACTAAAACCCACTCAATGGCCCTAGAGAAAAAGATATCCTTTTAGCAGAAGCCAGAGGAAAGCTGTGTTCTCCCTCTCAAAGCACATTAGTCCAGAGTTGTTGCAGCCCACCTCCCCACCAAAACCTCCCCCATGTCCCGAGTCTTTCCCCCAGTCCCCGGCTTCGGAGGGATGGAGGCTTTTGGCAAGCCACTTGCACACGACCTCCGTTTTTTTGCCTGTAAAAGAGATTACTTTAGTGCCAGCCCAGCAGAGCTTGTTGTGAGACAAGAGCCCACAACTCTGTTTGTAAATAAAAAAGATTGGTGTTCTTGCAAAGCCTGTCGGAAAGCATTAACAGGAACAACACTCTTTTTCCGAAGAGATCCAAATATTATCGTCTGCACTTTCCAAAACAATAGCAGAACCGAAACACAGCCATCCTTTGAAATTCGCACTTATTTGAATTTTGCAATGCAGTTCGCCAACGAAAATCGTGAGAATTCGTGAAAATAGCCTTAAAAATGCATTGTATAAGAGAACTTCCTTGCAAATCTGTGTACGTTAGTTGAAACGGCAGACAAAAAATGTGTGTGTTAGGAGAAACTCGCATGAAATGCTGAAGAATTTTTGTGAGGATTAAAAACAACCACGCAGATTGCTGCAGAAGCGTGGAGAAATTGAATTTAAGATGGGGGGGAAATGAGAAGCTGATAGAACCCAGATCCTTCCATCCCTACTGGCTTCTGAGGGGTCAAACTCAATGGTAGTAGGTCAGCAAACATGTCCTCCCATCATGCTAGCTTTGCCAAGATAATACAGAATTGGGGGCAGAGAAAGGCAGACCAGATGGGACCTGAATGCACTAATTTTGTCCTGGAAATGACCCCCTCTCTAAAAGCCGTCCCCCAAACAGGCCCATTTCTGGTTGAGGAGCCTGGCTGGGAATATTCACCATTTCAAATAACTGGAGGGTCCTTAAACCACCACTGACCCACCCACGAGGATAATTGGGACCATAACATTGGAAGAGCTCTGCTTGATTAGGTCAAGAGGCCGATTCACATCGGCATTGTTTCCCACAGTGGCCAATCAGATCCCTCCAAGACGCCCACAAGCGATAGCCCTCTCTTGTCCTACCCACCCAAGCAACTGGCATTCAGTTGCCTCTGATCCTGGAGGGAATTGTGTACAGACAGCGTGATTGGTAGCCACCGACTGTCTTCACCCCGTGTCTCATTGTTTGGTCCCAACAGTGGAACCCTGAGAAAGCATTTGGGTGGTCCCAGTGATGCAACCCCTCCTTTGTTGTTATGTGCCTTCAAGTCAATGACGACTTTTGGCGACCCTGTGAATCAGCGACCTCCGATAGCATCCGTTATAAACCACCCTGTTCAGATCTTGTAAGTTCAGGTCTGGGGCTTCCTTGATGGAACCAATCCATCTCTTGTTTGGCCTTCCTCTTTTTCTACTCTCTTCTGTTTTTCCCCAGCATTGTTGTCTTTTCTAGTGAATCATGACTTCTCATTATGTGTCCAAAGTATGATACAGGATGGTTCATGACAGATGAAGAGTTTCAGGCCTGGGGCCCGAATGCGGCTCTCCACGCCTTTCTATCTGGCCCTCGGGGCTCTCCCTGGCCACACCCCCTACTGACCTTGCTTTGCATCCTCCTTGAGTATTTTTGCCTGGCTTGAAATGTGCCCTTGAACTCTGATAATGTCCCTTGCTTGCTTGGATGGGGGGTAGGGAGGAGGGGGGGTGTCTAGAAAGCAGCCTCTTGCGCAAAGGTAGGATTTGCATTCATTGCTCCGCCCACTTTTGCTGCTGGACCTGCCCACTACTGGCATGTGGCATGTTCTCTGCGCCAAAATTACAGGAACTGTAACAGCAGTTGGAAAACAATGCACAGCCCAGACCATCACTCTTATAAAACCAGCTTAAAACCATTAAAAGGAAATCAGCTGCAGTTTAAAGGATGTCCTCATCATCCGACCAACCTAACATCTCAGAACAAATCAACCCAAGTGAGTTTTGGGGACCCATTTAAGAGCCAAAAAAACACAGTTGAGCAGGGTCTCTGAGGCTAGGGGTCCAGGCATTTTGATCAGTTTTTTCCTGCCCTGTGGCCGGCCTCTGGGCTTTGTTAATTGGCAACGCTGGTATTGCATTCAACAATCACGACACAATGATTCATAAAAAAGAAGAAGAAAGGATAAAGGAGATGGAAAAAGCAAGCCAAAATATATAGATGAGAAGATTGTAAGTACACAGATGCTGTGGTTTGACAATGTGCCCAGCACAGATGGCTTTTCGAACACAAAAGAAACAAATATATTATTTTCACGACTGCAAATAAAACCGTGATTGTGAAGAGAAAACACAGCATCCGCCGGCCCCAGATTTGACTCCAAACATGAGCTCATAGCAGCCGTCCCAGTTCCAGATACTCGGGGACCAGCTGTGGTTATACAATGGGGTTGGAAAGATACTTTGCACATGCTCAGAAACACTCTCATTCTTCACTCTGAAGAATCTCTGACTCGGTAAAAGGCAGGTTCCTATGTTCATTCCAGAAAAACAAGTTATTTCTCACTGGGGGTTTTTAAAAAAGTTTTTAAAAACAAAACAAACTCTTTTTTTAAGCCTTCCCATAAATTAGTACGTTGCTTCCTAAACTTGGCATCTCTAAGCGAAGCCTGGAGGAGAATCCTAGAAACGGGTGGTCACATTTCCAAAAGCTGGTGCATGGGGATCAGATCCTCCTCTTTTTCTACTCCCTTCTGTTTTTCCCAGCATGATTGCATTTTCTAATGAATCATATCTTCTCATGATGTGTCCAAAGTAGGATAACCTCAGTTTCATCATTTTTGCTTCTAATGATAGTTCTGGTTTAATTTGTTCTAACACCCAATTATTGGTCTTTTTCGCAGTCCATGGTATGCACAAAGCTCTCCTCCAACACCACATTTCAAATGAGTTGATTTTTCTCTCATCCGCTTTTTTCACTGCCCAACTTTCACATCCGTACATAGAGATTGATAATACCATGGTCTGAATTATCCTGACTTTAGTGTTCAGTGATACATCTTTGCATTTGAGGACCTTTTCTAGTTGTCTCATAGCTGCCCTCCCCAGTCCTAGCCTTCTTCTGATTTCTTGACTTGAAAACCCTGTGAACACTCCCCTGCTTGCAAACGTTAATTAACTGCTTTTAATACTGGATTTTAGGCTGCTGACACACACACACCCATCTGCTGGTGAAGGACGCAGAAATATTGTTATTTTGAATACACACAATTAACTTAGATCCATTAATTTCAATAGGTCTACTCTGAGTAGGCCTTAGTTGACTAAACCCTAGTTATTATCCATGCCCACAAATATGTACAGAGATAGGAGTTATATACAATTTCCTCTCATGCATGTTAAATGTATAGTCCCCCCCCTCATGTGTCAGTGTGCGTTTATAAAATACACATATGATTGCTGCCTTGGGCCCCTTCTGTGAGGAAGGGTGGGATATAAATTTAATAAATAATAATAGTAATGTGTGTAATAAATAATACGTGTGTCCATATATATATATATATATATATAATTCCTTCATATATGTGTGTGTATATTTGCATATTCTCTCCTCCCTCAGCTCCCCTTCCGCCGCGCCTACGAGGCGAGATATACTGCCCCTGGCTATGGAGGCTCCGCTCCGCTCCCCAACTCTCTCAGCCTTGTCGCCCCGTCCTCGTCGGGGAATACCTGAAGGGTGGCCCTGCAGCCTCCCAGGAAGCTCTCCATGGCCGACGCGAAGCGGGCGATGGAGGAGGCCGCCTGGGGGAGCCAGAGAGAGGGGAGGAGAGGACGGGAAGGGATTATTGTGACATCCTCCCCCCTGCCTGCTTCCTTCCTCCTTCGGTCCTCCCCCCGGGAAGCAGGAGGCTGAGGGAGGCCAAGAATCACTCGAGGGCGGGGATCCTTCGGGGCCTGCTTGTGTGGAGTGGTGTCGTGCTTGTGTTTTAACTGTCTGATTGACACAACCGAGTTCCCCTCAGGGAAGCATCGGTAGGGCATTGTCGTCGTCACCGCCGCCTTCTCCTCAGGCCTTTTATGGCTTTATTAGAGCGGCGCTGATGAAACAAACGAGCTAGCGGCCTTGGCGGCGCTGACGCACGGCAGCCCCTGAAGAGATTATTTTTTAAGGGGGAGGCGGGGCACATCGTTGCGTGCACGGAGGTTGAGATTGGCAGGGCGAGGAATCAGTCCCAGCCGGATGCGCACGCGCGGAGACGCGCTTCTCTTTCCGGCCCCGCCCACCTTCAGGCCTCCGCCTGTTGACACTGGCCGCGTGCGTCGCAGTTCGCGTGGCGTAGTGGCTACGACATCCGGGGAAGTGACGAAACGAGGGAGAGGGAGAGGGGCCGGGATGGCGGAGAAAGTCACGAGTTCGAATCCCCATGCGGGATAGCAAACTCTATGGGGTTATGAACACAACCCGTTGAAATTAGTGGACCGCTCAGCCAAGTCTATGCATTCCAGTAGGTCTACTCTAGAGTACGTCTCCTATTGGTGGGAGTGTAAGTCTCAATGGGGCTTACTTCTGAAGTAAACATGAATTGAGGTCTGGACTATTTAAGCTCAATGGGTTATACTGAGCCAATGAAGTCCTGCTCAGAGTAGACGTAAGTCGATGGGTAGCCATTGCTCTCAATGGGTCTACTCTTGAGTAAGGCTTGGTTGGATAAAATGGACTGGGTCCTGTTGCAGTGTGACCCACATGTGAATAGTACGTTTTTAACTTGCCTATCAGTTTTTATGGGTTTTAGCATGGTTTTAAATTTGTATACTTGTTTTTAATGTTTTTTATTGTTGTAAACCGCCCAGAGAGCTTCGGGTATGAGGCGGTATGTAAATGCAATAAATAAATAAATAAAATCCATACACACCCTTACTTCTGAGGAGGCGTGCATTGCAAGGATGCGATCCTTGCACACAGTTTACTCAACAGTGCATAGGGTTGCCCTGAGGGCCTCCCCCCCCCACTTGATTTACTTCTGAGTAAACATCAATAGGATTGGGCTGTCAGCTCCCTGAGATGTTGGAGTAGGAGCTGGGTTCAAATCCTCATTCCTTGGGCCTGTTGTGGACCATGGGCCAGTCACTTTGCCTGTCATCGTAACCTACCTCACAGGGTTGTTGTGAGGATGAAATGGGAGGGAGGAAAGAACCGTGCACACCACCTTGAGCTCAAGTGAGCCCCACTGAGCACAATGGGGCTCCTTCTGAGTAGGCACTCGTAGGGTTGCCCTGGAAATTCTCAATAGAATTGGCCCAAGATTAGGTCCCACTGAACTCGGTGGGGTTTACCTGTAAGTGGTTGGGGACATGTACCCCCGAAGGAAGCCTCGTTGAAGACAGTGGCACTTACTTCTGAGTAAATGCGCCTAAGTTTGGGTTTCCCCCTCCTTCTGGCTCTACCCCTTTAAGACAACAAACGCAGTCCTTTATTGCTGCCCTTTTGGATTCTAGAACAGAAGGTCTTTCAAATTCCCACAAACCGTAACTTCAGCTTGCTGACAGAGTGGAGAATATGTTCTAATGCTAGGTACGGAGTTAAATACTAGGTGCTAGATGTGAAATGTAAACATCTAGTCACTTTTTAAAAAATGCTTTTCCTAAAATGTGTATGTGTGTTTCAGATGAGACAAAATTTGGAAACCCCCTTTTAAAAAGATTATTTGACACGAGCCTATTCAGGGGTGGAGCTTTGCTGCATTGTGGGAAAGAAAGAAATTCATCAGGGGAGATCCTAATCACCTATGCCAAGGGGGAGTCTGTCTGTTGTATCTGCATGAACTTTGTCCAAGCAGTCTATTCTGGAAGTGGGTAATTGTGACATATCCCTGTATGGGGCAAGATGAGATTGTTCATTCTTACATGGATGTATCAGTCATCAGGGAGGGTGCCTGTTGCTTCTCTGTGTCACTGAAATGAGCTTCCTTTTTTCCAATCTGCCTCTCCTGAGGAATGGGTCATCATGGACTGTGGGGCCTCGGAGGAGTTTCCCTGTTGCCTCTCCAAATGAATCACTGCTTCGGGGGGGCTGGCTCCCTCCCGATCAGAATTCACCTCATGGCCTGTACCTCCTCAAGTGTGGTTCGATTGCTCCAGTTGCAGAAGTGTCCCAACAGGACTGAGGACCCTCAGGGGAGTTTCCCTGTTGCTTCTCTGAATGAGTCACTGCTCTGGAGCTGAATTCACACCCAAAAGTAAACCTCCCCCTCCAACCCACCCAGGTGCAAGAGGAAAGTAACATTTCAATTCAGAAAATAAGTGCTATCAGACCTTTTATTTTTTTTTTAAAAAAAATCACTATCAGCTGCTTTGGAAAACAGCACCCTGCCTGAATCTGACCCAACAGGCTGACTGCTTCTGCTGGGATCTTGCCCCCCACTTTTTCTCTCCTCCTCTCTCTCTCTAACTTCCACACACACACCCCTTTCCTGGACTCAGCGCACAGCATCCCTACAGTGTTGTAAAACCTCCACCCCAATAGATGTCCCTGTGGGAAGGGCAAGGAGGCAGAGAACAAACAGGCCGATGGAAAGTGCCTTTCCTTTCTCCGCCAGGCCCCTTTCTCGATTCGCTCAGAGAGGAGGAAAAGGAAAGGAAGGCGAGGCCAGACTGGGAAGGAAAAGAGCAACAACTCCCAAGCCCGTCCCGAACGAAAGGAGGAGGAGGGCTGCCGAGGGAGCCCTCGGGATGAAATCCAGCGTGGGAAAGGTGAGCGAGCATCTCCTGGTGCGAGCCCCTCTGTTGCTGGCCTCTCGCACATCCGGAGCATCTGGATTCACACCACTGACGTTTACATTAGGATCCAGGAAAAGGAGCAAGGGCCCCTGACCACAGCCCCGTCGCTGGCTTTGTCAGCCGTACTTTCTCCTTGCAAAGCTCTCCCTAAAACAGTCCCCCCTGAGTTTTTCCCCCTGCTTCTCTGCACCCCCCCACCCCACCCCTCCCCTTGTCTTTCAAGACTCCTCCTCTGCCTTCATCTTAGACCTGACTGCTCTCAGCTGGGCATGTCAAATAACAACAGGAGGCAATCCGGTTCTAATGCCAGGCATGCCCCCCCCCCATACAACGTCCTTTGCAAGCCGGGTGTGTCCAGACCAGACCGGCAAGTTTGTCAGCACAGTCAACTTACAGGGACTGCTCCCGGCTCTCTTTCCCCTGGTCTTTGACCCTAGAGATGCATATTTTTCGAGCACCCACCCTCGTTTTGTGGTCGCCATTAGTTTCAAAGTGTTTTAAATGTTGCATTTTTTTTAAAAGTATATATATGATATTGTAGAGTTGGGCGTCATGCCATTAAATGTCTGTTATTGTGAAGTGTGTACGTTAAAGTGGGGTATGGTGGAGTATGGAGCATGTATGTTATAGCGAGGCGATGTTAAGTGAAGGGACGTTAAGCGGGGTATGCCTGTACAACAAACATCTTTAAAAACATATTAAAACAAAACATCTTTAAAAGCATTTTTTAAAAAACAGCTTTAAAAGCATATGAAAAAGCAATTCCAGCACAGATGCACATTGCGAGAAGGTCTCTACTTAAAAGGCTTGTTGGAAGAGGAAGGTCTTCAATAGGTGCCGAAAAGATAACAGAGATGGCGCCTGTCTTATATTTAAGGGGAGGAAATTCCACAGGGTAGGTGCCACTACACAAAAGGTCCGTTTCCTATGTTGTGTGGAATGGACCTCCTGATAAAATGGTATCTGCAGGGGTCTCTCACCTGCAGAGCGCAGTGATCTACTGGGTATATAAGGGATGGTTTTCAGGTATCCTGGTCGCAAGCTGTATAGGGCTTTGTACACCAAGACTAGAACCTTGAACTCGGCCTGGTAGCTAGTTCAAGCCCCGACATCTCCAGGCAAGACTGGGAATGTCCATCTGCCCACAGCCGCGCAGAGCCGTTGTTAAGCAGCATAGACAATCCTGAGTGAAACGGGGCAAGGCTGTCACTCAGACTAAGGCAGGTTCCTAAGTTCCGATGTGTCCTTGAACTCTGATAATGACTCTCCCTTGCCTCCCTGGAGGATAGAGAAAGGTGTGTGTAGAAGCTAGCTTAAGAACGTCAGAAGAGCCCGACTGCCGGATCAGGCCCAAGGGGGCCCATCTAGTTCAGCCTCCTGTTCTCACAGTGGCCAGCCAGATGCCCCCATGGGAAGCCCGCAAGCGGGGCCTGAGCGCAACAGCACCTCTCTCCCCTCCTGCAGTTCCCAGCAACTGATATCCAGGCATACTGCCTCTGACAGGGGAGGTGGAACATAGCCATCGTGGCTAGTAGCCGTGGATAGCCTTTTTCTCCA
The DNA here is from genome assembly GCF_030035675.1 of Rhineura floridana. Lineage (NCBI taxonomy): Eukaryota > Metazoa > Chordata > Lepidosauria > Squamata > Rhineuridae > Rhineura > Rhineura floridana. The sequence goes on from NC_084501.1 coordinate 12,853,551, forward strand.
TGTAGAAAGCTGTAGGACTAATGCAGAGAGGTGGGATACAGACAAAACTAAAAATTAGTTTTTCGCGCTGCTTTCCTCTATGAACGTGTCTAATCCTCTTTTAGAAGCCACCCAGGTCAGTGACCGTTGCTGCCTCCCTCTCGGAGCAAGTTCCATAGCTTAAAGGTGCGCTGCTGGAGAAGCCCTTTCTGTACAAAGGGCAAATTTACCTGCATTTATTTGTTAATTTATTTATTACATTTATATACCGCCCCGTAGCCGAAGCTCTCTGGGGAGTTTACAACAATTAAAAACAATAAAAAGAAATATACAAATTTTAAAGCACAAAAAAGAATTTAGAAACACAATTAAAAAAAAAACAATTTAAAAACACATGCTGATATGTCTTGACCTGGCGCCGAAAAGATAACCGTGTTGGCACCAGGTGCACCTCGTCAGAGAGATCATTCCATAATTTGGGAGCCACCACTGAGAAGGCCCTCTCCCTTGTTGCCATCCTCCAAGCTTCCCTCAGAGTAGGCACCCGGAGGAGGGCATTAGAAGTTGAGCGTAGTGTGCGGGTGGGTTCATGTCGGGAGAGGCTGCATTGCATTGCTCTTTTGCCTCTGGCCCCTCCTGCCACTGGGATGTGGCCCTCGGAGGATTGTCTAGAGTTTGCATGTGGTCCTTTTTTCTTGGCTGACAAAAAAGAGTGAGGGAGGTGGGTGGGAGGAATTAGGGCGTTTTAAAAATTTCTTCTGTGAAGTGAGGCTAGGCGTGTCCAGCAAGGCACGTGGAAAAACACGGGTGTGTCTACTTGCTATCTGTTTTTCCCTGATCCTTTTTGCCAGGAGTCTGCCGCCCTGCCGATTTAAGATTCCCTCACTCCCACCCCCAGCTGGACCGCCGCTCTGCAGAGACACCCCGCCGGACCCACTTCAGAGGCTGGGGGTGTTGGGGGAGAGGAAGGCAATATGCTGGAACGCATGAGAGCGGAAGAAAAAACTCAGATGAGATGAAAATAAGATAAGGATTGCCTCTGGCGTTTTTTTTCTTTTTTCCCCTGTACCTCAAGAGCAGAAGAAGGAGGGGTGATTTAAGCTCAAGGAGGCAGGTTCCATCCTACCTTTCACGGAGCAAAAACACCCCCACCTAACCCATGCTGGTTTTTCCTTGTGTACATCTCTTTGGTTCTTTTTTTTAAAAAAATATAACGTTAAAAAAAAAACATAGAGCAAAATCTTTGCATTTTTAAGCTGTTTTTTAATCATTTTATGAAAATCTGCTTCTTTTAATTTCAAATATAGGGGTGTGGTTTTTTTAAAAGGTTTTTCCCATTTTTTCTGTTGCTTTTTCTACAAAGAAGGGGGGCATCTCTTCCCCCCCAAAAGGTGATTTTGAACTATAATTATCCAACGTATATCTAGACGCCCAGAGAGTGATAGGCAGTAGGTGGCTAGATTTCCAGGGTGTTGAATAATTAATTTTCTTTAAGCCAAGCAAAAGGAAGAGGTGACAGAATTGATTGCTACGTGACACTCGCCAAGAACTAGCAAACAGGAGGGGGGGAAATCAGGCTGAGAAACTTATTTTTTTCAATTCTTATTTTAATTTTCACATCAAATTTTTTCAGCAGTGCCTAACAGCCCCTGAAATAGCAGACCCTGAGTTTTTTTTTTAAAAAAATCTGTTACTATGATGTACTTAGGGTAGCTTTTAAAAACAGGAGAGGAGACCTCAGAAGGAATCCAATTGGGAAACAGAGGATAAATTAAATAGGATTTAAAAAAAAATAATTCCTACCATTTAGAAGAAGACAAGGGTGGTAGTGCTAGAGGAATTGTATATAACGATCATTGCATATTATTGAGGTGACCGGAGACGTTAAGTGTGAGGATCGCTTATTGAGCTGTCAGCCGGAGAGAAAGAGAGCTGTTCATTTCTCCTGACAAACGCTGGGATCTGTTTTCCTCTTAAGAGGCGGAATCGGACACGAGTGACAAATTCAAACTTCAGCAGAAATCAAAAGGAGGTGTTTCGTTTGGGCCTCGTCAAGAGCCGAGAGCCAGCCCAGAGACTCGTCCACTGTGAATGATCAGGGGATTCTAAGGAACGCTGCAGAAGGGGCTGCCCCGGATGGATCCCAGAGAGTCAACAGAAACGAAAGGGCAGGGGGAGCATGAATCGTACAAGCCTAAAAAAGTCAAGCCCCCCAAGGAGACAGGAACGGAAGGCACTGATGTTGGGAAGGAAATAACAGGGGATGTCCCTGCACTGAACGGGCAGGACCGGGAGGTAACAAGGGTATCAGCCTGCGAGGAAACCCCCCCTGGGCATGGAGAGGAAAGTGCGGTGAAGGAAGGCGAAGGACAGGAAGCCAAACTCCCAGAGTCCACAGAGACCAAAGAGCCAGACTCCAAGGAGAGGGAAGAGTTGCCAGCCGAGGAAGACCGACCAGAGGGTGCTACCTCTCTGCCAAACACCCCTGTCTCCAGCCCAGCTGCTGCATCTGGCTCTGCCAGCAGCAGCGCCGCCACTGCAGAGCAAATCGCAGAGCCGGCCCCTGAGCCCCACCCTTCTCCCGCCAGCCAACCCGAGCCGCCTGATTTCTACTGTGTGAAGTGGATCAGCTGGAAAGGGGAGAGGACGCCCATCATTACACAGAGTGAGAACGGGCCCTGCCCACTCCTGGCCATCATGAATATCCTGTTCTTGCAGTGGAAGGCAAGTGGTGCCGCTAAGTGGAACCTCCAGGATCAGAGGCAGTCTACCTCTGAATGCCAGCTGTTGGAGGGCGGGGGGAATACAAAGAATGAAGGAATGGCTTAATGAATGGCTTCTCTTACTATCTGTCTCTCCCCCAACTCCCAGGTGAAGCTGCCTCCCCAGAAAGAAGTGATCACCTCTGACGAACTGATGGCTCATCTCGGTAAGTGGCGGAATCGCATCCATCCTTTTCGCATTTCCGTTGGGGTCCCTGGCACTGAACGATGGCCTCCAAATCCCTCTGCCCATAGGCCTTTATACGAAGTCAGAAGTCTTAGCCCAGAAACTTTTTCAGCACGAGGGCCGCGTTCCTTTCTCGGCAACTTTCCAGGGGCCACATGCCAGTGGTGGGCAGGGCCAGAGGCAAAAGTGGGCGGAGCAACGAGTGGGAATTTCCCCCTTTGCACGGTAGAGTCTACGCACACTCGCAAACACCCCTCTCTGCCCTCCGTTCTGGCGAGCAAGAGGCATTATCAGAGTCCAAGGACGCTTTCTGGCCAGGCAGAAACTCTCTAGGAGAGTGCAAAGCAGGGCCCATGAGGGCTGTGGCGTGGGGAGAGACCCAAGAGCCGGAGGAAGAGGCTTGGAGGGCCACATTTGGCCCCTGAAGCTCCCACTCCCGATTTAGTCCATGGGACTCAGGACTCTCTGCACTGACTGTCGGCGGCTCTCAAAAAGGGCCTTCCTCATAGTGGTTAAGGGATTAAGACCTGGGTTCGAATCCCCACAAAGCTTTCACCGGGTGACCTTAGGACCAGCTGCCACCTCTCTTCCTAACCTACCTCACAAGGTTGCTGTGAGGATAACCTGGAGGAGGGGGCAGGATCCTGTTTGCCACCTCAAACTAATGGAATAATGTTTCTTCCTCCTAAATAAACAAATACTTGAAGTGAATGGGATTTGCTCCCACAAGAGGCAGCGACAGCCACAAACCTGGGTGGCTTTAAAAGAGGATTAGACAGATTCGTGGAGGATATCAACGGCTACTAGCCACAATGGCTATGCTCTGTTTCCACAGTCTGCCTCCAAACACCAGTTGCTGGGAATCGCAGGTGGGAAGAGCGCTGCTGTTGTCCTCAGGCTTCCCAGAAGATGCATCTGGTTGACCACTGTGAGAGTAGGATGCTGGATTAAATGGGCCTTAGGCCTGATACAGCAGCCGGGCTGTTCTGATGTTCTTAATGAAAAACGCCTCTCCCTCCCTCTCTCTCCCTCCCTCTCTCTCCCCCTCCCTCTCTCTCCCCCCCTCCCTCTCCCTCCCTCTCTCTCCCCCCTCCCTCCCTCCCTCCCTCTCTCTCCCCCCCTCCCTCCCTCCCTCCCTCTCTCTCCCCCCCCCCTCCCTCCCTCCCTCCCTCCCTCTCTCTTTCCCTCCCTCTCCCTCCCTCTCTCTTTCCCTCCCTCTCCCTCTCTCCCTCCCTCTCCCTCCCCCTCCCTCCCTCTCCCTCCCCCTCCCTCCCTCTCTCCCTCCCTCTCCCTCCCCCTCTCTTCCTCTCTCTCTCTCTCTCTCTCTCTCTCTCCCTCCCTCCCTCCCTCCCTCCCTCCCTCCCTCCCTCTCTCTCTCTCTCTCTCTCTCTCTCAGGAGATTGCATCTTGTCCATCAAGCCCCAAAAACAGTCGGAAGTGCTCCAGCTCAACTTCCAACAGGTGAGTTCACCTGCCTCTCTGTTTATGGATGTTACCTCTGCACCCTCCTTGCTGGCTTCCCAGAGCCATCCAGCTGGCCACTGCTTATTTTACCCAACCCCCAAAAAAGATTGTTACCTCAAGATGCTGGGGGGGAAAAAACGAGAGTTTTATTTTCAAAACAGCCTGACATGTTTCGGCCGATTGCTGTTTCAAGGTTATAAAGACAAAGACAATACATCACGTGATGTTTTAAAAACAAACTAAATGGATTATATACAGATTGCACTCAGATGGAAAAACATCCTGTGGAGATGCCTGCTGGATGGAGCTCACGTTAAGTGGTGACTGAAATTATTGTCTAAAGACAACAAAATTACCAAATTTCTAAGGAATCATTCACAGGGGTCATTTATCTGTGACAAGAAATCAGGGACTTTGTTGTTATAAATGTGAAAAAAAAGCCCTCATAAAAAATCACAGAATGGCAAAGCCATCAGTTAGCAGCATCAAAAACAAAACATGCATTTAGTTCTCCCTTCAGAGAGTGAGGGTTACCCCTCCTGTTGGGATCAGATTACTAGGCTAGACGTGCCTTTGCTCTGATGCAGCAGGGCTCTTCTACTGTTCTCATGAGACCCGGTAGTGAGGAGTAGAACCTCCGTGGAAAGAGGCAGTCTACCTCTTGCTTCCAAAAATATGCAAAACAGTATACTTGCTGCCCGCATATTGTGCTGGTGGGTTTCCCAGAGGTTACTGCTGAAAATAAGAAACTGGACAAGGCATTCCTGTCAGCCTGATCCAACAAGGGCTTTCTTGTATTCTTTGATCAACATCTACCAGCAATGGTTAGCTTCATACAGGAGTATTTAATCAGTTAATTTGGAGCAAAAGTAGTAACTGGATGCTATCGCCAGGATCAGAGACAGCATAGCACTGAATACCGGTTGTCTTCTCCTTCCATGAGTGATCCCAACCAATCAGGGATCATATATTGGATGCATTTACAGAAGACTAAAGCAAGGCTGGGAAACACTCAGCAGCCCTTCAGACATTATTGGACTCCCGGCAGCCAGCACGGCTGATGTGTATGGAATGACGATGGGAGCTGGAGTCCAGCAACATCAGTACAGTAGGGCCCCGCTTACCGGCGCTTCGCTTTCCGGCGTTCCGCTAATGCGGCAGCTTTCAATTCCCCACTTTAAAGCCAGTTTTGCGCTTTTGCGGCATTTTCGCACGAAGCGCCCATTATTCTCAATGGATTCCGCTTTACGGCAATTTCCGCTTTACGGCGGCAGTCCGGAACGGAACCTGCCGTATAAGCGGGGCCCGCCTGTATTGGAGTTTGATGTATATCGCAGCTGAGTGCAGGAATAACTAGTCTGTTAAGACTGGGAGAGGAGAGGAGAGGAGAGGAGAGGAGAACGGAGCAAGACCGAGGAAACTAGCAAGTTATTTTAGAGAATGAATCAGAAGAGGGAAGGATAGGCAGGCGCCCCCTACTGGTTCAGGTTACTTGTAACAAGTGTTGGTGCTTTACTGTCAGCAATCTGGAGGTGGCTTAATGGCGCTCCCACATCTGGAAGCAGTCTACCACCGAGTCCTGCCTGCAGCGGAGGACAGAGCAGAGGGCACTGTGACTTTCATGCCCTCTTCGTGGGTTTCTCGGGGGCATATGCTGTTGGCGTAATCTTTATGTTCTTATTTGTGCTGATAGTTTGGGATGGAACTGCTGTGTATGCCCCTGAGAACCAGATGCTGAGTGGAGCGGGCAGTGGGAGGGGTGGTCACTGGGAGAAACAGGGTACTGGGATTAGGTCAGGCGTGGGAACCCTGAGGACCACACGTCCTCATAAGGCAACTTTCTGGGGGCTGCACGGCGGTGGTGGGTGGGACCAGAGACAAAAGTGGGCATGGCAGCAGGTAAGTCTTCTCCCTTTGTACATTAGGCTCCCTCGCAGCCACAGAAAAGTCAGAGGTTCCAGCACGCACCCCTCCTAACCCACCGTCCAGACCTGCAAGAGCCACGGTCACAGTTCGTGGACATGTTGCAGCCAGGCAAAAGCACTCCAGGAAGGGTGCAAAGCACAGCCAGAGAGGGCGCGTGGCCTCAGGAGCATCCCGAGGGCCAGACAGAGAGGCCTGGAGGTCCGCATTTGGCTCACAGGCCTGAGATTCCCCCATCCCTGCCCTAAAGGGGTCCACAGAAGGTCCCTGGTTCAATCTCCGGGAAGGGCTGGGAGAGACTCCCGGCGGGAAATCCTGGGAAGCAAGTGCCAGTCAGTGTAGACAGAGTTAGGTGGACCAATGGTCTGACTTGGTATAAAGCAGCCTCCTATGTGAAAATCTCCCCCCCCCAAAAAATGCAGACTGCCCCCCTAGGCATTGTTCCGTTTCTCTTATAAATATTCCCAGCATGCCCTTCTTCTCTCTCTCGCCCCGCTACGAATAGAATGTTAACGACGCCATGATGGTTCTTCCCAAACTCTCCACGGGGCTGGATGTGAACGTGAAGTTTACGGGAGTCTCTGATTTCGAGTACACCCCTGAATGCATCGTCTTTGACCTCCTCAACATGCCTCTTTATCATGGATGGCTAGTGGACCCACAGGTGAGAGGTTCTGTTATATCTTTTTCCGCATGCCCTTGCAGTTGCCCCCCTCCCCTTGTAGAAGCTGAGCTTGCAAGCCATCAGAATTTGGGTGCCACAGAGGCTTTTGGGAGTTAGCGAGCCGAATTCTTGTGGGTGTTGTACACAATCCCCCTCCATCCTCACAACAACCCTGTGAGGTAGGGTAGGCTGAGACGGTGGGGGAGAATTAGCCCAAGGTCACCCAGTGAGCTTGGCGGCCGAACGGGGATTTGAACTCACCTCTCCGTTTATGTCCCTCGCTCCTATTGAGTCCCAGACTCCGTTTCAGAACTTGTTCCTCCCTGCCCCAGATACCGGAGGTGGCTCAGGCCATCGGGAAGCTGAGTTATAACCAGCTGGTGGAGAAGATTATCACCTGCAAACACTCCAGCGATCCTAATTTGGTGACGGAAGGTAAACATTTGTCTGTTTGGGCTTGTTCAAACAATCCAAATCCAGAGCTTGCTACCTCTTGTGGTGGGGTTGTCATCTTATCAGCATTGGGCCCCACCATTAAATAAAATCCAATTGGCAGGGACTAGTGACAGGGCCTCCTCGATGGTGGCTCCACACTTACAGAAACTCATTTTCCAGGGATAGTCGCCAAGCCCCGCCTGTCAGGGTTTTTATAGCTGTGAAACACCTTCCTGCTTCAGGAAAAAAAAGGCCTTGTAACTGTCTTGGGCTCGCATTTTAAACGTCTGTTGTATTTTTTAAAATTATTGCATTGTTTGAGGTACATAATTTTTATTCTTTTTTGACTGTATTAATGGCCAGTTTTGCAATGTTCCGGTCCTTCGTGAAGGCTGCTTTCTCTGATAGTTGCAGGCATTTAGCTGCCTTGCCGCCAGATGAAAAGTTGGGAGGTGTCGGGTGTCACCTTTACACAATCCACTGTACAGTTTCTGTGGCTAATAAATCAAATTCAGCATCGTTGTAATCCTATTTTGCCTGTGCTTAACCTGTTCTCCGTTTCTCCTTCCCGTCCCCGCGCCAGGCCTGTTAGCGGAGCAGTTTCTGGAGTCCACAGCTTCTCAGCTTACCTACCACGGCTTGTGCGAGCTCACATCCACGGTCAAAGAAGGGGAGCTGAGCGTCTTCTTCAGGAACAACCACTTCAGCACCATGATCAAGCACAAGGTTGGAAACCCCAGACCTGGATCTCACTGTCCGTTTCAACAGGCTGCCCTCTGCGACAAACTCCCTTTACACCATGTTTGTTTTGCTTTCACAACCAAGGTGCCAGGTGCCTCACCTGATGACCCAGGTCTCCCTACCCTGGCTTACAGCAAAACAAATTGACCATTTAGAAACACAGGAAGTGGCCTTATGTTAGAGGTTTTGGTGTGGCTGTCTGGCTGTATATTGCAGCGGAGTGCAGAAATAACTGGTCTGTTACGACTAGAAATAATTTATTTATTATTTGATTTATATCCCGCCCTTCCTCCCAGCTGGAGCCCAGGGCGGCAAACAAAAGAACCAAAAACACTTTAAAACATCATAAAAGCAGACATTAAATACATTAAAACAAAACCACTTCCACTCAGGGAGCCATTACTAACTAACAGAACTAAGACAGGAAGACTAGGGCGGGAGGAGAGAAGCAAAGCCCGCCAAAACAACAAACACTTTAGAGGAGGAACAGCACAGCGAAGAATTGGTTGCCTGTCTATCGCTCTGCCCCCCACCCCACCCCAGTTCAGGTCACTTGCAACATGTGTCGGTGCTTTACTCCCAACACCTCATACGATGTCAGACCCTGGGTCCATCTAGCTCTGCAGTGTCTGCACTGACTGGCAGTAGCTCTTCTGGGTTTTCAGGCAGGGAGTCTCTCCCCAGCCCTATCTGAAAATGTGCTTGGGGACTGAACCTGGGACCGTCTGCACGGAAAGCAGGTGCTCTAACCCCTGAGATGCTGTCCTTCCCAAATCAAATGCTGCTTGACCCCTCCCCTTCCAAATTAACCAGAGCACCCGTTTCTTTCCTCTGCTGCCCCTGACCCACCCCTCCCTTCCTCCCTCTTCAGAGCCACCTGTACCTCCTGGTGACCGACCAGGGCTTCCTTCACGAGGAGCAAGTCGCCTGGGAGAGCCTGCACAACGTGGATGGGGACAGCTGCTTCTGTGATGCGGAGTTCCACCTCAGCCACGCCCTGGGCAAGGAGGCGGCCAGCGGATCCCCAGAGGAGCAGCACCTTAACCAGAGGCAGGTGGACCAGGTGAGAGCAGGGGCCGGCTTGCTTCTTGGGAACGCAAGAAGCCGCCTTGCATCGAGTCAGACCCTTGGGGTCCATCCAGTTTGGGATTACCCACACTGACCGGCAGTGGCTCTCGCCCGGGGGTCATGCAGGGGGTCTCTCCCAGCCCTTACCCGGAGACACCATTGGGAGTTGACCCTGGGACCTTCTGCACACAAGGCAGGGGCTCTGCTGCTGAGCTATTAGCGTCCCTTAAAAATCATAGTAAGATCCTAGCCCTCGTGGTTCTGAAGAAAGGGCGGATTGCCATAGGGTTTAAATAGGAAGTTGCCTTGCACTGAGTCAGACCCTCGGGGTCCATCTTGCTCAGGAGTGCCTCTAAGATGACTGGCAGTGCCTCTCCAGAGTTTCAGGCAGGGGGTGATTTTCCTCACCTGGGACCTTCTGCACGCAAAGCAAGTGCTCTTCCATTGAGGTACAGCCCTTTCGGCAAGGGGCAGTATTTAGCCAGGGCAGCAAAGAAGCCAGGAGGGAGGCGGCCAGAGATGCTCCAGCCAGAGAGACGGGGACCCTCAAGGTGCCAAACCAGCAGAGAGTCAGGCACGGGAAATGTTTTATTGTATTTGGGTGTTGACGTAACCGTCTGTCAAGGGCAATCTGCAAAAGTGTATATATGCGAGCACCGTTGAAATCACTTGCACTCTAAAATATGAAGAGAACGATATTGCGTGTATCTGCTCAAAGCAAACGAAAGAACATTGCACGATTGCTGGCCAAATGCTAAAATGAATAAGGGAAGAAGAAGGCGGGATACAAGGGCAGTAAATTCAAGGAAAAAATAAATGGAAGAATCTCTCCAGCTCTCCACTGCAGTGCCAGTTCTGACCACCTCCCCCCCCCCCAATATACCTCCTTTCTTCCCCTGCAGGACTACATGATTGCCTTGTCTCTGCAACAGCAGCAAGGCGGGCCCACTCTGAGCGACCTGGAGCTTGCCCAACAACTGCAGCAAGAAGAATATCAACAGCAGCTGCCATCTGCCGTGACCCCTCCCGCACAGGTAGTGTCGCTGGTCTCCCCCCCCCCACTTTGTCACATGGTTCCAGAGTGCGAGGGGTTACCTTTGAAGCCCTAAACTGGGCACGGGGAACCCATGTCCCCTTTGAGGCCTTGCTGGACTCTCCACTGCATAGCCAGCCCAGCCACAGGGATTTGTTGATTGACTTACTGGACCAAATATATATACCGCTTGAATGTAAAGACTTCTAAGCGGTTTACAAAAACCCGAAACGTTAAAATGGTCAACAGAACAGTTAAGAACAAGTTACCGAAAACGTATTTAAAGCAACTGCTAAACGGATTTAACCACATTAGCATCTATGTGTCCGGATAGGCTTGCCTAAACAAAAAAGTTTTAAGCAGGTGCCAAAAAAGAATACAGCGATGGTGACTGCCTGATGTCAATAGGCATGGAGTTCCAAAGAGTCGGTGCTGCCACATTAAAAGAATGATTCTTACAAATGCAGAACAAGGGATGATGGGAATTGGAGTCTGGCAACATCTGGAGGGTTACACATGTTCCCCATCCCTGCCTTACATATTTGTTTGACAGTCCCCATTCCAGCTGGTCATTATAAGAACAACTATCTAACAAAGAAGAGGTGCCTGGGTTTCCTCTTTCCTCCTCCTCCCTTCCTGTTTTCCTTTCGTGCCGTATCTTTTAGAGCATGAGCTTTTACATGTAAAGTGTGTGTGCAGCCGTGATGGCAATATGCTAGAAGAGTTCCTTCATATTGCAAACAGAACCCATTTCTTAACGTCTCGTCATCTCCAGTCAAACAGAATGATTTTCTGTTAGACGGCGACTGCTTTTAACAGTTTAATTTTTTTGTTGGTTTAACGTTTTTGATTTGGGGACTACTTCGAGAGGGCCTTTGGCCCTGACCACCGGTACTGAAAATACCTAAAACAAATAAATAAAATGTAGAATATATGGAGGCTTTGGTCAACGCAGTATTAAGCGACCTCTTCAGTTCTAAATATTCGTATATTCTGCCCACGCTTTGAAGAAACGCCCGTATCAGTTAAAAACAACCACCACTGAGCCCATTTTAAGTTTACACAAGACTGAGTTTTGCAGCGCTTATAAGAACATAAAAAGAGCCCTGGAGCTGTATCAGGCCAGAGGGGGCCCATCTAGTCCAACACTCTGTTCTCATAGCGGCCTAACACCCCTAAGAACCTAGGAATTGAGATAGACTGCCTTTGGACCTGGAGGTTCCTTAAGAATCTAATAGAGCTGTGCATCTGGGTCAGGCCAAAAGGGGCCCACTTTGGCCAGCATCCTGCTCTGACGGTGGCCATCCAGATGCCTCCTCTGCAAGCATGACCTGAGCATGACAGCGACTCTTCCCACTTGTGAGTCCCAGGAACTGGTATTCAGAAGCATCCTGCCTCCGACAGCGGAGGAAGAACGTTAGCCACCGTGGCTAGTTGCCATCGATAGCCTCATCCTCCATGAATTTGTCTAACCGTAATGTTTTGTTTTTAAGACTTTTTTTAAAAGTGGTTTCTCCCCCCCCCCATAGTTTATTGTTTGCTGCCCTGGACTCCCTTTAGGAGGAAGGGTGCGATAAAAATATAACAATAAATAAATAGCCCTCTTTTGAAGCCTTCTGGGTTGGTGGCTATCAGCGCCTCTTGCAGGAGCGAGAAAAAGTCTGTCCTTTCGTCTACCCCCAACTTTCCAAGGTTCAGCTTTGCGGGGTGTCCCCTTCGAGTTCTGACGTTACGGGGAGAGGGAGAAAATCGCGCCAGCAATCCTCGTTCATTTCTGTAAAAAAAAACGGGGGTGGGGAACAAACCCCAAACATGCTTTTCTTCTCCTTCGCCTCCTTTTAGGGGAGAACGCCTCCACCGCCCCGCTCTGCTGGAGAACGCAGGCAGCGTCAAAAGCAGGATTCGGATTGCGTTGTCCTGTAGTGCCAAGCCGAGGGGGTGACCCCGAGTGCCCATTTCACAACCCACGGAGTCTGCCGCGGAGAAGGTCACGCACGCATCTCCCATTCTGTATGCATTTAAGAAAAAAAGACTGCTCTTTTTAAAAATCACCCCGTTCTGGGGCTGAAACCAAAATTAAAAAGTGGGGAGTAAGCTAACCTTTTTTTGGGGGGGGGGAACGCAACAAACTTCTCCTGAGTCTTTGATTGTTTTCCTCCATTGCCATCACCCCTCCATCAGCACAGCCCCCCCGTCATTATTATTTGGTGGGAGGGACTTACACAGAAGACAAGGATAAATGACAAGACATCAAAACAGGAGGAGGGTGTCCGCTGCCCAGGTCCACCCCAACCACAGAGGCAATCTAGACCAGGGGTTCCTAAACTGGGGCCCACGAGCGTCCTTCAGGACATGTGTGGCAAGTCCACATTGTACATTCCTGTTGATTTTTTTTCGTTGTGTCTGTGTTGCTGCCTTTTATTTCTCGACTTATATCGCATTAGGATTTGAATTCTGTGGGTTGCGAATGGGAACGCAATAAAACGCAGTGTGTAAGAGAGAACAGAAGCTGCCAAGAGACAATTAAAAACTGCATCTAGCCACAGAGCCTGACAATGTCTACAAATGGCAGTGGGGGGGGATCAGTAAGTGGTCTGCCAAGACCCTCAGCAATTTTCAAGGTGTCCGTTGGGGATGGGAGTTTGGGAAGCTCTGATCTAAATGATCTTCTAGACCGGGAGGGTGACATTTGTGGCCCTCTAGAGGTTGTTGGACCACAACTCCCGTCACATCCCTGACCATTGGTCCTGCTGGCTGCTGGGAGTCCAACGACCTCTGGAGGACCACAGATGTTTCCCTGTCCCGGTGCAGCACCACTTGCAGAATCCTAGGGGTGTCCGCAACGGCTGTGCAGCCTTGAAAAGAAAGGCAGCCGACTTCTGGCCTCTTCCGGGAGGTGGGTGGAGGTGTTTCAGCAGTATGTGGGCTGGACCAGATTTCCCTTTTGGAAAGAGAAGGCAGGCCAAGGTTCAATCCCCAACAGCATCTCCCGAGACTCCCTGCCTGAAATCCTGGAGAGCCGCTGCCAGTCAGTGTAGACAGTACTGAGCGAGATGGTCCAATGGGCCTGACTCAGTATAAGACAATTTCTTGCATTCCTATTGACACCAGCCCTTTATGCAGAACCATGAGGACTGGAGCCTTACTTTATTGTTAGCAGAAGGGCTGTAGCTCAGATTCCATCCCCGATGGTGGCTCTAGGTAAGGCCGGGAATGCCCCCCCCCCGCTTGAAACCTTGGAGGGCCTCTGCCAGTCAGTGTAGACAATACTGAGGTAGATGGGACCCCCAGTTTGTTTTTCTCGGCACAAGGCTGCACTTCTTTTCTCTGCGCTTTTGGAAGAGGCTCACGGAGGCCTCTTAGAGCAGCCTCTTTCCATGCCAAAGTTCCCAGGTTCAATCCCCAGCATCTCCAGTTGGGGGAAAAAAAGGAGACTACCGCACGGCACAGGAGTGAGGAACCGTTGGCTTTCCAGATATTTCTGGACTACAACTCCCGTCATCCCTAGACCTTGGCCATCCTCGCGGGGGGCAATGGGAGTTGCAGTTCAGCCACATCTGGAGGGCTGAAGGTTCCCTGCCCGACGTAGCAGGTGACTGAAAAGACCCCTCTCTGCCTGACACCCTGGAGAGTCGTTGCTGGTAGGTTACCATAACGCTGGCTTAGAGAAAAATAAAGAGTCTGGCCCAAGCAGCACACGCACCGTACTTTGCAAGCACCTTTAAAGCACATGGCTTCCCCCAAAGAATCCTGGGAGCTCACCCTTCGCAGGAGCTACAAATCCCAGCACCCTTAACAAACTACAGCTCCCAGGGTTCTTTGGGAGGGGGCGGAACTGTTCTTTAAGTGCATAGGGTATGCGCAGGCTCTCTGTGGAGGTGGATTTCTGTCTTCTCTGCAGCCCCGGGTGGGTGGGGGGCATAATCCAGAATCTTTGGGTCTCTGTCGGGCATCCAAAGGGAGTGGCATGGTTGGAAAGGGAAGGAGCTGAGGAAAGGAGACACTTTAAAAATTCTGGGCTACTCATCGGGCAGCATATGGCAAAATGGGGGATTTGATTTCGCCTAAGCTAATTCAGCCACAGTACTGTGGAGCTGTACCCCTAAGAACTTGAGGGATGGCGGGGAGGAGAGGGAAAGGCTATGTACACCCCATACATCTAAACCACATGGCTTCCCCCTGAGAATCCTGGGAACTGTAGTCTAGCCCTCACAGAGCTAATTCCCAGCACCCTTAACAAACTTAAGGTTCCCACGATTCTTTGGGGGGGGGGTCATGTGCTTTAAATGTATGGTGGGTACACAGCCAGCGATTCACAAACTGCGCACGGGCAGAGGCATTCGTTTCTAGCAGTGGCAGCATGGAGAGCTGGCACAGGGGGACAGTCCCGACTCATCTCCAAAAGGGAAGCGTTTTCGCTTTTAAGACAAGCCTCTCTAATGTACGGCTGGGGAACCTTTTTTCAATCTGAGGGCCACGTTCCCCTAGTCAGCAGCCTTCCAAGGGCTATGTGCCAGTGGGTGGAGTAACGAATGTCTGCTCCACCCACTTTGTACAGCAGGCTGTCTTCTACCCACACACACACACACACACACACGTACCCCTCTCTAACCGTCTGGAGAAGCAAGAGGCATGCTCAGGACTCAAGGGCACATTCCAGCCAGGCGAAAACACTCGGGGCCAGAGAGAGGCTGTGGTCTGAGGCTAGTTTTGAGGATCAGAGGCTTGGAGGGCTGCATCTCCCCATCCCACTGCCTGAGGTTCCACACACTTGTTCTGAATGACGTGCAAGGGATGTTAAGCATGACAATGGATATTTCTCCTGTTTTAGCTCTGATAGGACCAGTCGGCAGGAAAGTGGGTTATATTCATTGGCTATATGTTGGCAGCAGTGGTCAGTGAGGCTTAAGAGCGACACGAGCGGGGCAGGAACTTCAGCTTACAAATTCCTTTAAAATCAGTTTGGACCTGTGTTCTCAGAATACTGCCCAAGAAATTGGCGGGTGGGGTGGGTTGGAAGGGCGATGCTCCATCTTTGGGGTGCCACCCAAATATGAAAACTACTCGATTAATCATCTGTGCTTTTAGTTGGTTGATCAATTAAAATCTGGAAAAAAGTTTACATTTGAATAAATTGAATAAAGGAAAGGGGTGCTTTTTCTTTCTTTTCAGGGAATGCCAAGTATGTGGGGTACCACCTTGGAAGAGGCCTTCAGTCACGTGTGATAGAAAAGATAGTAGAAGAGGCATTCCCTGTGGGTTTGAAGCAAGGAGGAATGCTTCTCCTAAAATGATAGCATCTTGTGGATTGGAAAGGAGATAACACTCTTAAGCATTCCTCTCCTGTGTGTGAAAGAAAGGGGGAAATGCCTCTTCTAAGATGGTAGTGGACGAGGTATTCCATTCTGTGTGATCGAAAAGAGGGAATACTCTTAAGATGGCACTAGAAGAGGTGTTCCCCTTGTGTGCATGACAATAAGCCTCTTTAAGTCTGTAATGACCTTCCATCGTGTGATGCAAAAGAAGGAATGCCTCTTCTGAGATGGTATTGAAAGAGGCATTCCCCGTGTGTATGAAGCAATGGAGAGGGGTGCTAAGCAGAAGCATTAGGTGGCAAGGGAGAGGGCCTTTTCAGTTGTGGCTCCTAATCTGTGAAATGCACTTCCCAGTGAGGTCCGCCTGGCACCTTCATTGACATCTTTTCGCCACCAGGCAAAGACTTTTTCCCGGACTTTGATTGAGATGATGAAGCCCAAGCTTCCTATGGCTGTTATAGGGGTGTTTATTGTTTTATTGCTTTGTTTTTATGGTATGATGTATTTATTTTTGGTTTTAACAGTGTTGTCAGGTGCTTGGAGACCTTCGGAATCTAATTAATAATAATAAGTGCACGCTTGAGGAACTTCTGGCCCTCCAAGGGTTGCTGAACTTCAGCTCCCTAGAAACCATGGCCAATAGCCAGGGATAATGGAGGGCCAAAGGTTCCCCGCGCCTGCATTAGCGGATGCTTCATAGCGGAAGAAGCATTCCATCTCATGCGATAGAAAAGAAGGAGGGAATGCCTCTTTTACGATGGTAGTGGAAGATGTATTCTGTGTGATAGAAAGGAGGGGATACTATTTAGATAACACTAGGAGAGACTTTCCCCATGTGTGTGAAACGAGGCAGAATGTTTCTTCGAAGACGGTAGCGGAAGGGATATTCTATTATGTGTGACGGGAAAGTGGGAGTGCCTCTTCCGAGATGGTGCCTGCCCTCACAGTTTTTCTGAGTTTTTTTTTTAAAAAAATGTTGTTATTAATGCTTGATTTAATTGGGGCAACTCATTAGCCAGCCGGTCAGTTTTTAATCAGTGGATCTAACTGAGCGATCGACTACAGAATGCAGCCCAACTTAATATGTAAAACGGAGAAGTAAAGGGGGATCAGGTCTGCGTGGGAGCTGCTTGCCTCTGCCTCAGAATGAAGCTCTGCTTCCAAGCGTGTGCCGGCAGGGTACAGCCGTTCAGCAGTGAGAGGGGAAACACTCAGCATATGCCCAGAGGTACTTTTCCTTATTCTGTAATACTTCATATCTAAAAGGGTGTGGCTAGTAGCATGAGTGGGGGAAAGCTAGGCCTACAAGACAGAGGCTACCTGGGAGATTTAATTTTTCTGTATTACTACTGATTTTGATTCTAGTATTCCTGGAAAATGGAAGTAGTGGGTCTTGGAAAAAGGTAAATATGTTATCCTTTACTGCAGGGATGGAGAATCTGTGCCCTTCACTACCGCACCATGTTGCTGGACTACAGCCCCCTCCAACCCTGACCATTGGCGATGCTAGTTGGGGCTGATGGGAGTTGGAATCCAATGCCTGCTTGAGGGCTACAGGTTCCTTGTCGTGTTTTACCCTTCTGTGAATGCATTCAGTAAGTGGTCCCTGATTGGTTGGTATCACTCAATGAAGGAGAAGGCAACTGGCATACAGGTGGAAAGCATCTAACCATCATGACTAGTATCCATTTACTACATTTGCACACACACACACACACACACAGAGAGAGAAATGGATGGACATTCATAGCCCAATTGAATAGCATGATTTGCATTTGTAAGAAAACGGCAAAGCATCCAGCTCTTTCTCCTTAAATAATTTTTTCTCCAGCTCTCTCTGAACCAACATGAGACAGATAAACAGGGAGAACTTAGCACAAGGGGGTCATTCCAGACTGTTCAGGAGCAACATCCTTCGTGGAACTGTGGAGCATTCAGGCAGAGAGGTTGACTGGTATAAGTGTTTGCCTGGTATTCAGAGGTAGACTGCTTTTGTCCACCGAGGCTTGTCCACAGAGGTCATCTTACAAATCTTCTGCTCTGCACAGGCCAAGTAAGGCTGCCTGGTAATTGCCATTTGTTTCGGCCTGGTGAAAGGTTAGAAACAGGATTTCAGAAGGCCATTGCTTAAATAAATCAGGGCCGTGATACAATCAACATATTAAGCACATCTTCAAGGCAAGAGATTTCATCCCCCGCCCTCCCAATGTAAGAATATCCACTGAGAGAAGCCAGTTTATAAAAGCTACATAAGAAGATCCCCACAGGATCAGAAGAAAGGTCTGTCTAGTCCAAGATACTGCTTTCCACAATGGCCAACCAGATTTTATTCATTTGTTTATTTAAATACTTTTGTGCCCCCCGCACTTTTTAGCAAAACAAAAAGGGGCTCCCAGAGCAACTTACAACTCACTAAAAAAGACAACATTGCTGCACTCAGGCTTGCAATCTAAGAAAAGACATGGCACAAAAGGAAAACGGGTTGGGACGGGATGAGGAACTAAGCAAACTCAGGCTCAAGTTCCGAGTTTGCAAGTTGTTCTATGAGCAGCTGGGATTGAAAAGTTCAAGGAGAAGGGGCACCAAAAATTGTCAGTCCCTCAGCTGCATCAATGGAGCGGCCCTGCACCCCTTCTTTTGCTTCCCCCAGTAGCAAAAGCCCGGAGCCCTTACCCGGATAAACGAGTAGAGGGAGATCCCATAATGCTTCCTGAACTCCGCACGGATGCTCAACAGGTCAGTTTCGCTACGAGAAATCAGGATTCGGGCCAGAGTTCTTGGGCTGGCTACTGGACCCTTTGTGGGGGAGGGAGGGGAGACAGAACAGATCAGGAGAAGGCGACCAGTCACATCTGCTACGCACGAAACCCTGACCCAGAATCAGGTCGTCTATGAATGATTTAGCACCGGGTTCCCCACGAACATGCGGTGCACTATGGGCGAGAGGCGACCGAGGGCTGACTTTTAATAGATCACACCAAGGGAGCTGCTCTGCTACGCACGAAACCCTGACCCAGAAGACCAGTCACATCTTTGCGAGCTGTCTTGTTTTTTAAAAAATCAGGGCTGTCACCCATTTTAAGTGCATAGGACAAGGTTAAGGCCGGCACTCAGCAGCAGAGCATCTGCTTTGCATGCAGAAGGTCCCATCTTCAATCCCCGCCGGCATCTCCAGATAGGACTGGAAGACAGCTGCCAGTTAGTGTTGCCAACAGTGAGCTAGATCGACCAAGGATCTGACTCAGTAGAAGACAGATTCCTATGTTCCTGTACCCCCTGCAGCAGCTATTTGGGGTTATGCCAAGATAAGAAAAAAAACCCAAAATTTGTAAAGGGGTAGTTGATGCGAGCCGTCATGAGCTCCTAGAAGCAGGGAGGGAGGGAGACAATTGTGACAGACAGACTCACCTTAACCGCTTGGTAGAGCTTTGTGGCAAAATAGAGGGGGGTGTTTCTGAGGACAGAGACTGCAAAAGAGAACGGATTTTTTTTAAAAAGAGAGAGAGAAGATAAGCTCAATTTTTCTTCTCATTTCTTTTCCCTGATAGGTCTTGAGTGCCTTTTGAGAACAGGCAGAAATTCAACAGGGCCTAGGGATGTGGGGAAGAGGCTGCACCAGTTGGATTTCTACCTATTAAAACAACACTGCATATCTAAAGGGAGAGAGGAAAGTTGGCAACCCTCAGTTTGAGCTGGTTTTGAAACTTTGCCATCAGTTTGCAAAAGTTATTAGTCACATTTTCTTGACTAATTTTTTCTTGCCTGCACATAGGTACGTCCACTGCTTATAAAATTAACATTGTGCGTCAGGTCAACCTCGGTTCTGCACCAGAAAAAGCTGCATTGTGCAATCCGTATAAATGAGCAAACCCACCTTGCTTATTTTGCAAATTTCCCTCCCTTGCAATTTTCCTTCTTTCATTTTGCATCATTCATTGCAGCTTAGCTAGTTTTGACAAGGACACCAATGCCTCACCCTCAGGCACTGAAAATCCTATTCAACCACTTGCTAGCTTAGGAGAGTCAAGGAGAACCACAAGGACTAGTAACTTCATATTTAAAATTTAAAAAGTTCTGAGGTTTTCATCAGGCCTCATTTACAAGCAGAACCATGAGGGCTAATGACTTGATTTTTTTTAAAAGGAGTGTTGAGATTTTCTGGAAGCCAAGTTCCACACCCATCTGTTAAATTAGCCTGTCTGGCCAACTTGCAAGACATTCTTCCCCGTGGCTCCCCCAAACCTCTCAGCAACTCCAGCAGACAAGCAGCAAGCTTGGCATGTGTTTTTTCCCACCTCCCACCCCCTCTTTACAGGCAGATCTGATTTGAAGGCCGTTTGGGACAAAGAAGTATGAATTCTGAGCTTAACAACTGACACACACATAGTCATCAGCTATTTCAAGCATATTTTTAAAACCACCACCCAGACAGGCTCGTCTTCCTCATTTACGCTCACTGACGCCTTTTCAGCCATTGTTAAAAGCTGTATAACAGGTAAAAATTCACCAGGTGAGGCTCTCTCCCCCATTATTACATCTCCATGGTAGAGTAACTTGACCTGTTGGGTTCCTCCTCAACCAAACTGCTCTGGATGGTGTCCAGAGGGAGGGATGGAAATCAGTCCATTTTATTCTCACAACAAAGCCTGTGAGGAAGGCCAGGCCATCGGATAGACTTGCCCATCCAATCAGCATCACAGCTAAGAACTGCTCTGAACCCGGGTCTGAGCCGCTATTTATAATCTCATGACTTCTGCTTGCTCCAGTTGCAACAGATCTCACTATGGAAAACATGAAAATATCAAGGACAAGGTTGTCCCCGAGCCCGTGCAGAGTGTGTTCCCACAGCCTGCCTCCACATCCATTCAGGGGGAAGGGAATTCCATGTTCCTTGTCCTGCAGGACTGAGCTCCCAAACCTCTCCATTTGGGAAATCAAGCTCTGACTCCACCCCAGGCATAGGGAACCTCATTCGGCGCAAGGGCCACATTCCCTGATGGACAGCCTTCCAGGGGCCAGGGCCGGCATTAAAAGTGGGTAGAGGCAAAGCTGCATCCACACACTCCTCATCCACACACAACCCTTTGGTCCCATTTATTCACTTGGGGATGGGCCAGAGAAACGCCTTGCTGCCATACCTACCCAGCGTCAAGCCAGCCTCCTGGGCCTTCCCCTGTAAAATTTTCGCCATGGCTTCCTCTATCTGGAACCCCGTCATCTCGTGGTACCGCCTGAAAACTGTGGGCGTACAGAAGGATTCAGCTGAGCCTTATTCTAAATGTCATCGTTAAAGCATGCTCCTTCCCTAAATTAATATCAGCGCTGCTGCTTCACTTTTAATTTTGGACTTGCAAAGGAAGTGGTCTCCGTGGCGAGGAAGGCAGGCAGGTGGTGGCTGGCTGAAGGCAGACGGAGGTGGTTGGGGCGCTGCCAGCCAATGGTGCCAGCCCCCCCCACCCAATGGTGGACCAGCCACCAGTGGATCTCCGCCGTTAGAGCAGCCTCACCCTCTCGTGTTGGCGCTGTGCGAGTCTCCGGTCTGGGCCAGCCTCCTGACTGGATGGCAGCAAGGCCAGAAGGGTGACATGCAGAGATGCAACAAGGAACCTCCCTGGAAGGTGCCATTCACCGCTTGTAAGTGAGACAGGTGACATGGGCTGGCAAAAAATATGTCGGCCTGCAGGTTCGTGGCCAAGCAAAGATCTGTGATTCCTATTGACTTGTAGGGATTCTCTAAAGTCTGCAGCATTGTGAGTGTTGATTTGAGTGGATTCTCTAGTTTATAGTATAACCCCAAAGGCCCCAGGACCCATCACTATGCACAGGTGGACAGATATGGGGTGGAGGAGACAGAGCAATTAAAGTCCTCCAGAAACAAGTGCCTGGTTGGCGGGCATGTTGCGGGGGGAGCATAGAAAGGGATCTAAGTAGTCACAGTACCTGATGATGAGAGGGGAAGAATTACTCACTGGAGGGATAAGCGCAGCAGCAACATGAGTTGAAAAGAAGAGCCCCTGAATAATCTAGGGTCTCTTGACTCAAGGGCTTCATTACGACTCTATTTTAATATGTTGCACAGGATGCCAACATGGCTAACACAGCTTCTCCCTCCCCCAAAACTCCACAGATACAGCAAATGCAGACATTGCAAACTGGCCCTTGCCTCTGTTTAGATGTTCGTGGCTGCGTTGGGTTAGGATCCTAATCCACTCGCTGTCATCCAGGCTGCCTGGGTCACTGCCACCCGTGCCCACAAGGGCCTGGAAGAATGCACAAAACAAACACCTTTAGTAGGTTGTTTTGACAAATGATTGCACAGTTAAAATAACAACAGAGTTTCTCGTTGGAAAACTAGCCTTGCCGACTTGATTCAAGGCCCAGGACTCAATCAGGGCTCCTCAGCCCCCATGACCTATTTGAAGCACCAAGCCTTCTCCTTACCAAAAACATTGGTAGCAGAAGCAGTGCACAAAAGCCCCAGCGCATGTACAGAGTGAAATCTGATCAATCCCACTACAGAGTAACCAGAGTCTGCCCTACATATATCTGAGATTAGGGAACCAGCACCCTTTTCTCACTGTAGATACTAGCCTTGCCTCACTCAGTCTTGACTAAGAAATACACCCAGGTTGAATATGAATTGAGGGCTGTTGAGGCTTTAGCCCAAAAACCTATTGGGCTGTATTCATCTAAGTGCTACTCAGAGTAGACCCACACTGAAATTAACAAACCTACATTAGTCATGCCTGTTAACTTCAGTGAGTCTCCTCTGAGAAGGACTGACATTGAATGCCACCCATTACATCTTAAGTATCTCTGATCATGTGCAGAGTGCCTTTCCCTGACTTCATCATTATTCATTAATCTCACGCAGCTGGAACAGCAGGCAAGGAAGAACTCTTAAGGAGATATAGCAGGCATTTTTTATACTAAATAATTTCAAGCCATTGCACAAATACATATCAAACGGCACATTTGCACATGCAAGTACATTCCTTAATGCTATTTGGTCAGCGTTGTTCTCACACACACACACACATTCTCTTTCTGCCTTCTTTCTGTAGATGATTTTTTTTGAACTGCCATTGTTGTACTTTTCATATTTATGAACTACAGGTAACCTCATTGGCTACTGATGATGCCAGATGACCCCAGTGGGACTTGCATGCATCTGATATTGCCATGAGGTTGCAATATGTTGACTTTCTCCTTCCAACCTTCCTCGTGATACCTCACCTTTGTATCTTGTCTTATCAAGACGTAGTCAATGACTCCAGGATACCTTTCCCGGTTACCCTGCGGGGGGCAGAAAATCAGAAAATCATGACATTTTGGCATAGACTGGAAGTCTCAAATTGGATCGAGATTCCGCTAATTGTGCTTTACTTCCACCAACAGAATCAAAGCGACTTAAGTTAGTTGTTTCCATGGGTGTAGTCGACCAGGGTTTGGGGGGAGGGTGTCTTAGAACCTTTATTTTTTGGGAACAGGGTCCCAGTAGGGTCCCTATGTCTCCAGCATCCTGAGAGCCAATCAGCATGAAAGGGGAGTGTCTTAGCCACTGAGAAGAATCTTCTAACATGCTTCCTTGACCTTTCCTGCTGATTGGAGCCAATCAGAGTGAAAGGAGGTGAGTCAGCTAGTGAGAAGACTCTTTTAAGTAGCTAACACTTCCCTTTCATGGTTATTGGCTCCTAGAGACACCTGTTGTTGTGGGAGAAGGCATTAACAAGGATCTCATTCTCAACCCAGCAGCAGAAAAAGGGGGCATGGCCATAACTAACATGAAGGGACCCTGCGCTTCTGAATTTGCCACTGTACTACTCGTCATTCCTGAGTTGCCCCGTTGATTTCAACGTGACTAAAGTATGGATAAGTTAGTCTGGGTTCAACCCCAGAGTTGCACTGGTTGCTGATTTGTTACCAGCCCAGGTTCAAGGTGTTACCATTGGTATATAAAGTCCTTTGCAGTTTGGGACCAGTTTACTTCCAGGACCGCTTTAACCTATATGTGCCCACTCAACCGCTTCAATTTGCAGAAATAGCACTGTTACAGATGCTACATAATACTCACTCTGTGCTTGTAAGAATTCATTCTTTTAGTGTGGCAGCATCTACACTTTGGAACTCCCTGCCTATTGACATCAGGCAGGCGCCATTGCTGTATTCTTTTTGGTGCCTGCTTAAAATAGGCAAGCCCATCCAGAACACACACAGCTGTTAATGCGTTTTAATCTCTTTTTAGCTGTTGTTGTTGTTGTTATGTGCCTTCAAGTCAACTATGACTTATGGCGACCCTATGAATCAGCGACCTCCAATAGCATCTGTCATGAACCACCCTGTTCAGCTTGTAAGTTCAGGTCTGTGGCTTCCATTATGGAATCAATCCATCTCTTGTTTGGCCTTCCTCTTTTTCTACTCCCTTTCGTTTTTCCCAGCATGATTGTCTTTTCTAGTGAATCATGTCTTCTCATTATGTGTCCAAAGTATGATAACCTCAGTTTCATCATTTTAGCTTCTAGTGATAGTTCTGGTTTAATTTGTTCTACCACCCAATTATTTGTCTTTTTCGCAGTCCACGGTATCCCCAAAGTTCTCCTCCAACACCACATTTCAAATGAGTTGATTTTTCTTTTATCCGCTTTTTTCACTGTCCAACTTTCACATCCATACATAGAGATTGGGAATACCATGGTCTGAATGATCCTGACTTGAGTGTTCAGTGATACTTTTTAGCTTACTGCTGCTTTAATAGTTTTTTTAAAGTTTTTAATTACTTTTTAACTGTTTTTAATTGATAATTTTAATGTTTCTTGTAAACCACTTAGAGGCTTGTTGTTTTACAGTCAAGCAGTGTATAAATTTTGTTAAATGAATAAATAGTGTCCAATCTTATTTTCTGGCTAAGAACAAATACTTGTAGCATCATCAAGACATAAACTTTCAGCAGAAATGGACCACACTTCAGGGGCTAATGAGGGCTACCAGCTTGCCCACTGCACTTTAGTTTTCAACAAAAAAGTCACTGTTTTCCAAGAATGTGCCAATGTTTAGAGATCATGTGCACAAGAAGATGATCAGGCTCCCCAGTTAAATCATTTCTAGTAGGGCTCTCACCGGATTAAAAGGAATCATTTTATTTGTACGCAGATCTGCCGACTGGTTAAATTTGCATGTGGTGACAACAGCAACTCATAAGCAAGGAGTCTGCTTCCTATTTTTAGTATCTAAACTGAGCTGATGTGTGCATGTTGCCTTAGAAGACGTGTTTCCTCCTCCGTGTGGGGAAGACGGCGAAATCCTCTCCTAAGAGGGCAATTCCCACCTGCCATTTTCATAATTACATCTTGATCACCTGGTGGCATCTACTGTTCCCAATGCGTGTGTTTTATCGCTCTTTTTTAAAATGAAAATGTTATGTAAACCGCTTAGAGAGGTGTTTCTTTCCATTAAGCAGTCTCTAAATCTTGCTAAATCAACAAATAAAACAGTCTTACAATGCAGTCAACTGCTTGCAGGGCAGCTTTCCCTCGGAAAGGCAGCCTAAATGTGCATCTATAATATAAATCAGCATGTGCAAATAGTATGCAAAATAGTGCCTCCGTCCTGAGTCTTTCAAGGACTGTTGCAATGCCTCTGCAATTTTTTTTTATTTGTCGACCTTTGTATGCCGCTTGATTGTAATCAAACCTCTAAGCTGTTTACAAAAACTAAAGTGAAAATGATCAATGAAAGGCCAGGCATTTGAAAACATTCACAAGGTAATTAAAATGAACAGCAAGCAAAAGAGCGGTTGAGACATGTCAGCTTCTGTGTGTCTGAAGAGGATTGCCCAACCGAAATGTGTGGCCTGGAGAGAGGGCCAAAGGGAGTGGCCCAGAGAGTCACATTTGGCCCCCAGCCCCAGGCCTGAACTTTCCCACCTCGATGGAAAGAGCCACCTTCTCCAGAGTTTAAAATGGCCTAAGTGGACCTCTGGGTCTCAAGGGTCATGTTCTACCTTGATCAAGGCCACAAGGAGGTCATGGAAGCAGTCGCTGGTCCCAGAAGCAACATCCTTCTCTAGGTCTGAATGGAAATCTAGGCGTAATGGGGGAAAAGGGAATGAATTTGAACCCAGATTAAAGGCAGCGGTTTGCACAGGCGATGGTAATATCCCCGGATATCTATTCAAGCAGATAAATTTGGCACTTGGGGGGGACGGAGGAGAATCAGCTTTACAACAAACACCATCTACATCTGTGATGGCCGCTTTGCCACACCTTGTGGCAGCGAGTTCCACGGGCTAACGGCGCATCATGCGAAGGAGGACTCGCTTCTGTCCGTCCTGAAACCTCCAGCCTCATGATCCGAGTATTATCAGAGAGGGTGAAGAACTTCCTATCCAATTTCTCCACGCCACGTATATCCTCTCCCGGCACCCCCAGGGGTATTTTAAAAGGGGGGAGAATGCACACTTGCTTTTAATTTCATTCTCCTGACCCCCAGGTTATACCGATTGTGTGTGTGTGTGTGTGTGTGTGTGTTATTTTTACCATGCTTGTAAAAATCCAAGATTTCTCGGATCTGCTGGCTCGTTCGGGTGGAGAGGATTTCGATTAGGGTGTCCCCCTCCAGGCCCTGCAAAGAGGAAGGATGTCTGCCTTAGAAAGTGAACTGCGGCAACCCCTTCAAAGGTAGAGCACGAGATCTCTACTGGAAGGAGAAGCATCTATGTGGTAAGATTCCTGGCTACGACGCACACCTCTCCTGTTGCTCCAGGGATGGAGCAAGATGGAGGAGGTCACATCTGCCTAGCAACCGCAGGGCTGTACATCTCGATTCAGACCCTGGAGAATGGCTGGCTGGCATCGGATGAGCAGCCAAAGACCCAGCAAGAGCGGATGGTCGGAGCACCTGCTTTGCTTGCAGAAGGTCCCAGGTTCAGTCACCACTGACATCTCCAGGTAGTCCGGGGGGGGGGGCAATCCATGCTGGAAATTGTGGAGAGCCGCTGCCAGCCAATGTAAACAATACTGAGCCAGATGGACCAAAAGTCTGACTCACTATCAGGCAGCTCCCTGCTTCAATCAGGCTTTTATTCAGAACCGTGAGGACTAGAATCTTACTTAATTTTTAGGGCATGGGCTATATCTCAGTGGTGGAGCCCCTGGTTTGCATGCAGAACATCCTATGTTCAGCCCCCAGGTTGGGTTGGGAGACAGCCATGCCTGCAGCCCTGGAGAGCGGCTTCCAATCAGTGTATTTCCCATCTCAGAATCAGGCTGTGTGTGTGATTCAGATACCAAAACAAGACCTACACGTATGGACTGATGGCTCTACCTTCAGGGCCACATTGATTTCATGTGCATCATACTGAGCTGCCGGCCTCAGCAGCCCCACGATAACGCCCTCTAGGTTCCCAGACACAGCTGCTTCCAGAGTCTTCAGTAGGTCCTGGGGAGGGGAAGCAGAAAGGTTTTAGAACTTGACTTAAAAAGGGGGCAGGCCTCGCTAAAAGTCATAGAATTATAGGGTTGGTAGGATCACCGGAGGTCATCTAGCCCAACCCCAACCCCTGGTCAATGTAGGATTTGCAATGTAGGATCTTGCAACTGCAGCCAGCATCCTTAACAAAATAGCCACCCAGGCCTCAAGGTTCCAGGACTTGCGGCAAGCCGGTTCTCAGCCCAAGTGAAGCAGAAGCACAGGTGTGGTCCAGAACAGGCAGGCGCCGAGATCCAGCGCTGGAATGACTGGGGAAGGAGGCAAGACTCCCTGCAACATCCTCACACCAGAGAGAAGCTTACACAGATCGAACAGTCAGCTCTCAGCCTGGATATTTATAGGGTTTGCTGGACAGGGACTGGCCCTTGGGGGTCAGCTGACTGGATGGATCAGGCAACTGAAAGTGCAGCCTAGGCAGTGCTATCAAGCCATCTGCCCCACAAAGGGGGGGGGGTTAAATTTGTAGCTAAGCCTCTCTCACGACAAAGAAGCGAAACAAATACTTTCTTTCCGGTTCAGATTAAAGCTTTGACCAGTCTTTTTGCAGTGTGGTTCCAGTTCAAGGCTTCTGTTTATACCGCTCAATAGCATTACAGACATGTTCTGAGAGTTTCTGAACAGTCTCCAAGGGCAGCCCTATGCAGACCTCCTTGCAGCAGTCTATGCTGGCTGCTACCAGGGCATGAGATCAGAGTTCTCTCCCACCTGCACCCCCAGGAAGGACCACAGTTGGCAAACCATCTGAAGGTTATGAAAACAGTTCCATGTCACAGATGATGCTCGGACAGACTTGTGAAGGGCCAGCTCTAACACTGCCCTCCCCCAAACTCTAGATCTAATGGGGGGGCGCCCCCAAAGTGCAGTTCTAGCTCCTACCCTAACCTGTTTAGTGAAATCCAGGAACTCTTCAGCGATCTGCTGCCTCTGTTTGTTGCTCCTGTTGGTCAGCAGGTCAATGATGGTTCCATATGCGACACCTGTCACAATAGATAGCGCAGTTTAGAGGCTACCGCTAAACCATGATTGTATATGTGTACCCTTCATATATATTTCTTCCCACACTTCTGCGACAGTAAAAGTCAACGTTTGCAACCGTATGAATCTAATGTGTGCAAATTATGTCCGTTTGTTGGCTTGCTTCTTAGATTTGCACCCCACTTTTTACAGGAGGCTCCGAGGCGGTAGAGACAGCATTCATAAGATGCTACAGTTGTGGGTCTGAGTTCTGACGCGTGTCAACTAAAACTGAACCTAACGTGACAGCGTGGAAGAGCATAGATTGGAGGGAGCCAGATTCAAATCCCTTCTGAGCTATGAAGCCTACAGAGTGAACATAGGCCAAATGGCCACCTCTTCAGTTAGCCTACCTTGGAGGGCTGTTGTGTGGAATTTTTTTAATGGAAGAACAAAACCCACAAGTGTCCCAACTGTGCTTCACAATCATTATGGATTGCTTACCTTTGCCACTGACAGCCTTAAGGAGAGCCTGGACATCTTTCTCTACCTCGAAGCTCAGGTGGGGTCTAATGGTCCCCAGTGTGCCCCACACCGCCGTCTAGGGCAAAATAGGGCAGCAATGCAACAGTCAGGACCCTGAAATCTCAAAGATTCAATGAGCACTGATCATACAACTGATGCAAAGAAATAACAGGCTTTGGCTGCAAGCAAATCGGGCAGCTGTCTCCCAATCCCACAGAGCGGGTGTAGGGAATAAAGCACCAACGCTTTTTAACAAGTAACCTGAACCAGTCGAGCGGTGGGGGGAGGGCAGGTAGACAGAAAGGCAACCTATTCTTCCCTCGCTGATTCCATCTTTAGTAACTACTTGTTTGTTTATTCTCAGGCTTTACTTCCTTCCTCTTCCTTTCTTTGCTAGTCAGAGATACAGCCTTTGGGTGCAAGCCTCATGGCTCTACACTGGCCACATGTATGTGTGTAGTCAGAACGACTTTCTTTCCCAGTGATAATAAACCTTCCGTTTCTTTATCCTTTCAACCAACAGCCTTGCCAGACTATTTAATTCTGCACCCCGTTGCAATATATACCAAGATAGGAAACCTCAGGCCCGGGGCCCATGTGTCCTCGAACTCCGGAGATCCTCTCGCTTGTCCGGAGAGAGGAAGGGGTGAGTATGTGTGTGTGTGTGTGTAGAGAGATTAGTCTACTGTACAAAGTTACATTTGTTCCCTGCCTACTTTGGCACCTGGCCCTGCCCATCATTGGCATGTGGCCCCCAAAATGTTGTCCGGAAGGGAATGTGGCCCTCGGGCTGGAAATGCATTACATGAGGGGGAACTGCTTTGTGCAAAAAAAAAAAAAGTGTATATTTAGGCAAAAGGGCAGCCAGGTTTGCACACACTAAAATGCTGGTGAATTTTCATGAGGGCTAAAATAAATAAATGGCAAATGGATGTGGAGAAACCAAATGGGCAGATTTGTCCCTCTCTCCCGGCCACTCACCTTATCCACCAGGGGCAGGTGCCCAAGGATTTCATCTGCCAAAGAGAGTTTCTGAAGCCCGCTCACCGGCGACATTTGCAGCCAAACGCCACACTTTCAAAGATATCAGACAGGTGGGAGTTAGTATTACAAGTGATACAGCACATAGGGGACCCATCTGAGACAGGCGTGTGTGTTTGATGCTGCAATCTGAAGGTGCTCCTTACCAGGGAGTAGGGCCGAGTAAACACGCACTGGGGATGATGTCACAAGTTACGTTATATTATTTATTTATTTGATTGATTGATTGATTGATTGATATCCCGCCCTGCCTCCCAGTAGGAGGTCAGTAGGGCTTGCCAGTAGGGATCTGGAAGAAATTCAGATTGATTTGATTTGCAGTGCAAATCTTGCGGAGCTGTTAAGTTGTTCACCCTCTCTCTTAATAGTACAATTCATTCCGCATCTGTGTTGGAACTGTTTTTCAGATGTGGGCTACGTTCTAGTATTAAGAGAAAGAGAGATAAGATTGAAAAAGATGTTTTGTTTTTAAGGTTTTTTAAAAGATGTTTTGTTTTCAGGATGGTTTTTAAGATGTTTTATAGATGTTTCTGACAGCCAGGGTGGTGTAGTGGTGAAGGTGTTGGACTGCGACCTGGGAGAGCAGGGTTCGAATCCCCACATAGCCATGAAGCTGACTGGGTGACCTTGGGCCAGTCACTGCCTCTCAGCCCCATGAAAACCCTATTCATAGGGTTGCCATAAGTCGGAATCGACTTGAAGGCAGTACGTTTACAGGCAGGGGAAAAGTCTCAGTGCAGGTGACTAGAAATGAGAAAGGCTGCATTGTAGGTCTACTTCTGCGTAAATGCTGCCCTGGAAAGCAAAAGCTAACCTTGGGGTCAGCTATTTACTTATTTATTATCCCTTTTGTCATAACGGTGGAGACTTGGAAATAAGGCAGCTCCTTATGTCCCTATTTAAACCATCCCTTTCCTTCTTTCCGGGAGACCCAGTGTGGTGCAGTGGTTAAGGAGTTGGACTACAACCTGGGAGACCAGGGTTCAAATCCCCATGTAGCCATGATGGTGACCTTGGGCCAGTCACTGCCTCTCAGCCCCATGAAAACCCTATGCATAGGGTCGCCGTAAGTCGGAATCGACTTGAAGGCAGTACATTTACACGTTTATAGATGTTCCTGGGGTTTTGTCATTTGTTCGCTGCCCTGGGCTCCTTCTGGGAGGAAAGGTGGGATATCAATTTAATAAATAAATAAATAAGAGAACTTGGGGGCATTCATTGAAGCTGAATACTGTGAGGTTTAGGAGGACAGGCAAAAGAAAAGCCTTTTTTGCATAGCGCAGAATTAAACTATGGATTTCATTCCTACAAGAGGTAGTGGGGTGGCCAGCAACCTGGGTGGCTTCTAACAGAAGATCAGACGCATTTGTGGAGGATAGCGGCATCAAAGGCTACTAGCCACAATGGCTGTGCTCTTGCTCTAGGGTCAGTGTGCCTCTGAAGACCAGTTGCTGGGACCCGCAGGAGGGGAGAGTTGCTGTTGCGCTCCGGTCCTGCTTGCTGGCTTCCCATTGGGGCATCTGGATGGCCACTGTGAGAACAGGATGTTGGACTAGGTGGGCCCCCTTGGGCCTGATCCAGCAGCCAGGCTTTTCATATGGCCTTGAACCTAATTTCCACTCCTGAGAACAATCTGCCAACAGAAACACGGCTCTCCTAAACCCGTGCTTTTGCAACTTTTACGATGCGGTTCTGCAACCGACGCATGTCTCCAAAAACTTGCATGTTAGGAGAAAGTGTGCATAGAAGCGCATGCGTCCGTGAACATAAGCTCACTTTGCCTTTGTGTCTGCTTTTTTGTGCATATTCTTTGGCCGGAGAATTGCCCTGCCAAATCTGGAGAAGTGCACATTTCAAAGGAGGGCTGGGTTGTGGCCTGCATATTGTTTTGGAAAGTTCAGATTAGGTAAACTCACATTTAAATGCAAACGGAGCCAAATTCCACTCACCCCACACCCCTGCGTGGAACCCTTACATAGATCCATAGGGGCCCGGCTTGACAGGGCAAGGAGGAGGTAAGACTAACCCAGTTTTTAAAATGACTTTCTCCCATTCCTCTCTCTCCACTTTCTGTCTTCAGGATCAACCCAAGGAGAAGGCAATCATTCCACCCATCTACCTCAGACTGGGCCCCCAGAATCCCAACCGCACATGGGTTGCCAACTTACCCGCCTTTTAAACTGGCCTTGCTCCTGTGATGTTAAACAGCAACAGTGAAGCAGGGCGAGGCTTTTCCCCAGCACGGAAATGCCGGGGAAAAGCTTCACCCTCCCACTCTTCTGTGTCTTCTGAAGGCCAAGGAGCAAGGCCCATTTTGGAAAGTTGGCAACAACTCTCGAGCCCCACCGATCCAGCCCCCTCCCAAAAAATCTGGGGCCAAAGAACCTACCTGGCTGTTGCACCTTGTTCCCGGACAGCAGTGAGCGCATTGTCATAAGGCTAGTGGGGGTGACAGCCACCTCCACCCCCACCCCGAGGGAGGGCCTCACTCGCCCAGCCAGTGATAAGAGCGCAAAGGAAAAACCAGTCTGGTATGTCGCACTGGAGCCAAGAACGTCTCTTGCCTTGCGCAAGGCACCCTGCCAGATATCATAATTCCTTTCTCCCTGGCAGGGATCCAACTGGCAACTTTTGACAAGGGTGGAGGGATGGAGCACAGGTGCATCCAAAGAGATGCACCTGACAGGTGAGGTGACAGGTGACCTGGCGGCATGGAAGAGAGTGGCCTGGAAGGAAGAATTGTGCTAAGTGATATTGGCCAGTCCCTTCTTCTTTTCAAAAACAAATCTGAAATCTCTCACTCACCTCTGTGCTAGGCTTAATGGCGCAATTTAGCTTAATGCAGATCGCTTACCCTGAAGCAGAAGTGGAGAGGCAAATGCAGGCCTCCCATGCCCTTCCTGATAGTCAACCCACGCCCTCTCACACACACACCCAACTTTCCCTCCTCCTCCTTGCTCTCCGTGTGTGTGTTTATTTATTTATTAAATTTATATCCCACCCTTCCTCCCAGAAGGAGCCCAGGGCAGCAAACATAACCCCTAAAGCACTCTGAAACATCTTAAAAGCAAAAGACTTTAAAACATATTAAAACAACACATCTTAAAAAACCCATCAAAGCAAAACATCTCCTTTTTTAAACGGCTTTAAAAACATCTTAAAAAGCAATCCCGGCACAGTCTGCATCTGTGTTGGAATTGCTTTTTAAGATGTTTTTAAAGCTTTTTAAAAAAAGATGTTTGTTGTAATATATTTTAATGTCTGTTTTTATTATGTTTTCTAGTGTTTTGAGTGTTTTTGTCGGCCATGCTGGCCTCCTACTGGGAGGAAGGGTGGCATATCAATTTAAACAACAACAACAATAATAATATAGACATGACATTCAATCCGTTCTGGAAGAGAAAAAGACCAAAACCCAATTTGCAGGTCGAAACTTGTCCAATAATGGTGGTGTGTTTGCAGACGAGCGTTATCAACAGACAAAGTTTCCTTGTAACTAGACGGGGGGGGGACCTCTTTTTGTGCCAAAATAGGTGAGGCAATGGATGTGACTCTTACTTTTGTACACCTGGCTATATTCCAGGCATGCAAAAGTCAACTCACAGTCCCACAGGCATGAATATCCCTCCATCCAAGCAAGCAAGAGGCATGATCGCAGTTCAAATATATGTTCCAGCTAGGCAAAAATATTTGCAGAGAGGGCGGGGCCAGGCTGGTGAGGGGCGGGGCCTGGTGAGACATTTGAGGGCTGGTAGAGAGGTCCAGAGGGCCGCGTTCAACTCAGAGGCCTGAAGTCCCCCCCCCCCAAACTAGACTAGAGTCAGTTTCTCAAGGAGCTTTAATCTTGGACATTTCCCCCGCAAAGAATGCGCTCCGTTACGGGATTGTGCAGCCTCTGCCCATGAATTAAGTGCATGTTCTTACTTGATCCAGTAGGAGTTGAATATTTATACTGTTTCTAACACCAACACCAACAGTTTTTCTTAGTCCGGAAATTTGGATTGCCTGGGTGCAGATTTTTTTGGGGGGGGGGGTGTGTTAAAAATGTACTGATAAAGCCGTAAAGTTTTTATTTGTTTGTTTGCCTGTTATGGGATGTATCAAACTGGTCTGTCCTACTCAGAGTAGACTTAACATATTTCCAGCACAATCCTAACCATGTCTGCTCAGAAATCAGCCCTATTTAATTCAGTGGGGCTTCCTCCCAGGTAAGTGTGGTTAGAACTGCAGCCTAACTTGAGTCGATTGATTTCAGTGGATCTTAGCCTGGACCATCTTAGGCTGGAGAAGAGAGGAGATATGATCGCACTCTTCAAGTACAGGAAAGGTTGCCACACAGAGGAGGGCCGGGATCTCTTCTCGATCGTCCCTGAGTGCAGGACACGGAATAATGGGCTCAAGTTGGAGGAAGTCAGATTTCGGCTGAACACCAGGAAAAACTTCCTAACTGTTAGAGTGGTATGACAATGAAACCAATGACCTAGAGAGGTAGTGGGCTCTCCAACATTGAAAGCATTCAAGAGGCAGCTCAACAGCCATCTGTCAGGAATGCTTTGATTTGGATTCCTGACTTGATGGCCTTAGAGGCCCCTTCCAACTCTACTATTCCATGATTCTATGAATAAAGAGCTGACTGAATTGCCAGGAACTGAATGTGGGATTTCTGCATGCAAAGGAGATGGCACTTCCCTTAAAAATAATGGTAAGGTTCCAGTCCTGGAGAAAGCGCTGGCATAAATAGGGACATAGGAAGCGGCTATCTACCAAGTCAGGTCCTTGGCCCATCTAGCTCAGTGTTGTCCACACAGACTTGCAGCAGCTTTCCAGGGTTTCCAACAGGGGCCTCTCCCAGTCATACCTGGAGATGCCAGGAATTGAACCTGAGGCAGAAGCTCTATCTCTGACCTACAATCCGTCATGCAGAAGGATCTCCAAAGAAGACCTCAAGATCCAGGCAGGTTTAGATATCGCCTTCCTGCCCTGATTATAGGACTCTAGGAAGGAACATCTTCCTGGCGTTTGTTTGGAAAGAGGATGGTGGCCTAGATGGATTTTTGGTCTGATCTACCAGGGCTCCTCTTGGTTTCTTCAGCGCAAAGGGATCTGACAAATTCACAGAAGGTAGGTGTGTCAATGGCTGCAAACCTGGATTATGAATAAAACCTCTGTACCCAGATGCAGTCTACCTCTGATTGGGGGCAACAAACAACATCTGTCTGTCCCCTGTCAGAGGCAGGATGCTTGGCTTGATGAAGCTTTGCTTTGATCCAGGAGCTGGCTGCTTTTGTTTGTTTGTTTAAAGAAGTAATGCTTCTTGTTGTTATAAACGAAAACGGTCAAGGTCCAGAATGACCTTCTTTTCTCTCCCTGCCCCCCACCCACCCCCGTTGAAATTCAAAAGTCCCAGAAAGGGTGCCTCTGGTACACCCGAGTAAATACCACCATGTTGCCGGGTTGCATTCCTGTGCCGAATTCCTTTTGAGAACAAAAGCCAACCCTCCCATGTCCCTAGAAGAGGCGAGGTAGACATTCTTGTGCTGAGCCTCCCCTGTGGAACAAGTCACAGGCTTCATCAAAGCTGGTCAAAGGAAGCCACTCAGCGGAAGGCAAAGTCTCTGGATGTTCTTTAGATGGGAAGCCCTTTGGGGCAGAGACCTTGTCCTCTTGCACTATGTGAAGGGCCAGGCAGGTGATGCGCTAGATCAGTGGCAGTAGTGTAGTGACAAATTCAGATGTTCAGGGTCCCTTCATGATAGCCATGCCATGTCCCCTCACAGTCATGTCCCCTCGCTCATTCTCCATTGTCATCTCCACACTCCTTAGTTCTTCCCAAGTTCAACTTCTCCCACAACAACAGATGCCCCTAGGAGGCAATTGCATGAAAGGGGAGTGCATTAGCTGCTGATAAGAGTCTTCTCAATGGCTGACTCAACTCTTTTCTCTCTGAGTGGCTCCAATCAGCAGGAAAGGAGAAGGAAGCATGTTAGAAGGCTCTTCTCAGTGACCCAACACACTCCCCTTTCATGCTGATTGGCACATAGAGTGCTGGAGACATAGAGACCCTGGATGACTACACCCCTGATCAGTGGTCCCCAAACCGTTTCGCCTGCACAGACCACCTGAAAATGGTGAGGGTCTTGGCGGACCATTTAAACATAAGAAGAGCCTGCCGGATCAGGCCAGCGGCCCACCAAGTGTTCCAACGGGAAGCCCCCAAGCAGGACCTGAGCGCAAGAGGACTCCCACTTCCTGCGGATTCCAGCAACTGGTACTCTGAAGCATGCACTTAATGATTTTTCCTCCCACTGTAGCAACTGTAATGAGCTGTGCCAGATGCTTTATGGGTTTTAATTGTGTTTCGATTGCTTTTTGTATTCCTCGTAATGTATTTCACTGGACTTCAAGTTGCAATATAATAAGATGCATATAAAGCTCAAAAGAAGCAATAAAAAGAGCGTCAAAGCTCAGTGTGAATATTTGAGTTTGCCACCCTGGGCTCCTGCGGGATATAAATCAAATAATAAATAAATAAATCCTGGGGATTGTAGTGCTGAAAGTTTTCTGCTAGGAATTCAGAGCAGTAAAGTTCCCTGGGAAGATCAGCCAAGTAAAGTGTCACCAGGTGGTGCTGTGGGACAATATATGCCTCCCCCAACCATGCATGCAGATGTTTGATTCCAGTGAGCTTCCTTTATAAATTAAGCCCAGAGAAGGGAAAGTTGCAACAATACCAGGTGAATTATCACTCTGGTTAGGGCTGAATCTTGTGTGGTGAGACTAGAGCCAGATCACATGGCACACTTAAAAAAAGTTTTAAGTAATTTATGGTGCAGCTAGTCCTCATTGTCTCCAGGCCAAGTTATTTTCTGTTGGACTTGTTCTTGTTTATTTATTTATTATTTTATTTCTATCCCGCCCTTCTGGCAGGAGCCCAGGGTGGCAAACAAAAGCACTAAAAACTTTAAAACATGATAAAAACAAACTTTAAAACACATTAAAACAAAACGTTGTTGCTATGTGCCTTCAAGTTGATTACAACTGATGGTGACCCTATAAATCAGCGACCTCCAATAGCATCTGTTATAAACCACCTTGTTCAGATCTTGTAAGTTTAGGTCTGTGGCTTCTTTTATGGAATCAATCCATCTCTTGTTTGCTGTTCCTCTTTTTCTACTCCCTTCTGTTTTTCCCAGCATTACTATCTTTTCTACTGAATTGTGTGTTCTCATTTTGTGTCCAGAGTATGATAACCTCAATCTCATCATTTTAGCTTCTAGTGATAGTTCTGGTTTAATTTGTTCTAACACCCAATTATTTGTCTTTTTCATGGTCCATGGTATCCGCAAAGCTCTCCTCCAACACCACATTTCAAATGAGTGAATTTTTCTCTGATCTGCTTTTTTCACTGTCCAACTTTCACATCCATACATAGAGATCGTGAATACCATGGTCTGAATGAGCCTGACTTCAGCGTTCAGTGATACATCTTTGCATTTTCTAATCCTCTCATAGCTGCCTTCCCCAGTCCTAGCCTTCTTGTGATTTCTTGACTATTGTCTCCATTTTGGTTAATGACAAGTTCAATGTCCTCGTTGTCAACTTTAAAGTTACATAAATCTTCTGTTGTCATTACTTTAGTCTTCTTGACATTCAGCTGTAGTCCTGCTTTTGTGCTTTCTTCTTTAACTTTCATCAGCATTCATTTCAAATCATTACTGGTTTCTGCTAGTAGTATGGTATTGTCTGCATATCTTAAATTATTGATATTTCTCCCCCCAATTTTCACACTTCCTTAATCTTGGTTCAATCCTGCTTTCCGTATGATATGTTCTGCATATAGATTAAACAAATAGGGTGCTAAAATACATCCCTGTCTCACACCCTTTCCGATGGGGAACCAATTGGTTTCTCCATATCCTGTCCTTACAGTAGCCTCTTGTCCAGAGTGTAGGTTGCGCATCAGGACAATCAGATGCTGTGGCACCCTCATTTCTTTTAAAGCATTCTATAGTTTTTCATGATCTACACAGTCAAAGGCTTTGCTGTAATCTATAAAGCACAGGGTGATTTTCTTCTGAAATTCCTTGCTCTGTTCCATTATCCAATGTATGTTTGTGATATGATCTCTGATGCCTCTTCCCTTTCTAAATCCAGCTTGGACGTCTGGCATTTCTCGCTTCATATATGGTAAGAGCCTTTGTTGTAGAATCTTGAGCATTACTTTACTTGCATGAGATGTTAAGGCAATAGTTCGATAATTACTGCATTCCCTGGGATCCCCTTTCTTTGGAATCGGGATATGTATTGAATGCTTCCAGTCTGTGGGCTATTGTTTTCTTTTCCATATTTGTTGACAGATTTTTCTCAAAATTTGGACAGATTCAGTCTCAGTGGCTTGTAGCAACTCTATGTGTATGCCATCTGTTCCTGGTGATTTATTTCTTCCAAGTATTTTAGAAGCAGCTTTCACCTCACATTCTAAAATTTCTGCTTCTTCATCATACGGTTCCTCCATGAATGAATCTGTCATCCTTGCATCTCTTTAACAGAGTTCTTCAGTGTATTGCTTCCATCTTCCTTTTATTTCATCTCGGTCAGTCAGTGTGCTCCCCTGTTGATTATTCAATATCCCTACTCTTGGTTTAAATTTCCCTTTAATTTCTCTAATCTTTTGGAACAGGGCTCTTGTTCTACTCTTTTTGTTGTCCTCTTCTATTTCTATACAATAACTATAGTAATAGTTCTGTTTGTCCCTACATACTAGTTGCTGTATAGTTGCATTTAGGGTTCTAACCGTGTTTCTATCTCCTTTTGCTTTTGCTTTCCTTCTCTCTTTAACCATTTTAAGAGTTTCTTCAGTCGTCCATTGAGGCCTTTCTTTTTAACTAGAGGTATTGTCTTTTTCCATTCTTCCCTGATAATGTCTCTGACTTCACTCCATAGCTCTTCTGGTTCTCTGTCAACTAAGTTTAAAGCCTCAAATCTGTTCCTTATTTGATCTTTATATTCTTTTGGGATGTTATTTAAATTGTATTTTGGCATTATGATTGCTTTGTTCTTCTTCTTTAGCTTTACTCTGATTTTCGATATGACCTGTTTATGATCTGTACTACAGTCTACTCCTGGTCTTGTTTTCGCAGAAAGTATGGAACTTCTCCATCTTCTGCTACCAATTATATAATCAATTTGATACCTGTATTGACCGTTTGGTGATGTCCATGTGTACAGTTGTCTTTTCGGTTGCTCAAAAAATGTATTTGCTAGAAACAAATTATTGGCTTTGCAGAATTCAGTAAGTCTTTCTCCTGCTTCATTTCTATCTCCTAGGCCCCATTTCCCCACAATTCCTAGTTCTTCTCTGTTCCTTCTTCTTCCTGTACTTCTGCGTAAAATCTCTCCAATTCCTCTTCTTCTGCGTTTGCCGTTGGAGCGTAGACTTGGATGATGGTTATGTTAATAGGTTTTCCTTTAATCTCATTGACATAACTCGCTCAGACCTTGCGTTAGCTCCTAACTGCTTTTGCTACATCACTTCTCACTATTAAAGCAACCCCGTTTCTTCTTCATTTCTCATTTCCTGCATAAAATATTTTGTAGTTGCCTGATTGAAAATGCCCCATTCCCGTCCATTTTAATGCACTCACACCAAGTATTGTAATGGTGATACGTTCCATTTCTTGCTTGACCATTTCTAACTTTCCCTGGTTCATGCTTCTCACATTCCGTGCTCCTATTGTGTACATCGTACAACTCCGGACTCTCCTTTTGCGCATTTTGTGCACATCAGCCTCTGGGCTACTCTGTTGGACTACTATACCTTTACAGCAGTCCAACAGAGTAGCCTTTCACATATAAATTGTGTGTGTGTGTGTGTGTTTGTGTGTGTGTGTGTGTTTCAATTCCCAATCTCAGTACAAGTGACAAATTCTTTCCTCCCCCCCTGAGCCAGGGCTCCTGTGACACTAACAGGCAGAAATACAATGGGTGGTGCGTTCTACTCCCCTGCCACCAGAATCTCTGCATCACCAAGCCTGGAGAAAACAGGTCCTGTTGCAATTCCACCTGTTGCACAGGGTTGTTGGGAACTTAGGGCATGAAAAGCAGTGCTTCATAAGAAGAGCCTGGCTGCGGATCAGGCCAAAGGGCTGATCGCAGCATCCTTTTTGCATAGTGGCCAAGTAGATGCCTCTTTGGGATGCCGGCCAGCAGGACCTGCACACAACAGCACTCGCCCCTCCTGTGGTTTCCAGCAACTGGGATTCGGAAACATATCGCCTCAGACTATGGAGGCACAGCAATAGCCATTGTGGCTAGTAGCCATTGACAGCCTTATCCTCCATGAATGCATCTAATCCTCTTTAAATCCATCCAAACATCCATCACTTTCTCTTGTGGGAGAAAATTCCATAATTTAACTACTTGATATGTGAAAAGTACTTTATTTGGACCTGAATCTTCATTCAACTTCATTGGATGACCACGAGTTCTAGTGTTATGAGAGGGAGAAAAGCTTTTCTCTGCCAACTGTCTCATGCTATGAACAATTTTATACACTTATTTATTTATTTATTTATTTATTTATTTGATTTATATCCCGCCCTTTCTCCCAGTAGGAGCCCAGGGCAGCAAACAAAAGCACTAAAACACTTTAAAACATCATAAAAACAGACTTTAAGATATACTAAAACACAGACACCATTAAAAACATATTAAAACAAAACACCTTTAAAACATGTTTTTAAAAAAGCCTTAAAAAGCTTTTAAAAAGGTTTAAAAGCATATTAAAAAGCAATTCCAACACAGAAGCAGACTGGGATAAGGTCTCAACTTAAAAGGCTTGTTGAAAGAGGAAGGTCTTCAATGGGCACTGAAAAGATAACAGAGATGGTGCCTGCCTACTATTTAAGGGTAGGGAGTTCCACAGGGTAGGTGCCGCCGCCACACTAAAGGTCCATTTCCTATGATGCGTGGAACGGACCTCCTGATAAGATAGTATCTGCAGGAGGTCCTCACCTGCAGAGCGCAATGATCGACTGGTTATATAAGGGATAAGATGGTCTTTCAGGTATCCTGGTCCCGAGCTGTATAGGGCTTTGTACACCAAAACCAGAACCTTGAACTTAGCCCAGTCACTTCTGTCACCTTGCCTCTAACTCGCCTTTTCTCTAAACTAAAAAGCCCCAAATGCTGCAACCTTTCCTCGTAGGGGAGTTGCACCATCTCCTTGATCATTTTAGTTGCCCTTTTCTGAACCTTTTCCAGCTCTACAATACCCTTTTTGAGGTGAGGCAACCAGAACTGTACACAGTATTCCAAATGCGGCTGCACCATAGATTTGTGGGAAAGCTTCACCTGCTGAATTTCTGCAGGTAACCCAGATGTATGAAATTGCAAGAGCCTTGCTGGGTTAAAGGATGGCAAACAGGTCCTCATCCTTTCTCATTCAGTATCTTCCCAAACATCCCTCCACCCCTCCACACACTGACTAATTTCTAAAACAGAAATGAGTTCAGTGACTTGTTCCTGCCTGGAAGCCACACCCACACTGTACCCAGAGGTCTGTGGGGTCTGGTTGTGGCTGGTCAGTGCAGTGAGGAAAGAACTCTGTTTATGCTCAGAGGCAATATCATCCCCAGTGTAGCGGACAGGATGATTGCTCTAGGTCAGAGCCAGTACTACCATGGTACAATCAGGTGGCATATTTGGGAAAGGGTAGCAATTTTTCAGTGCCTTTATTATTTTTTATGTTTTATTTGCCCATGGCGGGGGGGGGGGGGGCGTGCTTTTAAAAACTCACCAAGCTGACATTGGATAATTTGCTATACTTGAGCCTCAGTCTTCCCTGCCTGTAAAATGGGGGTGTTAAGGATTTATTTTGCAGGGCCTGTCACCATGAAGGTGACCAACCACGGAAAATGCTAGGCCAGAAACTTTCCATAGCTTCATCGAACTCAGTGCTGGAGCCTGAATTCAATGGAACGTGTGTGAAGTAATAAACAGCAGAGTGCCTCGTGCAGACTGCCTGTCTATTGCCCACCTCAGAAGGAGGAGAGGGAAGACCTTCCAGGGCCAGGCAATTTATATTTCCAAAAAAAGCATGAGCTCTGACGCTTCTGGTCTCAGAAATTAAAGATGGCCACTTTGTATAAGACATTGCTCTTGCAATTGCATTTGTGTTGCTCTTGCAATTGCATTGTTCTGGCAGTTAAAGATGATTATCATGATTACAGTTTTTGGTGTTATTTTAAAGGTGCAGAAGCCACAGAGGGCTGATGCCGGCCCACAGGTTGAGGTGTCAGAGCTTGCCTTACGCGAAGAAGAATCAAGATACAAATGTAGTAGCATGAAAGAAGAACACACACATTTTGATTATTTTTTTATTTATAATACATTTGCAAGCCCCTTTTCAGGAAGGAGTCCGCCTAAAATAAAATAAATATATAGTAGCAATAGTAGTAATAGTACAGTATAGTAGTAGCAATGGGTTTTGTCCAGCATGCTTTAGGCTCCTCCGGGAGGAAGGGCGGGATACAAATTCTATAAATAAAATAATACCCACTGAAATTTAAATGGATCTA
Source organism: Rhineura floridana (assembly GCF_030035675.1). NCBI lineage: Eukaryota > Metazoa > Chordata > Lepidosauria > Squamata > Rhineuridae > Rhineura > Rhineura floridana. The sequence continues at coordinate 12,895,707 of NC_084501.1, forward strand.
ACTGTTAGCCTTGTCCATTCATTTCAATAGGTTGTATCCAACTCAGGTCAGAGCAGACCCACCGAAATTTAGCAGACCTGAGGTAGCCTTGCCCATTAATTTCAGTGGGTTGCATGCCCTGTTAGTCCCACTCAGAGTAAACCCATTGAAACCTAATGGACCTGAGTGAGTCATGCCCATTAACTTCAACGGGTCAACTCTGGTAGGACTAACATTAGATACAACCCAAGAACAATGCATGACTCTAAATAAATAAATAAACACACTCCCTGCCTTTAGAAAACTAGCGTTGCAGGGCAGGGAGCAAGAGTTGCTAGATGTTTACTTTGTTTGAAGATGGAGGGATCGCTTTCTCTCTCTCTCTCTCTCTCTCTCTCTCGTTACCTTTCCATTTTTTTTTTTTTTTTTGGAATAGGGGATAAGCACGTGGGCAGCCCGAGCCCTCCCTAACTGGAAAGCAAAAAATGGGGGGGGGTGCGTGAGTGCATGTGTGTGTTGGATTCCTCCCCCCTTTTTAAACTTTGTCAGCTTCATCTGCTGGTTTTTGAGAACTAGCGTCAGAGGTGAGGATGATGAGTCAGACGAGGGAGGAAATTCTAATTAAGTCACTCCTTTTTGCAGGAAAAAAATAATAAAAAGCCGTCCTCTGGGTGGGAGGGGCCCTAGCCGGAAACCAGAGAGCCCCACCCCTGGGTTTCAGGCAGCCGCTCCGGCCCTTCCCCTCCTCCCTTGTTGCAAAATGGGATAATCCCCTCCCTTCCCCTGGGCAGGGGGTGAGTCAGTAGGTGGACAGATGCGAGCAAAGGGTGGAGGCCCACACTGCCAGGCTCTGCTGTCGATTTCTAAGGCTTGGCTCAAGGGGGGGGAGGTGAGAGTGGATTGGGGGGGAGGAAGTCTTACAAATGGCTTGCTCCAGGGCTGCGCCGAGCTGTTAACCTGATATCTCCGAGCAACGTCATTTTTCCAAACCCTCTTTAAAAAAAACCAAACCGCTCTCCTGTTTTTTATTTTTTGCGCTTTCCCTTCACGGATCTAGGGGGAAGAGCTTTGCCGCCGCCGCAGAAGAGACCCTCCCTCATCCCTCCCCCCCCCCGCAAAAAAATCAATTAAACCGGCGCCGGAGTAAGAAAGGGGAATATATATATATTATATATCCATTTGACTTCCTGCCAAACGTGAGTGTAACGAACTAGAGCTCTCCTCCTTGCAACAAGTCTCTCCTTTCCTTCCTTCAGTGTCCCCCTCCTGTCCAATCCTTCCTTCTTCCAACGAGTTTTGGGTTCAGGAAAAGATTAGCCAAAGCAGGCCAGTCTGGAGCAATTCTGCCTCCTCTGGTGAAACTGACTAGACTTGTTAATTTCAATGGTCTGCGCCAGGCACCTTTCTTTTAAGCCATTTGGGGTCGGAGAGGGTGAGTGGGGGGTGACCTTCCTTTTTCCCTCCGTCCTTCCCCCCCCCATCTTCTCTTTCTCTCCTTCATCGGGTGAGCAAAATATTAAGTTGGATCGGTCTCTTTTCTTTCCTTTAAGGGGAAAATGCTTATGGGGGTTATCCAACAATTCAAGTTACTTTTAGAGTAGACTTGAGCTCATCGGTTTCAAATGGGGTGTGTGAATGTTTGTCTCTTCTGAGCCTGACTGGGGTGGCGCTCGTGACCCCGCTTACCTGGGAGTAAGCCCCGTGAAAGTCAAGAGGACTTACTTCCGAGTAGGCATGGCTGGGGTGGCGCGGTCTCCCTCGAATTAGAGTTGGGAAATGTGTGATCGGCTGCGGGCTGGCCTCCAGGAAAGTTCTACTCCAGAGGAGACCCACTGAAACTAACGGAGCCCGGCCGTGCCTGTTGATTTCAGCAGGCCTACTTTGTGGCCAAGGTTGGGTCCAGTCCTGCTTTTGATTGCATGGAGCGCTTAGGCGTTTTTTCCCCAAGGAAATTCATGCTCGAAAGAGTTTGCGCCGCCCAGTTCCGCTGCATCGTTACTCTAAAGTAAGCCCCCCCCCCCCCGGGGGCTTCTTCACTCCCAAGCAAAGCCCGGCGGGAATCGCCTTTATTCGTAAGTAAAGAAGCCCTCCCCCTTGCCTCCCAAGGTGAACTTTTCGCATCGACTCATCCCGTTAGCAGCCCAGCCCTTTGCGTGTTTACTCGGAGGTAAGGGAGATCCCCCGCCCCAGACGCTTAGGATTTTGCAGCCTACTTGGAAGGAAGCCCCGCTGTGTTCAAGGGCGGTTACTTCCAAGTAAAGGTGCGTGGGATCATGGCCGTGAAGCTCTGGGCAAGCTGCTTTTAATAGCTAAACTTACTTTGAGGCCGGGTGTGTTCCTTGAGCTGTGCATTCCCCGCCCCCGACTAATTTTTATAAGGAGATTTGGGGGGGCAGTGTAAATTCACAGCCCCCCCCCTTCCCCACGGATCTGATTCATTGCTGCAGAAACAACACTGGCGTTCATTTTCTTCTTGGAAAATTAGAGTAATGATCATTCCCTTCCCTCCTTTTTGATGCTGTTTCTCAGAAATCCTATTCTATAGAGGGTGGGGGCCCTTTCCAGGTCTTCTCCCCTCTCCTCAAATCTATAAGCCCCCCCTTTTGTTTTCTCTTCCTTTTTTAAAAATCTTTTAAAAATATATATGAAAAAGATTGTGGTTGGATAAAGTTTTTTTTTTTAACTTAGGGGTTTTTTGGGGGGAGAACCCCGACCTCCCCCCTTCTTCCCAGCTTGTGTTGTTTCTCTGGGATGGGGAAGCAGCTTTTTGTTAAAGGCCTTTGGTGTTTTGAGAAATGGAAGAGTTCTTTGCAGCTGACTACAAATGTTTAGCCAAAGAAAGGGGGAGATAGGAGGTATGATGTATGTTTTTCTCCCTCCGCCCCCTGAACGTCCAACACTGTTGCTAGCTGGGGAGGGGTCATCTCTCTGGCTTTTGCTGGTGATTGGGCCATTGTGGTTGGGACAATGTTCTGTTTGTTTAGCCCTGTTCAGCTAAGATTGTGGATGGTGTCCCCACCGCCCATCAGTGCCTGAAAGCCATGTTTGTGCATGATAGCTCTTCTTTATTATTAGTTTTAGTGGGAGATGCTTCTGCTTGCCTTCCCAAAATACGTTGCATCCCTGTGGAATATTTTAAGTCCACCTTCCCCCAAGTGTGCATTCTCCCTGGCTCAATTTCTTCTTTCCTTCCCCCTCTCTGTTAGATCCAGGAAGTGCCCGTCTCCTCTTGAGGCCTACACCAAATCTTTGCCACCCACTATAGATATATTTTTTTGCAAATTGAATGCAGCGCAGCTCCCCGAAATAAGTTAGCAATTCTTATTCTGTCCCCTGTGTGTGTGTTTTGGGCTTGGTTATTTATTTTTGCCTCCCCCCCCCCTTGTTTGTGAAAAGAGAGTTGTTGCAGCTAGGTCTGTCCAAGCTAACTTGATCGCTAAGGCCTTGGAAGGCGGCAGGGGAAGCTGCATCTGTGTGTGTTTAAATGCAGGGCATGTGGGCAAAGTCATGGCAATTCTGTATGCTTTTTCTTAAGCTAAGCTGTTTGAATTTGCAGTGTGGTGGTTCTGTTAGAATCGGCCTGGAAATGGAAATGTTTGGGGCACAGCACCCTCTGCCAACCCAGGGCCCTCCAGATGTTTTGCACGACCACTCCCAGCCAGCACAGTTGGGAGTTGTAGTCCGAAACATCTGGTGGGCACCAGGGCAGGGGAGGCTGCGATGCAGGCTAAAAAGAAGCAATGGCAATCATAGGGACTAGTGTTTTGTGCAGTAGACTATTCCAAAGTAAAAAGGTGCCAGCACAGGCTGATGTCATAATCTCATTTTTAGGGTGTGGAGCTTAAAAACACCCAACTCATCCCTGGCACTTGTTTCGCTCTGTACCACCTAGCTAGGTTTTGTTTCATTTTATGTGGCGCGGTGTAGCGGTTAGGATGTATGCCGAGTTTTATTTTATGCTAGTGGGGTATAGTGGTTAGAGAATTGGATTAGGACCTGGAAGGCTGGGGTTCAAATCCCCTGCAAGTTAAGCTCACTAGGCAGCCCAAGCTACCTCACACAGTCGTTGTGAGGATAAAATGGAGAGGAAGGAGAACTATCCACACCACTTTGAGCTCCTTTGGAGGAAAAGTGGGATATAAATGTGACGATAAACTAAAATGTATTTATCTGTACAATATTTATAAACTGCCTTCTAGGGAAACTAATTTTGGGGACTGTTAATTATTGCTAATTACTGCTAGCCATTGGCAGGGCTAAGCTCCATGCAAAGGCTTCTGCGTAACCTTCTATCGATATATTTTTATACTTGTGTTTATTTTTCTTTGTAAGTTGCCTTGAGGGCCTTTGGCCGAAAGGCGGGGTATAAATAAATTCAATAATAATAATAACCTGTTGCTGATTTCCAAGTTTGAGCCGTGCAGATCCCGGGTCAAGGACTTGTCTTGATAAAGCTGGGTTTTGCCACCCAAAATCCTGGCAGAGCTTGGCATGGAAGCAGATAGGAGGCATCTCAGGCAGTCTGGGGGGGGGCAGGGATTGCAGCTGCCTCCAGAAAACCTCCTAGCAGAGTGAGGAGTTGATAGTCTTCCCTCATAGCTCTTTCTAGGGTACACTGCCCCTGAAAGTAGAGGCTCTCTATATGGCCGCCATGACTTCGCGAAGAGGTGAAGCTCAGTGACAGAGCACCTGCTTTGCATGCAGGAGGTTCCAGGTTCAGCCCTGGGCGTGTCCAGAAGAGACCCTTCTCTGGCTGAAACCCAGGAAAGCCACTGCCAATCACTGAACTAGATGTATGGAGTCAGCTAGTGTGGCACCATATAATGCAACCTCCTAATAACCACCAATTGAACCTCTGTGAACAAAAGGCTACTAAGCTAGTAACTCTTGGCGGTCCATCATTTAATTTTTTTTAAAAAAAATCCATAGCATTGCTCTTTTCCAAATGCCTTGCAAGTAGAAAGCAAGCCTACCAGGGAATTTTGTTTTTGCCCAGTTTTCCACTTGCAGGAGCTTCTTCTTTTAAACACAGGGGAGCCTTTGAAAATTGGGACATTTCCTCACTGCTTGCAGTCAAAAGTCACCCGGTCCATTCTTCATGACTCTGCTACCTCGCATGTGGAAAATCCAGCCTTTGGGTGTGAGCGTGAGTGATTTGCCCAAGGCCCTGAAATGAGTCCATGGCAGAGGAGGGAGTAGAATAGTCAGGCCTACAGCAATAGGCGGGCTTCATATCCTTGCCAGGTCCTTGGCACCAAAATAATAGCAGGAACGGTAGCAAACATTTCCTGAATACTGTCTGTGTCTCTCAGGGATGGGAAGGATTGCATTTATATGCACCTGAAGATGACAGTCTTGCTTAGTCTCGTTTAGTGGGTGTGCCTGTCTGCAGGGTCAGGCAGCCTCTCGGAAAGCCTCATATGCTGTATCTAGGCCTGGCGTCCACTGTGTGCTGTCTCTGGGCATCACGGCACCCTGAAACACACACCCCAGTGCCTGTAAGGGCGTTTTCCAATTTTTTTCTTAAACTGAGTTGTTGCATTTGTTGTTTGGTTGCAGGCCGCCTGCATTTGTGTCTGTGCGTAATTTATTTTGTTTTGAGGATTGTGTAGGTATTTTGCCTGTTTTTTTTGGGGGGGGGAAAGTATTGTCGGTTTTTCCTCTGTGAAATGGATATCCTGTGGTGCATGGAAGAGCTTCTTGGATTTTCAAATGCCCTCTGCCCCCTGGCCCAAAAAGGTTGGGAGCACCTCCTCTAGGCAAAAATAAAAATTAAACATTAAATTAATATGAAGCCATAACAAGATATTAAGGTAGTTTGAAGTAAAAGGCTGATTTTAACAGAAAGCAATTACAGCATAATTTAAAAATTTTTTGCAGTGCAACATCGTCATTATTAATTAAATATATCTCCCGCCCTTCCAGTCCAGGGTGGCAAATAACATGCTAAAATAATCTCAAAACAAAACATCTTAAAAACAAAAAGCAGTGCAGATGCTGACTCACATAAGGTCTCCAGTTAAAAAGCTTTGCAGCACGCATATTATGGTGTGTTGCAAACCTTAAAAAAAAAAATTTAAAAGCCAGCCTGGAAACTTGCAAATGCGCTGTTTGAATCTTACCTCTGTGACAAAATCTGGTAGTTGAGAAGTGATAATACCCTGGGTGGTGGTTGTACAGGAGTACTTGAAGAACCCCACACCAGCATTTCCCAACCCGTGGCCCTTTGAATGGGGTTGGACTACAGTTCCCATCATCCCTTGTGCCAGTTGGTGAGGCTGGCAGGGGCTGATGAGCCAGTCCAGCAACATCTGGAGGGGCGCAACCTTCACTAGCCCTGCCTAGAGCTCATTCCTGTGATGTGATTGGTGGATTTAGTGCTTGTGGATTTTGCTTTGTATCGGGCTTGCCTTTTTGACCTGGGTCTTATGCTGGGTTGGGTCATTTAAAGATTATTTATTTATTATTTGATTTATATCCCCCCTTTCCTCCCAACAGGAGCCCAGGGCGGCAAACAGAAACACTAAAAACACTTTAAAACATCATAAAAAGACCTTAAAATACATTAAAACAAAACAATGTTAAAAACATTTTTTTAAAAAAAGCTTTAAAAACATCTTTTTTTAAAAAAAAAAAGGGTTAAAACATATTATTAAAGAAAACATATTAAAAGCAATTCTAACACAGATGCAGACTGGGATAGGTCTCACCTTAAAAGGCTTGTTGAAAGAGGAAAGTCTTCAAAAGGCACCGAAAAGATAGCAAAGATGGCTAGTGTTTTCTAGTGCAACATTGTATTATTAAATGTTTTTAAACTGATGTTGTGCAACAACAAAAAATAACTTGTTTGGTGAGGCATTTAATTCATATAAATAGTAAATATATGTAAATAAATTCTTAACAAGAAGGTTCTAGGCCAGGACTTCCTAAATTGTGGTCCATGGAGCACCAGTGGCCCCTGAGCTTCATTCAGATGCTCCACAGCATGTCCACATTAAAAAAACCCATATACTGATTTGTAATTGTGTTGCTTTTTATTTCTTGTATATTACTGCGTTACAATTTGAATTCTACAGAGTGCAAATTGTAATGCAATAAAACCCAGCATAAGAAATAAGAGAAGCAATAGAATACTATTTAAATTCGTGCAGCATCTAGCACAGTGCATTGCAATTGCGTCTAGCACAGTGCATTGCAATTGCGTCTAGCACAGTGCATTCCATTTGCTATAACAGACAGAAAAAAAATTAAGTGGTCCGCCAAGACCCCCATCAATTTTCAAGTGGCCTCTGTATGTGTGCGTGTAGTTTTGGGACCACTGCACTAGGATATTGGGCCTGTAACTTCCAATTTTTGTTGTTGCTTCATTCAGGTGACATGACTATCTTAGATTCGTTAATTTCAATGGGTCTGCTCTGAGTAGGACTTAGCTGAATACAACCCATAGACGGTAAATACATAATGATTATCCTGACTTTACAAAATTAATCGCCATAATTCATAACCCTTTACACAAGAAACCCTTATCTTCAGGCTTAATCCTTTAATATGCCATTTTCCTCCTCATTCTAATCCTTACCATGATGATTAATCCTTATCATAGGATTGTAGCCAGTCTTAATCCTGCTCCAGAGTAGACCCATATAAATTAATAAACATGGCTAATTTCGGTGGGCCTGCTGTCAGTAGGTGGATACCACCCAAAATGATTCACCCTTATTGCCATGATTAATCCTTTAATACACCATGAATCTTTATTGGAAGGAACAATCCCTTAATATACAAATATGAATCCATTTGAGGTAGCTCATCCTTATCATAAAGACTGGGAACGTAGACAGGTGCCTTGCACTGGCCCATTCGGCTCAGTATTGTCTACACTGACTGGCAGCAGGATTTCAGATGAGAGACGCTCCCAAGTTGTACCTGGAGATGTCATTGGGGCTTGAACCTGGGACCCTCCGTACGCAACGCAAGGGCTCTTCCCCAGGTGAGGATGAATCCTCGACATGCAATCTTGTCGCTCGAATCGCTAGGCGATCTTTTCGATCGTGCATTTCTTCTGCCCCCCCGGAAACTGGAAAATACCTCTTGCTTGAGTCGATCAGCAAGGCCTCAATGCTTAAACAAATACCTGGCTTTATTTTGGGTGCCTTTTGCCTTGTTGGGCCTTGCAGACAATAAATTCTCTGTGACTGGCAATTGAATGATTCTGCTTATCAGCTAACCAAATTCAGCCTTGGCTAGACAAGTCTCTCTCTGTGTGTGTGTGTGTGCGTCTGGGTGGGGTGGTCTCTGTGGCTGTTATGCTAAAGACGCACCTCTTTACCTTGGCCTTTGACATGTGAGATATGTGCTTTCAGGACCTACCCTATTCCTGTGACTGTAGTTTGTTTTAATGGTTTTTAATATTGAATTTTGAATTGTAATCTATCCTGGGTCCTGCTGGTGAAGGGTGGGTGGTTTTTGTTGTTGTTGTTATTGACAGCCAAGAATGGGCCCTCCCATATTCAGAGGAAGAAAAGCTTTTTTTATTCTGGGTTTTTTAAATTGCTTTATTTTAAAAATATGCTATCACCACCAATGTACGTTTATTTGCAGTGTAAAACAAAGAAACTCCCATTCGGATCTCTGCCCCAATGAGCTTACAATTTTATGTTGGTGACAGCAAGGGAAACCCTAAGATCTTAAAATTTTTGGAAGATCTTAAAGAAAGGCAAAGCAGGATGGTCCCCCCCCCGGTTTGTAGAATCATCTCCCCAAGGAAACATGCCTGGCACGATCACTATCAGGTTTTTTCGGTGCCAGGCAATGACATTTTTATTTACCCAGGCTTTTGGTGGTTAAATTAGCTTCTACCATGGGGTGAGACAGAACTTGCCTTTTGTATTGTGTTGTTGGATGAGCATTTTAGGAATGTTGCATTGTGTGCCTTTTTAAATTTTAATTGATCTGTTGCATTTTATTTTGTTAAGTCCTTGAGACATTTATTTTTGATTTAAAACATCTAAGAAATGTTTCATCATCATTTAAATTTATTACCCGCCTTTCCCCCTGAGGTCCCAGGGCTGGTGACAACAGTTTAAAATACCACCCTTAAAGAACAATTTAAAACAACTTCCAAATAACAGTAGATTAAATCGAAATGTCATCGCACAAATGGAAGTTGGGGTGAAGGCTTAGGGTGTGTGTGTAAGGTTTCTTGCAAAACAAGTGCCTTGTTGAGAAGCGTTTTTTCAAGAAGTCGCTGGGAGAGATGTATGACTTTCTGACTACTAGATGCAAGGAATAAATCACTGGATGGTTATCTTGCGTGTACCCTGCTGGCCTCCCAAGAGGTGGGTGGCTGGCTGTTGTCCAAGCCTCAAAGCAGGGTTACTTGGCCCTTTGATCCAAGGGACACAAGGCCAGGACTTAATGCTCCTAATGATTTCTGCCCCCATCACCGCATCTTTGCTTCTGATCTTGATTGAGGGAGGAAGGAAAATAGCCTGAGGGTAAGTTTCAAAGCTGTTCTGCATGGATTTTTCCGCTTTCCAACTTTCCAGAACCTTTGCAGGTTCAGGCCATTAACAAGACCATTCCCCCCACCCCCACCCCCACACACACTCCAAATAATGAAATCTGCTCAGGTTAGAGCTTTGGAGACCCTCCAATAGAGTGTCATTAGTGCCCTGTGGGTCAGACCGAAGGGTGAGGGAGTCCAATATTCTGTTTCCCCACAGTTGCCAACTAGACGCCCCTTGGAAGCCCACAAGCCGGACATGAGGGCGGCGATGCCGTTAATTACTTTTTCAGACATAAAATGATCTCATGTGGGGCCCCAAATGGGAATGAGGATGCTGTCTCAGGAGGTTGTTTGCAGTAGGCGAGAGGAAGGGTTCAGAGCAGACTGTGAAGGCCAGTGGATTTGGCCTGCGGCCGGCCACATGAAACACGCTTTTCTTCCCCTGCGCACGATGCGCCTCTTGGAAAACGAGCTCACTTTTTGCCAGCACCAAGCAGCAAGTGCAAGTGTGCCTTGCAGAAATTTGCTGGGTCTCTTCCTGTTGCATGCAGGTAATTAACTCTAAACATCCTTTGAGGGCAAAGCTTTTCATCTTCCCGGTGCCTTTGCCAGTTGGCAGCACCTGGGCCAAATCTATCCGTTCTTGAGTCATCTCCTCCTGCTCTCTGTTTGAAGCAGCGGCAGCAGCGCTGCAGCTCAGTGGAAGAGCATATGCATTGCATGCAGAAGGTCCCTGGTTGAAAAAAATGGGCATCTCCAGAGCAGGGAAAGTCTCCCATCTGAAGCCCTGGAGAGCTGCTGCCAGTCAGTGCAGACAATACTGAGCTAGATGGGTCAGGAGCCTGACTTGGGAAAAGGTAGCTTCCTCTTTACTGCTGCTGCCAGTCAGTGTAGGCAGTACTGAGTTAAATGGACCAATGGACTGACTCGGCATAAAGCAGCTTCCCATACACCCAATTCTGTGTTTCTGGGGCTAGAGGCAGCGACGTTATACCAGGTTGGATTTCTTTGTCCGCCTAGCCTGGTCTTACCTACTCTGTCTGGCGGCAGCTGTCCAAGGCATCAGTCTGAGAGGGCTCTTTTCCCATCACCGGTTGCCGTCCCTTGAAGTGGAGACACCTGAGGCCTTCTACATGCAAAGCAAGTGCTCTGTCCCTGAGCAATTGTGAGTGTCCCGGTGCACAGGCTGTCATCCCACTGGAGTCTCTTGGCTACTTTGCACAGTCATGCAGAGAAATCCAGGCCTGCCATTGGATTGGCCTCCCCTTCTGCTGAGACACCCACGCCGGTCACATTCACACATTACATTTTCGGGTTGGCATCTGAAATCCCACCTTTGGGTTTGAATGCATATCATTAAAAAATGGGCAGGGAGGCTTGCGGCTTGCTAATAGTTAACTTCATTCTTTGCTCCCTTTTTGGGGAGCGGGAGTATGAACCCAGTTGGACCAGAGGTGGTAGGATGTAAGAAGCATGTGAGAGTTCTCAACGGGAAGCGGTTGCCTCTGTCACCAACCTGGCCACTCTCCAAAAGTTGTTGGCTTCCAGCTCTCCTCCTCCTCCTTGACCATTGGCCATGCTGGCGTCGAACAGCATCTGGAAGACCACAGGTTTTCCACCCTCTCCTCTGGGGGCTGATGGGAGGTGTAGTCCGGAGTGGCCGTGCTTCCCAGGGGCTGGTGTAGTCGAAACAGGGCCGGCCCCAGGCATGCTGGGGCCTTTGGGCACTAGCCTGCCCTGGGCCCTGGTGCACACACGCCCCACCTACCTACCAGGTAGGCGGAAGAGCAGGAGGTTGGGCGGAAGGGCGAGCAAGGGAGGGAGGGAACAGGTGGGCGGGCAGCTCCCTCTCTGCGATCCGCGCTACTGCCCTACCATAATGAGGAGCCCTTCAGGGGCCCCTGTGGACTGCTGGGCCCTCAGCCAGGGCCCCACCTGGCTGCCCTTTGGAGCCGGCCCTGAGTCCAAAGCACCCATCACCTCCCCCTCTTGACTCGCCCTTTCTCTCAATCTACCTCTGCCTTTTGACCATCCCAAATTCTCTCTCGCTCTCGCACACACGTCTGCCCTCTCCAAAAGCACAGAGCTCCTCCCAGTCCAATTCAAAGGTCTCTTTAAGTCCTTCGCAGTCGCCTTCCATGCAGTTAATAATTGCCTCTGCCTCAGCCCTTTGTAGCGGAGGCTGCCCTCTTTTGCTTCTCGACCCCACAACTCCCCTCGCCCTCCACCAGCCAAGCCTCCATCTCCAACTCCTTCTCTGACGCTGGGTACCCGGATACGAGCCCAGCCGCTGGATCAGGCCACCGGGAGGGGCATCTAGTCCAGCGTCCTGTTCTCACAGTGGCCAAATGCCCCTAAGAACCTCGGAATTGAGATTGACTGCCTCTGGACCTGGGGGTTCCATGAAAACCTCAGAAGAGCCCTTCACCAGCTGGGTCAGGCAAATGGGGGGGCCTATCTAGTCCGGGGTCCTGTTCCCACAGCGGCCAACCAGATTCCTCAAAGGGAAGCCCCAAGGCAGGACCTGAGTGCAACAGCAGTGCTTTCCTCGCTGGGGATCCCCTGCAATGGGCATTCAGGCGCACAGTGCCTCCGACGGTGGAAGTAGAACATAGCCACTGTGGCTAGTCGCCGTTGACCTAATCCAGCATCCTGTGCTCACGGTGGCCAACCAGTTGCTTGCAAGGAGGACCAGAGTGCAACTGCAGCTCTCTCCCCACTTATGATTTCCAACAACCCGTGCCTGGAGGCATACAGTCTCTGACAGTGGAGAGACAACCTAGCCCTTGGGGCTGCCACCGATCTCGTCCAGCGTCCTGTTCGCATGGTGGCCAGCCAGATGCCTCTGGGGAGCCCGCGAGCAGGACCAGAGCGCAACAACCAGGCGGTCCCCACTTACAGTTTCCAGCAACAGGCCATTCAGAAGCCTGCTGCCTCTTGACAGCGGAGGTGGAACATAAGCACTGTGGCTAGTATTTCTTCCTTTCTTTCAAATATTTCTGTCCCGTCCTTCTACCCTACAATCGGGCACTCGGGGCGGCTCACCATAAAATCACAAGCATACATAATAAAAGTATACAGGATAAAAACCCAAAATGTTACAGTACATTAAAATACATACAATACCGTGTGTGTATGTGTATATATATATATATATATATATATATATATGTAAGACAGTTTTGAAAGCAACAAACAGAACTTCACTCAAGCTTGCTCTGGATCCCTATAAGGATTCCGTTAATCACCTAAAAATATATATGAACGTAATTGTGATTAACCAAACAGAGGTTTTTATTATATTAACAAAATGTTTCAGCTTCCGCCTTCATCAGCTGCTAACATACCACCTGATGTTATGTTAGCAGCTGATGAAGGCGGAAACTGAAACGTTTTGTTAATAAAATAAAAACCTGTTTGGTTAATCACAATTATGTTCATGTGTATATATATATGTATATATACACACAGACAGACAGACATGTACTGTGTATATATATATATATATATATATGTATATATATATATATGCATACACATATGGAGAATGATATGAAAAAGATAAAATTAAAAATACAAAGTGTAAAAACAGCAGCAACTGATAGCCTTCTCTGTGAATTTCCCTAACCCTCTTTGAAAGCCCTGGGTTCCTTCTGGAAGGAAGGGCGGGATATAAAATTAATAAGTACATAAAACAAAACAAAAGCCTTCCAAGTTAGGTTAACTATGCGCCGTGTGGCATTCAGCTTCTTTGGATGTTCCTGGCATGATATAAGATGGAGAATTTTTTCTCTCTCCTCGCTATGTACTTTCTCCACCCCGTGTATTATCTTAGGGACGTGGGAAGCCGTCTTACACCGAGCAGATCCACAGGGTTTCAAGCAGGGGAGGGGGGGTCTCTTCCAGCCTTGCCTGGAGATGCTGTTGGGGATTGACCCTGGGGCCTTCTGCCTGCAAAGGAGGGGTTCTATCTGTTGAGCGATGGCCTGCACTAGCCTCTGCCAATGTATTTCTCTGTGTGGGGTTTTTTTTAGGTATTCGTAGCTGGCCTTTCACCCAAGGGTCCCCAGGGCATTAGATACCAGACATTCTATTTAAAAAAAAAAACTCAATTAACAGAGTTTTAAAAAACAAAATAAATCATAAATGCCACCATGACTATAGCAGAGCAAGGCAGGCAGCAGAAATCTATTTATTTATTAAGAAATGAATATTTCTTGTGGTAAGCCATTGTGGGTTGCCAGACAAGATGGTCCTTCATCTCTGATTCAGCAGGGCTCTGCTTAAAGCTGTTATTAGCAGTGAGAGTCTGACCGGTGGAACTTCCATGTCTAGGGGCAGCATGCCTTAGAAGGCCAGTTGCTGGGAAAATACAACAGGGGAGGAAAAGGATCTTGTCTTCATGTCCTCCTTGTAGGCTTTCCTCTTTTCTCATGTTTACATTTGGTTGGCCACTGTGAAGACCAGATGGACTTCTGTAGGCCGGTTATAAAAGAGCTCCTTTTGTATTCTTGGATATTGAAAGCGGGGCTTGCTGTTTTGAAAGTGGGGTTTGCCGTTTAGCAAAAATGCCCAGGATTGGTTGAGGCTTCCTTGTTTTTGGAAGGGTGGGAGATGGTGTATGCGTAATCCTCATCCTTCATAAGCTGTAGGATGGCCCTTGTTGATAATCGACTCTGAACTGGAGATGGAAAGATAAACAGACATAAGTGCTCCTGCAAGGAGTGTTCATGCTTCCAATCCTGTGGTTCTTCCCCCCTCAAATCTATTTAAACTTTTTCAAGCTGGTAGACCGGTATTTGTCCTAGCAATTAAAACATGTCAGGGATTGTTCAGTTGGTGGCGGCTGAACAACTGGGCCGCCATCTCCTTCTTGGTGAAAATAAAATGAAATGGGGGTTGTGCTGAGTGCATTGTCTTTTTTGCAAAGCTGCCAAGCCCAGCCAGTTGTCGCAAGGAGTGGAAGGCTTCAGCCACCCTGTTTGCGTGGCTTACCTTTTAAATGGAGAATGCTGTCCATGGAGGCAGCGAGCAGGCCTGCTTGAGATTGGGCAGAGCCAGGGCGGCGAACCTTTGTCAGCTCGAGGGCCTCATTCTCTTCCAGGCAACTTTCTGAGGGCCACAAGCCAGAGGTGGGTGGGGCCGGGGCAAAAAGTGGGTGGAGCAACAGATGTAGATTCCACTTTTTGTGCAGTCAGCTTGGGTCTACCCAAAGCCCTCTCTGTCTTCTGTGGACACACTCCAGCCACTGAGGGGTGTGCCCTGGGGGGAGTTCTGAGGGCCAGACAGAGAGCCCCTGAGGGCTGCATTTGGCCCCCAGCCCTGGGGTTTTGCAGCTGTGGCAGAGAGCTTTCTTGCGGAGAATAAATTTGTGTTGTTGACGCTGCCACCTTCCCAAAATCTGATGAAAAGAGGAACTTGTCTTCTCAGTTCTTGCACTTGTGGTCACTGATTAGGCTGCCTTCCTCCTACTGACTTGTTGCTTAAGGCTTCCATGCGCTGTTTTATGTGCTCTCCAACTGCCCGGTCCTGTTTGGGTTTAGAAGCCAAATACGAGCATTGTTCTTTAGATGTATTGTGGCAGGGGAAAAAGCACATTGGTGTTGGTTGTCAACAGTTCAAAACAGACCTCTGCAGCTGTAAGGACTGTGAAATGGTAGGCTCCCTGTGCGCATGAATGTTTATGCACTCGCATTGATGTGCTCATGCTCACGAGGTGAGAGGGCATCCCCTGTGACATTCTGAGATTTAACTTCTGGGAGCCAGTGCGCTACCAACTTCTTTTTTTAAAAAAGGCTTCTCCAAAGTCCCCCAAATAGGGGCCACAATTTACCAGGGGCTAGGAACTTTAATGTCCTAGCCCCTAGAGTCTCATTGGAATGGTTCTGCGCATCGTCTGCGTATCCCAGTCAAAAACAGTCATCTTTGTAAGTTATTTATTTTGAAGCACTTCTAAAGCGCTTAATGTTTTCAAAACATTTAGTGGCGTACAAAAGAAGAACCTTATAAAAACATAAAGAACAGATGCAACATTAAAACCCAGTAAAACAGGAAAAAACAACAGAAAATAGCTAAAACCAGAAAATGGGGAATAATTATAATTTCCTATCCTTGCTTTGAGGGTCTCCATATATCTGCCCTGCTCCTCCCATTAATACGATGATGATGATGAATTCCTTTGTTCATTTATGTAGCACTTCAAGAGAGAGCGAAAGCATGGCTTCCCTGCCCCGAGGCGCTTACACTGTCTAATTCAGGGATGGGGACTCTCAGTGGCCCTCCAGATGTTGCTGGACTCCTAACTCCCATCATCATAATTGCCCTGACCGTTGGCCCAGGTTTGTCACTGCTAGAATGTACTGCCACTGGATTGGGTTCTGTGGGTGTGTTGAGGAGTTGAACTTAAGTATTCCTTTTTTTGTTTTTACAAGTTTGGAGGTGGGAACTGTCAAAAAAGAAAGTGCTTGCTCCATTAAGGCAGGGGTCTCCAACATGGTGCCCTTGAGATCTTCTTCTGGTGCCCCTGAAGTCTCCGAGATCCCTGCTTCCCTGCCTCCCTTGGCCGTGTTTGCAAAGCTGTTTTTACGATGTTTTGCTTTAATATGCATTAAAGTCTTTTTGTTTTTAAGATGTTTTAGTGTGCTTTTAGTGTTTTTGCTTGCCGCCCTGGGCTCCTTCCAGGAGAAAGAGCGGGATAGAAATGTGATAAATAAATAAATAAATAAACACTATATGCCCAACTTCTGGTCGACGCCAGTCAGGTCTCTGTAACACTGGGGACAACTAACAGCGCTTCTCTGGATGATCTGTGATTAAAGTGCATGCACTAAAAACAGCCAAAGGGGAGGGGAAACAGCCAGATCGATCTATATTTTAGTAGCTTGGTTAGCAAAATGATCTGTGCATGCATTCCCCCTGTACTCAGTCCCCCTGCCATAGCCAATCCTCCCTTGGCTTCGGGAAGACGGCTTGTCCGATACAATGGATAGTTTTTTTCCTCCCTCCCCCTCCTCCTTTCCTTTTTTGCCTGTGTATGTATTGAAAACTGTTTTCACAGACTGTTCCACCCCTCAGTGGCTCTCTCTGTCCCGATCCATACAGCTCAGCTGCATTCAGGAACATTTTTTCTATCAGAATCAGCTGGTTACGAGAGGGGTTGCAGATTGGCTGGTGTCCCTGCCTCTGCGTGCGCATGCTGAAAGTTTATCGCCCTTGGCTTGGCAATTTAGCTGCTAGAGGCCCTGGGGAATGCATGTCTGTTTTTTTTTTAAAAAAAATAACAATTAAAGATATCCTCTCCCCAAAGGCCAAATGGGGATGCGTAATTTATTAGAGTTCTACTAAACAAGAGGCCCTTCTTTGTAAACAGAGGCATTGTTTAAACAGGGCAGTTTGTAAAATAAAAATAAAAATTGCCTGCTTTGTTTGCTGTTAGGGTTTTTGTGTTTGTTTGTGTGAGTTTTAATTATTGTTATGCGGTCTCTTGGTCTAAGATCCTCTCTTGAGGTGGCTTCTGAGGTTTATTTTTATTTATTTATTTATTTATTTTATTTATACCCCGCCCTTCCTTCCAGTAGGAGCCCAGGGCGGCAGGTTTTGAAAATAAATGTTTAAAACTGCAAGAAAAATATATTAAAATACTATATTGGACTCTTGTCAGAAGGCAAAAAAAAAACAGTGATAACATCACCTACTGTTTAGAATCCGGAGAAGGCCAAAGAGGCTAGACTTGTTGCATAGAAGCAATGTGGCAGGCTTCCAATGGATTTCCAGTGGCATGGAGTTCTGTAGGTGAAGAGTCGCAGCTGAGAAGGCTCTGGTGCATGGAACTTGGAAAGTGGGGTAGCTCTGAGCAGCGCCTTGGAAGAGGACCTTAACCTGGGATGGTGGGGAACCTGTGGCCCTCCAGATTATGTGGGATTCCATCTCCCCATTGGTCCCAGCCAGCATGGCCAATAGTCATGAACGATGATGGGAAGTTTTGGGTGGTCACTTATACATCACCAAAAGGAAAAAAGAGGACACGGGTCTGGATCAAATGTTCCACTGCCAACTTATATGTGTAGGAGTAGAAATCATTTAAGAACATCAGTCCAGCATCCTGTTCTCACAGTGGCCAACCAGATGCACCAAAGGGAAGGACCGTGGCTCGGTGGGAGAGCATCTGCCTTGCATGCAGAAGGCCCCGGGTTCAATCTCCGGTGGCATTATTATTATTAATATTAATAATAATGTTAATAATGATGATGATGATAATAATTATTTATACCCCGCCTTTCGGCCCAAGGCCCTCAAGGCGGCTTACAAAAGACACAAATATCAAAATACAATATAAGGATACATCAGTAAAACAATAAAGCAATGCAATTTACAAAACACAATTTACAACAGTTAAATAGCAATAACCATCACAATCGACATTGTGGCATCTCCAGGTAGGACTAGGAGAGAATCTTGCCTGAAACTTGGGAGAGCCGCTGCTGCCAGCCAGTGCGGACAGATCAGTGGTCTGACCAAAGGCAGCTTCCTAAGGTCCTAAGCCCTCAAGCAGGACCCGAGTGTGGCTTTGGTTTCCAGCACCTGGGATGTTTCAGAGGCTTGCTGTCTCCGACAGTGGAGGTAGGATGTAGCCATAGTGGCTAGTAGCCACTGATCGCCTTATCGGTCGTGAATTACTGTAATTTAAAAGAGATGGAATACATCTCTGTAACCAGGGCCATGGTGGTCCTACCCAGAGTAGACCCATTGGAATTAGTGTACCCAAGTTGGTTGTGTCCATTAATTTCAGTCGGTCTGCTCTGAGTCAGACAAGCACTGGATACAACCCAGAGGCATTTATAGAGCTACGACCATCACTTTAAACGGCCGTGGCGTCCCCCGAGGAATCCGGGGAACTGTCATTTGGGAAGGGCGCCGAGAGTTGTTAGGAGACCCCTGATCCCCTGGCAGAGCTGCAATTTTCTGACTGGTTTAGCAAGCAACCCTTCTTCCCAGGGCACTCTGGGAGGGCGCCAGCCAGGTTGACGAAGGCTGGGCTGAACCTTGGCACCCTCTTTTGTTAGGGTGCGGTTCTGTTTGTGTCGAGATGTGTAGGTCAGTTCACAGTTTGGTCCCAGCTTGAGCACTGCCCTCTCTGGCCCTGGGGATGCTCAGCAGAAATTCTGATGGATCGTGGCCCCCCCCCCGTGCTCATTGGTGGAAATGGGGTGCTGTTTTGGGCTTTACTTTTTTCGCTGAGATGGGTCTGTCGAAGGCAACCTCCTAGGTTTGTATTTAATGCAGCCCTTTCTTCAGAACCATGAGGACTAGAATCTTGCTTTGATTTTCAGGGAAAGGCAGTAGCTCAGTGGCGGAGCGATTGCTTTGCATGCAGAAGGTCCCGGCTTCAATCCCCAACGGCATCTACAGGTTAGGTTGGGGAAAGACTCTTGTTTGAAAACCTGGAGAGCCCCTGCTAGTTGTGAACTAGATAAAGGAACTGACTTGGGTTAAGGCAGCTTCCTGTTTTTCTGTTGAAATCAGCCCCTGCTTCAAAACCAGGAGGACTGGAATCTTGTTTTATTTTGAGGGGAAGGGCCGCAACAGCAGTACAGAGCACCTCATTTGCACGCAGAAAGTCCCAGGCTTCAACCCTCAGAATCCCTAGGTAGTGCTGAGAACATTTCCCGCCTGGAACCCTGGAAGAGAGCCGCTGCCAGTCAGTGTAGACAATATGGAGCTAGCTGGAGCAGTGGTCAGACTCCATATCAGGCCTCTTCCTAGGTTCATGTTCCGATGTCTGGTCAGCCAGCAGATTGGACAGGTGGCTCAATGGCTGGAAAGCAGAGCCTGGCTGACGTGTTTACGAGAGGCCCTTTCCTACAGGGCTGTGGAGTTGGAGTCGGGAGCAATTTTGGAGTCGGAGTCGGGAGCAATTTTGGGTGGAGTCAGAGTTGGAGTCGGTAGAAATGTACCGACTCTGACTTCCAAATAAATTTTGATTGACAAGAAGCAATTTTCGGTGGAGTCGGAGTCGGACAGTAGAAAAATAGAGGAGTCAGAGTCGGAGTCGAAGGTTTGGCGTGCCGACTCCACAGCCTTGCTTTCCTACTCCCCTGTCTCCATCTTGGAGCAGTTTGCGATCTCTCAATTCGGAAGGGCCGGCTCCCAGCTGAAGGGCAGGCTAGCTGCCATCTCTCTCTCTCTCTCTCTCTCTCTCCATCCTTCAGAAGAGCTTTCCAAGATTCCCTGCATTAAGGGATCCGGTGGAATTTAGCACCCAGGAGAGAGTAGATGTGCAAAGTATCATTTGGCCCCGAGCAGAAGATGATCTGCGCAGCTCCTTAAACCTGCCCTACCACTGAAGCTGTCTGAATTTCCTTCTAAACCTTGCGCCAGGCCGGCTATGCTGTTGCTTTTACAGCGAAAACAAAATGCAAGTGTCCGCAAATGGAACGACGTACATTTGGAAGCGATTCTCTCTTTGCCAGTTTGCGGTGGCGGTTTTGAGCATAAAACCTGCGCGGAAAGGTAACGATGGCGTCAGTGGGTCCTCTCTTTAAAAGAGCTTTTGCTGGCTGTCAGTAAGCTAGATTCTCCTTCCGCTATCAGAGGCTGTATTCCCCTGCATGCCAGCAGGAAAGACAAGCACACCTCTGTTGCCTTTTATACATTCCTTGCGATCCTCCCAACAAGCATCTAGCCATCCATTGTCGAAAGCAAAATACTGGACAAGTTGGACCTTTTTGTCCTGGTTCACCAAGATCTTCTAATAATAATATTGCTTAAAAAAATATTTTCAGGGGCATTACATCCATTTTTCCGGTTGAGCGCTTTACCAACAATCCTGTAAGGTAGGCCCCCTCTGTCTTGCAGGTTGAGGCAGGGGAAAAAAGGGCTCCTTTGGGGATTAAGCAGCCTGATGCAATTTGGACTGCGGCCCTCTGCGGCTTTTGGCTTCCCAAGCTAGGCTCAGTGACTCAAGATAGCTTAACCCAGATTGCTTACCCTGAATCATCATCGGGGAGTCACAGTCAGGTTAGCTAGGGTGTTTCCTCAGTTTATGAATGAAATGTCGTCTGACTTTTTGAGGCTTGAACCGGGAAGGAATTATGTGTGTACCGTTAATTCCTTCCAACATCTTACCAAATAGATAGATATATCTAAGGACGTTAGAAGAGCCTACAGGCTCAGGCCAAAGGGGACCCACCTAGTAACTTCATTATTGCCATCCGGAGGGGCATCTTTCCGCAGCAAAAGTAGGGCAGCTTTTGCAGTGTGAAAAGTTACGGGGTTTCAGCAGAACATTATGGGGTTTGCACAGGTCGGAAAAGGAAGCGGCATGTCCGTCCCGAAACATTTGCAGACACAAACAGAATTCCTCTTCCAACAAGCTTTTTAAGTAGAGACCGTGTCCCAGTCTGCGTCTGTGTTGGAATTGCTTTTTCAGATGTTTTTAAGTTTTTGGTTTTTTTAAAGATGTTTTTAGTATTTTGTCCCTTGTTTGCTGCCCTGGGCTGTTTCTGGTAGGAAGGGCAGGATATCGATTTAATAAATAAATGAATAAAGTGGGATTGCATATAAACACTCCCATATAACACTGTAAGCACAAATCATCATAATGCACAAGAAAAGGGATGTTTAAAGGGGCATTGTGTGTGTATGTAAACACGTAAGCATGCACACGAAAACAACTAAATCTTTCATTTTTTTCCTAATAAAAATGTTACACAAACTTCAGTGTTTCACTTCAACACCTGACAGAATGTTTTTTTCTTATCAACAAAGGCAAAATCAAGAAAAGGGAGTGGGAAATAAAGTACAAGCACATCTTAGCTAATTCTTCTTTTTATATAATTAGTACTACTACCCTATGTATCTTCAGATCAAACTGTCAAGTTATTGGTTGACACGGCACACAAACATGGCCACAACCAGTTCGCCTCCTGTGTTCAGAGAGGGCCAGCAAGCCGCTAGACCTCATTAAGGACAAATCTTTGCCCTTGTCCCTCCCCGCCGGTGCCCTGTAATCTGGTTTGTGGCACTGCCTGAGCAGTGTTGTAAGGTGTGTAACAGCTGCAGATTGCTGGACAGGAGCGCTCTCCCCCCGCCCTCCAAATTGCTAAGCGTTAATGAATTCCTTTTTTGCTGTACTGTGGATCGCGTCATACTCCGCTAGGGAGCGGAGTCCAGAGGGCAGAACCTTTGGCTAGCACGTGAAAGAGAGGCTTAGCAACCTTCCATCTTCTCTCTCTCTCACATACACACACACACACACACACACATGGTGGATATAGAGTTCGCTTATTCTTCTTCAGCTCTGCTTGGGACGGGCTGTTTTCAGGAGCTTTTGTCTTCAAAAAAGATTCCCAAGGTATTAGATTCCTCTTGTTTTTTTCTTTCTGTTGCTTTGCAATCATTTGCAAAAGGAAAGCTTTGCTGGATCAGGCCAAACTTCTATCCAAAAGCCAGCCTTTCTGATTGTAACACTGGCCCCCTCCATAGGCCTCCTGGAAGCCCAAGCGAAGGCAAAGCCCCTCCCCTGTTAGGTCCCAGCATCAGGTATACTGCTTCTGAGCATGGAGGCTCCATTTTTGCTCTTGCAGCTAATAGCCATAAATAAGGAGTTACCTTTTCTCTTTGTTTCTCTGCCACCACCCTTGATACAAGGGCCACTTTATTCTTTAGTGAAAATATTATTTTCCACCCTGGCCTGTTTGAAGGTGTCTTAACAAAACTGACTGTTGGAAGAATTTCCATCCGCAGCTGTGACTAAGCTTCCATCATTCTAAGGACTGCATTACCTCTTCCCGTATTTATCCTGCCCTCTTGTCTTTCCTTGTGGTTAAGTTTAATTTAGGATGATTATGATTTACGGGCAGCCCTTGTACCTGGCGTTGCTCAGGAATTCTAAGAAACCAAGAGCTCAGTCTAGTTTTGGAAGGTTCAGTCTGCCACCTTGATTCAAGATGGTGTCTGCTTGTATCCAAACCTAAGACAGGAACCGTCGTGCAAAATTTGGTTACACGATCTTGAGAAGGGTCCAGTTTTTGATACATTTTGATAGTTTTGAAACCACTGAGATAAATGTTGTCAAGTAGAGACCTTATTCCAGGCTGTTGGAATTCTTTGTAAGGTGTTTTTAAAGATGTTTTGTTCTTAAGATGTTTTTAAAGATGCATTTAGTATTTTATTGCTTGGTTGCCGCCCTGGGCTCCGTCTGGGAGGAGGGGCGGGATATAAATTTAATGAATAATAACTTAATAAATTATACATCCTTTCTATACTTACATTTAATTTATGATTATTGTGATTTACTAGCAGGCTTGTACCTTGTATGACAAGTTTCTAGTCTGCATGGTCGTTCTAGTCCTTTTAGGTTTCTAGTCCTCATGAATGTGTGTGTGTGTGTGTGAGGGTTATTGTAGTCTGTGAAAAATGCCTCCTACCATTTTCTTCGCAAGTTTCTGGCAAGTTCTGAAGATGTTAAAAGTTGGTACGATTGTTTAATCTCTCTGATTAAATGCTGCAGCCCTGGTAGTAGTAAATAAATTCTGCATTGTCAAATCTCAGAAAGTGTGCCTATTAAGTTTGTCACTGACATCATTTTGCTTGCCGTGAGTGAGGGTGCCAACTTGGAAAACCCTCCCTGCTCATGCACACCTTTTTTCTCCCAGTGGGGTCTCATGAGAACTAGAAACCTACCCTTAATTTCCCCCCCCCCACTCCCAAAGAGAAAACTCACCTGGCTTATTCTCAGCATGGGGAACTCCGAGCCCTGTTCTAAGCTCTATCCAGAATGTGCATCCCTGCGGGTTGGCAGGCAGGCAGCCAGCTGTCAGTAGCGAGCGTGGGTGGCTATTGGGACCACATCCAGGTTGAGTCAGTGCACAACCTTCTCCAGTTCGGCATCACCATGAATCCTCTTGCCCTGACTTGTGGAAGGCAAATCTCCGAGGCCTGGGCTTATGGCAAACTCTTGTTTGCAGTCATTTTCCTTGCTCCCTTCCCCAGACTTTCTCTCTCTTGTTCTCCAGACTTCGCAATGATGTATTTCATGCTAATTCTAGTGGAAGCTAGTCCTTTAGGGCGACGGGACAGTGCCCCACCAACCTCAGTCCCCCACCACCCCCTTCCGGCCTTCTTAATTGCAACCAGTCCAGGGAGTAGCCTCTTGTAGAACTCAACAGGAATGACGATGGGAGCAGACCTAGAATCACTCAGCTCCAGGGCCAGATTTACGTACAAGCTAAACAAGCTACAGCTTAGGGCCTCACATTAGAAAGGAAGAAAGGAAAGTTAGAGGGGAAAACGTTTACAACGTTGCCACCGGAAACCATAAACATCATACAAAAAACAAAGAAAATGTGCAAATAATTACTTATTGTGATTTACATCTAATTTATATATCATAACCTTATATCATATTTTTTAATTGTGTAATGTGTTTGACAAACTGCTCAATAATGTGCACACGTATAACTTGCATTTTTAGTACCTGTATCACGACTGTCAAATGCCTTTTAATTGTACCACCCGAATTTTGCATTTATTATTAGCTGAAGAGGGAAAGGCCTCACTCGTGTTATAGCTTGGGGCCACAACAAGTTTAAATCCGGCCCTGCTTGGCTCTGCGTGTCATTGGCTCTCTAGCTCTGCCTACTCAGTCCCAGTGGGCACCCGCCAACACTGCCCTGAAAGCAAAAACCTAGGAAGCTGTCTATCCTGGGTCAGACCCTTGGGTCCATCTAGCTTAGCACTGCCTACACTGACTGGCAGCAGCTCTCCAGGATGTCAGGCAGGGCCTTTGTCCCGGAGATGCGGTTGCGGATTGAACCGTGGACCTCTTTGCATCCAAAGCAGCTGCTCTGCCGCTGCGTGATGGACTTTCTGTCCGGAATGTATGTACCGTTGCACTGTTGGTATGCATATGTGTACTTTTTTTTTTTAATCTGTGTGGATGTAAGCTAGAGTGAAGGTAGGAAGGTGCCCACAGTCTTGGCCGTTTATTTATTACATTTGTATACTGCCCCATAGCCGAAGCTCTCTGGGCAGTTTACAACAATTAAAAACAAATATACAAATTTAAAAACACATTTTAAAAAAACAATTTAAAAACACATGCTAAAATGCCTGGGAGAAGAGGAAAGTCTTGACCTGGTGCTGAAAAGATAACAGCTTTGGCGCCAGGCGTACCTTGTCAGTGAGATCATTCCATAATTTGGGGGGCCACCACTGAGAAGGCCCTCTCCCTTGTTGCCATCCTACGAGCTTCCCTCGGAGTAGGCACCCAGAGGCCGTTGAATTTCCCTGGGGAAAGAGGAACAGTTGAAAATGGATAATGCCAGCAAATCCCACTAACAAATCGCTAGTGGGGCTGTGGATCCCAGGTTTGTGGAGCGACCTCCCCTCCGAGCTGCATCTCAGCGATTGGCACATCTTTACCCAGACCTGTGGCTAAGCGGGTGCCTTCCCTGCTGCACACGGCTGCAGTTTTTGAGATTCTGATGCTGGTTCTTTCTGTGGCTTTTTTCTTTTCTTTTATGATAATAATTCTACTTTTTTTAACTATGGTCTACACGTTTTGGAACCTGCGCTGACACCAGCTGGCTATAAGCACAAATAACAACTTGATCTGTATCCGTGTAGCACCTTGTGCCCGCAAACCCATGGCAAAGGCGTGGGAGCTTCTGTGTGGCTTTATGAGGCCGGGGAGGGGAATGCCCAGGTTTTGTTGACTGGCCAAAGAGGATAAAATTCTGCTTGGCCTGGTCTGGACCGATCCTGTCTGGTCTGACAGCGGCATTGATCTGCCTGGGAGATGATGGAAAGAGTTCTTTTCTTTCCGTCGCGATCTGTTAACTCTGGGCCCAGGTTCTTTTCTTTTGATGCTGTCTTGCGTTGTAAAAGGCGATTGATTTACGCCTTGGCAGGGCTGGGTCTCACAATGAACCTTTTATGTGCTACCTGGAGTGTTTTCGAGGAGATTGGCTGAGGAAAATCAAAAGGAGAGGCTGGCTCGCATGTCACCTCTTTTCTTGCAGGCATTCTATTTTAAAAAGTGGGCTTGGCTTGGTGATGGTGGCATCCTCTGCAGGGTTTTTAAAGCTTCTTCACGTCAGTCCCCAAAATGCATGGGATTGAGGGCTTGCTTCTCTGAAACAGGTGGCTTTCTGCCTATGCTTAGAGGCACTCTGGTTATTCCTGGTGTGGGAGATTCAGACGGCACACAGAATTTGGGGGCATATTTGGGCCATTGAACCTAGTCCGGCCCAAGCACCACATTCCTTGTGGGCAACATTTTTTTTGGGGGGGTGACATGTCAGCGGTGGGTGGGGCCAGATGCAACTCTTAACTTCATAGAGCAGGCTATGTGCCAGCCTGGGAAAAGTCAGAGGCTTCTAGGAACACAGCAACATAGGACCCAGGAAGCTGCCCTGCACCTCGTCTCTTTCAGGCAGGAGCCTCTCCTAGCCCTACTTGGAGATGCAACTGGGGATTGAACCTGGGACCTTCTGCATGCAAGGCAGATGCTCTAACCACTGAGCTATGGCCCTTGTGCATCCCTCCCCCCCACATACATCCAGGACACATTCCAGCCAATCCAAAGTGCTCAAAGAGTCACAGAACATGGTCAGTGGGGGCTGTGTGCTGGAGAGAGTCCCGAGGGCCAGATAGACAGGTCTGGAGGTCCACGTTCAGCTCCTGGGCCCAAGGTTCCCCACACCTGATGTAAGGTACAGCTTTACAATGGGGGGAGGGGGAATCTCAGGCCTGGGGGCCAAATGCGGCCCTTGAGGTGTCTCTATCCAGCCCGTGTCAACCGTGTGCCCTCCTCGAGTGCTTTTGCCTGGCAAAGAGGGTGTCCTTCACCTGTGATAATGCCCCTTGCTTGCCTGGAGGGAGGGGTGTGGGTGTGTGATTTTGTGTGGCTGGTCCAAAGGTCAGAGCTGCATCGATTGCTCTGCCCACTCTTGCCCCTGGGCCCGCCCACTCTTGGCATCCAAAAGGTTTCCTGCAAGGGAATGTGTCCCTTGGGTTGCAAAAAAGGTTCTCCGCTCCCGCTATCTGCTGCACACCTCGCTCTAAACAGGGTCTGTAGAGAAGGAAAAAGGGTCGCCTGGTCTTCTGTTCATGGCATCCCCCGTCAAAAACCGTTCCCCACCCCCCTCAACCTCTGTTTCTCATTTATTCTTGCAGGATGTTCCAGACGTTATACAATTACTTCTGGTGGGACCGGCTGTGGTTGCCGTCCAACCTCACCTGGGCCGACGTCAACAGCAATGGGCGGGTCTCGCCTCAGCCCGCGGACTTGTACATCACCATCCCTTTAGCTTTCATCTTCCTCGTTGTCAGACACTTCTTTGAAATGTGAGTGTCGTCGGTTGCGGGGAGGGTAGGAGGGCGATCCCTGTCACCAAAAACAGGAGGACGCAGGAAGGTCCATCATTATTACCGCTATAATTAAATAAAGATCCCTCCCTTCCCCCCAAAGGCACCCACGATGGCACTGAGCCCACCATTATTCACTCCAGAGATTGCCAACGGGATGCCGTCCTGGTGTTGTTGGACTCCCAACTCCCATCATCACCATCCCTTACCATTGGACATGCTGGCTGCTGGGGCCCAGGAGAGTTTGAGTCCAATAATATCTGGAGAGTGGCGGGCTCCCCATCCCTGCTTTATACCTCTGCAAGTGCATTTGATATAGGATCCCTGACTGGTTGGGATGTGTGTCTAAGACAGGGATGGGGAACCCAACAGTCCTAGCAGCCAGCACGGTCAGTGGTCCGGGCTGATGATGGGAATTAGAGTCCAATAACATTTGGAGGGCCACAGGCTCCCCATCCCTGCTTTATAGCTCTGTAAGTGCATTTGCGAGAAATGCCAGATGTCCAAGCTGGATTTAGAAAGGGAAGAGGCACCAGAGATCATATTGCAAACATACCTTGGATAATGGAGCGGACCAAGGAATTTCAGAAGAAAATCGCCCTGTGCTTTATTGATTATAGCAAAGCCTTTGAATGTGTAGATCATGAAAAACTATGGAATGCTTTAAAAGAAATGGAGGTGCCACAGCATTTGATTGTCCTGATGCGCAACCTATACTCTGGACAAGAGGCTACTGTAAGGACAGAATATGGAGAAACCGACTGGTTCCCCATCGGAAAGGGTTTGAGACGGGTGTATTTTATCACCCTATTTGTTTAATCTATACACAGAACATATCATACGGAAAGTGGGATTGGACCAAGATGAAGGAAGTGTGGATATTGGAGGGAGAAATATCAATAATTTAAGATACGCAGACAATACCATACTACTAGCAGAAACCAGTAATGATTTGAAATGAATGCTGATGAAAGTTAAAGAGGAAAGCACAAAAGCAGGACTACAGCTGAACATCAAGAAGACTAAAGTAATGACAACAGAAGATTTATGTAACTTTAACACTGACAACGAGGACATTGAACTTGTCAAGGATTATCAGTACCTTGGCGCAGTCATTAACCAAAATGGAGACAATAGTCAAGAAATCAGAAGAAGGCTAGGACTGGGGAGGGCAGCTATGAGAGAATTAGAAAAGGTCCTCAAATGCAAAGTTATATCACTGAACACTAAAGTCAGGATCATTCAGACCATGGTATTCCCGATCTGTATGTATGGATGTGAAAATTGGACAGTGAAAAAAGCAGATAAGAGAAAAAACAACTCATTTGAAATGTGGTGTTGGAGGAGACCTTTGTGCATACCATGGACCTCGAAAAAGACAAATAATTGGGTGTTAGAACAAATTAAACCAGAACTATCACTAGAAACTAAAATGATGAAACTGAGGTTATCACACTTTGGACACATAATGAGAACACATGATTCACTAGAAAAGACAATCATGCTGGGAAAAACGAAAGGGAGTAGAAAAAGAGGAAAGCCAAACAAGAGATGGATTGATTCCATAATGGAAGCCACAGACCTGAACTTACAAGCTGAACAGGGTAGTTCATGACAGATGCTATTGGAGGTCGCTGATTTATATGATTGGCATAAGTTGTAATCGACTTGAAGGCACATAACAACAAAAGTACATTTGATATAGGATTCCTGGCTGGTTGGGATGTGTGTCCAGGTCAGGGATGGGGAACCGTGGCCCTCCAGATACTGTTGGACTCCAACTCTCAATAGCACCAGCAGACAGCATGACCAATGGTCAGGGATGGTGATGATGGAAGTTGGAGTCCAACAGTAACAGTCACACTGACTACCGGTTTTCTACTCATTTGGCAGCAACTCTGAAGAGCCTCAAGGAGAGAAAGAGGAGAGGGAGAAAGAGATCTTTATATCAGCTGCTGCTTGATTTTTTAAACAGGAGATGCCAGGGATTGAATCTGGGACCGTCTGTGTACAAAACAGGTGCTCCACCCACTGAGCAATGGTCTCTCCTGCAGGTGACTCAGAGGGGAAAAAGTGGGTCCCCCTAGTGGAGTTTATATGTGCATGCGCACACCCACCCACCCACAAGGAGATCTGAATTTTCACATGCAAATATTTGACACTAGATTTCCATAGTCAAATGTCAGGAGCTCGAACACATTCAACCCAGGTAAAAAAAGAACCCAACCCAACCAACCCGAGGCAGTGAAAGAGGATACAAAGTGGGGGCAGTGAAAGGCGTGGCCTGGGGAGAATCTCAAGGCCAGAGAGGCGAGGTAGTCCAGAGTACCCCGAAATATTTTGCAAACAGCTAGCCATTTGCAATGTTAGTAGAAAAGCGAAGCGTATCAATAAGAGGTCTGAAGCAATGAAACTTGAAAAGGCGTTGTGAAGCACTTCCCAAAATAACCTTGAACTTCGCCCGGTAGCTAATGTGCAGCCAGTGCAATTCTTTCAGCAAGCAAGTACCCAGATGCTCAAGTACTTGCTCCCAGGGCAGGTCTTCTCCAGTCCCCCAGTGCTGCAGCTGCTGGTGACTTCTCAGGATGCCTGCTGAAGGGCCGCTGCCAAAGGAAGTGGCCCTTTGACAAAGCCCTGAGGAGGAGGAAACCAGGAAGGACTGGTTTGGTTAAGGCGAGTTTTGCCTTGGTGAAGGAACCCCATGCCTAACCCACTGGCAACCAATGTGACGATTGGGTATATGGTGCAGAATTTTCAATGATACAGATGGTATAAAATAGCTATAGCTATTGATCTTGCCACCAGAATGTAATCAAGAGCCCTCCTGGGTTGGACCAAAGGCCCAAATGCGCGGTTCTCACAGCGTCCAACCAGATGCCTGGATAAAAAACCAGCAAGCACGGCTGGGGTGTCACAGCACTCTCCCTACTTGGGATCCCCAGTGCCTGGCCTTCAGAGTCATCCTGCCTCCAACCGTGGACGCAGCACATAGCCAACGGGGCTAGTCGCCATTGATAGCCTTCTCCACGAATTTGGCTCGTCCTCTTTGGAAGCTGTCCAAGAGGGTGGCCCTTGCTGCCTCCTGGGGCAGTGAGTTCCAGAGGTCAACTGCGTGAAGAAGTCCTGCCGTTTCTCTGTCCTGAATCTCCCCAGATTCATTGGATAACCCCCATTAGTTTCTTAGCATGTGTTTCTTAGCATTAGTTTTAGGGTTTTTTTTAAAATTGTTTTTAAATTTATTTAAATATTTTTAAATTGTGTTTTTAAATTGTTTTTGTCTGTTTTAAAATGTGTATACTTGTTTTTAATGTTTTTAATTGTTGTAAACCGCCCAGAGAGCTTCGGCTATGGGGCGGTATAGAAATGTAATAAATAAATACATAGATCAGTTTCTGGTGTTAAAAGAGAGAGGGAGGAAACTTTCCCTGTCCTTCCCCGCTCTGCCCCGCCATAATTTTACCAACCCTGATCGTGCCCACATCTCCTCAGTCGTCGTTCCCCCCCGCCCCCAGAGAAATACCACGACAAGAAGCCACACATGTACATTTTTGGCAGTGAGCTGAGCCTGCCGTGTGTGGGGTGCCGCAAATTCCTCAAGAGTTTAAGGGTGAAGGCGAGAAGTTTTGCTCGGATCCATCGCTAAGAAAACGATCGGGGGGGAGGAAGAGGAGTGGGTAGCAGGACTGGCATTGAGAGAGGCCCAACTGCAGCACGTTGGCATAATTGTGGCATTGTGTCCCCCTGTGTCAGGGCGTGGGGGGGGAGAGGCGGCAATCCCGATGATGTCAGCAGGGTCTACAGATGAGCCTGGGACGGCAAGGCTGAAGAATTAAAGAGCGATTATTTATTGTGGTGGATAATTCTCTTTTCCCTGCCAGTCCTTTCTCTCCATGGAGGGACAATCTGAGCTTTGTTGCGGTTGGCCAGTTGAGCTGAGAGCAGTAGGAGAGGCGCGGGGGAGAGGAGAGAATATTGAGATGGCATACTTGCTTGCCGTGCATCACTGGAGCCTTGCAAGGTTGGCCCCTTGGGCACCACTTAGGTGGACAGGCGCTCCAAAAGCGGCACAAATTTGATCCCCGGACAAGGCTCAGGATGACAGCTGGGGTCACATCCACACTGTACATTTTCAGCGCTGTGATACAGCTGTGGATTCCCCGCCAAAGAATCCTGGGAACTGTCGTTTGTTCAGGGTGCAGAGAGTTGTTAGGGGACCCCCTCCTCCCCCCCGCAGAGTGACAATTCCCAGAGTGGTTTAACCATCGCTGGTTCTTCCCAGGGCACTCTGGGAGTTGTCGCTCTGTGAAGAGGCCTCCCTCAACTCTCAGCACCCTGAACCAAACTACAGTTCCCGGGATTCTTTGGGGGAAGCCGTGGCTATTTCAAGTGTTATGATACTGCTTGAAATGTATAGTGTGGATGTGACCCTCGAGGTACAAAAGTCCAGAGAGGAAAAAGGGGTTATTTTATTTGGAGGGGATCATTTCCCCCACTTTTTTCAAATTTGGGGAATTGCTCCCTCGGTGGGGGTGGGGAGTAAAACCCTTCTGCAGTTTTCCAGAACAGGTAGGTTGTTGTTTAAGTAGGGTTAGAAATACTGAATCAGAAGTTCTGTACTGAGTTTATTTCTGAAGTCTTCTGATTTATTTCATCCTCTTTATGGCTTCTGTTAACATTTTTTTAAATTAAAATAGCAAAGATTAATTTTGGAAAGATTGCAATGAGCCCCCTGCAAACCCCACCACCACCACCACCCTGCAGCCTAGAGATGAAACGGTAGCTGTTTCGAGGTTAGGCAACGCCATGAGGTTTAAAACTGCTGGCTGAGGCGTGGGAGGCAGTGTGGTGTAGTGGCTAGCGTCCTGAGCCTCTCCACTTCTCTTATTTGGGATGGGGCTTCTAGTCTTTACGATTACAAAGTCCAAAAAAGTTCAGGGTCCTGGAATCCAGCTCCTCTTTCATACAGAATGCCTACAGCGGTAGGGTGTAGTGGTTAGAGCAGGGGAGTGGAACTTCAGGCGCAGGGGCCAAATGCCTCTCTACGTAGCCCTTGGGGCTCTCCCACATGCCCTCACTGGCCCCGCTTCACTCTTTGAGTGTGTTTGCCTGGCTGGGATGTTGTCCTTGAAGTCTGATCATGCCTGCATGGAGGATTAGAAAGGAGTGTGCGTGAGCATGTGCAAGAGCTAGACTACTGTGCAGAGATAAAACGCTGCCCTGGGCTCCTTTGGGAGAAAGGGTCGGATAGGATATGTAAAAAGCTAAATAAATTCCTTGCTCCACCCATTTTTACCTCTGGCCCTCCCCGCCACTGGCTCCCGGAAGATTGCCCAGTAGGGAATGCAGCCCTCAGATTCCCCGTCGCTGCTGTGCACCTTCAAAGACACTCAGCTGATCTCAGTTTTCCAGCCCTGTGCCAGGTTTAGCTCACAAGTTTTGGTTTGTTGCAAAAGTCTACAGAATTTAAGTGCCTGGCAATTGCTGTAGAACTGGAGGTTCCAGGATTCTGACCGGTCTCCCTCTTTCTCTCTCTCTGATTTCCCGTTTTGTTGCTTCCCCCCATTTTGCCCCCCCCCCCCCAGGTACGTGGCAATTCCACTAGCTGGTCTTCTGAATATCAAGGAGAAAGTCCGGTTAAAAGCGACTCCGAATCCCGTGCTAGAGAAATTTTACATCGCATCCTGTAAAAGCCCCAAACAGGTAACTTGGCTAATGGAGTAGAATGCATGGGAGAAATGGGAACGAGGATGAATTCTCCCCCCCCCCAATAAGCGAGAGGAGGTGTTCAGAGCGGACTACTGAGGCCGGTGGCCGTGACTTCTGCCCGGCGACGTAAAAGGCGCCTCTTGAAAAACGAACTGCCTTTTCGTTGGCACCGAGCGGCACATGCAAGTCTGCCTTGCAGAAATTCGCTGGGGCTCTTACTGTTGTGTGCAGGTAATTAACTCTAAACATCCTTTGAGAACAAAGCATGGGGCAATAGCGACGCTCCATATAAGGCCGCTTCCTGGTTTACTGTTCAGAACCAAGAGGACTGGAACCTTATTTCGCATTTAGTGGAAGGACCTTAGCCCTTGCGTTGCCTGCCAGTTAGTATATACACTGCTGAGTTAGATGGACCAATGGGCTGACCCTGTTTAGGGCAGTGTCCTATGCTTCTGTTTAAATCGGCCCTTTCTTCAGAACAATGAGGACTGGGATCTTGATTAAGGGGAAGGACTTTACCAAAGGCTTTGCCTGTGGAAGGTCCCAGGCAAAACCCACGGCATTTTATAGCAACATAGAAAGACTGAGTCGGATCACTGGTCCATCTAGCTCAGTCTTCTTTGCACTGACTGGCAGCAGCTGTCCGGGATCTTAGGCCAGGGTCTCTCCCAGCTCTGTCTGGGGATTGAACTTGAGACCTTCTGCATGCAAGGCAGATGCTCTGCCACTGAGCTGTGGCCTTTCACCTCCAGGAAAACCCCTGTCTAAAACCCCAGAGAGCCACTGGCTGGCAGAGTAGGCCCGTCGAATGTTACTGGACTACACCTTCCCTTGTCTCTGACCATTGGCCCTGCTGGCTGGGACTGATGGGAAGCGGACTCCAGCAATATCTGGAGGGCCATGCCACTGGCGTCGACAATCTTGAACGACAGACGGAGCAGTGATTTGACTTTTTATAAGGCAGCAGCCCATGTTCCATTTTCTTTGCTCCTTAAACTGAGGGCCGATGCCAGCATGCAGGAATAGCGTGAGGTACAGTCCTCCCTGGAGTTTCAAACATGTGGACTGTACTCTTGAAGCATTTTTAAAAGGGAAGCAAACTGTGGAAGCGTTTTAGCTCAGTGGTAGTCCTATGGCTCTTTCTTCAGAACCATGAGGACTGGAACCTTGATTATTAATTTTATTTTTTTAGGGGAAGGGCCGTCACTCAGTGGCAAAAAGGCCCTTGGTTCAATCCCCGGCATCTTCAGGTCAGGCTAGGAATGTCTCCCACCTCAGAACCCCAGAGAGGCTACCCTTTGGTGAAGGTGTTGAAACAGTACAAAATGACCAGAAACCAGCAATAGGACATGCAAAATTGCATCGGCATGAAACTAAATCAGAGTTTTTAAACACTGAGCATTCAATTGACTGAATTATGTTTTCAATCTGCTTTCGTGTAGTAGTTGCAGATTGAAAACATAATTCAGTCAATTGAATGCTCAGTGTTTAAAAACTCTGGGGTCAGTTAACAGGGCTTCAAATCAACAAGCCTTCCCCTCGCTCCAGGCTGGTGTTACAGCTGGAAATGTCATTTCCTAAAGCCTGTGCTCAAATTCTTCATAAAACCAAAGGCTTTTCTGGGGTGAGCGCATTATTTATTTATTTGATTTATATCCCACCCTTCCTCCCAGCAGGAGCCCAGGGCGGCAAACAAAAGCACTAAAAACACTTCAAGACATCATAAGAACAGACTTTAAAATACATTAAAACAAAAATCTTTAAAAACTTTTTTTAAAAAGCTTTGAAGACATCTTAAAAAAAAGGTTAAAAACATTGTTTTTTTAAAAAGGTTTAAAAACATATTAAAAAGCAATTCCAACACAGGCGCAGACTGGGATAAGGTCTCTACTTAAAGGCTTGTTGAAAGAGGAAGGTCTTCAGAAGTCACTGAAAAACTAACAGAGATGGCACCTGTCTTGTGTTTAAGTGGAGGGAATTCCACAGGGCAGGTGCCGCAGCACTGAAGGTCCGCTTCCTATGTTGTGCAGAGTGGACCTCCTGATGAGATGGTATCTGCAGGAGGCCCTCACCTGCAGAGCACAGTGATCGACTGGGGTAAGACGGTCGTTCAGGTATCCTGGTCCCAACCTGTATAGGGCTTTGTACACCAAGACTAGAACCTTGAATTTGGCCCGGTAGCAAATGGGCAGCCAGTGCAATTCTTTCAGCAGCGAGGTGACATGTTGGTGATACCCTGCCCTAGTGAGCAGTCTCGATGCCGCATTTTGCACGAGCTGCAGGTACTAGAGCAACCTCAAGGGCAGCCCCACATAGAGCGCATGACAGTAATCCAGCCTGGAGGTTACCAGTGCATGGACAACAGTGGACAGGCTATCCCGGTCCAGAAACGGCTGCCGCTGTCTTACCACCTGAAGCTGGTAAAAGGCACTCCTAGCCTCAGAGGTCACCTGGGCCTCTAGTGACAAAGATGGATCCAGGAGCACCCCCAGACTATGGACATGCTCTTTCAGAGGGAGTACTACCCCATCCAAAGCAGGCAACTGACGAATTATCCAAACTTGGGAACCACCAACACATGGGCCTCCGTCTTGCTAGGATTCAGGCTCAGATTATTGGCCCTCATCCAGCCCACCACCGAGTCCAGGCAGTGGTCAAGGGCTTGCACAGCCTCTCCCGATTCAGATGTTACAGAGAAATAGAGCTGAGTGACATCAGCATACTGCTGACACCTCGCCCCAAATCTCCTGATGACCACTCCCAAGGGCTTCGTATAGATGTTAAACAGCATGGGGGACAAGATGGAACCCTGCGGCACCCCTCAGCACAATTGCCAGGGGGCCAAAAGACAGTCACCCAATGCTATTATCTGAATGCGACTTTGAAGATAGAATCAGAACCACTGTAAAACAGTGCCCCCATCTCACCAAGTCGGCCCAGAAGGGTACCATGATTAATGGTATCAAACATTGCTGAGAGATCAAGTAAGAGTAACAGGGTCGCACTCCACCTGTCCTGCTCCCGATAAAGGTCATCCATCAGGGCGACCAAGGCCGATTCAGTCCCATAACCAGGCCTGAACCCAGACTGGAATGGGTCAAGATAATCTTGCATGCTCCTTGCATTTAGAAACCTAGCATGTCAAAGGTGGGGGAAAGGTTAAACAAAGCAAATGTGTTTTAGGCTTGCAATCTCCACTGCTGTGTATGTGATTCCATGGCTTTGTTACCTCTGTGGGCTTTTTGTAACAGGGTCTCCATGATTCTGGCTCCTTCTCCCTCTGAATGTTTTTTTCCCCTTCTTCCTCTGCCCCCACAGGCCGACATCGAGGCGCTCTCGAAGAAAAGCGGCTGCACCCCGCGACAGGTAGAGCGCTGGTTCCGGCGGCGTCGCAATCAGGATCGACCCAGTTTGCTCAAAAAATTTCGGGAGTGCAGGTAGGGCTGCAATGGTGTGGCTCATCGTGGATGAATAGCAGACTCTCCCCACCCCAATGCATCTTCTGCATTTCTGTTTTACTCTTTTCTTCCTTCTGCAAAAGCTTCATGAGAGACTGGTTGGCAGCTGGATATTTCCAACCAATGCCCCCCAGATGTTGTTGGATTCCAACTTCCATCATCCCTGACCATTGGCCATGCTGGCTGGGGAGTTGGAGTCCAGAAACATCTGGAAGGTCACAGGTTCCCCACTTCTGTCCTATACACATGTCCAGCCAATCAGGGATCCCATCGTCAAATGCACTTACTGAGGTGTAAAGTAGTCATGAGGAGCCTGTGGCCTTCCAGATGTTGTTAGATTCCAACTCCCATCGTCCCTGACCATTGTCCAAGCTGGCTGGGGAGGTGGACACCAACATCTGAAAGGCCACAGGTTCCCCACTTCTGCCCTATACACATGTCCAGCCAATCAGGGATCCCATGATCAAATGTACTTCTCAAGGTGTCAAGTAGGTTATGGGGAGCGTGTGGCCCTCCAGATGTTGTTAGATTCCATCATGCCTGACCATAGAGCATGCTGGCTGATGGGCACTGGAGTCCGACATCATTTGGAGGGCCACAGATGTTCCCCATCCATGTCCTTGGCAATTGGACCTTGCTGTCGAACCAGCGACTGCAGAGACCATGGGTCAAATCCCCCAGGCAGCCACGGAGCTCCCTTGGTGACCCTGGGCCCACCTCTCAGCCTAATGGCAGCCTTCCCCAATCCGGTGAGGCCAGAGGTGAAAGTGGGCAGAGTAAGGAATGCAAAACCTTTCTCTGTCCAGTAGGCTAGTTTCTACACACACTGGAGGGCAACTAGTCTAAGGGGTGGCTCTGCCTCCACTTCCTGCCGATCTCCCTGCCACTGGCAGTAGAGAGGTGCCCCAGTGGCAAAGGAGAGGCACTCTGCATGTGGCCCAGCGGCACTCTTGACATGCTTGATGTGTTTTTTCATCTGTTCAGGGGACAAAAAACAGACTTTGTGCTTCCTTTTCCAGTTGGAGATTCACCTTTTACCTTATTGCTTTCATTGCTGGCATGGCTGTTATAGCAGACGTAAGTACAACGGCTCCCCTGCCCCTTCTTCCGCAGTTAATTTCCCTCTCTGGAAATCCTGTATATGCTGCATTTTCCTAACCTTGCTCCTGTCTTTTTATCTTTCTCCCCCGATCTTGCAGAAACCTTGGTTTTATGACCTCCGGGAAGTTTGGAGCGGCTACCCTGTTCAGGTGAGTTTTTTAAAAACTAAGGAAAAAAATTGATTTTTTAAAAAATGCGATTTCATGAAGAAGAAAAAGAAAAACCCAACAACAGAACCTCCATCAGTGCATTTGAACAGAACATTGAATACATCCATTTTGGTTTAAACGTAGAGATCAGTATATGCCACCCAAACGTTCAAATATGTATCTGGACCAAGTGGGAGTTTCTAGAAATGCAGCAAGGGTGTTTAGGTCATCAAACCATTGCACAACAGCTGGTGGATATTGTCCTTCCAGATTCGAAGTATAAGTCTCTTAGCGACCTTTAGGGCACGTAAAATCCGTTCTTGTTGCCCTGCCGTTGATCCCCATGTAACAGGAATTTAAAAGTACATGGATGTCTGCAAAATTCCAGGATTTCGTCAATACAAAGTTAACGCAAACAATTTCAGACCCAAACCAAAATATCATTGCGCATGCCTGCATCATGTGCCTCAATTTCCAGCGTTGCTGTTCAGGTGAGTTAAGTTTTTAGGCAAGAATATTTCTGTCCCACCTTTAGATATATCTTCGATTTAAATAAAAATCTCCAAGGGGACTGAGGGAAAGATCTACAATGCACATTGAAACAAGGTTCAGAAAGCTATAAATGGGGAGGCCGGGACAGCTGACGTTCTGTGGTTGCAACTGAGCCGCAGGATGTGTGCAGCAGTTTAGAGATATTTTTGAAATATTACGTGGTTGTATAAATGCTTTTAAGTAAATATGTAAAGCAAGATGGTTCCTGCCCACAGCAGGAAAGGGATTTTTTTTGGGGGGGGGAAGGACTGTGGTTTAGTGTTAGAGCATTTGTTTTGCATGGACAAGGTCCCAGGTTCAATAACCCCTGGCATCTCCAATTAGGGTGCTGCCAGTCAAGTGTTGACAGTACTGAGCTAGATAGGCCAACAGGTCTGACTCCATGTTCCTAGGAAAGAAGGATGCAGAAGGAGGAGTCTCCAGGTCTGGCTACTGGGCTTCCCATGAGCATCTGGTTGGCCACTGGGAGAACAGGAGAGACCTTGGTCTGATCAAGCCGCCAGCCTTGGGCTCTTACCCAGAAACAAAAGACAACCAAAATGCTTAAACCCAACTTGTGGTTTTTTTAAACGGTCGTTGTCAGTCAGATGCAAATCAGGCAAAAATATAGCTACAAGAAAAATATGAAATACCCACGCAAAATAAACAGAATAGCTGGGAGGAAGGGTGGGATATAAATCTAATAATAATAATAATAACTAGTTTTATCGAAACAGTGTGTGTGTGTATATATTTACTTTAATGATTTACAGCATCCCTAAGAGAGTGTGTGTGTATATATATATTTTTTTCAGAGCCCAGTTTAAAGTGCTGGTTTTGACCTTTAAAGCCCTAAACGGGCTTGGACCAGTGTATTTAAGGGACCGCTTACGTCCATATGTTCCTACCCTGGATTTAAGATCATCTGCCTCTGGTCTCTTCTTGCGTGCCTGGAATGAAAGAAGTTAGACTGTCAGGCACGCGGGAGAGGGCCTTTTCAGTTGTGGCTCCCAGACTTTGGAATTCCCTGCCCAAGAAGCCCGCTTTGCTCCCTCCCTGATGGTCTTCCGGAAACTTGTAAAAGCTATTTTGTTCCGGAGAGCCTTTGGTTGGGACTGAGGGGTCAGCCTGACACTGTTCAAAGTTTTTTTATCTTTTATTTTTGTCTTTTAAGTTCTTTTATTCTCACTCTTTTATATGTGCATGCATAACGCATTTTATGTATTTTAATAGTATTTTATACATTTTAATTTATTTATTTGTTTATTTGTTACATTTGTATACCGCCCCATAGCCAAAGCTCTCTGAGCGGTTTACAGCATGACATTTACTGTAATGTTTATGTTTTTATTGTGTATTTTATTATATATGTGTGCTTTTATCGTAGCCGCGCTGAGTGCCCTGTTGTAGGGTAGAAGGGCAGGATAGAAATATTTTAAATAAATAAAATATATTTGATCTTTTTGATTTTTTAAAATAAAGGTTTGTGTTTTCCCATCTTTTATTGCACCGATACATTATTAACACCCTCCATTTCTCCACAAAATTAATCAAAAAGTTGCCTTCCTCTCTTTCCTCTCACTTGATTTGTCAGTTTTATTGTATTTACTTCTTTTCTTTTTTTTTAAGTGTTGGGTGTGAATGCACAATGACTTGGATCTATTTGACTTTTCCTTCCTTCTCTAGGACCTGCTTCCATCCCAGTACTGGTATTACATGTTTGAGCTTTCTTTTTACTTGTCTCTGCTATTCAGCGTTGCCTCAGATGTGAAGCGCAAGGTAAGTAGAAGGGTTGGTTCATGGGCAAATCCAGGGTGGGGGTGCCCCTACGAGCTCTCGGGAGAGTGGCTTACTTTGACCCTGAATGAAGCTCTTGGACCATGAGTGGTCCGCAGATCACAGTTTGGGCGTCTCCAGAGATGCTAACCAAATGTTGCATGATGGTTCTTGAGATCGAGGGGCAAAGTTTTATCTGTGTTTGTGTAGAACTGGACACCACTTTTTGTTGTTGTGGTTTCCAGAATTCCTAAGCAGCACTGGATACGAGGTTGCTAGACAAATAAAAAATGTCCTTTTTCCATGTTGTTTTTCCCCCGGATAGGACTTCAAGGAGCAAGTCATTCACCATGTGACCACCATTGTCCTGATAAGCTTCTCCTGGTTCACAAATTACATCCGCGCGGGGACCCTCATCATGGCCTTGCACGACTCCTCGGACTCTTTCCTGGAGGTGAGGGATTGGGGCCCTTCTGTCCTTTGCAGGGGAACCCAGAGGGGCAGTCCAGAGCTCAGATCTGGAGGTATAAATCATCTGATTCAGGGAACCTCTCGCCAGCCGTCTTGCAGTGTGTGGTTGCTGCTTTGGAAATGAAAAGGGTGAAATGATTTTGAAGGGCGCACAGCTCAGTGGCAGAGCATCTGGCTTGCATGCAGACAGTCCCGGGTTCAGTCCTTAACATCTCCATGTTCGGGCTGGCAACGTCCCCTCCTCGAAACCTTGGAGAATGGCTGCCAGTCAGGATGGGCGTGGCTGGGCTTGATGGAACGTATGCCTCGGATTTTATAAATATGTAAGTTGTACCTGCATACCAGAGGCTAGTTTCTACACACCCACACACGATCCTCTCTATATCCTCCAGCCAGGTAAGCAAGTAGCATCATCGGAGTACAAGTACGCATTGTGGCCCAGCTAAAGTACTCAAGGAGGGTGTTTGGGCTGGGGCGAACCCCGAGGACCAGACAGAAAGACCCAGAGGGCTGCATGTGGCTCCTGAGCCTGAGATTCCCCACCTTTCTTGTCCAAAACCACAGTACCTTCAGCCTCTGGCCTCCAGACCTATCTCCAGAATATGATCTCCTCTCTCTCTCTGCAGTCAGCAAAAATGTTCAATTACGCAGGATGGAAAAACACATGCAATAACATCTTCATCGTATTTGCGATTGTTTTCATCATTACGCGGCTCATCATCCTTCCATTCTGGTGAGACGTTTGTGTATTTGTGTTCACGGATTATGCCAATCGTGTTTGTTTTGTTTTTTAATGTCTCAAGCGGTAGCCGCCTTTGCGGCAAGAGATTTTTCTGGCCCCTGTGAAAGACTAACAAAATGACTACAGCACAAGCTTCCCAAACTCAAGCCCACTTTGAAAGATGAATTGCAGTGAAATCTTAGTTGGTGGGCCTTTGCGGGAGAAGAATGGCGAGGTGGGAGTTGAATTGCGATGAGATGCAAAAACTGCATTTGGTGGCTATTAGATGTAAGTTAGACAGGCACCCCTTTAACCTTTTTTTAAAAGGCGATTGTTTACTCAGCAAAAGGTGATAATTTACACAGCATTGCTGAGATGATTAAATATTAGGCAGGCGCCATCTCTGCTATCTTTTCAGCGCCTTTTGAAGACTTTTCTCTTTCAACAAGCCTTTTAAGTTGAGACCTATCCCAGTCCACGTCTGTGTTAGAATTGCTTTTAATATGTTTTCTTTAATAATATGTTTTTAACCCTTTTTTAAAAAAAAGATGTTTTAAAGCTTTTTAAAAAAATGTTTTTAACTTTTTGTTTTAATGTATTTTAAGGTCTTTTTATGATGTGTCAAAGTGCTTTTAGCGTTTCTGTTTGCTGCCCTGGGCTCCTGCTGGGAGGAAGGGCGGGATATAAATCAAATGATAAATAAATAAATAAAAATAACATCTATAGTAGGACAGGGAACAGTTCACA
Organism: Rhineura floridana; assembly: GCF_030035675.1. Lineage (NCBI taxonomy): Eukaryota > Metazoa > Chordata > Lepidosauria > Squamata > Rhineuridae > Rhineura > Rhineura floridana. The sequence continues at coordinate 12,937,224 of NC_084501.1, forward strand.
TGAAAAACTGTCACAGATAGCACAGAGATCTTGGCATTGGTTAGCTAAGTGGCACATGTAATGTGATAAAAATCCTTTGTCCCAATTTAAACCACAAGTGATGGTGTTAAAAAGAAAATTTAATTCCCCCCCCCTTCATTTTCTTACCACTAGGGCTTTGCTGTTTTAAATACGTTGGACCTGTGAGATTAATAGATCAAAAGCCTTTTGATTGAACAAAAGATCAGCCACTCAGGTCTTGTAGCCAGTGACCACCGCAATGGAACTCCCCAAAATCGAATAAGACGATCCTATAGCGAGTTAAAACATATAAATGTTCAGAAATGCATGTAGAATAGTAAAAGTCCTCAATCCATTTAGATGGTTGTTTTTTTAATCCTTTGGTCGTGGACACTGTTTTGAGTAAAAAAAAAAAATAGTCCAGATGTTTTTGGACTCCCGTGCCCTTCTTTGACCATTGGTCATGCTGGCCACTGGGAGTTGTAACTCAGCAACACCCAGAGAGCCACAAACATTCTCCAGCTTGGCTTTACAACTGCTAATTTTAAACCAGTGTTGTATTTTTTCTGGTAGGAATGTGCAATGGTGAGGGGAAAGGTTTTTGCCCGTTGAACGTCTGCTTGTTGAGAAGCTATTTAAAGATGCAGCTTCTGCATCCTGATGTGTCGTGATCTTTATATTTTAAAATGTTCCGCTCTGTCAATTCTTTTTTTTTAAAATAGGATTCTGCATTGCACGGTCGTCTACCCACTGGATCTTTACCCGCCTTTCTTTGGCTACTATTTCTTCAACACCATGATGGTCATCCTGCAATGTTTGCAAGTATTTTGGGCATATTTCATCATCCGAATGGCCTGGAAATTCATAACTGGAAAGGCAAGTTGGCTTTTATAAGTTCTGCTTAAGTGTATGTTTTGTCTAACAGGGTTGGGCAAATGAAATGAAATAAACTTTTTTTATTACATGGGGTTTGGGAGAGTCAAAACAAGAGGGCTGCACATTTAATTTTTTTTTAAAAAAAACCCAACCTGTACATTTATTTATTTATATACATATCCCTCCTTTCTTCTGTCGAGCACAAGTTGGCTACATTCTTCCTCCCCACTTTATCCCCAAAGCAATCCTGTGAGGTAGGCTGGTGAATGGCCCCAAGGCCTTTGAAAGCTGAACCCTGGCCTCCCAGACCCTAGTCCAACACTCTAACCTCGGGCCTGCAGAGTAGTCTTGGCCCATGAGGCCATTTTCTTAGAAATATGCCCATCAATCAACTGACTTCACTCCAGTAGGCAAGGTGGGCGTGGTTCAATTCTCTGCATTGGCCGTTCATGCCAGCTCCTTGCAGTTGCCACGCACAGCAGGATTTAACCCCCTGCTCATCAGCTGATGAGTATGTGGGCGGGTTAAATCCTGCTCATTTTGGCAGGGTTCAATGCAAAAACACCGTTTCTGATCAGGGGCTAAAACCCCTGGTAAAAGCAAAGGTTTTCCCCAGCCTTGCTGCCTGAGAGGGTCTTTGAAGCCAACTTTGGGGCTTCAAATCACCTGTGTTGTCAGGTGATTGCCAGCTGGGTGGCTCCACCCACCGGTCACATTTGGCCATGAGGCCAATCCTGATAAGGTTCTGTCCGATAGAGCCAAAAAGGTTCCGCACCCCTGCTCTAACCACTATGCCACACTGGTGTAGGTATTCTGCGCTAAAGAGGAGCTGAATTCTGCCTCCCTGTGACCATGTACTTTTTGGGGACTCTGTCTTTGTAATCATATGGTCTAGAACCTTACATTTTGCTCTCTCTTTCCAATAATGGAAGCAGAGTTGCTCAGGATGCTAGATTCTGCCATACCCCAAACCAATTTCTACGCTTGTGCGTTGGAACAGAATTTTATGTGGAAGAGCTGGTGGATACTTGGCACTTCCTTATAAGGAAGGTATTTTAGGGAATGAGTGCTTTTTTAATTGCTGGAGGCTGTCCAATGAAATGGATTTTAATAGCTGCTTGTGTTTTCTATTTCATTCTGCTGTTCTGCTGTACTTACTTTAAATTTTATTGCTAGCCAGCTCAATCTCTTTCGAGGAAAGGCAGGAGATTAATAAAATAAAATGAACTAAATATAAGTGAACCTTTTTTTGAAAAAAATACACCAACCTGTGGAAAAGCGGAACATGAATTTTATCAGATTCTGAATTCTGGTTAAATATTTCCAACTGCATCCCTCAAATTTTGAATCCGAAAGGTTTTTTTTTTAACTTCCAGAATGATGTATTAAAGAACTTAAAAAACAACAACAACAACCTGGCTTTCCCCCCAACCTAGCCCTCAAAGTGGCATACAAATACCATTGTTAACAAGTGAGATAACGTTTTCTAAAACTCAGTTAAGAACCGATGAAATCACAGCCACAACCTCCAACAGATCATAAACGGTGGCTAAAATCAGAGTAATGATTGTTAAAAGCTTTGCAGACAGGATGAAATGAGCCGGATATCTAAAAGATGAATATTCAAGGAAAAGGGTTCCCAAAACTGGGGTGCCATGAGAGAAAAGGCCCCATCACATTTAATTTCCTGATTGGTTTAAAACCAGGGTGCCACCAGAGAAATGACCCTGGCTCTTGGTCACACTTAATTTCCTGGTTGGTTTAAAAAAAGGGTGCCACCGCAGAGAAGGCCCTCTTGGCAGGCTCAATTTCCTGATATGGGTTTCTCCCTTTCCTGAATTCCTCCAGGTGTTGGAGGATGAGCGCAGCGACCGCGACGAGACAGATAACACAGAGGAGGAGGAGAAGAATGTTGCCGCCGCCCCCCGGCTTGGAGCCACAAAGAATGGCCCGCTTACCAACGGGCACCCCGTCTTGAACAATAACCACCGGAAAGCTGAATGATCTGCTTGGTCTCTGATTTGGTACCCAAGCCCTTCTCCAGTTCCAGTTGGCCTCTCTGCCACAAGATGAGGTCTTTTTTATTTTTGAAGCCAAAAAACTACCTTTGAGAACTCCGGAATTGCAGCAGGAAGTGCAACCACCTTTCACTCCTCCTGGCTCCTTTCTCGGGCGTTTGACCCTTTCTTTTAGATACCTGTTGAAGCGCTGGCTTCATCTTGAGAGGGACCCCAGACGTCCCCACCTTGTTACAATTTTGCTTAGAGGAAACACCCTTTAAAGACCACCTCTTTAGACACAGGCTGCAACAGTTGAAAGTTGTTGATCTATTTCTCCCCTCTTTATGGGTAAAATGGGGGGGGGGGATGTCCATGGCCTTGATTTTTGCCTCCTATTTCCTCACCAACCTGCCTTAAATCCTTCTTGGAAAGCAACCATGAAACTTGAGGAACTTCCCCCGCCCCCAATCATTTATCGACGTCTAATAATTTTCTTGCTGCAGGCAAGGAACCAGCAAGGCCCCCCGCAGCCTTCCAAAGTACACACATGCATCACTTAAAAAGAAAATGTTGGACACTTGTAATGAAGGACACTTCAGTGGAAGAACGCCGATGGTCAAGTTGCCAGTCCTCATCGAGGTCTCCTCCTTCCCCATGCCAGTGGCCTTTTGCTGAAAGCGTGTCGGGGAAAGCTGGGTTCCTTCCCCTCCCAAGTGTCCTTTGTGCTAGGTTTTTCAAAACATCTGCACAGATCTCCCCCCAGGAAGCCTGGCCTTTTTTTTACCCACATGGAAGATACAAATCTTTTGGGATACAGGTGGGTGGCTTATTTGGGGGGGGGAGATGAAGGTTGGGCTTTGCGCCAATCCCTGCTAGCTCCATTCTGCATTCACTCTTTTATTTTAGGATGCTGTCTGCACCTTAATCCTGCCAGAGTTGTCAAACGGGAGAACTGAGTAGAACAGGCACTCTCAATGCAGCCTGATGATTCCATATTTGTGTTCTAGCACAACACACAGACACTTTCTCTCTCACGCACATACACAAGGCATGAAGTCTCACACATGGTCCTCCTACCACTGCAAAGTCTTTAATTCTTTCAGGGAGGGGGTTGAAGCTATTGTTTGTTTTTTTGTTTTGCAAAGAGTTGCCATGTTTTCTTAGCTATATAGCTACACCAAAAGCAATGGAGAGAAGTAGAAATGTATCTGGTTCTCAAGATGTGTCCTGTACTCAGCTCCCTAACCCCACCTGTCTTTTCTGAATTGCTGCCTTCCCGTCCACCCCCCCACCTCTGTAGCTCGATAATTAGAGTATTTCAAATTGCAAAAATAAAATTTAAAAAGTATTTAATAAGGAGAAGTGGTTGGATTAAGATGGGTGCATGGGTGGAGAGTTGTTTTTCCTTTTGTTTAAGGAGTCAAATATTCAGAAGAAAGCAAGTTATAGTTGCTCCCCACCCTTTTTCTGGGTACTGGGGTGGGATGCTAATGGCAAGCAACTTTGGATAGGTCAGTGATGCCAATAGCCTGAAGAAACTAGTGATGGCAGTTTTTTTTCATCCCTCAAACTGGACAACCTTCCTGTTGTATAGAATTTACTCAGTGCACACCACTTCACTCTCCCATCTGCCCACTTCTGGGAGGAAATTAATTATTTCCTTTACTCTTCAATTCCCCCCTAAAAAACCCAAAAAAACCCTTTCCTCATCCTATTAAAAATGAAAGGTACACCCAAATCACTTTACCACCCCCTAAGGGAACACACGGATTATTTCTTGTTAATTTATTAGACAGGATTTTCAAGTACCAAAACAGAAGGATCTTTCTTGTTATTAAATGATTCAGTTGAAACAGAACTCCAGAGAGAATTGTGAAGTGGATCTGTTCTGCCTGTAGGATCAAATTGCAATCTCTATGTTTTTTCCTAGCCCAGGGGCATGGGGGGAGGGAGGGGAGGTTACAAAAGGACCATGAACCTATCTTCAGACCAAAATGTGTTGCTTTTTTTTTTTTTAAGAAAAAAGTAAAAATATATTAAAACCTAAATAAAACTAATAAACTTCTGTAAAAAAAGAAATTTGTGATGATCGATTATCTTTGGGGAAACTGCCATGGTAGGCAGCACTCTCCAGTGGTTGCAAACATCTCTGCTGGCATTGATACACCAATATTGCGAGTGTTTATATATGCACACACACATGCACACGGCTGTATCCAGCAGAGGGCTACTCTATTCGGTGCCAGCTGGCGGCTCCACATCAGCGGGGCCGTGCAATCTGCTCTGGGTTTTAGTCAGCGCTTTCAAGAACCTGTCCCAGGTGCTGTAGCAAGCGAGGCCTGTGCCCAAGAACGCTCTCCTGTGGTTTCTGGCAACAGGCATCCATAACTCTGATGCCTCTGGCCGTAGAGGCTGAGCACAGCTGCTCCCCAAACGCACCTATTTAGGAACGTAAAAAGCTGCCTTGGTCCACGTAGCTCAGTCTACACTGACTGGCAGCAGCTCTCCTGGCTGGCAGGCAGGGGACGTTCCCAGCCCCACCTGGAGAGGCCATCGGGGCTTGAACGTGGGACCGTCTGCACGCAAAGCAGGTGCTGTGCCGCTGAACCGCAGCCCTTGCCCTAAAAATAAAGTAAGATTCCAGTCCTCATGGTTCTGAACAAAGGGCTGACTTAAATAGGAACATAGGAAGGTGCCTCACATTGAGTCAGACCCCGGTTCATCTAGCTCAGTGTTGTCTACACTGACTGGCAGCAGCGGCTCCAGGGCTTCAGGCAGGGAGGTCTCTCCCAGCCCCACCTGGAGATGCCACTGGGGTTGAACCTGGGACCTTCAGTCTGCAAAGGAGGTGCTCTGCCACTGGTCCATGGCACATGCCCATCTTCTCTTCCAAGTACATGAAAGGTTGTCACACAGAGGAGGGCCGGGATCTCTTCTCGATCATCCCAGAGTGCAGGACATGGAATAATGGGCTCAAGTTGCAGGAAGCCAGATTTCGATTGAACACCAGGAAAAATGTCCTAACTGTTAGAGCGGTTCGACAATGGAGCCAATTACCTAGAGAGGTAGTAGGCTCTCCGACACTGGAGGCATCCAAGAGGCAGCTGGACCGCCATCTGTCGGGAATGCTTTGGTTTAGATTCCTGCATTGAGCAGGGAGTTGGACTTGATGGCCTTATAGGCCCCTCTCAACTCTACTATTCTATGATTCTCCTCCTTGTAAGGGTCAGATAGGCCTGAATATACTTGGGCCCTCATGATTCCTCACTACTGATCAGCAAATACAATTTACAAGAAAACCCACCAGGGTCCTTTTTAAAAAAAAGCAATATGTGAATTTAAACTTGAGAGTAAACATGGTTATTTTATTGCTTTACAACAAAGAAAGAAAGAGTCCTTTACAAAACACAGACATCTTGCTCTACAGCAGCTAACAGACGATGACAAGGTCAGAAAGGGGGAAATGGCTGGCCGCCATGGAAATGCAAATGAGACGTGTGCGTGGAGGGGAAGGGGGTCCGGTGGCCAGAGGGAGTGTTCTCGTCTGTGGCTCTTTTTCCTCTGAAGAAAAGAGATCCCTGGGCCAAATTAAAAAACGGGCAAGGGGAGAGAGAAAAGTCTTACAACAAGCGCCCTCGGCACTCGATGGCTCCACAGCAGCACAGGAGTTCCTTGCCTTCCACGCTGCCGACTTCATAATTGTAGTCCCACGTCAATTCGGTCCCAGCTCGGATTCTCCTGCAAGAGGTAAGACCTTATGTATTTTTATGATTGTTGTATACAGCTGGTCTTCTGAAGCAATGTTCTTCAACCTGGCGTCCCCAAAACTATAGCTCCCACCAGCCCCGACCAGCTTAGTCAACGGTTGGGAATGAGGGGAGCTGAAGAATACTGTTCCAAAGCAGGGGTTCCCAAACTCCCCACCACCACAGGCTGCTTGAAAATTGCTGAGGTTATTAGTGGACAGTTTGACAGCGGGGGGGGGGGGTTGCCTGTTGTAGCCATCGTACTGCGCTGTTCTAGATGCGCTACGTTTTTTAATTGCAATTATATTGCTGCTTTGATTTCTTACGTTGCATTGCAATTAGAAATCCACAGAATTCTAAGGATTTCAATTTCTAATAAAGTCCAATGCAAGAAATAACAGATGCAACAGAAATACAATTAAGAATCAATATGAACATTTAAAGTAGACACGCCAGGCACCACCTGAAGGAAACCCACGGACCACAGTTTGGGAACTTGCATTCTAAAGCACCCAGAGCGCTTTGCAGTTTTCGAAACAGCGTCTTAGAATCAGAAAGAGTTCAGACAGCCTAAGGATGAAAAGTGCCGTGAACAGTCTGTTCTCCAAGTCTGTAAAACGGGAACAGGACGGCACGTATTGGCGTATCACAATGCTGTTATACAAATCTATGGCGCAACTGCACTTTGCATACTGTGCACAGTTCTGGCTGCTTCACCTCAGAAACGGTATTGTAAAGTTGGAAAAGGTTAAGAAACGGCCAACCAGAATGATCAAGGGGGTGGAGCGACTCCCCTACAAGGAAAGGTTGCAGTATTGGGGGCTTTTTTGTTTGGAGAAAAGGCGTGGTGAGAGGTGTCAAGATAGAGGCGTATAAAATTATGCTGGTGTGGAGGAAGTGGACAGAGGCGTCATTAACACCATACATTTGTTCCACTTGAAACAGTCATGGCTTCCCCCATGGGAAGTTATCTTGGGAAGTGTAGTTTGGGAAGTGAAAGGTGCTGAGAGTTAGAAGCTCTGTGGAGTTCAGCCTTACAGTAAAAACTTAAAATAGGATGGGTTGGGGTTTGCCTCTTTTTTTGAAAAACAAAACAAAACTTTCTTCCCCTTTTGGGAAATCATGGGAAACGTATTTCTGCAAGAGAGAGAGAGAAGCATTTTCCAAGCAACAGCTTACTTCATGCAAAAGTGGAGGGGAATGAGAGAAGAGGGGAAAAAGTCCGCTGGAGGAAGAGACAAGCCTCAAATCACTTGTGCAGGAAAAAGAGAATCCCCGGAGAAGCTGCTCTTTGGATGACACTTACTTGCTTGCAAAGAAGGCCACCCAGGGGAAGCGAAGATCGTGGGTGTCTACGAAGACGTTCTGCACGAAGAGATTAGGACTGCAGCTATGCTGGACGCAGACCCCAGAAAGAAAACAAAAGAAACGAAATACTGAGTTTTAGAAGGGCAAATTCTCTGTGCTGACTGATGTTCGTATACCATTTGAGATTCCAGGTCCCAGAGTATGTTGGTCTGAAAGGACATGAGGCCACCCCCTTGCTGAAGCTAAGCAAGTCTGGGTCTGGTGGTCAGTGCTTGGATGGGAGACCACCTGTCAACTGCTTAGAGGTCTTTACATTCAAGCGGCATATAAATTTTGTTAAAGAAAACAAACTGTACTCAGCCTTGGGTTCCTTGATGAAAGAAAGGCAAGGTGCAGACACAAAATTGCATCTAGGCACCAGACCGTCACAAAGCAAACGTTTTAAAAACTATGAAAGTTACATCAAACAGGAGCTGAACTTCCGGCTGCATAAACCAAATTTCATAAAACAAGGATCCTCACGTTGAGGTAGCGGCCCAGGTTGCCTTCCAGCTTGGCATCGATGATGTAGCAGGATTCCTCCCCGTCATAGAATTGCCGCGTATTCCTCCGGACAAGCACGTTCTCTCCCGATGCCAGGTTGGTCGACTTGATGGCGATGCCGTGAGTGGACTTCAAGGCGAAGCCGCGGGTGGACTTCACAGCCACTTGCCGTTTCACTGGTCCTGCCAAACAAGCAAGGGAGACGGAGCCGTTAAAAAAGGGCAACTGAGGCGGGCTTTAGGGACTTGGCCATCCTGGAACAATTTGTGGCTGTTGGGCACTTTCTCTAGATTTAGTAGGCTGGGTGTTTAGTGGCTGATCTCCTTCGCCTACAATGCCCATTCCTTTAAAGATCCTTCCCCCTTCTTTCCAAGGTCTGTAGCAGGGCCTTCTTGGGACCAGCACCCTGTTTGTGAAAATCCATCTCTTCTCAGTCACGGCTGTAAGTGCTGGTGGTGGTAGACTAGGACCTGGGAGAACAGGGTTCAAGTCTGCACTCAGCCATGAAGCTCACTGGCTGTGACCTTGGACCAGTCGCTATATCTCAGCCTAACCTGCCTCACAAGGTTGTTGCGAGGATAAAATGGGGGTGGGGATGGAACTATATATGCCACCTTGAGCTCTTTGGAGGAAAAGGTGGGATAGAAATTTAGTAGTACATTTTTTTAAAAAAACTTACTTTTTGGGGGGGAACCCTGCTGGACCTTTTGCAGTAATTAAGGACGCTTACCAGTATCTGCTAAGTCTGGGATGGGGGAAACCTGTGGCTCTCCAGATGTTGTTGGACTACAACTCCCATCAGCCCCAGCCAGCCTGGCCAACGATCAAGGATAATCTAGAGGACCACAGGTTCCCCACCCCTATTCTAGACACATGTCTCAACTAATCAGGGATCCCATATTAAATGCACTTTAGTAGGTTGTTGCACTGCCAGCAGCCAGCATGGCCAATAGTCAGGGGTGATAGGAGTTGGAGTCCAGCAACACCTGGAGGACCACAGGTTCCCTATTCCTATGCTAAAAGGTAGACCGTCCCATATGCATAACCACCAAGTTGTGAGATTCTCATTTTATCTGAAGGAGTGCCTCCAGCATCACCAATTATGCCGCCTGACAAGATCAGCCACACAAGACCTTCTCTCGGTCCCACCAGTTAAAACAGCTAGGCTGGTGGGGACCAGAGAGAGGGCATTTTCGATTGTGGCCCCACCCTCTGGAATTCCCTTCCTTTCGACCTTCGCCATGCCCCCTCCTTGATAGGTTTCCGCCGAGCCTTGAAGACCTGGCTGTTCAGGCAGGCCTACGGGATCGCTGGGGTGGGTTAGTTTTTAATGCTGTTGATTAAATGTAAGAGGAGTGATTAGTTTAATTATTGAGTGTCGTTGTATTGATTTTATATTGTATTTTATTTTATTGTGTTAATGTACGTCGCCTAGAGTGGCCGTTAATTCGGCCAGATAGGCGACTCACAAATAAAATTTTATTATTATTATTATGACTGAAATGAAATGCTACTGCCAAGAAATCCCTCCGGCCCCGCCCTTCCTTGCCGAAATGCCGCCGGACTCACCCAGACCAGAAGACGGGTTCTTCTTCCCGTCCGCCCCTGGCTCTTCTTCTGACCCAGAAGAAATGGTCTGGATGTCGTCGCTGTCGTTGGCGTTGCCTTGCGCTTGCCCGGAGGTCACCCGCCCATTGTCTCCCTCGCTCTCGGTGCTGCTGGAGAGCATAAGCACATCCTGGCAAGGAAAGAGAGAAAATACCCACTGCTGCTCGCTCTGGCCAAAAGGAACCCCAGCACTTCTCAAACTCTGGAACTGGCTGTGCCCTACGATGGGATTCTCTTCATCCCTTTGTGGGTGACACAGAGACCGAGGGACCTGCCTTATACCAAGCCAGAACAGTGGGGTCCATGTAGATCAGTACTGTCAACTCTGATTGGCAGCAGCTCTCCAGAGTTTCAGACAGGGGTCTCTAGTCCCAGCCCTATCTGGAGATGCCGGAATGGCAATATTAAAACCACTTGGATGTAATCAAAAAGTTTATGTGCAGGAGTAGAGTGTGCCCCCAATTTTAATAAGCTTTGAGGTGCTTACATCTGCGGGCCCCTGGTGGGGCTCTGTCTGCCGCCGGTTCTGAAGCATGGCCGTCTTGCTGAGAGGCCTCCGGACTCCTTCGGGTAACGGTGGGTTTGGATTGTAGCCATACAACCTTCCTAGGTTGGACACCCTGGGAAATGGCAAAGCAAGACAGAGTCAGGGTCAGTAGCTCAAATGCTCCTTCGCTACAAGATGCCAGCAAGCCTGAACAGCGATGCAAATAGAAGGCCAGTTTATTGCCATTGTTCCGGCACCACCTTAAAAGGCATTTTTATTTTGCTAGGTGAAATTGTGTTCTACTGTAGAGAGGAGAAACGCTTGGCTGTTGCTGTTTTAAAGCTGGTTGTTACCTTTCTGGAAATTTTTATTGTTTTAGGATATTTGTAAGGTTTGAAGGACTGTTAGCCTCCCTGGGCTCCGGTTAGGAGAAAAGAGTGGGTTGTAAGTAATAAATAAAAGCAATCTATACAACAGAAACGCCAAATAGTTGGCAAGAATCTCTCAAATTTTTACTAATATGGCTTACAGCGACCAAAGGTATCCTTCAAAAATGAGCGGGATAACTTAGCTGGAGATGTCCCCATCATGAGAATTTGGGGAGGATTTTAAAACTGGTTCTGATCCTCCTTGCAAAGCCTAAATGGACAGGGCTACCCAGATGAGCCCAACGGAAATGATCAGCGTGTGTTTGCAGGTTCTCCAGCTGGGAAGAATAAAAGCCTCCCCTGCACATAACAAGAGCCTTGCAGGGTCAGGGCAGTGGCCCATCTAGTCCCGCATCCTGTTCTCACCATGGACAACCAGATGCCTCTTTGGGGGAAGCCTGCAAGCAGGACCTGAGCGAAAGAGCACTCTCCCCTCCTGGGGTTTCCAGCAACTGGTATTCAGAAACATACCGCCTCTGACTGTGGAGGTAGAAGGCTAGCATGTCAGGAAGAAAGATAAGATAGACACTTCCCCTGCCCTTGACATGCTAATCTTCTGCTTGCGGGGAGCTCTTTGGATGGCAGAGCTTTCAGAAATGCAACCTCTGCTCCCTGCAGCCGAGAGAAGTCCAATCCAGGAAAAGCTACACCGCTCCATTCTGTCGACAGCAAAAACCAGGCCTGAGTTTTCCCAAAGAAAGAAGAGTGGGAAGAGAAGACTTACAATATAGATTTGCCGTGGTCTTCAGGTTCCTACGGGAAAGAAGGGAGGAGGCAGAAGTATTTGCAAGTCTCATTCTTTTCTCTCAGATTCTCCCCTTTCCTCCCACCCCAATGTAAAAATGACAATCAGACAAGCACTTCATGAGAACATCAGAGGAGCCCGGCTGGTGGATCAGGCCCAAGGGGGCCCACCTAGTCCAGCATCCTGTTCTCTCAGTGGCCATCCAAATGCCCCAAAGGGAACCCACAAAGCAGGACCTGAGCACAACGGCAACACTCTCCCGGGGGGGGGGGGGAATCTACCCAAAACCGCAAGGGCCCATCTCCCTGCACAGACCATACCTCTTTCTTCTTTGCCTCCAGGCCAAACTCCTCCTTACCGGCCAGCCTGACCGCCACAATCTTCTCGCTGTTTGGGAGTTCGGCCTTTGGCGGCTTCGCCTCGCCGGCCTCGTGCATCCGGAAGGAGGACCGGCTGTCGCTGTCCTGGAACCCGGAGGCCATGGTGTTGGAGCTCAGCCAGGAGGCCACCTTGTTCTTGGAGGTCTCTTCCGAGAGGGGAGGCTTGCAAGGGGGCACCTCCTCGTGGCTGACCTGCCGCACCAGGCCGGAGTCCTTTGAGGCCGTCTCAGAGAGGCCGTTCTCCCGCTGGCCCCGCGTCTGGCGGCGGGTGGCGTAGCTCCGCCAGACCGAGCTGGTGCTGAAGTCCTCGTCCTTGCAGAAGTTGTCATCCGAGCTGTCCTCGTTGGACTCCTCCGGCTCCTCCGAGCCGGAATTCTCATCCTCGTCGTCCTTCAGGTTGACACCGCTGCTGTCTGAGGAGCACTTGGCTTCGCTCTCGTAGCCCTCTTTGGAGTTCTCCACGCTCTCGATGTGGTCCAGGTTGGCAAAGTACTCGTCGCCCATCTCCAAGCCCTCCTTGTCGGCAAAATCGTCCGTCAGGATTTTCCCTGCAGGATTGCGAGGAGGAGGGGGAGAACCTCTTATTTTGCATTTCATAACACTCCAAATATGAGGTGAGCAGTACAAGCCCCAGGTTTGCTTCTGGTTTGGAGGCCCATTGGGAGGAAGAGGTTGGGACTGGACCCCATTGAGCTCAATGTTGGAGGAACAACTTGGGAAAAGCTTAGTTCAGATGTAACACTAAACCACTGTTTAGACAAAGTGTAGTTTACATGAACCATGGTTTGTTTTTCTGCCAACAAGCCACGATATGAGGCCAGAGGTAGCTGTTGGCTTAGGAACAATGGCTTGTTCTTAACTATGGTTTCACAGTTTGTTTTACCACCCAATCCTGGGCACCTGCTGCCAAACTATAGAGACATAAGCAGCTGGGAAACAGTTTTGAAGAAACATACCATGACTACTTTGCTCGTGTGTGAGATGGCTTGTGGTTTGTTAAACCAGGGTTTAGTGTTACATGCAGCTCTGTTGTCTATAGCTTCTGATGAAGGAGGGTTATCTCTGGAACACATCAAGCTAAATAAACAGCTTATCACAAGATGCACTAGGGGTTGGCTCTGTTTCAGTGGCTCTATGCCAGGCGTAGGGAGCCTTTGGCCCTCCCAGTGTTGCTGAACAACAACTCCCATTGTCCCTGGCCATTGGCCAATGCTTGCTGGAGCTGATGTGAGTTGCAGTACAGCAATACGAGGGCCAAAGGTTCCCCACACCTGCTCTACGCAGTTGAGAGAAATGTCTTTTCCAGCATGTGGTACCTAATCGGTTTTAAGTTGAAATGCCGAGTATGGAATCTGGGATATTCTGCTGGCAAATCTCAGGTTCTGCAACTGAGCTGCAAACCCACTATGAATGAAGAAATCCTCAGGATGCCAAAGCAGGCGACGGACAGAGGACTGTACCAGGGGGGTTGATGCAACTGTCGCTTACGCAGGACGCATGTGCACACACGATCGTGGTGCAGCTCTTTTTTCGGACGGGAGCCGCACAGACAGCGAAACAGAGGCTTGAGGCAGAACGCCGTACCTGCATAGATGCAGACGAACGAGCCCTTGGCGATGTCATCCAGGCAGCGGATGCCCCAGCCTTTGTTCTGCGTCTTGAAGAGCTGCAGGCGCACTTGCAGGCCGTGTTGCACCAGGCGGTTGGTGCACATGTTCAAGTTGCATCTGCAGCGTTTGTTGCACTCGTAGACTCTGGCGCAGGTGGAGGAAGAGGATAAAGAAATCACAGTCCGGCACTGAAAAGCCTTTCCCGTCAGACTCGGCATTCGCCTTTCTCACCTGTCTGATGACCACGAATGGCAACGTTCCTGGAGTCAGGAAGCTAACTTAGACTGGGCCAGACCTTGGTCCATCCAGCGCAGTACTGAGCGGCAGCAGGTCTCCGTGGTCTGAGGCAGGGGACAATCCCAGCCTTACTTGGAGATGCTAGAGGCAGAACGTGAGGCTTTCTGCGTGCAACACAGGCGCTCTGTCACTGAGCTAGGGCCCTTCCTCTAAAGAAAGCAAAGTTCTGGTCCTCGTGGTTCTGAATAAAGGGCTTATTTAAACAGGAACGCAGAAGGTTGCCTGAATATTAACCAGATTGTGGGTCCATCTATCTCAGTAGCGCTAACTGGTGGGAAACATTCCCAGCCCCGTCTGGAGATGCTGGGGTTTGGCCCTGGGGCCTTCTGTGTGCAAAACAGATGCTCCCCCTCTCAGCTATGTCCCTTCCCCTTTGCTTGACAGACCCAGAGAATGTGCCTTTCTGGAGGGCAGGACTAGGAGAATGTCACAGCTCAGGGGCGGGGAACCTGTGGCCCTCCAGAGGTTGCTGAACTGCAACTCCCATCAGCCCCAGCAATCGCGGCCAACAGAGCTGGACCAGGAAGAGCTGTGAGGGTCAAAGGTTTTTGCTCAACAGAGGGCCCTGTTTTAGTATCTCCGAGAGATGCTTGCCCGACGTCTGCTTAAAAATATCCAGCAAAAGAGACCTGAGGCAGTCTGTTCTGCTGTTCAACAACATATTTATTATTATTACCATTATTATTGCTATTATTTATAGTTATTAGATGCTTCTCTCACCAAAGTGCCCCAAAGCTTCAAATTAAAAACCAGGTCAAACACACACAACTGATAAAACCTAAAAAGGCACCAGTCAAAAAACAACCACAATAAAAACATGAGGAGAGACTGAAAGAACTGGGCAGGTTTAGCCTGGAGAAGAGAAGACTGAGGGGAGATACGATAGCACTCTTCAAGTACATGAAAGGTTGTCACATAGAGGAGGGCTGGGATCTCTTCTCGATCGTCCCAGAGTGCAGGACACAGAATAATGGGCTCAAGTTGCAGGAAGCCAGATTTCGGATGAACATCAGCAAAAATGTCCTAATGGTTAGAGTGGTACAACAATGGAACCTATCACCGAGGGAGATGGTGGGCTCTCCAACACTGGAGGCAATCAAGAGGCAGCTGGACAGCCACCTGTTGGGGATGCTTTCAGTTGAATTCCTACATTAAGCAGGGGGTTAGACCAGATGGTCTTATAGGGCCCTTCCAACTCTACGATTCTATGAAGGAACAGATACCAAGTCTTCCCCCGTCTTCTCTGTGAATGATGCCTTTCTGATATTTGGAGATGGCTATAGTTTCTCGGCTTAATGAGCCTATCTTCCAGACCACCACCACCCTTACAATCCTGGTCGCCCTCCTCTGAACGGGCTTACAGAGTGGGGCAAACGTTATTTTAAATGAGCACATTTTGAAAACGTACCCCGTGGGAAGACACTCTTCCAACCTCTTGTGTTGGTATCCAGAATTTGGGTTAATCTGGCCCCCAGGGGTGCAGGCCGTCGCCTGGGTCGTCAGCTGGTGGCAAGCGCATTTAGATCTTGGAAGAGAAAAACACAGAACAGGAGTTAGGAAACTGCTCAGCGACTGCATTGGTAAGGCCAGAGGCATTTAAAATGGAAATGGACTGCCTTCAAGCCAATTCCCACTTATGGAGACCCTAATATGAATATTCACTAGAAAAGACAATAATGCTGGGAAAAACAGAAGGGAGTAGAAAAAGAGGAAGGCCAAACAAGAGATGGATTGATTCCACAAAGGAAGACACAGACCTGAACTTACAAGAGCTGAACAGGGCGGTTCATGACAGATGCTCTTGGAGGTCACTGATTCATAGGGTCGCCATGAGTGGTAGTCGACTTGAAGGCACATAACAACAACAAAATATGAATATGGTTTTCACAGTAAGCGGTACTCAGAGGTAGTTTTACCATTGTCTTCCTCTGAGGCTGAGAGGCAGTCACTGGCCCAAGGTCACCCAGTAAGCTTCATGGCCGTGTGGGGATTCGAAACCTGGTCTCCCAGGTCCTAGTCCACCTTAACCCAGCCTTTCCCAACCAGGGTGCCTCCAGATGTTGTTGGATCACAACTCCCATCAGCCTCAGTCAGCATTGCCAATGGTCAGGAAAGATGGGAATTGTGGTACAACAACATCTGGAGGCACACTGGTTGGGAAAGGCTGCCTTAACCACTACACCACACTGGCTCTCCAGAGGCATTTAAGGGCCAGAGTACTCGAGCCTTAGAGCTGTTTGGGATCCAGCTCCCATTCAGATCTTCAGAAGCCCAGCCGGGAGAGTGGATTAAAGATGGCTTGCAAACGTATTAAAATTATATCCCGCCCTTCCTCCCAAAGGGAGCCCAGGGCAGCTAACAAATGATAAAGCGCTAAGGAACATCTTAAAAAGCAATTCCAACACTGATGCAGACTGGGGTAAGGTCTCTACATAAAAGGCTTGTTGCAAGAGGAAGGTCTTCAGCAGGTGCTGAAAAGGTAACAGAGATGGTGCCTGCCTAATGCTGAAGAGGAGGGAATTCCACAGGGTAGGTGCTGCAACACTAAAGGTCCACTTCCTATGTTGTGTAGAATGGCCTTCCTGATGAGATGGTATCTGCAGGAGGCCCTGACCTGGAGGGCGCACTGATCGACTGAGTCTATGAGGGATGAGACAATCTTTCAGGTATCCTGGTCCCAAGCTGTGTAAGGCTTTATGTGCCGAAACCAGGCACCTTGAACTTGGCTTGGTAGCTGACGGGCAGCCAGTGCCTGCTTTGTCCCCCCAAATACAGCACTGTGTTTGAACCTTTCAAAATGTCTGACCTACAAGGTCTTGGGCAAGTCATTTCAAGCATCACCCCAGCCTGTGGCCCTTCTGCTGCCCCCCGCCCCCAGCACCCTGGAGACGGCTTGGAGGAGAACGACGAGGGAAGGCCTTTTTGGTTGTGGCTCTCCATCAGTGGAATGCTCTCCCCAGTGAGGTCTGCTTGAATCCAGGTAAAGACTTATTTCCCCCCCCAGGCCTTTGATGGACTAAGATGACGCTGTTTTTGTTACTAGCTTGCTCCCTACGCTTCCTGTGGCTGTTATGGGGGTGGTTTCGTTCTGGCTTAATGGTATAAATGCAGGGGTTCCCAAACTGTGGTCCGCAAGCTTCATTCAGGTGATCTGCGTCTGTGGATTTGATGTTGAAGACACGAGATGGCACACATAGGATGTAGGAATGCAGGAATGTATGAAGCTGCCTTGGACCAAGCTAGACCCTTGGTCCATCCAGCTCAGAACTGTCCACACTGACTGGCAGCAGCTCTCCAGGGTTTCAGGCACACAGTCTCTCTCCCAGCCCTACCCAGAGATGCCTTTGGGGACTGAACAAGTGGGACCCTTCTGCATGCAAGGCAGGTGCTCTGCCGTTGAGCTAAGATTCTAGTCCTCGTGAACCCAGGACCTTCTGCGTGCAAAGCAGGCGCTCTGCCGCTGAGCTAAGATTCTAGTCCTCGTGAACCCAGGACCTTCTGCGTGCAAAGCAGGCGCTCTGCCGCTGAGCTAAGATTCTAGTCCTCGTGAACCCAGGACCTTCTGCGTGCAAAGCAGGCGCTCTGCCGCTGAGCTAAGATTCTAGTCCTCGTGAACCCAGGACCTTCTGCGTGCAAAGCAGGCGCTCTGCCGCTGAGCTGCAGCCCTTCCCCATCGCGTTAACATTCATAATTATTTTATATCTATATCTGCTGCTTGTTTTATTTCTTATATACAGTACTTCATTATACTACAACTTGAATTCCACAGAACCCAAACTGTAGTACAATAAAAATACAATTCAAGTGGTAGACTTCAAATTATCAACGCGAGAAAATGCAACAGGTAAGAAATGGAAGAAGGAACAGAAGCGCAACCGAACACCATACAGCCACCAGAACGGGACATGACGGTCGCTACGACTGGCAGGAGGGGGAGAAAACACCATGCAGTGGCCCACCCGGACCCTCAGCAGTTCCCAAATGGTCTGTGGGGTAAAGGAAACCACCAGCCTCCCGCAGAAGTCGTCCCATTGGCTGCCCTGCCCACCCTGCCATGAGGCCCCCAGGAGGGAATGTGGCCCTTGGGCTGCCAAAAAGGGGGTTTGCTCCAGCCCTGGGTCTTGGGGACCAGGAAGACGCTCACTTGTCCCTGCAGCCGTCCTCGCAGTCGCAGCCCACCAGGAACTCCCAGCTGGTGTTGATGTAGACCCCTTTGCCGGGGATGCGCTCCTTGCTGTAGGCCACCTGGGGCGGTGGGGTGTTGTCGATCTCGTTGACGCAGGAGAGGGGGACGTCCTCCTTGCCCTTGGTGATGTCGGTGATGTAGTAGAAAGGCTTGTAAGGCTGGAACTTGCGGTCCACGTGGACGTAAGGGTCCAGGCAGAACATCTCCAGGAAGAGGAAATCGCAGTCCGTCTCAAAGAGGTAGCGCTCGATCTCGCCCATGCTGCGCAGGCAGAGGCCGCATGGCGTCTTGTAGATGACGTGGAAGCCCGTCTTGCGGTTGATGCGGCGGCGGCCGGTCATGCGGCGGAAGTCGTAGAGGAGCGGGATGAGGAGGGGGTTCTTGCTGCGGTACTGGTCGGCCCGCCGTGGGCGTACCCGAGACAGGCAGGTGGCGCTGCAGACGTGGGGCAGGTAGAAGAGCTTCTCCACGGGGGCCCGGTAGGAGGGGTCGCTGGGCATGCGGTCCAGCATACCGTAGAACGGCTGGACGGGGCCGCTAGAGGACTGGGCGCCCGAGAACCTGCCGTGGGGAGAGAGATGGTTGGTGAGCCAGGCCGTAGCGGCCAAGGTATGATCCACCTAACCCTGTTCACAAGATGCCGATTTAGAGGTGTGAAGGTCTGGGGGGGCGGGGAATGGAGATACTTGGAACCCTCCCAAATACTTGGGAAGATTTGGAGGGAAACGTTTTTCCTTAATTTTTCCCGTTTTTTCCCCAGGCCTCCACATCTCTAGATGCTTTCTTGATCCCACTTTTTCAGCTGAGAGTGGTCTCCAAACCGTAGAGGTCTGTACTGCTATTCAAAGTTTTCTTTACTTATATATTAAATTTATATCCCGTCCTTCCTCCCGCAGGAGCCCAGGGTAGCAAACGCATCTACAGTAAGGCATTTCAACAACAACAAAAAGCATTCTAAAACCAATTGGAGCCATTCCAAAAACAGTTACAGATAACACATTATTCCATTTAGCAATCTCCAGGTTGCCAGGAACAGCCTCCTTCAGCCATCAGAGCAGGCCCGTTGAGGTTAACACATATGGCTAACTCAAGTCCATTAATTTCAGAGGGGCTACTCACCCACTGGGGGGGACGGGACGGAACAGCAAAGGGGGGATCACACACGTACACATGCCCTGCCACTTCTCCCATAGATGACTCAACTCTAAACACAAAGTCACATTTGTGCTGCCTTTCTATTTGCTTTCCAGGTCTGTGTGTGTTTTAAGAATGCAAAAACTCACCGGAACTGTTGGGTCACCCCCGTCCTCCCGACAGGAGGCGCCTCGCTCAGAATGGGGGAAGTCGGGGAAGGCGGCCCTGACCCAACTGATCCAGGGCGCAAAAACGAAGTGCTCTTCTTCGCCACCTGCTGCTTCCTGGCTTGAGCGAGTTGGCTCTCGGGACTACTGCTTGAAAAGGTTTTTTTTTTTGGGGGGGGGGGGAGGAGATCATATTTCAGTACAAAACTCCCAAGGCAAGGAGAGTATAATCAAAGAATTCTTTTCCCTGACCTGGTGCCCTTCAGATATAGCAGGACTCCGACTCCCATCAGCAACTCCCGCCAAGCAAGGGTGAGCTATTGTCAGGGATGCAACACCTGGAAGGCACCGGGTTGAGGGGCGTGACTGCTGATCGCATGGCTGCCTGGTTCTAATTGGCAGCAGATCTTCAGGGTCTCACAGAATCATAGTAGAGTTGGAAGGGGCCTATAAGGCCATCAAGTCCAACCACCCCCCCGCTCAATGTAGGAATCCAAATCAAAGCGTTAAAGGTCTTTCCCCATCACCAGCGGTTTCATCCTTTTACAGCCAGACTCCAGATTTGGAACCGTCTGCATGCAGACCTGGGAGCGATGCTGTTTTGCCTGTTGTTGTAAGACTACCGGCGGACTTGCTGATTTTCTGCAAAGTGCCCAGAGGCCTACCGCTGGACCTTGGCCTGCTTTCTGCCTGGGAATGTCTCAAGGGCGGGATGCCTTCCTCCCCCCCCCCTCACGATAAGTGCCACATTCCCTAAGGAGTAATCTGGCAGGCAGCGGGGGGCATGCCAACTGTGCACAGGGCCAGGGGCTAAAGTGTGGGTCTTTCTGCCTCCCTCTTTTCTCATCAGAAAGAGGAAAAATAGCTCAGAAGTGATTACCTGAACAAGGGCTTGACAAATCAGGCTGCAGGTTTGCCCACGCCTGCTTTAAGGCTCGAGTCCAGGTTAAGACCACCATTCTCTCCCCTCCCATGCCTTTCCTTGAACCTCCCCCCCCCCTCCCCGGCAGATTCTCATTTACGTGATCTCGTTTCTCCTTACCTCTCCGTTCTTACTTCGCATTCTAGCCCTGCTCGGGATTGCAGCTTCTCAAACTCTGGCCTCCTTACCCGCCTTGGGGCTGTTGGCTTCTTAGCTCGACTTCGGCCATTTTCTCGCGCTGCTCTGTATTCCTGGATTTGTCTCCCGCAGCACTTGAGGACTGCCCCTTCAATTTCAGTTTTTACGTCTTATTTAAACACCTTCCTTTATTCCAAACTTTTTGGAATTTCAGCTTCTGGGTTTTTCCTCCCTCTATAGTTTGGATACTAGAGCATGTGTATTTGAAGTCCTCGTTCTGTCCTCCACCTGTTTCTCCTCCCTTCCTCTGTTGTCCTCACTTTATTTTATTTAGATTGCACGCCTTTTGGGGCAGGGACTTGTTTTTAATGTTATATTTTATGTACAGTGCCATGTGCGCCTGATGGCACTATATAAATAAATGATAATAACAATAGCAACATTTCCTGTGTTGAGCAGGGGTTGGACTGGATGGTCTTACAGGTCCCTTCCAACTCTAGTATTCTGTGATTCTAATAACAATGTCAGCAATGAAGCAAGCAAACAAAAACCCTTCCAGACTTCTCCATCGGGGGAACTTCCTTGGCAACTTACTCCACTTCCACAAACTGTGGGGAAACCGGCTGGGACATCACTACAGGCATCTGCGGCTGTTCAACAGGCTTGAACTGTTGGCTGGGCCCGGTTAAGTCGTGAGTGTACTGGACCACCGGTCCTTTGCTCCGGACGGCCCCTGACGGGAGAGAGAAGCAGGAAGTTTGAGTGGGAGAAAGAGAGAAAGATCCAATTTGATTTCATACAGCTGTGTACAAAAAAAGGGAGGGTAGGAAGATCCAGGACACGCAGTCATCACACCCAACCACAACAAAATCTAACTAAGCTTAACTGCAGTTGCTGTTGTTCAATCCTTTATCATCTAGTCCAGCCTTTCGCAACCTTTGGGGTCCCCAGATGTTGCTGGACTACAACTCCCATCAGCCCCAGCCAGCATGGCCAATGGTCAGGAATTATGGGAACTGTAGTCCAGCAACATACGGTGACCCAAAGATTGGGAAAGGCTTATCTAGTCTCTTTGTTTCGTTTCCTTCTGTCAAACTTATTATTTGCATTCTTGTACACTGCTTAAATTCATTAAAAAAACGCCTCAACACTGGGTAGAACATGACTCCACTAGCTACCAATCTGTTTCTGAGCCCAGTTCAAGGCACTGGCTTTGACCTTTAAAGCCTTAAACGTCTCGGGACCTCTACACCTAAGGGGCTGCCTTTCTCCGCTAGGAACCTGCCGGACCCCAAGATCGTCTTAGGCCCGTCTGCATGCTGTCTCTGAGGAAAGTCCCGAGGATGGCCACGAGAGATTGCGCCTTCTCTGTAGCAGACCTCCCCCACCGTTTACGGAATGCTATCCCAGGGACCGCCTGAGTGCCAACTGTGTCATTGTTTTGGTGCCTGGCAAAGACATGTTTATTTTCCTAGGCATTTGGGCAGCACCAACGATATGACAGCAAATATTTATGTGATATAATTATTATGATTACGGTGGCTGTCGTCGTTTTACTTTAAACTCTAAATCACTTTGGGACTTTCATAGTGGGAAAGGATGCACAAATTGCTCTCCCCGCTATAATACGAGCGGGCCCCTTACGTATTGGCACTCTGTCGGTTCTTGAAGACATGCTTGTTTAAGCAAGCGCTTCCCTCATCTTCTGACTCTAATCTCCTACTTTTATGTTTGTTTTATCCGCTTTAACGGTTATGCTTTGGTTAACAGGTTTTGTTTGATTATACCCTTTAATATTATGGATGTTTTGATGTCGTCGTTTCACTATGCCTTTTCATTAGGGGTTTTCTTGTTCTGTCACTGGTTTTATTCTTATTTTGCTGCCGGCTTTTGTTGGTTTGTGATCCACCTGGGTGTTCCTTCTTGAAATGAAAGGGGGTGTATCAATTCTAGTATTATTATTACTATTATTAACAACAACTTGTCAACAAGAACAAGGAACACCTGTGGTTTTGCTTTACGCCTCCTCTTCCCAACAACGGGGATGATGGCAATTCTTAGCATCGAGACCGAATATTCAGAACTGGTACACCAAACTCTGGAGCTTGGCAATCATGGCGGAACTAACATGCCACCCTAAGTCGCTAAGAAGCCCAAAGGCAACTGACTCATTTTCAACAACCTGGAGTGACTTCATTTCTTTTATTAATCGAGGATACGGGGAGGTGAGACACAAGTCCCAGCCCAGGTCTACACAGATATGGGACTCATAAAAAGGTTCATTCAAATTTGGTCAACAACAGTCCAGAGTTGGGAGATGCCACTTCGAAGGCAAGTCCCTGAGAGGGCCTGAAATGTCGGAGAAATGCAAAAATGATAATATAAGAAATCCTTCTCTGCACCTGGGACTTCACGTTTTCATGCGTCGTTATAAATGGCTATGCCGTCTAAGATGTGTTTATGCTGTATATGTAATTTTGGAAAAAAAATTGTTTCTTATGATAGCCGTTTTAAAAAGGAGAGGGGAAAAGAGGGGGGGAAGTAACACGAAGGGGGTGGCGTACCAACGTTAGGGCGGGTCCTCATTTGCCCACCCTGCTTCTTCTCCTGGGTGGAGGCGGTCGAAGTCTTCATGCTGAACATTGGCTCCAGGCGAGTGGAACCTCTGTAGATCCATTCACAGCGCTTGTCATCCTGGGCAGGCAGAGGGGGGAGGGAGAGAAAGAGAGAGAGAACAAAAATATAATGGCTGGGTAGGGGTCGAGAGATAAATGAATGCATACATTAGTTCAACATTTGTCTCTTGGTCACACTAGGCTTGTGTTATATGCCCTCCTGTCCTGTAGGGGGAGCGTACACAGACATGCACCAGTGGTCTAGCAGTTCAGAACGTGTCTCTTGGTCACTCTGGACTTGTGTTGCTATACACCCTCCTGTCCTATAGGAGGGTGTACACAGACACACGAGAGGTCCAGCAGTTCACAACTTGTCTCTTGGACACACTGGGCTTCTGATGCTGTATGCCCCCCTGTCCTGGGGGGGGGCATGTGCACACATGTGAGCGCGCGCGCACACACACACACAGTCCAGCACAACAAATCTCACGTCATGGGGAGGACGTGGATGGGGCGATGGATCCCAGCGCAGAGGGACGCCGGCCAGCGGAGCTGTAAGTATTCAAACACCAAGGTGAGCAATACCTGAGCGGTTCCTACCAGGAAGAGGATTTTGACCAGGCTTCCATCCACTTCCTCCACGCGGGACTTCCACCACGTCCCCTCCCACTCAGTTTTGATCAGCTGGCCGCTCTTGAGCAAGACCATCGGCCGGTTCGGGTACGCCGTGACGTACTCTTCGATAAAATCCCGACACGAGATGTCTTCTATGTCCTCCCAGGACTTCTTGACTGCCGGGTGGGAAACACGTCGGAATAAAAGCAAGGCCAGCAACGCAGGATGCCGCCTTATACCCAGAGCTTGGAAAAGTTACTTATTTTGAACTACAACTCCCATCAGCCCACCCCAGTGGCCATGCTGGCTGGGGCTGATGGGAGTTGTAGTTCAAAAAAAGTAACTTTTCCAAGCTCTGCTTATACCCAGCCAGACCAATTGTCCATCTAACCCAGCACTGTCTATACTGGCTGGAAGCAGGTCTCCTGGGTTTTAGGGCAGGGGTTTTCCCCCAGCCTTCCCTTGAGAGGCCACTGGGGATTGGACCAGGGCCCTTCTGCATGTAAACCAGGAGCTATGGCTCTTCCCCTGTTTTAACACCATTGTTTTAGTTAAGTGCAATATATGTGTATAACTGTTCTTATATATTGTACTAAAAAAAACTTGAAAAGGCTTTTTTTTAAAATAAAAAGAGGCATGGAAGTAGCTTAAAATCAACGAATAATAAAATAAACAACTCACGAGGCCGGCAGATCAGGTAGAGCTCCGGCTGGACAACGTAGGAGGCATAACCGTCATCAAAAAAGATAAGGAACCTGGAAAGGAAACGGTGACGGTTAGGCCAAGCTCATCACCTTACTAATGCACCGCACAAGGCAGAGACTGGAAAGGATACATGGGCCGTAGCCTGCATTTTCTAGGGAGGTATGTTGCCATCCCATTTTTCCTCCGAGGACCTCAAGGTGGCGAATGTGGTTCTCCTTCCTGTTCTGTCCTCGCAACAACCCTGAGAGGTAGGTTAGGCAAGGCCTGGCAGGGCAGACTTCAGATCTGCAGGGCGGGGGATCTCTTTTAAACACAAAACACAGAGCTCCACCAGCAGGGGCCAAGTGCAAAACAGTGGCTCAGCCTGGCAAAGTATGCTAAGGGTTTAAGGGAACAGGGTTGCCTCTCAGCACAAGCCAAAGCCAAGCTCACAGATCCTTCCGTTCAGAACAATATTGCTATTAGTCAAGGCAACTGGGAGTCAGGGACCCTTTTCTGATGTACTGCAACCACCGCCCGGAGATCTACCAGTAGATCCCTGTGGCCCAGTTTACACCTAAGGCTAACCACAGCTCAGGACAAGGGTGGGGAGCTGAAGCCCTGGGTTCAAATACAGCCCTCTAGGCCTCCACCGGGGCTGCTTTGCACTGTCCTTGAGTGCTTTTGCCTGCCTGGCATGCACCCTTGAACTCCAGACTGCTGAGCAAAGGGGAAATCTGCAGCTGTTGCTCCGCCCACTTTGGCCTCTGGCCCTGCCTATCAATGACATGTGGTGCCCAGAAAGTTTGCCCAGAAGGGAATGCAGCCCTTGGGCTGCCAAAGGGTTCTCCGCTGCTGGGCAGATCTTCCTGCCCTGCCCCTCTTTCCTTCTGGTTTCTGAAATGAAACATATTCAAATACAAAGTCTTCCCATTTATGAATTGGCCAGGGGGGGAAAAACACCACCCTGAAACACAGTTCATTCTTTTAAAAAAGATGCAAATGCTTCCTGCGCTCCCACACACACACGCCGCCGACCTCAGCTTGTTCTTGACGTTGGGCGTCTCGGCCACGATCCCGGCGTAGAGCCACATCTGGTTGCCGTCCTTATACTTGGCCACCACCCGGCTCCCGACATGCAGTGTCTCAGCCAGAGGGTGGTAGTCGTAGGCGATGTGGTTTCCCGACAGCAGACTCTTCCCTTTGTTGTCGAACTTCACTTTGTATTTCTTCCCAGGACCTAGGAATGGGCGTGTGAGAGAGAGATGGTCAAGAACAAGAAGCATCTGTCTTGGAATTGCTTTTTAATATGTTCTTTTAAAGACCTTTCTTTAAAATATTTTTTTTTTACAATAATTTTTATTCAAATTTTCATAAAACATACAAAACAAAATCATAAAACATTCAAAGACAAAAAACAAAACAAAACAAAAATGATTAAACAAAAAAATAAAATGTTGACTTCCCATTTGTCACAGATCAAATCAGTTATAGGTCTACAATATATAACAATCCTGTCTCTTAAATTATATTATAAAATCACTTTCCTCCAGTAGTTATCTTAATTAATCATCAAATCTCATAAACATTACTTTATTCTTTCCACAAAAAGTCAAAGAGAGGTTTCAATTCTTTAAGAAATATATCTATCAATTTTTCTCCAAATAAACATGTTGATTAATCCATCTTGTTAATAATAATAATAATCTTATTGTCATAACCATAGTCCAAATAAACATATCGATTAATCCATCTCATCAAAATCTGTTAGGTCCAATAATTTCATTATTCCATTATCCATATTAATTCCATCTTCCATCTTCAATAGTCCTGTTAAGTCCAGTAATTTCAGTGTCCAATCTTCCATTATCAGTATTCCATAATAATCTTGCTGTCATAGCCATAGTCATATAATAAGAGTCTGATGGGAATTTCCTCTATCCCAAATATTTTCTTGCCATCAATTCTGAATAAGTTGCTGAAATATTGTTGTAAAGTCATATCTGTGTTCTTCTTTTTTACAAAATGCACTGGCTCATCTCTTGAGAGTTTTTCCATTGTCACATGGCTGCAGTTAATTCCATAGATTTTCTCTATATCAAGCTCCATCACGTCATTCCAGTCCAGAAGATTATCCAAGCCATTGATAACTTTATCTCTAATATCTTCATTAATTTCTTCAGAGATAACGTTAAATTCCAAACAGTAGATTTTATTTCTAATATCCATAAACTCCAGATCTTTTTCCAATTCCACATTTGTTCCAATCTCCAGGGCTTGTATCTTCCCTTTATTTTTTCTTTTCTCATCTCTGATCTCATTCTCCTCTCTCACAGGATCCCCTATTTCTTTAAGCTCCTGCGTCATTTTGCTCAGTTCAATTTTCAGCTCCTTACTGCCCTGTCGCAGGGTTTGTTTCGTTATCTCAATCTCATCCATTATTTTCTGAAACATAATTACTTCCAGATTCTCAGCCACTTCCTTGATTGCCATTTTTAAAACCACGAAAACAAAACAAAACAAAAATAAAGAAGAACCACTTCTTATTTCAGCAACAATTGGGTTAATATTCCAGGCTTGATGACATCACAGTATAAGCAGAGCAACCTGCCTTATCTCTCTACGTTCAAGAATACAAAACAAATTTAGTTCCCAGCATCAAAACAGTTAGTGGCGTCTTGAAGAAGCAGATTCGTCAAAATAAAATAGACCAAAAAGAGAATAGTCCCAGACAATATAATGTTCCTCGGAATAGAAATCCCTCTTCTGTTTATATCTTTAGAATGCACTTCCAGGACAGCTTTTTGCAATAGAAACAGAGATAAGCTGTTAATTTCGTGAATAACAGAGAAGAGTTATAGCTCACCCAGAAGTTCTTTACAGCTGATTCATTTGACAAATCTCTTTTTGCTGCAACAATTTAAACCAAGTAAAAAAAATAATAGAAAGAAGGGTGCTTGCCTGTTAGTCCGTTTTCTCTTTGAAGAAAAATAAACGTATCACATTAATCAGATAGAGCTTGTTCGGAAGTCCGTCTGGCATTGCTGGCTGGACCTTTTCTCATAAATTAATGAAATCCAGTCCTCCCAACAAAAACAGGCTTTTGAGGTTGATCTCTACGTTTCTCCCTGCCCGGGAGAAATTTCATCGGTCAAAAAAAAAATGTTCTGACTGATTTATATCTGAATAAGCTTCTTCTGCGGCGGGAGCCCGTCTCAAAAGCAGGCACAAGCGAAGTCACCCTTCCCGGAAGTCCTCTTTAAAATATTTTTTAAACCATTTTCAACCCTTTTTTTAAAGATGTCTTTAAAGCTTTTAAAAAAATGTTTTTAAAGTTGTTTTGTTTTAATGTATTTTAAGGTCTGTTTTTATGATGTTTTAAAGTGTTTTTAGTGCTTTTGTTTGCCGCCCTGGTCTCCTGCTGGGAAGAAGGGTGGGATATAAATCAAATAATTAATAAAGAAATAAATAAAAATAAACAAGGGTTGCAGAACAAAGCACAGCCTCCTTCCAGCCCAGTGGTTCAGAACCAGAAGGCATCCTTTTAAAACTCAGCTTTCGGTGGACTGTAATGACCTGTGCCAGAAGCTTCCTTGCACCGAGTCAGATCCTTGCTCAGTCGACACTGGCTGGCAGCAGCTCTCCAGGTGTTCCAGGACAGGGGACATTCGCAGCCCTACCTGCCAGCGGGGGTTAAACTAGGGACCTTCTGCATGCAAAGTAGCAGCACTGCCCTGAGCTATGGCCCTTCCCTGAAAATAAAGTATGCTTCTAGTCCTCAAGGTTCTCAAGAGTCAAGCTGCTGTTAAGGGCGATCAGGCCATTGCCTTAGCAGAACAGCCCGGGATCAGGTAAGGCAATTGGCTGGCAGGCTGCCACACTCACCCACGGTCTGGATGGCGATGAGCGTGCCCTTGTGCCATGTCTTGGTGCGCTTCTTGCCCAGGACGCGGTCTCCGACCGACAGGTCACCATCGTGGGTGAGCTCGCACCCGGGGCTCAGTTGTTGGGATCCTGCAAGAGGCAGAAAAAGAAACAGGACACTTGAGACTCGATTGCCATTGACTCTACGTGCTCCAGGTCGGTCGCTGCTATTTAAAAAAAAAAACACTTAAATAAGAACATAAAAAAAGCCTGCCGGATCAGGTCAAAGGGGCCTGCTCTAGTCCAGCATCCTGTTCTCATAGGGGCCAACCAGATGCCTCTTCCGGGGAAGCCTGCAAGCTGGACCCTGAGTGCAGCAGCAACACTCTTCCCCACCTGTGACTCCCAGCAACTGGTATTCAGAAGAATCCTGTCTCCGTAGCTATTGTGGTTAGCGGCCGCTGGTAGTCTTATCCTCCATGAATTTGTTTAATCCTCTTTCAATAAGTTTAATATTTCTAAGCACTTGTAGGGTACATGTCTCCCCCCCCCCCCTAAAAAAAAGTTCAAGACGGCTTTCAGGATACCACGAAAAACTGTCACAGGCTGTAAAACTATATTGTGAATATGCAAAAGAAAAAGTCTTTAAAACTAGAACAAAAACTAGCCCGGTCATGAATGACAGCCAAGGGGAAAAAATCCTTTGGGAGACATATAGTGAATGTTATACTCTTATTACAGATTAAGCGCTTTCTCGTGCTGTTTTAAATATGCTAGAAATGCGTAATATAAATGTTTTTCCATTTACGTACTACAAATAGGTCTAATATTTTGCCGCCCAGGCAACAGCCCATCCACTGGCTTTCTGAGCAAGTTGCCCACGGGGCTGAAGCCAGCCCAGTGGGCAATTAACACCTACCTCTTTGAGAGTCCAGGCTGCCGGACTTTTTGTTCACCGCATCCATGAACTTCTGAACGTCCTGAGCGGACTTTCTCATGGCGGCCATGGCTTCTCGAAGCTGCGGGAGTAAGGGCAGGCATGTCTTAAGTCACTTCACATTTTTCTAGGGAAGAGGTGTGAGCGAGCATGGGCCTCGAACCCGGGGCCCTACGCTCCACCCTGCCACCTTGGCAGTTGGCCAGAGAGGGGGGAACGGCAAGCCCTTTCCAGGCTAGCTGAGCAGAAGCAGTTTCTCTCAGGAGTCCTTGGAATGAGGCGGAGTTATGCACTTGGTGGCAACCGCCGGATTCCCAACCCCTTGTTCACTGCCAACATTCACTGTGGCAGAGGGGAGGAGGTGTTTGGGGAGGGGAAGTGGCCGATGTCTTTTGGGGGAGCTGGCCCGTTCTCCCGGGACTTTTTGCCCCCACTTCCAGCCATTTCCCACCCCTCTTGAGCGGCAAATGGAGAAGCATTGGGGAGGAGGGAGGAATAACAAGAGCAAAGAACGGGGAAAGGTTAAGCCAGCCACCAAACCCCCACACTCCTCTCTGGTACTCGCACTAGGGGCGCTGAAGATGTCCTAGTGTCATGAGACAATGGCTGGCGTGTGCGTCATGCCCAGCCCTGAGCTAGTGCCGGACATCGGAGTCCTCAGAGGGAAAACCAGGCATGCCACCAGCTGAGGACCTTGAGGAGCAGTCAGGGGTCCCTGGAACCAGGGATGAGGATCCCCTCGAGGGGCCTTCCGGGAGAGGAGGGGAGAGACCTGCTGAAGAACCCTTGCAGCTGTCAGACGAGGAGGTGGAGTCATGTGTCTGTCCCCCGTCCCCCCCGAGAACACTGGCGCCAAAGGGTCTGGGTCCAGGCCAAGGAGCGACGGCAAAGCACGCATCTATGGACCTCCCCTGAGTCTCCATGCGGCTCGTGAGTAAGGGGCCTACTTGTGAATAAGCAATCCCCGTTACTCCTTCACTGCCAGCAGCTGCAGTCAGGGTGTGGTCTAGGAGGCCAGAGTATATATAAGGTCTTTCTCTTGAGCCTCCTAGTTGCTGGAAACAACACAGGTCTTTGGCTCCTGGTTCTAGCGCTTGGCCTGCTGTCTTTGCCTCTGGATTGTGTTTTGGATCTGGACTGATTCTCCGTGAGTGTTTTGCTATGAGGACTGGGACCCTAGCCCCTGAAGTTGCCCACTACAGCATGGCAGTGTATTGCAAAACAATCAGATATACTTTACTGGGAGACCCCGATACTCTCTCTGGTGGCGGCAGCTAGAAATAAAAGTCTTTTGCCAATAGAGAACAAAAAAAGCAGGACAACATGGCTGGGTGGGCAGATATTCTTGCGGAGGTCTAGCAACTTGGGAAACTTCAATCCATCTGGAGGTTCCCTCCCTGGGGAGATTTGGATACGGATGTCCTGTTTTTACCATACCGCACTTAGTTAGCCCAGAATTAATCTCTCCATGTTACAGATTTGTGGAGAGTGAGATGTAGCAGATAAGCTAACCAGCGAGGTAAGCATCACCAAGTGACAGAAGGCCAGTTGCAGCTGCCAAAAGAGGAGCCCCTGCCTCTGAGGATCCACCACCGGGGGGGTGGATGGGGATGTTTGACTCTCCAGATGTTGCTGAACTACAACTCCCAATAGCCCTAGCAAGCACAGCTAATGGCCAGAGATGATGGGAGTTGTAGTTCAGCAACATCTGGAGGACAAAAAAGTCCCCACACCTGATCTGCCACAAAACTAGCGAGGGAAAGAGAAGATTAATTGAAGCAGCCTTTGCCAACCTGGTGCCTTTCAGCTGTTTTGGATTACAATTCCCCATTAGCCCCTATCCAACACAGCAGCTGATGAGAGTTGCAGCATCTGGAGGACACCAGGTGGTTCAAGGATGAAATATAAGGTAATGCAACTGCCAGGCTGATTTGTTGGCTCAGTTGCCAGCCACCCATTCACACACAGACACACCTGAAAAAAACTCACCAAAGACTGGTCCTTTGCAATTTTGTTACTTGCATCTGCTGTAATTAGAAAAACCACAAACATGAAATGTAAATATAAAAAGCTTGTACTACTGCTGTCTGTTTAGAATGAGTACTAATCAATTAAGTCTGAATAAATTTTAATATGCCTAACCCAATTATTTGGGAGGGGGGGATTGGAGGTGTAGAATAAACACACACTTTTGATTTTTCTAAATACTGCACACTCTCCCCTCCCTTGCCTCCTCTCACCTCATGCCATTTTCCTCTTGTGTTACATCACCCTTTTCCCTCCTCCTCCCATTTTCGTCGTGTCATGCCTCTCAGATTTTTAGCCTGAGGAAAGGGACTGTCTTATTACTGATTATTGTAAGCTGCTCCAAGAGCCTCTTTCAGCTGAACAGTGGGGTAAAAAAATGTGTTTTCCGTTCCCTGCATAGAAATCATTTGGCCCTCCTGATGTTGCTGAAGTACAACTCCCATTAGCCCCAGCAAGCATACCCAATGGCCAGGGATGATGCGAGTTGTAGTTCAGCAAATCTGGAGGACCAAAGGTTCCCCATGCCTGATCCATTTAGATATACATAGAGGTATTAGGAGGGCATCTTAAGAGGCACAGCAAAAGGACCATACTCCTTTCAAGACTAGCTGCAGTTTTTATAACTACTACTAACACACACACACACATTTTCTCATACTTGCAAAACCATCTTGACATTTTTATGGGGGAAGAGATATACTGCACGATACTTTCGTCGTAGGGTACTGAAATAATCTGCAGATTTCCAGCTGCCAAAGATGGTACCTAACAACCATTGCATTTCCTCATATTGCTGTTAACTTCAAAGTTGCATTTTTGGAAATAAGAATGCAGATAACCAAGCTGTATTGCAGGGTTTCCATTTCTGGGAACGAAGCTGTATTGCAGAGTTTCCACTTATTTATAGATCTAACATCTGGGGACCGCATCTTCTCAGCCTTATATAGTTTGCCAATGTAGTCATTAGAACAGGGACAAGGAACCAGATGCTGCTGAACTTTCAACTCCCAGCAGCTGGCAAGGGCAGAGGTCAGGAATGATGGGACTTCAGCAAAATCTGCACGGAGAAAGGTTCCCCACACCTGGCCTGACCTGACCCAGCCCAGACGTCTAACCTGAATCTACGCTCATGACATCCTCGTCGTCCTCATCGGGGATCTCGATCACTTCCATAGGCCTGGAGGCGGCATCATCGTCCTCTGAGTCAGCCTCTCGGTACTCCAGGCCCAAGTTCGTGTAGATGTCCTTCACCAGCACTTCACATTTGTCCACGGCCCTGTTGGCATAGTGAGTGAGAAGAGAAATTAAGCAATTCCGGGAGAACCAGTTCTTTGGGGAAGCGCAGGAGAATGTTCCCCAAAATGCCTTTAGATTTGTTAGTGGAGGATCGTTGTTTTACTCGCTCATCCCTTTATTCCAATGTAGAAGCCCTCAAGGGAGCTTACCACCTACTTAACGCTAATACCGCAACGATGCTAAAAGTCAGTAAGACAACCAGTGTCCTACTGGGAAGAAGGGAGAGATATATATTAAATAAATAAATAAATAATCCAATTTCACTTCTTGAAAACAAAAGGTCAAGAAATAAACAACACTGAACAGCAGAGCAAAGTAGAACAGGAAACTAGAACTTGAGCAAAAATAAAAGCCTGCCTAAACAAAGTATTTAGCCAATGAAGAAAGTGATTCCCTCTTGAGGAAGGGAGTTCCACAATGAAAGCCCTTCTGTTGTTCTACCTCTGCTAGAAACAGGACATGCAGAAGAACAGATGTTGCAGTCAGCATAGCCATCCGTCAGGAATGCTGGGAGTTGTAATTGAGCAACTTCTGGAGAGCTACAGGTTAGCTACTCCTGCTTTAGAGGTTCTCTTGCACAGGAGGGTTAAAAGTTCACAGGGGGAAGAGGCGCATAGGAGGGTCATGCATTCACTGGCGTAAGCTTTGCCAGGGAGAAATAACCATTTTATAACAATCAAACCAAGCACAAAACGGTGGAACAATTTTACTCCCCCACAGCCCTGATTGTTGCTTACTTCACAGCACTGTCAAGGAGCTGGTCCACATGGGCTACTTCAGCTTCCTTCTGCTTCACACACTCCTCCAGTCGCTCCAGCTCCTGCTTCCGCTGCCTGATGCACTCTGACTTCTCTAGCTCCTCGTCGATTAGCTGCTTGAGATCCTCCAAGGAGATCCCCAGTTCCTCCATCACCTCTCGCTGCAGCTCCATCATCTCTTGGGACTCTGCCATAGTGGCAGAAACTGAAGGTGTTAAAAAGAAGATACTTGCCAAACATCGGCACCCAAGACATTGTTCAACTCTGCCTGCTCTTTAAGTGTGGGCTACTTCCCTATGTAGTTACTGGCACTATCCAGTTTAAATTCTTGCCAACCGTCTGAAGAGGAATGTGTGTATGTATGCTGTTATTTAATAAATGTATACAGACGGCAGTGAAATGTCTGCTGGTTGTACATCCCAAATTGGATGCTTTTAAAAGGGGATGAGCAAAATTCATGGAGGTCAACAAATTATGATGGCTATGTTCACCCTCCACTGTCAGAGAAGGCAGGATGCCTTTGAATGCCAGCTGCTGGGACTTTCATGTGCAGAGAGGGCTGCTGTGCTCAGGTCCTGCTTGCAGGCTTCCCATTGGGGCACCTGCTTTGCCACTGTGAGAACAGGATGCTGGACTTCAGCCTGATCCATCCAGCAGCCCACTCTTATGATGACCCAAAATAAAATGTTAATCGTGTCTTCTGTGTTTATAAATACAATAATGACAAAATAACTCTGTGGACGGAGGGGCTTCAAACAGATTGTTTAAAAGGGTTAGACAGCCTACAGAATAGATCTGAGTGTCCTTAGCCATGTTCTCTTCAATCAGGCATAGGGAACCTTTGGCCCTTCAGATGCTGATGAACTGCAATTGCTTTTTAATATGTTTTTAAACCTTTTTTAAAAACAATATTTTTAACCTTTTTTTGAAATGTCTTCAAAGCTTTTTAAAAAAATGTTTTTGAAGTTGTTTGTTTTAATGTATTTTAAAGTCTGTTTTTATGATATTTTAAAATGTTTTTAGTGCTTTTGTTTGCCGCTCTGGGCTCCTGCTGGGAGGAAGGGCGGGATATAAATCAAATAATAAATAAACTCCAAATCAGCCCCAGCAAGTAGGGCCAATGGCCAGAGATGATGGGAGTTATAGTTCAGCAATGTCTAGAGGGCCAAGAGTTTCCCACACCTATTCTAAAATTGTAGAACTACAGTACTTGACAGAGGGTTCTGTATGTCATGATTATCATCTTATATTTATTTCAGTGTCCTGCAACGTACTTTCCCGTCAGTTAAGGAATTGCATCCGGAGGATTCTGAAGCAAGTAAAGATCAAATGGCATACTTAGTTTTCTTGCTCACATCAGGCTTGCCTCTTCTATGGGTTATTCTGGAATTCAGAATATAATAATTGGCGGTTTGTAAGTATTCTCAAATACTTTTTATTCTGAAGTGAGTTCTTTAATTTGACACACACACACACACAAGTAATACAGCTTCCTTAAGGACTATAACAGTCTTAACAGTTTGGTAACAGGGACCAGATGGTTTGAACATATAAAACCGATTCTGGACCGTTTGCATTGGCTGTCTGTAAGTTTCCAAGCCTGATTCAAGGTGCTGGTTTTAACCTATAAAGCCTTACACGGCTTGGGACCACAATACCTGATGGAAGAACGCCTCTCCCGACATGAACCCACCCATACACTACACTCAACATCAAAGGTCCTCCTCCGGGTGTCTACTCCGAGGGAAGCTGGGAGGATGGCTTCTCAGTGGTGGCCCCCAAATTATGGAATGATCTTTGTGACATGGTGTGCCTGGCGCCAACACTGTTATCTTTTCGGCGCCAGGTCAAGACTTTCCTCTTCTCCCAGGCATTTTTAACAGCATTTGAATAGCATGTGTTTTAACTTGCCTATTGGTTTTGTTACGACATGTGCTCTTGGGAACCTGAGTGTCAGAAGGGGAGGGAGATAACAGTTTTTATGGGTTTTAATTTGGTATGGTTTAAATTTGTATACTTGTTTTTAATGTTCTTAATTGTTGTAAACCGCCCAGAGAGCTTTGGCTATGAGGCAGCATATAAATGCAATAAATAAATAAACATGGAGTGGCCCCCTGCGAATAAACCTCTAAGGCAGGAATGAGGAATGTGTGGCTCTCTAGATGTTGTTGGACTATAACTCCCATTGGCCCCCCAGCCAGCACAGTCAATTATCAGAGCTGCTGTAGTCTAACAAACACCTGCAGGACACTAGGTTCCTCATCCCTGCCCTAAGTTATCAGCAGGGGACATAGACAAGTTTCTGGTGACTACCTAGGATACTTAATAGATCTTAAGACTTAATAGACTACAGATCATTTATGGGGAAGGAGCATAGTTCAGTGTGTACAGCATCTGGTTGGCATGCGGAAGGTGTCAGGTTCCACCCCAGGCATCTCTAGGTAGGGCTGGGAGAGACTTTTATTCTGTCTGAGCCTCTAGAAAGTTGATGCCGGTTGTAAGAAGAGCCCTGCTGGATCAGTCCAATATCTAGTCCAGCATCCTGTTCTCACAGTGGCCAACCAGATGCCCCAATGGGAAGCCAGCAAGCAGGACTTGAGGGCAATAGCAGCTCTCTCTACTTGTGATTTCTAGCAACTGGTATTCAGAGACATAATGCCTCTGACAGTGGAGGAAGAATCTAGTTGCTGTGGCTCATGGAAACAGCGCTGAATGGGCCAATGATCTGACTCTGTATAAGGCGGCTTTCCATGTTCTTCCCTACTCAGAAGCAGGATAGAAAGGTGGGATGTAATTATTTTTTAACCAAGCACATAAACAAAATGATGTGTCCCTGTTTCAAATCTTCCCTCTCCCCACAATTCCAACCATTCACCTTTAAGTGGTCTAAAATTTCAGTGGACATAGACACCAAATCCAGCCCTCTTGTTCACTTCATTGGATGTCACAACAATTCACACTCCTGTTCCTCTAGAAAGAATTCACATAACGCTTTTCTCATTCAAGGCCCTCGACCCAAATTCAAACCCTCCTCCCCCGCTCCCAGTTTTCCTCTTCCAGCTATTCATATTTTAAGACACAAATCATGCCTACCCTTCAAGGTCTGGAGCAACAGCCCCTCGGTCAGCCAGCCCTTTCCCCTCCTCTCCCCCAAATGCTTCTCCCCCTCCCCAAATCCACCATCTCCTACTCCCCCTTTCAACCATCTACCTTTAAAGGCATGCAACAGCTTTATCTCACAAACCCTGGCCTCCGAGAGAGATTGACTCCCCCCCTCCCTAGTCAGCCCCCATCTTGCCTCTAAAAACGAGGCCCTCCTCCCTTCCAGCTGCAGCCCCCGCCTCAAATTCAGCCCCTCCCCATGACCAACTTAAAGCATGCAACATGTCTTACCCCTTCGACCCCCACCTATAAAGAAGATCCTTGCCCCACCCCAGGCAAGCTCTCCCTCAATTTGCAGCCCCCTCCCCAAATTCAGGGCGAGCCCCCCCCACCAAACCCCTCAAGGTTTAAGTCATGCACCAGTCTTACCATTCACAACCCCCCTCCCCAATTCTGCTCCCCCCATTTAGCCCCTTCCTACTCACTCCCCTCCCCATAATAAAGCCCCTCTCTCTAGCCATCCCCCTGATTGACAGACAGGCCCCTCCCCCCATTAGCAGCCCCCCTACCCAAACCCCCAGCCCCTCCCTCATACTTACTTCTCCCCCCCCTTTAAGGGGAAAAAGGGGGAAATAATTTTGCTTGGAACCAATTTGGTCTCTTGGAGAGGGCACTTTAGGAAGGACCGGAAGTTCTTTCAACGTGCTTCCGGGGGTGGAGCCACCTCGCATGCCCAAGGCCATATTGTTTTTTTTTAAAAAAAACACACCCACCGAGCCTGACAGGCGCTGTGCGCATGCGCCGCTAGAAAAAAAAGACCGCGCTGGAGGCGGCTGAGGAGACTGGAAGCGTTCCCCCGCTACTACGCATGCGCTTCAGGCAACGGCTTGGATAGGGGCAGAGTGCATTTTGCCTTTCTTTCCAGTAGCATGCAAGGACATTTTGCACAAAATCCCAGCGCCTTTCTTCCTTCCACCCGTTTGACAGGAAAGGTAGGAAATCCAGCCGGTGCAGTTGAACCCCAGCCCCTGCACCTCCAACAGTTCTCACAGCACAAGCCTATTCTACTCAAAAGGAAACGCGTATCGTTTAAAGCAAGCCTGGAGCACCGTTGGCCCTGCAGATATTTAATGAACTTCAACTCCCATCAGCCCCAGCAAGCGTAGCCAATTGCCGGGCATGATGGGAGTTGTAGTTAAGCAGCATCTATAGGGCCAAAAGTTCCCCATCCCTGGCTTAAAGGAGGGGGGCAATAGTATTGATTGCCTGCCTTTGATGACGTCTAGGTGCAACTCTGCGGGGCAGTTTTATTGCGCTTCAGCCCCAGATCTGTGCAGTAACTCAGATATGGATGTGCACATCAAATGTTGCCCAGCTGATGCCCTTCAGGTTTTTGGACTGCAGCTCCCATCAGCCCCAGATGGCAGGGCTGTTTCGGATCACTACTCCCATCAGCCTCAGGAAAGCAAAGCTGTGCTGGCTGGGGTTGATGGGGGTTATAGTTCAAAACAACTGGAGGGCACCAGGGTGGCGAAGCCTGATTGCATATCAGGCGTGGGGAAACCTCTGGCCCTCCAGATGTTGCTGAACTATAGCTCCCATCAGCCCCAGCAAGAAAGGCAAATGGCCAGAGAAAATTAAAAACTAAAATTGGCCTGAACTTTCCACTACTCTGGAGAACAGGGTAGAAAACGCTATTGCTAATACTGCTTCTGGCAATTAATACTGTTAGCCCTCAATTTCTTTCCACCCTCGTTTGCCCAAGTCTTTCCCCGTCACCATCATGGGTCCTGCACACTGATAGGGGCTGTCAGTCAAGCTGCTCTTCATCCCAGGTGGAGGTGGGGATGGCGGTGTAGGGGTCCACAATCAGCTTTGCACACCGCACTATCATGAGCATCAGGAAGAAGCACATCAGGGAGAGGAACCCAATGCAGATGCCCTTGTCCACATCCACAAAGGTCTCCGGCGGCGTCGGATTCTCCATGGGCCCTGCTTCTCATCAGCCAAGCGAAAGCATCACCTGTTCACCTGCGGGGAGAAATGCAAGATGCCGTGGAACCTTCTGGGCTGAGCCCCCATGGCCATACCATTCACTGTTATAGTCGGAAAGGCAACAAAATGTTGCAGCGTGCTGTTTTCTCTTTCTTTCTCACCCCTCCCCCGCCCCGGTCGGTTGTTCTAGCCTGCCAGCCATTCTTTTCTAGGCAACGTTCTGGGGGCCACATGCCAGTGGCGAGAGGGTCCAGAGGCAAAAGTGGGCAGAGAAATGTATGTTTCTGCTAGTTTCTGCATGCGCACTCTCTCTCTCTCTCTCTCTCTCTCTCTCAGCCGAGGGTGCAAAAGGACAGCTGTGAGGGAGGTGGCCGAGGGAGAGTCCCAGGCTCTAGATAGAGAGGCCTGAAGGGCTGCATTTGGCCCTTGGGTCTGAGGTTCCTCCCCACTGAACTGCAAGAAAACGAAGCGATCCCTGTATGCAGTCGAAGAGCCGAGCTATTTGAATGCATGCTGCAGAGACAAACTGGTCAGACTGGAGGAAATGAGAACAATGGAAAGGGAGGGATACAAGGAGGAAATCTATCGCGGTTGGTACGCTGGGCACACTGGGGGAGCCCCGATCGTGAAGTACTGAAAGTCAATTCATTCGTCAAACAAATGACACTACAAATGCAGGGGAGCGGAAAATGGAAGAGCCCCGAAGGAAAGGTTAAGAAGTATGAAGTCAACTGGATTTGGCTCCTACCGGACGTTAGGAATTTGTTGACACGGAGATGTCCGTTGCAAAAAAAATCTGCGGGTTACTCGCCTCCAGACGTCTTAACCGCTGAGCACCTCCAACTCCCTGTCTACTGTCTCCTCAAGGTATCATGAATACTTCACAAGCTGGGGCGGCATCACATTTCATGCACTCCTGGTAATGAGGGTTGACATGATCCCTTGCCCATTAAAACCATCTCCTCTGTTGCTCAGTAAATCTTTCCATGTCCCCCTTCACTGTCCAAGGCAGGCTGCGGCTTATCAGGCATGAGGGTAGAACAGATCAAGTAGCAAGAGGCAGGATTCGCCTTTGAACACGTGGAGGATTCGTTAGGATCTTTTCAGGCTGAGGGCTGCATCCCCACGTGGAGGAAGCCTTTTGGGGGCCCCATGCCAATGATGGGCGGGGCCTGAGGCATCCTCAAGCATTCCAGCGTGGCAAAAGTACTTGAGGAGGGCACAGAGCATGGCCAGTAAGGGGCGTGGCCCTCAGGGATTAGATAGCCCAGGGGCCGAAGGTTCCCTACCCCTGATTAAGATGCTAGCACCCCTAACCATGTGCAGAGTGCATTCTGAGCAGCACTGGGGCCTTGCTTATGCTTCTTCGCGATCACTCGTGACCAAGTAAGATTGTCTTCCAAAGTAAAGTCTTTAACAATGGATCCATCTGAATCTGTATCCACCCGCCAATATGCCAGTCCATGACTTGGGGCTTCTGGATTTCACAGTCCTGCCCCCGTCGCCATTCGCCGATCACCATGGGACTTTTGTTATGGAAGATGCGTGAATTTGTTTTATGTGGGGAGATCAGCACACAACGATCAACACACAATCTTGACAGAAAAAGGCTTTGGTCCAATGGCATGGGTACCACGACGATTGGAAGTCCTTTATCTGCTGAAGCCATCATCCGCCTTCACAGCCGTTGTAACAGACACATTATCCTCCGCCTGTTCTGCTGTTGAGGACATTCTTGGATCATTCTTTGTCTGATTCCTGTCCCTTGACCTTACCGCCATGGGTGACCCTGCTGGGAGTACATGACTCCCGATGGCATCGCTCATAGGGTTCGCTGCAACACGCAAGCCCACTCACCACTACAAGGTGACGATCCAGCAAGGTGATGATCCCCCCCTTGCTTATCCAACTGGACAGTTGTTGCCCTAAGGATCCTGGCTTGAGGTAACAAGCTTTTTGAGGATGGCTTCAACCTTATATTTGTTCCTGAGTTCTAGTCTTAATACTACTTCTCAGGGGCTTGGGGAGGCCTGGCCACTTCCAGCTTTTGAGGCCCTTCGTCCTAATAAAGAAATGCCAATGCATGAAAACAAAATAAAGCACCAAAGGGGAGGAGGGGAATTAGTGAGACAAAAAATTGCTTTTGTGTTATTTAACAAATGTTTTTCTAGCCTTTTTCTGTTCAAATGCATCAATTATTGAGGAGGGGGAAATCTCACTTTCGTACAATGTTGCAATTGATGTTAAGGCACATGACAAAGCATATATCGGTTAACAACAACCATCAAAAGCCTTTTACCAAACCGCATCTCTCGCATTTGCTTAAATTTGAGAGAGCATATCACAGTTTG
Source organism: Rhineura floridana (assembly GCF_030035675.1). Lineage (NCBI taxonomy): Eukaryota > Metazoa > Chordata > Lepidosauria > Squamata > Rhineuridae > Rhineura > Rhineura floridana. Next base: position 12,978,044 of record NC_084501.1, read on the forward strand.
GTCCAATGCACATAAAAACAAGAGGCAAAACTTATCAAATGTCCCCAAATTAATAAGTATCTGAATCTAAGGCCCGAGGGCAACCTAGCCCCATCCATCAGCCAGGGAAGGAGCTTCAGTGCTTGCTTTTTATCTTCCTGCCTTGTTCCTTTTTCATTTTGTATCCTGTCTATTAGATTGTGAGCCACAGACATGCCCAACCTTTTAATGTGGGTTACGCGGCACTTATAAAATGTTTGTTGTTAAGTGCCTTCAAGTCGACTGCGACTTATGGCGACCCTATGAATCAGCGACTTCCAAGAGCATCTGTCATGAACCACCCTGTTCAGATCTTGTAAGTTCAGGTCTGTGGCTTCCTTTATGGAATCAATGCATCTCATTTGGCCTTCCTCTTTTTCTACCCCCTTCTGTTTTTCCCAGCATTATTGTCTTTTCTAGTAAATCCTGTCTTCTCATGTGTCCAAAGTATGATAACCTCAGTTTCATCATTTTAGCTTCTAATGATAGTTCTGGTTTAATTTGTTCTAACACCCAAATATTTGTTTTTTTTCACGGTCCATTGTATGCGCAAAGCTCTCCTCCAACACCACATTTCAAACGAGTTGATTTTTCTCTTATCTGCTTTTTTCACTGTCCAACTTTCACATCAATACATAGAGATCGGGAATACCATGGTCTGAATGATCCTGACTTTAGTGTTCAGTGATACATCTTTGCATTTGAGGACCTTTTCTAGTTCTCTCATAGCTGCCCTCCCCAGTCCTAGCCGCCTTCTGATTTCTTGACTATTGTCTCCATTTTGGTTAATGACTGTGCCAAGGTATTGATAATCCTTGACAAGTTCAATGTCCACGTTGTCAACTTTAAAGTTGCATAAATCTTCTGTTGTCATTACTTTAGTCTTTTTGATATTAAATGTTGAGGCACGTGTTAAACACTACTACTACTAGTGGCAATAATATAATAACCATAGGTTAAAGCCGATGATGTCACCAGGACACCCCACTCTCTTCCTTTTTTTAAAAAAAATCACCATCATCCTCAACCCCCTTTTCATTTTTAATGCCCATGGCGTGACACCAGGACCGCCTTTTCCAGCAGAATTGCGTCACCAGTGACATAACCCGCAGTTGCTCCTTTAAGGCAACGTCACCGGTCACGCCTCTGACGTCAACCACTTCCCGACAACGCGCGCCATCACACGGGAACCCTTCGAACCGCCTTCCTTCCGCCCCCTTCGGGCCACGCCCTAATTCTAACCAGCCCCCCTCCCAACATTCGCCGCCTTCTCGGGGAAGGGACGCCTCCAACTAATTGCAGGAGGAGGAGGGAAGGGATGCTACGCCCCTTGTCGGCAGCGCACCAATGGGAGAGGATTTATCCCCGCCCCCTTCGCCACTCGGCCACGCCCTTTCTCAGCTTGCCCGCAGCTTGAGTCGCCGCCATCTTGGAATTGACGCTTTGCGAGAAGGGAGAACTGAGGCAGGGCTGGAGGGGCGGGGGGCCTCCCACTCCTCCTGTCGTCATGGCAACCGCCGCTGCTGGCCAGGGTGAGTGAGGGGCCCGGGGGGGGGGCTGGGGAGCTCGGCCTGCCTTAGGGGGCGTGTGGGGAGGAAGAGGGGGGCTCCGGGTTAAGAGGTTCGGGGGCTGGAGTGACGCAAGAGGAGGTATTTTGGGGGGTGGGGAGGTCTGACATGAAGGGAAGGGGAGCATGGTGTAGTGGATGGGGGGTCTTGGAATGGGGAGAGGAGAGCCAGTGGGAATTATGGGATTAAAGGGGTCTGGGGGGGCTTAGAGTGGCAGGAAGGGGAGTGTGAGATTGGGGGGGTACAAAGCGGGAGTTATAGGGGTGGGGGCTGAGGGTTATGGATTTGCAGGGTGCTGGGAGGGGGCCAGAGGAGGATGGTGGCTCTGGAGTGGGGGCTTAGAGTGGCAGGAGGCAAGGGAGAGATGGGGGGTCCACGGCGAATTAAGGGGTGAAGGGGGCCTGTTAGGAGAAAGGGGGGGAAATTTCAGGGCTGAAGAGCAGCAGGAGGGGAAACTTGTGAGAAAGGGAGGTTTGGGGTGCAAAAGGGGCAGAGTCATTGACTTGGGAGCTTGGATTGACAGGAGGCGGGAAATGCGGAATAAGGGGGTCTGTGAGCAGGTGGGGGCTATAGATTGAGGGGTCTTCAAATTCAGGAGGGGGAATTGCAGGGAGTGTGAGGCCGAGGCCGGGCTGTGTTGTATTATGGGGTAAGGGGGGGTCTGCGAGGGGTTCAGGGTGATAGGTTGGGGGCCTGGAGCAGCATGATGGGAAATCTGGGGAGTTTTTTTGGGGGGTGCTTTGACTGTGAGAGTGGCGAAAGAAGAGTTAATACTGGGGGGGTGCCCTTAGAGCAAGGTAAAGATGGGAAATGGAGGGGTAACTGAGCTTTGAGCGTGCAGTGCTGGTTGTGGGATGAGAGGACAGTGGGGCGGAGGGCACTCAGGGCTCTGAGTGACATACATGGGCCACGCAGACAACAGGGTGTCCTTTAGTACTTTAAATAACACGCTTAGCGTGGCATCAGCTCTCGTGGATGACAGTAAATCTCTTTTTTGCTGCAATAGAGTAACACCTCTACCCTTCTGGAAGGGATTTATTAGGGGTTACGATTGCTGCCACGTGTGGAGGGGTTGGGGAGGAAAGGGTTGAATTGGAGAAGAGGCACCGCCAAAAGGAACAACCGTTTTCTTTATTAATGGATTAATATTCCACCTTTATTTCACAAGCAAAAAAAAAAAGATATTCATACATATTGGCTAACAAAACAAACAGAAAATGTGACGAAATTCAGGAAAGATTCCGGCATGACCCAAACCACAGAGAAACACGCCCTCGGAGGCGCAACTGGGGGCTGTGGGTGGGTGACGAAGTTGACTGGGACGACTTCTGGAACACGAGGGTGGAGAAGAAGCTGAGCTATAGGGAGACGCAGGAAGGCGACATGCACATTAATGCACGGAACGGGGGGGGGGAAGCACCATGCCTTGGCAAGCCAAGCGAGGGGTTGGCTTTGCAGTGGATGATTGTGGGCTATCTCTTAGCAGGGTCTTGGAGACAAGGTGGGGTGGGAATGGACGAGGTGAGGGCAAGAAGTTGGGGTTAGAGGAAAATCGGGGGGGCACAAAATCCTGTTGGTAAACCCCCTCTGAACATCCCTTACCATGAAAACCCTGTTCATAAGTTGGAATCGACTTGAAGGCAGTCCATTTCAACGGATATATAAGGAGGCAGGGACAAGCATTGTCTTGAGAGATTTGGGTTCTAAGAGGAGTCAGGAAACTCCCAGTGCTGTCCTACAGTGTGGTAAATGTTCAATAGTAAATTAGATACCTGACAATTTGCTTCTTTTCAGTGGCACCCAAAAACACAGCAGGCATTAGGCTTATGGAGCCATCTCCTTTTTTTTAACCTGGACCCCCAAGGCCTACCCAACAAGAGGCCAGGTTGGGGGAGATGCAGATTCAAAAATTAGAATTAAGGGACGAGTTGCTTTCAAACACAACCGAAGAACTTGTTTTAGCGTCTGAACTGAGCTCACAGGCTTTCCGCACACAAAATTGTTATCTAGCTTCTCTCAAGCTTATGTCATTTCAGGAGTCTTAAGTTGGGGTTGGTAGTGAATAGCAATCTTTGGTGGTGGTGGTGGTGGTGGTGAGCGAGAGCAAGTGAGTGGCAAGCCCTTGATGATCTGTTGTAAAACAAAGCTCTTTGAGTAGACTCTGGTTTGACTTTGCTCCAGTCTAGCTCAGTACTGTCCACTCCGACTGGCAGCGACTCTCCAGGATTTCAGACAGAATTCTCTCCCAGCCCTACCTGGAGATGCCAGGGGTTATTGAACCTGGGACATTCTGCATGCCAAGCAGCTGCTGTAGAACCGAGCTATCACCCTTCCTACTTACGCCCACTTGGCAGAGGAGGTGTCCAGGGGAAATGTCCCTAGGTTGGAAAACTAAATGGGTGACCAATATCTTCAGAGGCAGTTTTTACCTCTGAATCCCAACAGCTCTTTTTTAAATCCTAGTTTTATTTATTTCTTGATAGTGTGAGCTTATAACCCACCCCACCTTAAGGGCTCAGGACAGGTCGTAGCAAAATATTTATTCTCTCTCACCCTCGCCAATGTAAGGAACGGCCGTGGCTGCCGGCCGTTGTTGAAAATGCTCACTAGATGGACCAATGGTCACACATAGTATGAGAGGCAGCTTCCTACGTTCTTTTGAGAAGTGAGCTAAATCGTATGGCCAATATGAATAAAAATCTGCTTCTGGAAGAGGTGCAGGCTCAGACTTTGAGAGGTCTCCAGGGAGGCGAGAATTCCAAAGCTGAGGAACAGGAAGCTGAAACGTCCACGACCTTGCTGTCTTCATCCAGGGTGTATACAAAGACAGTGCTCCCAGCCAGTTGTAAAGGTCATGATGGAACACTGGACAGGACCTGGTTTCTTGGGTAGGCCGGGTCCAGGTGGGGATCAGTTTAAACCGCTTTGTCCCACAACTGCTCCATGCAAACGCAATGTTCTCAATGGAGCCGGTTTTCTCCTGGTGGAGCTCTCCAACCAGAAGTAACCAATTTGCTAGGGGAAAAAGTGTGGGAGGGTGAAGAATATAGCTCCCCCCACCTAATCAACACTGCACTATAGTTCCCAGCTACCACATGCTTTGTAGCAGGAGTAGCCAATGTGACACTGGACTGTCAGCATCTGGAGGGCATCCCATTTGGCTCCCCTTTATAGAGATCTGGCACAACCTGGGTTGACTTGTGCCACAGTCACAAATGGTACCGGTGTGTAGCGGTTAGAGTGTTGGACTAGGGAGACCAGGGTTCAAATCCCTACACGGCTGTGATGCCCAACAGGTGAACTTGGGCCTCCCACTGTCTCTTAGCCTAGCCTGCCTTGTAGGGTTGTTGTGAGGATAAGGTGGGGAGGGGCAGAACTGTGTACACCACCTCTGAACTTCTTGAAGTAAAGGCAGGATATACGTTTCTGTTGGTGCTGTCAGTTTGGTGCTGGATTTTTTGCGAAGAAGCTTTTGGGGATGTCGGATGTCTGCAAGAACTGGCCATCAGATCTGGAGCACTGTTTGCTTGCAGCTTGCCCCAGTTGCCCACTAGCCTTTTATTGAACCGAAGAGAGTAAACATTTCCAGCAGTTAAGTTGGTCTGCATGGTTTTGTTTCAATTGGCAGGGAGGGCGCTTGAAGCATGATTGCTAACTGTCACGTTGACAGCTGGAAGAGCCTCCCCATCTCTCTCTGAACTGTAGTAGTAGTAGTAGTAGTAGTAGTAGTAGTAGTAATAATTATTATTATTACTCTTCACTTGTTAACTGAAGGTCTCCAAGCGACTTACAACATAAACAAAAATATCATGCTATAAAAACAAAACAAACAACGAAACAGTAAAACCACCCCCCTACAGCCACAGGAAACTTTGGCAGCATGGTGATAACAGACAACATCATCTCAGTCTATCAGTTGCCTGGGGGCGGGAATACATCTTCTGCAGTGCTGAGAAGATGTCAATGAAGGTGCCAGGCGGACCTTACTGGAGGAGCATATTCCACAGATGGGGAGCCACAACTGAAAAGGACCTCTCTCTTGCCTGACAGTATTATTTGTTAAATTTCTGTCCTACCCTTCCTCCCAGTAGAAGCCCAGGGCTGCAGTAGGAGCCCAAGACAGAGGTTCTGCACAGAGGCCTGTGGGAATCTCTGCTCTCCCCTCGTTACAGAGGAGGAAAGGCACCAATGCAGAAACAAAAGGAGGTGCACAAAATCAGCCTTCGCCAACCGGGTGCCTTGCAGAGGTTTTAGACTCCCAAGTCAATTCCCAGCGTGGTTTAACAATCAATCCTTCTTCCCAGGGAACTCTGGGAATTGTAGCTCTATGAGGGGAACAGGCGCCTCGTGACAACTCAACAAGCTACTTACTGTTCCCAGGATTTTGGGGGGAAGACATGACAAAGTGGGATAAAATGGAAATGGACTGCCTTCATAGATTTTGCTCAGACATTTCCAGTCCTGCCTTTGGACAGGAGGAAGGACTGAGAAGTGAGTAAGAAGGGAAAAATGAGATACTAACTAAACGCAAGATGGATTTGCGCCCTCTTTCCTGTACTTATCGAAAGCACAGTCATATTATAAATGCAATACTCAAATAGAGTAAAAAAAATGGAAATGGCCTGCCTTCAAGTCGCTCCCAACTTATGGTGACCCTACAAATAGGGTTTTCATGGTAAGCGGTATCCAGAGGGGGTTTACCGTTGCCTCCCTCTGAGGCTAGTCCTCCCCAGCTGGCCAGGGCCCACTCAGCTTGCCACAGCTGCACAAGCCAGCCCCTTCCTTGTTTGCAACTGCCAGCTGGGGGAGCATTTTAAACGAATGGTGTGGAAGTGTCCTTGGATTGCTGCTAAATCACAGAATGTGTGTGTTTGACAGGTGTTTGCAACCCTGAGGGCTAGTGACTTTTTAAAAAGAGACTAGCAAGGTCCTGTTAGTTTTGCAAAAGTGCTACACCTGTTTTGGGCTGCACTCAAAATTATATCGCCACGGAGCGTGCGTGCGCGCATGCCTGTAAACGGTTTCCATCATTAAATTTAACAGAATAGAGTTTGTGTTCTCCTTTTTTCCTTTGGGAGGGGGTGAGCGGGCTTTCGATCTTCTGCATTTCCTTGCCAGAAAAACCTTTCACTGGCGGCAAGCTCCTTCTCTGCTCTGGGCAGAAATTGATTTTTCAGTTCGTAAAATGCTTGGAAGGAGCGGGACGTGGTATTGAGTTGCGTCACTGCTGTTCTTTTCGCCGGCTTCTTTCAGTTCTGGACAGTCTCGAAAGGCTTTGTGCGTGAATATGATGTTATTAACTCTTCACCAGGAAGAAAAGGGGGAGGAGAGAGAAGCCCCTAAGAGCACTTCAGATGGTTTATGGCTTGTTCTCTGTGTTTTACAGCCTTGTGGTATTAATTAGATCAGCTCTGCTGTAACTGGGAATGGAGTCCTAGGAGAAGCCTGCAGCATGGTTTTAAATGATCTTTCTGGGTATTATTTTTCTTTCCCGCGAGCGCTGCAGTGTAAAACATGCCTTGCCCGTCGTGCATTTTTGATGTTATTTTGAGAGTTCTTCCATCTGCGGGGGCCTGTTTCAGCAGAAGGTTTGGGGGAGGGGGGCAGACCTTTCTGCTTTTTACTTTTGCGCTTCCCTCTGTTGGGCGCCTGTAGGCTTTGGGGGCTTCCAGATGGGTGTTTATTCTGGGATGGCATGCAAGTATTTCCCCCCCCCCAGAGTCCACATGTTGCTGTCAGAACAAGAGGCAACGATGGTCACCAACTTGGATGGTTTCAAAAGAGGGTTAGGGAAATGCATGGAAGGGGATGAGGCCAGGAATGGCTACTAGCCACGACGGCTAGGTTGTACCTCCACTGCCGGAGGCAGTATTGCTTCTGAATAATACCAGTTGCTGGGGCTTGCATGTGGGGAGAGTGCTGTTTTGGTTTTGGGTCCTGCTTGAGGGCTTCCCGTTGGTGAATCTGTTTGGCTACTGTGGGATCAGGATGTTGGCCTAGATGGGGGCCCTTTGGCCTGATCCTGCAGCTCTTCTTATCTTCTTACGCTCTAGTCTTTCTTCCTCAGTCATATAATCGGGTTTAGAAACAGGCCTTTTCAGTTGTACAGGTTCCTCAAGTTTCTTTATTCCCCATCAAAATTGGGTGTGCTGTTTCACAGCACTCTGTGGGGAGCTGATCCACAACCTTTTTATTTGATAGACTGGCTTAAAAGAGAAAGAAGAAGCTCTATCCTGCCTCAGCATTTCTGCTTCTGCAATCTCCTTCCTGATCGGCAAGGCCAGAGGAGATGTGCAACGACCGCCTTCCTCACAGGATTCATCTTATACCGGACGACCCACCTAAACCAGGGGTGGGGGACAATCCGTGGCCCTCTGGACTTTGCCGGATGCTCACCTCCCGTCACCCTCCCTGACCTTGCTGCCTTTCAGGGCTGATGGGGTGTTGGGAGGCCAGCAGCATCCAGCAGGGCCACAGATGTCCCTTGAACTGCATGCCTGGAAGGAGGCCAAGAAAAGAACAGCAAATCACACAGAGAGTCTGCAGGCAGCTTCCTTCTAGTCATGGGCTGTTTCAGGTTCACTGGACCTCTTAATGCAGGAATTGCCGGGTGCAAGTCGAAGCCCCTTGTGCCACTCCATTGCCCACACTATTCCCACCCTCCCAGCAAGTCTGTGAAGTGTTCATTTTAGATTGCAGAACACAGGAAGATTGCAGAACATAGGAAGCTGCCGTATACTGAGTCAGGCAATGGGCCACTTAGCTTACTGTTGTCGGCACCAAGGGTGTAGTCATCTCAGGGTGTCGTAGACCCCTTACTCTTTTGGGAGCAGGGTCCCTATATCTACAGCATCCGAAAGGGGAGTGTGTTAGCCACTGAGAAGAGTCTTCTAACATGCTTCCTTGTCCGTTCCTGCTCAGATGGATGCGATCCACACTTTTTTTCCTTTTCCGTGTGCTGTTTGAGCTTGAGCGCGCCTAAACAGTTGGTTGTGGGTTTTTTGGCCACGTTCTTCACAAGGGTGCGCTAGAGAGACTGGCACCTCCAGCGTGTACACTCTGTGTATGTGTGTGTGTTGGAGCCTCGACTCCTCTGACACTCCAGGCCTCTGGCAAGCCAGCCTGCTGGTGGAGCACTCTGAAGCAGATGGTATCCCGACAGGGCATGACATTTTCATTTCCTCTCCCGGCTTTTCCCTCTGCTTCCAGAAATGGCATCGGATGTTCCCTCCTTGGGCTGTGCTTCAGGGACGCCTGGACCCAGCACGCATTCCGGAGGAGGCATCGTCCAGAGAACGAACAAGCGGAAGACAGGGTAAGGGTGGTAACTTGGAATGAGGAGGGGTGGGAGACTTTTTTTCTTTCCAGCCCAGGGGCCGTATCCTCTTCTGGGCCACCTCCCGGGGCCAGAGACAAAAGCAGGCAGAGCAATGGATGTGACTCTTTGCCTTTGCGCAGTAGGCTGGTTCCCATGCACGTTTGCCCACCCTCCTCTGTCCCCCATCCAGGCAAGAGGCCATATGCGAGTTCATGGGCACGTTCCAGCCAGGCAAAAGCACTCAAGGAGGGGGCAAAGTCTGGCCTTCGGAATTCACGCTTTGTGAATTTGAGGTTTGTGACGCAGTTGTCCAACCCAGAAATGGGTGCCAAAAAAAGCATACATGCCAGCCACACAAAATCCAGAGAGTCCCTCCTTCCCTTCAGACCCCCATGGGTGTCGAGGTCAGCACAGAGAGACCCCTTGATAGTTCCACCGCCCTCAGAAGTACTGGGTGGTGCTGACCCAGGTGAGGGCGTTCTCTGCAGGAGTTGCTAAGTTGTGGAACTCCCTCTCCACCAAGGTGTGTCTGGCACCTTCTCTGTACAGTTTTTGTCATGTGCTGAAGACTCGCCTCTTCTACCCTGGCCTTTGACAATAGGAGTCGTGTGTGTGTGTGTGTGTTGTTAAATTTATATCCTGCTCTTCCTCCCAGAAGGAGCCCAGGGTGGCAAACAAGAACACTAACAGAACTTTAAAAATCTTATAAACACAAGACTTTAAAACATATTAAAACAAAACATCTTTAAAAGAAACAACTTTAAAAACATCTTAAGCAATTCCAACACAGACGCGGACTGGGATAAGGCCTCTACTTCAAAAGGCTTGTTGAAAAAGGAGGGTCTTCAGCAGGGGCTGAAAAGATAACAGAGATGGCGCCTGTCTCATATTTCAGGGGAGGGAAATCCAAAGTGTTGGTGCCACGATGTTAAAGGTCCGCTTCCTATGTTGTGCGGAATGGACCTCCTGATAACATGGTAGCTGTTGAAGCTGAGATAACAATTGTCATTGCTGTTGTTCTTTAGGCTCGATTTTGATGACGATGGTGAAGGGAACAGTAAATTTCTCAGGTGAGACAGGCTTTCTTTGCCGGGGTGTGTGTGAATAAGACTCCAGTGCTTGTGCAGAGCCAAAATGAGAGGAGGGGCATTTTCATGTAAAGGTTCATCAGAAAATGAAAACTGGAAATCTTGGTAAGATTGCTCTGTCTGCAAGTTGCCTTCAGTGATTACATGTTTTTTGTTGTTCATTCTCTTCATAAAAGTTTTAAAAGTAAAGAGAGAGGGCCTTTGTAAGTTTTTCTAGGATTATTGCACAATGGCTGAAGAACTATGCATTTATTTGAGGGATCCCTGATTGGCCAGAATGGCCTATGTGTCCAGCACAGGAAGCACTGCCATCACTTATTATAGACTTTGTTTTGACCTTAATGATACTGGTATATAACCAAGTCTGATACATAGCCCTCAGCATCATTGCATCCGGTGTAAGATCTCTGATGAGCTATGGCTTTGAAACAGTCACCATTCAAAAGGACAGTTCCTTCAAGCCTCAGTGAGGTTGTCGGCAGGAGAAACAGGCTGGCAAGTTCTTTAGACTGTAAACCACTGTGCATCTTGTCTGTTCCTTCATGGAGCGCAGTGGTCTCAGTTCATTGATCAAGCATAACTTCCCTCTTGAACCTACTTCCCATCTATCGTGTTGGATGCCCACTGATTTTTAGTATGGGCAAAATATTTTGAGGGGCAATCTTGCTTTAAAAGTGCAAGTTTTCCTTTGCTGTGGGTGACTTGCGCCAGCCCCTGTCTCTCAGCCCAGCCTACCTCACAGGGTGGTTGTGCTAATGAAATAAAAAAGCGAGAAAGGGGAAAGAACTGTGCCACCCTGAGCACCTCAGAGAGGGAAGGTAGGATTTAATAGACGTAATGTTATAATAAATCCAGGCACTGCAGTGGTGAAATGGTTTCCTTTTTTCAGTCTGGAAATTATTGTTTCCAGGCTCTTTTTCTTACAGGAGGCGATGGGTTTATAGCCACTGCATTTGCCACAAGTTTTTATCCTCTCCCATTTTCTAGGCTAAAGGCCTCCCCAGACATCCTGTTTATTGTGCATTCATGATGATTTGTGTTCATGATGCTGTTGGGGCAGTCACACACAATCCCTCTTTCAATACTTGCTTGCACCTAGAAAAGCTTTGGTGCGGTCGCACGGCTTCGTTTCCGATCAGTGCACATCCCGTAACTCCTTGCCGAAACGCCGTGGGTTTTTTTAACACCACAAATGTTCTGGTTTCTGTTTGTCCCACTTTTGTTGCGCTGTAGCCCCTCCGGACAGCTGTAATGTGGTAACACTAGGGAAGCAACAGAGAACGAGCGATAATGCAGAACAAAATCCACCCTCGATGCGCTGTTAACGTGTCAGGAGGGCCCCCAAGATTTTTTCTCTTTTTGTTTACCTGTAGTCAAAGGGAAAATCAGAAAGTGCCTTTTGTCACATATTCTCCAAATGTTTTTCTAGATGCGATGATGACCAGCTCCCGAACGACAAGGAGAGATTCGCTAGGTAAGACTTTTTTCAACCCTGCCTTGTGGAAAACATCAAAGCCAGGGGCTATAACCTCAACATGTACCATTCATGCGGGCTTCAGGTGTTGTTCGTTCATGTCTTACCTAATTTTAAGCATCCAAGTTGACCCAACTCTCTTTTTCCCGCTCTGCCGTCTCCCCCCTCCCCAATCCCTAAGAAAGCACTGTCTTCGAAGCAGCAAAGCAAGCAGCCTCATTCTCAGAATTTGGGGGGCTTGCAGCCATTCTGGAAGGGTTTTAGCTAAGTTCAGGGAACACAGTTGCCTTTTTAGAAACAACAAAAAAGCCTGTTTTATAAAAAATGTCCTTGTTGTTTTAAATGGCAAAGTTCTCAAAGCGATTTGCTGGGGAAAGAGAGAGAATGCAGGCAGCGGGTGGGGAAACAGATGCAGAAGTAATGGGGGGGTAGAGAAAGAAGGCAGGCGCCAGATGGGAAACTGAGGCAGAGAGAGAGAGAGAGAGGCGGGCACCTGATAAGAATTTGCGGCAGAAATAAACCTTTTAAAATCTAGTGGCTTATTACAGCCTGCCACACTTTCTCAACAAGCAGATGAGACTTTCTCATATCTGGTTCCCTAAATCTCCCCCCCCCCCGTTGGAATGCCTCACATGCTCAACCATCCAGCGGCTTCTTGTAATCCCTAACCTGCTTTGAACGCAATTGTGCAAAATGTCTTAAATTGGGGGTGGGTGGGTGTCCTTTCCTTTTTTCATCAAAGATAGGCATCTCTGCATCACTCACAAGCAACTCTGTTGCCTGGAATGTCTTTCGACATCTGGGACTTTTTCAGAGCACAGTTCTGGTTTGAAGGCGGTTTGAAGCGAGGTCATTTTCGCAGCACAAAGGTCAAAAACTGGCCTTTTTATTTTTTAAGGGGGGAAAGCCCACCCCAACCATCTCCCTGCCATTATCTTTGGCGTCTGTCAGATGCACGAAATCTCTTGAGCTGGCCCGTGAGTCAGCAAGAGGAGCCTGTAATCCTGGGCTCTTTGGCCCAGTTCTAAACCCAGCCTCAAAATGCAGGGCTGTTCAGTACCACTCGCTCCAGGATCTCTGACTCTACTCAGCCAGTTCAGGGCAGGGGGAATAAGGCTTTTTGCAGTTGTCCTGCAATAGCAGGGTGTATTTCCACACTCCAGCATCTGGCCTGGCCCAGAAAACAGTCAGGGATGATAATGGAAGTAGCATCCTTGTTGCTTAAGCTGCATCCACACACACCATACATTTCAAGCACTATTTTTCCACGGCTCCCCCCCCCCAAGAATCCTGGGAAGTATACAGAAGGGCCCCGCTCATACGGCAGGTTCTGTTTTGGACCGCCGCCACAAAGCGAAATCCGCCATAAAGTGGAACACATTGACTAACATTGTCTAAAATGGCGCCCGATGCCCGAGAAACGCCATAAAAGTGGAACAAGCGCCATAGGAGTGGGGCCTTTCTGCAATTGACAACCGCTGTATCGGTAGAGCGCTGCAAAGCAGAGAGCTGCAAAGTGGGGCCCTGCTGTAGTTTGTGAAGGGTGCTGAGAGTTGTAAGGAGGGCCTCCCATTGCCCTCACAGAGCTACAATTTACAGAGTTTCTGGGGAAGAGCACTGTTAAAGCGCTCTGAGAATTGTAGCTCTGCGAGGGGAAGGTCTTCTAACAACTCTCAAACACAAACGACAGATCCAAGGATTCTTTGGAGGAAGCCGTGACTGATTAGAGTAGAATAAGTGTATGGCGTGAATGTGCCCGTATTAATGTATATATTCCACCCCAGAGTTCTCTCCGCCCCACCAACCCATTTTACGATCGCTAAAGTTGGGATTTCTTGGAGGATTATTTACTCAATCAACAAAATGAGTATCTTAATGCAGAGGCTGCAGTTAATAGGAGATTTCCATGACTGCGGGGGTAAGGACATAGCTACCTTAGCGAGCATGGAGAAAACCTTTTTGGAAGGAAGAAGGTAAAATGAGCTCCTCTTAGAGCGCAACAGGACCGTAACATAAAAAATTGTTTGTTTATTTAGATTTTTTTAATTCCACTCTTCAGCCAAAGAAGGCTTATGCATCACTTGAATATCCCTTCATTTTCATATCTTTTCTATTATAATTTTTTCATTTCATTATCTGTTTCTGAATGTAAAAAGTATACAATTTGTTTTTTAAAAAAAGACACAATCTAAGAAAAGACAGCATAAAAGGAAAATGGATTGAGAGGGAGGAGGAAAGCAGCAAACCCGGGTTCAAGTTCTTATTTACAAGTTCTTCTTTTTTTTTTTTTTCAATAATTTTTATTCAGATTTTCATAAAACATACAAGACGAAATCATAAAACATTCAAAGACAAAAAACAAAATCAAAAATAGTTAAACAAAAAAAAAAAAAAGAAAAAAAAAAGAAAAATAAAAAATAAAGAGTAAAATATTGACTTCCCATTTGTCAAAGATCAAATCAGTTATAAGTCTATAATATATAACAATCCTGTCTCTTAAGTCATATTATAAAATCACTTTCCTCCAGTAGTTATCTTACTTAATCATCAAATCTCATAAACATTACTTTATTCTTTCCACAAAAAGTCAGAGAGGTTTCAATTCTTTAAGAAATATATCTATCAATTTTTTTTTTCCAGATAAGCATATCAATTAATCCATCTCATTACTAATTATGATAATCTTATTGTCATAACCATAGTCAAAATAAACATTTCAATTAATCCATCACATCAGAATCTGTTAGGTTCAGTAATTTCAGTAGCCATTGTTCTATTATCCCTATTAGTTCCATTTTCCATCTTCCATCTTCAGTAGTCTTGTTAAGTCCAGTAATTTCAGTATCCAATCTTCCATTATCAGTATTCCGTATCCATATCTTTGAGTTTATCTTCTTCCATATCTTTTGAAGCTTTTCTCAAGAAGTCCCTTGCTTTTTGAACAGTATTCAATCTATATTTCTGTTGTCTGAATGTAAAAATCACTCCTTCTGGAACGTCCCACCTAAATTGAATTTTGCATTGCTTAAGTTTTTCTGTAAGGAAAGCATATTCTTTTCTCTTACGTAAAAGTCTAATAGGAATTTCCTTCATCACCAGTATTTCCTTACCATCAATTTTAAAGGTATATTTAAAGTGTTGCTGTAAAACCATATCTCTGGTCGTTTTCTTTACGAAGTGAACAAGCACATCTCTTGGAATTTTTTTCATTGTTGCATATCTGGAGTTAATTCTATAAACTTTGTCTATTTCAAATTCCATCCTATCTTCATTCAAGTCCAGAAATTTTACTAAAGCATTAACAATTTTGTCTCTAATGTCTTCACCTGTTTCCTCAGGGATTGCACGGAATCTCAAACAATGCTCTTTATTTCTCATTTCAGTCATAGCTAAATAGTCCAAATTTTTTTCTAGTTCCAGATTTAGTATATCTGTTCTATTCTCCAAGGTTTGTACCTTTTCTTTAGTATTTTTTGCATCCTCCTTTATTTGCCCAATTGTCCCTTTAATCTCATCCACTTGTGTTTTAATATAGTCTTTTATATCTGTCAATTCAATTTTCATTTCCTGTTTAATTTCCTGTTTTATAGCATTAATCCCTTCCATTATTTTTTGAAACATTTCTGGGGGTATATCCTCTTCCTGTGTATCAATAGAACCTCTTCGCCCCTGGGCCTTAGTTGTTTTTTTAGTTGTCATTTTCAAAAAGAGGCCTTTAATTTCTAAAATTAATCACTGTTTCAGAACCTAAGGGCAGTCTATTTCTTCTTTTTTTCCCTCCACCAAAAAGAAGAGTTAATATTCCAGGCCTGTAATTGGAATCCAGCCAGCACAACACAGTCCTTATCTGCATCCAAGAATGCAAAACAATTCTGGTTGCCAAGACTAAACAATTAGTAGCATATACGAGCAGCGGATTCATCCAACAAGAAATAGTCCAAAGAGAAAAATAGTCCAAAATATAATAATTACCTCTCATCCGTTTTTAAACTTTAAAACTCCAAATTCAGGCCAGCTTTTTGTCGTAGAAAAGTAAATAAGTTGTTTATATTTTCTTTCTTCCTTAATTATATTTAAAAGAGAAAAAGTATGACTCACCCAGGTTTCTCAATTGCTGATTCATAAACAAATCCCTTTTATTGCAGTAATTTAAGCCAAATGATAAGGTTTAGGCAGAAGTGGGCTCGCTGGTTAAGAACGTTTTTTTTTTAAGAAAAGAAAAAACGCTTCGCTTCATTCCAGTCCAGCTTGCGTGAAAATCCTGACTCCGTCTTCAGCCGATCGGCTTGCCTTCTTATCTCAGGAATTTCCTGATCAATTCCAGCCGCCGACAGCTCAACGAAGTCTTGTGGAAGATCTGATCGGTTCTCCTGTACCTTGGAGAACATTTAAGCCAGTCCAAGATTCCTCTTGGCTGACTTTTAACCTGAAAAAAGCTTCCTCTGAGGCAGAGCTCCCTCAGAGACAACCACCAGCCAGCACCACTTCCCGGAAGTCCTTATTTACAAGTTCTTCTGATGACCAGCTGAGATGGGACAGGCCCCAAAAGAAGATGCTGGTCGCCCCTCCGCTGCATCAGCGGATCGGCCCCCACATCCCCTTTCATTCCTGATGTGTGGTGGCTGCTGTTCTTTGGGGACGGCTGCCCGGAAATGATCTCGGGGTTCCTGCTTCTCAGTTCCGGAGGGTAACTTCTGGTTTGAGTAGCGTGGAGATTCTCTGTTTCCCTTCGCATTTAAGATCTGTTTTTATGATGTTTTGAAGTGTTTTAGTGCTTTGTTTGCCGTCCTGGGCTCCTGCTGGGAGGAAGGGCGGGATACAAATGAAATAAATAAATACATAAATTGTTCCTGGACTTGTAGACATTGCTCCCCTGCTCTTGCATGAGTCATCTCCTGGGTTTTTATAAGCTGCAGCCCAGTACAGGGCTCCCTTCTCCACCAAACTTCTCAAAACCACAGCATTTTAAGTTCTGAAAGTGGAAGGCAGTGAGGCTTAAGTCAGCTCGGGGTAGAACACCTGCTTTGCATGCAGGAGCTCCCAGATTCGATCCCCAACATCTCCAGGAGAAGAAAAAATTCCGGTTTGTGACCCGGAGAGTCAGCGCGGATAGTTAGATGGGCCATTTGTCTGACTTGGAATAAAGGGGCGGCCTATGTTCCTATTTAAATCAGTCCGTTATTCCAAACCTCGAGGACTAGAACCTTACTTTATTTCTAGGGGAAAGGGTATAGCTCAGTTGGCAGAGCACCTGTGTGTGCATGCAGACGGTTCCAGGTTCAGCAGTCTCTGCAACTCCGAGTCGGGCTGGGAATGTCCCCTGCCTGGAATTCTGGGGAGCTGCTGCCAGCCGGTGTAGACAGTATTGAGCTAGTTGGACCCCAATGGCCTTACTCAGTGTAAGGCCGCTTTCAATGCCTTCCAGGCTTCTAATTAACAAATTTCCAATATTAACCCAGGCATTTGGGCAGATCTAAGGGTCTGGTGTTTGGTGGCTATTTTTAGCCTTTACTTTTTGGGGAAGTGGCTCTTCTACTTGCTTTACTTTGTTTGGATTAATGCTTTTTAGCATATTGGGCTGTGGGCACGCCAGTCGCCTACAGCAAGGCATTTCCATTGGCCACATCTGGAGGGGCAATGGGTTGATCTGCCGATCAGTTGCGAAATCTGTTTGAAGCTTAATTAGAACAAGAACCATGCACACTCTCAAGCTGAGGTTTTACAGTAAAAAGGGGCAGGATTTGACTAGGGTCGTTTTCAGAAAAGAGAGATGGAGAACCAGCAAAATAGTAAGTGTGTCTCTGCCCTTGGTTTTGTTTTAATGGATCCGTTACTGTGTTGTCATATTTTGTATTTTATGGTCTTTTGGCTGTGTGAAACAGTGCATAAATAGGATAAACTCTAAGCGGCTTTATTTTATCAGTGTCTCCCCTCCAGGGTACAAATAACTTCCAGATGGCTGACAGAAATTGAGTTATAAGCAACAATATTATTTTTTTTAAAAAAACTGCTAAAGGGGTGCAGCCATACCATAAATGAACAACAGGGAGCAGTAACTAAAGCAGTGCAACTGCACGTGAAGAATGAGAAACCTGGGGATTTTTTGTTTTTTTTTAAGTTTTTCACTTGGTGCTTGAAAGAAATCTGAGTTAATGCCCAGTGAGAACTCCATTCCATATCATATTGTTATTATTAATCATGTAAGGACCCCACCTTTCCTCTGTGGAACTCAGGAGCATCGTGCATGGGTGCTGATTACCCGCTTTTACCCTCTCAACGGCCCTGCAAGGTAGGTTAGGCAGGGTCCATGTCAGGGTCATCCAAACATCTTCATAGCTTGAGTGGAAGCTTCAGCCGAAATCCTACTTGCCACGGTGGCTCTCCACGTCCACGTTTAACAGCCTCCCTTGGCACCACTTACCCATAACCCCACATGGATGCAGTTTGGCCGCTGGCAAGGGAAAGGCACTCTGCGCTCTCTCAGAAGCACTTGGCATGTTGCAGTGGTGGGGGGGGCAACAGCTCCCCCGGCGTTGGAACTGGGTTCCGGAGCTTACATTCTAGTAAATCTTTTATTCAAATGAAGCCTTTGGTGAGGCCCTGCTGTGCCACCTCACTTCTCCTTCCTTTCTCCGCCTCTGTTCTCTCTCTCCATCCCCCCCTCCATTCTGTGTGTCTCGAGCACTTTGTAAGCTCCTCCGGGCAGGGACCTGTTCCTCACACAGCGTGCACCGAGCCTGCAGCCGCGGCTGCTACACATCACGGTTCAGAAACGCCAGCCAAGTCGTGACTCTTTCCGCCTCCTCGTTTTGCTTCTTAATGCAAGAGCCGTGCAGATACAGTTGGGGTTCCCACCACATTTCCCCCCCTCCATTTCTTTTTTTAATTTCCCGTTACTTTAAGATACTTTTTTTTTTCATTTTTAGCTTAGCTCACCGATTTTATTTCTAGGTCTGATGATGAGCAGAGTTCAGCGGATAAGGAAAGACTGGCCAGGTAGGAGGTTTGGTTGTGTTTGGTTTTTAATTTTGTGTGTGTGTTTTTTTAAGCATGCAAAGCAGAGTGTGTCCTCCTCCTCTTCTGTGACCCACCTGCCTCCTCTTAATAGTCTCTCCGCCTTCCCTCCGTCCCTGTTTCCCTCTTCACATCGAGGTCTTGAAACTGGACAGGAGGGCTACCTGGACGTCGACACGCCTTTTGGTCAGATGGGTGGCCATGCTCAGCGGCCTCGGAGAAGCAGGGTGAATGATGTGCTGGTAGAAGAGACATGACTAAGATGTTGCTCCAGAGTTGAATTGCCATTAAAGAGAGGGTACAATGGATGCTGGCAAGAGCCACCCGTGCTGTGCGCCCAGGTTGCTCCTGGGGAGAGCTCCTGCCTTGTATGCAGAGGGCCCCAGTTCAGTCCCCAATGGCCTCTCAGGTGGGGCTGGTGAAGGACTCCCTTCCTGGAACCCTGGAGAGCTGCACCCGGTCAATACAGAGACAGCGCTGAGCCAGGCAGACTCCGGTGGGCTGACTCGATAGAAGGCAGCTCCCTGCGTCCCCACTTGCAACAGCCCCTTTGTTCAGAACCCTGAGGACTGGCATCTTGCTTTGTTTTGGGGGGTGCAAGGGCTGTAGCCCAGCGGCAGAGCACCTGCTTTGCATACACAAGGTCCCAGGTTCAGGAAAGGCGAGGGATGCCCCCCGAGTCTGAAACCTTGGAGAGTGGCTGCTGGTCAGGGTAGAAGGTGGTCCTGACATGGATGGGCCAATGGTCTGACTCTGTGCTTCCTGCTATTCTGGCGAATGCCTGAAGGGGCTTTGGTGAGGGGGCGGGGGTCAGCAGCTAGCCACCTGGGCAGGGTCAAAGTGGACCCCAAGTAGTGGCAAGCTCAAGGCATATGGGTAATCCCCTTCTGCCGGGGGGGAAATTGATGGCAGCCTGCTTTTTTATTTTTATTTTTTTATTATTATTATTATTATTAAATTTTATTTATATCCTGCCTTTCGGCCAAAGGCCCTCAAGCCGGCTTTACAAAGAAAAATAAACACAGGTATAAAACTACAATAAAAATACAATAAAAGCAATACAATTTACAAAAATTAAATTAAGTAACAAATAACATTATAATAACAAATAAAATTAAATAACAAATGTAGAGTGACATGGGGCCCAATGCAGTATTTTAACAGAAACAATCTAAAAACAATTACTTTAAAAAAAAAACACTCTTAAAACCAGTAACATATAAAAATATTCTAAAAACTGATTTAAAAAAGCATTTTTCCATCCAGTGATCTCCGGGCTGCCGGGACCGCTCTCCTTCTGCCATCAAAATGCCTGGGTCAACAGGAATGTTTTTAAATGCCTCCTGAAAGTCAATAATGAGGGAGACCTTGCCGGGGAGGGCATTCCTCAGATGGGGAGTCACTGCTGAAAAGGTTGCCAGAGCGACTGATCCCCCCTTCACTTAAGCTTTTGGGAAGGCGTGGGGGTGGTGGGATATTTAGCCTACACAACCAATGATGCTGTAGGTAGCCACCGCTTTTAAACCACTTTTATTTTTGCAACTTACTCTTGATTTTTATCCAAGGGCTGGCGTCAAAGCTTGCTGACAGTGTTGTCTCTCTCTCCCCTCCCCGAACTCTGGGATTTATTAACGTCTTCTCTGCTCCACCCTTTTCACAGAGCTTGCAGGCGTCCCATTGGGGCATCCGTAACTGGCCCTTGCGAGCGCAGGAAGCCAGACTGGATGGGCCCCCTTTGGCCTGGTCCAGCAGCCGGGCTCTTCTTGGGTTCTTAATTTCCAAACTGCGCGTCTGACCCAGAGGAGTAAAGCCTGGCACAATAGATTGAGTTGGGGTATTTGGGGGGGGCAGGACATTCAGTGGAAGTATACTCCTTGGCCAGGGTTTGGAAGCGGAGGTGGGACAGCCAGGGTGGACGTTGCTGTCTGGGCTGGTCAGAGAGAAGGGCAGCCATCCACCCGAGTGCCAGCAGATAGCGGACACAGAAGCTTGGCCTGAGCAGGATCTTTGCCGAACGTTATTGAGAAAGGGAGGCTGTCACGTCCAACCATTAGCAGCCCGCAGGGTGAAATATGCTGGGCTGTGGGCCCCAGGGCTGGTGAAGGAGACCACCAGGCCCCTCAAGGATGCTTTTTTAATATATATAGCTGTCCAGGTGCAATGTTTAGGGGGTCATGAAGAAGGTAGAGAGAGAGATTGGGACAGAAAGAGAGAGAGAGATTATTTGTTAAGTGTATTTCCTGCCCTTCCTCCCAGAAGGAGCCCAGGGCAGCAAACAAATGACAAAACACTAAAAACATATATAAAATACCTTAAAAACAAATCATCTTTTTTTTCAAAAAAACCCTTTAAAAAAAAATCTTTTTTTAAAGAAAAAGCATCTTAAAAACGATTCCGACGCAGTTGCAGATGTCGGTGGCCCTCCAGATCTTGTGGGTTTCCAGCGTCCCTCAGCCCCAGCTGGCCTGGCCAGCGGTCAGAGGTGGTGATACTGGTGGGAGCTGCAGTTCTGACAATTATCTGGCGCCTCCCCCATTCCACGGCTGAAAGAAGCCTTTTGAGGCTGCCATCGTCTCATCTGCTGAGATGTCAGGATTTGGAGGGGTGGCGGCTGGGAGAACGAATGGTCAGGATATCTGACACATTTCCCGGCAGGTCTTCCTTCCAGGTGTTCAGCAGATCCACGCGCATGCAAGGGCAGCTGAAGGGCCGCACAGCCGCGCCCTGCAAGATGCGCAGAGGGTCCCGCAGGCGCCCGATGCAGCCGGAGCCAAGCTATTCTGTCGCTCTGCCGAGCTGCACATGCGTGAATCCCTCTTGATTCCTGTCCATGGTGCACAGGCGGGTGCACAGCGAGGTCACACTGATACCTCGGAGGAATTTCCATGGCGCGTTTCAGACTCCTCTGTGCAAAAGTCCCCTTTTTCTTAGAGTTCGCTCAAGAGCTTTGTGTGTCGTCCTGAGAGGCAGAGCCACCCGCCCAAAGTGTCTGTCGTCCCTGAGGGAATAGACAGGGTGGATAATGCTAAGACTTTTTTTGTTTTGTTTTTAAAAAGTGCTTTCCCCTCCTTCGCTGCATCACCCACCCAGTTCCGTCTCCCATTCCACACTTCCCATGCATCAGACTCATTCCGTCATTTCTAACCTGATCGTTTTTCTCTTATATAGGAAACCCAGAATAATTTGGGGGATTGGGGAAAGAGGGGAGCGGCTTTCACATTCGGGGCCACGACAGTTCCCTTTAAAGTGGCTTGTGTCTCATTATCACAGCCATTATTCACTGGTCTGGTTCACACATTATGCCAAACAAGGGTCTTGTTTAGCCGCAAGCTCACCATGTGTTGTCCCACAGATGGATCAGGCAAACCATGGCTTGCTTCCTCATGCCTTCGCTCGTTTCCCAGCTGCACATGCCTCGTGCCTTTGGAGGTTGGAGAGCGTCTGGGGTATGGGTGGCTGAGCAAACCACGGTTAAGGAAGGGTGCTGGGTTCTCACGTAAAGCCAAGCCACAGTTGAAACCACTGTTCATAAGGCAACAGCGAAACAGTGGATTCAGCTTGTGGTGTGTTAGCAGAAGGCAAACCACAGTTAAGCTTCAGACGATCAAACAAAACATGGTTTAAACAGTGGCTCCCAATTTCCCCCCCCTCGTGAACCACTTGAGCATTGCCGAGGGTCGTAATGATTTGTCTGCCTGTTGTAGCGATTTTAATGTGCTGTGCTAGATTCTGTATGATCTTATATTTTTATTGCTTCTCTTATTTCTTCTGTGTTGTGTTTCATTGTATTACCATTTGAATTCCACAGAATGCAATATATAAGAAATGAAAGGAACAATTAAAAAGCAATTAAAACCCAGCATGAATATTTAATGCAGTTGATCTGCCGTCTCCTATCTTCAACCGCAAAAGTACAGGGACGTCACAGACCGCCTGAATGACGCCTGTGGTCTACAGACCACAGTCTGGGAACCCCGGTTTAATAAACTATGACTTCTGTCTTATGTGTGAACCAGGCCACGATAACCAGTCCAAAATTGCCTCCTCTGTTACAGGGCATGTCTGCACCGCAATACTAAAAACGATCGCGAAATTGGTTTCGCTGATCTTGCTCTGCCCTAGAACTCTAGGAAATTATATTATGTTCTGGAGGTTGCTGACAGCGGTGGCTTTAAGAGGACCCCGAACCCTTCATCAGGTTTTGCTTTAACAAGGAGCTGCGGCATTATCCAGTTTAAAGCCCTGGTGCTTACTTGTGCTTAAGCACTCATGTGGTAGCCATAGGTGACTGGGAAAGGCCTGCAGGCGAATGACTGATCTAGTGGTGGAGGCATGCTGTGGTCCCATCCTGTCCTGTGCCCAACTTAGAATTCGAGCAGGCTGTCGCAGGAGGGAAGGACCCCCCCTTCTATGCCAGGCATAGAAATGACAATGGGCGGCTGCAGGAGGAGGTGGAGCTTACCATCCCTCCTCTACCAGATCCAGCTGTGTGTGTGTGTGTGTGTGCATTGCGTTGCTTTTTTTGTAGGACAGTGACTTTTTGTGGGCTTATTTACACAGAGGCTGCAGGCATGTGCAGAAGACATGAGCAGCCCTTTCCCTGCATATGGTGTAAAGAGATAGACTGCCCCTGAACATGGTGGACCCTTTTTTTTGCCATCGTGTCTTAAGTTGCCATGCTGCTAGTCCTCAATTGCCAACCTTTGTGCCAGGTGTAGGGGAACCTTTGGCTCTCCAGATTTCACTGGACCACTGCTGTGGGAGTTTTACTTCAGCGACATCTGGAGGGCCAAAGGTTCCACACGGCTGCTGTCCGTGCCCTGCTTCTGAGCATCCTGAAGGTACCTAACTGGCCTGCTGCTTTGGAGATGGAACTCTGGGCTCGATGGACCTTTTGGCCCAATCACACTGCTTTTACAATTCTTAAAAAGATTTTTTTAAAAAAAACTGGCTGAAGTTTTCCTCTTGCTCCTTTCCTTCCCTGTTGCATGTCTGGCATGAATGTTTTTGCAGCCTCTAACCATGACTCCTAGTGCCGCACCTGTTCTCTCTCCCCCCCACACCCTTTTTTAAAACCGTGCACAGAGTCGGCCACTTAACGCCCATTTCGGCTAGCTTTTTAAAATGACCTGCCTCCCTTTCTCTGTTCTGCCAACCCGCAGGGAGAACCACAGCGAGATTGAGCGCCGGCGGAGGAACAAGATGACGGCCTACATCACAGAGCTTTCGGACATGGTGCCCACCTGCAGCGCCTTGGCCCGCAAGCCGGACAAGCTCACCATCCTGCGCATGGCCGTCTCGCACATGAAGTCCCTCCGGGGCACTGGGAACACCTCCACCGACGGCACCTACAAGCCTTCCTTCCTCACCGACCAGGTTTGTGTCCTCAGGCCTGAGTCACGGCAAGAGCCGGGCAGGGAAAACAGGCCAGAGATGTTGGCGGAGAAAGAGCCGCAAGCATCCCACGCCTACATGGTCTTGATGATCGGTGGCCACTGGTGTTGGGCACTGAACTTGGCACCCAGAGAATATTTTTATTATCAAGGGAAGGGCCGTAGCTCAGCGATAGACCACCAGCTTTGCATGCAGAAGGTCCCACGTTCAATCCCTGACATATCCAGGAAGGGCTGGGAGACAGGCTCCTGTCTGCCACTCTGGAGAAGGCAGTGTCCTATGCTCCTGTTTAAATCAGCCCTTTGTTCAGAAGCATGAGGACTAGAATCTTGCTTTGTTTTGGGGAAGGGCCGTAGCTCATCGGCAGACCGCCTGCTTTGCATGGAGAAGGCCTGATGTTCAATCTCCAGCAGCATCTCCAGGTATGGCTGGGAGAGGCTCCCTCTCTGAAATGATGGAGAGCCACTCCCAGTCAGCGTAGACAATACTGAGCTTGATGCAGCAGTGGTGGTATAAAGTAGCTTCCTATACTCCTGTTAAATCAGCTTTTTATTCAGAATCATGAGGACTGCAACCTTAGTTTATTTCTCGGGAAAGAGCCATACCCCAGGGTAGAGCAGATAGCTTTTCATGCAGAAGGTCCCAGGTTCAGTTCCCAACCGCATCTCCAGGTCGAGCTGGGAGAGACTCCCTGCCTGAAACCCTGGAGAGCCGCTGCCAGTCAGTGTTGACAATACTGAGCTAGATGGACCCAATGGTTCCTATAGTTCCTGTTATTATTACAGCTTCTTTGTATGCTGCTGGTGAACCGCCCATCAGTACAAGAAAAATATAGACAGTAGAATGCGATAAAACTTGCTGGGCTCCCAACGTCCCACCTTCATCCCTGACTGGCTGCTGGGATTTGGGAGTCCCTGGAGGAGTGCAGGTCAGCCGAACAGCACTTTCAATATATAACACGGGGCAGAAAGAAAGTGTGATCCTTAGCAGGAGAATAGTGGCTTGTGCGCGACGTCTCCTTCGTTTGTGAAATCAGAACAGCTGTGCTGCTGGAGCAGTCCAAAGGGGGCCCGTGTAAGTCCAGCGTTGTGGCCCCACAGTGGCCAACCAGATGCCCCAAAGGGGAGCCCAGAAATGGGGCCCGAGCGCAGCAGCAGCTCTCTCCACTGGCAGCTCCCAGCAGCTGGCATTCAGGCGCATGCTGTGGAGGTGGAGCACGGCCATCACAGCTAGTTGCCATTGAATTGGTTCCCCGTTTAAAGCCATTGGGCCCAAAGGGGGCCCCTCTAATCTGGCATCCTGTCCTCACAGCGGCCAGCCAGAGGCCCCAAAGGAAAGCCCACAGGCAGGACCCGAGTGCAAAACCAGCTCTCCACCATTGCAGTTCCCAGCAGCTGGTATTCTTCAGAGGCATTCTCCTGCCTTCGGCACAGCAGAGGGAGTGCAGAGCCCTCCCGTTGGAGGGTACGCTGGCTGCGAGTGACAGGCTGAAGAGCTCTTCTCTCGCAGAGCAAAAATACTGACACCTGAGGAAGCCCAGGTTGCTTTGCTGGTGCCAGAACTTTTGGTGGCAGCAACTTCACGCCCCCCATCTCTCTCCCTGTCCAGGAGCTCAAGCACTTGATCCTGGAGGCGGCCGACGGTTTTCTCTTCATCGTGTCCTGCGAGACCGGCCGGGTGGTCTACGTCTCCGACTCGGTGACGCCCGTCCTGAACCAGCCCCAGTCCCAGTGGTTCGGCAGCACACTCTACGACCAGGTGCACCCCGACGACATGGACAAGCTGCGGGAACAGCTGTCCACGGCAGAGAACGCCCTCACGGGTGAGCTTGCTCCGTCCCGCTGCTCTCCCTCTTGGGGTGGGAGGTGCTGCCTTTCTGTTGTTGTTCTTCAAACTTCTTTTCAGAAGAGGAGGACACAGAGGAGCACATCTCTCCTTAGCGATGAGACCCTGGTTGCCGCCCCAGCACCCCTTTTCGGCTTAACGTTTCCTTTGGCTGAAAAGCAAGGCTCTAGTCCTCAAGATTCCGGGGAACATCTTGGAATCTTGGGCAGCATCTTCGGAGAAAAGGAAACATTTTCCTGTGGTCATATGAAGCTGCCGTTGGTCCCATCTAGCCAGCCCAGTGGCTCTTTGGAGTCTCAGGCAGAGAAGGGTCTTTCCGGACTCGGGTGGGTTTTCCAGGTGTTGCCCAAGCAACTTCTTTATGGTGATGATTTCTTTTTCTCAGGCCGCATCCTTGATCTGAAGACTGGAACCGTCAAGAAGGAAGGTCAGCAATCCATGCGGATGTGCATGGGCTCCCGGAGGTCCTTCATCTGCCGAATGAGGTATGACAGTGAGGCAGGCCGCCTGCCCTGTTGTGCTTCCCGGTTGTGGTTTTGGGATTTATGAATTGCGTTTGTACGGCAGATCTGTATGAAGTTGCTACAGGGGAGCAGGCGAAAGGCCGTTGGCAAGCCTGGCCCCCAAGTTAGGAGAACATAGAATCTTCTTTTGGGAAAACACCTTTTGTCTGGGTGAAGAGGAAGTAAGCCTTATTTTCTGTCCTCCGCTCCACAGATGCGGCAACACCACGGTGGATCCCGTCTCCATGAACCGCCTCAGCTTTATGAGAAGCAGATCCCGGTAAAGTTGGAAGGGCCAGAAGGCAGGTTGCATAAAAAGCCAGGGCTGGGCCTGGATTGCTGGGCACCTGCAGGGAGGGGCACTAACAAGAGCACCCCTGCACATGCACAGACCTGCTCCTCTCTGCCACAGCAACCTCCTTGCTTGTTCACCCGCCTCTCGCTCTGGTCCTGGCAGTGGCAGTGGCAGAGAGGAGGAGGAGTGGTTGCCACAGCCTGCTTTCTCATCAGCTCTCTGCCTGGCAAGCGAGCGAGTAGCCATGCTGAGGAAGAGGAAGAGAAGCTGGTGGTGGTGAGGAGGAGGCCTATGGAGAGTTTTTTGGTCAAGGGCCCTCCAGAACCCCCAAGCTGATCATTACAGGGAGCCACAGTAGGGCATTTAAATAATAACAACAACAATAGTAATAAGCAGCATGGATTTTTCACATTCTGCAATGTTAAATTGAAAACAACCCCCATGCCCTTCTGCTGCTTCCATTAACTGCATTTCAAAACAAAACCTTACAAAACTTATAGTCCTGAACTCAGAAATACTTGCTTAACAACCCTCTAAATTTTCATGGCGATACACAAAACACTCGGAGAGAATCAAGAATTCAAAGTGTAAAGCAAGATAAAACAAATGCAGACCCCTGTTGGACTTTTTTCTGTCTGTGGTCTCTTAATTTGTTGAAATTAATTAAAAAGCCATGTTCACGGAGTATCTGTAATCCTATTACTAACCTTGCCGCATACTCTGACCTTCATCTTCTGCAGTTTAAAAGTTAAAAAAACGCATGGCTGATTTTTAATTAATTTAAGAAATTTAACATTGAAGTCTATTATAACATTGGGCATGATCAGTAAGAACCAACTGTCAGTGTTCTAAAAGCCAGACTCACAGCTGTTAGGCTTGGCTAATCAGGTAGCCACACCCACGCCAGAGATTTATTACACTTTAGACAGTCATGGCTTCCCCTCCAAAATACTGGGAAGTGTAGTTTGTGAAGTGTGCTGAGAGTTGTTAGGACACTCCTATACCCCTGACAGAGCTCCAGTGGCCAGAGTGGTTTAACAGTCAGCCCCTCTTCTGGGGATTGTAGCTCTGTGAGGGGAATAGGGCTTCTAGCAAATCTCAACACGTTGTTTTTTGCCTATTAGTGAATATATTTATAATCCACCTTTCTTCCAAGGAGTTCAAGGTGGCATACATGGTTCTCCCCCCCCCCTTTCCTCATAACAACCCTGTGAGGTCGGTTAGGGTGAGAGGGATAGCGACTCTCCCACAGTCATCCAGTGAGCTTCAAGTGGCCAAGTGGAGGATTTGAACCCTGGTCTTCCAGGACCTAGTCCAACAATCTAACCTTTGGCCACCACTCCTACACCACCACCAGCTCTCTTACATTTGGATAACAGATGCAAGTTGCAGAACCGAGGTTTTCAACGACACGGAATCAGGGTTCCTTTGGTGCATGGTTCTGGTGTGCTCTTTCTCGTTTTTTCCCCCTTTCTTTCTTTAAGCCCCAGCAACAAATTTCTTTCTGTTTCCTCCACCTCCTTAGGAACGGGTTGGGTGCCATGAAGGACGGCGAGCCTTGTTTTGTTGTGGTCCACTGTACAGGCTACATAAAAGCCTGGCCGCCAGCAGGTAACCTTGCCTGGGTCTCCTTCCAGAAGAGCCCAGACGTTGAGGGGCGTACGCAGGCTCCCATCTGCACCTTATGTTTAAAGCACTGTGTGCCACTTTAATGGCGTCCCGCCTCCCCAAAGAATCCTGGGCACTGTAGTTTGTTAAGGGTCCTAAGAGTTGTTCGGAGACCTTCTCGTTGCCCTCGCAGAGCTGCGATTCTCAGAGTGGCTTAACAGTCAAACCCTTTCCCCAGGGAATCCCTGAAGCCTTCAGAATTCTCCTCAGCAGGAAGACCTGGCCTGCTCTTGATTCAGTTTTTAAACTCATTTCTAAATTTGCACCCTAGCTTATTTGCAAGGCAGCTAGCACTGATAAATCTACAAAAACGAATTGCCCATAGCTAGTTGAACACTGTAGCTGGTTATCAGCCCAGGCTTTTGGAGAGAATCCTGGCACCAGAATTACTTGCCTTGGCGTTATATATATGTATATATTTTTAAGCAATTGTATTACGTACAAGGATTTGTTTTAATTGTAACCTACTCCTGCATTGCACCTGCAATGGAAGAGTAAGTAAGAAACTTTTTTTTAAAAAAAAAAGCATGCTAAAATCAGAAAGTGGGGGAGGGGGCCCAGTGGGAAAAAGCATTGCCTGGCTCTGAGTTAAGCTCCTTCTCCTTCCACCTCGCAGGGGTTTCGCTGCCAGATGACGACCCGGATGCTGGTCAGGGGAGCAAGTTTTGCCTGGTGGCGATCGGCAGGCTGCAGGTAGGTTAGCTGTTTCCTCCATCCTCGGACAACCTTGTGGGGTCCGGGTTGCTGTTGAACTTCCTCTCCGTGCGATCGGATCAGGAATGTCCCTATATGACAGCCTCAAAAGCCAAACCAGAATTATTGACCCCCACGATTGTTTGTTTGTTTATTGCCTTTATATCCCACCTTTTTCTCCAAGGGACTCAAGGTGGAGTATGTGGTCCTCCCCCTCCTCCCCACAACAACCCTGTGAGGTAGGTTAGGCTTGAGAGGCAGTGACTGGCTCAAGGTCCATCTCCAAGGTCCTAGTCCGACACTGTGACCGCTACACCATCCTGGCTCTTTATTCTTGTTGCAGCAAGGGGAAAGGGTGAAGAGAGAGAGAGAGTAGCTAGCTTGAGGCCGCTTAGGTGAGTGCGTGAGGGTACGGGGCCAGTGGCAGGCATGATTGGCCCTTTGGGCACTAGCTTGCCCCAGGCCCATGGTAATGTAGCACTACACTCCCCCTTACAGGTAGCACAGGGCCAATAAGCCCCCACGCACACCCCACCCACGTCTTATTTATTTATTTATTGTTGCATTTATATCCCACTTTTTCTCCAAGGAGCTCAAAGTACATGGTTCCCCCTCATCCAATTTAATCCCCACAACAACCTAATGAGGTAGGTTAGGCTGAGAGGCAGTGACTGGCCCAAGGTCACCCAGGGTGCTTCATGGGTGAATATGGATCTGAACTCTGGTCTCCCAGGTCCTAGTCCAACACTCTAACCACTACACCACACTGGCTTGTGTCAAGTGAATGACGTGCATGTAGCTCGCATGCCTGCCAACACTTGAGATGGTGGTGATGGGTCATCTGCCCTTTAGGGAAGCGCCCACCACCATCTTGGGTGATGGCAAGCATGCGCACACAGTGCGCATGCCATTCACACTGATGGGAGAGGTAGGTGGGGCATGCTGGTGGGCTCACTGAAGCCCGCGCTGTCTGTATTGGGGGGGGAACGCCTGGGAGCCCCCTCTTCGTGATCAACGGCAGGTTCAGGTTGCAGGACCCGACGCTGCTGCAGATCACGGAATGGGAGTTCCACCCTCCCATTCTAAGGAGGGGCCCTTCAGGGGCCCTTCGCCAGGGCCCAACCTGGCCACCCTGTGGCGCCAGCCCTGGGTGTGTAGCTTAAAAAAGGAGCTGCAGAGCCATTTCCTCCAGTCCCTTCCCTCTCCCGGCTCTCGGGGAGAATCTGCCACAAAAGAGAGAAATGAGCGGGGATTGAACTAGGGACCTTTTGCATGCAAAACAGGAGCTCCATCACCGGCTCAGTGTTATCTACACCAGCCTTTCCCAACTTTTGTGTCTCCAGATGTTGTTGGACTGCATCTCCCATCAGGCCCAGCCAGCATGGCCAGTGGCCAGGAATGATGGGAACTGTAGTCCAGCAGCATGTGGGGACACAATGGTTGGGTACGGCTGGTCTGCCCGGACTGGCGAGGTCTCCCCAAGGGTTTCAGAGAAGGGGCATTCCCAGCCCTACCCGGAGGTGCCTGTGGGGACTGAGCCTGCAGCCTTCTACACGCACGCAAAGCAGGCTCGAAAAGAAGCCCTTCTATAACGTGCCCAGTCTGTTATTTACTCAGTTGTTTGAGAGAGTCAGGAAGATTTTGCGTGGCTGCAGCAGCTTAGGGTAGCATTTGCAAAAAAGCACGGGCAAGTGCGTATGCCTTCTATAATGAGTGGGACGAGGAGACCCGGGAGTTGGCTGCAAGGGCAAAAAGAGCTCATTGTCTGAGAAGTTCTTTTTAAAAAAAGACATCTGAGACAAGACGCTTTCTGGGACTGTCTGCCAACTGAAACCCGGAACAGCCGCTGCCAGCCAGTGCAGACCTTTCTGAGCTAGATGGGCTGAGGGTCCGACTCTGTATAAGACGGTTTCTGGGCTGCTCACGCAATGGGATCGCGAAGTGCACAGGGAATATAACTTGCAGATGGACAGTATTTTGAGAGGAAATGTTAGTGATGATTGTTGGTTTGCCGAATCGTGCCCGTTTGGTTTCACATGCTTTTGTTGTTATATCCTTTTCTGTATACTCGGAGGATTACGAAAACCACCCATAATGGGAGGAGGTTGGATGGGGCTGG
Source organism: Rhineura floridana (assembly GCF_030035675.1). Classification (NCBI taxonomy): domain Eukaryota; kingdom Metazoa; phylum Chordata; class Lepidosauria; order Squamata; family Rhineuridae; genus Rhineura; species Rhineura floridana. The sequence continues at coordinate 13,009,041 of NC_084501.1, forward strand.
GATTTGAGGGGCAGAGTTTTCTGCCTCCCCCCCCCCCCCACTCCTTCGCTCGCCTTCGTACAGGAGAGAAGGGCAGTCTCTTCTAGGCGCCGGCAGCTCCTTCCCACCTGGAACTCTGTCCCAAGCTGGTTGCTCACGCTGTGGCGTTTCCCTGCCTCGCAGGTCACAAGTTCACCCAGCTGCGTGGATATGAACACCGTGTGCCAGCCGACCGAGTTCATCTCCCGCCACAACACTGATGGGCTCTTCACCTTCGTCGACCACCGCTGCGTGGCCACAGTCGGCTACCAGCCACAGGTGGGAAACCAGAGGAGAAGGGGGATGCCCATCAGAAACCGGCTGCTCGCTGGCTCATCGGATCAGACCAAAAAGCCCATTGAGCCCCGAGCCCTGTAGCTCATATCAGGCCGAAGGGGGTCCCTCCAGGCCAGCGCCCTGTTCTCACAGCGGCCAGCCTTATACCCCAGTGGGAAGCCAGCGGGTTTGACTAAAAGAAAAGGTTCTTCACCCCTGCAGTTCGGTGTCTGACAAGGGGCTCGTAAAAGAGGGGGGGGAAGACCCCCTTGTAGCCAGTGGTAGCCGGCGGCTCCAGTGTCAGTGGGAGCAATGAATCCGCTCCGGGTTTTAGTCTGAACTTTGGAGGAGCAAGCTCCTCCAAAGTTCAGACTAAAACCCGGAGCGGATTCACTGCCCCCCGACACTGGAGCCGCCGGCCGCCACTGCTTGTAGCTACTGCTGCCCGTGTGTCCAGAAGCCGTAGAAGGTTGGGCAGCAGAGGCCTGGCTTGTTTGCTTGAGCCCAGCTTTATTTTCTGCCTCTCTTTCTCTCTTCCCACCCCATTAGGAACTCCTGGGGAAGGACATAGTGGAATTCTGCCACCCAGAAGACCAGCAGCTTTTGAGGGACAGCTTCCAGCAGGTAACAGTAAGTCCCCGTCAGACACGAAACTGAGTCCGGCTGATGCCGTTCTAGCAACCTCGCACGCTCTTCTTGGGCCGCCTTAAGCAGCAAGCGCATTCTGCTTTTCCTTTAGCCAGGCGTGGGGAACCGTCGGCCCTCCCGATGGCGCTGAACGGCATCTCCCGTCCTTCCAGGCCACCGGCCGTGCTTTGCTGGGACTGATGGGAGTTGGAGCCCATCGCCGTCCGGAGGGCCGAAGGTTCCCCAGCGCCCGACTTGGATCGATCTCTTTGTCTGCCTCTTCTTGTTTCCAGGTCCGGAGCTAAATTTCAGGCTGTTCTTTAAAGTGGCGGGGGGGGGGGGTTGGAGCAGGGAGAAAGGAGAAGCTGGCTTTTCATGAGGATCATCACAGCACTGCATTCCACCCCATAATCATGAACACTCCCCAAGCCGCGTGGGAAAAATGGAAATGCCTGCCAGGGGCCAAGGGCAGGGAATCTTGCACAGCCCGAGGGCCGTGTTCCTTCCTGGGCAGCCTTCCAAGGGCCACATTCTAGGAGTGAGCACGGCCAGAGGCAACATGGGCCGAGCGATGCATGTAAATTGTGCCTTTGCATGGTAGGCTGGCCTTGACGTGCGCTGGAGATCCCTCTCCGTCCTGTATCTGGGCAAGCGAGAAATATCATCTGACTCCAAAGTCACGTTCTAGCCAGGCAGAAGCGCTGCAGGAAGGGTGCCGTTCGGGGTTGGAGAGGGGCGTGGCCTGGGAAGAATTCCAGGGGCCATGTAGGTCAGCCTTGGGGCCCGAGGTTCCTCCCCCAGCAAGAGCAACCTTGGAAAGCAAAAGCGAGGGGGAAATGTGGCAAGTAATGGTGCTACCAGAGGGCAGAGGTCGTTGCCTCCACCCCTTTACCTCTTCTGCTGGCGACGGTTTTTAGAAAACGACGGGGTGATGAAGGGGAGGGGGTGCTAAAATTGGGTGGATCCAGAGACGTGGAGCTTTATTTGCAGTCCTCCTCCTCGCCCGCAACCCCTAGGTCTGAGGATGAGTGCTGTCTCTTCAGAAGGTTGAGGAGGCATGCCTGGGAGCTTCTTTTTTTGCTGCTGCTGCTGTTGACGGCATCAAACTCCTTCCCTCCCCCCCCCCCCCGGTCTCTCCAGGTGGTGAAGTTAAAAGGCCAAGTTCTGTCTGTCATGTTCCGTTTCCGGTCCAAGAACCGAGAATGGCTCTGGATGAGAACTAGCTCCTTCACCTTCCAGAACCCCTACTCGGATGAGATAGAGTACATCATCTGTACCAACACCCACGTGAAGTACGTACGCGGAACTGCCTTGCCCCCACAGCAGGGCTTCCTCTTTCTGTCCCCCCTCCTTTGAAAGACTTGCCAGGCTGCTTTCAGGGGCTTTGCAATCTCTCTTGTTTTTTCTCTCTCCCCCCCCCAACACACACACCAGCTTCATCTCAGCCTGTTTTTTAGCAAAACACTTCAAAGCACTAGCTCCCAAACAGTGGTCCACGGACCACCAGTGGTCCACGAGCTTCATTCAGGTGACCCCGCGGCACATCTCTGGATTTGCGGCTGAAGATGGGAGGAGGCACATCCATTGCGTGAAACATTCAGGTTGCTCTTTAATGATATTTTTGTCGCTTCTTTTATTTCTTACATTGTATTTCATTGCGTTACCATCTGAATTCTACAGAACGCAAATTGTAACGCAGTGAGATTGCAACCTAAGAAATTGTCGTAAATCCAGGGCCCAGTCAAAAGAGGTTCCAGGATGATCAAGATGAAACAAAAGCCGCTTCTGCAAAAAAAAATGGTAATTTGTTGATTACAGTTGGAATCTGGGCGCAGAAATATATACAGCATAGACAAAAGAAAAGCTCTCACTTTTTGTATGAGAGAGTGTTTGTTTATTATTTGATTTATATCCCGCCCTTCCTCCCAGCAGGAGTGTTGCGGCACTAAGCTTGTGAAAGTTTCTTCTTCTTCCTCTTCTCTCTTGCTCTCTCTCTCTCTCTCTCTCTCTCCCATTCTTTGGGGAAGGGGAACATGCACATCCATCCCATTTCCATATGCCAGCTTCAGACGGGAATTGATGGGGACGTGTACCATGATCAAAGCCAGATTTTGCATCTAATTTATTTTTATTTCACAAGACGTTTATACCGCTTAATCAACAAACACCTCTGAGTGGCCTAACATTTATCAAAATAAAGGAAAAGATCTGCCTTTTTAAAACAAATATGCAGAATAAAATTACAGGTCTGGGTAGGGTATCCTAAACAAACGAGCAAACAAGTTTTTGGCTGGTGCCCAGAAGCAAGAAAGGCGGAGGCCGCTGTCCACTGATGGTCGGCAGGGAAACGTACGAATAGAGACTGAATGTTAGTTGGGCAGTGCTCATGAACTAGTTCTCCGGAGGCGGTGTCCCATTCAGCCAGGCAGGAGGAAGAGCAACGAGGGGCAAACTGAGGCCATCAACCTAAGCCCAGTTGTTATTTTGTTTATTAAAACTGCCAACCAGGGCACTGTAATTCAGCACAGAGAGCACAGACCCTTCTGAGGCACCTTAAAGATGAGTAGAGGGTTAGGGAAATTCATGGAGGAGGAGGCTGTTGATGGCTACCAGCCACGATGGCTGTGCTCTACCTTTACGGTCGGAGGCAGCATGCTTCTGAATACCACGTGCTGGGAACCGCAGGAGGGGAGAGTTGCTCTTGCGCTCTGGTCCTGCTTGCGGGCTTCTGATTTGGGCGTCTGTTTGGCCGCTGTGAGAAGAGGAGGCTGTGCTAGGTGGGCCCCCCTTTGACCTGATCCATCAGCACTCTTCTTATGAACGAATTTACTGTCATGAAAGCCCACATAATTAGGCACAGTTTGTCAGAGAACCAGAATTCCTGCCTGGGCCAGGGGTGGTGGAGGTTTCCAAACCAAAACCACCTGTCTTACTGGAATATTCTGCCCCACCATTGAGATAGGCTTCCTCTGACCCCTTCCTTTCCAAATGCTGCTCCAGGAATGCCAGCCAGGACTCACGGCCTGCATTGTCCAACCCGATGCAGAGGCCCCAGCTGGGCCCAAATGCCGGCCTGCCTTTGGAGATGAGTCCAGGACAGCTGCCGACCAGGTAAGATCCATCTCGGAGGGCTTGCTCAAGTCACCCCGGGGGCCCAGATTGCCATGGTCAGCTGAAGCGAGAGGGGGTGTCCTGTTCTGCCAGTCGGAGGTTGAGGTGGCTCATAGCCATGTGGCAGTCCCCTTCCTAGTTTCTGTGCTTGTAAGGCCCCATCCGCATCATGCATTTAAAGCAGTATGATGTCACATTAAACCATCATGGTTCCCCTGCTGCATCCTGGGAAATGCTGATAGGGGTGCAGAGAGTTGTCTTAGGAGACCCTGAGCTACAATTCCCAGAGTTCCCTGGGAAGAGGGATTGTTAAAATACTCTGGAAATTGTAAACCTCTGAGGGGAAGAGGGTCTCCCAACAACTCTCACCACCACCCTTAAATTACAGTTCCTGGGGTTTTTTTGGGGGGAAAGCATGACTGTTTAAAGTTGCTATAGTAATGTTTTGAGCGTACGGAGTAGACAGGGCCTTTGACTTCACTTGATGGTGTCTTGCGTTTTAGGCAGCCGCCAACACAGCCGACGGAAGTTGATGTGGTCCCTGGAAGGGAGAGTTTGGCCAGTTACGACCACGCGCAGGTAAAATCGGCAAAGGTTTCGAAGGCCTCCATAGAGACCCATCTCATCCCACCATCTTGCCTCCAACTGGGCTCTTGAGATGGGGTGGGGAATAGAAAATGAAATCAGCAGCTGCACTAATTACTTTATTCATTTAGCAGCACGCATACGTCTCTGTTCGTGTTAAGCTGGATGGGTGGCTTAGCCCTGCTCAGAGTAGACCTATTGGAATCAGTGGACTCAAGTGAGTCGTGGCCACTGACTTCACTGGGTTTCGTCTGGGTGAGATTTGGTTGGATGCCACCGAACCTCTGGTGGATTGTATCTCATGTTAGCCCTACTCAGAGTAGACTCATTGAAACTGATGGATGTGACTAGCTTAAGCCCATTAATTTCACTGGGTCCACTCTGAATAGAACTTAGTTGGATACAACCCTGTGTGCCAACCTCTTTCTAGGCTGCTGTCCAACCGGTGACCACCGCTGGCTCGGACCACTGCAAACCTGTTGAGAAAACAGAGAACCTGTTTGGTCAGGATCGGGACCCTCGTTTCAGCGAAATCTACAGTGGGATCAGCCCAGGTGAGGGTGTTGGGGGCGGGCAGAGGTGGGGGTTGAGGGGAGGAGCCTTTATGAAGTTGGCTGGACTCAGAAGCCAGGCCCCTCTGCTCAACCTTGACTGCCGCATCTAGGTGTAGAGAACAGCAGCAGCCGGTGGGTTCCTGTCAGTGGGGCATTGGAATCCGCTCAGCACCTCGGACAGCTCCTTGAAAGTTCAGCCTAAAACCTGGTGCGGAATCCACTGCCCCTCTGACTTGGAGCCACCAGCCGCCATTGACTAGAAGATAAAAACAAAATCTTGGAAAAATCACGCTGCGGCCACCACGATATATTTCCAGCCCAAGGCCAGAGACACAACTGTTCCTTGCATCCAGCACATCGCCATGTATGGATTTAAGATGTGTGATGCTTGCCTTGGGGAATTCAGGTTTCCCTTTTAATTTAAAAGGGCAAGTTTCCAGGCCTTAGGAATGCAGAGATAACGCATCTTAAATGTGCGCACAACAACTCGGAGAGCCTTGGTCATTACACTGCACGTTTCGTTTCCTTCAGCTACGTTGAAGCATTCTTTCTGAATGCTGGGCCTGTAGATTAGTGGCAAAACATGGTTTAAAGTGCATTAGCAAACTGTGGGACATGGCAGGGGGCAGACAGAGGCTTCCAAAATCCCAGAAGCCTCTAGCCAGCGGTTAGAGGACAAAGTCACCCACCCCATGGCTACCTTAATATATCCCAGTCACCAGATCCATTGGGGCGGCAGGTAGATGTCTTGGGGTGAGCAGTGGGGAAGGACCGTAGCTCAGTGGTAGAGTGCCTGCTTTGCTTGCGAAGAGGGTCCCCAGTCTGATCCTCAGCACCTCCTGGCAGGGCTGGGAAAGGCATGTGGTTGACCGCTGTGAGAAGAGGAGGCTGGACAAGATGTGCCCCCTTTGGCCTAATCCAGCAGCAGCAGGGCTGTTCTGAGGTTCTTCCGGTGCCTGCCTGAAACCCTGGCGAGCCACTGCCAGTCAGTGTTGACAACCCTGGGCTAGATGGATCAGTGCTCTGACTTGGTAGAAGGCAGCCTCCTGGGCTCCCGCCGAGATCGGCCCTTTATTCAGAACCATGAGGACTGGAATCTTCCTATTGCTTTTTAAGAGAAGGGGCGTGGCTCAGCCGCAGAGCATCTGCTTTGCCCGCCGAAGATCCCAGGTTCAGTCCTCCAGGTGAGACTCAGAACATCAGCTGCCTAAAACTCTGGAGAGCTGCTGCCGGTCAGTGTAGACAGTCCTGAGCGAGATGGACCAAAGGCCTGACTCGTTCTAAGGCGTCTTCCTATATACACTTCTTGGGCTTTAACTACAGGGCTAACCCTGCTCCCCCCCTCTCTTGCAGACCAGACAAAGGCTGTGCCCGCCACCGCCGTGCCCGCCAGCCAGTCTCTCTTCTCCCAGGGAAACGGTTTTGTCGCTCCACGTCCCACCGAGAACTTCAGGTAATGCCGTGATGCTTCGGGTCCCTTTTATGTGTCCCCTGCAACCCCCCCTCAGTGGAGGCCGGTGTTATGTTATGTTATGTTACGTTTTATTTCTAGGCCGCCTTTCGGCCAAATAGGCCCCCAAGGCGGCTTACACACAAATAAAAATACAAATACAAAATGTAAATAAAAACAATACAATTTACAGAAAAAAAAATCAAACTAACAAAGTCCTAACATCTCCAAAAAAAACAGGAGCAGCAAACCAAAAGCATTCATCTTCCTGGTAAAGGGCAGTCCCCAGAAAAATGTCACTAAGAGCAGGGGTGGGGGGCAAGGCAGATGGAAAAGCTTGCCCCTTGATGGTCCCAGCACAGTCCCGTCCCTGCAGCAGCATGTCTCAGTCGGCAGCTCTTCCTGATAAGGCCCAGGCAGAGAGGTGGGGCAAGGCAGATGGAAATGCTTGCCCCTTGATGGTCCCAGCACAGTCCCATCCCTGCAGCAGCTCTTTTGTCCCCTGCTAGCTAGCGACAGCTGCGTTGCAGAGTAACATCCATTGCAGGGGGGAACCAAGGCATTTTGGGTGGTGCATGTCATTATGTGGTTTTTTTGGGGGGGGGGTTGTTTTTAAATTCAGCAAGTCTCCATTCCCCAGTAAAGTGCTCTGTGGTCACGCGAGTGCTGCAGATCCAAGCAGAAAAGAGCTTCTGTTACCCCTTTGGCAAACTTCCTGTTTGCGTCAAAGCCCTTCCAGTTGGGATGCAACTTTTAGTGGATTCGTTTCAGCTCAGCCTTCGCCAGCCTGGCGCCTTCCTGAGGTTTCTGGATTCCCAATTTCCGCCAGCCCCGGCCAGTGCAGCTGTTTGGGGCTAGCGTCAGGGGCAGGTGGGAGTTGTAGCCCAAAATAGCTGTGCTGGCTGCGGTTGCTGGGAGTTGGAAGTCCAGAGGGTGCCAGTTTGGCAGGTGTAGCCTACTGTCAAAATAAACTTGGATTAAAAAAATTGGGGATTAATATTTGGTTCGACTCGAAAGGTGCAGGCTTCGTTTTTATTTTTTGAAAACATGATTATGTTATTTCTATTATTATTTGTTTCTTACATTTAAATCCCACCTTTCCTCCAAGGAGCTCGAGGTGGCATACAAACATGGTTCTCCCCTCCCCATTTCATCCTCACAACAACCCTGTGAGGTAGGTTAGGCTGAGAGAGAGAGACAGAGACTGGCCCAAGGTGAGCTTTGAGTGGGGGTTTGAACCCAGGTTTCCCAAGTCATAGGCCAACACCCTAACCACTACACTACACTGGCTCTCTCTCACAGATTTCATTTATCATTATTTTTTTAAACTGTGATTATTTTTAGGCCAAGTATTTTCCATCCTGGAATGGGCATTCTGCCTTTACTCGCATGTGAAAGAATGTCACTTCTAACATTCTGGTGCTTGCGTGTAGAATCTAAAAACAAGTGTGTCTTCCTCCCCCTGAAGAAATTTTATTCTGAACAGATATGTGGTTAATGTTTTTCTTTAAGAAAACCAAACCAATCAAAACTCCTGTGATTAGCTAATGTTACCTTCCCGTTTGGCCAGGCGTCGCAAATGTGAGGAGAACGTTGGCATTTTTCGTGCCGGCTCAGGCACGCTGGCCTTCCGTTAACTCTGCCCTCTTCTTCACTTTGGTAGGAGCAGCACAATGGGTCCACCCGTGAACGTCATTCAGCAGCAGTTGCCCCCAGCGCCGCACTCTACATCAGCAGGCCAGATGCTGGCCCAGATCTCTCGCCACTCCAATCCCGATCAGGTCTCTGGGACCACCTGGGCTTCCGGGACGACACGGCCGCCTTTCACAGCCCAAGTAACTTTTGTCTCCTGGCTTTTCCTACAACACCCCCCTTTTTTAAAAAAGTGTGTTGATTCTCCACAGAAACATTGTTAAAAAGAGATTCAACAGTATAGTAACAATCCCCTATTATAGGCTGCTGCCCAAACCCCTCGGGGAGAAGAAGCATGTCTTTGCCTGGCACTAAAATGGTGACAAGGTTGTCACCAAGCAGTCCTCCCTAGGGAAAGTAGCATTCTGTACATGGGGGCTGCGACAGAGAAGAGTTTGAGCCAGGGCTGCAGCTGGGAGGCTGAGCACCTGCTTTGCATGGAAGAGTCCTCGATGACGTCTCCAGGTAAGGCAGGGAATGACCCCCGCCCGAAAGCCTGGAATGCCCCTGGCAGCCGGTGTAGACAAGCCCGAGCGAATGGACCGACGGTCTGACTTGTGAAGTGGCAGGTTTGTAGGGCCGACAGTTTCTTTAGTGCAAGACTACATTCCAGCCACTCGCAACCCACCAATGCCGTTTATTTACCTACTTCCCCCCCCCCCAACACTTTCCAGCAAGCGGCTTCCCAGGCTGTTAAGCCTCGACCTCCTTCCTTTGCCATGGGCGCTTTCCAGGGCACGCCGTCCTCCTTCAGCGCCATGGCAACTCCCGGCTCCACGGCTTTGCCAGGCAGGGCCGCCTACCCGAGCCTCACCAGCCGGAACGCCAGCTTTGGTGAGTATTCACGGCTTTCCTTGGAGGCAAAGAGGGAAGCACCCAAAGACAATCGGTCCAGGCCAGAGCGTGCTGTGGAGGGTGCGCATAAAGAGAGTGGGAATCCCGCCTCCTACCAGGACCCTAGCCCCGTTTTGTTTCTTTTGAAGCAGCCGGAGAGAGTGGGCAGACCGCAGCTGCGTTCCAAGCCCGGACAGCAGAGGGGGTTGGCGTTTGGTCACAGTGGCAGGGTCAGCACCACGGACAGAGCTCAGGTGAAGCACACACCCAGCAGCAGCAGCCAAACCAGCCAGAAGTCTTCCCGGTAAGCCAAACTCGCCTCTGCCGTGGCCCCTGGAACGTTTCTCATCACCCCCTTTCATCTTCGGAGGCCCGACTGACTTATCCAAGGCCCCTCTTGCTAGGAACCTAAGTCTGGATTTAAATTTCCTGCAAGCAACTCTGTCCCATTTCACCAGCCTTTATTTCCAAGTATTTGGAATGTGGGAAGTTGCTGTGACGCCCTTCCCTGGCTCTCCCTGTCAGGTTCCTACCTGCGCGTGGCTACTGCCTGTCATTAGGCACCACCAGGGACTCCACCAGTCCGGACTGTCCTTTATTTTATTTTTTCTCTCCCCGCTCTAGCACAGATCTCAACAGATCCCCCTGCTAGGCAACCACCAGTCACGTCCTAATACTAGTATTCCCAGAGACTCTGAATACTGGTATTGTTATTCTCTTCACCGCTGCCACCATTTGTTACAGTTCCCCTTCAGCCTTGGTCATTACCTTACCCTCCCTTCTGGTCTGTGAAACCCCAGCCAAGGATCAGGCCTTTGGTAAACCAAATTAAGTATTTATTACAGATAACAAAGCTAACAAGATTAACAAGATTTCTTCTTAAGGCACATAAGCATATGGTTTTACTCAATACTAATCCGAACTCCACCCCTCTCCTTCTCCACACTCTCCTGGCAAACCACTCTCTAAACCCCACCAAGCAACCCACTCAGTTCACCTCATCCACCACCACCACCTCCCAGATTCCACTGTCTCTCTTCCTTTTATACGTTCAGCCATTTTAAACACTCAGCCAATCATCTAGCATTCTACTGCCCATTCACTCCCCCTCCTCTTTCACTCCACTTACCATGTATCTTCTAAACAACCAACACTTACCATATATACATTAATATAGGAACATCACAGTTGCCTTATAGCGAGAAAGACTTTTGGGGTCCATCTAGCTAAGGACTGTCTACACTGACTGGCAGAGGCCGTCCGGGGATTTGTGTGCTGCCTGGGGCTGATGGGAGTTGTCTGGAACATCTGACCGATAATATATAATGTACTCTTACTTCCCCTGGAATAATGATCTTGTTTTTAAAATATATGTATTATTAATTTTCATTTATAGGACATGTTATCCATGCTGGGAGAACAGGGAGCCAGCTACAACAATGAAGAATTTCCCGAGTTGAATATGTTCCCTCCCTTTTCGGAATAAGGACGGAAACCGATCCGTGCAGACGACGCAGTTTTCTGTGTAGCTACGTGGAAAGGGAGGAGCGAAGGGGCTTGCTCTCTGTCTCTTTCTTCAGTTCTTTCAAAGACTGCCGACGGGAAGCAGAAGCGTCCGGCGAGAGCTTGCAAATGGAGGCCGGCTCGTTGCCAACATGGGCAGAGTCTCCGGCGAGGCCATGCTGCTGGTCCCCCTCCCAAGCCTGCCGTGGAACTGGTTGCATTTTGGAAGGCTCCAAGTGCAAGTTTAGAAGCAGTCATTTGGTGGGGAGGGCTCCCCCGCACCTGGCGGGCGTGGAAATGCTCCGAGTGCGATCATCAGGAATTTTTTAAAAGCTCAGCGGATTTTTTTTAAAAAAAGACAGTCTATGCCATAATCTTTTATACATATATATATATATATCAAAATTGTATTCTTGTTTAGACATTGTCAGGGAAAGGGGATAGGATGTGTACCCCAAATAATGCAAAACCTTATGTAACTCTGTCACCTGTGAACACTGAGGCATCTTTAGGAACTTGTCGCCACACAAGTAGCTCTTTCACTGGTGCGCATGCGCATCCACACTCATGTGCAGAGTCTTGCATGTAGCTCCCTCAAGCAGTGTTAATGAAATGGAGTGGGGGAGTATGCCATCCAGCCCAGCCGCCCCACACACACACAACCCCCACCCCTGGCTTGCCCTGTGGGGCTAGCACCTTGAGAAGGGGCCTCCTATTGCCAGTGGCAACCAATCCCAGCCCCTCTGCCAGGACCCTCCTGCTGTGTGTGTGTCCTGGAACTGGAGCAACAAGGAAGGCTGTGGGATGGGGTGGGGGAGAGGCATCGAGGCAGGCCATGGTTGGCCAAGCAAGACTTTGCCCAGCCTAGTGCTCCCGAAGGAAGCCTGTTGATCCCTCCGTTATGTAGAAACTCAAACGAGCAAGGAAGAGACTTCTGCATCCCTTCTCGGTTCTCCCCCACCCCTCCCCAGATGACGAGTCTCAAGCTGCCAACCTTTTATGGGAAGCCAGTTTCACTGGGATGCCCCTCCCTGTTTCCTTCCGTAGCCTGTGCAATTAAAGTGGGCCTTGCTAATTAGCAACGGCCTCTTCCTCTCCTCTCCTCGCCTCTCTTTTTAAGCCTTTTAACATTTTCTTTCTCGTATATGCTTAAAGACCCGGAGGGGGGAGGGGAAAGTATAAGCCATTAAAAAAAAGGCAGCACAGAAAGCTTTTTGTGTTGTTGGACATTGCTAAGTTCGTGTGGATTTCTTTAAGTGTCCCTCACAGTCTGTAATGTGAAATAGACGGGGGCGTGATCGTTTCTTTGGACGCACATGCACCCGAGCATGCCCACACACATACACGCATGCAGAAACAGCGGATTTAATTTAAGCAGATTGCCTGTGTTCCTGGAGTGCATGTTGAGCCTTCCCTCCTCCCTTCAGTGTGGGACGAAAAGACACACACGCCCCTCTTTGCCCCAATCTGGACCTTCTCCTCTTCCTCACCTGCTCTTGGGGGAATCGGCTGGGGGAAAGTCAGACTAGATGACGGGAATCTTCCTTTGGAGACCTGCGATCTTCATCGAAATGGGCTTCCATTTGTAGAGAAGCTGGAATTCTTGGAATCAGCCCATTTTAATTCAGAAATCACTGGTGAAAGGTGGCCATGCTCCATCACCACCAGTCGTGGCAGGTGTGCTCTGGACAGAGAAGAAGGAGGTTACCTCCCATGTTCCAGCTGTGGTGTATGTATGACGGTGGCCATTTTTAACAAGGGAATGCGGTCTTTTCCGAGAGGGGAAAAAAAGAAAAACCTATCGTCACGATCAAAACCCTCCAGAGACTCTCATTTCTACCTTGCAAAAACTCAGCCATTGCTGCCAGCGCATAAGGATAAGCTCCTGAAAATGTGACAGTGGGCCACTTTGGACATTTTTAAAGTAATGAGTACAGAATTCAGCATCCTGAGAATTTTCTGTTTTTATTTTATTTTTAAAAGCCAAGTTTCTAGCCCTTACGGCTGAGAGGATAAGCTCAAGGATCTGTGTGGGCCATGCCTCTGAAACTGTCAGTGTTTTTGGGCTTGACTCTCACCCTGACTTATGGAGCAATTATGCAAAATAAAGGATATGCCATACATTTGTTTAGTATGAAGTGTACTCGGTTTTGATGAACTTTTTTTTTTTCTTCGGTTCCGGCTGACGGGTTTGGAGATAGGAATGCGCCGCCCTTGCAAGGCCAGAGTAATGATGCTGCGCCAATTCATTCTGAGGGGGAAACTGTGTTTTTTTCCCCCCCAGATGATGTTTGGGCCCAGAATACCTTTGGGCTGCCTTTTGAGTTTGTTTCCAGATGTGAGCCATTGCCGGGGGGGGACATTTGACAGCTGGTGCCTGATCTACAGCTCCATCTAGCTCAGTATTGTCCACACTGTCAGGCAGCAGGCCTTCAGACAGGGAGTCTTTCCCCCTACCCCTCCCTAGAGATGCCACTAGAGGTTAAACCTGGGACCTTCTGCATGCAGCAATGGCCACCAGCTCGGATGGCTTTGAAAGAGGATGAGACAAATTCAGGCAGGAGGGGAAGGCTGTCAAGGGCTAGTCTTCCATACCATCAGTGGTCAGAGGCAGTTTGCTTCTGAGTACCAGTTTCTGGTATTAAACCGCAGGAGGGGAGAGTTGCTCTTGCGTCCAGGTCCTGCTTGAAGGCTTCCCTTTGGGGGCATGTGGTTGGCCACGGATGTAGTCTTTCAGGGGGTCTTAGACCCCCTTGCTTTTTGGGGAGCTGGATGTCTCCAGCATCCTGTGAGCCAATCGGCATGAAAGGGGAAAGCATGAGCCACTGAAAAGAGTCCTCTAACATGTTCCTTTGTCATTTCCTGCTGATTGGAACCAATCAGAGTGAAAGGAGGCGAGTCAGCCACTGAGAAGACTCTTCTCAGTAGCTAACATGCTCATTGGCACCTAGGCACATCTGTTGTAGTGGGTGAAGGCATTAACAAGGATCTCATTCCCAACCCAGCAGCAAAAAGGGTGTGTGTGACTATCATGAAGGGACCTACACTTCTGAGTTTGCCGCTATACTACTGTGGTTGGCCACTGTGAAAACAGGATGCTGGACTAGATGGGCCCCCTTTGGCCTCTTCTTAGATTCTTACATTTCTCCCCGAGATGCCTTTGGAATTACACTTTTTTTCCCTTCCTGTATCTGCACTCCTGATTGCTCCCACCAGGCAGCGCTCTTGCTTTTCTTAAATGTGTATGGGAAACTTCTGGTCTTGTGGATGTTGCTGAACTACAACTCCTATCAGCCCCAGCATGCTTGGTCAATGGCCAGGGAAGTGAAGTTGTAATGAATAAACTGTCATTGGGAAGTGGCCCCTGTGCTGAAGAAGATCTATTTGCAGCTTGAAGCCTTGCAATGAAGCTGTCAATCGTTCCTAAGACCCATTTCCCATTTGCTTTCCCCCAAAAAAACACCATAGCTACAGTCATACATTTTCAACTTGCCCCCTTCCAGCTCCTGTGCTTTTAACAGCTGCTGTGGGACAGGCGGCAAGCCATCAGGTGAAGCTTTTCCTAGCAGAGTGAGACTCCAGACATGTCCCTGGTTGAATTGCTTCCTGCGGAGGCAGCTGCCAAATGTGTTGGAGGCTGCCTTTTATGCAAAGCTCTAGAAGAGAGAGAGAGAGAGAGAGAGTGTCAGCCAACCTGATGCCCTCCAGCTGTTTTGGACTACGACTCTCGGGGGGGGGGGCTGATCAGAGTTGTAGTTCGAACCAGCTGGAGGGCACCAGGTTGGCAAAGGGTGGGCATCAGCTAATCAAGAATGCTGGATCCCTTTGCAGTGTGAGGCTGTCTCTTGCAAATCAAAACCTCTTGCGTTTGCTTTGTCTCCGGAAGGCGAGGAAGTGCAGTTTTCAGCAAAATCCTAATCCCGGAGAAGTCAGAAGCTCCTGACTTTGTCACAAGTTTTCATGTAACGCATCTCTTTCTCTCCTGTCGTAATTCATCCTTAGGCTTTCCTCCACCCATGCCTAAATTAAAAAACTCCTAAACTTCCATAGGTATTTCCTCAGTGCTGCAACCTCTCTGTTTTTCAGTAATGACAACAATAATATGATTATAACTGGTAAGTAATTGACCTCCACGGTTTGCCACTATAAGTAATGATTTATATTGGGTTAATGTTCATTTTTTTGTGTAGCATTTGTTACTTAATAATTTTTTTAAAGTTTTTTTTTAAAAGAAAATGGGAGTGCAAAGTTTAATCTTGTAACTAACGTTTTAGTTGATGAGGCAGTAGAGAAGTAGGTTCGCTTCTGAATTTTTTCCTGGACGCCAGTAATCGGTTTGCAAAGTTGGCCTGAGGCACGTCAGAAAGGATCTATATAATGTTTTTATTATGTATTTATCTATTATCAGATTTCTAATCCCACCTTTCCTCCAAAGGAGCTCAAGATAGCATACATGGTAGCCCCCCTCCCCCTTTTACCCTTGGGTTGGGCTGGCCGGCCCAAGGCACCACCTGTGTGCTTGATACTGTTCAAAGTCTTAGAGTGGGTCTTAGAATCTAAAATGTGGCACACAAGAGTCGACAGACATTTTCAAGATGTTCTGTTTTTAATGCCTTATCATTTGTTTGCCACCCTGGGCTCCCTTTGGGAGGAAGGGCGGGATATAAATTTAATAAATAACAGAGAGGGAAATGGAAGTTGGCACAGAAGGACAAGGGGACGGTTCTCTGCCTCAAGGGGCATACAATCTGAGGTTTGTTTGACGTGGGAGGCAGGGGTAGATTGGGGGGAATATGTATTTATTTCAATTGTACATAAATAGTTAGGCTTGGTTACATTAGAGCAAGGGTGGTGATGGAATTTTTTATTTTAGCCTGAGTGCAGCATTTCTTTATAGGGAGCCTTTTGGGGGCCATGTGTGAGTGGTGGGCAGGGCCAGAGGCAACAGTAGGTGGAGCAATGGATATGCCTCTTACCTTGGCACAGTTGGCTATATTCAAACGATAAAATCAAATTACCGTTGACCTGAAGTGTTCCTGGCCTCCATTTTGCCTTGTTAGGGAGTCAGGATGCATTGTGTTAGATATGACTCTTGTCTTCTCTGGGTCATCATGTGGCTTCTTATGAATTTACAGTTGGAAATTCCCTGTTATTCATAAAGACACACACAAGCGTCGGCTTATGAGGAATATACTTCTTTTTTTTGCCAGTCAAGGTGAGCCCAAGGTCTTCTGTCCGTCAGGCAGCCATAGGGCACAGCAGCACCCTGGGCCAGTCTAATCCAGAATTTGGACAGCGCCTCTGTGCGAGAAGAGGAATAAAGCCCTGGGCTTCTTCGGTGGAAGGTCAGGATCTAAAGTGAAGACGTGAATAACCTGATGAAATAAAATGGGCCACCTCTGAGCAATCCCAAAATCTCCTTTTGAAGCTATCAGGACAACCTGTCTTGATCGAGATTTTCCTCCTTATCTCTCCAGCTTTGAGTATCCTGATAGTAAACAATCTGAGTTGATAAAATGGGCATGGATTGAAGCGGGGAGCAGGGGAGGCCTTTGTAAAAGACGGCTTTTAGAAATACTTCACATGGAAATACGTCTGCATTGTAGATAGATCCTCGCAATGCTAAATATCAGCAACTGATAAGGGCACATCCACTCTGTCTTTTGGGGTCGTGGTGCTCTGGAACAAATAAGCTTTAATTTATTTCTTTATCTTGTTTCTTAGATTTATATCCCACCTTTTCCTCCGTGGAGCTCAAGGCGATGTCCTCTCCATCCCCATTTCATCCTCACAACAACCCTGTCAGGGAGATTAGGCAGTGAGATGATTGCTCCAAAGTCACACATGGTAAGTTTCATCAGTGAATGGGGATCTGAACCCCAGATCTTTCAGGTTCCTAGTCTGACACTCTAACCACTACACCATGCTGCACCTCACTGGTTCTGAGAGATTGCACATCAGAGATTTGCCATGGGTCAAAAAAACTGGTTAAAGAAGCCATTTTGGCCACATCTGTCTGCACTATATATTTAAAGTAACCTTATCACTTTCACAGTCATGGCTTCCCCCAAAGAATCATGGGGACTGTAGTTTGTTCAGGGTGTTGAGAGTTAATTTAGGAGACCCCTGTTCCCCACACACAGCTGCAATTTCCAGAGTTCCCTGGGAAGAACGAATGATTGTTAAACCACTCTGGGCACTGAAGCTCTGTGAGGGGAAGAGGGAACCCTATTAACAACTCTCAGCACCTTCAACTTACTACAGTTCCCAGGAATCTTTGTCAAACAGGAGATGCACAGAACTCTCCCTAACTCTGTCGTTCTCAAAACGGTTTGTGCAAGTCCCTGAAAATGAACAGGATCTTGGGAAATGGTGGAGTTCCTACGCCTTGCAATTTCTTGTTGTCATTCTTTAGTTTGCGAACCTGGGTTTATGGTTGTTTGCAAAATTGGTTTAATGTCTGCAAAACATCTAGCCATTTCCGGCTATTTATGTTTACTATTGATTTCCATGCGGTAAGTTTTTATGTACATGAAAATTTATAAAGCTGTCGCCAACAAGCAAAACAACATGATCTCTCTGGTTTTAAAGCTCCGTCCTTGACTCCTTCCTGTCAGTGCAGCCTGAGCCAGCTGGAAAGCTGATGTGATTTTTGCCAGAGGATCATGTGAGGAAGTTGATCCTCTTCCCGCAACCCTGCCTGCCTGCCTGCTCCCCACCCCCTTCCTCCCCTCTCCCTCTTTCACCTAATCGGTCAGACTGCAAATCTGAGTAAAGTTTGCCCAAGACAAACAGCCCAGATTTTCCACTGTCAGCCAGACTTCCTCAAAACCAGCTCAGCATAAAGCCAAGTGGCCTGCAGGCATCCATCCACTCAGGGGCAAATTTTAAAACAATTTCTGTTGTGCAGATCTGTCCTCTCCTCAGGCTTGACTTTAACCGCTGGTTTTCACTCAGGTAAGGGAAATTGCTGCAGAAGGAAGGTAGGGGGTGACTGGGGTGCGGGCAGGGGGAGGGGGCAACGAAGCGGCCACCGTTGGTTTCTCATTTTGCCAATCTTAAATCCAGTCTGGCATATTTCTGCATCAGTTTGTGTTTTTTCAGTCTTCATGAAAAAGTTTCTGCATTTTAGTGTGCATTTCTGATAATACACACCTTTTTTGCCAGCAGTTTGGATAAAAGTGCATATTTTTGCAAGCGGTTGCCCTTAATATGATTCCTTCGTGTGTGTTGTAGAAGGAATCAGCAGTGTAGTGGCAAATTCAAACGTACCTTCTTGATAGGCACAACCACACCCCTCCCATTCTTTCGTTTTGTTTTGCTGCTAGGCTGAGAATGAAATCCTCGTTAATGCCTTCTCCCACAACAACAGACATCCCTAGGAGCCAATCAGCATGAAAGAAGATAATATTAGCTACTGAGAAGAGTTTTCTCAGTGGCTGACTCACCTCCTTTCACTCTGACTGATTCCAATCAGCAGGAAAGGAGAAGGAAGCATGTTAGAAGGCTCTTTTCAGGGGCTAATATGCTCCCCTTTCGTGCTGGTTGGCTCACAGGATGCTGGAGACATTGGGACCCTGCTCCACAAAAAGTAAAGGCCCACTGAGTTCCTGGACGACTACACCTCTGGAAGGAATAGAGTCACAGGTTGGGGGGGCTTGTAGGTCATCTATCAGGTGTGGGGAACCTTTGGCCTGCCAGAGGTTGCTGAACTACAACTCCCATCAGCCTCAGCACAACCAAAGCGCAGGGATGATGGCAGCTGTCATTCAGCAACATCTGGAGGGCCACAGGTTCCCCACGCCTGGTCTAGATCAACCCTGCTTGATCCATGGAGTAGCTTGGACGTCCCCAAAATATGGTTGCACAGCCTCTGCTTGAAGACCTCTGGTGGGGGGGAGCCCGCACCCTGTTAGACAATGGCCTCTCCATTGTCAGTCTCTCTTACCGTCGGGACGCGTCTCCTAAGGTTCAGCCAAAATCTCCCCTCCTGTCACTTAACCCTGTCAGTTCTTGTTGCAGTCACTCTGTCCTAAGAGCCTTGCCACTTCGCTGCAGAGATACTGCACGGATTGTAGCTACTGAAGAGGAAGCAACTCAGAGGCACTCTTGCCTTTTTTAAAAAAAAATAGGAGTGTTACTTCATGCATGATGGGAGCTCCTCACTGGCGTTGAAATTAAGTTCTGGGGAAGCACTCCGATTAAATTTTGCCTGAGCTTCCTTTTTAGTGTGTCGACGTACAGCAAGGATGGGGGAGGCATGGCCCTCCAGATGTTGTTGAGACTCTGGCTCCTATTGTTAATGAGCATTGGCCATGTTGGCTGCCAGGCCGCAGCTCAGTGGTAGAGCACCTGCTTTGCATGCAGAAGCTCCCAGGTTCAGTCTGCTGGCATCTCCAGGTAGGGCTAGAAATATCCCCTGCCTGAAAGCCTAGAGAGCTGCTGCCAGTCAGGGTAAACAATACTGAGCTAGATGGACCAGGGCCTGACTCGGTATAAGGCAGCTTCCTATGTTCCTGTCTAAATCAGCTCTTTGTTTGGAACCATGAGAACTAGAATCTTACTGTTATTTTTAAGGGGAGGGCCGTAGCTCAGTGGCAGAGCGCCTGCTTTGCATGCAGAAGGCCAGACAGGTGCAATCCCCAATGGCCTCTCCAGGTAGGGCTGGCAAAAGACTCCCTGCCTGAAACCCTGGAGAGCTGCTGCTGGTCAGAGCAGACATTACTGAGCTAGATAGGTCAGGGGGCCTGACTCTGTATAAAGCAGCTTCCTGTGTTCCTACGAGTTGGAATACAGCAACATCTGGAGGGCCACGTATGTTCCCCCCCCCCGCCCGACATGCATAGTTCCATCAAGATTAACTGTCCCTGGTTTTTGCTGCGTGCTTTTTATCCTTTATGGAGCTGAATGAAGGGGAAGCTAAGGCAACTGGGTAACTGGATCTCGGTTTTGCCGAAAATGGAGGATGTATTGTGCTGTTTGGCATGTTAATGGGAACCAGCTGTCCCGTGGCATGTGACTCTCTTCTGTTCCAATCATTTGGAGGAACTGAGCATGCCCAGTTGCTAGGTAACCAGAGGGAGTGGAGATGCTAAATTAGAGGGCGTGATCTTTAGGAAACTGCATGATTGATGCATCCCCTCAAGTGTGACTGGAAAACACCTGTTTGCAGCTGGCATTGAGCTCTTACTGTGGACGGTGCAAACAGAAAACAGAAAGTGTCTTTAGCACAAAGTTATGCTCCCGTATGGATAAGCCTTTAGTTGGTGGCAGGGCAAGGTCCAGGAGGTGGTTGAGTGAGAGAGATTATGCTTGCTGGCTGAGAGTGAGAGTTGCACTTGGTTTGATGTGCAAAGATCAAGTGCCCTCTGCCTCCCTCCCCGCCTCCCTTACCAGCAGAGAGACCATCTTACGGATAAAAAGAATTATTCTGCTACCTCTGTGTGTGTTTATTTTTAATTTTGTTTTAGGCAACTGAGTGTGCAGCAGCCAAAGCCAGCACCTTGTAGGCACTCTAGTGTTTGTTTGTTTTTTAAGTAACTGAAGTGTAATTGCAACGATTACTTTTGAGTAATGGTAAAGTAATCAATTCCTTTCAGAACAATTGTAATGGCAATGGTAATTTATTCCTTTTTGGGGCCATGTAACGGTAATTGTAAATTATTCCTTTTTAAAAGTAATCTTCCAAGCTCTGCTTTTTGCCATTCCAGGATGTGGGGAGTCACCTTCCTACTGGCTGCCCTGTTGCCGATTGCAAAGGCTACCGATGCCTCTCTGGATGGAACACTGGACTCTCAGTGGGAACTCTGGAAGAAAACCCACAAGAAAGAATATAACGGCAAGGTATGGCCGTGGTAGCTGTGCGGCGCGGTGGAAGAGGTCTCACTGGCCCTAGCTGGTTTTCTCTGAAGGCAAGAGCTACTGATCCATGTGCTGAAAGGCCATAGCTCAATGGCAGAGTGTCCACTTTGCCCGAATGTTCAGTCCCCAATGGACAGCCATTGCAAGAGTTTGTGGAATACATTGCAAAACGGACTGCTTTTTGCATCGTGGCAAGGAACACCACTCTACCTCTCTGCTGAGACACACCCGTCCTTTGTTCTGGTAGCAGAAAGATGTTGCTGCAGAGGATGCAACTGAAATTGCACTCTTTGTGCAAGATCAGAACCCTTCCCCCTCCCTGCTGGATTGCAGATGGTCTTGAAGGGAACCAGAGGGCCCGATGAAACCTGGCTGCAGGCCGCACCTGGCCCCATTCTTGAACGTACCATCCCTAGGGCCATCAGGGATTTTTACTCAGTTGTAATGTGTGTAATGATCTTGAACTAACCTCTTCGCCTATGTAACCCACAGATGGATGAGGTCTCCAGAAGACTTGTATGGGAGAAGAACCTTAAATACATCAACACCCATAACTTGGAATTTTCCCTAGGAAGGCACACATTTGAATTGGCTATGAACCACCTGGGAGATATGGTAGGTGGAGGTGGCAGGGAACTCTTCGATGTGTGGATTGGCAACCTTTTGGCTTCCGTGATGATACATAATTATAACTGACAAATCCTATGCAAAAGGCTGGCTTCCTTTTACATCCACATCAGCGCTTTCGGTTAACCCACCGTGCGTTTAACCAGCTCAGGAATCTGACCAGATTTCGAAGCAAATGGCAGAAGGAGTTTTTCTCTCTCTCTCTTTTCCAAAATTCACATCTGCAAATCTGGCTTCGCTTCTGCTATCCTTTCAACTCAGTTTCAGCAGAGCGTAGTAATGTGCACCGCCATCACCGCAGATGTCCTTTTTATTGTGCATGCGCGATGATTTGTGGTCATGATGCTATCAGGGTGTTCACACACAACCCCGCTTTCAATATTACATGCACCTGCAAAGGTTTCATTTCCCTTCAGTGCACAGCCCATAACTTCTTGCTGAAATCCTGATAACTTTTCATACTGCAAAGGTTCTGGGGGGTTTATCCTGCTATAGCTCAGTAACGGCTGGTGACTCCATGTCAGTGGGGCAGTGGAATCTGCTCTGGATTTCACTCTGAACTTCCAAGAAGTTGTCCGTACCGCAGCTGAATATCCCCACCTCAGAGCTTGGAAAAGTTACTTTTTTGAGCTACAACTTCCATCAACCAAATCCAGTGGCCATGCTGGCTGGGGCTGATGGGAGTTATAGTTCAAAAAAGTAACTTTTCCAAGCTCTGCACCATTGATGTATTATTGTTATGTCAAGAACATGTTTCAGAATACAACCATAATAAAACACCAGTGCTGGAGTGGCACTTGCTCTGTTATGATAAATTTTCAGAGGTGATGTTGGCGATGGTCCTAGAGGCATGCATGTCCAAGGCCCTTCACAGCTTGGGTCCAGGATATCTTAAGGATCCCCTGATTCCTTATAATCTGTGCCTGACCACTGAGGTCTTCGGGGAAGTCACTGTTAGTGTTCCCCCATAGCTCAGATGCCCAGCTCCTATCCACCAGGAGTTGTGGGCGTTCAGTATTGTGGACCCGATTCTGCAGAACTCCTGCCCAGCTGAGATCCAACAGGCACCTTGCCCTGTTGAACATCTGGCGCTTGGTGAAGACTTTTTAAAATTTCAGCAGACGTTGTAACAAGTTTTTTGTAACCAATTTTATCTCTGTTAGGCTGTCTGCAGCTAATTTTTACAATGAAGAGGCTGTCAAAAATTAATGAGCCTAAGTTAGCCGTGACTATTCAATGGGTCTACCGTGAGTAGGACTAGCACAGGATATAACTCACTGTATCTTCTCCTTTTTGTCATCCTGTTGGACACTGCTTAGAGATGATGGTGTGAAGCAGAATATAAATGGTTGAGATAAACAAATAATCCCATTCCTAGTATCTGAAGGCATCCAGACTCCTGTTCTTGGTCACGGGGATGGGGGGATTGCTGCGTGTCCCACCCGCCCACCCTGCCATCACCACAACCAAATGCGGGTATCCATCTTTCTTTTTTCTCCTCTTCCCCAGACCGGTGAACAGGTTGTTCAGAAGATGACAGGGCTCAAAGTCCCTCCATCACGTAAGCCCAGTAATGACACCCTGTATATCCCGGACTGGGAAAAGAGGGTCCCTGACGAAATGGATTACAGAAAGAAAGGCTACGTGACCCCTGTCAAAAATCAGGTGAACTCACCTTGTCTCTCTCTCTTTTTTTTTTCTTCTTCAGCATTTTAGCGCAAATATTTTTGTAGGGAGTGTCGACTTATGTACACATTTTTGCAAGCCATTCCTAAGCCTATAATGCATTTTTGCGTGTTATTTTGAATGAATGAATGAATGAATGAATCTTTATTTTTACCCCGCCCTTTTTCCAAAACTGGAACTCAGGGTGGCTTACAAATAAAAACTACTCATAGGTAAAAAAACATACAAAAATATACAATTAAAATAGAATTAAACTATTCGTAACATTTTCACGGATATACTCATTTTTATGTACGCTTTCCCTAATATATGCATTTTTGTAAAGCCTGTTTGGTTGGCAAGCTGCATAGCAAAATTCGAACAAGTGCGAAGCTTGAAGGATGGGAGTGTTTGGTACTCCTGTTGTTTCGGAAAGTGTGGATTTGATACATCCAGCTTAAATGAGAACCGAATCAAAATCCCTACTTCTCTGTGACGCCGTTTGCTTCTTGGCTGAGGCCAAGGATCCCATTGCAGACCAAAGGAAGGACTTCTTCACCCAGTGGCGCATAGACTGTGGAATTTGTTCCCGCAGATGGATGGCCACCAACTCAGATGGCTTTAAAAGAGGATTAGACACACTCATGGAGGAGAAGGCTAGCAAGAGTTACGAGGGAGAGTTGACGTGCGCTCAGGTAGCATTTGGTTGGCCACTGTAAGAGCAGGACGCTGGACTAGATGGGCCCCCTTTAGCCTGATCCAGCTACAGGGATTTTCTTATGGTTTACTAGTCACTGATTGATAGCCAGACATCTGATAGCTGATAGCCTATTTTTTGCTAAACAAAAACCAAAAGTATGCTTCACTTTTTAACATCCTCCTCCGAAAAAAGTTTAGTTTTAGGGAGCAAGAAAGTAAAAAAAAAAAAGATCTCTCCCCTTAGGGCAGTGATTCTCAAACGGTGCGCCCAGGCACACTGGTGCGCCCTAAGAGGTGGCTAGGTGTGCCTCAAATATTATGAAAGTATATTTTAAAAATGAGAAGAAACCCATTTGTATAGGGTAAGTAATAGTTTTCTATAGTTTATTTTTATTCATAGTTTAAAATATATTAATATATTTTTAATTTTGTACACGAAGTGTGCCAGAAAATGTTTATATGTTTTACAGTGCGCCGCGAACCAAAAAAGTTTGAGAACCACTGCCTTAGGGGAATTTTCCATGCATTTCTTCATCAATCACTCTCCTGGGCATTGGAAGTAAAATCTGCTTTGAATCTAGCAGGGTTTAATATTGTTGCAATATTATGCATGGCATTGAAAAAGTGGATAGAGAAAAGTTCTTCTCCCTCTCTCATAATACTAGAACTCGTGGGCATTCAAAGAAGCTGAATGTTGGAAGATTCAGGACAGACAAAAGGAAGTACTTCTTTACTCAGTGCATAGTTAAATTATGGAATTTGCGCCCACAAGACGCAGTAATGGCCACCAGCTTGGATGGCTTTAAAAGAAGATTAGACAAATTCATGGAGGACAGGGCTATCCATGGCTACTAGCCATGATGGCTGTGCTGTGCCACCCTAGTCAGAGGCAGCATGCTTCTGAAAACCAGTTGCCGGAAGCCTCAGGAGGGGAGAGTGTTCTTGCACTCGGGTCCTGCTTGCGGGCTTCCCCCAGGCACCTGGTTGGCCACTGAGAACAGGATGCTGGACTAGATGGGCCACTAGCCTGATCCAGCAGGCTCTTCTTATGTTCTTATGTTGCTGTTTTACTTTAGTAGTTCTTACATATTTTAATTATTGTGTGTGAATGGTTGTATTTTTATTATGCTGTGCACCACCTTGGACTCCTTCAGGAGGAAAAGCTGTGTATGAACACCAATAATAGCAGTAATTCTGTTTTGGGAGCCATGGCAATAAAGCTGTTTTGGGAGCCACGAAAATTAGGATGATAAATCTGTTTTGGCAGCCATGATAATAAATGATAATATTTTTGGGGGGGGAGGGAGCCATGGTACTGATAATAAATAATAATTCTGTTTTGAGAGCCATGGACTAATCCAGTTACATACCCAATGCAGAGATTTAGGAGACTTATCCACCCTGCAGCTCAGCAACCCCAGAGGGTACTAAGTTTGGTAAAAGGCTGTTGTAATGACCAGTTCTCGTTTTAAGTTCATGCCCCCCCCCTTTCTTGGCAGGGCCAATGTGGGTCCTGCTGGGCTTTCAGCTCTGTGGGGGCCTTGGAGGGGCAACTCAAGAAGAAGACTGGCAAGGTGCTAAACCTCAGCCCACAGAACCTAGTGGACTGTGTCACCAAAAACGACGGCTGCGGGGGTGGCTACATGACCAATGCCTTTGAGTATGTGCAGGAGAACCGAGGCATCGATTCGGACGATTCCTACCCGTACATCGGCCAGGTAAGACTACTCAGGTTATGTTAGAGGTTGGGTTAGTAACTAACAGATTGGCAACAAAAGTGGGGTTTTGCAAGCCCTTACGGTGACTAAGGCTGCAATCTTGGGAGTAAGTTCCACTGAACCCAGTAGAGCTTACTTTTGAGTAGACATGTGTTGGATTGCAGCCTGAGAGACTTATCCTGCAAGGCTGGAAGGGCAAACATCCACAGTATATCATCCAGCAGTTTGAAGAACTCACTGCCCTTTCTGTGTTTGAATGCCTGGCTTATAAGCGTCAATTTCCTCTGGACACCTATTTGGACTGCTTATATTAATGTATACATTTAAAACAGAATTGATGGGATAATCTTATTGTTGGTTACAGATGGAAATGGATTTTTGCTTTTTTATTATTATTTCTTTGTTGTTGTTGTTGTTGTTCCTTTAAATATATTGCCGGGTGGCTATTTTAGTTTGTGTGTGCTTGTTGCTGTTTTTATCTGGTTTTAATACCTTTGTTGTTTTATTTTTACTGCATAAGTCACTTTGATTTTCTGGCTTTATTTATGAATCTAATTGGAGTTGCTTTTTTAAAAAAAATTAAGGATCAATCCAATGCACCGGGATGGGAAACCTGCGGCCCTCCAGATATTGTTAAGACTCACAACTCCCAGCAGCCCAAATGGGTCAGGGAGGATGATGGGAGTTGGAATCCAGTAATATCTGGAGGGCCCCAAATTAGTTGCCCCCCACTTTAAGCCCTGTGAAATTTCTTGGCTATTTGAGCACAAAAGGAACAGCGTAGCTCAGTGACAGAGCTGGATGGAACCAATGGTCTGACTCACGGTAAAGCTCGTGCTTGGGACAATCCGTATTTGGGGAGTGGAAAGTATTCCCCAACCCCAGCAGAAAGGAACAAAATTTGGGTTCTGAACCAAAACCCTCTTCGTCCTCTGCATAATCTGCCACGCTCTCTATATTCACCCTCTCCTGTTTTCCAGGATGAAAACTGCATGTACAACCCAACCGGTAAAGCTGCCAAGTGCCGTGGTTACCGGGAGGTCCCCAAAGGGAACGAGAGAGCCCTGAAAAGAGCCGTGGCCCGGATAGGCCCCATCGCCGTGGGCATCGATGCCAGTTTGTCCTCTTTCCAGTTCTACAGCCGAGGTAAGAGAGGATGGTGGGCTTCCAAGGCAAAACTGGTACAAAAATGTGTCTATTAGGAAAAAGTGTGCATAAACCAGTGTAGGTTCTTGAAAACAGCATGCAAAAATGTAGAATATTAGGGGAAATTGTGTACCAAAATGTGTATGTTAGGAGAAATGCACAGTACAATTCTGACAAATTTCTGTGAGGGCTTTTCAATAAATTTACAAGGTGACACAAACATCTGGCAAGCTGAATTTAAGGTTGGAAAAGTCAGAACTGACAGGTATGTCCATCCCTATTTGAGAAGCACAGAGTTTGCAATAGGATAACTGAGGCACACCTTCTCCTCCTGGTTTTCTTAGGAGTGTATTATGACGAGAATTGCAATGCTGAGAACATCAACCACGCTGTCCTGGCTGTGGGCTACGGGACCCAAAAGGGAACCAAGCACTGGATCATCAAAAACAGGTAAAAATCCAGAGTTTACTAAAACTATGTCCTTAAATCTTTAAAAAAATGAATTTTGACATTTGCAACCACCTAATAAGCAGTATATAAACTCAATGCTACAACTATGTGTAAAAGAATTAACCACTGAAGAAATACACAAATCCCCTCTTAGCCATGAAGCTCATTGGATGTGACCTTGCAGCAGTCACTCTTTTTCTCAGCCTAACCTACCTCACGGGGTTGTTGTGAGGATAAGGAATGGTGTGTATGTGTGCAATGAATGATGTAGCACTTTAAGGTCCTTGGAGTAAAGCTGGGGTGTAAATCTAATAATAAATGAATACAAGTTTTAAAAAATACATTAAAAAAGTGAATTCCACCATCTAAGTGAAGGGCTCATCTTCAAAGGCAAAAAGGTTACAGTTGCAAACAACAGCTGGGAAATTTTCTGCATGAGACTTAAAAATCTGGAAATTGCCAAATCCTTTCTTTTCTTTAAAAAGGCATTGGTTTGGCATGTGTCTTTGTTTAAGATGATGATGATGATGAATTGCATTTATATACCGCCCCATAGCCGAAGCTCTGAGGCAATGCCGTTATTATTAGTTAAATAATACAATTTTATATTGCTTTTCAGCCGCAGCCCCCGCCCCTCCTGAACAAGATATTCCCTGTATTTTTGAGACTATACAGTCAGAGGAGCAAGCACCACCGAGTTCCATGGAGCTTACCCCTAAAAAACTATGCACAGGATTGCAGTCAGGCTAATCCTAATAAACTGGATATTCTGCTCTGTGCTAGTGTGTGGTGTTATATATAATAGGCCAATCTTGCTCCCTTCATCTTTGGGCTGTCCTTGGGGTGGCGTGGCCACATTTGTTGTCATGGGGAAGGCCCATAGCTCAGTGGGTAGAACACCTGCTTTGCATGCAGAAGGTCGCAGGTTCATTCTCTAATGGCACCTCCAGGTAGTGCTGGGAGAGTCCCCTGCCTGAAACCCTGGAGAGCTGCTGCCGGTCAGTGTAGACAGTACTGAGCTAGATAGACCAATAGATCTGAGTCAGCATTAGGCAGCTTGCTGCGTTGTTATTTAAACCAGCCCTTAATTCAGGCCCGTGAGGACTGGAGTCTGTTTTTAGGGGAAGGACCACAGCTCAGGGCTAGAGCACCTGCTTTGCATGTCGGCATCTCCAGGGTAGAGCTGGGAACATCTCCCATCTGAAACCCTGAAGAACCACTGCCAGTCAGTGCAGACAACACTGAGCTGGATGGCCCAATGTTCTGGCTCTGCAGAAAGCAGCTTCCTGTTATCCTATGATGAACGTAAGAAGAGCCTGCTGGATCAGGCCCAAGGGGGCCCATCTAGTCCAGTGTCCTGTTCTTAAAGTGGCCGGATGCCCAAGACTCTAGGAACCAAGATAGACTGCCTCTGGACCTGGAGGTTCCATAAGGACATGAGAACAGCCCTTCAGCAGCTGGATCAGGCCCAAGGAGGCCCATCTAGTCCAGCGTCCTGTCCTCACAGTGGCCAGCCAGATGCCCCGAAGGGAAGCCCCAAAGCAGGACCCGAGCGCAAGAGCAACTCTCCTCTCCTACAGTTTTCAGCAACAGGCATTATTCAGAGGCATAGCCATTGTGAGCTCAGGCACATCAAAATGTACCACTACGCCCCTGACTCTCCTTGTCCCAGACAATTCCAGCCTTGATCACGGCCACTTTGAACAGAGCCAAGAAACAAATAGGCGTCCTGTGCAGATGGATCAAACAGAAATAAGATTGTGGGCTGCATTGACTGATGGAGAGTGTTCACAGAAGCTCTTACTATCTCCTCTCTCTCTCTTTCTCTCCTTTTGCCCCACAGCTGGGGGGAAGAGTGGGGTGACAAGGGCTATGTCCTGATGGCCCGGAATATGGACAACGCCTGCGGGATTGCCAACCTGGCCAGCTTCCCGAAGATGTGACTCCCCCACATCGCTGTGCCAGGCCACACCAGTTCTGGGCCACGTGTCGGCAAATGGCTGGATTCCTGAGCTGACCTCTTGGCTCAGGAGCAAAGGACTAGCGTGAAAGCCATTTTGTGTCGCCAATAAGTGATTCTCTGACAGCATATTAAAGGGCTTTTCTTTTTTTTACACAAAATGTTGCACTTTCTTTATTTTTTTCTTTGCAAAAAAGGGAAACTTGCTAACGTTAGGATCTCTCCCCTGCACCTTCATTATTTGCCAATACAAAATCCATATACAATGTAGATTAATGGCACCCTTTTCAGCAGAACGACAATTTGAACTAACAAGAAAGAGCCATTTTAGTATGCTGATGTCTTTTGGGGAAGTCAGGTGGGGGAAACACCTACCAGTTCTCGGGCAGCAATTCATGCCAAGGGTAGGGGACTTGTTTTCAGTCCGAGGGCCACGTTCCCTTCTAGGGGCCAAATGCCAGTTGTGGGTGGGGCTAGATGTGAAAGTGGGTGGAGCAACAAATGTAAATTTTATCTTTTGTACAGTAAGCTAGTTTCTTCCCCCTTGCGCATCCCTCTCCATCCAGCCAAGCAAGAAGTAATTATTGTAGCTGAAGGACAACACGCCAGCCAGGCAAAACCCTTCAAGGAGGATGCAAAGCAGGGCTGGTAAGGGGTATGGCCTGGGGAATGTCCCAAGGGCCAGTTAGAAAGGCCTGGAGGGCCGCATTGAGACTCCCCCATCCCTGATGCATGCAGTTCAGGGCCTCGGGACATCACAGGCAGACAGGGCAAGAAGGAATGCACATAGGTCACTCAGGTAAGTGAGCCATGTCACACACTGCATGAGTGACCAGTCCTGGCCAGGTACAGCCCATGAGCAGTCAGGTGGATGCACGGTTCAACAGGTGGTCTGGGGCAGAGGGGAGAGGCCAGGCATGAAACAGCCAGACAGGGTTCAATCCCAGATCAGGATTTGAGTAGACAGAGGTGGTCAAGCGCTACTCTTTTTAGGTCCCCGACAGAGCCCCCAACTTCTCCCAAACAGAGCACAGTCTTGACTGAACCCATTTATACTCCGTGAATGTCCACTGGGTACATTGCCTGTATTGGACAGCAGGCAGGAGGCCCTGGAGGGGAGGAGGTGGTTCCTTAATGGACTTGGAGGCAGCAGTAGCTGGGATTTCAGAGTGTGGGGGGTGTTTAGGCCAAGTGTTCTGCCAGTCTCTGCCACTGCCCCCTCTTCAGCCCTCTACATCTGTATCTAGGTCGCTGCTAGAGGTAGGGGCCCATCTAGTTCAGTATCCTGTTTCCAGCTGAGGTCAGCTGAATGCCCCTGGGAAGCCCCCAAGCAGGGCAAGAAGGCACCAGCCCTCCCCTGTGATTTGCTTTGCATGTAGAAGGTTCCAGGCTCAACACCGGCCTGAAGGGAAGTGTGGCACGGTGTAAATCCAAACAGGGATCTCTCTGCTGTTGCTGCTTGGGGCTTCCAGCAGGGAAAAGGAGAAAGTAAGATAAAATCTGTGCTCATCAGTAACTGCTTTAAGAGCTTTAGTGCCTGCCTGCCAAAAACAACAGCTTTGCTTCAATAAAGCACTAAATTTTCCTTCTTCACAAGTGCGTTTCATGGTCTTGGAGATCCCGAACTTTCTTGTCTCTGGAAACAAACACCTTTGGCAAAACAAAAATTGTTTAGAACAATTTACCATCAGAATAATAGAGTGGGTCTTAAAACACTAGGGAGGAGCAAGAAATTTAATCCACTTTGCGTTTCAAGCTGAATCTATCAAATGTGCACTTTCCAAGACGACATGAGAACTGAAACCACAGCCACCTCTGGAACTTGTGTTTATTCAGATTTTGCAATGCAGTTCGCCAACCAACCAATGTTTACAAAAATGCATATGTCAGGAGAAAGTATGCCTAAAAATGAATATGTCAGTGAAAATAACATACAAAAATGCATTCTATTAGGAGAAATTTATTGCAAAACGGTGTACATTAGTCAAAGCTGCCAAGAAAAAATGAGTTTATTAGGAGGACTTTGCATTAAAATGCTGGAGAATTTTCATGAGGCTATTTCTAAAACAAAATTCGCAAATTGGTGCAGAAATTTGGGGAAGATATGAAATTGACAGATCTTTCCACCCCTGTAAAACACACACACACAGTGTCAACGGCCAGGGTAAAGAGGAGACTACGCAAATGAAGGTGCCAGGCACCTTCCCCTTCTGTGGGGAAGGGATTCCACAGCTTAAGGGGCTACCAGAGATAATGCCATCTCTTGGGTCACCATCCTGCCCCCAAACTACCGAGGGCAGCAGAACTACCAAGATTTGGTATAAGACAGCTTCCTGTGTTAAAGAACCATCGCTCGGGTAGAGCATCTGTTTTCCTTGGAGACGGCCCCAGGTCCTGTCCATGGGAGCATCTCCAAGTTGGACTGGGAGGCACTCCCTGTCTCAGAACCTGGAGAGCTGATCGCAGCCGGTACTGAACCAGATTGACTGACAGCCTGATTCTGCATAAGGCAGCTTCCTGTGTACTTAGGTAAGACTCAAGTAGTGCCAGTCTGTACATGGACCAGAAGGGAAGGAGCCATCTTGCCCTTGGCCTCAGGCAGCAGAATGCCTTGGACCTGGCCCTGCGTGGCCTGGTTTTTACAGTGTGCAGGGGGGTGCAGGAAGCATAAGTGAGCCTAAGAAGATAAAATGGGCAGCTGGGGCGAGTTTTGGTTCTCCTTTCTGGCGATTACAGGAAGAAGGGCCCCAGCTGCGTTGCGCTGAGTGCACTGGCTGGGCCAGTCAACTCAGAGTCAGAACCCCTCTTGTGCGTACGTGCGAGTGCAAGATAAACCTTTCACTGAGGCAAGAATCGAAAACCGTTTCTTCTCTCAGCCCTCTCTAGTACAACAAAGCCAAACTCTGCAATCACTGGGTTCTGCTTGTGACATAACTATACCTCTCTTTGCTCCCTAAATTTAAACCAGCTTGTTTTTTCATGCCTCTTCCACCTGCTCCAGAGAATCCCGGCTACTTCAGGGTTTGCAAGGGGCTAGGGATCTTTTTTAAAAAGCCGTATTGGCATATAATAATAACAACAATAACAACGATAATAATAAATTCTCCACATTCCAGCAAAGCTGATTGGCTCCTTGCTTCGCCTCCTGATTGGTTGGGAAGTCAAAAGAAGACCCTTGCTGGATCAGCCCAAAGTGAGTCTATGTTGCTCCGAATCCTGCTTCCTGCAGTGGCCAATCAGATACCTCCAGGAAGCTCACAAGTGGGGCTGGCAGCCAATAGCCCACACCCACTGTTGCTCCCCGTAAATGGCATTCAGTGGTAGACTGCCTCTGGACTTGGAGGTTTCTTATAGCCATCATGACTAACAGCCACGCAGAGACATCTGCATCCTAAATTAGTAACCCTCTGTATATCCAACTATCATGCTGGCATGGAAGAAGGAGGACCGAGGAAGGGCCATAGCTCAGTGATAGAGCACAAGCTTTACACGTAGAAAGTTCCAGGTTCAATCCCCTGGTGTCTTCAGATAGGGCTGGGGAAAGACCTTTGTCTGCAACACTGGAAAGCCCCTGCCAGTCAGTGTCAGCAATACTGGGCTAGGTGGGCCAAGGGTCTGACTCAGTATACAGCAGCTTCCTATGTTCCTAATAGATCACGGAGGACAGATCTATTAATAGCTGTTTGTCTCAGCATGGAAATAGATCATCCATGTTCAGAAGCAGTCTACCCTTGAACACTAGATGCTAAGGAGAGGAAAGCCATCTTCATATCCTTCTCAGAGGCTTCCCACTATCCACTATTACAGATGCAATGGTAGACTGGCGCAGGCAGAGTGAACCTGAGGCCTGGGGTCCAAAAGTGGCCAGTGAGGCCTCTCTGTCGGGCCCCCAGGACTCTGCCTGCACTATACCTTTTCTCTCCAGCTCCCATCTGCACCATCCTTGAGTGTCTTTGCCTGGCTGGAATGAATCCTTGATCTGCAATAGTGCCTCTTGCTTGTCTGGATGGAGGATGGAGAGACGTGAAGGTGTGTGTCAAGACTTCCGACTTTTGTATGGCTAGAAGGGAGCTTATTGTAAAAGGTAAGAGTCACATCCGTTCCACATTGGCTGCTGGCCCGAACCATCAGCGTCATGCGGCCCCTGGAAGGTTGCCGGTGAGAAATGCGGCCCCTGGTCTAAAGAAGGTTCCCCACCTCTGGATTGATCCAGATCTTACATTCTTAAATGTGTTTCAAAACTGGATTAAATTCATAATGTAGACACACATCTAGAGGGGAATGCAGTCCAGTTTTTACTGGCTGAGCCCAATGTGTGCAAACTGCAGAGAGAGTGACAAAGATATGATTAAGAAGATGTATGCAGGTCAGGATGCCCTGTTGTGTGGACATAGTCAAACTGTTGCACAAGGCATTTCAGAATCTCCTAGGACAAGCCTGAGGATGTAACAAATCAATTCACAGTCATCACCGAATGCTCAAACTGGCCACAATGGTAATGAAAGCAAAAATCGCAACCCATTTCCTTTATGAAGGAGAAGAGGCTCATGTGACCAGCATAAGAAATCGAAACTAGCCCTTTTGTCATCACTATGTGGGTGCAGCAGGGACGGCATTGTTGATAAGTTTGCCCGGGGAACGAACAGAACAGGACTGTCCTGGGAGAAGAAAGTTTCTTATACCTTGAGAGGTCAAGAGACAGAAATTCTCAGCCGCTGTCTGCTGAAAGACATTCAGGTATGTACAGAGAGAGACCCTGTTTTTTTCCCCTCTTTCAAATCACTGGTAACTGAGGAAGTAACTTTGTGGGTGGGTTTTCTTTTCGAAAAAGGAACAATTCTTTTTCTTGTGTTCCTTGTGTTAAGGAACAATCTCAGCTCTTAATTAACCCACGGGTAGCCATGTTGATTCATAAGAAGTGCGGGGTGGGACCCTCAACAGTCGGGCAATAGAGATTTTTAAAATTTTCGCTGGTTTAGAAATGCTTTTAAATAAACAGAAATAAACAAATAATAACCTTCATTAGGACCAACCAAAAAGGCGCACGCACACATACACAAATGTGGCAAGCTTTTGGGTTCTCCAGAACTCTTCGTCAGCTCCTTGACCTTAGCCTCGTTTTTATCACATTCATGTGGTTTTTTATGTGTTTAGGTTTTTTTTAAAAATAATTTATTTTATTTAATATCCCACCTTTCTTCCTTCTGTCATGGAACCCAAGGCCACATGCTTTCAGTTCCCAGGTGGTGGTCTCCTCCTTAGTCTCGGCTTTGCCCTTGCAGGACTCCAGTTTATTCTAGCCGTGCCTAGACACATTTTGGGCAGTGTAAAAAAAAAAAACACCCTTGTGCAGTGTGAAATATGTTTTTGTGCAATTCGGCATATGGGATTTAATAAGAGCTAGGTAGAACTCCGTGGCGCAGAGTGGTAAGCGGCGGTAACAGAGCCGAAGCTCCAACGGAAGGACGAAGTCGAATCTCCGGTAAAAGGGGTCGAGGTCCACTCAGCCTTCCATCCATCCGTGGTCGGTAAAACGAGTACCCGGCATATGCTGGGGGGTAAAGAAAG
Source organism: Rhineura floridana (assembly GCF_030035675.1). Classification (NCBI taxonomy): domain Eukaryota; kingdom Metazoa; phylum Chordata; class Lepidosauria; order Squamata; family Rhineuridae; genus Rhineura; species Rhineura floridana. The sequence continues at coordinate 13,043,385 of NC_084501.1, forward strand.
GCCGGGGAAGGAACTGGACACTCCCACCCCATATATACAGTCTGCCTTGTAAACATCGCAAGACGTCACCCTAAGAGTCGGAAACGACTCGCACTACAAGTGCGGGGACACCTTTACCTTTAGGTAGTTTCTAAAAAAGCAATAGATGAGTAAAGATAAAAAGAATTAAAAAGTGAAAGTATTGCCTCCTTTAAAAGCATAACCTTGTATTAACTGGAGTAATTACTTGACTTGTTTGGGGGCGGGCAGTGTGCTGGCTGCTTGTGCGGTGGGCAAAAAAGCTTAGAGTTAAACCCTGTGGGACTTGGCAGAGGAGAAGAAGATGGGACAAACTCGGATTAGTTTACTCTGCCTCTCATAGCTCTGGCTCCACCTCCTGTTGGCCTCCCTGCTTTTTGCCCTTTTTTTGGGAACCAGCTGCCTCTGCCTTCCCAAAACATGGAACTGGCACTGTGGCTATCCACGAACAAGCAGGTCATTCTTGTTCTATGTGGACACATTATGTGCGATAAAAGTGGAGTGGCTTTGGAGGAATAAAGTTGGAGGCAGTGTGCCTCTGGATAACACCAGTTACTGGGAATCGCAAGTCAGGAGAGTGCTATTACATTCAGGTCCTGCGTGAGGGCTTCCCATTGGGGCATCTGTTTGGCCACTGAGAGAACAGGATGCTGGACTAAATGGGTCCTCTCTGGCCTGATCCAGCCACCGGGCTCTTCTTAACATTCGAATGTCACTCTTTCAGAGCCTTTGTCAGAACCACGAAATCTATTAAATGCACAATGGAGCTTCCTTTTTCTGGCTGTTGTTGTGCAAGGCCATAGGACTCAAGCCATCACAATTGGTTTTGCTGCTTAGAGACTTAGCATGGCTCTGAAAACTTAATGCTCAGTTGCATTTTGGAAAGACGCATCCCTGCCAATGTAGCTAACTTTCAGCCCAAGGAACAGACATTCCTTTCCTCCGCACCCTGTTTGCAGTAGGGCCAACAATATTATATATTCAATTTCCTTATTATCACAAATTTGCATGCCCCAAACTAGCCCTGGAAAAAATCCAAGGTATCTATGGAGAGTGAGAATTGGATCTGGCTTCAGATCAGCTGTGGATTCAGATGGCGGTTTGAAGCAAGTAATCCCCTGTCAAGATCAGTTCCTCATACAGAAAAAATGGAAAAACCAATAAACCATGAAAAAAAAATCAGCTCTTCATATTGATAATGAAAATAAGAACAAATGATCCTCTGAGGTTTTCACATACAGGTTTTATCATCTGTGCAGGATGTCTGTGCAGGATTGCTAATTTATATGTATATATGCAAATGTATCTATTTATTTATATTATTACATTTATAGTCTACCTTTTTAAAAAAGTCTTCATCTCATGCCAAAGGTGTCAGGCAAGCCTCTCTGGGGAGTAGATTCAGTTCGTATTTAAAGGTTAATTTTCTTTATTTGCACTTTCTAAAACAATATGCAAACCAAATTGCAACCATCCTTTGAAATTTGAACTTCTCCAGCTACAAAAAATGCAAATACTTGGGCAAAGTATCCATATAACTGCATATATTAGTGAAAATAACATACAATAATGCATTATATTAGGGGAAATTGATTTGCAAAAGTGTGTTTACTGGAGAAAATTGCATAGAAAGATGTGGATAATAGGATAAATTCATACTAAAATGCCGGTGAATTTTCATGAAGTTTTTTTTTTAAAATCACAAACTGATGTGGAAATGCAGAGGACTAAACCTAAGACTGGAAAAATGAGACTCTGACATTGGCATATCCCTACAGGGGGGGGGTGCATCCCTACTGGGGGAGGGCATCCAACAATTACTGAGAAGACCCCTTTCCCTCCTAGCCATCTGCCTTACTTCTGTACCAACAACCCTACACTTAATGGCTTTCCATATCTGTCTCAGCAGAATGAAGCCGTGGGCCTGTTTTTTTGTGCCTTTTGCTGCTGTTGCTGCATCTGCATACTGGGAAAAGGACCCCACACTTGACAGGCATTGGGAGCTTTGGAAGAAAAAGTATGGGAAAGGATATCAAAATGAGGTACAAGCACAATCTGTTGCCATGAGTGTTAAGGGTGTGGAAACCCCATGACTTGTAAGGTCCCCCAGTTCTAGGAGCAAGCAAGTAGCATGACCAGCAGGAGAACAAGAGGTGGCAGACATGGTCCAGCTGAGGACTAATTAGGAGTGTTATCCACTGTGTTATTTCAGGACTGAGCCGGAGGAAGATGTTTAACCAGGCCCAGCTCTACCATTAGGCAGACTGAGGCCGTTGCAGAGTGATGAAGAAGCTACAGAGTGATGGAGGAAGACCCAGCTGTGTTTGCCGCACAATCCGCCGTGTGCCTCCTAAGCTAACCTTCTGCCCTTAGGTGTCTGATGGAGGATGCACTAGTCCAGGCAGCTTCTCAACATGGAGTGGAGGGAGGGTGCCATCTTGTTGCCTCAGGCACCAAAATGTCTAGGGCCAGCCCTGTGCTTAATATAATGATGGGTTGAATGAGTGAGCCCACGCAGAAGGCTTTGAAAGGTTTGATGAGACAGACTGAAACCAGGAAATGGTTGAGAAGGGTGCCAGTTGAACACAAGAGCGATGAAAGCACAAATATGCAAGGAAAAAGAACACCCAGTGATTCCAGGGGAATCAGGCACGATCTATAGATAAGGCTAAGTCTCTTAGGCAACGCGAGCAAGAGTCAGGGTAGTCCAGATGCAAAGGCAGCCTGGTTTGATTTCTGAGAAGAAGTGGGGGAGCCTGTGGCCTTCCAGATGTTGCTAGATTCCAGTTCCCATCAGCCCGGTCAGCAGTCAGGGATGATGGGAGTTGGAATCCAGCGACATCTACAGGGACACTTGGGTTCCTCACCCCTATTGCAGAGAATAGAGCCAGATATTGAAAATGTAAATGTACTGCCTTCAAGTCGATTCCGACGTATGGTGACCCTATAAATAGGGTTTTCATGAGGCTCAGAGGCAGTGACTGGCCCAAGGTCACCCAGTGTCCAACACCTTAACCACTACACCACACTGGCTCTCACAGCCAGATGTTAAGTTGATATAATAGTTTGGCCACTTAGAAAACTGAAGTAGAGAGTGATAAAAGGAATCTCAGGAAAGGTCACATAACATAATGCTAAGCAAAAAAACTCCTGCAACGTTCTCCACTTTCTGGGCTGGCTGTGGGGGAAAAGGATTCTACCAACAGGCTATACTGGCATGTAGCTGGAAATATAGTGGTAGGGGATGAGATAAGTTCAGGTTCTGTTTGTATGAGTGTGGCAAAATCAGCCCCAAACCACACACTGTAGGGTGAAAAAGGTGCATACGTACATGCATGCACACACACATACACACCTATATATAAAATATTTAAAAATGAATAAATATTGACATGTTTTAATTATCAATAGTTTGTTTTGTGATGACTTCAAAATGTTATAATGTTCATATAATTACACTTTTCTGTTCTGAAATAATTTAGCATTTGATTGTTATTGTAGTGATGTGTTGATTTGTGGTTTTGCGTTTGTGAGCCACTTTGAGCATATTCATATTGAAAAGTGGCTGATAATAAGAATAATTTTACTTCATAACTATGTCTTCTGGTTTGTGTGATGTGAGCTTCTGCTTTGGGGTTTTTTTTGTTTTTTTAGAAAGAGGAAGGAGACCGCCGTATGACTTGGGAGAAGAATCTGCAGTTTATAATGTTGCACAACCTTGAATATTCACTGGGATTGCATTCCTATGAACTTGGCATGAATCATCTAGGCGATATGGTTAGTAAACAAATATACTTGACTGACGAGAGTGAATAATTCTGCCATATTAAAACAAATATGCCATTGATTGAAGCCAAAGGATTGGAACTGGTTGAACTATCTCCTGTTTGGGAAGGGGGGAAACCCAGAACAATTAAAATATATTTAAGACTGATAGAAGTGTTGCCCACCCTTGCTCTGTATTAAATGCATGTATGTTCCTTCATTAGGCATGGACAAATCTCTCAGTTCTCATTTCATTTTTCCAGTATGAAATTCAGGTCTCCACATTTCCACAGCAGTTCATCATTTTAGTGCAAATTTGTCCTAAATAAGCACATTTTTGTTTGCAGTTTTGACTAATATACATATTTTTGCAATTTCCCATTTTCCCTATACATATTTTTACAAGCAATTTTGCAAGCATTGTTGTGGGTTGTTTTCACTAATATATGCATGTTTATGTATGCTTTCCCACATATATGTTTTTACACACATTTCTTGATTGGAGAACTGCATTCAGAGCAGTGTGAATTTTGAAGGTTGGCTGTTGTTCACGTATTGGTTCAAGAACTGCACGCTAGACAGTTTTGCATTAAAATTCAAATTGAATCAAATTTCTTCTCCATTCTTATTTCATATATCTGATTAATGTTGTTCTCAAAAGCTTATGTCACAACCATTAAATTTCTTAGTCTTTAAGCTGCCACAAGATTCTTCGTTGTTTTTCTTGCAAGAGACTAACACATTTTCCTCTGGAAAATGTTATTTGATATAGACCAGCGAGGAGGTTACTGCTCTGTTGACTGGGTTGAAAGTTTCTGAGACACGGAGGCAGAATTCAACATATTACAGGTCAAGTATGGGGACCGGAGCCCTCCCCGAAGCTGTGGACTGGAGGGAGAAAGGGTGTGTCACGGATGTTAAGAACCAGGTGAGAGAGTTTCTTTGAGTACTTTCAAATTGTCACTATTTTATGGTTGGATTCAATCAAATATCAGCAAATTCAGGTTGTGCAATTAAAGCTGATTTGGGGCTCTTGTGCAACCACCCACTTTCCAAAAGATCTGACTTTTTGCGATAAGGAAAGTGATGGGGAAAGACACTGGAAAATGTGAGATGATAACGATTGATGTAATGTTGTCTAATCTCCCCACAAAGCAATCAGAATGAGTGTTCAATAAACAGGTCATCTAGAAGTAGGAATGGGCGAATTTGTCAATTTTGGTCTCTCTCAGTTTGTAATTTTTCCAGTCTTAAATTTTCCACATTTCCACATCAGTTTGCAATTAAACAAAAAAGTCCTCATGAAAGTTCATCAGCGAATTTTTCCTAATATACATGTGTCCTTATGCAACTTTGCCTGATATACACATTTTTACAAAGCAATTTTTCCCTAATGCATTTTGTTTTCACTAATATATGTATTTATAGGCACACTTGACACTAGTCTATGCATTTTTGTGCATAGTACTTGACTGGTGAAGTGCACTGCAAAATTCAGAGAAATGCAAATTTTGAAGGCTGGCTGTTCCAGTTCACATACTTTTTGAAAAGTGAGAATTAAGAAGCTTCATCTTTAAATGTGAACTGAATCTAATTTTCTTGCCCATCCCTGTCTGGAAACAACCTCTGTCTCTATGTTCTTCATAGAAAGTCTTAGTTTGCCACAGATACTGATGGCCATCTCCTGCATTTCAGGGTTCCTGTGGTGCATGCTGGGCCTTTAGTGCCATTGGGTCCCTGGAAGGCCAGTTGAAACTTAAAACAGGGAAACTGGTGTCCCTCAGTGCACAGAACCTTGTTGACTGCTCAAGCAAGTATGGAAACCATGGGTGTAATGGAGGGTACATTACCGCTGCTTTCCAGTATATAATAGAAAACAAAGGCATTGATTCGGAAGATTCCTACCCATATGAAGCCAAGGTTTGTATCATTTAATATATCTTGAATGTAAGTATAAAATGCTACAGAGGAAAGCATCTGCAGATTTATCCCGGAGTATATCCCTTCATGACTGCTAGCAATAGATTCAAATGGATTAAAATAGTTGCAAATGAATTGCAGCATATTTTATTTTAAAATTTGTACACCACTTTTTGAGGAACTTCATCCACAAAGAGGCTTACAATCTCCAGCAGATCTACTCAGAAGTAAGCCTTGCTAAATTCAATGAGGCCTTTGTTGTTATATCCCTTCAAGTCGATTACGACTTATGGCAACCCTATGAATCAACGACCTCCAATAAACCATCCTGTTCAGATCTGTAAGTTCAGGTCTGTGGCTTCCTTTATGGAATCAATCCATCTCTTCAATGAGGCCTACGTCCAGGTAAACGAGTTCAAGTTTGCAGCCCAAATTAATTAATTGGCTAGATTAGTTAACTTGGGGTTGCAATCCTATGCAGACTTGCCCTGTAGTAAGCCCCATTGAATTCAGTGGGACCTACATTTGAGTAAACATGTATTGGATTGTGACGTAAGAACCTCTGGATTGGCTACAATGTGACCCTGACTATTCATGCATTTTTTAAAAACCACCTTAATTATTTTAATACAAGAGCTGAAAAAATGCACTCTCATATACAAAAGTTAAAGTATCTCACACACCTCTTCAAGACGATCTCTCCTATATCATATGTGTGCACCATCTAATTCATAGTTATCCCGTTTTTCTTTAGAAATATGATTCTTTTTACCTTAACATTTATGCAGAATTTAAATCAATGATTTACTTGACAAATCAACTAAAATGCATGGGATTGTTAGCTGATTTCTTTAGTCGGGTAACAGCATTAGTCACGGCACACTTTTTAAAGGTCAGTTACCCCTTTAACACTCTTTAATCATCTTCCTGCTTGCCAAGTGTAACCAGTACAAAGGAGTAAAAGCTTAGATCTTCGCCATAATTTCAGGTAGTTTTAATCCATTTTTATTTATTCATATTAAAACGTGAAAGCTGCTTTTGCACCCTAAAAGGACTCTCAATGCAGAATAAAGTCTGCAGTCACTGAGACTGGGCCAACTCTGATCTCTGATTACTCTAGCACCTCAAAAGAGCTTGGTTTTGGCTCATGAATTCCAGTTCATTGGAGAGCACAAGTGGGAAAAGTTGCTTTTGCGCTCAGGTCCTGCTTGTGTGCTTCCCTTTGGGGCATTTGGTTGGCCACTGTGGGAACAGGATGCTGGACTAGATGGGCCCCCTTTGGCCTGATCCAGCAGTGGTCCCCCAAAATTAAAAACCTGTTATTAAAAAAATTAGAGGGAAGATGGAAAGCATCGTTGCTGATTAGTTTGTTTTTAAGTCAAACATTCTTGAATAGATCTGAGCATGACTGTACATCAGGAGTGGGGAACACCCAGGTGTTGCTGAACTACAATTTCCTTCAGTCCCAGCAAAGCGTGGCCAATGGTGAGGGGTGGTGGGAGTTGTAGTGCCACAACATCTGGAGGGCCAACGGTTCCCCATAGCTGCTACACACGTTTGTTCAGAAGTAAGGCCCAGTGTGGTCAATGGGGCTCACTCCTTCTTAAGGGTACATATAGGATTGATCTTCTCTCTGCTTCTTTCAGGATGGAACATGTCGCTATGATCCTTCTGCACGAGCTGCTACCTGCTCTAAATATGTTGCTCTTCCACCTGGAGATGAAGCTTCCCTGAAGGATGCCGTAGCCAATGTTGGGCCTGTATCAGTTGGCATAGATGCAAGTCAAGTATCATTCTTTCTGTTTAAACGGGGTGAGTTCTATGGTCCTTCCCTGTAGCCATTAAGTCATACTCCAAGTACACCCATTGAAATCAATGGGCACAACTAGGGATGCCAGAGAATTCCGACAGAACAGGAATTTGTTGATGTTTGCTTATTTGTCTCATGTCTGGAACAGAAATCAATCCAGTGCATGCAATCGGTATTTGTTGTTGTTTTCAGTCAGCAAATGTTATGTAATTGATTACTCCTCTCTCTCTCTCTCTCCCTCTCTCTCTCTCTCTCTCTCTCTCTCTCTCTCTCTCTCTCTCTCTCTCTCTCACACACACACACACACACACACACACACACACACACACTGTTTCCTTTGCCTAGAAATGAATGGCTTTTGTGTTGAAATGAGTGGTGTAAAATAATTGTTAATGATTAGTAACACATTATGATTTTCTCTATGCACCTATGGTTCCTGCTTGCCTATGACACCAAAAGCCTCATATAACTCAATGGCAGAGCACTCGCTTTACATGCAAAAAATCCCAGACACAATCCTTGGCATCTCCAGGTAGGACTGGGAAGGACTCCTGCCTGAAGCCCTGGAGAGCTGTTGCCAATCACTGTAGGCAATATTGAGCTAGATGGGCCAATGGTCTGGCTTGGTATAAAGCAGCTGTGGCCGGTCCTGCTGTTAGGCAGATTGAGGAAGGTGCCAAGGCCAATGGCAGCCCCACTGTTTCCCCTGGCTTTATTAAAGTACCCTGCTCTGTGCTCACTAAGCTATCATGATGCTACTATAGAAGAAGTTGACCCATCATCACTGCTGAAGTAAGATTCAGCCGCCAGTCAGAACAGATTCTGTACATGGAATTGATGGGAGCCTTCACCTCATGCAGCAAAATGTCTTGGGGCAGTCCTGAAGGGAGCTCTCTCTATTCCATCACTGGAACAGAGCTGCTGTTACTGTTAACTACCAGCACATTTTCTTGACCCTAAACTAGCATGACTGTTTTGCATGGGCAGCTTCCCATCTTTGGTTCACTTAAAAAAATGTACCGTACACTCATACACACCTGAGAGTAATTCTAAATCCTTTTCATCTAGGTATATACGATGATCCAGACTGCTCTTCTCAGCATATAAATCATGGAGTCCTTGTAGTTGGATATGGAACAGAAGATGGCAAAGACTATTGGCTTGTGAAGAACAGGTGAGGATATCCTTCAGGGAATCCAGCTGCTGAGCCCAACATTGTATACATCACAGTCCCCATCCATTTTGAGACACTTTGGTCTAAAGCAGCATTCTTCAACCTTGGGCCCCCAGATGTTGTTGGGACTACAACTCCCATCATCCCCATTCAGTTTAGCCCATGGTTAGGGATGGTGGGAGTTGTAGTCCAACAGCATTTTGGAGCCCAAGATTGAAGAACACTAGTCTAAAGCATTTACCATAAATGTGAATTCAATAGCAGAATGTATTTTTTCTTTGTTTTTGGTACATGAGTATTTTATTTATGGATTTATATCCTACGTTTTTACAAAGTCAGTTAGTTAGCTATCTTGAAACTTTCTAAAGCAGACTGTATTCTGGGATCATGCATAGGACTTAAATTGTTAACTTCCATTGAGTTGGCAGATACAAAAACAGTAATCTTGTCTAACTTGTGGTCCAAGCGGTACTACTTTGCCCAACTTACCAGAGACAAATATGCTTTGGACACCAAGTTGCATCTGAAGTGACGCTATTATATTATTTTCCTATAGCTCAGTGGTAGACCACAAACATTGCATGAAGACCACCCCAGGCTTGGCATATTCAATTCCAATTCATAAAAGAGAATAAGGCAATCAGTGGCTACTAGCCACAATGGCTATGTTCTTCCATTGCAGAAGCCACATGCCTTTGAGCAACAGTTGCTGTGAAATGCAGGTGGGGAGGGTGCTGTTGCACTCAGGTCCTGCTTGCGGGCTTCCCAGAAGAGGCATCTGGTTGACCACTGTGAGAACTAGAGGGGGCCACTGGCCTGATCCAGCAGGCTCTTCTTATGTTCTTATGTGGAAGTGAAGCATCCACAGCATAAGATATTAAAGCTACATGATAGTTGTTTGTATGGCACTCTCTGGCGTAGTGGAGGTCTTAGTTCCTTAATTAGCATTTTTAGACCCATGAAGGAGGAGTCCCTTGCTTGCAAAAAAAAGTATCAATTGTTCTCCTAATATCTTATTCGTTGTTATTTCAACAGCTGGGGTGAAAAGTTTGGCGATCAAGGATATATTCGAATTGCAAGGAACCACGGGAATCGGTGTGGAATTGCCAGCGACTGCTCCTATCCACAAATTTAGAGAGATTTTGCAGCTCCCAATGGATTTTTCTTCACTGGAAAAATAGCCAATTAGGCGACTAAACTGTAGGCTTTTAAAAAAATCAAACAGCTCTAAGAAGAATGATTAGTCTCCAAAGGCAAGATCTTCCTGTCAGCTCCACCTGGTAGATCTGAGACAAGCAGCCAAAATGATGGTTTATCTTGGTTTATCATGCTATTTGCTAACCCTCTCATGGGTGCTGCTGTGAGGCTTAATCATGTAATAATGTAATGTCAGTAGTTCTGCTCTGAACAACCAAAACTTTATGTAATTGCTGAGTAGAATCACTGTTGCCACCTCAAGGTGTGCTGGAATAAAAGCTGTGTCAGGTAAAAAAAAAAAAAAAAGTGACTCCGGTAATGTTAAGCAAGCCACTTTACAAAGATGGAAGTAAAAAGTGGCGGTGGGGAAGCTTCATCAATCTGAGAGCCACTTTCTCTTCTGGATGACCTTTCAAGGGTCACATGCCAGTGGTGGGCATGGCCAGAGGCAAAAGTGGCTGAAGGAACAAATGTAAATGCTACCTTTGTTCAGTAGGCTACAGTTTTGTACTGTAGGCTACAGTCTCTATATACACACACACCTCTCCATCCAGGCCAGAATGAGGCATTAACACAGTTCAAGGACCCATTCCAGGCAGGCAAAAACACTCAAGGTGCAAAAACAGGACCAGTGAGCAGTGTGGCCTGGTGAGAGTTCTGAGGGCCAGATGGAGAGGCTTGGAGGGCCACATCCGCCCCCCATAAAGTAAACAGATTGATGCAAACAGATATTGTGGTTTTTTTGCTTAAAAAAAAAAAAGGTGCCGGTACTCCTATGCATCTTGTTAAAAGTGCTGTGCTGCCATGAGCAGCAAAAAAAAGAGGTACCAGTGAATACTGTCACATAAAATGCAGTTCATAAAAGAAAACTATAGTAATCAGAGCCAGTCCTACCATTGAGCAGAGTGAGTTTGAGTATCATGAAAGGGCAACAAATATTATTTTATTTTTTATTCCCAGGGAGAGAGACTTGTGAGATTTTTGCCCCAGGTGCCAAAATATCTTGGCCAGCCTTTGGGACCATGAAGGAAGGGAGGTGCCATTTCCACTTCAGTCAGCAAAATGTCTTGGGTGACATTGCCTGTAATTTTTGGAATTTTCATGTGTTGCAAGGGTACACGGCACATTTCCCAAGGACATATATACCTATTGTCTTACACCTTCAGTTCTTTCTGAACATATGGCGCATTTGTCAGGACATATTTTGAATGCCAGGTTCAGCCACAGCGCGTTGTTAAGGATATAATGTGTTGATTTCTGTTACAGGCAGAGGAGCAGGTCTTTAATATATTTTTCTGGCCAGCTGGCAACTTTAGTAGCTAGTCTGCAAAGGAGGCTGAGGGCAATCCCTCTGAGTATGTGGTAGTGGGCATATAATGTACATATATGTGTCATTAGAAGTGTCTTTCCTTGTACAAAAGGCTACATCCCCTACACACACGCGCGCGCACACACATACACAAACCCATTGTGTGCCTTTAAAACCGTGCCTGGCAAGAAATTATAACAGGCTCAGCTATCCCTGTCAGGAAGGTATGAATTGCTGGGGGAAAGCTTCACCTGGAAAATTTCATCCTGCCTGGCAGTAATAAAAAGAAAAAAATGGGGGAGGTGGGGATATTAATCTGAAGGAGGGGTGTGGTATAAAAGAATGGAATCTTTTTATACTTACACCATAGTTCTGTTTTAAGGGGCAATTCAAAATTATTATTATTATTATTAGGTCAACTAGAGTAGAACCACTGAACTTGATAAGCTTAAATTAGTCATGTTTTAACTTCAATGGATCTATTCTGAGTAGGACTAGCATTGAATATGACCAAAGAAGAATTTGTATTGAACTAAGTCATATTCTGACTCACTGAAATCGATGGACCTAAGGTAGTTGTGGCTACAGATTTCAGTGGGTCTACTCTGTGTGGGAGATACAGTAACAACACGGAGATATTACGTTTATGATACGAGCTAAAGCCACCTCAGCCGGCCTGGGAACCTTTTCGGTGGAAAAGTCAGAAATGTGAAGCGTATAACTCTGGAGGGTAAATAAAACGTGAAGCGATGCAGGAAAGGATGATTGCTTTAGTGTCCACAAGCGACTCTGAGCGAAAGGCTCGCCTGAGGCGTTTCAAAAAGGCGGGAAAAAAGTTAGGCAGGGTAAGGGGAGCGCGAGCGTCCGTTAAGGCAGCCGGAGGGAGGGGAAACGGCGGGAAAGAGGGAGCGGGGAGGCGAGGAGGCAAAAGGTGGGTTGGAGAGCGTGTGGGAACCGCCCTGAGGGGATTTTTTTTTTTGAAGGGATATATGAGAACAAGGCAATTTACAACAAGACAATCGCCTGAAAGGACAGAGAGAGAGAGCACTTTACAAGACAATTACAGTGCTTCTCCATCAGGCCCCCGCCATTGTTTGTTTTGGTCCCTTCAGCCTCTAGCCCCCATCTTGAAGCTAGCAGCTGGGTTGCGTTGTTACCAGTTGCTAAATTGGCCTGTGCAGCTGTGTTTTAATGGCCAGAGGTCAGAACATAATAAAAGTGGGCTGTGGTGCTGGGAGATGGAGGAAAGGAGTTAACTTGCACCCTTCCCATACATTTCTCCAGATCCACATGGCAACCCTTGCTCCTTCCAGGCTTCTCTGTGGAGTAAATGAGGGAAGGGATTTCAGTTGGGGAAACCAGGTAAGAAACCTTTGGCCCTCCAGATGTTGCTGAAGGACAACTCCCATCATCCCCTGACTGTTGGCTATGCTTGCTGGGGCTGATGGGAGTTGTCATCCAGCAACATCCCTGGAGTACAGGTGTGAGGAACCTTTGGCTCTCCAGATGTTTCTGCTGAAGGACAACTTCCAGCAGCCCCAGCAAGTATGGCCAGTGGTCAGGGATGATGGGATTTGTCCAGCAACATCTGGAGGGCAAAAGCTTCCCTACACCTGCTATAGTAGGACATAGGGTGATCACCTAGGAAAGAGGCCACAGGGCTCCTGCACTTTTAACAGGGGTGAAGAAGGCTTTATAGCACTGTTAAAAGTGCAAGAGCCCTGTCCTCTTTTCAATGCGACCACCAACAGTAGCAACTTCCCCGCATGCTAAGTAAGCAGCGACTGGGAGACAGAGGGCATGTTCAGATGTTTGTCTGAACACACAGACACCAAACTGTGTAGGGAAGGGCCAGGGAAGCTTCTGCAGCCCAAGGGCCACATTCCCTCACTGGCAACCTTCCAGGGGCTGCATGCTAGTGATGGACAGGACCAGAAGCAAAAGTGCAACGGAAGTGACTATAGCCCTTGTGCAGGAGGCTACATTCTAGCCATGCAAAAGTCAGAGATATTTACCCACACCGGAATGTCTCTGTATGTAAGCCAGATGTGGCAAACTTTTGGCCCTCCGGATGTTGGTGAATCACAACTCCCATAATCCTTGGCTATAGGCAATGCTTGCTGGCCAAAGGTTTCTCACTTCTGACCTAGGCAATCTAGGTCAGATCACAGTTCCAGAACACATTTCAGCCAGGCAAAACCACTCGGGGTTGTAGCAAATTAAGTTCTACTCAGAGTAGACCAATTGAAATGAATGAATCTAAGCTAATAATGCCCAATAATTTCAGTGGGTCTACTCTGAATTGAGCTAACATTTGATACAACCCTCAGAGCAGGGCTTTAGAGAAGACATATAGTCCAGGTAGGTAAAAACAAACCAATAAAATATAATCTAAAACCATTAAAATCTCATAATATTAAAGAGAACATAAAATATTTTAATAATAAATATTAAGAGTGGTATCGAACTAAGTTCTATTCAGAGTTATTGTTGTTGTTATGTGCCTTCAAGTCAATTACGACTTATGGCGATCCTATGAATCGGTGACCTCCAAGAGCATCTGTCCTGAGCCACCCTGTTCAGATCTTGTAAGTTCAGGTCTGTGGCTTCCTTTATGGAATCAACCCATCTCTTGTTTGGCTATTCAGAGTAGACCCAGTGAAATTAATGGACCTAAGTTAGTCATGGTGAATAACCTCAGTGGGTCTACTCTGAGTAGGACTAACATTAGCTACAACCTAAATTATTAAATTGTCATTTAAAGCTAGCAGGGCTTCTTACAAAAACATGCATTAGCCCCAGGATTCAGAAGTGAACCTTTTTACATGACCAATCATTCCTTCTTATTTAGAAAACTGGAATTTCTTACCAGTGTATGTACTAATACAACCATTTTTTTAAAAATTAACAGTTAATTGCAATAACAGTTCAGAAAGAACCCGAAATATGGCAACTGCTCAAAAGCAAAGAACTTCTTTGGTATGGTTCCATTTTTTAAATTGTGTTTATCCTGCAGTTTAATAAGGTTTTTATAGTAATTATATGTTTACAAGAATCAGTGATTACATCAACTCAGTACAATGCACATAATGTTGCAGTGAGTTGAGATAAGCATCAGAACAGAGGACAGAAATAAGCATGCTCATCCAAACAGTTGCTGGAAAGTTCCCACTCTTTAAAAATTAAAATGAGCCAGGTGCTTTACAGTAGGTGTGGGGAACCTTTGGCCAGCCAGAGGTTGCTGAACTACAACTCCCATCATCCCTTGCCATTGGTCATGCTTGCTAGGCTGGTGGGAGTTGTAGTTCAGCAACTTCTGGAGGGCCACAAATGTTCCTCAAACCTACCTGTTGTTCTGTCCCAGTTTCTCCTCCCCCTTCGCCTCATTTTAGCAGTCCAATTATATAGAATTACTATACATGTGTACAACACTGAGTGGCATCCAATGTTAGTCATAGTCATATTAATTTCAGTGGTTCTGCTCTGACTATGACTTACCTGGATATCACCCTGTGTTTTCTTTCAGTTTTTTTTAACTTGTAGAGCAATAATTCTTGCATTTGTATGTTGAATGCTATTTTAATAAGGAAAAAATTAAAGGAAAGAAACCCACCTCCATTCTGTTGTAAGTGGAAAACTTTTCTAGCACTTCTTATATTTATCTGTGCAACAAGTGGAAGACAACAGAGGGCTGCAGTTATTTTGCATATTTTTTCTTTTGCATGTTGTTTGCATGCCATTTTCATTAATGTGGAGGTAGCAGATGGCAGACAATTGGCATTTCTTCTATATTATTGCATGATTCCTAAAACCCATTTTCAACTGAACTGGGGGGGGATATTAAACCTTTGGGGGAGAGGGGAACATGTTCAGACATGGACCTGAAAAGAATCTTCACTCCTTTTCTTTTCATATTTTTTGACATTTGTGTCCATCACATTTAAAGCACTTCAGCCACTATGAGGACTGAGAATTTGTTTTGACTGAAAACCAATGGGTTGTGTTCAACTAAATCCTACTCAGAGTAGACACATTGACATAATGGAGTTGACTAACTTAGGTTCATTCATTTCAGTAAGTTCTCTGTGTAGGACTTGGCTGAATGCAACGTGATGGTCTTGGGACTCATAAGGTGATTTTACTGTCCCAGTATTTTTTAGAGGTCGCTTGTATGCTTAATATCATTAACATAAGAATACATAGAACTAATCTGAATTGCAAGTTCTCCTTAATTCTTTCTTCTTTGTGTTTTAGAGTGCAGTAATATTTCCTAACAAAATATCAACAGAGCTGCAATCTCTGGTATTGGTGAAAAGGCTGCTGGCAGTAGCTGTATCCTGCATTACTTACCTAAGAGGGATATTCCCAGAATGTGCATATGGAACAAGATATTTAGATGGTAACGGCCTTTCCACACAACAGTAAACTTTCTCTGCAGTGTGGTTGATAAATATGTGGTGTGATCTCCAGAGGTTACAAAACAGTGATATCCAAGAAAAAGTACTTGCGCATAAGGTTATTTATAAGGTTATTTAAAAATTATCTGCTTTTCATCAGAATATGATCCCAAAGCAGGGTACAATACCAATAAAAATAAAATAATACAATCAGTATACGACAATCCTTAAAACAAGCAAACAACACATAATCAAATCAAATATTTGAAAGTGCAGGGTTATTGTTGCAAACTGCTGTTTAATAACAACAACAAAAATCCTGCACTTATGTAAAGCAAAGAAAACAAGTTGTCATTGATAGCATAATCAAATGTTGTAGTTAAGGTTTCTTAAATTCATTTTGTTTGTGTCTTTAAAGACCTCTGTGTGAAAATACTGAGGGAAGATAAAAACTGCCCTGGCTCCAGTCAGCTGGTGAAATGGTAAGTAGGTTGTGATTTCCACATTACAAATAAGGAGAGGAGGCAGGTCTCTGCCCTAGGGAGCTTACAATCTATCATTCAAAACAAAGGAAAGGAAGGAATATGGAGGCAAGGTTGAACAAAGGAGGAAGGAATATGTAACATGCATTTAGATTTAGTACTATACTCTGACTGGAAGGTTGTGTCAAAGGCTGAATGGAAAAGGTGTGGATTTAAGAAAGTAGAGAGGCAGCATAACAGAGGCATTCTGAGAAGCAATTCCAGCCTAAGGGACAACAAGGGAGCAAAGCTAGGTATGCTCCATACATTTAAAGCATACATTTGGGCTTCCTCCAAAGAATCCTGGGAACTGTAGTTTATTCCTCACAGAGCTACAATTCACCAGCACCCTAAACAAATTACAGTTTCCAGGATTCTTGTTGGGGGGGCAGGGCATTTGCTTTAAATGTCAGACATTTCAGAGTGATACAGCTAGCAGCCTTTCCCAACCAGTGTGCCTCCAGATGTTGTTGGACCACAACTCCCATCAGCCTCAGCCATGGCTGAGGCTGATGGGAGTTGTGGTCCAACAACATCTGGAGGCACACCGGTTGGGAAAGGCTGAGCTAGAAGAATAATGGTTATGGGGGGGATTTTTTTTTAGAGGAAAGAGTAAAGAAATCAAGGTGATGGTGGAGGGCTTGTGCAGGATTCAGGAAGAGTGGAAGGCATTTTTGAGACTGAAGGTGATGTGGCCAAAGCAATGATAGGTTATGGCTGCAGAGTGCTGGACTGCGATGAAGGTTGTTGTATCCTAATACATATATGTAGTATTATTAAGTTTTATTTATTTATTCAATTTTATTTATCGCATTTATATACCATCTTTCTGCAAAGGCACCCAAGATGGTTGTGTCCTTTCCTCTCTCCCAGAAGGGTCCAGGGCAGTAAACATCAAAATGTTAAGCACTACAATATATATATATATATATTTAAAACAATTAAAACCATCTAAAACATTTAAAAACAATGTAAGAACCATCTAAAAACAGTTTTTTTTTTTAAAGTCATATACCCCCACAGTTTCATATTTAAGGTTGTTATAGCCAATATGAGATGCCTGGGTAAACGGGTATGTCTTTACATTTCTCATGAAAGTCAGTAGTGAGGGAGACAGTAAATACATTACTGATTCTTTAAAAAATAAAATAAACAAATGCAGGCACTTGTGTAAAGCAGCAGTATTGTTTGATTTTTACAGGATGCTAGGATGCTACGATGCACTGCAGAAAAAATATGTAAGTATATGATCTTATCTTTAATAAGCAACTATATGTTCACAGATTCATTTTAGTAATTTTCTAATTAAACACACTAAAATGCTTCCAATTTCTAATTAATTTTTTACTTTATTTGTTGGGGGTAAATAGCTCAGATTAATCGTCTTGGCGGTAAGTTTTTAAAAAAAATTAATGCGCATATTTCATAATAAATTCATATTTTATCTGCTGTATTTTCCTTTGTGTTGGCCTGATCATGTTATTTATCTTTGAATACAGGTCTATACCAATCAAGAGGACCCTCAGGTATGTTTATGATCTTGCATTTACAAGTGCAAGTTTAAATAATAAATGTTTTGTACTGGATCAAAACATACATTAGAATTTTTGTGACAACACGTTTTGATAAATGTGGATTGTTTGTTCATTGAGCAGTGTCCGATGCAGACAACTATCAAAGTTCACAGGACTCAACTAATCGAAATCATTAAAACAGCTAAGAGAATGGTTTATCTGAAATTTATAATAATATGAATCATTTCCTAATTTCCCAACATTGCAACAGCATCTTTTTTCCTACATACTGTATTTTATTTTTACTCTCTAAAAGCTTCCAGTCCATAACAAGACAATGAATTTGTTAGTTGCCTGAGAAATTGCATGTAGTAAGATAAGACTGTACATTCCATTACAATCTTACTAATGCTGTATGCTTTCCCCAGTGGGGCTTTATTGGATGGTGGTTTAACATACTGCATTCTACATCGAAGGCCCTCCTCCGAGTTCCGACGCAGAGAGAGGCTCGGAGGGTGGCAACAAGAACTAGGGCCTTCTCGGTGGTGGCCCCTGAACTGTGGAATAGTCTTCCCGATGAGGTGCGCTTGGCGCCGACTTTGCTATCTTTTCGGCGCCAAGTTAAAACCTTCCTCTTTTCTTTTTTTTTTTTTTTTTTCAATAATTTTTATTCAAATTTTCATAAAACATACAAGACGAAATCATAAAACATTCAAAGACAAAAAACAAAATCAAAAATAGTTAAACAAAAAAAAATAAAAATAAAAATAAAAATAAAAATAAAAAATAAAGAGTAAAATATTGACTTCCCATTTGTCAAAGATCAGATCAGTTATAAATCTATAACATATAACAATCCTGTCTCTTAAGTCATATTACAAAATCACTTTCCTCCAATAGCCATCCCACTTAATCATCAAATCTCATAAACATCACTCTATTCTTTCCACAAAAAGTCAAAGAGAGGTTTCAATTCTTTAAGAAATATATCTATCAATTTTTTTTTTCCAGATAAGCATATCGATTAATCCATCTCATTACTAATTATGATAATCTTATTGTCATAACCATAGTCAAAATAAACATTTCAATTAATCCATCACATCAGAATCTGCTAGGTTCAGTAATTTCAGTAGCCATTGTTCCACTATCCCTATTAGTTCCATTTTCCATCTTCCATCTTCAGTAGTCTTGTTAAGTCCAGTAATTTCAGTATCCAATCTTCCATTATCAGTATTCCATAATAATCTTGCTGTCAAAGCCATAGTCACACAGTAAGAGTCTGATGGGAATCACCTCCATCCCAAACATTTTCTTGCCATCCATTCCGAATAGGCTGCTGAAACACTGCTGTAAAATCATATCTCTATTCTTTTTTTCAAAATACACTGGGTCATCTCTTGAAAGTTTTTCCATTGTCACATGGCTGCAGTCAATTCCATAGATTTTCTCTATATTGGGCTCCATCACGTCATTCCAGTCCAGAAGATTATCCATGCCATTGATAACTTTATCTCTAGAATCTTCACCAATTTCTTCAGAGACAACATTGAGTTCCAAACAATAGATTTTATTTCTAAAGTCCATAGACTCCAAATCTTTTTCCTGTTCCACGTTTGTTCCAATCTCCGGGGTCTCCTCTCTCACAGGGACCCCTGTTCCAGTCTCCAGGGTCTCCTCTCTCACAGGGACCCCTGTTCCAGTCTCCAGGGTCTCCTCTCTCACAAGGACCCCTATGTCTTTAATCTCCTGTGTCTCCAAACAATAGATTTTATTTCTAAAGTCCATAGACTCCAAATCTTTTTCCTGTTCCACGTTTGTTCCAATCTCCGGGGTCTCCTCTCTCACAGGGACCCCTTCCAGGGTCACCTCTCTCACAGGGACCCCTATATCTTTAATCTCCTGCGTCATTTTACTCAATTCAATTTTCAACTCCTTACAACCCTGTCGCAGGTTTTGTTTCATTATCTCAATCTCATCCATTATTTTCTGAAACATAGTTATTTCCAGATTCTCAGCCACTTTCTTAATTGCCATTTTAAAAGAAAAATATAGGAAAACCACTTCTTATTTCAGCAACAATTGGGTTAATACTCCAAACTTGGTGACATCACAGTATAAACAGAGCAGACAGCCTTATCTCTCCATAGTTAAGTAAACAAAATGCAGTTCCCAGGATCGAAACAATTAATGGCAGTCGTCAGAAAACAGATTCGTCAAAATAAAATAGACCAAAAAGAGAGTAGTCTCAGACAATATAATATTCTTCAAAATAAAAATCTGGAATAGAAATCCCTCTTCTGTGTATATCTTTAGAATGCAAATCCAGGACAGCTTTTTGCAACAAAAACAGAGATAAGCTATTAATTAGTGCGTAGCAGAGAGAAGTTATGGCTCCCCAGTGAGATGTCAAAAACCGATCAATCTGGCAAATCTCTTTTAAACAGCAACAATTTAAGTCAAGTAAAAGAAAAATATAGAAAGAAGGGTGCTTGCCTGTTAGTGCGTTCTCTCTTAGAAGATAAGGTGAACGTTCGCTTTATCAGATAGAGCTTGCTGTTGAAAATCCGTCCCACCTTCGTCGGCTGGACCTCGTCCCATAAATTAATGAGATCTGGTCGTCCCAACAAAAATAGGCTTTGAGGTTAATCTCTTCGTTTCTCCCTACCCGGGAGAAGTTTAATCAGTCAAAAAAAAAAAGAAAAAACTGACTGATATATCTGAATAAGCTTCTTTTGAGGCAGGAGCCCGTCTCAAAAGCAGGCACAGGCTAAGTCACCCTTCCCGGAAGTCAAAACCTTCCTCTTTTCTAAGGCATTTTAATCTAGTTTAAATTTTAATTTAGTTTTAAATTTGCTATAACTGATTTTAGATTTTTCATTTTCTTATATGTGTTCTTGTTGTATTATTATGGGTTTTTATTATATGTATCTGTATTTTTGCTGTACACCGCCCAGAGAGCTATGCTAGTCGGGCGGTATAAAAATCTAACAAATAAATAAATAATAAATAAATAAATAAATTCAGACTGGAAAAACAGTGCTTGGGGAAAGAGTTAAACCTCCCTGCCATGACTTTGAAGGTGGAAAAGGAAACAGATCTCCCAAGTTTCGTCTATAGTTTGACCATTCTGTTCATTGGGAACAAGCCGATTAAGGCTGCAATCCAATACACACTTAGCTAGGAGTAAGTCCCACTGAATCCAATGGAGCTTACTTCTGGGGAGACGTACTGGATTGCAGCCTAAATTGTATTCCTTGATAAAATAGCCAGCCACTAGGTGTCACTCTCCCTCTATTTGATGTGATGATAATAATATTGAAAATGGAAATTGACTGCCTTCAGGTTGATCCCCGACTTATGTCTACCCTATGAATAGGGTTTTCATGGTAAGCAGTATTCAGAGGGGGTTTCCCATTGCCTCCCTCTGAGGCTAGTCCTCCCCAGCTGGCTAGGGCCTGCTCAGCTTGCCACAGCTGCACAAGCCAGCCCCTTCCTTGTCTGCAACTGCCAGCTGGGGGGCAACTGGGCTCCTTTGGACTATGCAGCTTGCCCACTACTGCACTGGTAGCAGGGCATGTAACCCCTGAGCCACTCACTGTGGGGGTGATCTTTAGCTGGCCCTTGACACCCAGGAGACAAGAGGAGGGGTTTGAACTGGCAGACTCTGGACTCCCAGCCAGGCTCTCCTCCCCACTGTGCTATACTAGCTGTGATAATAACATTAAAGAAAGTTGCAGCCTGACCTTTTGGGAGTTTTCTTATAATTGGCATGCGGTGGATGCTTTTGCTGACCCTAATTCTGGGAATTTTATTTAGAAAAATGTGAGTTTTATTTTTTAAGAAAATATCCAAATTATCACACAGGAAAGGAGGTTATAAAAAAAGGGATAAAATTTGGATTGCAACATTTAGGGTAGCGTCAGATCAAACTCTGTGCTGAAGCACATTCCAGTTCATTGTACTGATGTAGTTTAAAGCAGGGATGGGGAACATCTGTGGCCCTCTAGATACTGCTGGACTTTAAACTCCAGTTCCAGCCAGAATGACGCATGGTCAAGGATGATGGAAGTTACAGCCCAATCAATGTCCCTGGAGAGCCACAAGTTAGCCATCCTGGATGAAAGCACACCTGTTTCACCTGTCTGAAAACAGCAGAACAGCCCTCTTGAATGAGGACAGTCTTTGCCCCAATATCGTGTTTCCTACAGTTTCCTACAGGCTCATCTGAAAGGCCCACAAGCAGGGTGTAAAGAAGGCAACAGCCCTGCCCTGTGTGTTGCCCACTGGGAAATGGTATTGATGTCATCAGCACCATTAATTCCCAAACCCAGTCTAAACCAGTGCCTTTTTACCCAGGGCCCTTTCCATTCTCATTTGTACACCGATAGCTCTGTGCAGGTATGGGTGGGCTGCTCTCTTTGCTTCGGTGGAGGGGTTGTTCTTGAGGCACAGAAACAAGGGGTTGGATTCAATGGTCTCATAGGCCCCTTCCAGCTCTGCCATTCTATGAAGACAACAAATGTGGATCTTCCCTCTGCTGAAGTGAATGGTGCAGGGAAGCCTTGAAACAAATTGCTGGTTTGGCTTGTGAATTTACCGCTTGGGTGGCCTGGATGCAGTCATTCTGTAATCAGTGTGGATGAATTTATTTAGCTATTTAAAACGGTTAAAACCAGCCTTTCCATCATAAGGAGATGCTTTCAGTACCACAGTTAATTAGCCAGATTGCTTTCCTACTTCTGCTCCAATATTTCGATACAGTGGGTTAAAAACTATGAACTATGGGTTGCATTCAACTAAATTCTATGTAGACCCCTTGAAATTAATGAACCTAAGGTAGTCATGTCTATTAACTCCATTGGGTCTACCCTGAGTAGGACGAGCATTAGATACAACCTTATCAGTATACCTTGCTATTGAGAGCCAATGTGGTAGGGTGGTTAGATTAGGATTGTGGAGACCTGGATTCATTTCCTCACTCAGCCATAAAGCTCACTCATGGGCCTGTCACTCTTCTTCAGCCTAACTTACCTTTCAGGGTTGTTGTGACAAAACATGGGAAAGGGAAACCACATCTTCCATCCTGAGCTTTTGGAGGTTGGAGGAAGCTGAGATAAAAACAAATTATTTTTTAGCATGGCAAAATAGACCTGATATTGTATTTTGCTTGCCATTTCCCATCTTGCACACTACAAATATAACTACTACGTTTTGTGTTTAGACAGTTACAGAATGCTACCAATTTAAGTTCAAATATACTGATCAAGGGCCATCCATGGATTTCACAAGGTATTTTCTTCTTCCCCCACCCCTACCTCACCTTGCTGCTTTCACCATGTAGTTTTACAAGACATTTTTCTAGCTATCTGTCCTAATGAGTTGAGAAAAACCAAAATGTGTTCTTTGATTCTAGGAACTGTATGTTAACACATCCCTGAGTTCACCAAACAAAAGGCATTTTGTTGTTGCAGAAGAAATACTCAATAACAGTCAGCCCTCAATTGGTCTCTAGTCACATTTGTTAGAAAGGCATAATAGAACTGGCACAGGAAATATTATCAAATAGCAAATATTTGGTTTTATCAGTTCCTAGTTTCTTCTGTAGAAACATGTACATATAGATTCGCTTTCCAGAATACAGATGTTTTATAAAACACATTTTTTAGATACTGAAAAATGGAGCAAGTTATGTTTTTCAGCACTCAAATTTATATCCTGGGATGTGTCCCAGAACAGACCAGGAACACCTGGCACAATCTGTCTGCTGCACCTAGTGCTAGCTGACATCTTTGATAAGAATTCCATACCTGTGTTTTGTATCAGGACTTATTTAAGGGGTACTGAATTTGCTGAAACATCATTTAGAGTATATGAGCCCTTCTTTCAGCAACTCGGTTGATTTTTAAGGGTTTGATTATTGTTGGCCCAAGGCAGCTTTGCCTCTGTAGCTACTGTAGCATATGGGATGCTCATAAGAACATATGAAGAGTCCTGCTGGATCAGACTAAAGTTGAATCTAATCCAGCCTCCTGCTTCCCATGGTGGCCAACCCGGCCTCCAAGAAGCTTTCAAGCAGGGCATGAATGCAATATCCCTCTTTTGCTGCTTCTCCCCAACAACTGGTATTCAGTGGCATACTGTCTCTGAATAGGGAACATCATGATTTTAAGAAATTTGTAGATTTATCTGCCATGAATTTGTCTAATCCCCTTTTAAATCCATTTAAGCTAATGACTATAAAGCACACTGAAAGCATATGACTTCCCCCAAGAACCCTGGGGGCTGCTAAGGGTGCAGGCAATTGTAGCTCTGTGAGGGTAAGCTACAGTTCCTAGGATTCTCTGGGGGAAGTCATTTGCTTTTAAATGTATGGTGTGTACAGGGCCTATGACATCATCCCTGCAAATTAGGGTAGCAAAGTTTGTAAGTTGTGTATTGTGTGAAGAAGTCTGTCCTTTAGTAACTCCTACCAATCAGTGTCATTGGATGGCTCTGAGTATGAAAAAAGTTCTCTGTCTAGTGTCTATCTACCTTCTACACAATATGTGGAATTTTATAAACTACTTTCATGTCCCTCCTTAGTCATCCTTTTTCCTAAACTAAAATGCCCCCAATACTTCATCCTTTCGTTGTAGAGAAGGTGCTTCAGCAGCCCCAGATTGTTTGGCTTGCCCTTTCTTGCGTTGTAGTAGGTAACATTTTTGCAATGAAAATGATAGGCAGACAGCAGCGCAGGTGGGAGATGCTGTGGTGGAGCTGGGGCAGGCTGCATGGACAGATTGGCAATGGTGGTGGTGTAAACATACCATACGTTGGTGGGTAGGATGTAGGGGCACCAGCTTAAAATCAATTAAGATTGGAAAAATCAGAAACGGAGGGTAGAGGCACACTTACTGTTCTGCCGGTTCTAGTGTGTCTCCACCTCTCTTTAATGAAAACAGTGGCATTCAACACTAGTCATCCCAGCCCATTTTACTGTAAAACGTGGTAAACACTTGAGTGCGTGTTTTTTTTTAAAATAGCTTCAAAAAGGTTTCAGCAGATCAACCCGTTCACCCACCAGGTGTGGCCAGTGGAGCTGTAGGCTACTAGTGGGTTCATAGCCTGAGAGAAACCAAAATTGACATATTCACCCATCCCTACTTTGCAATATGACTAATGGATGTTTTGTGTTTTTCTAGTAAAAAACAGGGAAGTAATTCCAACATCTCATGTGCAGATACTAAAAAAGCTAGTATCTTGATGATACGGAAGATTTATGTCCTGATGCAGAACCTGGGCCCTCTGCCTGATGATGTTTGTTTGACAATGAAGCTGTTCTATTATGATGAAGGTACCATTTCAAATCTTAGTTCTGTTTAACTACATAGATATGTCAAAAACATAGCAGATGAAACAAATGTTCCCCAGCTTGGAACCAGGATACCTGAAAAATTATCTTATCCCTTATATACCCAGTCGATCATTGCACTCTGTAGGTGAGGGCCTCCTGCAGGTAACATCTTATCAGGAGGTTCACTTCGCACAACATAGGAAGCAAATATTTAGTGTGGCAGCACCTTGCCTTTGGAATTTGCTCCTGTTAAATATTAGACAGGCACCATCTCTCTTGTTTCTCCAGTGCTTGGTGAAGACCTCCCTCTTCCAACAAGACTTTTAAGTAGAGCCCATATCTCAGTCTGCATCTGTGTTGGAATTGGTTAAGATTTTTTTAAAAAGATGTTTTGTTTTTAAATATGTTTTTTAAGATGTTTTATAGATGTTTTTGGTGCTTTGGCAGCTGTTTGCTGCCCTGAGCTGCTTTTGGGAGGAATGGCAGGATATAAATGTAACAAACAAATGAATAAATAAATATGGACTATTACTAAACTTTTATTTTTAGTTACACCACCTGATTACCACCCTCCAGGGTTCAAAGAGGGTTATTGCGAAGGGATGGCATTTGAGGGGGAGCCTATGTACCTAAGTGTCGGTGAGGTTCCGACCCCTTTTCATACATTGAAAGTTAAAGTGACAACGGAAAATATTGACACAGCCTTATTAAAGCCAGGCAATGCGTTGACTTCTCCAAAGGCACGACAGCCCTGTGATGAAATGGATGTAAGAATTTGAAATTTATTTTTGTAGTTTTGTAATGATTTTTGGCATTATTATTAATGTTGTTGTTGCTGCTTGAAATTCCCAGAAAGCATTCTTTGCATTGCCCATCTTTTTAAAATGCTTTTAACAAGACCCTTAGCTTTGTTGAAGATGTTCTTGTTTGTGTTCTTCACACAGGAAGATTTTGTTGGAGAAAATAGAATGAGAAAGCAGAAAAACACATACAGAGCTCCTCATACCCACACTAAAGGTACACCAAGCATATGTAGTCTAGGCCTGTTCTGTTTTTTATTTCTGTACACAGTTATGTCTTCTCCATAGCAACACCTTTTCTGCACGTCTGTTTAATTTTATGAAACTGTGTGTGTGGCTCTGGACCATAATTGTCAGTTTGTATTCAGAGGGCTATATCCATTGTTAATGAAACTCAGAGTAGACCCACTGAAAAACTTTACCCATCACTTTCAATGGGTCTACTCTGAGCATAATTTAGTCAGATATAACCCTTAGTGCTTTACCATTGTCACCCTGGGCAACTCTTTGGAGAAAGGGCAGGATTATAATGATAAAATAAGACTAAATAGGCTAAACATTTGATTTTTTTAAAAAACAAAATCACCACAAAGAACATTGGAAAAACAAGTAATTTCCCCCTGTATGATAGAAGTAAAACAAAAGCTAATAATGTACAAAGTTGAAGCATTAAAAGACCCAATGAGTGGATGGCATTTTGCATACATTTCATCACAAAAATATTAATCCTGTTCAAGACTTGGGTTTTCACAGTCTGAACGTGTGATGACAGCAGGAAGAGGACAGTATTCTGCCGTCCTCTTCACACAGTTAATATCCTCACAAACTGGGATAAGAAGGTGTTAAGGAGCAACTTTGGTCTCCTCTAGCAACTGCCCGTACCTCCTAGGGAAGGCCTGCCTTTCACTCAAAGATGACCAAAGCCTTATCATTGTGGCTGCATACACACCATACATTTAAAGCACATTACTTCCCCCAAAGAATCCTGGGTACTGTAGTTTACCTCTTACAGAGCTACAGTTCCTAGTACCCTTAACAAACTATAGTTTCCAGGACTCTTTCAGAGAGGCCATGAGGCTTTAAATGCATAGTGTGTACACAGCCTTTCTCTCTTTCTGTCAGTCGCCTTCTAAGAATGTTCTACTATGTAAAGAAATCTAAGCTCTTTGTTTGTTCAGTGTTCTAAGGATTTGTACAATTATTTCCATTGCCATTCACAGAACTTAATTTAGTATGTGAAGAAGATGAAAACATGAGAATAGAAGACAGCCAAACTCTCTCCATCTGTAGTTCTCAGGTATTAAGCTGCATTTTCATTCTGTTCCAACATTGCTTCCATTTATTTTTCTGAATTTGCATTTTTAAATATTTGCTAAACGTAAAAAGTGCGGGTAGTGGTTAAGGTGTTAGACTATGACCTGGGAGACCAGGGTTCGAATCCCCACATAGCCATGAAGCTCACTGGGTGACCTTGGGCCAGTCACTGCCTCTCAGCCTCAGAGGAAGGCAAAGGTAAACCCCCTCTGAGTACCGCTTACCATGAAAACCCTATTTGTAGGGTCTCCATAAGTTGGAATCGACGTGAAGGCAGTCCATTTCCATTTCAACAAGTGCAACAGAATCTGACAATTTGCTGAAAAGTTCCTGCAGAATATAGATTTTGGATGCTCTAGGACCTCCACATAAAGAAGCTTTCAAAGATGAACTAATAGTCACATTATTTTCTAGTCTCATCCACTGCCTTGGCAATCTAGATATTTGCTGGTTTCTTTTGTAACTCCAAGTGAAACTACAGATGAAAGATTACACAGGCAGGAAGTGCTCTCACCATGGTCTTTGCAAAGAAAAGCTTTAATTTCAGGTTCAAGCTGGGGGGGGAACACTGGTTCTTTTGGTTTGCTGCAGAAGTTGGCTGTGTGCACAGTACCAACTGGGTAGCTCCTGAGACATCATGAATCCACCTTCACACACCATGCTGAGGCAGTTTCTTCCTTTCAAAAAACCTGATTTTTATTCATAATTTATTTATTTTTTAAGGGGGTGAATGAATTTCTAAGTATGTTTGTACACAACCCAAAAGCTCAGACCAAAGCTGGAACAATCTTCTTCTTTTAAATTATATATCTGTTTAATTGTTTTTAGGTGGAGCATCTAGTTAATAAGACATCAGAACTTGAAGTAGCTGAGGGCAAGACAAGAAGTGGAAGGAGATTTCAATGCAACACAGTCAGTGTCGTTTTAAAAAGAATTAACAAAGTCAGGATTATTATTAATTGTTAATAAAGTATTAATTCATTTCCATAATATTTTCCCCATAGTACTCCAAATGCATTATGACACCTTAGTTATTCCCACATTAAGCTTGTGACTTAGGAAGCTGCCTTATACTGAGTCAGATCATGGGTTTATCTAGCTCAGTATTGTCTACACTGACTGGCAGCGGCTCGCCAGGGCTTCAGACTTCTGTAAGGCTACATGTTAAGCTGCACAGATGAATGGAATTTGAGCCTGGGCCCTCAGCATCCGAGTCCAGCATTCTCACAGTATCATATTGAGCTTTTGGGAAATGTTTGATTGAGACTCCAGTGGCTATACCATTGCTATGTTCTCTCATGCTTAGCATGTCTGAGCGCTAACTAAGGGCTCTTCCAGGTGACCGCTTTGTTGAGCATTCATCCTAACTTGCTTGCAGAAAGTTTGCAGGAAGGTTATACGTGCCCTCTCCTTATTGAGCATTCATTCTGATTTGTTCTCAGGGAGGCTATACACCTTCCCATTTATATTTCATTTAACCCACACTTTTTAGTTCATTTCCCCATCACTTTTCTAGTCTTAAAAAGTCTGTTGTCTTTGAAAGTGGATTTGTTACTCCGGAGCACTTCAAGTCCACCTTAATTGCTGCACAAAGCTAATTTCTGGTATACGATTGAATCCCTCCTACAAGACACTAATAGTCTGGAGGCAACCAAAATTTTTAAAAACAATAGTAGTAGCAGCAGGGTGACTTATTCGTTTTAGTTCATTTTTAACAATAAAATACCAGTTCACAGGCTTGTGAATAACAGGCAAAGCTATTGTTACCCATACTGAGGTTTTGAGGCAGGCTGTGTTAAAAATGTAAAAAATGAGTTGTAAACAAGCTTAGGGAATAGATTTCATTATGCATTGAAAGAGGTTTTTACTTCTTGTTTTACAAGATTTTGTTACTTTGTGCTTCTAAGGAGAGACCTCAGATTCTGTAACCTGTAATGAAACTACAGTTTGGGAGGTGAAATAAGATGCCAATGGTTCACCACCCCTTCCCCAGGGTTATGACATGTGTATGTCACAGCACAGGAACCTTGACATTTATAGTAGCTAGCACTGGCCTGATTTGCAGGTACAAATTTGCAGAGGGATCTGAGTGATATTGGGGGTAGTGTTGATGGTGCAAGCAGAGGTAAAATGTGGGTGAACTTTCCAGTTCTGGCTGTTGTTGGGTTGCATTTTTTTTTGTTTAACCCACAAGGCTCTAGTCTAGAGTGAGGTCAGGAAGAGTTGCCTCCAGTCTTGTTGTGTCATGACAATGTGTCGCGTGATGACATGGCATGGTGGTCACGAAACCTACTCAGAGTTATAAATAGTTCCTGCTCTTTCTCCAAAACATTGTTTTTTTAAAAAAAGTTGCCCACCTGCAGCTGGAGCATGGGAGTGCAATTGCTGCCACCAAAGGATTATGAAACAGGCAACAGCAACAAAGTCAAGTAGGAAGAGAGTTTCATAAAACAGTAAGATCCAGAGGGTCCTGCTTTTGAGCTGGAAAAGTTCTGTAAAGATCTTTCAGCTCAGCTCTTTTACACACAGTGACTCACCATTCTCTTTCCATCAAACCAATGCTGTTTCTACTCTAACTTGTTCCCTAGCTTGGTCCTGTTCTGCACAGTACCAGGTCTGTACAGAAATAAACCTTTGTATGCACCTGCTACAGCTGCTTTACTGACATAAACATTTTAACCTATAAACACTGTGGGAAAGATTCTGCCAGAATCAGCAACTTAGGAAATGCCCTTCAGAATGCACAACGGTGAAAGTAAACCATATGCCGTCATGACCAAGCGAAGGCTTGCCCTTCCTGTCGCCACTCTTAAAGAACCCTTCATTAATTTTTAACACAAGTTGAGGAAGAGTAACAGCCTATGGATGCACGGAAGGCTTCTTAATAGCCACCTGCAGATCTCCTTTCCAGGGCTAACGGTTCCTCTGTCTCTGTAAAGGGTGATGTGGAAAGCAGCAGCAACAAAAAGCAGTTAGCAGCAAAGCATCCTATAGACACTCAGAAAAGAAGAAACTCGGAATCAGGCAAGCCAGTAAGTTCTTACCAGTATTATGTAGAAAGTAACAAGGTTGTTACTTGTATTTCTCTCCCCCCCCCCTTCATGAATCCAGCAGAAGTCTTGTTTTGTTGTCATTTGTTAAGTGGCAATTAGAATCTTGGAAAATTAGCTAATTTTATAGGGCAGCCATCCAATACCTCATTCACTTGTTAGTGTTGTTGATTTCCCTGTGACCTACTGCACAACCCTATGCATGCTTACTTGGTAAAGTCCCATTGTGTTTCAATGGGGTTCCAACAGTGTCTAGGACTGTAGCCTTTAGTGGAGAAAATAATAAGAACATAAGAAGAGCCTGCTGGATCAGGCCAGTGGCCCATCTAGTCCAGCATCCTGTTCTAACAGTGGCCAACCAGGTGCCTGGGGGAAGCCCGCAAGCAGGACCCGAGTGCAAGAACACTCTCCCCTCCTGAGGCTTCCGGCAACTGGTTTTCAGAAGCATGCTGCCTCTGACTAGGGTGGCAGAGCACAGCCATCATGGCTAGTAGCCATTGATAGCCCTGTCCTCCATGAATTTGTCTAATCTTCTTTTAAAGCCGTCCAAGCTGGTGGCCATTACTGCATCTTGTGGGAGCAAATTCCATAGTTTAACTATGCGCTGAGTAAAGAAGTACTTCCTTTTGTCTGTCCTGAATCTTCCAACATTCAGCTTCTTTGAATGTCCACGAGTTCTAGTATTATGAGAGAGGGAGAAGAACTTTTCTCTATCCACTTTCTCAATGCCATGCATAATTTTATACACTTCTATGCCCCCCCAGTTGTAGCTATTACAGTGAACAAATGAGGGCTCACACAACAAAATGCTGTTTGTGAGGTGGGAGGTGTTTCTAGATTCACCCTCCACCAGCTGTTTCTTAGCTTGGAGCCTTTGAAGGTGCAGATTGTGCTGGCTGTCTCACAATCTGCACCTTCAAAGCCTCCCTTTCTCAAGCAAGGAAGCTGATCAGAGCCGAAACAGACTCCTTGCCTGGCAGACCTGACACCAGCACCAGGCATTGTGGGGCAAATCCATAGCCCCAGTGGGGCCTACTGGGCTGCCAGAGTCACCATGGCAGAGGATGCAGCTCAGCTAGCTGAATGGAACCCCAAATCTGCTCTGCTGCACAGACCCTCTGTTAATGATGCCAGCACTGCCTCAGACATATGTACGCACACGCCACATACAGCAAACCCTATGCATGCTTGTTGCCCAGGAATAAGTCCCACTGAGTTCAGTGGGCCTTGCTCTCATCTCAAATAAGCGTATACAGGATTGTAGCTAGAGATAACCTTTTTTTCACTTGGAGAAAACAACTGCTCTTCATTTAGGGCAGAAACTGAAGTCAAGAAATATATGTTCAAAAACCTCATACTGGCTTCTGTGTGGAACTGTCTTGCATTATAAGTGATTGAGGATTATTGCTGCACAAGGTGCATTTTCAGAGAGTTTAAAAAATTGTTCAGGTGCTTGTCTCTCTTGGCAATTGCTTGAGCCTCCTTGAGTTGCTTCCTCTCACTTTGAGAACGGCTAATTTATAGCTCTGCTTAGTAAAAGTGCACAATTCCCATTTGATCAGATAGAATTAAAATTCCTGTTTGATCAGTGATCTTGTTTGGGAGACAAATAGTTCACAGGGCTATTGTAGCAACCCTTTCACTGAAAAACCAGCAAAGATGATACTAAGCTCTTTGCCCTCTGAATAAGTCATACTCAAGAGTGGGCACATTAGAATGAATGAACGTAAATTAGTCATGATGACTTAAGCATGGTAATTTCAACAGTTCTACTCTAAGTCGGACTTGGATATAATCCATGAACAGAGTAATGATTTATGTTCAGTGTTACATTTTACAAAGACTTCATGGTTATATTATTTTTTAGGTCTATCATCTTGAATTCTCATCTTGTCAAGACTCAGGTCCCAAACGGAGAAAATTTAGTGAACCAAAGGAGCGGATTTAATATTGGCTTCCTAATGTTTATTATTTCCACCCCCAACCATCCAATGTTTTTCTCTTTATACCTAGTAGTTTGATATTTTAATGGGGCTATATTTTAAACTGTTGAAGCCATCAAACATTTTTCAGTGCTTTTGTTTGCAGTCAAATTCAGGTATACATGAAATCCAGTCTCATAACACTCAAATGTCATCTGTCAGCCTGGGGGTGGGGGATGGGATGTTGCTGTTGTCTGAAGACATCATAAAATAACTGTTGCTTTGATCTGAGGCCTGATTTAAATGTTAATGGTTGACATGCAAAAACAAAAGGTAATCCAGGTGCCATTTCACATAGCCAGGCTCACATTAAACTTGGGTCTCTCGGCTGTTATCCATAGAGAGTGCCTTGGCTATGGGTCTCGTGTGCTTAATTTTGCATGTGCAAACAAACTAAGACAACAGCTGCAGTTTTAACTTGGGCCTGAGGAAAACTTCCTTAAGAAACTGATAAATTGATTCCAACTGGAATAACTTCACACAACACTATTGATGCCATGTGAATTAGAAGGAAAAAGCTAAATGTTTGTAACCTTAGCCAACTTTCGCCA
Source organism: Rhineura floridana (assembly GCF_030035675.1). Classification (NCBI taxonomy): domain Eukaryota; kingdom Metazoa; phylum Chordata; class Lepidosauria; order Squamata; family Rhineuridae; genus Rhineura; species Rhineura floridana. The sequence continues at coordinate 13,076,043 of NC_084501.1, forward strand.
AGCTGGTACCAAGTTGGTTTTGGACTACATCATGCTGGCTGGGTCTGACAGGAGTTGTAGTCTAAAAAAGGCGAAATGGGCACCAGCTTGGGGCAGGGTATTGTAACTAATAGCCTCACCCACAGAAAAAGTTAATCACATCTAAGTCATGTGAAATGAGATGTCACAAAATTGACTTCAGAGGCCCATGGATTTCAATACCTCTTAGGCACATCTTACTTTCTCTGGACTGGAGCTAACAATTAACTTATAAAGCAATAGTTATTTTGTTTCTTGTTACTAGAAGTGTAACACTAGAGAAAACGTTAATAATTTTATGCTATATAATTCTTGAAACATAATGGAAGTATGACTCAAGAACATTGATTTCTAATTAAATGTTTATAGAGGTCTGCAATCCATGTGCTTTGTTTTAGACCTTCCACTTTTATAGCCACAATAAAATATTTACAACTCAAACAAGCCGCCTCTTTTCAGAACATTTGCTTTAAATGTTGATTCCTGCCTCATCACTGGGTTTTCCCAATCTTTCTGTGATTGTTGTTATTGTTGTTATGTGCCTTCAAGTCGATTACGACTTATGGTGACCCTATGAATCTGACCTCCAAGAGCATCTGTCATGAACCACCCTGTTCAGATCTTGTAAGTTCAGGTCTGTAGCCTCCTTTATCGAATCAATCCATCTCTTGTTTGGCCTTCCTCTTTTTCTACTCCCTTCTGTTTTTCCCAGAGTTATTGTCTTTTCTAGTGAATCATGTCTTCTCATTATGTGTCCAAAGTATGATAACCTCAGTTTCATCATTTTAGCTTCTAGTGATATTTCTGGTTTAATTTCTTCTAACACCCAATTATTTGTCTTTTTCGCAGTCCATGGTATCCGCAAAGCTCTCCTCCAACATGTTTGACTTTTTCACTGTCCATGGTATGCACAAAGCTCTCCTCCAGCACCACATTTCAAATGAGTTGATTTTTCCCTTACCCGCTTTTTTCACTGCCCAACTTTCACATCCGTACATAGAGATCGTGAATACCATGGTCTGAATGATCCTGACTTTAGTGTTCAGTGATACATCTTTGCATTTGAGGACCTTTGCTAGTTGTCTCATAGTTGCCCTCCCCAGTCCTAGCCTTCTTGTGATTTCTTGACTATTGTCTCCATTTTGGTTAAGGATTGTGCCAAGGTATTGATAATCCTTGACAAGTTCAATGTCCTCGTTGTCAACTTTTTCTGAATACTGGATGGAGAGCAAGAAATGACTTAGATATTTGTGCAACCACCACTGACGTAATCCACAGGTGGGTGATTTAAGGAAGCAAAAGCATACTGGAATAGCAATGGAAGGAGATGATTGTGTTAATCTGGTGAGAAGCAGTGGCACCCGGACCCATAGTCTGTCTTCAGGAATTTATTTCCTGAATGTCACACACACACCCTGCCAAAAAAAACTGGTGGCACCCATTCGTTCTTGGGGTGGGAGCAGCCAGTAATTCTGAGAAATATCCCATCTTGGTTGACAGGCAGCGTCCTCCAGCAAAAATAGCACCAAGAGTCCTGGTTTGTTTTTATTGGGGTTTTTTATATTGTTTCTTGGATTTTATATTGCTAGCCAACTTGGGTGGAAATGTAGGGTATAAATATGCCTAAGTAAACCTCCCAAGACTGGTTCTTTGTTAGCCAGCAGCAGAGTTCAGGCATCGAGTGGCACTGTTTGAATTTTACTTAGGATGCTTATTTCTTCACTTTGCTCAGTGCCATTACCATGGCGTTCCACAGATTCTCCTACGTGCCTGCCATTTTGAATGCAATGGTGGAATAGGAATGGGATAGAAATTCAGTTTGGTTCACACTTTAATGTGAACCTAAATTGCATTTCCTGATACCACAATATGATCAAAATGCAGCTATCTCCAAATTTTGCAACACAGATGTGTATAAAAATGTTTTTATTAGAGGAAAGTGCATAAAAATATATGTGAAAACAACATACAAAAAAAGACATTGGGGCAACTGCTTGCAAAAACATGCAAGTTAGGCAAAACTGCATCCAAAAACATGTATATTGGGAGAAAAGTAGGTACCTTATCCCAGTCTGCATCTGTGTTGGAATTGCTTTTTAAGTTGTTTTTAAAGTTATTGGGGTCCTTTTCAAAGATGCTTTGTTTTAATAACTTTTCCAAGATGTTTTATTTAATAGGTTTCAAAGTATTTTGTTTTTAAGATGTTTTAAAGTGCTTTTCGTGTTTTTGTTTGCTGCCCTGAGCTTCTACTGGGAGGAAGGGCAGGATATAAATCAAATAATAAATAAATAATAAAATAAATATAAATTTAATAAATATAATGGTGCTCTAAATGTATGGTTCAGATGTGGCCAGCTTGGAGTCCAACGTCTGCTTCGTTGTCTCCTCGGTGGTCACAAAGTGGCTTCCAGCAGCAGCCAAGAAGGCAGTGAACCCGAGTTACATGAGGCCTTTCCTATTTTCCCGCCTTTTTTAAAAAAACCTTAGCACTGTTACCAGCAGCTTCCTGCTCTCTCAGTGCCTCACAGCGACAGCGCAAGCAGGCTAGAGAAAGGCGGCCAGTTTTCCCCTTCTGCTCATCAGGCTGTAATGTGGCAAGAAGCCTATTTTGGCTTTAAAGGGTATAAAAATTAATAAACGATACAAGAAAATAAAAGCCAAACGGCAGCGCTGAGGCGTATCTTCTGAGGTACTAAAACAAAATGGAGGCAGCTCCCTGTCTCCCGCACGAGCGGCCTTTAGCAGCCTTTCCATTCCTGAATCTGTGGAGGAAAAGAGCGCAAATCGGGGGGAAAGCTGGAACAGAAGACACTCCCCCCAAAACATTTTATTTTATTCATGATTGTATTGACATCCCATCTTTCCTTCAAGGAGCTCACGGTGGCATACATCCATAGTTCTTCCCTCCTTCCATTGTATCCCCAAAACAACTCTGCAAGGTTAGGCTGAGGCAGTGACTGGCCCAGTGGGCTTCATGGCCGAGTTGGGATTTGAACCTGTCTCTTCCAGGTCCTAGTTGAAAAGAGGAAAGTTGCCCTGTAATGATGTCTCAAAAGGCGGTTTCACAGGGACCGCCGTCATGTCCACTTTTCTTGCGAGCGTGGCGTTATCCCAGTCTGCCTCGGTACTGGAAGTGTAGGTTGTTTTTTTTAACATGTTTTGGTTTTAAGCAGTTTTTTGTGTTTTGTCACTTGCTGTTTGCTGCCCTGGAAAGGGTGGGATATACATTGAATAATAAATAAATATATAAAATTAGAGAATGACACGCTCTTGGCCCCAGGAGAAGTTCCTGCAGAGAAACGTTGGGTCAAACTAAAAAGACCTTAGGCTCACAGCTAGAAATGGATAAAATTATTTATTTACTATGTATTTATTTAAAATATTTCTATCCCACCCTTCTACCCTGTAACAGGGCACTCAGGGCGCCTTACAAAAATAAAATCAGACATGTACATAATAAAATTGTAAACAATAAAATCACAAAAACATTAAAATAAATTAAAATACATAAAATACAGTTAAAATACATAAAATACAATATATATACACACACATAATATACATGGAGTGGTACTCAAGGGGACTACAAGGGTAAAATTTAACATAGAAGGCATAAAATTCCAAATTGTGTGTGTGTGTTTAAGGAACTTCTAGTAGAATGTCCTTTTTTTGGCTGCCTAGCCTAACATTTATATAGTTATTTTGAGTGTTCGTAGACTGCTTTCTGTCACAGGCAACCTCCAAGCTATTTACCGAGCAAACCATTTCAATGCAAATACTTGCACATCAAACAGATGTGGAGGCCCAGAAAAAAAGACACATTTGGGCAGGAAACACACTTTTTCAGTTTTCTCCAAAAAACTGAACAATCAAAAAAGAAGAAAAAAACTCCCCCCTCCAAAAAAAAAATCCAGTTTTCCCCCAGGCCTTCGCACTTACTTTCAAAGCAGCTCACATCAATGATGATGGGGCCCTGTGATCAGGCTTTCAAATTAAAAAAAGGCAAGATTCAAATGAAAATTAATTCCAATTAAAAAGGCAAGGCATGGCATCCAGGGAAAACGTACAAGACGGAAGATCAGTTCTTCCAGTGGCCATCCTGACAGAAGGGGTGTAAAGTTGTAATCTCGTGCACGCTTACTTGCACAAGGAAATCTCTTTGCGCTTCACTTACTGTAATCTCCTTTAAAAAGCACCTCAAATATAAACCCATAGTAAAAGCAGAGCTTGGACAAGTTACTTTTTTGAACTACAACTCCCATCAGCCCCAGCTAGCATGGCCACTGGATTGGGCTGATGGGAGTTGTAGTTCAAAAAAGTAACATTTCCAAGCTCTGAAAAGCCCCTTGCCTCCAGGCTCACACTCTAACAGACGCGACACAAAAGGAAAAAGGAACGGGAAGGGTAGAGGAAAGATGTGCGGGAAATGCTTGCTAACCCGGGTTAGGGTTTGCATGCAAACATCGGCCTGACTCCTTTGCTTGCATTCCTTTCGCACCGTTCTCTGACCGCCACCGAACTTTGTACATCGATTTTTGCTTTTTGTGCAGGTATACGAGTGTGTGCGCGCGAGTGTGCGCACGTGCAAAAAGGTCATTGGCTCTTTGGGCTTGGAAAGCCAGCCACCCTCTCTTCTTCCCTATTGGTCCCCTTGCTGTCCATCCCACTAGCTCCTCCCTTCCCTTTTTTTAGTTAATTAACCGTGTCCCCTCTTTTGCAAGCTTGGCTGTGGAAACAGAGCGAGAAGAAAACCCGCCTTTCTACGGAGCCTATTGGTGCCTTGCCTTGCAGCGGGTCTTCTCATTTGTCCTTTGCAGACACACCAGGGTAGGTTTCTCAGGGATACCAGGAAGCTGATGTGCGGGGGGTGTATTTCCCCCCCCTCCTCCTCTGCAACCTTCCTTTTGGGTAGATGAACCAGGAAGTAAAGTTTGCACTGCTTGGGATTCTCCAGCTTTCCTATTGAGAGGCAAGCAAACAATCTGAGCAAGAGGTGGAGAGATCAGATTATTACAGGTGAGTCTGGGAAAAGGGCTTTCTCTCCGCGGTTATGCACCCTTGGGTGCAAAAGGAATCTCACCCAGTCTTCGTTTTAATACGTAAATTTAAAGAGGTGGGGGAGGGGTTGTTGTTGCTGACCCCCCCTCACTTCCTCCCCCCCCGATCTGGGAATTAAAAAGCAAAAAAACAAAACCCAAATAATCCTGATTGTAACGGTGGAGCAATACATGTTGAGCTACTGTGTTTGTTCCGTTCCTGAGACCGTTTGCAAGCCGCTCTGAGTTTGAAGCGCATTTTGAAGGGGCGTAAAATGCAGATAAAGTCACAGACGCGTTGCTTCTTAAAATGATCTTTTTGCAATGGGGTGGACTACAGAGAAAGGGGGTTACGTGGTTAGAGTGCTAGACTAGGGCCTGGGAGGCCAGGCTTCAAATCCCCACCAGGGATTCTGGCAGGGTTCTCCCCTAACTCTACTTGCAGATGCTGGGGAATTGAACTCAGGGCCTTCCACGTTCCAGCCGAGTACTCCGCTACAGGGCTATAGCCCTTGCCCTAAAAGTCAACTAAGCTTCCAGTCCTCATGGTTCTGAATAAATGGGTGGTTTAAATAGGGACATAGGAAGCTGCCTTCTATTGAGTCAGACCCATTGGCCCATCTGGCTCAGTATTGTCCGCACCAACTGGCAGCGGCCGGCTCTCCAGGGTTTCAGGCAGGGAGTCTCTGCCAGCCCTACCTGGAGATGCTGTTGGGGATTGAACCTGGGCCAGGAAACGCTTCAGGCGCTGTGAGCGGTGCAGGAGGAAGACCAGTTGCTGTTGTTATTTTAAAGGAGGCTAACTCTAATTTTGTGGTGGCAGAATCGTCTAGCTAAAGATGTGGTTTTTGAGGCCTCCTCCAGCTTTGGCCAAGCAGCTACAGTAGCATTACTCCTTCATCCTATGGGGGTTAGGAAGGAGAAATTGAAAAAAAAACCCACATGTGTATACGTGTCCGTGTAGCCTGATCATAGGATGACAGGGACCTGCCTTATATTGTGTCAGACCCATTGGCCCATCTTACGCAGGGTTGTCTACACTGCTGGATGCAAAACCAGGCACTCTACCACTGCAGCAGGGCCTGTGACACTCTGCCCCTGGCTATGTAGGGTCCATTTAGCGATCGCAGGCAGCCTGAAGAGAGGGGACGGGTCTATAGAGTTGCCTTGTTGTCATTATTTATTAAATTTATATCCCTGCCTTCCTCCCAGTAGGAGCCCTGGGTGGCAAACAAAAACACTAAAAAACATGTTAAGAGCAGACTTTAAAATATATTAAAGCAAGACAACTTTTTTTAAAAAAAATGTAAAAACATCTTAAAAAGCAATTCCAATGCAGACTGTTATGAGAAGACCCTGGCCAGATCAAGCCAAAGCTTCGTCTGGTCTGGAAGCCCTGTTTCCAGCACCAGGCAGACAGGAGAGGCACAAGCAGTGCAGGAAAGGCTGTAGCCCTCCTCTCTTGTTTTGCCCCCTCAGTTTCTCATTTTTCCAGTGTTAAATTCAGTTCTCTACATTTCTGCAGCAATCAGTAACTGTTTTTTTTAAAATCCCCATGAAAATTCTCCACCGTGTTAGTGCGGTTTTCTTGGGGTAAATAGTGAAATGGAAATGGGCTGCCTTCAAGTTGCTCCTGATTTATGGTGACCTAATGAATAGAGTTTTCATGGTAAGCGGTATTCAGAGGGGGTTTCCCATTGCCTCCCTCTGAGGCTAGTCCTCCCCAGCTGGCTAGGGCCTGCTCAGCTTGCCACAGCTGCACAAGCCAGCCCCTTCCTTGTCCGCAACTGTCAGCTGGGGACAACTGGGCTCCTTGGGACTCTGCAGCTTGCCCACGGCTGCACAGGTGGCAGGGCACGTAACCCCTGAGCCACTCACTGTGGGGGTGATCTTTAGCTGGCCGTTGACGCCTAGGAGACACGAGTGGGGATTTGAACTCGCAGACTCTGGACTCCCAGCCAGGCTCTCCTCCCCACTGTGCTGTACCAGCTGTTTGGGGTAAATAGTATATAAATGCAAGAAAGTGATGAAGTAAGCCGGTTAATTAAATGAGATTTGATCTATCAGTTTAAGCCTTCATACATTCCATATGACACACAATAGCTTTGCAGGAAAAAAGCATACGTTTTATGATTTTCTTCTGCTTTGCATTTAGGCGATATGTACACATGTCATTGCAGATGCAATCTGAGCATTTGCTCGTGTGTGAGAGTGAAGGGAGATTGCTGCTTCTAAGCTTGTCCTCCTCAGTTTTATACTTTGATTAAAATAATTAACCCTCACACTTATATTTTTTGGGGGGGAGATTTGCCTCATTAATTGGGGAACCCTGTTTGGTTGATTAAAATGTTCCTAACTTTGTTACTCTAACCGATGTAAAAGCTGCAGCCTTTCAAAAACATAAAGAGGTGTGTTTTCGGGGGGGGGGGCGCCTTGTCTAATTTTACACAAGTTTTACATTCTGGCTTCCTGGAGACTATTCTGACTCGCCGTAGGAAACCAAGCAATGGTCTGTTTCTAAGCCACAGCTAGAGAGAGGATCCATAAACTTGACAGATGATGTGCAATCCGTGTGATTTTAATGTGACTGACAGCTTGATTCTGGAACTTGTTTCTAAGCACCGGGATAGGTGAAGTAATCATAGAGGAGAATGCTTCTGAGCATGTGTAGATAACCTTTTCCTCACCAGTGACTAATCCAATTCCTCTGGGGGAGGAAGAGAAGGCCTTCACGTGTGGGTTCGTGGTGAGGAGGTTGAGCCACAGAACCTCTTAAGCAGGGATGATGTGATTTGACGTAGGTGACTTTGCTTGTGTGAAGCAATGAAGAAATGTGCTTGAAGAAACTGCCTTATACTGAATCAGCCCATTGGTCCATCCAGCTCATGATTTCCTGCACTGACTGGCAGTGGCTCTCCAGGGTGTCAGCCAGGGAGTCTTTCCCAGCCCTACCCAGAGATGCTGGAGACTGAATTTAGGATCTTCCCGAGAACAGTTGCTCTACCCTTGAGCTATGGCTCTTTCCCCAGAGGCCAGGAGCAAATGGCATTGCCAAGAACTATTTGCAGTCTATATATACATATTTTTTCCCTCTGTTCCTAGGCACAACGGGGAGACCATGACGACATTAATTCACCGGGGGAGGCGTGCGGATGTTGGCCGGAATGTTGACAAGCGGACGGAGGGCGAGGAGGACTCGGCGCCAGACCAGTGTTTGGGCGAGGAAGATCCCAGCGATTCCAAAGACATCCGCCTCACCCTGATGGAGGAGGTGCTGCTCCTGGGCTTGAAAGATAAAGAGGTACAGAACCATCAACAGTGCTTCTCGTTTCTGGTCCTGATGTTAGGTGAGAGGAGGGCGAGATTTCCAGTGGTTCATGGTTGTGGAATTCAGTTCGCCAAGCCGGTCTTTGTCACAGGCAGAACAAGCGGGTCAAAAGAAGTGTCTGAATACACACGTGCAAACATTTCGACTGATTCTCACCCCTAATTCTGGCCCAGAACGTGGATGCCCTCTGGTGCAGAGTGTTCTTTGCCTATTTCCTACCCAGTAGTAGTAGTAGTTATGTGCCTTCAAGTCAACTATGACTTATGGCGATCCTATGAATCAGCGACCTCCAAGAGCATCTGTCATGAACCACCCTGTTCAGATCTTGTAAGTTCAGGTCTGTGGCTTCCTTTATGGAATCAATCCATCTCTTCTTTGGCCTTCCTTTTTTTCTACTCCCTTCTGTTTTTCCCAGCATTTTTGTCTTTTCTAGTGAATCACGTCTTCTCATTATGTGTCCAAAGTATGAGAACCTCACCTTCATCATTTTGGCTTGTAGTGATAGTTCTGGTTTAATTTGTTACAACACCCAATTATTTATCTTTTTCGCAGTCCATGGTATCCGCAGACCTCTCCTCCAACACCACATTTCAACCATGGCACAAAATTGGATTATATTCAAGGCTAGTTCTACTCAGAGTAGACCTGCTGAAGTTAACAGACATGGCTCACTTAGGTTCATTGATTTCAGCCGGTCTGCTCTGAGTAAAACTCAGTTGGCTGCAACCTGGAGTCTTTTGCTATTCTTTAAAGGTGTCTGACTTATTATGGCGTAAGCTTAATGAACCAGAGCCCATTTTGTCAGGTGTATGAAGTTGGCGCAGTGTAAATATATATAGGTCAAAAAGCTATGAAATGCGAGAGGTTCAATCTCTGCCCAGGCTAAATACATACAAGAGAAGCACAGTGATCATCCCTGGCAGCAATAATTGGTAATATAACAGAATCTTCCTATTTAAACCTCCGCTGTCAGAGGTAGGATGCCTTTGAATGCCAGTGGCTGGAAATCACAAGTTGGGAAGGCACTGCTGTGTCACTCAGGTCCAGCCTCTGGGCTTCCCATTGGGGCGTCTGGCTACTGTGAGAACAGGATGCTGGACTAGATGGGCCACTGGTCTGATCCAACAGGGCTGTCCTTATGTTCTTAAAAACAACATACAAATGAAATAAATAACATTTTAGAGCAACGATTCAAAGCAATTAAATGCATTGGAAAAACAAGCAAATGCCGCCAGGTCAATAAAACACGGCGAGAATTCAAAATACTAACTAATAAAACCCAAGACAGTCTTCTTAGTGATGTTTGGCAACTATCGACTAAGTTAAATTAACACTTGTTGTGAGTGAGAGAATATTGGTTTCGATGGAGTCCTAAACAAATAAAATCAAACTTGCCGACAAATTCTGGTTCTAACCCCACTGATCTTCTGTAGAGGTTCAAACTGACTTGGGTTTTTTGAGCAAAAGTTTCATGAAGGAGTGCAGTGTCCATGCAAGAATAGGTGGGGTGCATTTTAAAACCAGTTCTGAACTGATCCAACTGGTATATGTACCATGTAGGCATCTTTTATTTATTTGTTTCTTCTCCTCCTCCTTGCAACAAATCCCTTGTCCAAAGGTGTGTCAGACAAACACTGGGCAGTTCCTGTTAGTAATTTTCGAAGCAGAATGTTTTGGAGTTGCACATTTGCACAGTATTTCTGTAGGCAAGCGTGTCCAAGCTTTTGCCGCTGATTGTGTTTAGTAACGTATCTCCCCCCCCCTCGCCCCCACAATGGAAGTTGGGAGCCGTATCCCAGAATCACTCTTACAAAGGACTACCCTTTGGCACTGCTAGATCATTGGAGATCTCCTGGTGCAGTTGCTGTTACAGGGGTTCCCAAACTGTGGTCCATGGGATACCAGTGATCTGCAAGGTTCATTAAGGTGGTCCATGGTGTGTCTGTAGAAATCAAAATCGTACAGCATCTGGCACACCACATTTCAATGGCTACAACAGGCAGAAAAATTAATAAGAGGACTGCCAAGACCCTCATTGTCAAGTAGTGCAGGGTAGGGAGGAGTTATATTATAATCCTCGTTTGGTTTGTAAAAAATGTGCTGTGAGACCCAAAATGTTAGTTAATATTGGTAGCGAGAGAGAGAGAGAGAACCTGGATAAATAGAATCCAATTTGCTGAATAACCAGTAGACATTAGATTCTGCCAGGCTCTTAAAAACATCAGAAGAGCCTGGCTGCTGGATCAGGTCAAAGAGGGCTCATCTAGTCCATGATCCTGTTTCCACAGTGGCCGACCAGATGTCCCCATGAGAAGCCCATGAGCAGGACCTAAGTCCAACAGCAGCTCTCTCCACCTGCGATTCCCAGCAATGGGGATAATTCAGATGCATTTTGCCTTCGCAAGGGAAGGGAGGGCATAGCCGTTGATAGCTTCTGTCCCGCCCTGCTGGCTTGTGCCCCGGGCTCCTATGATTTGGCATCCCCCTCCATTTCTACTTAGAGAGGACTTTTTATTGATTGAATGATTTTGATTGATTTATTAAATTTACATCCCAACCTTCCTTCCCGAAGGAGCTCAGGGTGGCAAGCAAAAATACTAAAGGCACTCTTAAAGTCTTTTGCTTTTAAGATGTTTTAAACGTATTAAAACAAAACATCTTAAAAAACATCTTTAAACAACAACTTTAAAAACATCTTAAAAAGCAATTCCAGTGCAGGTGCAGACTGGAATAAGGCTTCTACTTAAAAGGCTTGTTGAAAGAGGAAGGTCTTCAGTAAAAAAGATAACAGAGATGGCACCTGTCTTGTATTTAAGTGGAGGGAATTCCACAGGGCAGGTGCCACAGCACTGAAGGTCCGCTTCCTGTGTTGTGCGGAGCAGACCTGCTGATGAGATGGTATCTGCAGGAGGCCCTCGCCTGCAAAGCGTAGCGGTCGACTGGGTATATAAGGGGCAAGACAATCTTTCGGGTATCCTGGTCCCAAGCTGTGTGTGTGTGGTGGGGGGTTGTGCACCAAAACTAGAACCTTGAACTTGGCCTGGAAGCTTGTGGGCGGCCAGTGCAATGCTTCCAGCAGCGGGGTAACATTTTTAAATAAATAAATAAATTTTTAAAATGCATCCCTGTCTTTGGAGTCCCTATCTTGGGATGGGGATATAGCACTGTGGTAGAATACAGGAATACCCCGCTATACAGACCTTCACTTTAAGGACACTCGCGAGTACAGACATACTTACAGTAGCGCCATTCCCCTGTTTACATACGCTCGCTTCGCAAGAACGGACACCTAACCTTTGGTTGTGGCCTGTTCTTTCGGTGCGTGGGGGTGGTGGAAAGAGATGCGATCGCACGACTGCGATCAGCTGGGAGGCGCGGCGGCGCAGCAGCAGAGGCTTTAGCGCGGGGCTTTGAGGCTCCGCGTGAAGGAGAGGTGGCACAGTGGCGGTGCAAGTGAAAAAAGGTAGTGTAGATTTAAGTACATTTTCGGTTTACGTACTCGCTGTGAACCCATTGCGTACGTTAATGTGGGGTATTCCTGTACAAGCCCTGAAGTTTTGCACGTTTTTTAAAAAAAACAAGAATCCACCTCTGTTAGGGACCACGGAGAGTTCCCTTTGCTTGCCAATCCATAAAGACAGTGCTGTTCTTGGTTCCGGTTATTATCCTGCTGTGTTATGCAAGTAACTCCTTGTCCTTTGGGGAACCCTTTTCAACGAAGTCATGGCATCCCAACTACAACTGCACCTGTTTTGTACTCTCTCTGCCTCTTCCCTCCCCAGGGGCATCCATTTCCCACTTCCCTGTAACTGTAGACGCATTTTCATGGCCTCACACCAAACAGGCATGTTTTGACAGTCGGTTGTTGACTTCCTCCATGGAGAAGCCGGGCCAGGCTTTCTTACAACCGCATCTTTAACAGGGTGCATGCTGGGGGGATTTTTTTTTTTGAGGGGGTTGCGAAATTACTGGCATGTGTGGCGCTCTTATCCCAGATCTTGCAATCCGAAAGGTGGCTCTTGCTCTTGAAAGCTGTGTGATGCAGTGGCAAGGATTTACTGTAAGAAGGGGATTTTCCGATCTGTGCATGTGTGTATTTGCAGAAAGGAGGCCTGGTGATGGGAACCCCCAGCTTCTGGTAGCAGAAGAGAAGGGGTTGCTTGGAGCTTGGGGTGAAAGGGAAGCAGCCAGTGCAGCAGTGAGGGCCACGTACAGGCATCTGTGTGGCTCTGTCGCAAGGCCTCCATGACTCTCTCACAGACCCTGCACTTAGCCCTCCTCAGGTGCATTTGCCTGGCTAGAATGTGCCTCTGCGCTGCAGCGATGCCTCTTCATTGCCTGGGTGGTGGGAGGTGTGTGGGTGCATGTGATGCAGAGAGACCTTGTGACATTTGCATGGAAGCTAGGATGCAGCCTCCGGTTGGCCTTGCAGAACTTCAGGTGCATAACAAAGATGTTCCTATTTCAGTAGGCATTTCTGAGTTGTTGTTTTTAAAACGATGCGTTTTAATTATTGTTCACTGTAAGGTTTTTCTTTTTAACCTTTAATGTAAATGGCCTAGAAATTCTGGATATTAAGTGGTATATAAATATCTGAAATAAATGCTTCACTAAACTAAGTCATGAGTGGAGCAGACTTTGAATATGGATACCATCCCCTAGTAGAAATTTTATCAGGCCTTTCCTCCAAGGAAAACAGGGCTGGGCGTTCCCCCTTTCTTATCCTTACAGCAACCCTGTGAGGTAGGTGGTAGGTTAGGCAGCAAGATAACGATTTGTTCTGAGGATTAAGGTAAGACACTCTTTAATTACCACACAGCAGTGGCAGCAGAGAATCCCACCTTCTCTGTCGCCCTTTGCCTGCGCTAGCTGTGTAACAGTTGAAATGTGTTAAGGCAGAGATAGCCAGCCTGGTGCCTCCCCCACATGTTGCTGGACTACATCCCCCATCAGTCCCTCCAGCCAGCGTGGCCAATGACCAGGGAAGATGGTGGGAGCTGTAGCCCGGCATTAACAGGGGGCACCACATGGGCTACTCCTGTGTTAAGGGATCATTGATCCATTTTAACTGGGCCTGACTATGTGCTTTCGAAGCCAGTCAGCTTTGGAACCTCGAGAAGAAAGTGCGGCTCAGCCCACCCCAAGAGCTTGAGCATTTTGGTGGTAATTCTGTGTGTGATTTTTTAAAATGAAAACTTTTTTTTTTTTTTTTTTTTTGGTTTAAAGCCCTAGTCATGCCGGAACTCTAATCCTTGTATGTTTTTCCAGTTCAGTAGTTTGACTCAGACTGGTTCTTCAGCCTCATTTTCTCTGGCTGGGCGAGGCACTCTTCCAGATGTTAACTTGCTAACTTTATGACCGAGAGAGGAAGCGTTAATACTGGGGGTCCTTTAGAAAACAACAACAAAAGACTGTGGAATTATCCATAGCCGATTTTGCTTGCTTATCGGAGGCTGTGATATCGGAGGCATACGTACTTGGAAGTACACTCTCTTGAAATTGTGGGTTTTATTGACAGACTTACTGTTTCTCTTTTTTTCAGATCTATTCTGAACCTGTCTGATGCAAAAATGCAGGTTATAAAATGTTTAATAATAATTTGAAGTATCAATCCTGAAATCTAGAATGCAAGAATGCCGGTATCAGACTTAATATCTGAAACTCAAAATCTGTTTTCGTAGGTTTTCAATTTCTGTAAGAAATTCTTGGGATTTAGGAGCACGTTTCAGGCTTCTAGTAGCATTATATTAGGTTGTAGCCAATGTTAGCCCTATTTAGAGTAGACCTACTAAAATGAATGGGCATAACTTACTTAGCTCCATTGATTTCAATGTGTCTCCTCTGAGTAGGACTTAATTGGCTGCAATCCATTTTTATTTCTTATAGCCCACCCTTATAAATTGCTTGGGGCAGCCAGCAACATTTAAAACTGCAACCTTAAAGACAAAAGGAAAACCATAATCTAAACTACAGTGCTCAAAACAATCTGTGATACGGTTCTATTATCAGGGCCAGTCTTACTGTGCCCTGAAGGTCTGCAAAAATAAGGTGACACCTGAACAAATGCAGCTCAGAGGTTAGCCAAGACTGCACAGACACATTTGGTTACTATAAATCTGATTTTTAACATGAAATCGCAGATGCCAGATTCCGTAAAACGTGAATTTTCAGATCCTGAGTAACTTCTTGCCGAGGAGGACTAGGGCCTTGCTCTTCATTCCAAATGAGATATGAGTTGTGGTTACAAATTCCACACTGATATACGCAACTTCTCTCTTTGTATCACAGATACACACAGCGAAGTTGCGCTGTTGAAAGCTGGTATAACATGTGGCCATCGATGTCACAGGACTTACTTTCTTAAGAAATAAACACTTGAACTTAAGGCTGTTTTCAGTATCTTAAGAGAAACACCAGAAAGGTCATTGGCATAAAAGAGACCTTTTCTTGTTGAGTTCTTCCCAAAACACACCCAGGATGTTGAGCTATAAGGAAGTAGAGATATTTTTTTTAAGGTAAATAAAAGACCGATTCTGACTGTTAAATGTTTGCGAAGGCAAGCTCTCTTGCGTAAGCTTAAACATACTGGAGTGAGTAGGCTTTTAAACTTTTTTCCCCTAAGCTGAAATAAGCAGTGGGGGGATAAGTCAAAGTAGCAGGTGAAATGTAGGTTGGCTGTGTTTGCGCAGGAAGGATGCATCACCGGTGGCAGGCTGCTGTTCTTTTGACCCACCCCTTTCTCTGCATTTTGTGTTAAAGGAATCTGGGTTTGTTCGTCAACTTGGAACAGCTTTGTCAAAAGTTAACCGATAACTGATAACAGTTAGAAAAGGAGCACTGTGCTGAATGTGTGTGTGTTTGTACTACCACCTCTCTACCAATAAATATAATGTGTGCATCTGTATTGGAATTGTTTTTAGGTGTTTTAATATTTTTAATCACTTTGTGTGTTTGTTGCCTTGGAGTTCTTTTGGGGGAAGGGTGGGACGTAGATGTAAAAAATATATCTATATGTAGATATTGTAGGTGTGGGGGACCTTCGGCCCTCCAGTTGTTGCTGGACAACACTTCCCATCAGCCCCAGCTAGCATGGCCAGGGGTGAGAGAGTTGTAGTTCAGCAACATCTGGAGGGCCAAAGGTTCTCCACGCCTCTTGCACTGTGTTTCCAGCTATCACTGAAAATCCTCCCTTCCCCCATTCTGCCCCGGCTCATTAAGACGAGCCCAGTTGGATCAGAACAAAAGTCTGATTTGTTTTATTTTATCTAGGAAGATAGGAACCTGCTTATACGGAGCCAGACCATTGCTCCATACACTGGATGTAGTGGCTCTTCAGCATTTCAGAAAGGAGCCTCTCCCAGCCCTGCCTGGAGATACCGCTGGGGATTAAAACTGGGGCTTTCTGCACGCAAAGCAGATGCTCTACCCACTGAGCAAGAGCCCCGTATGTCTAAACCGCTTAACATTTTAAAAATCTCTCAGTGTGCAGTACAGAAACACTATCCATTAAAACAAAAAAGCATCCTAAAGCCAATATCGAATCAAATAAACCAGGGATGCAGAGGATCCGTACCCGTCAATCGCGGTCCGATTCTATTGCTTGGTGGAAGCGTGGGCAAAGAAGATAAAGAGTCTTTTTACAAGACGGGTGAAGCAGCTGATGGTTGATGCTCCATGCCTGGCAGTGCCATCTAGCCCTAAGGAGATAAGAAGAGCCTGGCTGCTTGACCAGGCCCATCTAGTGGCCAACTGGATGCCTATTGGAAACCTGCAAGCAGGAGCTACGAGCAACAGCACTGTCCCCTCCTGCGGTTTCCAACGACCGGGAGGAAGGGTGGGATATACATTTAATAAATAATAACTGGTATTCAGAAGTATACCGTCTCTGACAGTAGAGGTAGAACATGTCCACCAGGGTTGCGAGCCATTGATAGCCTTCTCCACAAATTTATCTAACTGTTGGGGGGGGGGGGGAACCACAATTCCTTTTTTTTTTTTTAAAAAGCCACTCTAGCACCCTTGGCTAATAATTCTACCTTTTGATCATCTCTAACTGACTCGGAACAAACGATTCACTCTTTACGGCCTGACCTTGCAGGTTTTGAAGCTTCTTTCTCTGCCTCTTCAAATCATTGCTGATGTTCATTCCTGATCTCCTCCTCAGGGCTACACGTCTTTCTGGAACGACTGCATCTCCTCAGGTCTCCGTGGGGGCATCCTCATTGAGCTGGCGATGAGAGGAAGGATACAGCTCGAGCCGCAGACTATGAGGAAAAAACGCCTGCTTGACCGGAAGGTGAGGATTTTTCTGCACCCTGCCCTGTGTTATATTTGGGGGGGGGAGCTGTTTGATACCTCTCGAGCCTGGAAGAAGTGCCTCTCTGTCTCCCTTTCCTTTGGCCTTCTAGGTTCTTCTGAAGTCAGATGCCCCGACCGGAGATGTGCTCCTGGACGAGACGCTGCGACACCTTAAAGCCACAGAGCCTGCTGAGACCGTGCAAACCTGGATTGAATTGCTGACAGGTGAGGTGGGAGGGGAGCGTTTATGCGCATGGTGGGGCTACCTAACCTTTGTGGCTTCTACTTATTTCTTCCCCCTCCAATCCCCACACCTTCCAGTGACTCAGCCTGAGGGCCCCATTCCCTCATAGGACACCTTCACTGGTAGAGTGCCTTCATTGCATGCTGCAAATCTCGCGTTCAGTCCCTGTTGGGCTGGAAGAGAACCTGTGTCTGAAGCCTGGGCTCCTATGGGGAGGAAGGGCAGGATATACATCTAATTAATAACAATAATAATAATAATAATAAGCCCTGGAGAATCATTGCTAGTCTGTGTAGACCAAGCATGGCAAAACTTTGGCCCTCCAGATATTGCTGAACTACAATTCCCATCATCCCTGGCCATTGCATGTGCTTGCTAGGGCTGATGGGAGTCATAATTTAGCAACATCTGGTGTAGACAGTATTGGACTAGATGGGCTCATGGGTCTGACTCGGTATAAGGTGGCTTCCTCTGCTCCCTAGTGACTTGTCCCAGCTTGTTCTTACTGTTGACGATCTTCGCTTGTGCCCTGCAGGCGAGACCTGGAACCCCTTCAAGTTGCAGTACCAGCTCCGCAATGTCCGCGAGCGGATCGCCAAGAACCTTGTGGAGAAGGGGATCCTGACGACCGAGAAGCAGAACTTCCTCCTCTTCGACATGACCACCCACCCAGTCACCAACACCACAGAGAAGCAGCGCTTGGTGAAAAAGCTCCAGGAGTGCGTCCTGGACAGATGGGTCAACGACCCCCACCGCATGGACAGGCGGACCTTAGCCCTGCTGGTCCTGGCCCACGCTTCCGACGTGCTGGAGAATGTCTTCACCAGCCTGGTCGACGAGAAATACGACGTGGCGATGAACCGGTCCAAGGACCTTCTAGATAGAGACCCCGAAGTGGAGGCCGCCAAAGCAGGTGGCACTGAGATGATTTGGGCTGTGTTGGCGGCCTTCAATAAGTCCTAAATTCCTCCCAGTTGGGTGAGGTTGTTCTGAGTGGGTTTTGACCCTCTTCCTCTCTAGGATTGAACCTTTCGTTCTGTGGAATCTTCCCATGCTCCTTAGCAGCGGGCATTGGTGACTTGCCATGCCCAACCGCCACCACCACAGTTGTTGGGCATGGTGGGCGACATTCTGTTACAGGAATGCCTATATCTTCACCACCTCCTCCTCCTCTTCCTCAGATTGGGGATTTGTTAGGTTGAAAGAATGAGCTGAGAAGTTCGTGCGCCGTTTTCTCCTCCTCCCTGAAACACTTTCTCCCCTCCTCCCTTTCCACCCCCCCCATGCCGTTAAAATGAAGGTCTTTGTCTGCTAGCAATGGATTGAGCCGTCTGTTTCTTTTATTTCAACCCCTTTTCCTTTTTGCTGTTTTAGGGAAGAATGAATTGCGACGTGCGTTTGGGATATTTTTTGTTCTTTTTTTGTGTGTGTATTTTTTAATCTTATCATTCCAACCTCTGTTCTGCCCGGTCTTGTGTTTTGATCCAGTTTTTCCTTGTGCTGTTTATCCTTGTGTTCTGCTGAAAAAGACCATTACAGCACAAATCTCTATGCAATCTCTTGTGTGTGATTCCTCCCCCTTTTGATTCTGAGGGGTTCCATCCCCTTCCCAATTGCGTGTCGTGCTTAAGTATGCAGGGAATACCCATAACTGATGTTCCATGTGTTCCGGGATAATGACAAATTAAATGTTGGATCCAGACTTAGTTGTGTCCTCTACACTGTACATTTAAAGCACTCTTATACCACTTTTAACAGTCATGCAAAGAATCCTGGGAACTGTAGTTTGTGAAGGGTGCTGAGAGGTGTTAGGAGACTCCTATACCCCTCACAGAACTACAGTTCCCAGAGTGATTTAAGAATCAATTCCTCTCCTCAGGGAACCTGGAGAATTGTAGCTCTGTGAGGGGAGCAGGGGTCTCCCAGCAACTCTCAGCACCTTTGAAACATGCAAAGCTACCTTAGACAGGGGTATGCTGTTGGTTCACCTTGTTCAGAGTTTCCGAGGTCTTGGGTAGGCTTTTCCAAGCCCTTCTGTACTCATGATTCTTTTAAACTGCAAAACATGTTCTGCCCACTGAGCAATGTCTTTTTCACAAAGGATGACCAGAAGCAATTACCTTAAACAGAGTCAGGCCATTGCTGTATCTTGCATTGACTAGAATCTGGCTCTTGTACAGCAGAGTCATTACCTGTTCCTGTTGACGATTATCTTTTTTAAATGGGCAATACCTAGGATTGAACCTGGGACCTTCTGCAATCCAAGCATGTGACCTGCCACTAAGTTGTGCTTAACCCCACCCCCGTTGTATAGTGAGAGTGTCCATCCCGCCGTAAAGAAGGTTGGAAATCATTGCAAGTATTAGACTTTATTTTGGTAACCGCACTAAGCTGTAGTTGTAATTCCCAGTGAGGTACTGAAATGGCGCATTCGGGTTCTGAACCTAGGCCACTGTTTTGGGTGCGGTACAATGTATTCAGTAGACACTAGCCCTCTAGAGGTTGTGGACTCCAGCTGCCATCAGCCCTAGCCAGCATGGCCAATGGTCATAAGAACATGAGAAGAGCTAGCTGGAGCAGACCAGTGACCCATCTATTCCAGCATCCGGTTCTCTCAGTGGCCAAACAGATGCCCCAATGTGAAGCTCACGTGCAAGACCTGAGCGTAACAGCAGCTCTCCCCTCCTGAGGTTTCCAGCAACAAAATCAGGGATTATTGGTCAGGGATGATGGGAGTCATAGTTCAGAACATCGAGAGGACACCACATTGGTTACTCCTGCTCTGTGCAATGCAGACAGAATGCAATGGCACGACTGGCCATGCTCATAATACACCAGTTCTTAAAAGACCTGCGTTGATTGCCAGTGTGCTTCTTAATTCAAGATACTTAATGTTGGCATACAGAAAGCTCTCAACGTTTTGGGGCCCCAAATATTTGAAGGAGCTGTTCCTCCTTTAACAACCTAGCCAGCTGTTGACCTGCCAGCAGGACCTCTCCTGCAGATCTACACTGCTATGTGAAGTCTGTGGTGGTGATGTGCAGAAGGGTCTTTTCTGTGGCAGCTCCCCAGATCATGGAACACCCTCCCCTCTGGCCTCATTGCTGCATACATTTTGACATTGGGTCAAGAGGCACCTTTTCACGCAGGCCTCCTGGGGTGGAAGGTGTTGGGTGGTTTAATTGCATTGAGCTGTACGCAATTCACCATTGGACCATTTTGGGAAGGGCAGACCATAGACCAGGGGTGGCCACTCTGTGGCTCTCCAGATGCTGCTGAACTACAGCTCCCATCAGTCTCAGCCAACACAGCTCATGGTCAGGGATGATGGGAGATGTAGTCCAGCAGCATCTGGAGAGCCACAGAGTGGCCACCCCTGCCATAGACGTTTGTAATAAATAACAGTCATGGGTCATCACTATGGCTTATGTTCTCCCTCCACCATTGAAGGCAGTAGTGCCCATTGCTAGGAATTGCAAGTGGGGAGTTGCTGTTGCGCTTGGGTCCTACTTGAGGCATCTGGTTGGCCACTGTGAGAACTACGTGGGTCCTTGGCCTGATCCAGCTGAGAGCGTGTGTTCTTTCAAGAATCAGCGCAGACCCAAAGGAAGGGCTTCTTCGACCAACGCAGAATGAACTGGTGGCATTCACTGCCACAAGACTAGCATAGATGGGCTTCAAAAGGGAAAATCAAGCCAGGGGGCCCATCCAGTCCAGCCTCGTATTTTCACAGTGGCCAACCAGATACCCCAAAGGGAAGCCACAAAAGAGGACCTTGGCGCAACCGCAGAGCTCTCCCCAGAGTTTTTGCTCTGAGGTTCTCCGATTCTGGATCAACACAAGCTTAGCTGGTAATGAGCTCTCTCTCTTTTGTCCTTCCCCTGGCAAGGGTGTGTGTGGCCACTCCTCCCGATCTCCTCCTCTCCAGATTGGCTATCACAAAGGTGTGCTCCAATTGGCTCCGGAGTCTTTAAGAGTGGGAGCAGCCATCTGGCTTGTCCATTTTTGAGAAGCTGTGTGTTTGCCGATGGGAAAATGTTGCCGTTTGCTCTTTGTGGGTTGGAACAGCGTAAGGCCAGTGCAGGGAACCTTTGGCCCTCTAGATGTTCCTGGACAAAATTCCCATCATCCCTGGCCATTGGCCGTGCTTGCTGGGGCTGATGGGAGCTGTGATTCAGCAACTTTTGGAGGGTCAACGTTTCCCCACACCTGGCCTAAAGGGGGGGTTGAGCCAGGTGACTTTCTTATTGGGTCTTTCCTGATGGTTTGAAATCGATTGCCCATTCTATCCAGCAGTTCGGTTGCTGTTGGGTTTTTTTAGGGATTTTCTCCCTTTTCAGGATTTTGACACCTTTTTTAAAAAATTTTTTTGTAAGGATGCATTTAAAAAAATAAACTGAAAACACACACACTCCGCCCCTTTTCACCCATTAAACGTGAAGAGCCATGTTGTATTTCAATTCAGGACGTTTTACTTTTTGTGAATAACGTTTCACCACAAACAGGTACAGGATGAGGTATCAAAGAAGAAGGAGGAGGGGAAAAACCTTTGGTATAAAATGTACAGCTTCTTCTCTTGTTTTTCCTTTTCTCGCTTACAGGCAAAAAAAAAGACTTTGGTTTTCTCTCTCTTTTTTTTAAGTTATCACGGTCGACAAACAAAGAAACATTCAGTTTATTAATATATAATAATGCACTGCTTTGATTAAAAACATGACCACGTCACTCAGCTTACACCGACCAGGGAATTGGGGTGGGGGTGGGGGTGAAGAAAGGGGTTACAGGAAATGCATCAGCATTTATAAGGTTGCCATCTTTAAAGCTTGTCTGTGCCTGAAAAAGCTTCGCTTGTGCTTTTTTTCCCTGCCTGTTGAGCTGCTGTGAACAGCACAGCAGCATTCGCCAATTTTAAAAAAGATGGCTACCAGATTCGCAGGGTCGCCACTTTTAAAATAGAGCTTGATTTTTTTTGCCAGGTTGCGGAGGGATTTTTTTGTGTGTGATATAAGTGAGGTTCCCTGGTTTCCAGTTGTCTTGTTGAAAGCAGGCAGCCCGCTTTAAATATTTAGGGGAAAGAGCCCTCTCTGGTCCCAGAGCTCAGAATCCTAGTTGGACTATAGGAAATGTAGCAGTTAGAGGAGACTTGTCTAATGGAGCCGTCGAATGATGAAAAACTGGCTCCGAATGTCGTCGTTTTGTCATTTCCAAGCCTGAATCTCAGGTCTGAGTCCTGCCTGCGTCTCCTGCAGACAATGTGTTGCGTGTGAAGGGCAAACACAAATTCTCAAACACCATGGGCACTATAGCTTAGACCTCCCCCAGTGTGTGCTCCAGGATGCACATCAGCCGCTCAACACTCTGCACTTTGCAGGCAATGCTGATGTGCAGGCTGGCATAATTCAGCGGGACATTGAAGCTAATCGTTCTAAATTACCTGTCATGCAGGTATGTGTGTAAATTTCCACATCTTGCTTGATGGTGAGTTCATGTGTATAGGTGAAAGGTATCTGTCATTTTTATGCAATGGCAAAAGGTGATCCTATGTGGGGCTGCCATTCACTCCATAGCGCTTGCCTGTATTCCAACGTGAAGGGGTTATTTAGAAATAACCTATTTAAAACACGTATGTTTAAGTGTCAACTTGACAGGCGCATTCCATCTGCCACCACAGCCCACCCAATGTAGGGCTTTGTCAACACAATGTGTTTGAGGTCATATTGTCACAGCAGGGTTGGGAAACTAAAAAGGTAAAGGTGTCCCCGCACTTATAGTGCGAGTCGTTTCCAACTCTTAGGGTGACGTTTTGCGACGTTTACTAGGCAGACCATATATATGGGGTGGGATTGCCAGTTCCGTCCCTGGCCTTTCTTTACCCCCCAGCATATGCCGGGTACTCATTTTACTGACCACGGATGGATGGAAGGCTGAGTGGACCTCGACCCCTTTTACCAGAGATTCGACTTCCTCCTTCCGTTGGAATTGAACTCCGTCCGTGAGCAGAGCTTCGGCTGCATTACTGCCGCTTACCACTCTGTGCCACGGAGGGAAACTAACCAGTGTTTAAATAGGGCATGTGATTCCCAGTGGTTAATTTCTCTTGAGCGAGAGATGGATAATATATACTGGTGCACAAATGTCCCCAGCAGGCATGCCTCTTTTACATGTAGGAGAGCTGCCCATTTGGGACTGGTGTGGCGGGAGGCCGGGAGGCCGATCAGTAAGTGTGGCATCTTGTGAGGTGATGGTCTGACCTGGGAGTGTTTTTATTTCTTCCCAAGACCCATAACTGTTTAGCAAAGAACCGAGGGTGTTTTTTTGGAACTGACAAAACGTGGGTTTTTTTAACTTTGCGGCTTAGGGCCTGTTCAGAAGGACCTTCCATCTCCTAACCCTGTGGCGTAAATACTAAAGTGCATTTTTTATTAGTGGCAATAGCAGTAATATCCGTGTGGAACACGGCGGGGAAAGGGAAGATTTCGTGATAAATTGGGGATCTGGTCCTTCCCTCCAAGCAGGCAGACCATCTCCCTCTCTGCTCGGCGCAGGCTGAGAGTTCTGACACAAAAACAGATTACTTTTTGAGAAGCCATGCAAAAAGAAAAATATAGAAATATATCTATAGGACGATGCACCCGTCCACCCACGCATCCTTGAAACACATGCTCACCCACGCGGACGCACAAAAGACTTCCTTTGCAAAACAAAAACAAAAATCATCTTTGGTATCATTTTTTTTTTTGGTGCAAGAGACAAAGTGAGGTAGAAGTTTCTTTTCGTCCCCCCCCCCCGGTGTGATTTTGACAAATTTCAGACAGCGGGAACACCCAATGGGAAAGGGGGAGAGGAGGCAGTGGCCAGTGGCATGGTGGTTGGGTGGGAATGGGGGGAGCTAACCTTGTGAACTTGGGATATGTTGTATCAGCTACCAATCAGAGAGAAGCAAAGCCAGCAGGGGCAATTTTACCACAGCAGGCTTCCAAAGCATATGGCTAACACAGTTTGTTTGCGATGGCCTTTCAGGGGGTTTAAAAATGTGTCCCTTACATTATTTGAATAATTCTTACAATGAGGGCGGTGGGGATCTTATTTTGGCCTGAGGGCCACATTCCTGCCTGGGCAACCTTCTGAGGGCCACATTCCAGTTGTTCGTGGGTGGGCCCATTAGTAAAAGTGGGCGGAGCAAAACATGAAAATTTTGTCCCTGTATAGTAGGCTAGTTTCTACACACAGAGACACGCAGCCTCACCCTCTCTCTGTCCCCATCCAGGCAAGCAGGAGGAGTTTGAGGACGCGTTCAAAATGGGCAAAAACACTCCAGGAAGGTGTGAAGCAGGACTGGTGAGGGGTGTGGCCTGAGGTGAGTTCCAAGGAGAGAGAGGCCTGGGGGCCCCAAACATCCCCTGAGCCCAAGGTTCCCCGCACCTGCCTTTACCATGAAATAACGGCAGATGGGTCTTTGGCATCAGCTTCTGGAAGAACTGGGGACAATCACTCCCCAACAATCTATATGCTGGGGCATGTTGCGAGAGCAACAGTTTGCGTGGTGCACAAAATAATGAAATTAAGTTGGCTGCGAGCCTATAGTACCAGCCACAGATAACAGAAGTTTAGAGCTGGAAGGAAACTTGGAGGCTGCCCAGTGCTTCCCTGTATGATTCCCTGCTCTGGGCTTGCTTCTTTTCAAACAACCCTTTGTTGGGGCCAGGGGTCGGTAGTTCCTTTGTTTATTGCCATCAAACACAACTGGATTGTTCCGTCGCTCCTGATTGCAGCAGAATGATCTGTCCTCTAAAGAGGCTGGCTGATGCTTCTCTGTGAGAGCTACTGTGCTGGTCTGGTCTCTTTCCGTTTGGGAAGTTTTCCCAGAACCATAATTCATGGGGAGACACCCCAGGAATACACCCCTGTGAGGCTGGGGGATTCTTCTTCCTTGCTCAAAACATAAAGCTGTTCAAGTGCAAAGAGCTATGGGTATCTTATTTGATTTAGAACATACCTACAGTTACCGTAATTTGGGAAACTGTCTTCTAAACACAGAGCGCTCTTCTGTGCTCACAGCTCGCTTGAGATCAGGCCGCCACTGAATCCCTAACAACTTGCCCTTTCATCTTTTCCACCAAAGGCCTCCTGCCAATGCCAACTCCTCTTGCCCCAGTGCTGAGACTCTCTAAAGCCTACTGTGTGTAAACACCAACCCCTCCCGTTCCGTTCTGACTGCAAAATGTCAAGAAGATCTTCAAAACCCCAAGTCCCGTTGCCCTTTTGAGCATCTAGCTGGCGTCCCGAGGGTCTGGGGCAAGTAATATGTGATGGAGGGAGTCAACTGTAAATTCCCTTTTTTAAAAAAGGCTAGCTCAAGTGTCTGAAGCCCCCGACTGAGATGCAAGTAGGGGCTTACTGCAGGGGAAAGATTAACCCTGGTACACAGACACCAGTGTAACTGCTATTCCCTATCAGATTTGTTTTATCCAGGGCCTGGAATGAAATGATTCAGAAGAAAAAAGAGCCCCCCCCTTTTAAAGGGCATAGAAATTTGAGGGGGTGTCTTCAGTGTTGCTAGCCCCCAAATACTGAGATCTGCAAACAGGGATGGATTTCTTGGTTTCTCATTTTTCCAGTCTTAAATTCAGTTCTCCACATCCCTGCAGCAATTTGATTTTTTTTTAATCCTCATGAAAATTACATCAGTATTTTAATGTGAAAATACACGTTTTTGTATGCAGTTTTGATTTAATGTAAACATTTCTGCAAGCCATTTTCCCTAATATAATTGTGTTCGCATGTTATTTTCACTAATACAGTCATATTTATAAACACTTTTCCTTAATATATGCATTTGTGTAAACATTGCTTGCTTGGAGAACTGCATCACAATATTCGGGTGTGAATTTCAAAGGATGGCTGTTGTTTTGGTTCCTCAATTGTTTTGGAAAGTGCTACTTTGATAGATTCACCTTCAAATGCAAACTAAATCAAATTTTTCCTCCATCCCTATCTGTAGAACCCAGTGAACTTTTCCCAACGTGGTTCTGTTGATAATGTTCAAATTCCTTCATGCTCATGCTTATCTGTGGCCCTACAGACATTGGTGGACTCCCAACTCCCACCAGAGCAGACAAATACTGCCTGTTTGATACCTCTGTGCCTACAGGCTCAGAACTGATGAACTTATTAAGATGCTAGCCTATCTTTTCATAGGAGGAGATTTACAATTACAAATCTAAACCAGTTGGAAGACTGCTAAAGTGATATATATCACTTTAAGATTCTTAGCATTTTATATATAAAATACTAAATACATTGTGGCTCTAGTCTTAACACCCATTCCCCAGAATTGTTCATTCTTTGTCATTACAGATCCTGAGTCACTAAACTATTTTTGCAAACTTTCTTTCGGTAGTTTTATCTGATTTGGAAACTGGTTCAGAGCTTGCATGCCTTTACAAAAAATAATTAAGTATTAGGCAGGGTGAACATTAGCTTTTGTCATGCCTGAAACCATCTCAGAAATAATGCCCTTTTTCTTTTAATTTCTGGGAGAAAAAACATGATTTGAGATTCAAGGCGCAAAGATGGCACTTCTGTCTGGAATCTGCGGCCTAAAGCATACTGGAAATCCAGCCTGTGTGTATCCTGCTTGGCTTGTATGAGCAATGCTAGGCAACGGTTGGCACTGGCTTTTGTAGGGAGGGCCAACTAAGAAAGTGTCTGAGGTTGCAAAGGAGGCCTCAGTAAAAAGAGGAAAAAAACAGACATTCCAGGTTTGGGGGACCATAGCTTCAAGCACAAGGAATCCATTAACTAAGTTTTGAGTTGTGCAAGCTGATGAATGAATGTGCTTTTGCATGAGAGACCAGCTTTTAGATGGGTCAACGCGCTGGTCAGAAAAGTCAGCCCCTTTCTGTATCAGTATGAATCACCGGTCTTTTGAATAAATTATAATTATTAGGTGGAATAAATTATATCAGTTTTCCCTGTTTTTCTAGGGTGGTAACGACTGAAGACACTTCCTTCTTTTTAACTATTGCCCCCTTCCCATTAAAATAGAATTAGAAAGATGAAAATAATCCAGGTTCCCTCCTTCCTCCCCCAAATACAATTTTTTTGTTTCCCTCTCACCGCTAGATGGCACTGCCTCCTCAGTAGGAACAATATGGAACAGGTCGCAACAGGGGAATCGAAGCAAAAAGTTATTGAAATAGCCTTGACTGTAGACACCATCCTTGCAAGGGGAGAATCTCTCTCTTCCCAATTTTAGGTAACAAAAATGTTTGCCCTCACCTAGGATCCCGCTAGGTTTTGCAGTGAAGTTAGATTCAGAGAGGAAGAAAAACTCGAATTGGATTCCCTCTCCTATTCCTCCCCCCAGCCTTTTTAAAAATGCATTGGCCAAGTGCTGTTCTGCCATTTTGTCTTCTGGCCAAATGCCCTTCCGCCATCTTTGGTGTAAGGGAAGGTATGGGAAGGCTCGCAGCATGGCCTGTTATGCTTTGGTACACGTGACGGCTGAGGCGGTGTTGGCGGCATGGCCCCCCGAGGACGGCGAGCGGCCTTCCTCCATCCATTTGTCCAGACTCCGCCGCCGGGCGTTCATGAAGAAGTTGCTGACGGTGGATAGCTCTAAGCCCAGTTGCTGGGCGATGGTGATCTGAAGGTCTTTAGAAGGGCGTTGGTTCTCATGGAATATGGCATGGAGTGTGCGGCGCTGGATGTCCGTGAAGACCAGCCGGTGGCGCTTAGGGACGTGGTTTCTGTCGGCTTTGCTTTGATCTTGCTCTTTCCTTTTGCAGGCTGGCGGGCGACGGCAAAGAGGGGGAGGAAAATAAGAATGCATCAGTGCGAGGGATGGAAAGATCTGTCAGTTTTGGTCCTCTTGGCTTTCCAATCTTAAATTCAGTTCTCCACATTTCTGCAGCAATTTGCGATTGTTTTTAAAAAAATTCTCCAGCATTTTAGTGTGAATTTCTCCTAAGGAACACATTTCTGTAGGCAGTTTTAATTCCTGTACACATTTTTGCAAGCAGTTTCTTGTCATATAATGCCGTTGTTGTCTGTTATTTGCACTCATATGTTCATTTTTATGCACACTTTCAGCTAACATATGAATTTTGTAAACATTGTTTGGGGAACTATATTGCAAAATTCAAAGAAGTGCGGATTTTGAAGAGGGCTGTGTTTCGGTTCTAGGATCGTTTCAGAAAGTGTGAATCGGATAGATTCGGTTTGAAATGCAAACCGAATCGAATTTCTCGCCCATCCCTATATCAGACAGGGTTGTCTCCCAGCCCTACCTGGAGATGCCGGGGATTGAACCTGGGACCTTCTGCATTCAAAGCATCAGCTCTACCCCTGAGCTATGGGCCCTTCCCCAACAGGTTTGGGAACACAGGAAGCTGTTTTGTATTGAGCCAGACCATTGGTCAGTCTGGCTCAGTATTGTCTACGGTTTCAGGCTGAGGTCTCTTCCAGCCCTGCCTGGAGATGCCATTGGAGGTTGAACCTCGGGCCTTCTGCATGCAAGGCAAAAGCTCTGCTGCTAAGCATGTGTGTAAACATTATTTGGTTGACAAACTGCATTGCAAAATTTGAATTAGTGCAGGATTCGAAGGGTGGCTGTGTTTTGGTTCTCGTATCATTTTGGAAAGTGCAGATTTGATCGATTCGACTTGAAATGGGAACTGAATAGAATTTCTCACCCATCCCTACGTCACTCACACACCACACACAGGCATCAAAAGGAAGAACAGAGGAAGGTGCGTCTGTATCCAGTCAGACCTGCTGGTCCATGTGGCTTAGTACTGTCTACACTGGCTGGCAGCAGCTCTCCAGGATTTCAGGCAGAAGTCTTGTTCCCAGCCTAATGTAGAGATGCTGAGGACTGAACATGGGAAGTTCTATAGCCACAAGTGCTTTGCTGTGGAGCTGCAGCCTTTCCCTTAAAAATAAACTTCAGATTCTAGTCCGCACAGTTCTGAAGAAAGGGCTGATTTAAACACGAGCAGAAAGAGCTGCCTTATACCAAGTCAGACCCTTGATCCATCAAGGGCAGTATTGTCTACACTGACTGGCAGCAGCTCTCAAACGCTTCAGGCAGGGGTATTTCCCACCCCTACCTGGAGATGCTGGAGAGTTAAAGCCTCAGGGACAGTGTGGAATGCTCTTGGCGTTTGCTAGGCGACATGGAGGGAGGCTTTTGGCGGGTTTGGGGTGTTCTTAAGTGGGTGTGGTGGTTATTTTGTGTCCTGGAGTGATTCTTGTGGGCGAACACTTTGTGGATTTGTGGATGAATGCTTTCGATATAATGTTTTTATTTTAATTGATTTTATTCTGTATTGGATTGATTGAATAAACAAACCCTACTGGGAGGAAGGGCGGGATATAAATCTAATAAATAAATAAATAAATAAAACGACCCTCTTGTATTTCCTCCCAGATGAGGTCAGGGCAGCAAACACACCAGTCTTATAACAATACAATTAAAAATAAAACAACAGCCATATTTAAAACGCATCTAAAAACAATCGGCTACTCTCACAGCAACAATCTGCTATCTTGCATGCTATCGTCCCCATAAATTGCTTCGGGACTCCTTCTGTGGCAGGGTTAAACTTTATATCAATTAAATAAATTGAAAGTGAATTGAATAGGCTGCCAGGGGAGTGGGGAGAGCACTGGAGGAGGCTCCAAGGTTGCTAGGCCATGGCGGGAGAGGCCTTGGCTGTTGCTAGGCTGCAAGAGGGGGGGAGCAGGAAGAGGAGGTCCCAGTGGTTGCTAGGCTGCAGGGGGGAGAAGGAGGAGGTCCCAGTGGTTGCTATGGAGGGGGAAAGGTTTAAGGTTGCTAGGCTGGGAGGGGAAGGCCTTGGCAGTTGCTTAGGCTGCAAGGGAAGGAGGCTTTGGCGGCTGCTGGGGGGGGGAGAAGGAGGTCCCAATGGTTGCTAGGCTGCAGGGGGGAGCAGGAGGAGGAGGACCTGGCAGTTGCTAGGCCGCAGGGGGAAGGAAAGCTTGAAGGTTGCTAGGCTGTGGGAGGGGAGGCCTTGGCAGTTGCTAGGTTGCAGGGGAAGGAGGTCCCAGCAGCTGCTAGGCCTTGGGGGGGGGAGGAGGAGGTCCCAACGGTTGCTAGGCCACAAGGAGGATGAGGCTCCAAGATGGCTAGGCCATGGGGGGAGGCCTTGGCAGTTGCTAGGCTGTAGGGGAAGGAGGCCCTGGAGGCTTCTAGGCTGCAGGGGAGGAGGAAGTATACAGTGGTTGCTCAGCCATGGGGGGGGCAGTAGGCCCCCGTGTTTGCTAGGTCACAGAGGAGGAGGGGAAGGCCCTAGCAGTTTCTAGGCTGCCGATTCAGAGGTACCATGCAGCTGAGTTCCAGGCTGCCAAGCAGGAAAAGTGGGAAAGGCCTGTTGCCCTTCTGACCTGCTCCTGTTTGTCCACTATGCTGGGCTAGATAGGCCTTTGGCCTGATCCAGCAACGCCGTGATCTCTTTTTTTTGACAGCAGGGGCCGTGCACCTTTCGAACAGTGGCATGCCTGGCAGAACTTCCACAGGCGTGGCCTCCCTCCCCTTTGGAGCGGAGAAATTTCACCTGTGTGTGCTCTCTCTCCTTTTAGCATGTGCCTCTGTCAGGAGAGTAGGGCCGAGAGGGAAATTCAGCCCACTTTGCATTTAAAGGCAAACTTGCCTAATTTGCACTTTCTGAAATGATAACGCGAATCGAAGCGCAGCCCTCCTTTGAAATCTTCACCTCTCCAAATGTTGCAGTGCCTTTCTACAGCCCAGTAATGGGAACAACAGTGCACGTCCTAGGATAATGTGTGCACACACAAAATGTACATGTTAGCAAAAATTAAAATGGGGAAATTCACTTAGAAATGCTAATGAATCTTCATGAGGATTTTGTTGGGAAACAAAACCTGCAAATTAAAATGGGAAATGTGGAGAACTGAATTTAGGACTGGAAAAAAGGCCAGATTCATGCTTCCCTATACCAAAGGGGTTGAAAACGGGGGGAGAGGGGGAAGGGGGATACTGGTTGAATGTCTGCCTGTCTCACCCCTCTTAAAACCACAAGAACTCTCCTACGTTTCATGCAGCGGGGAAGGGGGCGATGCCTGCAAGGGCAGGTTGTGAATTGACTGGATCTCTGGGGGGGGGGGTCATCTGTAAATACGATTTCTCTCTCTGCATTATTACTTTATTTCTCTTCTCTGGGCGTGGGACTGGCAAAGGGGCAAAACGTGTCAAAGTTTTGCTTTTTAGGGGACGACCTTAAAATAATGTGGCTCCATTGTTTTTATGCCTGCATTTAACTGCATGGATTGAAGGGAGGGAGGGAGAGAGAAAGAGAAAGGAATTTAATGCCAAATCAATAGCTCTGGTGACTGAAGTCTTCCTTGCCTACAAAGCCCGTGCTTCTCTTCTCCCCATATAGTTTTCCCCTCTAAGAAAACCCTGCTCTATTTATGTCCCAAATGAGCCATCCAGTAAAGTAGGGCTTCCTGGTTACTTCTAGGTGAATTACAGGAAGCTTCCAGAATGGCTATGTGCAATTTGGGATCTTCCTCTTCCCTCCTCCCCTGCCCCCCCAAAGCATCCCAAAGAGTGACCTCATTCACACCATACATTTATTCCATTATTGTTCTACTTTAAACAGTTGTGGCTTCCTTTCCCCCAAAGAATCTTGGGAAGGCTAGTTTGTGAAGGGTGCTGACAGGTGTTAGGAGACCCCTATTGCCCTCACAGGGCTATAATTCCCAGACTTCCCTGGGAAGAGGGATTGATTGTTAAAGCACACTGGCAACTGTAGCTGTGTGAGGGGAATAGGGGGTCTCCTAACAACGCTCAGCACCCTTCACAAAGTACACTTCCCAGGATTCCTTGGGGGAAAGCCATGATGACTGTTTAAAATGGAATAATAGAGGAATAAATCTATGGTGTGAATGTGGCCACTAGCGTGTACATTTATATAATTGGAGTAATTCTGATTGCAAAGCCAGGTCAGTTTTACAGGAGTGGGAGGCGATTGCCAAATCTCTGCCAATAGGTTGGCCCACATTTTGACCCCAGAGCTGCTACTCCTTAACACACAATTGTGCAATTGTTAAAGGCACCAGTGGTGGCCTTCTGAGGTATGGATGGGCAAATCCATCCATTTCAGTTTCTCCTCTTCCCAATCTTAAAATCACCTGTCCACATTTCCACATGAGCTTGCAGGGGGTGGGGAACTCATCCACATTTTAGTGTGAATTTCTCCTACAATGCACATTTTTGTACACCGTTGCACATTTTTGTATGCTGTTATTCCGAATGTAGACATCATTGCAAAGCAGTTTTGCCTACAATAATGCTCATCTGCATGTCATTTACACTAATATATGGGGAGGGTTTAATGTGCACTTTCCTCTACACATGTGCATTGTTGTACACGTTACTTGGGTGGCGACGACGACACTGCCAAATCTGGAGAAGTGCAAATTTCAAAGGAGGGCTGGGTTACGGTTTGCGTATTGTTTCAGAAAGTGCGGATTAAGTGGCGTCACCTTTCAGTGCAAACTGAACCAGATTTCTGAACCAGATTTAAATTTCACTTTGGAAGGCTTTTGGAGGGCTTCTGTCGTGCAGGCTACGAAGAGTTGCTCCACTGCCTATTAGACTGTTTTGTTTTTAAGTTTATATATTTTTTAAAGAAATTACTTTTTAATTTTAATTTTTTATTAACAGTAAGTCACTTTGAATGCACTTCTTTGTGTAGGAAAGCAACTAACAAATTTAATAAATAAAATACCCCCTATTCTGAGGTGGGAAGGTGGCAGCTCAAGGGCTGCGAGGGTTGAAGTGAAGAAGGAAAGCAGTTGTGGGATATTAAGGGGCAGAGAAGCAGAGGTTCCCCCACAAAGGCAGGGTGTGTGAAAGCCTTGGAATTCCCCCTCACCCAGATTACACTCTTCCATTTTAGGTATATGGCATTCCTGTTCTAAGATCACTCTGTTCCTGGCCATGCTTGATTTCATGTGATGGGACTCTTCTTTACCCTAATGCTTTGTGTAAGTATGGTTGCCAACTTTTTCAATGCCCCTTTTTCCTCTGCTTGTAACGGCAGCACGAGACCTGCAGATATCAGCAGCCGGTCCTATTTATCCAGTTAAGAGGGGAAGAGGAAGTGGAGGCATTAATGACATCCATAGACCCTGCTGACAAAGTCCTTCCAAGTTTACCCGAATAAATGCTCTCCATCTTTGCTGAGGGTGGGCACTAAAAAAGGAAATGGGACCCCTGTAATCTGAGCACTGCCAACGCATCTCCACGCCATGAAAAGTGTTGACTTGCCAAGTTCTGTAAAAAGCATGCAAACAGCCAGATCGTTATATTTTTCTGATCAGTTGGCAATCCCTTGCATCCATTTGCCTTGCCAAAAACAGGCATAAAAGGGACGCGATGCATAAAAAAATAAAAATAAAGGGAAGGGAATGAAATGATAGCACTAGCGACCCAGGTCCATCATAATATTAAAACAAGATGTAATTTTGCAAAGCTAAGATGTTGTTAAGCAACCTGGCAGAGGGTCTCCATTAACATTTAATGGGCTAAGATTTTATTGCCCCGTGTTAAAACCTTTCACTTTTTTATTTCTAAATGAGTCTTTTATTTTAATTAACAATTTGCAGGAGATCTTTTCAGAGTCTATATTTTGTACAGTGCCCAGCGTACAGCGGAAAGTTCTGTAGTTCAGTGGCAGAGCATCTGCTTTGCATGCAGAAGGTCCAAGGTTCAATGCCCCATGGCATCTCCAGGTGGGGCTGGGGAAAAACCCTCTCTCTGAAACCCTGGAGAGCTGCTGCCAGTCAGTGTAGACAATACTGAGCTAGATGGTCTGACTTGATGTAAGGCAGCTTTCTCTGTTCCTGTTTAAATCAGCCTTTTCTTCAGAACTGTGAGCACTATAATCTTAACTTGAGGGAACAGCTCTAGCAGCTCAGTAACTGAGCCTTTGCTTAGCATGTAGAACATCCCAAATTCAATCTCCAGCATTTCTACATAAGGCTGGGAAAAAGACTCTATCCTGAAATCCTGGAGAACACCTTCTTATGTTCCTTTGGTTTTTTATGTATATATATGCAGTTGTTTTATATATGTCTTTTCTAGCAGAAAGTACCCAGCCTTGCCCAGGAATTCTAAGAAACCCCAAAATCAGTGCAGTTTATAAATCAGTGGTTAAAACCAGGGCTGTTTTGAAAGGTTCAGTCTGCCATCTTGATTGAAAATGGCATCCAGTTGTATCCCAGTGTAGACAAAAACCTGCTTCTTGATCTCAGAAACCATCTGAAGCCTCTGGAGAGTCGCTGCCCATCAGAATCAACAGTACTGAGCTAGATGGACCAGTGGCCTGACCAGGTATAAAGCAACTAGTTTTCTAGATTCCTGTTTAAGGCAGCCCTTTATTCAGAGCAATGACCAGAATCTTACTTTGCTTTTTGGGAAAAGGTTGTAGCTCAGTCACAGAGCATCTGCTTCACATGCAGAAGGTCCCAGGTTCAACCCCCAGCATCTCCAGGTAC
This sequence comes from Rhineura floridana, assembly GCF_030035675.1. NCBI lineage: Eukaryota > Metazoa > Chordata > Lepidosauria > Squamata > Rhineuridae > Rhineura > Rhineura floridana. The sequence goes on from NC_084501.1 coordinate 13,110,514, forward strand.
GGCTGGGGGAAATCCCTGTCTGACACTGCCAGTCAGTGTCAGCAATACTGAACTAGATGGACCAACCGCCTGACTCAGTATCAGGCAGCTTGCTATGTTGTCAGTGGCTGTTCTTTTATCTTTTAAAATGGGTGTGTAATACTGGTTTTTACATTTTTTACTATGTCACATTTCTCACTTTCTCCTTTCTTTTTGTAAGCCAGTTTGGTTATTTTAATTTTATATTTTTAAAGTGTGGTCTCAGTAAGGAACTAAAGGAAAAAGAAATAAAAGTCACCTGAAATGTGAGCAAAAAGCCATAAAATCCACTTAAAAAAAATCTTTTTTGAACAGCTTTAATTCATTGACAGCTTTGCTTGTTCGGCAGATGCCCTTTACTGTAGTGAAATGCTGAATTTTTTGGGAGAGGAGGAGGGATGTTTGTGGTTTATTTTTACTGCCTTCTAATGATTTTATTATATTTTAATTGTACGCTGCCTTGGGAGGTTTCCAACCACCCCCTTGCCTGCTCCTCAAATTTAGCATAAACATAATTTAAATAAGATTAAAATAAAATAGTAGCTATAGCACGGTGCCAGGGCAGAGATACGAAAGTCTGAAAAGGTGGATTAGAAAATAATTACAGTGGGTGGTATTCCAATTATGTTCAACTCAGAGTAGACCCGCTGAAATTAATGATCCTAAGTGAGCCATGTCTATTAATTTCAGTGAGTCTGCTCTGCGGAGGATACAACTCAATAGTAATAAGTAACCATGTGTTTCTTTATTATATGTCAACTTAAAGTTGGCACAAAAACATTGGGTTGTATCAAATGCTAATCCTGTTTAGAGTAGATCCACTGAAGTTAACAGACATGACTCACTTTGATTCACTGATTTCAGTGGGTCTACTCTGAACAAGACTTAGCTGGCTACAACCCATGATCAACATTGATTCATCATCTGTCACCATTACTAGGAATCTTAGGGTTGCATTGAATGCTAGTCCTACTCAGGAGTAGACCCACTGAAGTTAATGGGCATGGCCAATTTAGGTTCATTGATTTCAACAGATACAACCCCGTTTTCAACAAGATCAATAAAAATGAAATAGCAGCTACAGAACATGGCCAGCTTGGAGACGCCAGAGAATGAAACTGAATTCTGAAAAGGTGGATTAGAAAATATCGTTATTATTAATTATTAATTAATAACACACCTTTGGCCTATATTGGCGAGTCTTTTTTTTTTTCCATTTTAAAGCCAAGATCTATGCATCTGTCTTGCGGCCGTGAAACGTGACAGGCTGCCTTCACTCTCTCATCTTCCCCCATCCCTCTCCACCTCTTCCCTGAGTGGGCTCAGCTCCCCCCCCCCCGCCTTTGCACTGGCTGCACGCTGATAGAAAATATTGATCAGATCCAAGCTATGCCGGCTGGAAAGAACAGCCGGTTTTGCGTTAACCCTTGCTGGGTGGGATCAGTGGCTCGCCCGACACCAGTAAAAGGAGATGAGGGTCCCGCTCGCCCTTTGGAAACACGGGAGTCCTGTTTGGGGGTGCAGAGAGCGAGCAAACCCATTGAGGGAGAGGTTTCTACAGTTTTGTGTTCTCCCTTCCCAGAACAGTGGGTCAGATTTTAACTTTTAGAATAATGTCCTTCTGGACAGGTTGAGCAGAACATTTCTGGGGATGCAGAAGCAAGCACACAGGTTTGGAGGTGACAGTTTCAAAGTGATCTCATTGGTGCCCCCCCCCAAACGGCTCCATGCAAGCTCTTGCCAGATGAACCTGGAGCCAGGCCTCTGGCAGTGTTAAGAAACTAAGAAGAGCCCTGCTGGATCAGGCCTGTGGCCCATCTGGCTCAGCATCCTGTTCGCACAGTGGTCAACCAGATGCCCAGACCAAGTATATCACCCAGTGTCGGTGTAGGAAACGGACAAGCAGGGTTGCTCAGAAACTGACAAGCCAGGCATGCTGGAGACTATGAACCCTGATTGTTTGGGCTCTGTTTCCCACCGCCCTCCATGAAGATGCTGCCTTCAGAGGGTTCATTAGCTACCGCAGCTAAAAGCTGTACCCTGCTCCATAAATGGTCAATTCCTTCTTTAGAGTCATCTAAGCCTTCTGGCAACGAATGCACCCACTTTGACCCTATCTGCTTGCCCCCACAGTTAATTGTACCCTGTGATAATCAGTGTGATGGGGGTATCACATGTATAGTCCCTCCTTTGGGATCAAAAGCAAGCTGATCCTGATACTGGTAGAAACAAAAAATGACCACTAACCTCACTTGTGGCTGCCAAACGATTTGCCTCTCAGCCAGTAATTCTTACTATTTTTTTAAATTTTATTTTTGAAGTTTTCTGCTTGAATGCAGTTTGCCTCATTCAAGTGAACTTCCTCCAACCAGATGCGGTGGTATGCCTGGGTCTCTAAATGCGAGCCCTATGCTTTTTTGGGGGGGGGTATATACAAGCATCTCGAGAGCGATTTGCACCACAAAGGGATGCCTGTGTCCCTCCACATGTTGCTGGACTACCCCTGGAGATGCAGGAATATGTTCATTTCAGTTTCTCCTTGCTTTTCGGTCTGAAGTTCAGTTCTCCACATTTCTGCATCTGTGATTTTTTCCCCCAAAGTCCTCATGAAAATTTGTCAGCATTTTAGCATGTTTTTCTCTTATATATAAACATTTTGTAATGCAACTTTATTTATTTATTTATTCTTTCATTTATATCCCACCTTTCTTCCAAGGAGTTCAAGGTGGCATACATGGTTCTCCCTCCTCTCTGTTGTTGTTTTTCTTACAACAACCCTGTGAGGTAGGTTAAGCTGAGAGACTGTGACTGGCCCAAGGTCATACAGGAAGCTTCATGGCTGAGTGGGTATTTGAACCCTGGTTTCCCGGCTCCTAGTCCAACACTCTAACCACTACACACGTAGTGGCTGTCAAATTATGCCCGCTATATAAGTTTTTGCAAGCAATTTAGCATTTTACATTTTGTTTTCACTAATATATGCATTTTTATGCCCACTTTCCCCCTAACAGACACATTTTTGGAAACATTCTTTATTTGGAGAGCTGCTTCGCCAAATTTGGAGAGGTGTGAATGTCAAAGAATGGCCGCGTCTTGGTTCATGGGTTTTGGAAAGTGCAAATTAGGTAGCTTCACATTAAAATGAAAACTGAATCGAATCTCTCCTCCACTGGGGCTGACGGAAATCAGAGTCCAGCAGCATCTGGTGTGTCACAGGTCCCCTACCTCTGGTTTTCAATAACTATAGGGTCAAACGGGAACGGGAAAATCCAGAAATTAAAACTCTCTCTCTCTCTCTCTCTCTCTCTCTCTCTCTTCCCACCCACCTACCCCCACCATCAAATGAACAAAAAAAAACCCACACTTGGGGGCAGGGTTAAAACCAAGAAGGGGCAATTTTGGGCCAATCGAAACAGAGAAAAAAAATCAATGCTTTGCTTTGCAGAACAAAACACCCTGGGGAACAGAGCAGAAGGATTCTGGGGGACTGCACTGCTTGCTAGCTTGTGACTGTGTCTGCCTCAGAAAATAAAATCAATGGCTTCCCTTTATATGAAGTCCCTCACTAGGTCGAGGGCGAGGGGGGCAGGAATATAATGGTTTTCCTTCCCACCCCGTCCTGCCCCACATAGCTGCTAAATTGCTGTGGACTGGGGGGAGGGGAGTAGGAAATCGCCCACCTTTCATACCAAGGTTTTCACACACACACACACAGAGATGTTGCAAATGCATCTGTGGCCATCATGATATTAATATCCAGTTGCCGTACAGTTGGACTCTTGACAACATGGCTGACCCATCAGGAAAACATCCCCAAATCTTGATATTCATACATGTCAGCTTTTATGCGCTCCTGCAACAGCGCACCTTGGTCTCCCATAGCAGTCCTGACCCACGAGTGCCTGATGGCCAAAATTCCAAATGATGCTCCCCTCCCCCATTACTAATTAGGATTGAGCCTAATCTGGCACTGACTGCCCCTCCATTTAAATACGCCCCTCACCTATTAATCTCTTGACGGAATCCTGTAGCCTTAATATTAGCATCAGGGCTGACAACTTGGGCCGGTTAAATGGATCAATTCAAGCTGAAGAGTGCTGCCTTTATGTCTGTTTTCTCAGAAATAAGCCCCATTGAGTTCATTGGGACTTAATGCCAAATAAGTACATTCAAGTTGGTTAATTGCTCTAGGCGGGTGTTCATCAAAAGCCCAACACGCATGTTAAGAATGCACCTGGTTTAATTCTTGGGGAGCAGGGTTTTGGTGCTGAGGGTGTCACTACAGACGTCTAAAAATGTGTAAAGATGACCTTTCTTTCACAAAAGCAATGGTCGGATTTTTTGTTAAGTAAATTGTACTTTCAATATAATTTGTTAGTGCAAACTCTAGTTTTAACAAATGAAGTGTTCAGCTGCATTCTTGAGCTTCTAGAAAGCCATGGGGAGAGGCGTGTTTAAAAATAAGTGAGCCAGCAATCTTGAGGTTTGGGGAATGGACAGGTTTTAAATTTACATTTAAATGAAGTCAGTTTATTGGTTAAAAAGGAAAGTGATTGATGGACCAAAAATTAAGGAAATAAGTTGACCGTCCCAATAATTAATTAATTAAAAAGTGGGTTTTGTTTACAGTCACTTTTCTGCACAAATGTTCTTATTGCTTACTTTGGGTTGTATTCAACTAAATTCTACACACAGTAGACCCAATGAAATTCATGAGCCTACATTAGTCACTTCAGTGGGTCTACTCTGAGTAGGATTAGCATTGAATACCACCCTTTTGGACTAGCGCGTCAATCCCATTTGTAAAATTAAGAAGACTTTTTCTCTCTCTCTTATATGATCAGTGCTGGCTGGTGGCTCCATGCCAGTGGGGCAGTGAAATCCGCTCTGGATTTTAGTCCAAATTATCAAGAAAGTCTTCAAGGTGCAAGAACCTTGGACAGCTCCTTGAAAGTTCAAACTGAAACCTGGAGTGGATTCCATTGCCCCACTGACATGGAGTCACCAACCCCTACTAGATACTATTGGCATTGTCCAGCCAAACTCAGAAAGCGGCACTTGCCCTAGGCAGGAGGCATTTCAATTTCTCACTTTTCTGACCTTAAGTTCATTTGCCCACAGTTTTCAATTAAAAAAAAGTGAAAATTTGTCAAGCATTTTTATGTGCATTTCTCCTTAATAGACACGTTTTTGCAAGCAAAAAAAATTCTGAATATTTTTACACGTTATTTTCACTAACATTTGCAAATTAATGCACACTTTTCCCTAATATGTACATTGTGGGGCTGGAGGACTGCATTGCAAAATTCAAAAAAGTGTGAATTTTGAAGAAAAGACGTGTTTTGGTTCATGCATTGTTCTAGGAAGTGTGGATTGGATTCGTGTTGAACCACTTGAGATAAGGGCTTATAGAACTTGATAGGACTTACTTCTGGGTAAACATGCTTAGTATTGTCTTGCACAGCACCTCTGGGTCCTGCTGATTTTTAAATCAAGCTTTAAGTCAAGCTTATATTCAGCTCTCTGCCACAGAAATCAGCAGGATCTACCAGAGCTGGATCATCCCCCGTGAACCTTCACTGTTGATTCTCACTTCCTCCTAGGGAAGCCTGTTCCAAAAATGTGGTCTGGAACTCCCTGCTGCTCCAGGGAAGAGAGAAATCGTGCCATCGCTTGCTGTCTGGGCCCCTGGGGCATCCCAGTGCATGACTGTTCTTCTGATGGATCCATCACCCACTTGACAGCTTCATTACCTCCTAACAAGCAAGAGGCTGCTCTCTCAGTGCAGGTGATGCAGCCCCATGCACTGCCAGGGAAATGGCACTCACAAGGCATGAGCGGTGCATGGAGACAATGGGGTGCCAGGGAGGGTCACTGAGGAACAGTGGCAAGAGAGAAACAGTGGCTGGATGTATTTTTAAAATATCAGTTGCTGAAAGGAGATGCATCAACACTGACCATGAATAAAAAGCCACTGTTTTTTTTTAAATGTGCAAATGTGTCCAGTGGTTTGCTTGGAAAGAGGCAAGCTACCTGGAAGCATGGTGTGGTGGTTCTAGTGTCAGAGTGGGCCTGGGGAGACCAGGATTCAAATCCCCATTTGGCCTTGAAGCTTGATGGGTGACCTTGGGTTGGTCGCTCTCAGCCTAGCCTCACAGGGTTGTTGTGAGGAAAGAGTATGTGGGCTGGGCAGCTCTCTAAGCTCTTTGGGGAAAGGGAAGGCTAAAAATGTAATGAATGAACCTGATGAGTTCTGTGGGGAGAGACTAGGACATAGGCTCTGATGGTCCTGATTTACCATGGACGTTTGTTGTCCCCATTCTACCTCTTAAGAAGATTCTGAGAAATTCTTTTTTTTTAAATGGAGAGTTAGTAAGACTTGTAATTGTTTGGGTTTCAGCCCCTTCTCTGGGTCTTTAGAAGCTGAATTCCTTGACTGGGGAATGGATGCACATAAACGTGTGTGCATGAGTGCTGGGATGCCATGCGGCCTTGTCATTTCATGTGCTGTGGCCAGAAAGGTGTGTGTGTGTGTGTGTGTGTGTGTCCCCTCCCCACATATTCCTTTTTTTTTAAAAAAAAAGTACAATCTTTTGTGTTTTTGAGTGCGTTTCTCCTAATGTATACATTTTTGCAAGCAATTTTCCCAGATATTTTTGTATGTTGTTTTTGCTAATATATGCACATTTGGGAATTAGAGAACAGCACTGCAAAAAATCAGAGAAGTGCACATTTTGAAGGGTAGCTGTGTTGCGGTTCATGTATTGTTTTGGGAAACGTCTGCATGCAATAGACTGCTACGGCATACAATGGATGTCCAATGTCCTTTTCTAATAGCAGTGGGGGGGGAGTCTTTAAGCAGCAATTCTTGGTGGGATGGTTCGAATTTTTACAAGAATGTCCCCCTACTTTATTTTAAATTTTTGCATATGTGCAGTCTTGGAGGATGTGCCCTGATTGGTCACTGGTGGGGAGGAATCTCACTCTGCATATGCTTGGAACAGCTGTTTCCTTTCTAAATCACATTTTGCATTATCCAGGACTAGGCACCACCCAGCCTTTTGAAATCAGATTTGAAAGCAAAGCTGTCACTTGTCATTCAGACTTCATTTATAAATAAATGTCAGCCCCTTGCTTTTATAACATACTTTAAAACTAGCAGATGGAGTTAACAAGAGGCCTGTGGTTAAAGGCATGTAGTATGAACCAGATACCACCACCCCTTTCATATCTTGGTTTTAACAGAAACTCAGGTGGTGTCCAGGAATGAGTTACCTTATCTCACTCCCCTATCTTGCTATTTGTAATATTAACCTTGTCTGATTATTAGGCTGTGGCTTTTGTATTGAGCATGAGTAAGGACGTGTGAGAACTTTGATTCAGTTTGCATGTAAAGCCAAATCTATCAAATTTGCACTTTCCTAAACAATATGAGAATCAAAACGCAGCCATCCTTCGAAATTCGCACTTATCTGAATTTTGCTATGCAGTTCACCAACCAACCAATGTTTACAGAAATGCATATGTTAGGGGAACGTGTGCATAAAAATGAATATATTAGAGAAATCAGCATCTAAAAATGCATTATACTCAAATTGTTTGCAACAATATGTACATTAGTCTCAACTGTGTTGGGAGAAAACTGCACTAAAATGCTTAAGATTTTTCATGAGGGTTTTTTTTAAAGGAAAAAATTGCAAATTGCTGCAGAAATGTGGAGAACCAAATTTAAGATTGGAAAAATAAGAAACGATGATAACCAAAATTGACAGATCCACCCATTCCTGGCCTGAAGAAGTGGTATGATATATTTGAAGGGGCATTGCTTGGACTAGATGAACTAAGGCTTTTAAAAGTAATGGTATCGGTAATCTGGAACTCCCCCTCTTGAAACCAGACAGGCACTTAAAATCCTGATATTTTGTCACCTGCTAAAACATTGTTTGTTTGGCAATAATTTTTTGAGGGTTTTTTTGCTTCAGTTATTTGTTTTGTGTTTTATGTTTTTATGATATTGTTGCAATGATTTTACTGTTCACTGCCATGCTATCTTTTATGAGTTGGTGGTTTATATAAATAACCTTATAAATAAATAAGTAGATGACAGAGCAAAATTATATACCGATGTTTATGTGGGTAGGACCCAAAGGGTTCCACTTACATGAAGGAGGATTTCAGCTCAACATTAGGAAGAACTGTGTTGGACTCTTCTTCATTAGAGGTATTGAAGAAGAAGCTGGAGGGCTCTACCTATCAGGGATTGTGTAGCAGTGATGTTCCTGCATTGGCAAGGGGGTGGAATGGATAGCCTCTGAGGTACCCTTACACCTCTAGGATTCTTCAAAGTCACATGCATGATCTCTTATCTTAACTATTAAAGAAAAATTTCTGTCTAACTATTGATTAAAAGAACTAGTTCAGTGAACATTGTTGTTATGGACTGGACAGGAAAGTAGGGAACATTTCTGCCTCACAGCTTAGATAACTGTTTCTCCTTCCCCCACCACTTATCTATATCCCAAACTGAAACTATTCCATAGGATTGTTGTATAGAATTGAAAGAGAGCCATTGAATTCCATAGAATTGAAAGAGAGCCATTGAATTCCATAGAATTGAAAGAGGGCCATTGAGCAGAGGCTGGATGGCCAACCTATCAGGGATTGTGTAGCAGTATGTCACTACAAGATGAAACCCAGAACCTGGCTATACTGTACAATGTTGTTGTTGTTATTTTGTACATTTGCCGCAGAGAAAACAGATACAAAATAAGTTGTGTTAGACCAAAGGCCCCACTTAGCTTAGCATTATGTGTCCCGATGTAGCATCCATCCAGGTATCTCAAGGAGTCCATAAATTAGGGCACGAGAGCAATAACCAATCCCTGTTGTCAGCTGCTCCTGCCTGGAGAGGTGGCCAGGTAGTGTCTGCCTACTAGCCATTATAACCCTTGTTATAAGCCAATTAGCTAGCCTTAAAAGGTTTAGGGCCAGAATACTTGGACAGCTTCTCCCCTGTGGAGCTGCCTTTTCACTGCAATCTTCATCCGAATCCCCAAACCACATCCTGCTGCCATCAAAAGTTCAAATTAGTTGAGATGTGAGGCAGGGCCTTTTTAGTTGTGGTCCCCAGATTTGGAGATGTCTGGCTGATACTGCAGAAAGCCAATCTGCCTCTCCCCTTCCCCTGTTGGCTTCTCAGTGATCTGCTAAGACAGGTGTGACAATCCAGGTGTGGCTGAGCTACAACTCCCATCATCCCCAGCCATTTGACATGGTTGCTGGGGCTGATGGGAGCTGGAGTTCAGCAACATCTGGAGAGCCAAAGGTTCCCCACACCTGTGTGAAGATGGTTCCTTTTTTTGCCAAGTGTTTGGGTTGATTTTAAGATGTTCCCATCTTCTTATTGAGAGTCATCTTTTAGCTGGCTCACAATAACACAGAAACAGCCCTGATGAATTAGGCCAGTGGCCCATCTAGTCCAACATCCCGTTCCCACGGCAGCCAACCAGATCCTTGGGGGAAGGAAGATCAGTGGTAGAGCATTGGCCTTGCATGCAGAAGGACCCCAGTTCATTCTCCAACATCTCCAGACAGATTTTTTTTAATCCCCATGAAAATTCTTCAGCATTTTAGTGCGAATTTCTCCTAATCGACACCTTTTTGGGGGGAGTTTTGACTAATGTACATGTTTCTGCAAGCAATTTCTCCCAATATAATGCATTTTTGCATATTATTTTCACTCATATATTCATTTTTATGCACTTTCCCCTCATGTATGCATTTTTGTAAACACTGTTTGGTTAGTGAACTGCATTGCAAAATTCAAAGAAGTGCAAATTTTGAAGGACAGCTATGTTTCGGTTCTCAGACTGTTTTGGAAAGTACAAATTTGATAGATTCGGCTTGAAATGCAAACTAAATCAGATTTCTCACCCACCTATTTCAGACAGGGTTCTCCCCCATCCCTAACTGGAGATGCCATTGGGGATTGAACCTGGGACCTTCTGCATTCAAAGCATCAGCTCTACCACTGAGCTATGGGCCCTTCCCCAATAGGACTAGTTTAATTAGGAACCCAGGAAGCTGCCTTACACAGAATCAGGCTATCAGTCCATCTGGCTCAGTACTGTCTACACTGACCGGCAGCAGCTCTCTAGAGTTTCAGGCAGGGAGTCTTTTCCCAGCCCTACCTGGAGATGCCATTGGGGATTGAACTGGGGACCATGCAAAGCAGGTACTCTGCCACTGACCTGTGGCCCTTTCTCAACCACTTCCAATATTTGGCACCATACCCTGAACAAGCACAGGCTCAGGCCGTGGAGGGAGCTCAGTTCCACAATTAAGAAAGGGGTCCCCAGCAAGGTCTCCTTCGAATCGCACAGACGATGATATTTAGTTGTTTCTCACACTTGTGTATTAAATGCAACATTGTGTCCCCCCCCTCGCTCTTTCTCTCTTTTTAACTAACCAGTTAAAAGCGAGTTAAGTGATCTTAAAAAAAGAAAAGAAAATCTTTTAAATTTCCCATCAAGGCCCACTTGGCCATTATACATCATTTGCAATGGTCAGCAGAGTGAAGCCAGGGTTTACAGTCAGCTTTTGACAGGGCGCGCCACCACGCTGGAAATATTATTAGAAGGAGAGCGCCTCAGCATATCTAAGTATAGAGACATTGATTCCTTTGGTAGATCCTTTTTGCAGTGTCTCTCCCTCCCTCCCTCGACTCGGGCATAGACTCGTATTGCACACTGGATGAACAGAGCCCAAGGTTTAGGTTTCAGATTAGCAGGGGAAGAGAGCTGGATGCACAAAGACAAAGAGTAACATAAACAGGGCCACACAGTGGTGTTGTGTGTGGCTGCATGGACACCAAACCTTTAATGCAACCTTTAACGTGCCTGGCTTCCCCCTGAAGAATCCTGGGAACTGTAGTTATTTCAGAGCGCTGGGAACGGTAACTCTGTGAGGGGGTAAACTACAGTTCCCAGGATTCTTTTTGGAGGCTTTAAAAGTGCATTAAAGGTATGGCTGTGTACACAGTTTGCATTTTGGTGGTGCAGAAATACCTGTATGGTGTAGCGGTTTAGTATGTAGAACTAGGACTTGGGAGACCTGAGTTCAAATCTTCACTCAGCTGTCCCTAGGCTGGGTCCTTGGGCCAGTCGCTGTCTCTCAGCCTACCCTCCCTCACATGGTTGTTGTGTGAGAATAAGAAGGTGAGGGGGGAGAACCAGGCATTACACCTTCGGCTCCTTCAAAGCAAGGCGGGATAACAACAATCACAGCAGCCAACACGGCTGTCTCTGCTAGTTTATAAATCATCTTATACCAGAGCGAGGGCCTGCTTTGGTTTGAGGGGAAAAGGGGTGTGGTGGAAGGTGGAAGTGAGCAATGCTGTACTGAATGGCTCCTAGCCACAGTGGCTAGGGGTCTCCCTCCACTGTTGGCGGCAGGATGGCTTCTGAATACTGGCTGCTGGAAACTGCAAGAGAGGAGAGTTGCTCTTGCGCTCAGGTCCCGCTCGTGGGCTTCCCATTGGGGCAGCTGGCGGGCCACTGTGAAAACAGGATGTTGGTCTAGACGGGCCACTGGCCTGATCCAGCAGGGCTCTTCTGATTACCTTAGGGAGCCTCCAGGTCCAGAGACAGTCTGTCTTGATTCCTATCTCCTTGGGGGCATTTGGCCACTATGAGAACAGGATGCTGGACTAGACGGACCCCCTTTGACCTGATCCAGCAGCCAGGCTCTTCCGATATTCTTATACTGGAAGAGGTGGGACTAACGAACCAAGCCTGACAATCACATCATACATTTATCCCATCGTTATTCCACTTTGCACAGCCATGGCTTCCCCCAAGGCATGCTGGGAAGATTAGTTTGTGAAGGGTGCTGAGAGCTGTTAGGAGATCCCCAATTCTCCTGGTTGCAAGTAAGAAGGCAGGCAGATGTAGGCCGGCTGAGAGCTGAGTGAGTTTGGTGGGGCAGTGTCCCGCCAGCCCCAACGGACCAGCCTCCACTCTGTGTGTGTGTGTGTGTGTATTTGCAACCTCTCCTGCTGTTATAGATATTGGATCCTTCTCTATCACAAAAGCCTAATCAATAGCCGAGATTCATATTACCCAACAATAATGGTTCCAGGAGGGTGATTTACTCCTCTAGCATTCCAGTATTCAGGACTTAACCATTTCCAAGATGTCACCCTAATGGTGACCTTTTGCCTCTTTCTTCTGCCTCATTCCCCTCTCGCTTGCACTCCATTTTTTTTTTAAATAACTGCGAGTGTTGACTCTCCCACCCGCCCACCTCCCTCTACGCCAGCCTCTCCGTGGTGGGAGCAAGCTCCTGTTTTTGTTTGCAAGGGATGGAGAATGACCTTACTCTGCAGCCCAGGATGTTGGGTCCAGCAAGGAAGTAAAACCATTCATTTCCACCACCACCCCGCCTACACAGACCCACGCAGCCATTTTGCAGGCCTGAATGAAACCTGTTGTGGTCGACCTAGAGCGGACTGAGTGGGAGGGAGCCTGTGGCAGGATGGCGCCCCCACCATTGAAGCCTCTGGCCTGGCCTGTGGCTGGGGAATGGCATTCAGTGGTTTTCTGGCCTCCACCTCTGAAGACCTCCCACCCCCCACCCAGGGGTGTAGTTGTCCGGGCTTGCGGGGGGTTGTAGACTCCTTACATTTTTGGGAGCATGGTCCCTATGTATCAGCTGATCATCATGAAAGGGGAGTGGGTTAGCCACTGAGAAAGAGCCCTTTTCCTTTCGTGGTGTTTGGAGCCAATTAGAGTGAAAGGAGGTGAGTTGGCCACTGAGAAGACTCTTCTCGGTAGCTAACACACAGCCTCCCCTTTCATGCTGATTGGCTCCTAGGGACCTCTGTTGTAGTGGAGTGTGGACTCAGAGATGACAGGGAAAGCAAGGGGCATGAGGGAAAGTGGGAAAGGGGGCGTGGTTGTGAGGGGCACGGTGCACTTTTGTGAAGGGACCCTGCCACTACAGTCATGCTGTGAACTAAAATTGGGCTCATTGTCATGTCGTCTGGGATGCTTATTCTGAGGATGCCCCACTGTAAGAATATCAGAAGAGCCTGGTTGCTGGATCAGGCCAAAGGCTGGTCTCATCCACCGTCCGGTGCTCACAGTGGCCTGCCAGATGCCCCAATGGGAAGCCCGCAGGCAGGACCTCAGCGCAACAGCAACTCTCCCCTCCTGCGGTTTCCAGCAACTGGTGTTCAGAAGGATTCTGCCTCCAATACCAATCAATCAGCCCTTGGGAGCCTGCTCCTCCACGAAATCATCTAACCCTCTTTTAACGACATCCACATTGGTGGCCACTGCTGCCCCTTGGGGGAGCAAATTCCACAGTTTAACTTCTGTGAAGAAGTCCTTCCTTTTTGTCTGTCCCAAATCCCCATGTTGGACAGGAACTTCCTCCTGAGTAAGCATGCATGCAACGCGATCCGCAGCACGTCTGCTTGCTCCGCAGTCAGCCTGACAGAGTTCAATGAGGCTCAACTCCGAAGTAAGTGGGCACAGAGGATGGCTGCCTCTGTCGTGGACGTTGGGGACAGAGGGACAACAGTGCCGTCCCCAGTCCCTAGGTCTGCATCCAACTATGTCCTGCTCAGAGGGGACCCACTAAAATCAACTAACCTAAGTTAGTCATGTTGATGCACTTCAAAGGATCTGCTCTCAGCAGTGGAGAGTGTGGCTCTGATGTCAGTGGGGCAGGGAATCTGCGCTGGGTTTTTGTCTGCATTGTGAAGGAGCTGTCCAAGGTGCTTTCAGCTTCGCTGCCCCACTGACGTCGGAGCCGCCAGTCTCCACTGGCTGTCAGTAGGACAGCATTGTCCCAGCCTCGGGTCCCTGATTGTGGCTGGGGAGGGGCCCAAAAATTATCTTACCTTCTAACCTTAAAGCTGCCATTCTCTGGAACTCTGGCTCCTGTAACCACCTCCACATCCTCTTAAAGGTCTCCCTCCCAGACTTCAGCTTGCTCCAAGGCTTTGGGTTGCGAAGGAGATCAGACAAGGTCCCCTGCGACCTGCAGAGGACCCTCTCGGCAAAGATGGCTTGAGGGATGCTGTACCTCTTGAGCTCGGCAATGATCCTCTGGGCCACCTCTTTAGTGTTGATCTCCTCCAGCTGGCTGGAGAGGACGGTGGTCTGGCTGGCGATGGGCGGGTTGGGCCTGGAGTTCATGTCCTGCCTGGGGTGACCATAAGGGGTTTGGCTCATGGCGTTTGGGGAGGCCATGGTAGAGTTCTGGGAGGGGGACATTTCCCGCGGAAAGTGCTGGTCCATCCTCCCAAACATGGCGGTTGAGTGGGCATCAAAGCTGTTGCTGAGCACCATCTTCTCATTGCCCAGGGGCCCGGCGGAGTGTCCCGTGTAGTTGTGCATGGGGGTGAGCTGCGGGCTGGGCAGCGAGGACAAGCTTTGGCCCATGCCAATGTCTTTGTGGTACGGGCTGTAAAAATTTCCGCCGGTCCCCAGCCCCCGGTCCTCCCTCATGAGGGTGAAGCTGCCAATGACATTGCCCATTGGCAGACATTGGTGGTGGTGGTGGTGGTGGTGTTGATGGTGGAACTTCTCGTGGAGAGGCTGCAAGGGGGTCAAGGTGGTGTAGCTGTTGCCCGCCCCGGCAGAGGGTGACTCCCCGCCAAAGCCAAGTCCGGGGTGCAGGGTGGTGGCCAAGGCATGCTCGGCCCGGTGGTATTCGCTTCCTTCCAAGACAGAGGCCATCAGCGATGGTCTCTGAAGCGCAGAATGCAAGGCCCGGCTGTCAGTGTGCATGAGATCTTGCTCCTGGACAGACATGTCCCCGCCGTTCTCCAAACCCAACTGGACATTCATGGTTCCACAACCCCCCTCCTAGGCCATCATCTTCCCATCCATTTGGCGAACCCAATCTTAAACCTCTGGCTCCTTGATAGCTCTGGCCAAATAAAACGGTGGCCTCTGGAAGGCAGAGGGATGCTTGGATGGATGGGCAGGACCAGGGTGGTATTTATGATCCTTCTTGAGAACCTTCAGGGAGACAGAAGAACATAAACACATAAGAAAAACTGGGCTGGATGGGGCCAAAGGCCGAGCTAATCCAGCCTTGTGTTCGGACCGTGGTCAACCAGATGCCTCAGTGGGAAGTCCACAAGCAAGACCTGAGCATAGCGGCACCCTCTCCCTGCCTGCGATTCCCAGAAAGTGGCCTTCAGGAGCACCCTGCCTTCAACAGGGGAGGTTGAACATAACCGTTGAAGCGAGTCACCATTGATGGCCTCCTCCATGAATTTGTCTTAAAATACCTCCCCCATTCTTGCAACTGGAACACATTTTAAACTCTTTGTAATGCTGTGTTTGCAATTGTTGGGGCCTTGGGGCTGAAGGGAGGCTAATAAATCAAATTATTATTATTATTGTTAACAACAACAACAACAATCTTATTTCAAAGCCATCCAAGTTGGTAGCTGCTGTCATTACATTTTGGGGGCACAAATCCCATAATTAAATTATGTGCTGTAAGTGGGATATGGGGAGGGGGCACACAGGCGTGGAAGAGAATGCCGTTGAGTTTTAAAAAAGTGTATCAAGGATTCACCAAGAGGGCCAAATTAAGCATGCACTGGCCAAACTTTGAAGCTCATCTCATCTCTGTGAGCGTGTGTGTTTTAAAGGCTCTGGACGCAGGCAGATCTGCATTGTAAAGAGGAGAGGGAGACTGCTTGACGATGCCCACAGCTTCCAAACATAAGCAGAGAGAACAACAGGACCTTCTTGCCCTATAAGTAAGTGGTGGTGTGGAGGAACCCCCCTCTCTGCATGCAAAGTGAGGGACACCCCCCCCCCATCCAATTCAAGGTGGATTTGAGGGGAACCAAGAGATGAAGGGACAAAATGCAAAGGGCAGGAAATAAATATATTTCCCTTGCTTTCAGCCCCAGGGAAAAGTGCAAAAACAGCCCTTTCCTCCACCCCCTCCTCATGATGATGATGATGATGATGATGTGTCTTACCTAGTGTTGAGTGTTGTATTTTCTGAGCATTTTTGAAGCATGCAGGACCGCGGGAAGAAGGAAAGAAGGAAGACCAAGAAGAAATTATTTTTCAACCTTTGCATTTGTTTATTTCTTTTCACCAATCCCCCTTCTTCAAATGCATTCCCTCCCCAGCCCCCCCCCGTCCTTCTCCTCCTCCCCCTCCTTTCGCTGGCTTCAGAGGTGCTTTTAAAAATTAAAAGAAAAAGAAAAACCAAACCACTTCCTGAACACACAGACATTCAAACTCCCTCTTTGGCTTAAAAATTTAAAAGACCCATCTGCATTTCCCACCCTCTTAAGCCAAAAAAAGGGGAAAAAAAATAAAAGTCCCACTCTCTTCAGATCTGTCAAACTGGCTGGCTGCCGGAATGGAGTGAGTGGCTGTGGGTGGGTGGGTGTGCTCCAGAGACAAATCCATCAAATGCATTGAAATCTGCTTTTTGAAAAGGCTGGTGTCCATGTCCACGTTCGGTTTGGCTGAAATGGGTCCAGCTTCAACTAACCTCCTCCTTTGTCTCTTTCACTCTCTCTCTCTCTCTCCTTCTGATTCCTCTCCCTCTCTCCAGAGAGCTCTGCTCCTGCTAGCTTCTTTCAGCCCAAAGCCACTCGTATTGATTCCACAACCCAAACCCTCTGCTTTCTTGCGTTCCCCACGTCACCACCCTAAAAAATTGACAGATCGCAATCAGAAGCCAACCTGATTTAACCCAGTCGGCCCTGGATCCAGGAGGGAAAAAAAATGTTTGGGGGAGACTGAAAATAAAAGAAAGAAAGAAAACTGCAATGGAGGGAAGGAAAAGAGAGAGAGAGAGACCTTTGCTGGTGCACATCAGTGCCACTATTGACATTGCATTTTGTGTTGCCATAACCAGGTGGTTTTCGGTTGAAATTGTCCGCTGGTTTTTCAAAAAACAACAATCATCATTACAGCCAAATATATTTGTGTGACACACAGAAGGGCAATATTAGCTGCCTATTTTTGTGTGTGTGCACGAGGGGCCCCTTCATTTCACGGGGGGCTTGTGCAGGTGAACCTTGGGAAGATCCTATCTCCAGGGATGGAAGGATCTGCCCATGCTGGTTCTGTCGGTTTCTCGTTTTTAAAATTCATTTCTCCACATTTCTGCAGCAGTTTGCAATTAAAAACCCACAAAATCCTCATGAAAATTCTTCAGCATTTTCGTGCGAATTTCTCCTAGTAAAACCCATTTTTGTATGTCGTTTTGACTAATGTGCACATTTTTGCAAGCAGCCACCTAACATATGCTGATGACACGCAGCTCTATTTCTCCTTTTCATCCTCTTCAGGTGAGGCTGTCAATGTGCCGAACAGGTGCCTGGCTGCAACAATGGACTGGATGAGGGCTAATAAACTGAGGCTCAATCCAGACAAGACTGAGATGCTGCTAGTGGGTGGTTCTTCTGACCGGATGGTGGATGTCCAACCTGTCCTGGATGGGGTTGCACTGCCCCTGAAGGAGCAGGTTCGTAGCTTGGGGGTTCTCCTAGAATCATCTCTGTCACTTGAGGCTCAGGTAGCCTCGGTGGCACGGAGTGCCTTCTACCAACTTCGGTTGGTGGCCCAACTATGTCGCTATCTGGACAGGGATAACCTGGCTTCAGTTGTCCATGCTCTGGTAACCTCCAGATTAGATTACTGCAATGCACTCTACGTGGGGCTGCCTTTGAAGACAGTTTGGAAACTGCAGCTTGTGCAAAATGCAGCGGCCAGATTGGTAACAGGGACCAGACAGTCCAAACATATAAAACCGATTCTGGCCCGCTTGCACTGGCTGCCTGTATGTTTCTGAGCTCGATTCAAGGTGCTGGTTTTGACTTATAAAGCCTTACATGGCTTGGGACTACAATACCTGATGGAACACCTCTCCCGATATGAACCCACCCGTACACTACGTTCAAGATCAAAGGCCCTCCTCCGGGTGCCTACTCCAAGGGAAGCTCAGAGGATGGCAACAAGGGAGAGGGCCTTCTCAGCGGTGGCCCCCAAATTATGGAATGATCCTCTTGATGAGGTGCGCCTGGCGCCAACACTGTTATCTTTTCGGCGCCAGGTCAAGACTTTGTTGTACACCGCCCTGAGAGCTTTCTGCTATAGGGCGGTCTAGAAATGTAATTAAATAAATAAAAATAAATAAATAAGACTTTCCTCTTCTCCCAGGCATTCTAGCATGTGTTTTATACTGTTTAAATTTTTAAATTGTGTTTTAAATTGTTTTTATAAGATCTGTTTTAAATTGTATTTGTTTTAATGTTTTTAGTTACTGTAAACCGCCCAGAGAGCTTCGGCTATGGGGCGGTATACAAGTATAATAAAATAAAATAAAATAAAATAAAATAAATAATGCATTTTTTCACTAATATATTCATTCTTAGGGCACACTTTCCCAAAATTTACACATTTTTTGCAAATACTCTTTGACTGGAAAACTGCATCACACAATTTTAAAATCGAAAAGAAAGTGCGCATTTTGAAGGATGGCTGTGTTTCAATTCTGATATTGTTTCAGAAAGTGTGAATTTGATAGATTCGGCTTTAAATGTGAACTGAATCAACTATCTCCCATCCCCAAAGAAGTCAGATCTGTCTCCTGGTCTGTTGCCTTTCTAACGTCTCTCATCTAAAGTGGCATTCAGACACCTAGGGAGAACCTATCTGAGAATAACTTTAATGTCTGGAAACAAATTCAAACAGGAGGCCTACAGGTTCAAAGCAAGGCCCCAGTGTCCTGTTTCCAACAGCCGAAAGCCGGATATTTATGGGAAGGAAACAACCATCCCCTTGCTGTTAGTTTGCTTCTAGGATCTGGTTGTTAGAGGTAGATTGCCTCTGAACCTGCATGTTCCTCTAAGCTGTCATCATAGCCATTCATAGACCTCTGTGCATTTGTTTTTTTCCCCCTTCTAAAAGCTGCGTAAGCCTGCAGCTGTCAACCCATATTGCTGATGAATTTTCAAACTGGATGTATTTATATATTCTGACTTTCTGTAGTCAAATTACAGGAATGAGAAATGAAAAAGCAACAAATTCCACACTGGGGTTTGTGCATTTGGGGATGGATGTTCTTCCTGAATCCTTGCCAATTGCATTGAGTGACCCCTGCATTCTAATACTGTGAGATATTTCTCTCTTTAATATCTCCTTACATTACAGTTGGGGCATCTATGGGAACAATCAGCAAGTCAAGTAAAAAAACCCATTTTCCATCCATAAAACTAAAAAAAAAATCCTTTTGTTTGTATGGCTATTGCTCAGAGAAGGGAGAATGTAACTGAACGGAAGGATTTTCAAACTGGATGTATTTATACTGACTTTCTGTAGTCAAATTACAGGAACGAGAAATCCAGAAAGCACTGTGAACATGGACACTGCGTGTTTTTAAGATGCTGTTTTAAAATTGCTGAGTACTCTAAAGAGGAGCTCTGGGTGCAATTATATAATTTATTTACTGTATTTATACAGGCTGCCCAATAATGTAGGTTCTCCGGATAGCTTTTTATTATTGATAAGATATAGATATTGATATTGTATTGGGGTATCTTGGTTTGTTAATTTTCAAATTAAATAACAGTCCTCCTCATGCTCTGCCTCCATAGGTGGAAGCAGTATGCTTCCAAAAATCAGTTGCTAGAAACTGCAGGAGGGGAGAGTGCTCTTGCGGGCTTCCCATGGGCAGCTGGTTGGCCACAAACAGGATGCTGGACTAAATGGGCCCCCTTCGACCTGATACAGCAGCCAGGTTCTTCTTATGTTCTTATGTGTGATGTAATTTAGAATAATAGAGTATATAAACTAAGATGTTATCAAGGAAAGAAAATGCAAAGTAATTCTTGGGGGGGGGGAACAGTCATATTCAGAGCAGAGCCATTGAAATGAATGGGCAGTGGGTCTTTGAGTATGACAAAGTTGGCTCCAGTCCTGAGTATTTATTGGCCTTTAATTTCATGACAGTCTTGGCAGGTGTTCTATGGACAAGGAAGCGATCCTACTAATTAGAAATGAGCTGATTGGCTTTCCATTCATAGCAGCAAAGTCCCAAATTGCAATAAAAGGGGAGGAATAAAAACCCTCCTCCTAAGATCTGAAAAAAAGCCAACTATAGATAATATCAGTTAAATGCAACAGCGAATCCCAAACTTGCTGCTCGTTTTTGTAGACAGATGGGGCCCAGCTGTGAATATAATTAACTCCCTTTTATATTTTTAAGAGCAAAATGTTTAACACCAAAAAATGGCTTACTTTTAAAAATGGTCTGAGTGCATCTATGCATATATAGAGTGCTTGCTTTCCATCTGAATATGCAGTCAAAGACAATTGTTCTATTAATCTGTATGTCCTATCTAAAAAAGGGACTGGCAATGCTGATACAACCAGCACAATATTCAGAAGCCTCAAAATACCTCTGGATCGTTACCCAATATCACTCCATGTTCGTATTTCTTTATTCAGATCGAATTCTAGATAGTTATGTATTGAAATACTATTTAAATAAATAAAGAGCCAGACTGTTCTCTCGGGATGAGACTGTGTTCCTTCTAGGCGAATCACTGGATGAGGCCAGATCAGAGGCGGGTTGGAGGCAGAGTAGGGCTCACGTGATGTCTTCAGGCCTGCTTCTTTGCAAAAGTTGCTGTTCCACACAGCAGTCTGTTGCAAGCCTATAGCCCTTTCTCAGTTCCTGCAGAGGGAGGTGAAAATGCCCTATCGGGTGAACCCTCTTTGTGAGCCACTAAATCTTTTGTTTAAAATTATTCTGTTTTTAATAAAATATCCATAATGCCTTCTGCACAAAACAGGTGAGGCATGGGGTGGTGCCTAAATTTTCTGTTCGTTCTGCAACTGTGAAACTTATTTTTAAAAAGGAAATGAAAACCCAGGCTTTAAAAAAAACAACAACCCACAAAGTTGCAGTACACAAGGCCACATCCCCAGACTCTGCAGGCCTGGCTCAGGCAAATTACCAAACAGGAAAATATGTCCAGAGCACTCTTAGAAATGTGCAAAGTTGTGGCTGATCTCTATGGCTTTTTAATGTACACATCCTGTCATAGAAATATATATTTCAGAAGTTTTGTCCTCTAAAAGGGCTCTCAGGGCGATTTAGAAGCAATTAACACACACATCACACAAACACACATCCGTAGAACCAACACTGTTAAAAGTCATTTGCAACCAGCTATAAGATGAACTAGAACTCTTCCATAGTGGCAACGTCCCCCTTAAAGGAGCAAAGCCTTCAACAGTTATGTTTTGATATCAACTTTAGAAAAATCCATTTAAAAGGGGGAGTATGTAAGCTTCCTGACAACACAGGGCTAGATCAGTATAATAAGGCTTTCGTATTCTCAGGGCTGATAGATGCTGGTTGGAGGGAATGCCCACGGGAGAGGGTCTTTTTTATTTTATGTTGTTCCACACAGCATAGGAAACTGACCTTTAGTGTTATGGCACCAACACTTTAGAGTTCCCTCCCCTTAAATATTAGACAGGCACCATTTCTGTTATATTTTTGGCGCCTACTGAAGACCTTCCCCTTTCAACAAGCCTTTTAAGTAGAGATCTTATCCCACTCTGCATCTGCGTTGAAATTCCTTTTTAAGATGTTTTTAAAAGTTGTTTTTTAAATATGTTTTTAAAGATATTTTGTTTTAATATGTTTTTTGTTTTGTTTTAATATGTTTTAAAGTCTTTTTATTTTTAAGATGTTTTAAAGCGCTTTTAGTATTTTTGTTTGCCACTCTGAGCTCCTTCTGGGAGGAATGGTAGGATGTAAATGAAATAAATAAATAAACAAACAAACAAATAAAAGGGGTTTGTGCAAGACAGTGTCCTAATAGTTGGCTCTCAAAAACTCTTATGATTTTTGTATTGTTTGCTATTTCTAGGATTGATGGTGGAGAGAATGCAGCTAGAGAGAGAGAGAGAGAGAGAGAAAGTGATTATATAGATATAGGTGCTTTAAGAAATGATTGCATCAGGTCTGAAACACAACAGGAACACTGCCCCCAAACTTTCCTGAAGATAGATGATTATTTAGGTTGGGAGGGGGCTCTTTCTCTACTAAATTCTGCTAATTTTATTTTGAGGAAAGTGTTTCCCCCCTGATTTTATCCCCATCCTCCTTCATGCATCACAAAAAACCTAGGTTTTTTCTGACTATCAGGCTGGCTAATTCTCCCCTTAAGCTTTCTTTGGATTGTGGTGCTAATTTTCTAGACAGGTAAACTGAGGACTAGCAGCATGAGCAGGACCAGTACAGGGTAAAAATGGCTACTGTCTTGCAAAAGCATCCATGCTCATTGGTGCGTCACCTTTCCTTGTTTGAAGAGCTGGTGGCAACCCACTGCAACCTGTAGCAATTAAGGGTGCAAGACTACCAAAGAAATCATTAGTCTAAATATTGCTATAGCACAGACCTACTAGGTAGACTTAGTCAAGCTATTCTTCACTTAGCCCTACATCTGCTGTATGGGTGGGTGTGTTTTGATAAGAATACCAGGCTACCTTGGAAGGTGGTTGTACAAGGTGTTTGTTTATTAATAAATGCATATGTTGTACAGTTTATTTACTTATCAAGAGATGTATATTCTGCTCTTCCCAGTGATTTCAGAGTGGCTTACTGATCCCTGTGTGCTTTGAACACTTGACTTTTATTTCATGGTAAGTACTTTAGAAGGTGAAGGATTGTTTTGGCATCCAGAATACACACTTGTGATTCTGGTCTTTTAGAAACAAACAAGCCAGAATGTGCATATTGAATCTGGCAAGTTTAAATGTAATGTATTGTTAACCATTTTAAAAAGACAACCTCTTGGGCCCTAACCCAAAGAACAGTATGGTATAGTGGTCAGACCAGGGTTCAAATCAGGCTGAGTGGGAGCCATGGAGCTCATTGGAGCAACCTTGGGCCAGTCAGTCTCTTAGACCGCTGTCCTTCAACCTTGGGTCCCCAGATGCTATTGGACTACAACCCCCATCACCCTCAGCTAGCCAAGGGATCATGGAAGTTGCAGTCCAACAACGTCTGGGGACCCAAGGTTGAAGGACAGTGTCTTAGTCTAACCTACCTCACAGGGTTGCTGTGAGGATAAAATATGGAGAGGGAGGAAAACTATGTATGCCATCTTGAGCTCCCTGGAGGAAAAGTGGAATATAAATATAGTTATAAATCAGTAACATTTAAAATGTAAGTTTGCTGGATGCAGAAAACTATTACCATCCAGTCTTGTGCTGGGAAAGAGAATCCAAGCCTATCCCCCCTAGACATTAACTGTTCCCTCTACATTTGCCCGGACACTAAAGGCTTACGCAGACTGTAAAACAAATCTCCATGCAGCAGTGGATGATGTTAGCCGTGGGATCCCCACATTTTTTTTTCAAAAAGGGATGAAACTGAAGGAAGATCTTAAAATGGAAGTGGGTATGGGGGGGACAATTAAATCCTAAATATTGTGGACTAATTGTGGGTGAAAAATTATCATATCATAAACTTGAAGCACAGTGGGACCTTTAGTCATCAAATGGATTTCAAGCAGATTCTGCATTGCATGTGGGGGAAGCATTGAAAAAGCCCCATCTCTGCCAATAAATAGTTTGTGGAAAATGAACCACAGCTTTTCCGATCTCACACAAAATACCAAGATGAATGGTGTGACCATCTGCCTAGATTATCTCTTCCCCCTCCCCTTTTGCCTTGTTGACCACTGGGCTAACGGAGAGCTCTGGGAAGCCCAAAAGCCTGCATGCTAGAGTTTTGGTTGACCTAACACCTAATATGGTGTTTGAACTTTTTCCTTGGGTTGTATTCAAATAAGTCCTACTCACGGTAGAGCCACTGAAATTAATGAACCTAAGTTAGCCATGTCTGTTGACTCCAATGGATCCTACTCAAGTCCTTGAAAGGTTGCCGCACAGAGGAGGGCCAGGATCTCTTCTCAACTGTCCCAGAGTGCAGGGCATGGAATAATGGGCTCAAGTTGCGGGAGAACAGATTTCAACTGAACATCAGGAAAAACTTCCTAACTGTTAGAGCAGTCTGACAATGGAACCAATAACCTAGGGAGGTGGTGGGCTCTCCAGCACTGGAGGCCTTCAAGAGGCACCTGGACAGCCCCCTGTTAGGGGTGTTTTAAGTTGGATTGCTGCATTGAGCAGGGGATTGGACTCGATGGCCTTAGAGGCCCCTTCCAACTCTATGATTCCAGGAGGGCAAATGTTGAAAACCAACGACTTTCCAAGGAGCTGTCCAGATGATTAGGTACTGAAGGGTCTCAGTTTTGGTATGCATGATAATATGCCTAGAAATCATCATGCTTATAGCTGAGACACTGAGGATAATAATAATCATAATAGTAATAATAATAAAAGTTTAGACATCCTGGAGGTATCTGTCTTTATTCCATTTGCCCAGAACTGGATTTGGATGGGAGATTTTCTTATAAGTAACAGCCCATTGCATTTGCAGTTTCATAGTCTAATATCAACACTTTTCCAGCGTGATTGAGGAGGAAGAGTTCCACTATGGGTAAACTCCATGGGGAGAGCTCCACCCCAATTTATACTCAAATCTCCTTTTATGTAACTGTAATCCAGGAAGTGAAAATGTACAATTTATTACTTTTTGTAAGGTCTCCAGAAAACAAATTTCCTAGCTACAGTCTCACATCTTCTCCCTAAAACTTGTCCCTTTTGCATCTGGCTCTAAAAATAGAGATGTTTAAAGATGCTTCTTTGCAGAAATGTCAATGAACTTTCCATGGCTTCCCCAACCATGGAATCAATGGCTGGTTGAAACTGCATTTCCTGGGGTGCAGGATAAGAAACTGACCCTCCTCTTATCTAAAAGAAAACTATTGTTGTAAACAAGGCATAGATTTTTAAAATGTTTTGATGCAGAAGTCTGAGCCTCCTGAGAGGACTATGTGTGTGTTTTAAGGGAAGGCAACAAGGTTCTCCTGCAATAAGTGGATGCAAAGTTAGCAATCAATGGCCTAGGCAACAGCAGAAATGTGTACATATAGTTCATATTCCAATTTAACCTAATTATGAAACAGCACCAGACGCTTTGCAACTGCAAAGGCCTCCTAGGGAATCCGAGGCGGCTCCTACATAACTCTTTAAATGCAGTTGTCACATCAATTTGAATTTTTTTTTAAACTCCCTTGGATAGAGTTTAAAACACCATTTGGTTGATTAATTGCCTTTTATTGATCAATCTGCTATTTGGCACGGACACTGTTCACTGCATAGATTTCAATACATTTCCCAGCCATTAGAAGACACAAAATACTCTTGATTTTTTAAATATATATATATATCCACACATACACCCACAGACAGAGTTGATTTTCCCCTCGTCTCTCTTGTTTCTGTCGACAAGAAAAATATATACAATCCCATCGTTCATGCTGCGGAAATGAAGACGCCTTTAATGCAATAGGAAACCCTTTTAACAGCCTGAAAATTGCATTATATAAATTTAATATTTTCTCTTCTTTAGGAGAGCTTCAGACAAATAACTCGCCAATTGTTAATGAAATGCAAGCAAAAACAAATTGGGAAGCTCTTACCTGGCAAAGAGATAAAGTGACTGAAAAGCTAAATTTCATCGGACCAGGTATTTTGAGTTTTGGCTTTGTTGTTTTAAAAAGGTGGCAGCCTTGATTATTTTTATTGACATTCAAACTTCATGCTGCTTAATATTTCTTCTCCTTCTCAAGGCAGACACCAGAATCTTCCACTAATCGAAACAGGAGAGCTTTAAAAGAAATAAAATCCACCACCTCCCAACTCGATGAAGGGTCAAATAATTATATTAAAAAGCTCGTTAATATATCAAGACACTCTCTCGCTGTCCCGATCATCTTCGGAGACTCTGTTTTTTGAAAAATAATACATATTTTCAGAAATGAATGGCTCCTATCAAGTAAACAGGCGCGTGTGCATAGGAGAGAGAGATATTTCTCATTTAATTCCATGAGGCTGGTTTGAGTTTGCATCACCTCCCTTTCCTCCCATCGTTGGTCTGAAAATTCACAGAACCCTGTAAATACTCAGGACAAGGGTAACAGGAAGAGTGTCTTTAGATATATATGAACTTTTGGATGGGAAAAGGAGATTATTAATGCGCGAGGTCTCGGAGGAAGAAACGAGACGATGTTTCTTTCCAACAAAATATGCCCACGGTTGCAGTTTTTTGTTCCTAAGTGCTCTTTTTATAGGAGAAATGTGGTCTCTCTCTCTCTCTCCCCCCCCCATCTTTTACATTTTCAAGGTATAGAGATATAAGCTTATAAGCACCAGGTCGATTAAAAAAAAAATCTCACAGTCATCCCCCGCCTATCCGCTTCCACTTATAAACTGCCGCTCCGGGCAGGCTTACTCGAGAGCAAGCCGTATTGGACTGGGGCAGGAGTGTCTTTCCACGCCTAGGATCAGGCGGATGCTTTGAATAAGGCTGCAAACCCTCTCTCCGCTCACCTCAGTGGACCTTTTTACTTGTGAGTAGACCGGGCTGAGGCTTGCACTGTTTGACTGTGATCCCAGGCGCCTTTGGCAGGCAGCAAGACCCCTTGAATTCAGTGGGGCTACTTCTGAGTAATCAGGTTTAGGATGCACTGGAAGGGATCATGTCCGACATGGTGAGAGCAAAGGGGAAGGAGGGGGCTGCTGAAATTAGAATCACAACATCTTTTTATTATGGGATTGTATATCTAGCTAAGGTTTGACTCTTGAGTAGATCCACTGAAATTAAGGGACCTAGGTTATTCATGTCTATTAATTACTCTGAGTATGATGACGAGGACAATAGATGGTGATTATGTCATTATTTAGCTAACATTCTCCCCTGCTTTCAGCTGAAACCAAATGCTTAGGCTGCCATCCTAGACTGAACTCAATGGGGCTTTCTTCTGAGTAGACATGCCTAGGACTGCGGTGTCTTTATTTAAAATGCCTTTCACCCATGAGGTTCCCGAGCCGGGAAATAACATCATAAACCCACTTAGAAATGTTCCATGAAAACCCATTGCATCATCAACACCATGAGTCAGCTGCTAAAAGCATCCTGCAGGCTGCAGCGCTGGCTCCACTTGCCTGGAAGTAAGCCCTACTCCCGCGTAAGGCATGGCTAGGATTCGGCTGTAAGGCATTAATTGGACACATTTAATTAGACACACTTAAAATGGCTGTGGCATCTCGAAGGCAGGGTGGGGTTTTTTGGAGGGGGTTGGAGTGAGTAGTGGTCGTCTCTCTCAGGCTTTGAAAACCGAGAGACCAGATTTAAAAGGGAGGGGGTCTTTTCTGGGTTGATGTTTAGAGATGGGGGAGGGAGGATCTTGGAGAACATGCAGGGGCCCCCAACCTGAGGGTTTAAATAAATGCTCCCCACTCCATTTCCCCATGCGAAGTTGAACCTATCCCACCCGGGAAGAGAAGTTCCGATTTTTCAAAAAATAAGTCAGGCGCCCAATACGAATCTATCAGCCGCTGCGTGTAGACAGGAACAGGAGTGAAGAAGGCGGGGCAGCCCCGATCCTCCTTGCAGGCATGGTTACTCGGAAGTAGGTCTCGGTGAGTTCCATGGGTGCTTACTCCCAAGTAAGAGCGTGTTTGTGTGCGAGGACAGACTCTCAGCCGATGGATTTCATTACATATTTTATTTGATACTAATTTCAGAGAAAGAGTGTTGACCGAGGGCACGAAATAAGGATTTGAACCCAAGACTTTTCTCTGCCAACAACAATCCCAAGTATACTGTACTAGGAAGTCCTATTAAAATCAATGGGATTGAAAAATCTCAAAAAATATCCTCCCTGGATCAAGCCCTACCAGACAGAGACGGGGTGTGTGTCAGTGGGGTTTATTTCAGAGGAAGACTGCTTTAGGATCGGAGCCCGAAGCACGCTCAGCCGGCTCTCAAACTATGTTGCCAACTTTTCCTCCTCTTCTAACCGGCCTCTGCTCCTGTGCCCTGTCCACAAGGCCTCGATCTGCAAACAAGCGGGAGGCGGGGGCGGCGGATGCGCCCGATTTTCCTCCCCGTGGAAAAACCCACCTGCTGGTTTCTGCAGACTGAGCCTGCAGTCTCTCTTTAAGCCTGCAGTTAAAGGCACAAGAGCCAGTTGGGCCGATTTGTCCTGATCAGTTGGCAACCCGCGACGGCAGTTAAGCCCTGATCCTCAGGTGAGAACCTCCTTTTAAGAATGCACCCATCGCTTTGCATGCAGCTCCTACTCACGGAGAAACGTGCCAGTGATTTGCTGTAGAGGTTAGTTAGTTAGTTATTTATTTATTTATTTATTTATTTATTTATTTATTTATTTATTTATTTATTATTATTATTATTATTATTATTATTCCTGGCAGCGAATTCTAGTGCCTCTCCCATCTGCCTGGCAGGCCGAAATCCAGCAGGATGCAGCAGCTGTAATTCCCCTGCTGAGGGAAAGATCTCACCTGTTGAATTTGTGCCTGTTAGGACGCTGTAGGAGACACAGAGTCTCTCAGAAACACAGCAGTCCTAATCAGATTTGCAGGGCAACTTCTGACCCCAGTCTGGAGAGTTCAAAACCTATTTTATTTTTAAAAGCCTAAAAAAAGGGTGTGTGTTTTTCATTCGTGTTCTGCTTTCGGACCTAATTATTTAGCTTTTGGGTTTTATTTTATTTTTGAAAGCGGCCTTTTGTAACGCAGGCGCTAAGTTGGAGGCATTTCTCTTCGATTTAGGGACCTGGATATATAATTCTCCTTGGTCGTTTATTAACACGGCTCCCGTTGTAAGTCCTACTCAACGTAGACCCGCTGAAATCAGTGGGCGTCAGCGGCTTAATTGATTTCAGTGGGTCTATTCGGAGTAGGACTTGGTTGAGCGTATCACCCATGGAAGTGAATGGGCAAAGCCTAGTTTGTTGTCCATTAACTTCAGTGGATTTACCCTGAGGTTGCTCCGAGTAGGTCCCTGCCTCGAGGAGCTTACAGTCATCTCATATTCGGGCCAGGAGAGTCTAAGGGGAAGGCTGGCGTTGACAAGAGGGTGATCACCATTTGCTTATCTCTGCATTATATCCAGCAGTTTAAACACATCAGTTCCTTGAACATCTCCAATCCCGAGCAGTCAATAAAACCAGGGATCGATTCCCCACCGTTTTATTGCGAAGGTGGCCAAATCTATCCGTGCACGTTTTCTCTCGGAAATAAATCCCACCACAGAGTTCAAGGGGGTTCAAAACCAAGCACAGAAGATGGACCTCTCTCTAAGGCACACGTCATACACTTCAAACACATTTCTCCCTGCCGCCCAAGAATCCTGGGAACTGTAGTTGATTACACCTCACACAGCTACAATTCCCAGCACCCTGAACAAACTACAGTTCCCAGGATTATTTTTTTGGGGGGAGAGAGAAATGTGCTTTAAATGTGCTTTAAATGAATGGCATATAATGAATCCTGCCTAGACAACGTCAGGGAGGCTTTTTTTCTTTTCAGGGCAAGCCTTTTCCTAGGTCTACTCGGGAGTAAAGTGCACCGAGTCCCGGGGATTTATTTCCGAGTAAGGGTGTTCAGTCAGGACTTGAGCTTCAATGCCACTCAGATTCCTCGCTGGGCTTAACCTGGGAGGACGCCCTATTGAACACAGATTGGGGGGGGGAACTTCGGAGTAAACATTTGCAAGGACTGTAGTGTGTTTAAATTTGCAAGGATTTGGATTCGACAGCAAAGAACTCCTTTCAGCCCATCCCTAGCTAGGCATCTTTACTCAAAAGTCAACCCCACTGAGTTCCCCAAGGAAGCGGCAGCGAAGATTGCAGTCTGAGTCTCTGCCCCGCTGCCCTACGCTGAAGAGAGGCAAAGTGATCCTCTGTGGATGCTTTCGCACGGGAACCCAGGAAAGTGTTTATACCAAGCCTGACCCTTGGCCCATCTAACTCAGTATTGTCTACACTGACTGGCAGCTGCTCTCTAAGGTTTCAGGAAGGGGGCATTCCCAGCCCTACCTGGAGATGCCATTGGGGGGGTTGAACCTGGGAGGTGCTCCGCCTCTGAGCTGGAGGGGGGGAGAGTAAAAGGCACATGTATTGTAATCTGTTAACCATATGGATCAACCACTTGGTGTTTTCCTTGTAAATATTAGATGATAAAGGCAAGAGATGATGATGATGAGTAGTAGCAACAGCAGCAGTAGCAGCAGCAGTAGTAATGGTAGTGGCAGTAAATATTATGGGTTGTTCTCCTTGCAAATATCAGATAAAAGGAGCAATATATTACAATGCAATCTGCTAATCACATGGATCAACCTCTCGGTGTTTTCCTTGTAAATATCAGATTAGATAAAGGCAAGAGATTATTATTAATAATAATAACAAGAAGAATAACCTCTTGCCTTTATTTAATCTGATATTTAAAAGGAGGACACCTCATATTATTATTATAAATAATAATAATAATAGCAGTTGTTGTTGTTGTATACAAGGACAGTCATATTCCGAGTAGACCCATGAAAATAAATGGGTATGACTAATTTAGAGCCAGTCATTTCCAAGGATCTCCTCCGAGTAGAAGTCAGTTGGCTACAGCCCCGTATGACTAACGAACGCACCCTCTGTTTACACTGCAGCTTTACAGAGCAGCATAATGGCAAAGCAGGTCCTCGCCCCGGGAAGCCTACATTCATTTTAAACGGCAGGGGAGAAATCCCAGGAAAGAGGAGGCGATGGTAGTGGGCTAGGACAATCAGTCTGAGCAGATAGCAGTAGCATTATAAGACTTGGTAGAGGGGTAGCGCTGCAGAAACAGCAAAGCGTCTTGTGTGAACCTTAAGGCTAGCAAGCTTTTTGACAATCTATTTCATCAGATGAATTGCAGGTATATTGTTTGTGTGTATGTTGGGGGTGGTTTGTAAACTGCGAGGTCGGAGTGAAATGAATGACAGAAAAAAAGGGATGGGGATAATTATCACATGAACAGTGGCTATTTCCCTGCCGCCACCCCCTTTTTTGAGATAATTAAACATCGTAAGTGTGAGGCTTTTGAGCCAGCGAAAAATAAATCCGCTCCAAAACAGTTCAGGTTGAAGAGGGGTGCTATTTTATTTGTTTTGTTTAAGGTCTTAATTTGGGAGTTGAATCCCGTCGGAAGAAGAGCTTTGTGAGTCTCGAAAGATTACTCCCTCTTCTCTGCCAACACACACATGCAACGGAGACAGGCATGTGAATTCACCTGAGCCTGATCTGCCTTTCCTGGGGCACAATTCCAGTTAGTGGGTTGCTTCTAAAGTATTCCTTAAGGATGGATCGTCACGCTTCATGTAGCCTCCTTCATCTCGGGTTCCAAGCGCAACAGATACACGCACATATTTTAGTTTCGGGGTTAAGAACACCCCCCTTGCAAGGTAGATTATGACGGTTGTATTTTCTTTCCATTGCAGTGGGAGAAGATGAAACGGGCTCGCCTCGAGTCGCGGATTTGAGCTGGCAATGATCATATTACTGCTCAGATTTTCTACCGCCTTTATAAGGGGAATAATTTGCCCACCTGCTTGAAAAGAGGGAATCTATGGCGCATAGCTACAGTTTTATTCCACCCGAGATATCTCTCAGTTCAGAAAGACGGTGAGAGAATTTAGGCTGCAATCCAATACACACTTACCTGGGAGTAAGTCCCATTGAACCCAATGGAGCTGAGTAGACAGGTATTGGACTGCAGCCTTAGAGGGACTTGTGGGTTGGCTTGTATACAAAGGGTTCCTTCTGGGAGGAAAGGGGGGATATGAATGATGATGATGATGATGCATGTGTACCAATTTCAGTGCGTCCAGTGGAGCCCTACTCCCTTCCTAAGAGTGCTTAGGATGGCAGCCGAGAGGTGTGATTTACCGCTCATAATTTTAAAGTCTGAAAATAGCAATATTTTCTCATTCATCCTCTTTCTCTCATTTCCTTTTTAAGGACCCTTAATAAAAAGGGGAATAAATTATCTCCAAATCCAGGAGACTTTTTTCACAGATATGATCAGCTCTTAACCTTTGGAGAACGATAAATCTGGCGCTTTTTTTTTTAAGGAGATATATAAATATATATATTTAAACTTGATTAAACCTAATCAACATTCGTTAAACTATTCCCAGAAGTCTGTCCTCAATGAAGTTTACCTTGCTGATAAAAGGAAACGGAAGAGAGCAAAATTAAATTAAATCCCTGTGTTTGCCAGCGCCTGACAGGCGGAAAAAAGAGGGGGGGGAGGTGAGAGAGATCGAGAAGGCTGTGAATCATTTTGCATTTAAAAAGCCGCGAGCAAGCCCCTGTAACAAATAGGTATGTCTTTTACATCGTGATTTTTTTTAAAAAATGGAACTATTTAGTCCCTCCGCAGCCGCCGTAGGCACTCTCCAAGGTGCTGAATAAGCAATGAAATTAACAAGCTCTCTTTAGCAAAGCTGAGAAAGTGAAATTAACAAGGGGTGGGTGGGGAGAGAAATCTAAGAGACTTCACAGGACAATCCCTTAGGCTTGCTTCCCCCCCTTGTTTGTGTGTATTCTTTTACACACACACACACACACACACACACAGAGGACTCCTCTGTGGCACCTTAAAAAGCATTTTATTATAGCGGCCAAAGATTTCTTGAGCTCTTTTGTCCTTGTTCAAGTTTAAAAGTTCACCTCAAAACAAAAGAAGACAAGAGAGCCCCCAAAATAGTTTTTCCATTTAAACATGCAGGGGCTGGGTGGGTTAAAAAAAAAAGATGGACTTCTCTGATGCATCCTATATTTTAGACACGCACACAAAATCCTCATATCTGGAGGACTTTACGCTTTTAATTTTGTCTGTGGATTTTTTAAAAAACTGCATTTAAAAAAGGATCAGTTCTCTCGAGAAGGAGACGAAGGTTGCAATTCGACAGTCACTTAAGACTAGGGAGTAAATTCTACTGGATTTCTGTTGAATTTACTCAGGGCTGACTTCCCAGTAAATCTTCATAAGTCTGTGCTGCCTGCAATTTTAAATTTGTCCGCAGGTTTTAAATTTTCTAAAAGATGCAATCCAATACACCCTTTACCTTGGAGTAAGCCCCATTAAACTCAATGGGATTTGCTTTGGAGTAGACATGTATCTTGTCTGCCTGCAACTTAAACTCCAGCTAATGCATTCCATTGATGGCCCTTACTGCTGAGTAAACAGCCACAGGATTCTGAATCACGATGCCACCTCTTCCTCTCTAAAAAGTAGTAACTGAAACTGCTGTGCTTATATCTATATTATATATTAAAATTATGTTTTAATTTGGATTCCTGCTTTGAGCAGGGGGTTGGACTCGATGGTCTTATAGGCCCCTTCCAAGTCTACGATTCTATTGTCTACATCTATATCTCTAAGAGAGGAAGAGGATTCAGATAGGTTGTTTAGCTCACAACAATCTGTCTCCTCCCCCGAACAGGCAAGTAAAAAACCTTTTCAATACCTTTTGTTTTCCTATATTGATCGCTTCTTATCGATTGCAGTTTGTGTGTGTGTGTGTGTACACACACACCTAGTCCCCCCTGTGAGATACTGTGTGGATGGGGAGAGAGATTTTTTAAAAAACCACACTGTTTGAGATCGCTGGAATTAGAGGACAGAAAAGGAGGGTGTCTGATCAGGGCTGTGTTGTTGGAGCACAGTAAAGAGGACTCTGGGATCTGTTGCCTTCAGAAGGGTAACACAGGGACATAGAAACATAAGCAGAGTCTTTGGCGAGGACACCTCCAACCTTTTAGGAGTAATTTAAAAACTCTGTGTGTGTGTGTGTGTGTGTAGTCTCTAGCTCTCACTCACCCACTCTCTTTCTCTCTTTGTGTGGATGTGTGTGTGGGAGAGAGAATAAATCCCCCCTTTCCAAATCAGGAGTAATTTAAAAGGGGTATATCTATATTTCTCTCTCTCTCTCTCTCTCTGTCCACACACACACACTTTTCCTTTCAGCATGAGTATGAGTGAGAGAGAGAAAGAAACACACTCGTCCTTTCATCAGTCCTTCAAACAACATTTTAAAATCCCAGTTCTGTTTGTTTTTAGATCAGTCAGGAGGTATTATTCAGCCACAGAGCTCTAAAATGCTCACTCCCCACTCCAACCTTAAAAGACCATTATATGTGCCTAATGTGTGTGTGTGTGTGTGTATCACTAGTTATTCCTCATGAGCTAATTCACAGATTCTGCAGGAAGGCGGGCATTATATTGATAAAAGAGTGTTTTTTGGGGGGTGGGAATGGGGGAGGGGCAGAAGGGACAGACAGGAGAAACAATGAGCTTTAAAACAGGTTAGCACCCCTTGGGAGAGATCACCTTGTTGGTTAGGTATGAGTCTGGAGAAAAGTGTGCATGTGAGAGAGAGATTGTAACTCTCTGTGTTTATGCTAAACACATGCTACAAGATCCTAAAATAAATGTAAGAGGTAATATCTTAGGGCTGTATCCAGTGCTGGTCCTATTTAGAGCAGACACATTGAAATTGACCAGCATGGCTAATATTGGTCCATTGGTTTCAATGGGTCTACTCTGAATAGAATTGAATTGGCGAGAACCCTTAATATCAGGTTGGATTATACCCCATTCTGCCATCTGTGTTCTAGTTTTTTAGAGGTTTTCTGTTGCAGCAGAAGGATGGATTGCTTATTGATCCTCCCCCCCAAAAAAAACCCAGATTAGGTCAGCCTCAATGTACTGATGGCTGAATATAAAATATGACAATTTTTCTCTAGTGCTTCAGTTCAGAATAGGAGAGAGAGAGAGAGAGAGAGAGAGAGAGAGAGAGAGAGAGAAAACAGACACACACACCCCGCAAGTCAATCTGTTTGTCTATCAATGATCTGCCTCTCTGAAGATTTTATTAATGCAAAACCCTTGCTAGGAAATTAATTTAATTGTATTTGAATGCACTATGATTGGCACAGTGTAACCTGAACTCTCATTGGCTGGGGAGATTTCATCAAACACACACACAATCGTGTCGGAATGGATCATCAAGGGAAATCAATATGACGAATCCTCCACATTTATGTGCATTGAATTAAATTTCGGGGCACTTCCCAATCTTGTAGAAGCCCAGGATTCTCTTTGGTGGTGGTAATGACTGTTTGCAAAATCCCGGGATTTTGAGCCAGCTGAACAAAATGCAACCCCCACTCCAACATTTTCAGATTCCACCAGGAGTGCAAAAGAATGGATTTGCTGCCATTAAGGAAATGAATTAGGGTTCCACTTTTTTGTGCAGTGAGATTAATCATTGCACATTTAAATGTTGCCATCTTGCCTTGCAGCATTCATGTTTGTTTTTGATTTTTTTAACACCTGCAGGCTTCTCAAACCTCCCCTGAGCCATGCTGAGTCTTTCAAGACTGCCACCTGTAGTATGAGGATGCTAATAATGGCCGACCTTCCAGGGATGTTGTGAAAAGGACTGAGATATTGTATGCAACGCTCCGTGAAATGTGGTTGTGTGAATGGTAACAGTGTTGATTATTTATATTATTACTGGATAACCATAAACCAACCTCTAGCCATTTAGGATTAGCAGTGGGGTTTTTTTGGGGGGGCGGCCTTCAACCTGAGCCATTCCAAACTAGGGAAGAGGAGGGAAGCAAGTTGATCACCAGCCCTATAAAGCTCAAAGGAATGTGGGAAGCCGCCTTATACCAAGTCAGACCATGGGTCTATCTAGCCCAGGACTGCCTGCACTGGCTGGCAGCAGCTCTCCAGAGTTTCAGGCAAGGAGTCTCTCTTAGCCCTACCTGGAGATGCTGGTGGGGATTGAACCTGGGACTGTCTGCATGCAAAGGAGATCCTGTACCACTGAGCTACCCCTTCCCATCCAATAAGCAGATGTGTGTTGAGGGGGAGGGGCTCAGTGGTGAGTGAAGGGCACTTTTCACATGCTCAAGAGACACTTCTTAGTGTACACATTCCACCATTAAGCCCACTGGGGCTTAATTTGAATGCTTGTGTCTTGCTGTGTGGCTTAGTGGGGCAACCAGTGGCCCTTCAGGTGTAGTTTGTTTTCTGAATTCATGTCTCACCCTAAGGAGCCTAAGCTGGCCAAATAACAAGCAATAAAACATCTGGAAAGCAATTCCAATACAGATGCAGACTGGGATGTGGCTGGACTCCAGCTCCCATCCTCCTCCCAGACCACTGGCCATGCTTGGTTGCTGAGGCTTCTGGGAGTTAGAGTCCAGCAACATCTGGAGGGCTACAGGCTGCCTTTTCCCCCATTTATACTTTGCATTGGTCTGCTGATATAGGTCGTAAAGTTTTCTGTACTGTGACAATGCGATTTCTAAACGGCCCTGTAGGACCATATAGCACCCAGCACGTTCCTGGAGTGGTTTGTGTGCGTGTGTGTTTATTTAGAACACTTTTCTCTAGCTCTTCATAAAAAAAAATAAAATCCCAAAGTGAGGTACCGCAGTATAAGCACCATATAAAACAATCTAAAACCAGCAACAATAAAGCTTCAGAATCATACTCAGTTCAGCAAGGGAGGGAGATACTTCTCTCAGTCCTCCCAACCTCATGTCTGGGCAAATAAATACGTTAAAGGTGTTAAATCTCAGCCGGATGGGCACCAACCCAGTCTGTGAGGAGAGGGCATTCCATAACTGGGTTGCCCCAATCAAGAATGCCCTCTCGCACGTCATCGCATACGGGCCTACGAGGTAGCTGTGGGACTGTTAAAATCTCAAAAAACTGGGCTCTTGCACCTGGGGAATTAGGAGCAGCAGCAGCGACCTAGCCACTGGTGGCTCCCAGAACAGAGTTGGCACCTTGGATAGCTCCTTGACAGTTCAGACTAAAACCTGGAGTGGATTCCACTGCCCCGCTGACATGGCGCCACCAGGCGCCTCTGCCACAGGCGGTGATGGGGGAATTAACCCCTCTGTCCTCCCCCCCCAGATTAGCCAGAAGACCAGCAAATCCCATAGCCTTTGCTTTCTCCCGCTTCCCTTCCAATCATTCCCAGCGCATCGATGTGTTCGTGAGAAGCCATCCTAATGAATAGCTTCAGTCAGGAAAGCAAAAAGATATGATGCCTGCTGCCTGTCATTTCTCAGTTTGCCTCTTCTCCTCCCCCCCCGATCTCCAGTGTGACCAGCTAATGAAAACAAATACTCTTGATGGGTTCATTTGACAATCCAATTTAATTATTCCCTAAACTAGATATGAGCATTTCCAGAGTGGAAACTCTGGGAGATTCATTCATCCCTCCTCTACTTCCAGCTGGTATTTTACAAAGAGAAAGGTGAGTTTCCTGTTGGTGTGGGAGGTGATTGCACAGGTAGTTTACTGCTAGACATCACACATGCACACGTACGTGTATGCCCTCTCACACAAGTGACGATCTGCATTTTGCTAGCAGGTACGTTGACGTCAGATGGTGTGTATGGATATAAAGGGGGTAGCCCAGTGGTAGAACACCTGTTTTGCATGCAGAAGGTCTCAAGTTCAATCCCCGGCATCTCCAGGTAGGGCTGAAAATGTCCCCTGCCTGAAAATCCTTGGAGAGCCACTGCCAGTCAGTGTAGACAATACTAAGCTAGCTGGACCCATGGTCTGACTCAGTACAAGGCATTTCCTCAGTTCCAATTTACATGAGCCACTTGTTTGGAACCATGAGGACTGGAATCTTATTATTTTTCATGGAAGGGACATAGTTTGGTGGTACAGCATTTGCTTGGCATCTCCATTTAGGGCTGGGAGAGGACCCCATCTGAAATCCCACCCCTTGTGGCATGTCTGGCAACGTTCTCCTGCACAAACCCCACTGATACAAACCGGAGCTGTGAGGGATTCAACATGTGGAGCTCCCAGGAAAGAGAAGCTATGCCTGTCGGATTTTGGGCTGCCCTCCAGCTTTCAAAGGAGCAGGAGATGGTGGAGCTACAGATATTGATTCTTTTGGACTTGAGGTCTGGGCTGCAATTGGGGATTGCACTTCTTTAACCTGGATCTCCGCACCTCATTTTTGGTGAGCTGGATTTTATGGAAACATTGGCTTGCTTTAAAATTCCAGAAACATTTGTATTTTGGGTGTCTGCTGTGAAATGACGAGGACAGAAACTGTGCTAGCTTTTGGCATGCGAGCACTTACTGCAGGTTTTGAAGCTTGTGTTTTGAAATGGCCATGGGAAAGGAGTGTGGGTTCCTTACTGGGAAAACTCTGGTTTGAGGTTTATTTCTTGGAAAACAAGCACCCAAATTTTCATCAATCAAGCATTGTAGAAAATGTACACTGGTAGCCCTTTAGCCAAGTAACCGACCTAACTGGATGGAATGATATTAAAAGACCATAAGCAGAGCCTGGCTGCTGGATCAGGCCCAAGGGGACCCATCTAGTCCAGCATCCTGTTCTCACAATGGCCAATCAGATGCCCCAATGGGAAGCCTGCAAGCAGGACCTGAGCACAAGAGCAACTCTCCTCTTGTGCTGCCCTTTTTGAAAGCCATTGAAGCTGGCAGCCACCATGTGCCCGCGAGTTCCGCAAATGATTTGTGCGCCAAGCAAAGAAGGCTGTCTCTCTCTGTCTGTCCTGAATCTGTCAATCAGTGTGATAGACTGACCCTGAGTTACGTAATATTTAGGACAGAGCCTTCCAGATGTTCTTGGACTACAGCTTCCATCAGCTCTGGCCATTAGCTGTGCTGGCTGGAGCTGATGGGAGTCGAGCACCGTTTGGAGAGCCACAGGTTGCCCCCTCTTCTATCAAGCCAACCTTTTTTCCAAAGTACAAAGCCCCACAACAGTTTAGACTTCTTTTTTTATTTTAACAGGGACGGTCCATCAATTCTCCCATTGTTGGTTTGGGGCTCCTACGAAACTGGCTTCCAAATGGTCTTCCAGTAAACTCAAGAGTTCTTCAGAAGCTTAGCAGGAATATCTTCATGCAAAGGTAGGGATGCCGGAAGTTGCCT
The DNA here is from genome assembly GCF_030035675.1 of Rhineura floridana. Lineage (NCBI taxonomy): Eukaryota > Metazoa > Chordata > Lepidosauria > Squamata > Rhineuridae > Rhineura > Rhineura floridana. Next base: position 13,149,534 of record NC_084501.1, read on the forward strand.
TACACCTAAATACAGACCATTGGCCTGTCTAGCTGAGTGTTCTCAACACTGATTGGCAGCAGCCAGTGCCAGATTTAGGCATAAGCTAAACAAGCTACAGCTTTTAGGGCCTCACAATCCGCAGGGGCCTCAAAAAAATTCAGATTTTTTGGGGAGGGCTTTTAAAATTTTATGTGTACTGAATATATACATATATACATACATATATACATACATATATATATATATATACATATATATATACATATATACATATATATATATACATATATACACACACACACACACACACACACACACATATATATGGTGTAATTTTTTAACAAAGGGCCTCACCAAGTCTAAAACCGGCACTGGCAGCAGCTCTTTGGGGTTTCAGGCTGGAGTCCTTCTCTCCCACAAGAGGCAGTCATGACCACCAACTGGGATGGCTTTAAAAGAAGATTAGGCAAAGCCATGGAGGAGAAGGCTATCAGTGGCTACATGATCGCTGTGCTCTACTTCTATAGCCAGAGGCAGTATGCTTCTGAAAACTAGTTGCTTGCAGCCGTGAGAATGTTTTTGCACTTAAGTCCTGCTTGTGGGCTTCCCATCATGGGCATCTGGCTGACCACTGGGAGAACAGGATGCTGGATCAGGTGGGTCCCTTTTGGCCTGATCTGGCAGCTGGGCTCTGCTGATGTTGTTCTTAAACTGACCTGGAGGTGCCGGGGATTGAATATGTGGCCTTTGGCATGCCAAGCCGATGCTCTGCCGCTGAGCTAGTCCTCTTCCCCCTAAAAATAACATATGGTTCTAGCCTTCATGGTTCTTAGTAAAGGGCTGGTTTAAACAGAGACATAGGAAGCTGGCTCCTACTGAGTCAGGCCATTGGTCCATCTAGCGCAGGATTGCCTGCATGGACTGGCAGCGGCCTTCCAGGGTCTCAGGCAGGGAGTCTCTCTCAGCCCTACCTGGAGATGCTGCTGGGGATTGAACCCGGGACCTTCTGCATGCAAAGCAGATGCTCTGCCTGCTGTGCTAAATAGGACAGTAGTTCAATAGGACAGGTCAGGCCAAGTGGCATTAAAAGCCATCTCCAGATGCTGTCCACTAAACTCTCCCTCCCTGCAAAAAACCCACCCTTTGCCTCTCTCCCCGCACCGCCCAAATCCCAGCTGTGGTGACCTCTGGGCCTCCTGCCTGGCCGCCCAATCGGCCGCCCTCCGTCTTCGATGCAACGGTCGCCTAGGCAACCGTATCTGACCCCGGCCGGCTCCAAGGACCGGCCTATCGATTGCAAAGATAATAAATGGACAGCCAGCAACGTGCCCATTTCCAAACAGCAAGCCACCTCCCCCCTCTGATCCATTTTTACTCTTTTCTTGTGAAGCTCTTTGATGGAGTCTTTGGTTTTTGATCCTCCGGGTGGGGAGGAGAGGTAATTGGGTTAACTCTTCAGCAGCCAGGAAGGGGAGGTTTGGAGAGGCTGAGGTCTCAAGGGGACACCCGAGGTCATCAGTAGGGGCTGCCGCCAGCGGTCTCCCACCTGATGGCTCAAAACCAGAGCAGGGAGACTGCCAACAATGCCAAAATTGTATTTCAGGATTGGACTGGGGGCCCATCTATTAGTCCAGCTGCCTGCTTCTCACAGTGGCCAAATGCCCCCAGGGAACTAGGTAGACTGCCTCTGAATCTGGAGGTTCCATGACAGCATAAGGCAGGGTGTATTCTAAGCTTTCTTTTTCTAACCCCACAGGTAGCCACCAGACACTGCCTGCCCCCAAACCAGTCAAGTAATTTGTCTCATGGAAAATGGAAAAGGACTGCCTTCAAGTCGATCCCGACTTATGGCGACCCTATGAATAGGGTTTTCATGGTAAGTGGTGTTCAGAGGGGGTTTACCATTGCCTCCCTCTGAGGCTGAGAGGCAGTGACTGGCTCAGGGTCACCCAGTGAGCTTCGTGGCTGTGTGGGGATTCGAACCCTGGTCTCCCAGGTCCTAGTCCAGGACTCTAACCACTACGCCACATAAGACACTATTAACTTTTTTGTGAGTGTGACACTACTCACCAGCATGGAGTCCCTGCACCTCTTCTTTTGCTGCCTGTTCCAGCTGTTTCGTGCTGGCACCCACAATACGTTTACCAATATATAAGTACTGGCAGTTTATTTTTTAACCAAAAAAGCATTGACTCGTAGTATAAGGCTATCAAGATTTAAAAGGGACCAGTTTTTATCTTCATTTTCTGCTTCTTTCTGTCTTCACTCGTCTATTTCCTTTTGAGAAACTACCGAGCTCCTTATTAAATCCCATGTGATTAGTTGCACAAAAACATATTTCACACTGCACAGTGTTGTTCTTTTTTTTACACTGCACAAAGTGGGTCTAGCTGCACATTAGGATAAACCTTGGCATAAAAAGCAGAGCTTGGAAAAGTTACTTTTTTGAACTACAGCTCCCATCAGCCCAATCCAGTGGCCATGCTGGCTGGGGCTGATGGGAGTTGTAGTTCAAAAAAGTAACTTTTCCAAGCTCTGCTGGAACAGACCAAAGGGGAACCCTCTAGGCCAGCCTCCAGAACTCATAACCCCCAGCCGGATGCCCCCAAGGGATGCCCACAAACAGGCCCTGAGCACAACAGTAACTCCCCCAGCTGTGATTCCCAGCAGCTGGTTTTATTCAGGCATATTCCCTCCGACAGCAGAGGCGCAGCAGAGCCATCATACCTACATCACTTTGCGATTCTTCTTTTGGGGGGCAGGAATCGTAATGAGAATTCATCAGTACTTTAGTGCACGTGTCTCCTAATAAATGCGTGTTTGTATGGAATTTTGCCTAATGTACACATTTTTGCAAAGGAATTCCCCCCAAATGGAATGTATTTTGTATGTCATTTTCATCAATATATGCATTGATATAAGCACACCTTATAGGCATTTTTGTTTTGCAAAACACTCCTTGGCTGGGGAAGAAGCATAAATTTAGGGGGATGTCCATGTGTCGGTTTGCGTATTGTTTTGGAAAATGCGGATTTGGTTAAGTTCACCATTATAAATGTAACCCTTCAAGTCGATTCCGACTTATGGCGACCCTATGAATAGGGTTCTTATGAGGCTGAGAGGCAGTGACAGCTTCATGGCTGTGTGGGGATTCGAACCCGGGTCTTCCAGGTTGTAGTCCAACACCTTAACCACTACGCCACACTGGCTCTCTGTTATAGACGAACTGAATTGACTTTTCTCCCCTCCGTCTCTGTTGAAGAAGTTACCTGTGCGTATTTACATGCATAGCCCCTGGGGCAGGGAGGGGGATCCGGTGGCCCGCTAGATTTTGATGGACAACAGCTCCCATCAGCCCTGACCACCGACCAGTGGGGCAGTTTGGTAATGTTAGACTCTGGACTTAATGATCTTTACAGACCATTTTAGGCGGCAGTGTGTGTCTGTGACTTAGCTTATTTCAAAATGTGCTAAGCTGCCCCTGCTGTGTTAAGGGCCCCTCCTGTGTTAAGGGCCCCTCCTGCTCATTCTCAGAGTGGGGCCCTGGACATCTGCCCTGAAGTCTTTGCTCGATGGTACCGCTGACATTGGTCATGTTGGCTGGTTGTGACTGATGAGTTGGAGCCCAACAACGCCTGGGGGGGTCCTCATACATTCCCCATCCCTCTTCTAGAGACGCTGGGAACAAGGCATGCAGAAATGAAGGGTGGCACATTCTCTAACACAGGGGTAGCCAACCTGGTGCCCTCTAGATGCTGTTGGACTCGAGCACCCATCAGCTGGGATGGTCAGAGCTCGAGTCCAGCGAACATGGGAAGCTGCTTTCTACTGCGCCAGACCCTTGGTCCATCCAGCTCAGTATTGTCTGCACTGACTGGCAGCAGCTCTCCTGATAAATCAAGACCGTCCCCGATAAATCGGGATAAATCTGGGAAGAAATGTCCCACAAGGCCGGGATGTGTTTCTCTGCAAATCTGTTCCAGGCCTCTCTGAGAAGCTGATTCTCTTCCCACGAACTTAGGGATGTTGGAGAATTCTGACGGAAACGATAGCTGAACGGAAATCAATCCAGCGAATACAATCAGTATCTGCCGTTGCTGCTTTCAGTCCGCAAATGGTACATAATTGGTTACTTTTCCTCACCCCCACCTGCATTGCATTTCCTTTGCGTTGAAATGATGGGGTGGGTAACGTAATGACGACATAATTTTTGAAAATTCGCCGCAGCAGGCAGCGAGACAAACTGCATCAGAACGGAAACAGTGCTGTGTGCGGCGAATACAGGGCAGAACGTAAAAGGATGCCGTCTTGCATCTTCGTGTGGGCCCCACCAATGAGAAAAGTGCCACCCAGAGCTGTCGAGAGAGTCGGCGGCCCCCTCACTCTTGCCATCAAAGCAGGGGATGGTGGCGGCTGCGTGATCCATTAAAGAAGAAAAAAGCCACTTTAAGCACTTAATTTACCCGGGGGGGGGAGTGTGAGCAGCCCTCATCCATTTAGGCTGAGCTGTGGGGACAGCAGAGCCCTGGTGTGGGGGCCTTCGGGAGGAGTGGGCCGGGGGAAGTCATTAAGGAGACAGGCCCAGCGTGCAGGTGGCCCAGAGTGCCATTCTCAAGATGAAAGGCGAAGGGTGCAGGGAAGGTGAGCTAATGGGCCCTCCGCTGACGGCTTGGGGGGAGTCCATAGTGCTCCCCCCCCCTGGTAAAAGGGCCGCCATTGGTGCGGAGGCCCACTTCAAGGCCCTACTTCAGCCAGCTTGCAAAGACAAACCGAACATCAAAACTTGGCATTTGAGCAAGAGGGCCTCTTCAAGGCCTTTTTGCGGCCATTCTGAAGTGCTTTTTGGAGAGGCCACCCCATCGTGCCTTCTCTCTTTCTGCTGCACTCAGCCCGTCTCGTGGTCTCTTTCAGTCTCCTTTGCCACCTTCCTTGAGATCCTTTTTTCCCCCCGTTCCCCACCCCTTGGCAGGTCCACCCACAATTGCTACTACCCCATCCTGCGTGGACCCCCAATTCAGCAAAGGTCCTTGTGAGTGTCTCTGATGCTAGCTCGCTTGCAAGCAAAATGTACTGTTAACCTGGAGTGAATTAATCCCTGTGCACCATAACTTTTAAAGCACTTGGCTGCCTCCACCCCTCAAAGGATCCGGGGGACTGTGGTTTAGCCCACCCAGAGCTACAGTTCCCAGCACCCTTAACAAACTGCAGCTCCCAGGAGGGAATGTGTTTTAAATGCATGGGACGTTTGCAGCCATAGCCAAATTCATGGAGGAAGAGGAGGCTGCCGATGGCTGCTAGCCAGTGTTGGAGGCAGAAGACCTCTGAAGGCCAGTTCCTGGGAATCGCAGGTAGCGGGGGTTGCTGTGGTGTTCAGGACCAGCTTGCAGGATTCCCCCGGGGCATCTGGCTGGTCACTGTGACAACAGGATGCTGGTCCTGATGGGGCCTTTGGCCTGATCCAGCAGATCAGCTCTTTTTAAGTTGTGATATTTATAAGCTCCTAGTCCTTCCTTCCATAATCCATTCCTTTTTCTCTAACTGCCAGGGTCTGGCCTTAACCAGGTTGTAACGTAGACCTTCTGTTTAGTCCAGTGATGTCTAACTTCAAGCTCCAGACTGTTGTCTCCAAAACTCTCTGCCTCTGTACCTTCCAGGGCCAGCCTTACAACAAAGCAACACTGTTTGATGCTTGTGGTTAAGCAAACCATCCTCTAACTCCAAGCTTCTAGTCTTCATTTCCAAAACGCTCCAACTCTGGGCCACCCAGCCTTACAACAAGCAGGGGTGCGTTACTTCCCTTCTGGCTCACAAGAAGGTGCCTTTGAATGAAAACCATTCACAGGCTTGTCTGTGAGGGTCAGTGCAACACTTTTTTTTTATTAAGGAATTGGCCCTGCAGTAGCTAAAGCTGTGGAAGGAGGGATGCCAGAATCCAAATATTCCTGGACATCCGCCCTCCTTCTCCAGGAAGCCATGCCTGTTCATCTGAGATGCCCGCAAATAGCACATTGCTGCAGACACGTGGAGAACGGAATTTCAGGATGGGAAGACAAAAAACCGAGAGAATCAAAGATCCTTCCATCGCTAACGCTGATCCGTGGCGGCAAAAACTGGGGAGCACTGGGGCGGAGCCTGGAAGAATCGGCCACTTCCTGGGCGGACCTTGGTAGGACATGGGCCTCTGCTGATTGGCAGACAGACACACACCAGTACTGATGGAACACTGGTGTACAATCTCCCCACCCATCCCCGTTACCTGATTTTGAAGGGGGGGGGGAACATGACAAGGCTCTGTGTCTTTAAGAAGTGGTGGCTGCCCAATCGATCCGCAGCCAAAGGCTGGTGACCTCTGGGTAGCCACGGGGTTAAAGATCAGCGGTCCCTTCTGTTACCATACAGGCCCAAAGGGCCCCGCCAGATGAGCTAATTAGGGTTGTGCCTTTGCTGGGAGGGAGGAGGGGTGACAAGGAGATGATGTGTGTGTTTGAGAGAGAACGGGTGAGCAAAAAGTTTTAGAGCAGATCTGTTTTTTTCCTTTGTTGCAAAACAGCGTTTGGAGGCCATTCTTGCTAGAGCATGCTCTGAGCAGCTTGTAGGGACTGACGGAGGAGAAATTCAAACACAGGAAGCTGCCGTATATACAGAGTCAGACCACTGGTCCATCTAGCTCAGTGTTGTCTACACTGACTGGCAGCTGCTCTCCACGGTATGCTCCCATGAGAGACGGGGGGGGGAATTCAATTCAGTTTGCATTTACAGGCAAGCTAACTGGCACTTTTCGAAACAATATGGACATGAACCGAAACACAGCCACCCTTTGAAACGTGCACTACTCCGGATTTTGCAGCGCAGGTATCTCCCCCCCCCAAGGAATGTGTGTGCAAATGAAGATGCCAAGGTTGCCTAAAAATGTGTCCTTTAGTGAAAATCGCGTACGGAAATGCATTATATAAGGGGAAATTGCTTTGCAAAAATGTATGTGTCAGGGGAAATTGCCTATAAAGAGGCGTGCATTAGGAGAAATTTGCACTAAAACGCTGCTGAATTTTCATGAGGACTTTTAAAATTTTTAATCCAAACTGATGTGGAAATGCAGAGAACGGCCTTGGAAAATGAGAAACCAACACTGACCAATTTGCCTCACATCTCCTCACGAGGTGAAAAGGATCCTAATGTCTTTCTGTATATTCAGGCGTGATCTCTGAAGTCTCTAAAAACTGCTAAGAGACAAGTCTGTCCTGTGCACGCAGGAGCACACGCTGCATTTTAATAATAACCAAAAGCCTTGGTCACTTAAAAGGAAACAAGGGAGCCGGTGCTTTTAACAAATATATTACCATTCTCTGGCACAAGAGGAAACAGAATTCTGCGCTGAGCAATGGCCGTGTCAGCAGGCATCCCAGAATGGGCACCTGTGCAATAGATTTTGTTTTTCCTTAATTTGTTCTCGTTCTGGTGTGGGAAAGGCCAGGAACTTAGCACAGCAACAGAATCCTAGAAGTGGAGATTTACCCTAGGTATGGGCCTGGCAGCAGCATCCACCAATTTGGTGCCCTCCAGATATTTTGTACTATGACTCCCATCAGCCACAGCCAGAATGGCTGGGGAACAATAGGCTCTGTAGTCCAAAACATCTAGAGGGTGCCAGTTTGAGGAAGGCTGGCCTACAGTTTTGTGTGTGTATGTGTGTGTGTTTTAAACTTTTTTTTGTAATGAGGTCTGGAAACTTGATTTCACCTGAAAAAATTAAACTAAGGCAAGATTTTCACATGGGAGGGGATGGCCTAGTCTACATAATTAGCAGAATGAGGTGGTAGAATCAGGGCCATAGCTGAGTGGTAGAGCATCTGCCTTGCATGTAGAAGGTCCCAGGTTCAATCCACGACATCTCCAGGCAGGGCTGGGAAAGACCCTCTCCCTGAAATCCTGGAGAGCTGCTGCCAGTAGTGCAAACACTACTGATCTAGATGGACCAAGGGTCTGATTCACTACAAGGCACCTTCCTATGTCCCTGTTTAAATCACCCCTTTGTTCAGAACCACGAGGACTGGAATATTGCTGTATTTTTAGGGGAAGGGCCATAGCTCAGTGGCAGAGCACCTGCTTTGCATGCAGAATGTCCCTGATTCAATCCCTGGCAGCTCCAGGTAGAGCTGGGAGAGACTCTCTGTCTGAAATGCTGGAGAGCCACTGCCAATCAGTGCTACTTTGACAAATAGCTTCCTATCTTTATTCTATGTAGGAGCCATTGAAAATTGAAAATGTCCCTCCACCCCTGTAAGATGATGACATGGCTCACACCATTCTATCATCTCTAGATTCCTTCCTTCTCCTGCATGTATGTTGCCCACCAGACCTCTGCAGCCACAAGGTGCACACTCACAGGGGCTAGAAACTTTGGTGACCAGATTCTCCTGCAGGCCAACTCTGCAGAACCCGCTCTAGCAGGACTGCAGAAATAGTCTAGAAGCATTGAAGGTCTTTCCACCCCTTTGGTGCTGCTGTCGATCCGATCCTGAAATATACATATAGGAAAACGAGGGACCCCTTGGCCCTGCAGCGTCCCCTTATAGAATCACCTGTACGAAAGCCTGAAGCTTGTTAGAGGAGGGGGGTTGGGGCGCACAGAGAGAGCGAACGAGCCAGCCAGCAAAGGAATACTCATCCGGAATAAACAGTGTCTGATATTGATTTAGGCCTATGGTTAGAACGAAGAATGTGAAATTGCCGCAGAGTCCTGAGTGGACAACAGGCTTTAGCTGTGCTGATCAATAGCCCAATACATCAGGCGTAACCATGGAAACCACGGGTTGGAGCTGGGGTGTGGGTAATGGAGGTGTGTGTAAGGGGAAGGCTGGGTGATGTGTGTTTGTATGAGCGGCAAGAGGGAGGCTGCGGGAAGAACAGGAGTGTAGTCGTCTGGGGTCGTGGGGGACGTAGGCCTGTTCCGTTTTTGGGAGCAGGGTCCCAGCTATGTCCCAATGCATGAGCCAATCAGCACGAAAAGGGAGCGTGTTAGCCACTGAGAAGTCATTTTGTGCTGATTGGAGCTAATCAGAGTGAAACTAAGTGAGACGGCCACTGAGAAGACTCTTCTCAGTAGCTAACACAGCCTCCCCTTTCATGCTGATTAGCTCCTAGGGACGTCTGTTGTAGGGGAGCGTGGACTCACAAGATGACAGGGAGAGCAAGGGAGATGGTAAAAGGGGCGTGGCTGTGAAGAGGTGTGGTGTGACTCTCATGAAGGGACCCTGCACTTCTAAATTTGCCACTACGCTATCGAAGGAGAAAAAGGGGACTGAGTTTCCTAAACTGGACTTTTCTTTCTTCAGATTCCCTGTGTTGATTGATCAACTTTGGGAGAAGTAGGTCAAAGAATATTTTTTTAAAAAAATCCCAAACAAATCAGGCCATTTCAGGTTAGGAGATTGAAGGACGTCAATTTCTGGGTTTCACGGAACAACTTGTAACGGCTGGTGACAAGCATCCTGCAAAGCTCAGACACTTGTGCCTGCTTGTTAGTTGGTACCCCAAGCTAGACGGGCAGCTTACAACCTAAAAACAATCTAAAACACAACACAAGACGTGGGCGAACTACCTCTTCCAAGGTGGTATTAGAAGAGGAATTCTCTGCTATGAGAGAAGGAGATGATATTGGAAGAGGTAGTGCACCTTATCTCATTTACAGAAGGGAATGCTTCTTCTAACACACTGTCTAGCAAAGACAGCTTTAAAAAAAAAAAGTGTAATTCATTTTCAAAACTCCGCTGCCTGCTTAATCTCAGTCAGTTTTTAAGTTTATCGAAAGAGTTTTACATTTTTATTATTTATTTGCAGTATATCTGTATCCCACTCGGAGTGACTCTTTGAAGCAACAGGGATAGGATCCGTTGGCCGGTGCCAGTTCAACCAAGTATTCCCTCAACCTAACAGGCAGGTATTGATTCGAGTTCATTGTTTGTCTGCTAGCTGCCGCTTTTACTGATCCGGGTTATTTTCCTCACAAAAAATATTGATATCGATATTTTGAAAGGAAATATTGATAAATGAAAGGAAACATCAATAAAATTATCATTCTTCATATCAAAATTTTAGAGGTGGATTTTTTTAAAATCCCCTTTTGAAAATATCTGCATAAAATCCCCACATAAAAATGCGATCTGCAACTATAGAGAATAAGCCAATAAATGGAAAATTCGGTACCAGATCCAAATTGGGTAGAATTCTAGCACATCCCTAAATATGTATATTTGTGTGTGTGTGTGTGTAAACACATAAATACTATATAATTTAATCTAACCCAAGAGGTGCCTAAATACGGTAGACCTGTTTGCATTGTGCCTTTAGCCTCTGCAATAATAAGGCAAGAGAAATCTCACAGTCAAACAATGTACTAAATAATCAACCCCGCTTGCTGTTGTGCAGACAGATACCAGTCCAGGACAACTTAGCAGCAGTGAACAGATGTGATCAAAGCGTTCAGTTAAATTGGCTCGCCAGAGTATGTGACTGGGAAATAAGTAGTTTTGCTCCCTAATGTGCCTCCACAAAAATAAACAAATACAAGTCAGAGATGGAAGGAAATGCAGGGCCCATAACAGCCATCAGATATCACATACACCACAGCAGAGCTTGGAAAAGTTACTTTTTTGAACTACAACTCCCATCAGCCCAATCCAGTGGCCATGCTGGCTGGGGCTGATGGGACTTGTAGTTCAAAAAAGTAACTTTTCCAAGCTCTGCGTGACAGGCAATCTGCCTTGAGTTGCCACCTTTTTCCTCCTGGCCATGTGCTTCAAATTTTAAGAGCAGCCCAGTGCACCAAAATTTCACAGGGGAAGCTTTCTCCCCCCACTCCGCAGGCACAGGGACTAGGAATGGAATGAATTGTCTGTTTTGGCTGTCTCAGTTTTGCATTTTTCTAATACTAAATTCGATTAATATTTCTGCAGCAATTTGTGTTTTTTTAAAAAACCTCATGATTTTTTTTAGTTTTAGTGTGAATTTCATTGTGTCTGCAGTTTTGACCAGTGTACACATTTTTAAAAACAATTTATCCTAATATATAATACATGTAAGTTATTTTCACCACTATATGCATTTTGAGCATACTTTCCCTAGTGCATACATTTTTGTACTCATTTTCTTGGCTGGAGACGTGCATCGCAAAATTCGGATATGTGCAAAGTTCGACGGATGACTGCTTTTCGGTTCTCATACTCGTTTGGAAAGTGCAAATTTGATAAATTTAGCTTTAAATGTGAATTGAACTGCTTTCCTCCCCTATCCCTAAGAGAGACGATTCATAGGAAAAAGCTTCCCCTGTTAGATTTCTGCAGGTCAGGTCCCTTCTCGAGCTCCAGGGCCAGAGCCGGTTTGACCTGACAACCTTCTATTCAACAAGGCCTCAAAGCGGAACCACTTCTGGGCAATGAGGATCAACAAGATCCCTGCAAAGTTTCAGGAGGCTTGCTTGTAAATAAATCAGCAGCTCTTGCAGCAGGAGGAAGGGCGCCCCCTGCTGACAGCCACTGGAAGAACCTCATTCACCACCAGGCCTACCACAGCACCACTTAGAAGCAGACTGCGTGGCTGATCCCAGACACTGTATGCGCACAGACACACACCAAAAAACACGAAAGGAAAGACAGGAGCATGCGTGATCTGTGCGATGCCTCCTACATGGAAGCATTTTCATTCATGTGGCCTCTGGCTCAGCCCCCCCCCCATGAAAAACCTACCTACCTGAGCCTCGGTGGAATCTCAAAGAAGAGTCAGCGACATGGGCCTGGACGACAGAAGACAAGACGCAGATGATCCAGGTGGAGAAGACGATTGCAAGGCTGAGGATGAACAGTCTCTCCCCTGTATACAGCTATGAAGCTAGGCTGCTGGTTCATCTCCGTTCATTCAAAAAAAAAAAAAAAGCCCCTGATGTGCGATGCACACGCACACTCACTCACTTGGTCGTCCCAGCAAATTAAAACAGCTCCGGCATGGGGCGGGCATGCGAGCGAGTGAATCCTCGAGACCCAGAAACATATTGCAGGGTTGGGTATTGATTTTCATTCCCCTACCCCCACTCCGTCCAGCAGATCAATGCAGCCCCAATCAATACGCCGAGCGGGGGATTCACCCATGTGGTACGCACTGGAACATGCACGCTTTCTCTCTCTCTCTCTCTCTCTCTCTCTCTCTCTCTTTAAACACACATGCACCCCTATAAAGACCCGTGGCGCTCTAGATGGCAAGGGCACGTGGTGGCTTTTGAAGACATGCATTGACAGCCCCATGTGGAGGGAGCAAAATCACACTTTCACAATCCCCAGGCAAACAGGACTCTGCTTAATTGACGCAAAGTGCGTAGCACACAGACCTATCCCGGTGAGGGCCTTATCTGCATGAAACCTAGGGCAGTGGATTAGGCACACCATTAAATCAGCATATTTATTTATGTTCTGCTTCACCTCCAAGGAGAACAACATGGCATGGTTCCTTACCCCCCCCGGGCCCATTTTTATCCTCACGACAACCCTGAGAGGTAGGTTAAGCTGAGAGACAGTGATTGGCCTGAAGTCTTCCAATGAGCTTCGTAGCTGAATGCTGGTTTGGACCTGGAACTCCCTGGTGTTAGTCCAACAACTGGGAGTAGCCAACGGTCCCTCCAGATTAGGTAAATTCACACCCTGCTCCAGCTGGTTTAGCATTGTCATGACCCTTGCTTCCAAAAAAATAAAAAATAAAATCTGTTTTATTAGGAAATGCCCAGGTTTGAACCGGAATTATTAAGATTGCAGTGGTGGTCCTGGTTGAAATAAATGCTTGTTTTGTTTTTGGATTTTAATATTTGTTTTATATGTCACAGGAAAATGAACACTTAATGACAGAGAACTTGATAAAAAAAACTACACCCATTGGATAAAGGCAGCGATGGGGGAGAAATTCAATTCAATTTGCATTTAAAGGCAAACTTATCTAGTTCACACTTTCCAAAACAATTCGGAAAGCAAAACACAGCCATTCTTCAAAATCTGCACCTTGGACAGCTCCTTGAAAGTTCACCTAACTTCCCCATATGCTAATTAAATAGCCAACATCATCTCATCTCCCTGCAAACAAACCAGGGTCAAGGCTCAAAACATTTATTCATTTTTATTTATTTATGGCAATGCTAAACAAACAAATAGATTGTCTGGAAGAACCCGTAATCCAGGGGAACCTTGAAACAGATAATTGTTCTCTGCAAAGTAGGACACGTGGCCACGTTATCCAACACAGGTAGATTTGGTTCACGCGTTCAGCTGAGCCTCATCTTTCTTGCTGGGTGCTTGGCAGAGGATTTCGGCAGAAACTCATCTGAGATAGATACATTTCCTACCCGCCTCAATCGTATTGATTTAAAGAGCCATTTCAAGCAAGTCTTCCAAGGATCTTAAAACGCTTGACAGTTTTTATTTGGACCCTCAATCTCTTTTAAAATTTGTAGAGGTCTGCACCACCCAGCCTTTTGGAAAGCAGAGAAACAAACGACTTAGTTATACTAACCGAAGGCCTATGGAGAGGATAGAGGATTTAGGTTAGTGCGTCTCCTCTGTCCCTCTCTCTTCATTTAGTTTCAGACGTCATGTTATGATTTCCTGCGTGGAAGGAAACTCACTCCCATGGTGGAAATCACACACAACCCCCATGTGAGAGTAGGGACGGAGGAATCTGTCTATTTATTTCCTCAGTTTCTCCTTTTTCTTGAATCTTAAATTCATTTCTCCACATTTTTACAGGGATTTGCGTGCTTGTTTTTTAAAAAAAATCCTCATGAAAACTCTACAGCATTTAAGTGCAAATTTCTCCTGATAGACACATTTTTGTAGGCACTCTTGGCTAATATACACGTTTCTGCAAGTTGTTTTCCCTAGTGCGTTTTTGTATGCTGTTTAATGTATGTGCCGCCGTGTAGGTTTCCCCTTCATTGGCCCATTTTTGTACCTATTGTTTGGTTGGAGAAGCAGCAATGCAAAATTCAGAGAAGTGCGGATCTGGGAGGACGGCTGTGTTATGGCTTGCGTACTGGTTTGAGCGAGGCGAATAAGCAGCTTCTCATTCAAATGCAACCAGCATCGCATTCCTCCTCCATCCCTAGTAGTGTCTACACTGACTGGCAGAGGCTCTGCAGGATTTCCGAGGGGAACCTCTCCCAGCCCTATCTGGAGACCCCCCAGGGATTGATCTTTGGCTTGCCATGCAGATGCTCTACCCAGCACTACTGCCCTGAATGGCATCCTTGTTTTGGCATCAGGCTTGGAAAAGCAGAATTAGCTGTGAAAACAGGAGTGGGTTCTGTTGGAGGGTTAGAAAAAGAAAAACCACAATTTTTAGTTTGGGATATCTCTTTCTCTCTGTGTGTGTCTTCCACCTTGCTGATTTTAATTTATTATTATTATTATTATTGAGTGCTCCCAAACAGCCAAGAATTTCGGAGCCATCCTGCAAACAGCCCTAATTCTCGTCTTCCCCGTTGCCATAGTTGCAGTGCAATTCCGGGTGTATTGATGTTCCCCCATTGATCTGTGCAATGGTGCGCTGTCTGGACATGAGGCACAGCCATTGTGCCAGGGAAGCTGACAGACACCAATCAATACCGACTAATGTCTCCTCTCTGCCATTTCCAACCCAACCTCTCCCTCCGCCTTACCCCACCCCTGCCCCCAGAATCCTGCTTTCCGTTGCCACCATTTTAACGTAAATCGCCTGCCTTCAAGTCGATCCCGACTTATGGTGAACCTCTGAATAGGGCTTTCATGGTAAGCGGTATTCAGAGGTGGTTCACCATTGCCTCCCTCTGAGGCTAGTCCTCCCCAGCTGGCTAGGGCCCGCTCAGCTTGCCACAGCTGCACAAGCCAGCCCCTTCCTCGTCCGCAACTGCCAGCTGGGGGGCAACTGGGCTCCTTGGGACTACGCAGCTTGTCCACGGTTGCACAGGTGGCAGGGCACGTAACATAATTTTTCTTCTTTGGACTGCCTTCAAATTGATCCCGACTTATGGTGACCCTATGAATAGGGCTTTCATGGTAAGCGGTATTCAGAGATGGTTTCCCATTGCCTTCCTCTGAGGCTGAGAGGCAGTGACTGGCCCAAGTCACCCAGTGAGCTTCATGGCTGTGTGGGGACTCGAACCCTGGTCTCCCAGGTCATAGTCCAGCACTCTAACCACTATGCCACACTGGCTCTCCGCCACCACTTTAGGTACTGTAAGTAAGTGGGGCTAATCCCACACCTGCAATGGGCCTGCTGGTAGAGAAACTAGGACTAGTTTGTGTGTGTATGCGTGTGTCATTTTACAGTCCTTGCACGATGCCTTAGAAGGGGGCCGTAACTCAGCGGTAGACCACCTGCTTGGCATGCAGAAGGTCCCAGGTTCAATCCCCAAATGGCATCTCCAGGTAAGGCCTGGGAAATACCTCCTGTCTGAAATCCTGAAGAGCTGCTGCCAGTCAGTGTCAACAGTACTGAGCTAGACAGTAGGAATGGGCGGGAATTTCAATTCAGTTCGCCTTTCAAGCCAGATTTATCAGATGTGCACTTTCCAAAACAATAGGAGAACCGAACCACAGCCATCCTTCAAACTTCGCACTTGTTCAAATTTTGCTATGCAGCTTGCCAACCAAACAGGGCTTATAAAAATGCATATATTAGGGGAAGCGTACATGAAAATGAATATATCAGGTCGCCTCCAGAAGATGGTGCTTGGGGAACATTGCTCAGCACCCTAGACTCTCCAGTATGGGGTTCCGCAGGGGTCAGTTCTGTCCCCCATGCTGTTCAACATCTACATGACACAGTTGGGTGCAGTCATCCGGAGCTTTGGAATGCGTTGCCATCAGTATGCTGATGATGCACAGCTCTATTTCTCCTTTTCATCCTCTTCAGGTGAGGCTGTCAATGTGCTGAACTGGTGCCTGGCTGCGACAATGGACTGGATGAGGGCTAATAAACTGAGGCTCAATCCAGATAAGACTGAGATGCTGCTAGTGGGTGGTTCTTCTTACCTTTTCGCCCAGGCTTTTTAAATTTTGTAAATTTTTAAATATTTTAATTTAACATTTTAAACTTAATATGATCTTAATTTAAATCTCAATGGCAATTTTATTAATGTTTTATAATTGTACTATATATATATATTTTTTTCCACACTTGCTCATATTTTAATTGTGATTTTATTTGTTGTACACCGCCCTGAGAGCTTTCTGCTATAGGGCGGTCTAGAAATGTAATTAAATGTAATTAAATAAATAAATAATTCTTCTGACCAGATGATGGATGTCCAACCTGTCCTGGATGGGGTTGCACTCCCCCTGAAGGAGCAGGTTCGTAGTTTAGGGTTCTCCAAGAATCATCTCTGTCATTTGAGGCTCAGGTAGCCTCGGTGGCACGGAGTGCCTTCTACCAACTTCGGTTGGTGGCCCAACTACGTCCCTATCTGGACAGGGATAACCTGGCTTTAGTTGTCCATGCTCTGGTAACCTCCAAATTAGATTACTGCAATGCACTCTACGTGGGGCTGCCTTTGAAGACGGTTCGGAAACTGCAGCTTGTGCAAAATGCAGCAGCCAGATTGGTAACAGGGACCAGATGGTCCGAACATATAAAACTGATTCTGGCCCGCTTGCACTGGCTGCCTGTGTGTTTCTGAGCTCGATTCAAAGTGCTGGTTTTGACCTATAAAGCCTTACACTGCTTGGGACCACAGTACCTGATGGACTGCCTCTCCCGATACAAACCCACCCGTACACTACATTCAAGATCAAAGGCCCTCCTCTGGGTGCCTACTCCAAGGGAAGCTCGGAGGATGGCAACAAGGGAGAGGGCCTTCTCAGTGGTGGCCCCCAAATTATGGAATGATCTCCCTGATGAGGTGTGCCTGGTGGCAACACTGCTATCTTTTCGGTGCCAGGTCAAGACTTTCCTCTTCTCCCAGGCATTTTAGCATGTGTTTTAAATTGTTTTTATTCTGTTTTAGTTTTTAAAATTGTGTTTTAAATTGTTTTTAAAATATGTGTTTTAAATTGTATATTTGTTTTAATGTTTTTGATTGCTGTAAACCGCCCAGAGAGCTTTGGCTATGGGGCGGTATACAAGTGTAATAAATAAAATAAATAAATAAATAAATAAATAACATGTGAAAATGCATTGTAAGACTAGAAATGGCTTGAAAATGTGTACACCTAAGTCAAAACTCTCTACGGAAATATGTTTATTAGGAGAAATGCGCCCTAAAATGCTGGAGAATTTTCATGAGGATTTTTTTTTTTAAGCAAATTGCTGCAGAAATGTGGCGAACTGAATATAAGACTGGAAAAATGAGAGAGAGGTCTGAAACAGACAGACCTTTCCATCCCTACTAGGCAGACCAAGGATTACTCTCAGCCGGTGGTGTAGTTGTCCAGGGTCTCAGGGGGTCTTAGACACCTTCCTTTTTTTCTTACAGGATCCCAGCAGGGTCCCTATGTCTCCAGCATCCTATGAGCCAATCAGCATGGAAGGGGAGCGTGTTAGCCACCGAGAAGAGTCTTCTAACATGCTTCCTTGTCCTTTCCTGCCGATTGGAGCCAATCAGAGTGAAAGGAGGTGAGTCAGCCACTGAGAAGACTCTTTTCAGCAGCTAACACTCTTCTCTTTCATGCTGATTGGCCCCTAGGGATGTCTGTTGTTGTTGGAGAAGGCATTAACAAGAATCTCATTCTCAACCCAGCAGCAACAGAAAAGGGAAGGGTGGTGGCTGTGACTATCATGAAGGGACTCGGCACTTTTGAATTTGCCGCCACACTACTGCTGTCAGCTGTGACTGGTGACCATTGGGACTGGTGGGGCGTAAGGCAGGGAGCCCAACAGTAGGTATAGCCAGAGCCAATGATAGGTAGGCGGAGCCAACCCATTCTAGTTTTGCCCTCGTCCTCCCTGCTGACTTTTGCAAGGGCAACGAGGCTAAGGAGGACGTTGAAAGGCAGGGCCACCCTCTGGACTGCATGTAAGTTGAAGGGGGTGCTAAAGGCAGATGGAGGTTGGTGGGGCAGCGCCCCATTTGCCGTAATGGTCCATCCCCCACAGCTGACTCTGTATAAGGCAGCAGCCTATATTCCTTTCCTGTTGGCCTTCTCCAGGCAGCCTCTTAATGCTTTCTTGTTTCCAAAACCACATGGGTCCAGGGCTCCCAGCTCCCCAGTGGTGTTTAACCCCAGAAACTCCACAAACACACCCTCCACAAGGACTGGGCTTGGTGCCAAATACATGAGGTTATTCTCTCTCTCTCTCTCTCCTTCTGTCTCCTGGTCACATGCTAACATGACCAAGAATTGGAAGACAGCGGAACCATACAGAGAAAGGGCCACCTGCAAATTGCAGCCAACTCAATTCGGCCTGTTGAGTTTTACAGGGAGTGCAAAATTCAATTCAGTTCGCACTTAAAGATGAATTTATCAAATGTGCACTTTCCGGAACAATGTGAGAACTGAAACAACAGCTAATTGAATTTATCCGAATTTTGTGATGCCAACCAAGCATTGTTTACAAAAATGCATGTATTCCGGGAAAGTGTCCACAGAATGAATATATGAGTGAATTTAACATACAAAAATGCATTATATTAGGGTAAACTGCTTGCAAAACAATGTGTGCATTAATCAAAACTGCATACAAAAATGTATTTATTAGGAGAAATTTGCACTTTAAATGCTGAAGAATTTTCATGAGGATTAAAAAGAAAATTGCAAATTACCGTAGATTTAAAAAATGAGACACTGAGAGAACCAGAATTGACAGATCTATCCCTACTGGGGAGGGGGGATAAATTTGCAAGGCTTTGGAGCTGGAGAGGAAATCCCAAAATTTGTCCCCCAGTAAGAAACTGGGATCAAAGGGATGCACAGATCTACCTCCACCCCCAAAAACACTCATATTATTCCTGCTTATGTTTTCCTATATTAGTGAAGGGCTGCCTGTTTTGAGGCAGACAAATCCTGGCCGCCCCCCGGCTTTGAGAGGCTCCAGAAGTATGTGAGTCCTTTCCCTGCCCTATCTTAATGAAAGGCATTTTGCTAGCAACAAATTAGGTCTCTGAGCATGGGCAGAGTAGGTTTCTGATCAGCTCCAATCAGCCCTAACACATTCAGGATTCATACTGGATTTGAAAGCATCGGCTGGAGGTGATTTAACACCGGAAAGCAGGAGTTGGACGTTGCGGAATCCTAGATGAGGGATGGATGGACCAGGCCTGTGCTGCAAGTAACGCACTCTGCCCATGCTCTGGGGGGCATGCAAGTTCAGCACTAAATCAACAGCAAACCCACCACGCGCCCCTTTTTAAGCCCAAGTCAGACGTTCCCATTTTGATTTCTAATGTACGGCCACCACTTCGTTGGTTTTGGCAGGGGGAAACCTTGCAGGGTTTTTTTGGGTGGGCTTTTATTGCTGCATCCGCCAGAAACGCCGCTCTCTCCACAGCCTTCCCTCCCAGCGATGCAGTGGCTAACGATGTTGCTAATAATAATGAGCCGCACATTAAAAACCCATGCTGGGCTTTTGAGTGCCAACCCTATCCCTGTTGCACTTCCTTTCTTTTCCTAAGGGCCAGCTAATGTCAGCTGGGACGTGAGGGGGAAGAGCTGGGGCTTTTCAAAGGATGTGCTGAGGCCAATCATGCAAGGCTTTGCCTCCCCCCCCTTCCTATTCAGTGCTAATTAATCCAGAATAAATGCCACTCTGTTTCTGTGGGTCAGTGGCAGAACATCTGCTTTGCATGCAGAAGTACTCTGCTGCAGTCCCTGGCATCCCCAGGATTTCTGTCTGGAAACTGGAGAGCCGCTGCCAGTTAGTGTAGGCAGTACTGAGCTAGATGGTTTGATTCAGCATAAAAGCACCTTCCTATGTCCCTGTTTAAACCAGCCTTTGGTGCAGAACCACGAGGACTGGGACCTTCCTTAATTTAGTGGCTCAGTGGTAGGGCAGCTGGTTTGCATGCAAAAGGCCCCTGGTTCCATGCCTGGCATCTCCAGGTACGGAAGGACCTCTGCCCGAAACTCTGGAGAGCTGCTGCCAGTCAGTGTAGGCCACACTGGGCTAGATGGATCAATGACCAGACTTGGTGTGAGGCAGCTCTGCATCAGGATGCATAAAAAGAGCCCCGTTGCAACAGAGTGGATGGTCCATCTAGGCCAGCACCTGTTTCCCCACAGATTTCCTGTGGCTTGAAGTCCCCAAGCTGGTCCCAAAGACCACATCCCTGCTCTCTGCTCTTCCCCCTGCATTTAGCAGCCGTTTTGCATGCTGAGTGTTTTTGCCCGGCTGGAAATGCTCCCTTGAACTCAGAAGGGGTTGGACTCGATGGCCTTACAGGTCCATTCCAACTCTGTTATGCTATGATTCTATGATCGTGTCTCTTGCTTGCCGGGCCGGAGGGTGGAGAGGGGTGTGTTTGGGCAGAAACTGGTCTACTATCCAAAGGTAAAATTCACGTTCATCCCTCCGCCCGCTTTTGCCTTGACACCTGCCCACCGCTGCCATGTGGCCCCCGGAGGTCTGCCCAGAAGGGAATGTGGCCCCCGGGCTGAAAAAGATTCCCTACCCCTGAGATTAAGGAAAGCTGAACATCCGCTTTGGGAAGTCCTCTGGAGTTAAGAGCCGGGCGGTTCTCTGCCGGCTTGGGATGATTGAAGGAGTCTAAATTTAGGTCCTCAACAGAGCGCCGAGCCTCTGTTTAACCGTTTGACTCAGTGTTGCCCTGAATTATTAACTCCACTTTCTATCTGCCTGGTTGGACCTGCCTGGTAGCCCGCTAATAGCAGCCTTTTAATTTGTGTCTGACTTAGCTCTTGAGTCCAAGTGGATGACTTCTCCCTTTTTGGACAAATCGCTGCCAGCTTTTCGAAAGCACACTGGCTACCTCTGGTGGCACTCCCTCAAACTGCAGCCTAAAAGAGAAAAGCCATTTTCTAGCTCAGGGCCATCCACACTGACTGGCAGCAGCTGCTCTCCAGGGTTTCAGGCAGGGAGCCTCTCCCAGCCCTACCCGGAGATGCTGCTGGGTACTGAAACTGGGGCCTTCTGCATGCAAAGCAGGTGCTCTGCCGCTGAGCTATGGCCTTTCCTTTGAAGCGACTTCATTTTTAAAAAAAAAGGTTTGGAGCAATCTTCCGTGTTACACAGAACTCTTCTTCGGGCAGAATCAATAAATGAAAGACACATTTTGCTAGGCAGACATTTAGCTAGGCACACTTGCTGCGTTCTAGGACAAAGCAACAAGAAGGAACGCTTGTGTTGTGTTTGTAAGTTGTCGTTTTTGTACTCTCTGTCATTCCTGGTGGCGAGGGTCAACGGAACACAGCCTAAATGGGACCGCTGGGGAACAAGAGGCGGGTGCTGCCATTGGCACATTTGAGGTACACAGAAGTACAATTTTTCTTAAACTCAGACCTAAAGGGGCAACCTCTGCTCCCCCCCACCACAAAAAAAAACCTCATTTGAGAACTGAGTATGTCCTTAGCCAGGGAGTATAGAGCGTCGGCTGAAAATGGAAGAGAGGTTTGGAATGAAGAGTCCTGGAAGAGGGCATGACCGGCTGGTTGGCTAGCACCACGCTGTTTTTCAGTGCAGGTCACAGGTGTTTAAGCCAGTTCAAATCTATTTGAGTGACCTGCCTGGGAAACTGGAATTTTGTTGAGTGACCACTTACACATTGCCACACTAGGGGCTGTGCTTCTGCTTGATTCGCTTGCCAACCCTGCCTACTCCATCCCCTTCCCCTTACACCTTGCCAAAGCTGCCCACTCCTCCCTTTATACCTGCCTGCCTACTTTTCCCTCCGCTGGCCCAGCAGCTCTGCCGTGCTGTAGTTTGCAGCGCCACCTGTCAGTGGCCAAGCGAACTGCTGTATGTTGACATTCTTATGCAAATACATTATAGTATATAGAAAGAGATAGGTAGGTAGGTCACCACCAAAGGAAAGGACAAAACAGGGCATGGATTTGGATAAAATCTGCATAGACTAACATTGGATCCAACCCTATATTTGGGAAAAGGTAGCTCATAGTTAAGCTATGGAATTCACTCCCACCTAACGAACAGCACCTAACTTGGATTGCTTTAAAAGAAGATTAAACAATTTCATGAAGGAGGAAAAGGCTATCTGTGGCTACTAGGTATGATGGTTATGGTCTACCTCCACTGTCAGAGTCAGTATGCTCCTGAATAAGAGGTTTATTTATTTATTTATTTCGTTCAATTTATATACCGCCCATAGCAAAATAGCTCTCAGGGCGGTGAACAACAAGAGTAAAATACAGTACATCATAATGATAAAATCACAAAAACATATACTAGACACAAATAGGAAAACAAAACATAACTAAACTAAAGACAAAATACATTAAAAAAATGAAAATTATAGAATTAAAATAGTTAAAATGCTTGGGAGCATAAAAAGGTCTTTACCTGGTGCCGAAAAGATAGTAATGTAGGATCCAGGCGTACCTCTTCAGGGAGGCTATTCCAGAGTTCGGGGGCCACCACAGAAAAGGCCCTAGATCTAGTAACCACCCTCCGGGCTTCATGATGGATTGGTACCCGGAGGAGGTTGCTGGAAAGCGCAGGAGGGGAGCACTGCAGTTGTACTCGGGTCCTTTTTGTGTGCCCATAGGCCTCTGGTTGGCCACTGTGAGAACAGGATGTTGCACTAGATGGGCCACTGGCCTGATTCAGCAGGCTCTTCTGATATTCTTATCCTAATGTGTGTGCAGATGCAAATTAGAAGTAATTACTGTAATTTAAATAGAACTAAGTCTCACCACAGTGGGGAAAACTATGACCAGGGGATGTGTGTGCCTGCTCAGTCTCCTGTCTGGGTGCTTCCCTCCCCCTACCCCTCACCCTACAGCTCATTAACTATGGCCACATTTCCAAACACATGAGCAGTTTGCTACTATGTTTCCTGCTCTCCTAGAAAAAGTGACTCATGCTAAGAAGCAATGAACACCCTCCTCTGAGGGCCACCAATCATAGCATCTCTGAATCGGGAGTGATGTAACCAGGCAGACATACTGCAACAGAAGCCAGCTGGAAGGAGCTGAGGCTAAAACAAGTAGATCATGCAGAGATGTGGTGGGCAGCCTCTTCTCCCAGTAGCTGCTTTGACCCGCAACTGATTTGGGGACGACTGCACTGATGATTTATTTTGAAGTTCTCAATGATCACAAATCTAGATCCGGGTTGCAAAGAAGGCTAGGACTGTTTTGTTGTTGCTGTTTAAGAGTATACTAAAAGCAAACTGCACAGCTTGAAAAATCTGGAGCTTGAGCATTGATGGGGGAATAATTTCTGGTCTCCATTTTACCCTAATGACTGAACAATAATACATAAACGCAACATCAAGCATGGATCATTAAGCTCAGATCGATTTCTCTTTCTCTCCCCCCCCTTTCTCTTTCCTAGAGATGCGAAGGCTCGGGAAAAAACCTGGGGTTTTTTTGGAGGGGGTGAGGAAGGTTTATTTTCTGGGTCTTCACATCTCTACTCTTTCCCCACCCAGGCAAAATGCTTTAATGAGGAGGCCACTAGAATGTTTTTTTCATTTGACTGTGAAGGGTCAGATGCACTCGGAGCATATTCAAGGGCAGTTTCTCTTCAGGCATACGGCCCTGAGCTGCACCCCATACACTGAAAGCACATGGGTTCCCCCAGAGCATCCTGGGACCTGTAGTTTATCTCTCTCACAGCGATGATTTCCAACACCCTTAACAAACTACAGTTCCCAGGATTCTCTGGAGGGACGCCATGCACTTTCAATGTGCTTTAAGACGTCTTTTTTTTGTGTTTTCTGCCCTTCATGGTGGCTCTAACAAGATAAGCAGCTGATAACAACTGACACATTGGGATAAAAAACAGACAAACCAAAAACAGCAGAGCCAGCAGTTAGAAGCAGAAAGAAATAGGTGCCCAGTTTGGAAAAAAAGAGATTGCAAATTGGGCGCCAGGCAGGTCTCTCGAAGGAAGGAGCTATGGTCAGAGGATAAGGCTCTGGCGCACGAGGCATTTTGACCTGTTTTGAGGGGAGGGGCAATTCTGGTGGGCAGGGAAGCATTCTGCACATGCATCAGAGCCATCTTGACCTATTTTTATTTTTATTTAGAACTTATTACCTGCCCTTCACCCAGACGTCCCAGGACGGGTTAGAACAATTTTAAAACAATAATTAAAACGGTTAAAAACAGCCTAAAACATTTTACACAATTTTTGGTTCGCTTAAAGAACAAGCACTCGGAGGCATTTAGTTCTGTGGTCACTTTAAAAACTCCTGCTGTTGAGGGGAACATGATTTTTGCACACGCTCAGAGGCATTCTGCCCTGAAAAAAAGGGGGCTCCACTGGGAAGAGAAGCACTCAGCACATACTCCAGAGGCACCTTGACCCGAGAATATTTAATCAACCGTGTTCAGTTTGAGGATGAGCAGTCATACTCAGAAGCACTTTGCCCTGAGGTATTTTTTAAAAAACTAGTTCTGCTGACGGGTAACAAGCACTCTACACACGCTCAGGCATTTTGCACTGAGATCATGAGCAATCTTTTCCCGCTGGGCGAGGAAAGCACTCTGAGCCGCCTCAGAGGTCTTTGACCTGTGGTTATTTAAAGAAACTTGACCAGCTCAGAGGACAAGTGCTCTGTACATGTACAGAGTACACGTCATGGGAAAACTTGTTCAGCTGGGCGAGAAAAAATAACTGCGGATGCTCAGAGGCATTCTTCCTCAGGAGAGTCTCCGCTCCCCCCCTCTTGTAAGCTGATTGGTTCTTTTGTCAGTTGGCCCAACTCGGGTCGCTTATTGGCCCACCAAGCCGCTTCCCTTACTTCTATTGGCTTCAGAAGATCTTTGCCCACAGCCGCACCCAATTGGTCAGAACGGCGCCACCCGCCTCCGGGAGCTCGCCTTCCGATTGGGTGCTCGGCCTGTCGCTCACAGACGTGGAGGGGCGGGGCAATGAGACAGGGGGCGGTGGAGGCAGCGGCCATTTTGGCTTCGCTGTGAATGTGACGGGAGAGAGCAGGGAAGAGGGCGCCGGAGCAGGAGCGCCTCAACCCTCTCCTTCCTCGGCCCGGCCGACCCTATTCTCCACGCCCCGTCATGTCTGACACGCTTGGCGGCGGCGACGGCCGTTCTGACGAGACCGGCGACGAGAAACAGGTGAGGCCGGGGAGGGGGAGCGAGTGCGAGACCCGTGTGTGTGTGTGAGAGAGAGAGAGAGAGAGAGAGAGAGAGAGAGAGAGAGTGCTGATTGGTCAGCCAGTCGCGGAGCTGGCCACTAATTGGTGGTCCCGAGCTGTCCTCGGTGGTCATTGGTTGCTGCTCATTCGCAGCCCGCCCTTTCCGAATTTTGAGACCGTTGAAACCATAGAGATTAGGAGAGAAAGTAGACCTGCAGACGCATTCAGACTCTACTTCCGGTTATTTTAAAAATATGTAGCCTTTCCCTACCCCGGGATTCTCTCTATCATTTTGGCATCTCTGTGGTTAAACCCCCCTCCGTAGTTCGCAGGGGAAAGTTAAGAGGGGATGCTATCTGCATTCTTTTGTTAGGAGAGCCAAAGGGCCACAAAGTAGCGTGCAAGATTTTGAGTTCTGCAGAACTCTTCATTAGTGTGCAACCTTTTATTTAAATAGTTGGATGCTGCAATTTCATTACAACAGCAATTATATAAATGCTATAAAAGTCACAATAAAAGCAGATCACCGACTTTCTGGCACAGAAAACGTTTGTCTTCAGTGTCTAAGCCTGGGGGCAAAGACAAACTTGCACTAGTAGTGCTTTAAAGATCAATATAGAAGATGCCTGCTGGATCTCTGTTGGAAAAGCTGTCCACAGAATGGGACAGTGACGGTAAGGTGCACAAGCTTTTGAGTGTTGTAGAGGTCTTTGTAACGCTGCCCTGCTGAAGAGTTCTAGAGAACTTGGTTTGCGCCGTGTTTTGTGACAGTTTGGTTGGTCTAATTTAGACACTTTCCTCATGTGTTCAGGAGTTCTGAGGAACTCAAAAGCTTTCAGACTTACCTCGACAAAGTGGTCATCCTAATGTGAAGGACTTGTCCCCAATACGGATTTGGGGATTTTCTCCTTATGGGCCATATTAGCTAACTTTACTTTTTTTTAGTGGAAATCAAGTCGCATTTGAGATTGGAAGTGCCATTAAGAACTGAGATGTTAGAATTCACTCCCTGGTGGAACAGGCCAAAGGGAGCCCATCTAGTCCAGCTTCCTGATATATACCCTCTGATTTACACCATCCAATTCTGGGCATCACTCTTTAAGAAGGAGGTCAACAAATTGGAATGTGTCCAGAGAAGGGCAACCAAGGTAATGAGGGGCCTAGAGACCCAAGGAGAGCTTTTTGTCCTCCAGATGTTGCTGAACTACAACTCCCATCATCCCAGGCCATTGGCCATGCTTGCTGGGGTGACATCTGGAGGGCCAAAGGTTCCCCACACATACTATAGACTTAGGGTAGGATCCAGAATTCAGGGGTTTAAAGGGGGATTTTGACAAAACAAAGAACTTCCTGATGTTTTCAGATGTTTGACAGTGAAACAGGCTGCTTGGGAAGGTGGTGGACTCTCTCATGTTGGAGACTTTTAAGAAGATGCTGGATGACCACCTGTCAGGGATGTTGTAGTGGTGAGCTTCAATGTCAGGGAACTTGGGTTAGATGACCTTTGAGGTCCCTTCCAGGTCTATGATGGGGGGATGGTTGAGCATATAGAGCAGCGTTACACAGAGTCTGGGAGCACTGGTCCCTCTGGCCCAGCGCTGCCTACTCTGACTGGCAGTGGCCCGCCAAGGTCTCCGGCAGATGGGTTTATCCCCAGCTCTGCTAGCTGGCGATTGAATCTGAGGCCTTTTACAAGCACAGCATGTGCTCTGCCACTGAGCTATGGACCCCTCTTTCGGCTTGCTGCTGGTGGCGGCAGGATACTGGGGTCCATGGCAAGCAGCTTGCCTGAGGGATCTGCTAAGGAGTCTCTGGCAAAGGTGGGGTGGTCATTGCACTTTGCGTGTTTGAACAGCCCCTCGTTTCCAGCAGAGGCATCATTTCCCCACCCTTATGTGGTTAACTGGGATTGCTGCTTTCAAAGCCAGGCAGCTGGAGGTGGGGAGGGTCTACCACCTGATGGGGCATGTCAAACTTGGGTTACTCATTGTCCCAAATAAATGACTCCAGGCTGGAATCTCTGCCAAGCTTGGAATGGCATGATTAAGAGCCATGCGAAGCTGTACAGCGCGGCAGAATTTAAGGAAGCAAGAATGGCTGGGCATCCGTCTTGGCGGCAGCAGGCAAAGCAGCGTCCATTGCACTCCGTGAACGTGACTTTGCAGGGCTGCGTGAACATAACATAGTGGTCGGTTGGCTGGTTAAAAAAAGTAGAAAAGAGGTTTATTCAGGTGAGGTGCCTGATCTCCTTTGCCCAGGGTCTTCTATGTAGGAATCTGCAGCCTCCCCACTGCCCCAGAGCCTTGTCTGTAGTGTGTGAAGGATCAGAAGTAAGGTGGGATTTGCATGGATGTCTGCATCCCAAAATTGTCAACTCTAGTATCTTTTTAAAAAGTTGTTAGCCCTCATGGTTGTGGAGAAAAGTTCAGGAATGCTTTCATGCTAGAAATGGAAATGTCCTGGAACTTTTGAAAGCCGTGTGGCGGGAGGTTTTTTTGGCTCCCCCCCCCCCCCCGGCATTAACATCTCTGTTCATGTCCACTTTCCAGAAGTATCCGGCTGGTCCACGGACAAGAGGGCTTTGTGGTCTTAGTAGGAAGAGAATGAGCTGAGAAGTGGGTGTCTGTGTGGGCCAAGAATATGGAGGGGGAAACAGGACTCTGGATTTGTTGACACTTTGGTCCAATCCAGTAGGACATCTTTTGCAAGCCTGAGCTTTGGTCACCGAAGCTGCTATCTGAAGAGCAGAATTAACTGCAGGTTTTATAAAGCATGTGCAAGTGCGGCTGCACCCAGTTCAAAAGGGGGAAAGACAGAGGCCCTGCTTGGAGGCTTAAAATCGAATGCTGTGTTGATGCACACTCCCCCGGCGTGCCCAGAGCGGAGGCTTGCTTGCACTGACACGACTGTACCAAAAAGCCATTCTCTCGCTCATCCCACGTAATTCCTCTACCCAAGTGTTCTGTCGCCCTTTGTTTTGCCTTAGTGGGTGTTTTTTCTTGGTTGCTTTTCTGAGTCATCCGCTTGTTCAGAATGCTGCCCACAGTATTTCCTCAGTCACTGCCTGGCAGTTTAACCATTTGAGCGTTGTTTCTTTCCCAGAGATGAAGCATTTGCTTCTCCCTAATGCTCAAGAGAAGAGATGCTCTTTTTTCTTTCTTTTTTTATAGATAGCGCAGAGTGTTCAGTTCTAGGTGTGCATCCTGTTTAGCCCTGCTGATCCATACATTAGCTTTATCCTGCAATGAGATAATCCCCGTCTTTCAGGGCGGGCTGAAATATGAGCTGCAGAGCCCCATCACCATTGGCTGAACTGCGGTGATGTCATGGAGTGCTTGGGGACATCTGTCTGGAATTAAACATTGACAGTATGGCTAAAATGAAAGGTCATGTTGCTTGCGAGGGGGGGCTGGAGAAATAGGGGTAAATAAAGGGTGGGAAGAAGGGGGTGAGTGAATGGAAGAAAGAGGTGGAGCAGGCATGGGCTTTGAGGGAGGGAAGGTTAAATAAGGGGAAAAGAGCGAAAGGCATGAAAAAGTGGAGTGGGGTAAGAACTGAACACAGGCCCTAGGGGCAGGAGGGGCAGGGACATTGCCAACTTGTAGTGAAATCATGGGTTTGTGTGTTCATTTGGACCTGAGGACTAGATCTCTGACTGTGAGGTCCCTTGTTTGAGCACCAAGAAAGTGAACTACAGCAAAGAGGGGGATGTTGTCCCTGCCACTCAGTGGGAGCTTAATGGCTGACCACCCTTCACAAACTACACTTCCCAGCATTCTTGGGGGTGGGGGGAAGGCATGACACTTTAAAGCGGAATAAATGTATGATGTGAATGTGACCTTAGAAAGTAGGGGGAACAATTATGCATCTTTATTTAAATAATCAGCATCTGGTGAAGATGTAACACAAACCATGAGGGTGAAACATGCCTTCTCAGTTTGCAAACCATGGTTACATGAGAGTCAGGATCTCCTGTAACCGTGGTTTGCAGATTTGGAATGTGTGCCCACGCCCGCCTTTTTCCCCTCCCCTGTCGTCCCCTTTTCTCATTTTACGTTTCATGTGCATGGACCTGGAACCATGGTTAATGCAGCCGGGCTTCCTCACAACCATGATGCATAAGTCCCTTTCAGAGCACACTTTCTGCGGAAGCGATGTTTAACAATTAAACTGCGGTTACCTTCCAAGAGTGTGCCAAAGAATTTCTGTTTGCTCCAATGGCTGATTTCTTTCTTTCTTTCTTTTCAGGATTCGCAAGAGAAGGAAGCAGCCGTCCCCGAGAGAGCGGAGGAGGTGAAGCTAAAAGCCAAATACCCCAACTTAGGACTTCAGAAGCCTGGAGGCTCTGACTTCTTAATGAAAAGACTCCAGAAAGGGGTATGTATACCCAGAGAGGCTTAGGTTTTTGAAAGCGGTGGCCGGGATGGGAGAAGCTGTGGTCCTCCAGATGTTGTTGGATTGCAGCTCTCTTTTATTATTTCATTCCTGAATCATGGCATCTTGAAGCAGTTTCACAGTGCAGTATCAACCACAGACAAAACGATTGCCCATATGAAAACAGTTTCAAATAAATTCAGATCCCAACTGGGTCCTCACTAGAGATGTGAAGGCTTGGATAAATGTTTTTTTTTGGGGGGGGGGCTTCTTTTTCCCCTCAGTGTTTTTTGGGGAAAAAACCCAACTTCTTTTTTTCTGAATTTTTCTGGGTTTTTTTCCTGGGCCTTCACATCTCTGGTCCCCATCTCTGAGCCAGAGGCTTGCAGCCAATGATTTTGATGAGGAGGAATATCTCCAATACTGGGACTGGCTACCAAACGTTTGCACGGGGTGGAGGGAGCGCTTGGTGTCTTTTGATCTTTTGGGGGGCGGCTGTTAGGAGCCGGCTGGACTGCCGGCCTGATCCAACACCTGGCATATGTTCATAGGTCCCAGGCTAGTGGGAAGTCTTCCTGTGCAAGCTCTGTTGAAATGTGCCAAAACATCTCTCTGTTCGGCTCTTGGATGTTGACACTGTTGACTTAAAACAAAAAAAAACATAAAATGAGTCCCTCTATTGAAGCCCCCCACCAATTGCCCAAATGTTGACAAAAATCTCCCCATCATTAGGCCCTTTCCCAACACTGAAACTCAGGATACGAGCACACCAGATCTGAGGTACTCCTAGTCGGCAGCTGCACTGGCTAAGAAGAGTGTCAGGCTGCCTCTTCTCCAGCAGGCCTCTTCCCCCATCAGAGCATACGGTTGTCAGAAGAGCCCTGCTGGTTCGGGTCCAGCATCCCAGTCTCACAGCAGCCAAGCAGCCTAGAAGGAGGACCGCAGCTCAGTGGCAGAGCACCTGCGTTGCATGAAGGAAGTCCCAGGACCAATCCCTGGCATCTCAGAGTAGGGCTAGGGACAGGAAGGGCGGGATATAATAATAATAATAATAATAATTATTATTAATGATTATGTTGATGCCTCCAACACTGGAGGTAAAACACTGTCCAAACCCCGGACTCCAAGGACATTCTCTGCACCCCCAAGGATCCCAATAGCAGCAATAATTAATGTTGAAGTTGACTCCACTAGCAAGAGGATTCCTCTTGGAAAAAATGCCTGTCCCCTAACGCTCCGTAGATCTTACGCCTCGCTCTTCTTATCCGTAAGCTGTAAAGGGTTAGGGCCAAAGGACTTTAATTATGTTCAGTGAGCCAAACGGTGGCATCCTGAACTAGACTGGCTTGGCACGTTGCCAGTCTATCCTCTCTGGATGTAAGTGCCTTTGTGTCTTAAACGTTTTTGTTTTTCTCCCTCGCTTTCCAGCAAAAGTACTTTGACTCCGGGGATTATAACATGGCCAAAGCAAAGATCAAGAACAAGCAGCTGCCAGCCGCTGGGACCGACAAGAACCTGGTGACGGGGGATCATATC
The DNA here is from genome assembly GCF_030035675.1 of Rhineura floridana. Taxonomy (NCBI): domain Eukaryota; kingdom Metazoa; phylum Chordata; class Lepidosauria; order Squamata; family Rhineuridae; genus Rhineura; species Rhineura floridana. Next base: position 13,180,669 of record NC_084501.1, read on the forward strand.
CCGACGCCGCAAGATCTCCCGCAGAGGAAATCTTCCCTCGTGACCAGCAAGCTGGCGGGGTAACCTACACGACTCCTGATGGGTTTTCTTTTTTCTTTTGGGGCTTTTGATTTTCTTCTCTGGTCAGTCCAATTCAACTTTGCTGCATCACAAGGCTGGGATATACCGCAGGACTTGTTCTAGCCTCTGGAAATATCTATATTAATCCCAAACCGGAAGCCTGACAAACCGATGTGGCTTTTCTCTTTTGCAATTCTGATCTGAGTTGTTTGTTGTTATTTTTCTTGTAGCTGATAATGGGCAGTGCAAACAGGTTCTTATCATTTTTCTCGCCTGCTGGGGCAGATTCAGAGCCTTGCTTTCAGGCAGGGGCGGTGCCAGGGGAGGGGGTGTCCTCCCAGGGCAAAGTCTGATTTTTCTATAGCTTGTGGTTGCTCTTCCTTACAAAGCTGCAGAGAGCTGGTGAAATAGGCCTGCGCCTGTGCGTTTGCCCTGCTACTGCGAGCTTGGAAAGACGAGCTGGAATTGTAAGCAGCATCACAGGGAGCTTAAGAACAGAACTATAATTCAGAACAATGCTCAGCATTATTATCTAATGCTTTAAGGTGTGCAGAGCATTGTATAGACCTGATTGTTGTCCTTGCAACAACCCTGGTCATCCAATACTTTTGTCTGCACGTGGCTGGGGGTGGGAAGGGCTTGAGGCTGAGAGAGGCGGGTTCGCTTCAGATCATTTTGGGAGCTCAGCGCAGAGGTGAGATTTGAGCTGGGGGCTTTTTACATCTGCAGTGCGGTTTCTAGAGCCACGTGGCTGTACAAGCCTTTTGTAAGAAGAGCCCTGCTGGCTTAGGCCAAGGATCTTGCTAGCCCACGATCCTGTGTCCCACTGGGGTCACTGGGAAGTTTAAAGCAGGGCACTGAGGCAACAGCCCTCTCTGACATGTATCCCTAACACCCCATCATAAGAGGTGCCATTTTATCTATCATGGTGAATAGTGGTTGCTAGACCACATCCATTCCTAGCTGGGACTGATGGGAGTTGTAATGCGGGACACTGGAGGTTGCCAGGTTTGGGAAAGGCTGGTCTAAGCAGTTTTCTAAATGCTCTGTAAGCTCTGCTGAGATAGCGGGGACTTGACAGAAGCCAGGCAGCGACACTGTGGCTGTGCTAGGCTGTGTGAAGCCTCCACACAATGGGTTGGGTGACCATTGTGCCTCTTGGCCTAATCAATACACATGGGGGGGACGGCACACATTTCAAGGCCATCTCCTCAGGGAGGTCCACGTCCTATCCTGCAAGCCCCTGAGCTAACATTTGGGGTTAGCGTCGCTTTTCAAGAGTCAGAGACGGCGTGGTAAAAAAGGATGCCGTGTTTGTTCCAAAGTAGATTTGAAAACCATATTTCTTAGATCAGCTTAGATAGGTGTAAGGAATGTGCAAAGTTTCAACTTTCACAGGGCTCTTCAGCAAACAGGCAAGCTGTCATCTTGTCTAGCTCTAGTTGGCAACTCGCTTGCCTGAGGAGCTCTTTGACAAAATGGCTGGGGGTGGGTCACGGTCCCAGACCACCACTTCTTCCACCCCCATAAAGGGTTTGCTGCACAATCCCATGACTCTAGCTCTGGCTTGCCCATGCCCGCGGTTCGCCTCTGGGGTTGGCAGTTTGGGGGGCAGGTGTGTGCTGAGGGCAGCCTGTTGCTGACTCTGGTACCACATAAACGTTTAGTCACCTTCATTCCCTAGACAGCTTTTTTTTGGGGGGGGGGGAAGAACAGCAGTTTGAAAGCAGGCTGTGCTCCCCCTTGTGTTTTTAAAAACAATAAAACAAAATCCTGTGCCAACAAAAGCAGGAATCTGCAATCTGTGTAAATCATGGAAATTGTAGAGCCCACACAAATGTTGGCTGCTTTTCAGCCATTCTTGTTATTGGAATGGAGAAATCCTAGTCAACCCTCCAAAACCCTGCTTCTGACAGTGCAGCAAAGTTTACTGTCCATGTACCTCTGAGCCTTTTCCCCCCCAATAGCCTTAAGGACTAGGACCTTGATTTAGTTTTTAGCCGAACGCTGGGATTCTCGGGATACCAAGTTCCACACCTGATGGTGTCCTCTTCCAAATTTCAGGATGTGCACAGTACTGTTTGTAGGCTGCAAAACTGCCTTGTTCAGAAATAACCCTGATTCCAGTTTTGTTCCTGACAACCTTAACTGCTCCCCCCACCCCCCAAATTCGTTTACAGAATGGACGTACTTCCAATGTAGTTGGTGATGGTAAGAAAGCTTTTATGCCTAAGGAAAGTGGGTTGAATTCCTATTTGAGAAGGGAGGGATTGATAAGATAATAATGTTTACTCTAATGGAACCAGTTTAGATTTGAATGGCGTCCATGCAAGCACCTCAGTATTGGGTGACAAAGGCAGAATATGTTCAGGATAGTTCCATTTGAGGATTGAACTTGGCTGTACTATGATGCTTGACTTTGTTTGGCCCTTCCGGGGTCTCACTGTATGAAAAAGCTTTCCCTAAAAATCTTGAGTTGAGTGTAGCCACTCTGCTCCCCCAATTCCTTGACTCCTTTGGCACTCAGCTGGATTTTCAAATGAGCAAAATTTAGCGCCTTAACCGGGATGAGCTTATCACCAGGTTAAGACCTTAAAAGTCAGCTCTGGGACTGGTAGGTGTCGTAGGACCTGAATGCAATCTTTTCTCTGCCGTTGCTTTCCTATTGCTCGCTCTAGATCACACACGCAAAAAGCAGGTTTGTGTTGCCTGTTTGAGTTCCCACAAGTTAAAGTTCAGGGCAGCCCTTACAAGCCTGGCGCCCTCCAACTGTTTTGGACTACAACTCCCATCAGCCCCACCCCCCCAGCCGGCAAAAATCAAAAAGCGCAAAAGATCGATATTTTAAAAAACAAATATCATCTGGCATCTGGAAGGGCAGATCCCCCCCCTGGGGTCCTCATGGCCTACAACAGTTGGTCAGGCAGACATAATTTAGCTGTGTTCATTTCTCACCAGGCTGAGATGCTGAACGAGAAAGTCCAGGAAGCGAGGGGGAATCAGGCCTAGTTCCCATCCTGGGCTTTGCCTTTTGATGACGCCTGCAAAAGTTCTCCAGACAGTTTCCTGTTAAAAGTTCTGCCTTCTTGAGTCGAGAGCTCCTGGGGTGCATTTTTGTAAGAGAAGCGAGCCATAGGAGAGAGGATGTGGCCAAAGCCTTGCCCTTGTGGCCTCTAGCAATCCTGTTCAGCCTCATCTCTTAGCGTGAGGGATTTCACCAAGCCTGACCAGGCACTTCTCGTTCATGATGACCTCACGATCTTAAGGACTAGAAACCTGGGGGAATGAAAGTTCGGGAAGGCTGTATTCTGCTTCCGCTACTGAATCCTGCTCCTGCGCGGAATCCATGCAGGGTGCATGCTCAAGGGGCGGGTCCTCTGCTGCACCACCCAATTGGAAATGAGATCGCAAAGCCTGCACAAGTCAGTTGATACAAAACAAAATGCCATGGTAGCAGTGTGACCAGTTGATCCTCCACTCCCCCTCCGTGTCCTGCTTGGCCGGTGGTGCTTCGTGATACAAGTCTGGGGTGGTGGTGGAGAGAAAACATATATCAATTCCAAGGAAAATCCCAGTGAAGCAGGGGGTGAAAAATGTGCCACCGGCGAGCCTTCACTGGCTTGAAAACCCGTAGGTTTGCATACCTTGGCAAGAGCTTATCAGCTGGGACAGAGAGCCTTCAGACCTTGGGAGTGGAACAGCCACCTCCCCCACCCCAATCTGTCTCCTTGCTTCTCTCCAACGGCCCCTGTTCACTTGGCCTCCTCCCCTTGCTATTTAATCAGCATCTCGTGTCGGCCTCAGAGCCTAACTCCAGGAGGGAGCTTCCTACCCGAGGGGAGCGGGTGCAAATGAAACCAACCTGGGAATCCATGTTTGAAGTCCTTTTCCCTCCCATCCCCGTTTTTCCTTGCAAGATGTGCCCAGCAAAGCTTGCCTTTTGGACGAAAGGAGCAAGCACAGGTGAGAGACACGCAGGCTGGCGTGCCCTTGGAGTGCGCCCATTTCTTTGCCTCGCTGGTGTCAGTCAGGAGAGTATCAAACATACGAAGCCGGTTTAAAGAAACTAAGCCAGCGAGGTCAGCCTGAGCAGGATGGTGGCTGTGAGCTCCGAAATAGATGCTCTGGTGCTAGGACGTCCCGCGGCTCACAGTGGATTATTTGCTGTGTGGCAGACAACAGCTGCTCTGGCGATAGCAGCCTTGGTTTCCAAAGGGTCGAGGAGCTAGGATCTTTTGGGTGGTGCGGAGTTGCAGGATCTGGGGGGTGTCTCCTGTTTTCCAAATGTTTTGACCCCTTGCTCTGATATGCTGCTTTTATGCATCCCATTCAGATGCAGCGGGTGTGAGTTTTGGAAGGAAGGATATCTCTTGCCCGTTCCAAAAGGTGTTTCACATGGATTTGAGGGCTTCCACATAATAACTCCGAATTATTATGGAAAAACGATGATGAGAATGCTTGCTTTTCTTTGCTTTTCCAGATTTGTAACACTGTCTGTCACTCTTGCTCTCTTCTTCCTTGCTCAGGTATTTCTGTAGCTGCTGTCTCTCTCATTTCTGTCCCAATAGATTAACCTTTAGTCATGAAGATGTCCTTCCTCCCTCGGCTGTTCCATGCATCTCACTCGATCTGGGATTCTTTAGAGCTGGTTGTATTTAGAGGCTTTCTGTGCTCGCTCGCTCTCTATTCATAAGGCATCTCTTCTCTCCTAAAAGGCCACTCCTGCTTCTTCCAGTCTCCTGTTTTCGATCCCATAAAGCAGGGGTAGCTAACTCTTTTTTTTTTTTTTGGCCCGAGGGCCGCATGGCCTCATTGCAAGCCTTCTGGGAGCCACATGCCTGTGTTGGATGTGGTTGAAGTGGTCGTGGCCATCCCAAAGCCTCCCATGTGAGCGCGCTCACACTCGCAGACCCAGTGCATGCTTGCAGACAGACGGCGGTCCAAATCAGGCCTGCAGACTGGTAGTTCGCCACCCTCCTCAACAAACTCTGCTTGGTTTTGTCTCAGCCGTACTGTAAATAGATATGAATCATATATATATAAATATATATAAATATATATATATAATTTTTTACATCCTCTTCATCTCTTCTAGTGTTTGCTTTTTTTCTAAAAAAAAAAAAAAAAAAGCCCAAAAACCAGCAACAAGCCCACAATAACAACCTGCCGCATCCTGCTAATAGTGTATAGCTGGCCCTGCCTCTCACCTGTCCCGTTTAGGCCCTCCTGCAGCAAGTTTGGGCTTTCTGAAGCTGCTCTTTCCGGGGGTTGATGGTGTCAGGGTTGGTGTCCTCTGACGTGCGTTTGGGTGTCGTTGGGCTTTGCCAGATTAATGTGTTGCTTGATGTAGAAAGATGACTGGGTGTAAAAAAGGTTTGGAAATAAAGTAACCCTTGTCTCGACCTGTAGGTTTGGCAGATCTCTGTGTGCTCTCTCTCCGAAAGTACCTAAAAACGCCGCCTGGGTTGTGTTTACACGGACCTCCAGACTCTCGGCTGTACTCCCATTGTGGCTTCAGCATTAACTCCAACAGCGCCCCAAATTTTGTTCTGCTCATGTCAGCCTTTGCCAATCTAGTGCCCTGCCAACGGTTTGGGCTGCAACGCCAGTCAGCCCCAGCCAACATGTGCTGATGGGAGTTGTAGCCCCAATCATCTGTGGGGCACCAGGTTGCACTTTTGTCACTAGCATCACATGGGAAGCTGCCTTCCGCTGAGCTGGGTCCTCACCTTCAGCACCTCAGACAGCTCCGCAAAAGTGCAGACTAAAACCCAGAGCACATTCCACTGCCCCGCTGATGGGAGCTGTGGTCCAGCAACATCTGGAGGGCCACAGATTTCCCCCACCCATAAGAACATCAAACGGGACCTAGATCAGGCCAAAGGGGTCCCGTCTAGTCCAGCATCCTGTTCTCACAAACCAGATGTCCCAACAGGAAGCCCACTGGCAGGCCCTGAGTGCGACCCCCCCACACCTGCGAATCCTCCCAGCAACTGGTCTTCAAAGGGCCAGTGCCCCTCCCTGCGGAGGCAGGACATCGTCGTTATTGCTAGGAGCCGTTGATGCCCTCCATGATTTTGCCTAATATTGGAAGAACATCAGAAGGGCCTGGCTGCTGGATTAGGGCAAAGGCCCACATAGCCCAGCATCCTGTTTACAATCTCCAGCTAGATGCCTATCAGAAACCCTCAAAATACCGGTGCCCTGGGCTGTTACTGGATTCAATCTTAAGCCACCTGAATTTTCTTTTTTTTGCTCCTGAGTGACTCCAAATGCGATAATTTACAATGTGCTAATCGTGCCAGTAGAGCAAAGCCCAATGAATAACCTGTTTAAAGTCCTGCAGAACGACGTTGAGGGAAGAGCTGTTGCCATTCTCCTTTTAACCAGTAGAGGTTGAAAGAGACTTTTGGGTGAGACTTGAGTCGTTCTCGAAGAAGCGGAGAGAGACCAGCATCTGCTGGAGTTTTGCCTTGCATTTTCAAATGGTTAGGTCATCGTGTTCTGTCTGCAAAGTGTGGGAATAAACGATCTGCAGGGGAAGAGCCCAGTGGAGCATGGGAACTGCTCTTTGAGCCGAATTTTCTGACTTGTTTTTCATCTGGGGAGAGGGTGAGATTTGAAAGCATCTTCAGACCTTTTCAACTCAGCCTTCTCCAGAATGAGCTTTTTTCCCCCCATACACCAAAACATGTCGTTCAACCCTGCAAAAATAAATACAGCAGGGTCTGATAGTGCGCAAGGGAGTCAGGAAAGGCCAACTGTTACTTCTTCAACAGAATTGAAGAACCTCTAAGCTGGGGGCCAAATGCGGCCCTCTGGCCCTCGCAATTCTCTCCGGGCCACACCCCTCACTGGCCCGTTAGGTCCCTTAAGTGTTTTTGACTGGCTGGAACGCACCCTTCAATGCCTCATATTTGTTGGAATGAAGGATAAAGAGGGGAATGTGAGTGGATATGGAAACTAGCCTGCTGTACAAAATAACATTTGCAGTCTTAGCCCTGCATGCGGCCCTCGGGAGGTTGCCCAGAAGGGAATGCGGCCCTCCGGCTGAAAAAGGTTTCCTGCCCCTGATCTAGAAGTTGGAGGAACCCTACCCAGTTTTTGGCTGTCTTTTGCTTGGAATTTATTCCTACCTGCTCACAAAGGCAGGGACAGGGAGCCTCTGTGACCCTTCAATTCTCATTGGACTGGACTCCCTGTTGCCTGCAAAACCAACGGTCAGGGATGATGACGGGAGCTGGAGGCCAACAACATGCAGAGGGCCACCGCTTTCGCCCGTCCCTCCTCTAGGGCTTCCCTTCCCGAAGAAGGGGATTGCTCAAGCCTTGTTGTGTACAGCCTCGGCTGTTGGATTTTCCAGGCTGGGCCCCGGAGGGCATCCTGCTGCAAGCATGTTTTAAAAATAAACCTCTCCTGTTTGCTTTCAAAGATTTAATCGCTGTTTTCTTTTCCCCAGGTGCTTTCGTGAGCCCTGTTATTAAGTTGGACGTGTGTCATGCCTGGGATAACATCACTTGACTGGTGCCAAAGGGGCAGGAAGGGTGCTTTAGAAGAAGGGGGATGGTTTTTGCTGGTAAAGGTTTGAATCCAAACAGCAAAGGGCCTCCTGCATCTCCTTCCCCCCCATCCCACCCCGTAACGTATTGGTCTTCAACCAGCAGGTTAGGACCCACTGCTGGGTCACGGCTTGATCTGAGGTGGGTTGCTCTGAGGTGGGTTGCAATAACAGCCCTATCACTATACAGAAATAATGTGGTTTAAAAAATATTAATAAATGACTCCGTCCCCAAGTGCATGTTTAGATTAAAGGCAAGACCTGGGTTGGAAAAGGTTGAATACTGCTGCCTTCAAGGACCAGGAAAAAGCTGCCCCACTCCTGAGTCTGTAGCAGGGTAGCAGCTCAGCGCCCATTCATTTGCCTGCCTTCCTTTGGGAAAGGCCCAGATAAGCTAAGGCAGGGGGGCTAATCTGTCCCATAAGTTCTCTCTCCCCCTCCAATTCCACTGACTTTGGCAGTGGAAATTTAAGTAGACTCAAGGCTGGGGTGGTTGGAATTGCTCCCTCCACCCAATAAAGCAATCGTTTTATGAGAGAGGGAGGGGTGATAACCATTCTTCTCAGCTGATCTGCGTGAATCAGCTGCGGGGAGAGTGTACTTTGTGCGTGTATGTGTGTGTGTGCAATGGCCACGCCCACTGCAAGCATGCAGCTCCCTGAGGGTTGGCCAAGGGTGAGCAGGAATGTTTTTACAACCTTCCTGAAAGGTAATGGCGAAGGAGGCACAGTCAGCTCAGCAGGGAGGGTGTCCCACAAACGGGGAGCCACCCTGGAAAAGTCCCTGTTATGTGGCGTTGTTTGGGACATTCTTCTACCCCAGGATGCAGCAGAGTTCAGCTCACAGTAAAAAAATACCCCATTAAAACTGGTTGTGTCGCTTTCTGCCTACAAGGGTGAAATCTGTGGTGAAACTTTTTATTTAAATTCATCGGTCACTTTTCTACCACAAAGGCCCTCGAATTAGATTTATGGCAGAATAGTTTGTTGGTGTTTTTTTTTTAAGCCATAATGTCATAAAAACAATAATTTAAAAATGATTCAGTTAATCCTAAAATAGCTCTAACACAAAAAACCCCAGCACAATCAAAATAAAGCCGAATTGACTCAGAAAGCCCTGTAGAATAGGTCAGGTTTCACCAGATTTTGAATAATTCCAGTGCAGTGGGCGTCATGAATCTCCTGATCAAGAAACTCAAAAGAAAAGCGGTCTCATGTAGGTGGGGGAAAATACTCTATGCATATTTCCTGCACAGATCATCTAGTTCACTTTCACAACTCAGAATCCCCTGTGGTGGTTTACTGTGAACTAGAGTGGCTGCCGGGGACTTCAAACCACGTGAGAGGCCAGCTTCCCACCTGTTAAAATAACCCCCAACCTTTTGCAGATGGAAATAGGAACATAGAACATGCCAATTTGAAGAGGGTTGTCATCATTTCCAGGCTGCACATATACATGTCGTTCAACCTTCCCTCATAGGACTCGTTTTCCATATTGCTGGTTTTTGTAATCCCCCCCCCCAATTTTCAACAGTAAGCTCCCCTTTGCCTCCATTATTACACCTGGCTAAAATCTTTTTGCTGCCTCCTCTCCACTATATTCATTTATTCTGCAGATCTGCTGATTTATAAGCCTCACTGATTATGAGACACTAGAAAACATTTGACAGTTCAAAACAGAACTCAGTGGCCTGCAAGGAGTGAAACAGCAGCTCTGTGCACTTAGTGTACATTTCTAGATGGGTGGACGCCTGCAAGAAGATGTATCCATCTACCCACTCAGGGATTTAACTTCCACCAGGACAGAGCTGAACCCTGAAGACTATCAAAGCTAGCAAGTCCTGCTGGGGATGGATGCATCTGTCAATTTCAGGTTCTGTTTTTTCCAACCTTCAGCTCAGGTCTTTGCACTTCTGACAGTTTGCAGTATTTTTTTAAGGTAGCTCGTGTGCATTTCGCCTAGCAGACACATCTCTATACAGATTTTTCCCTAGGTCTATGCAGTTTTGCAAGATATTTTCCCTAATATTAATGCACTTTTGTGTGTTAGTTTCATAGATACAGGCATCAGTATGTGCACTATTCTATAAAATGCACACTTTTTTTCGTAACGCATTTTGTTTTTGGTTGGAGAACTGCATCGCAAAATTAGGAGAAGTGTAAATTTCGGAGGATAGACGTACTTCGGATTGCATGTTGGTTCGGGAAAGCAAATTGGGGCAGGTTTGCAAAACCGTGGATTGTCCCCAACGTCTTTATACTCTTGAGTCCATCCGCTAAAACAAATGGACCCAAGTAGGTCGTATCTGGTTATTTCAGTGGGTCTACTCTGAGTAGGTCTAACAGCGGATAAAGCCCTGTGTGAATCTCTTCCTTTCAACTGAACGTTTACCAAGGTATCCCCACACAGTTGAAAACGGGACGCTGGTTTAAGAAACGGAATCGTAGGCCGGAGTGTGCAGTCCTCTGCATTCTAGGAGTAACCCTCGCTGTGTTCAGTGGGTCTTAATGCTAGGCAGGTGTACCGTTGTATCACAGCTGAAGGGAAGCCCCCTAATATGGTTCTGATTCTTAGCTGCTGTCACGCTGCGATAAAATTTAACCTTGTGCCAAACCCACTTCTAAGGCAAAAAAACTCACTTGAGTAGTGAATGCGGGGGCCAGATGGGAAAAGGCCGTCGCTCAGTGGCAGAGGACCTGCTTTGCGTGCAGAAGGTCCCAGATTCAGTCCCCGACGCCTCTAGGTAGGGCTGGGAGGGACTCTTTGGCGGAAATCCTGCTGAGCTGCTGCTGCCAGTCAGTGCAGACAATACTGGGCTAGATGGACCAAGGGTCTGACTCAGTAGAAGGCAGCTTCTCACATCTTTCTTTGACTCGCAATGCCTCTTTCTGCCAGGAGTTCAGATCCCCACAAGAACTGAAGAGCCTTCAAGTCCACAAGGATGTAGCTTTGGCATTGGGGGGGGGAGGCCGGAGGGGGGGTGATCGCAAGGCCCCTCTTTATTTATTGCCCCAGGAAGAGGAAATGCCTTTTTCTGATCTGCTGACTCCTAACCCCAAAATAACTCTACTGGAATGCATTCTCCGAGGTCAGGTGTGTGTTGCTCGAGGCTCTTGTCTGTAAATCACAGCCCTAAAAAAAGAGAGAAGCAGAATCGAGTCAGAGTTCGAAAAATATAACTGGTGTTATATGTAACTTGACACCTCTGACAATTTTTTAGAATAATTTCCCCCCGCCAAAAAAAAAAAAAAAAGAAACTGTAAAAGCAAACCATTTGAGTTTAAAGATCCAATTGGGTTCAATTTTAATACATGCATTAAAAAAAAAAACTAAGTAAATATTACAAAGGCAAAGTGCCCCAAGTACCGTAAGGCTTTCTAAAGCAGCTCCCACTAAATTTTACTCTTGTGGGTGCAAAGCAGGGCCAGTAAAGTGTCATCTGGGAAGAGTGAAGTACTAGTTCCCCTCTATTCAACACTGGTTAGGCCTCATCTTGAATACTGCATCCAGTTCTGGTCTCTGCACTTCAAGAAGGATGCAGACAAACTGGAACGGGTTCAGAGGGGGGCAACAAGGATGATCAGGGGACTGGAAACAAAGCCCTATGAGGAGAGACTGAAAGAACTGGGCATGTTTAGCCTGGAGAAGAGAAGACTGAGGGGAGATATGATAGCACTCTTCAAGTACATGAAAGGTTGTCACATAGAGGAGGGCCGGGATCTCTTCTCGATCGTCCGAGAGTGCAAGACCTCTAATAATGGGCTCAAGTTGCAGGAAGCCAGATTTCAACTGGACATCAGGAAAAAACTTCCTAATTGTTAGAGCCATACGACAATGGAACCAATTACTAGAGAGGTAGTGTGCTCTCCGACACTGGTGGCCTTCAAGAGGCAGCTGGACAGCCATCTGTCGGGAATGCTTTGATTTGGATTCCTGCATTGAGCAGGGGGTTGGACTCTATGGCCTTGTAGGCCCTTTCCAACTCTACTATTCTATGATTCTATGAGTTCCAAGGGCCAGACAAGAGTCATCGAGGGCCTGTTTTCTCTACCCTGCGCACCCCAGAAAATCACAAGCCAGTACTAATAAAGCAGCTGCTTATGGAACTTGTTTCATCATCAGCAAGGGGGAAAGAGCAAGTTTCTGGTCCTCATGGTGCCGGACAAACCGTCTTGCTGGTTTCAGTTCTGTTTGTTAGAAATGGTTGAGGTTTTGGTCCATGCCCAGGGCAGGGCGAATATTCTCCCAAGGGAAAATGACACTGCTGCAGTCAAAGCTCAATTTTTTATCTTTCTAGAAATGATATTTCAGGGCCAGGAGACTTTGTGCTTTTGGAAATTGCTTCTTTTTATGAGTCCAGCTTTAAAGCTTTCCTGATAACAAGGTTTCTGAGGAGCTGTTGGATGAGAAGTTTCTTATCTCAGGGCTGGGCTGTCAAGAGTCTGCAGTGGACGTCATAGTGAGGTGAGCTACTGGACGTTCCATTGGCTCCAATGTTTTCTGACTCAGCTGTACCCTCAAGAGCAGGGTTGGGAAATATTTTTCAGGCTGAGGGCCACATACTCTCATAAGCAACATTCCAAGGGCCGCATACTAGACTGCAGCTCTAGAATCTCAGAGCACGAGAGCACTCCCCCCCCCGCAGCTCCCAGCAGCTGGTATTTGGAAGCATACTGCCTCCGACTGTGGAGGCACAACATAGCCATTGTGGCTAGTAGCCATTGATAGCCTTGTTGTTGTTATGTGCCTCCAAGTCGACTACAACTTAGGCAACCTTATAAATCAGCAACCTCCAAGAGCATCTGTCATGAACCACCCTGTTCAGATCTTGTAAGTTCAGGTCTGTGGCTTCCTTTGTGGAATCAATCCATCTCTTGTTTGGCCTTCCTCTTTTTCTACTCCCTTCTGTTTTCCCCAGCATTATTGTCTTTTCTAATGAATCATGTCTTCTCATGATGTGTCCAAAGTATGATAACCTCAGTTTCATCATATTGATAGCCTTATCCTCCATGAATTTCTCTAATCTTGTAAAGCCCTCCAAGTTGGTGGTCATCGCTGCCTCTTGTGGGACAGAATTCTGTCCTTTTACTCTGCGCTGTATGAAGGGGTACTTTTGTCTGTTCTGAATTTCCCGATGCTCAGCTTCATTGGATGTCCAGCAAAGAGTTCTAGTGTTACGTGAGAGGGAGAAAAACTCTTCTCTACCCACTGTCCATGCCATGCATAATTTTGTACACTTCTGTCATGGCATCTCTTATTAGTGCAACTTCCAAGTTCTTCTGCCTTCTGAAGTAAACTGTTGCCAGGTAGTCACAGAGTAATATCAGTATCCTTTACCTCTGGTTTCTCTTTGATTGGGGAAACTAGACCCAAGATTGGGATGAGGGTAACTTGGGACTTCAGTACGTATGGTGGGATAGAGTGTTCTGTAGAGTACATAACGCCCTCTGCCCTTTGTGCAAACCCTTGCCAATTTCAACCATTTTTCGGGCACCATGAGGACCAGAAACTTGCTCCTTTCCCCTTGTTGATGAAACCCAGTTTCACAAGCAGCTGTTTTATTTAGTAATGGCTTGTGATTTTTCTGGTGTATGCAGGAGAGGAGGGAAGAAAAAAAAGACTTTGTGTTTTGCTAATCTATTTGCATCTTTCCTAAAATAGAAATTGGAAAAAATTATGATTGGCAGTCCCTGAGCGCAGCGCTCAACAGGTTTAGGCTTGTTGTGTGTCATTTTTGTGACAACTGAATACGGCATGTACTTTTTAAAAATAGGTGTGTGTGGCTGTTATTTGCCTTGCTTGATCTCCAGGTACTCTCCCACAAAAGGATTGCGATGATGCAATCTCCAGCGACCTGGTAAATTGGATTACATAAGAGTGTGCATATCTTTCAAAGATGGTCTCGGAGACAGCAGGGCAAATGGTTTTCATTTCTGCATCATCTTTGCGGGTTTTCAGTTTTTAAATATGTTACTATATTTATACCCCACCTTACTTCCAAGGAACTCAAGGTGGCATCCAAAGATGGTTTTCCCCCTCCTGATTTTATCCTCGCAACAACCCTGTGAGGCAGGTTTGGCTGAGTGACAATGATTGGCCCAAGCTCACCCAGTGACCTTCACAGCCAAGCGGGGATTTGAACCCTGGACTCCCAGGTCCAAGGTGTAGCACTCTGACCACTACATCACACTGTCTCATTGCACCGGAACTTCAGGGTGGGCTGCCCAGGGTCGGCTCTATCATTGGGCAGAATGAGGCAAACGCTGGCCCTCACTGGTGCTTATTCAGTAGTCTCTAGTGGCTGGTTCTTAATGCAAAGGCATTTGGATGTAATGGCATAGGCAACCCAAAGCAGTTTTTTAATATGCTCACCTGCCCTACACCTGTTACCATATATCCTATACCCATTGATCTTAAGCAGATCCCTTTGTAGTGTTCGATGCCATCTAAAATCTTTTTGGTTTAAGCAAGCCGCCTTACCCAGACATGTAAATCTGATGGGTTTTTTTTATTATTTAATATGTAATCTTTTCTCGTATGGGTTTTTAAAACTGATTTTATTTTGAATTTTTTATGCTAACTTGTTTTTAACATCTGATTGAATTGGTAATTTTGATGCATATTTTATAACTGGTGTAAACCACTTGGAAGTTTTGATGATGGAGCACTATATATAAATTCTGTTAAATAAATAAAATTAAATCAAGTTACGACATTACGTGTGAGGTACTCTAAAGGGGGTCTGCAACACCTGCAAAGCCCTATGAACGCAGGAAGCTGCCAAGGCAGACCATTGGTTCATTTAGCTCAGTATTGTCAACACTGACTGGCAGCATCTCACCAGGTTTTCAGGCAGGGAGCCTCTCCTAGTCCTACCTGGAGATGCCACTGGGGATTGAACCTGGGACCTTCTGCATCCAAGGCAGGTATTCAGCCACTTTGCAAACGCAGGCGATGGGTGAAAATGCCCTTGATGGCCACGATGCCACACCCCTTGCCCCTCATGATGTTTCTGTCACGGGAAGGGCCAAGCAGGATCATCAGGGGCTGGTCGCAGGCCCTGCCTCCGTTCCTGCAAAATCAGCTGGCAGTTTCACGAAAGTTAGCACAGCGGGGATTGCACAGCCTCAGATAAATAAGACGTGTCACTTCCTGCGAAACTCTGACATCCTGTTATGCTCTCTGCACAGAGGAAGAAAGATACACCCAGACTTGGGGGGGGGGAAGGGGGAAGGCAATTCTGCCGAAATCAGGTCAAGGGGGCAGTCAGCCATTACAGCCAGCTCAGATCTGTCTCAGTCAGCAACAGTGCTGAGAATCCAAGCCATCACTACCTTGGAAGAACGATTGGCGCCATTCCTGCGTTTATTCCAACGACGTGGCCAGGAAGATGAGTGGCAGGCTAGTTCCTGTCCCAGTTGGCTCTACCCCCTTTCCCTCCTTGGGTTCCGGGTGCAGCGCTAAGAGCAGGGATGGGGAATCTGGGGCCCTTCAGACGTTGTTGGGACTCCAGCCCCCAGCAGCCAGCATGGCCAATGGTCATGGATAATGGGAGCAACATCTGAAGGGCCGCAGGTCCTTTGCTTGAGGGCAGGGATGGAGAGCCTCAGACCAGGAGTCCAAAAGCAGCCCCGGAGGCTTTTGTCTCTCCCTGGCCACACCCCCACCCTGCTTTGCATCCTCTTTGAATTTTTTTTTGTTTTTGGCCTGGCTAAAATGTCTCCTTGAACTCTTGATGATGTTTCTTGCTTGCCCGGATGGAGAGGGGTGCCTCTAAAAACCAGCTCCCTGCACAAAGGTAAAAGCAAGGGCTACTGCTGCACCCACTTTTGCGTCTTGCCTCCGCCCACCACTGGCATGCGGCCCTCAAAAGGCTACCTGTAGGGGAATCTGGCCCTTGCAATGAAAAAGGCTCCCCGCCTTTAGCTTAGGGGGTGACACGGCAGTCCACTGTCAATGACCCTAAAAAGAAGAGACCATTGAGGTGTGTGCCCTTCCCGAGCAGCGGGCACATGTGTAGCAGCTAAGAGCCACCAGTCATCAAAAGAGGTCAACAGGTCACAGGGTATGAGTCGTAATCTCAAAAAAGCAGAGGGGGCAAAGATGCCACTCCCCATGGTTCTGAAGAAACAGCCGGTTTCAGTAGGAACGGAGGCAGCTGCCCCGTACAGATCAGTGCCTTGGGCCATCTAGCGCAGGACTCTCTTCACTGACTGGTTTCAGGCGGGGTGGATGGGTGGGGATTCCCAGCCCTGTATAGAGATGCTGCTGGGGAGTGAGCCTGGGGCCTTCTGCATGCAAACCAGGCCCTCCACCACTGAACTAGGGCTTGTCCCCTAAAAACAAAAGTAAGATTCTAGTCCTCATGGTTCTGAGCAGATTTAAATAGGGACATAGGAAGCCACCTGGGGCAGATCCGTCTAGCGCTGTAGCGCCTGTGCAGACTGGGAGCAGTGCCTCTGCAGAGTTCCAGGCCTCCCTAGAAACACCAAGGGTTGTTTTGGATCAAAGACCCGAACCAAGCAAAGCCCGGACTGGGTGGGCTTTTGATCTGACCCAGCTACCGGCCACTCCTGAGGTTGCTGTTCACCTCCATTCCCCCCCCTTCTGCATACACACACTTATTATGTGTACTTTCGTTTCACTTGCATTATTTCGGGATTTTTTATTTTTGCATGCTGGCATTTTCCAGTTCTTTGTTTTTGTTTCCAGTTGCTGAAGGACGGTCGTTTTGGTTTTCTCTCATTCCTCTTTTCAAAAAGAGCTTTTGTCGGCTTCTCTTTTCCCTACCCCGCCTCTTTTCGTAAAAGCATTACATAACAAAGTAACCCCCGTCTGTATCTTTTCCACGCGTGAGTCACGCCGGCACAGCTGGGCTGGGGAATTTTATTTTATTTCCTCCCCTCCTGATCCGCTTTCCAGTCGGCTTCCTTCCACCCCGTCCAAACGCTTCCCCTTATCTTCGATCAAATAACTCCCCCCCCCTTTGCTTTTCCACACATAAAAGCCCTTCACTCCGTCAGCTGTTTCTTCTTCCCCGGAGGCCCCGCCCTTTCCCGCTTGGCCATGCCTCTTCCCGCTTGGCCGCGCCTCAACCTCCACGGACCTGTCGATCATTTAACCACGCCCTCTCCGTTAGGTTAGCTTCGTCTCTTGAGGCTCACCATAGACTTTTAGATTATATAGACTGGACCACTTCGCTAGATTCTTGTTTCAAAAATGGGGGGTCCCTCTTTCTCCCCCCTGGTTGGGGAAGGGAAGTGAGTCTGGAAATCAACGGGGTGGGACGGGGAAATCCAACATTTTAGGATAACTGTGGTTATGTTTCCCGCACTCAAAAAACCCCCAAAAGATAACAGCAGAAAAGCCAAGAGGCTTTTGTACTACACTGAACTACACTGCAGGGGTGTTCTAGAAATTATTATTATTATTATTATTTATTAAATTTCTGTCCTGCCCTTCCTCCCAGAAGGAGCCCAGGGCAGCAAACAAGACACAAAACACTAAAAGCATCTTAAACATCTCAAAAATAAAATTTCTTTAAAAATAAAACATCTTAAACACACACACACACACACATATGTTAAAAGGCTTGTTGAAAGAGGAAGGTCTTCAGTAGGTGCCGAAAAGATAATAGAAATGGCGCCAGTCTAATATTTAAGTAAACCTGTGATATGGGGATAATGAACTGTAATTGCACTAATAGGCCTTTTTTTTAGCATTGAAAAACTTTGTTTTTAAAAAATAGGCTGCAGTCCAATACACACTTACCTGGGAGTAAGTCCCATTGAATCCAGTGGCGCTTACTTCTGAGTAGACATGTATTGGCTTGCAGCCTAAGCGTCTCATGCAAAATAAGACCCGAGGGTTATTTCCAACAAAGCCCCGTTTGAAGTAAATCCGCTAAAATCTGTGGCCAGGACTACCTTTGAGTCTATGTATTTCATTGGATCTGCTCTGAATAAGGCATAGTTGGAGACAACCCCTGTTAGGATGAGTTCTTGCTCCATCCAAGCCAGGTCCTATGCGAGGTGTTCAAGGCACAATCCTGTACATGTCTACCCAAAAGTTATAATTTCGAGTGAGGGTGGTCCTGTTAGTTTGAGGCACCTAAAAGGCTAACAAATTTTAAGATGGCATCAGCTTTGTGGACGAGAGTCCACTTCATCAGATGCAAAAACATAAGAAGAGCTGGCTGTCAGATCAGGCCAAAGGAGGCCCACCTAGTCCAGCATTTGGTTCTCACAGTAGCCAGCAAGATGCCCCCAATGGGAATCCTGCAAGCAGGACCTGAGTGCAACAGCGAAGTTGCACTGTGTACAGTTCTGGTCGCCTCATCTCAAAAAGGATATTATAGAGTTGGAAAAGGTTCAGAAGAGGGCAACCAGAATGATCAAGGGGATGGAGCGACTCCCTTACGAGGAAAGGTTGCAGCATTTGGGGCTTTTTAGTTTAGAGAAAAGGCGGGTCAGAGGAGACATGATAGAAGTGTATAAAATTATGCATGGCATTGAGAAAGTGGATAGAGAAAAGTTCTTCTCCCTCTCTCATAATACTAGAACTCGCGGACATTCAAAGAAGCTGAATGTTGGAAGATTCAGGACAGACAAAAGGAAGTACTTCTTTACTCAGCGCATAGTTAAACTATGGAATTTGCTCCCACAAGATGCAGTAATGGCCACCAGCTTGGATGGCTTTAAAAGAAGATTAGACAAATTCATGGAGGATAGGGCTATCAATGGCTACTAGCTGTGATGGCTGTGCTCTGCCACCCTAGTCAGAGGCAGCATGCTTCTGAAAACCAGTTGCCGGAAGCCTCAGGAGGGGAGAGTGTTCTTGCACTCGGGTCCTGCTTGTGGGCTTCCCCCAGGCACCTGGTTGGCCACTGTGAGAACAGGATGCTGGACTAGATGGGCCACTAGCCTGATCCAGCAGGCTCTTCTTATGTTCTTATGTTCTTATGAAGTAGGTGCCAGTTCATGAAAGCTGATGTGGTCATAAAATTGGTTAGTCCTTTAAGATGCCGCAAGTCTCTTTCCTGTGTTTACTTACAGATAAACACAATTGAGTAAGTGCATATAAGGGTTGCAGCCTCAACATTTAAAAAGTAATGCCCCTCAACGGGTCGTGATAACGGGTCGGTTTCAAAGTTGAGTCAACAGAGCATGAGGCTTCTGCATGAAGCGAAGCACTGGATTTGGCCAAGGGAGCAGTTCCAGAGTCTGTTACAACCTGAGGGGGTGTTTTACATGGGCGGTTGGGGGCTGGAACTCCATCCCCAGTCCCAGATCAGACCTGCAATATTTTTAACACTGGCCTACATTGCAGGGTTGTTGTAAGATGATACCTCTTTTGGTCACAGAACTTGTGTCCCCTCCCCAGTGTGCAATGTAGGAGTAACAGCACTGGACAACACTGCAAGTCTGTTGTAAGCGTCTCTCTCTCTCTCACTCACTCGCTCACTCTGATACCCAGCCTGCAGGTTCTTGTAATACTGGACTGCACTGCAGGGGCATTGTAAGCCAACCTGCAATATGGAAACATCGGGCTGCATTTGCACTGGTAGATTTAAAAATTACACGTGTCACCCAAAATAAGACCCAAGTGTTGAAAGTGCATGAGCTTTGCTAATACCATTTGTTTTCTCTGTGCTGATGCCATTTGCTTTGTGGGATCCCTCAGCTTCCAGCTGTCAATTACCTGAGGCACCCAGAGCCGAAGGTTGGCACTGTCTAGCCTCTGCCACCAGCCAGAAGACAGAAGGCCACTGTGAAGTTGCACATCTTGCCTCGCAAGAAGAACATCATGGCTAGAGGGGGACCAACCTGGCCCCATCCTTCAGCCCGAGAGAGCAGCCACGCCATTGCTTGCTTTCCTCCACCCTCCCCATTCAGGGCCACAGGGGCCCTCAGCCAGGGCCTGACCAGGCTGCCCTTTGGCGCCGGTCCTTTTCCATGAGAGATACCTAAACTTTTTTAAGGAAAGGCCAATGTCGAGCTTGTTAAACAGTTGGGAGGCAGCCATTTAAAAAGGTGAATTCCATGTTAGGGATTGTTAGGAAAGGCTGAAAGTACAACTGACAATATAGTAGCGTCATTGTACAAATCTATGGTGCAAGCAACCACATTTGGAATAGTGTGTACAGTTCACTTCAAAAAGGCCATTGTGGAGCTGGAAAAAGTTTCAGAAAACGGAATCGAACTGATCAAGGAGATGGAGCAACTCCTCTATAAGGAAAGACTAGAATGATTTGAGGGGTTTTTTTTAGAAAGAAAGTGACAAGAGTGAAGGGGGGACATGATAGAGGTGCATAAAATTATGCACGGCATGGAGAAAGTGGGTAGAGAAATGTTTTTCCTCCTCTCATAACACTAGAACTCAGGGATGTCCAATGAAGCTGAATGCTGGGAGATTCAGGGCAGACAAAAGGAAGGACTTCTTCACGCAGCGCAGAATTAAATTGTGGAATCGGCTCCCCACAAGAGGCAGTGATGGCCACCAACCTGGATGGATGTAAAAGAGGATTAGACAAATTCATGGAGGAAAAGGCTACCAGCCACGATGTCTGTGTTCCACCTCCACTTGTCTGAGGCAGGCTGCCTCTGAATAACGCCTGTTGCTGGGAATCACAAATGGGGAGAGTTACTGTTGCACTCAGGTCCTGCTCGCAAACTTCACATTGGGGCATCCGGTTGGCAACTGTGAGGACACAAAAGATGGATGACATGGGCCCCCTTTAGCCTCATCCAGCTGCAGAGCTTTTCCTGCATTCTTATGTTTCCTTGCCAATCTACTGGGAAGTCACTCAGAAGCCTACTAGCATATCTGAATCTGCCCAATTCTACGATTATTATTGAAATGGAAACGGACTGCCTTCAAGCCGATCCCGACTTATGGCGACTCTATGAATGGGGTTTTCACGGTAAGCGGTATTCAGAGGGGGTTTCCCATTGCCTTCCTTTGAGGCTGAGAGGCAGTGACTGGCCCAAGGTCACCCAGGGAGCTTCATGGCTGTGTGGGGATTCGAACCCTGGTCTCCCAGGTCGTAGTCCAACACTAACCACTACACCACACTGGCTCTTCTTCTTCTTCTTCTTAAGTTTTTAAGATGTTTTAAAGTGCTTTTAGTGTTTCTGTTTGCCGCCCTGGGCTCCTTCTGGGAGGGCGGGATATAAATTTAATAAATAAACATATATTTTAAAAGCCTCCCAACTGGCCGCACAACGAAGAGTGGTTCGGTCTTTTAATTTTGTGCGTCTATGGCGGCCAGCCTTAGCCACACCCACCGTCATTCCGCCGCTTTCCCCGCCCCTTGACACTGCCAGGCTGGCTAGAGGCCCCGCCCTCCTCCGACCCATGGGCGGCCCGCGGCCAGGCGACGTCTTTTCTGACGCGAGCGCGTCTTCTTCGTCGAGCCAATATAAGCTCCGCCGGGCGGCCGCCACTCCCCTCTCAAGGCTCTGCGCGACTAAGGTTGAGGGATCGTGAAAGCTGCGAGGAGGCCGCCATGTTTAATCGGAAGACAGTGGTGTTGTATTGCGGGGGCGCCCCCAGCATGGCGCCAGCCGCGCCTGTGTCCCCTGGGGCCGGTGGCGGAGGCGGTATTGGAACCAGCAGCAATAGCGCCGCCGCCTCAGCTGTCCCAGTCTTCACCGCCAACCGCCACTCTGAGGCCGCAGGGCTGTTCTCGACGCGGATTGGCGGGCGCCCTTGGGGGCCCAACGGCTTTCCTGAGGGGCCGCGGGCGCTAATTGGCGGGGGGGCGCCTCGCGCGGGGCCCCTGGCGCTGATTGGGCCTTTCGAAGGGTCGCCCCGCGCGCTGGTTGGCTGCCCCCAGTTCGCGGCGGCGCGGCCTTCCGCGCTCGCTTTGCCCGAGGGAGAGATCGACGGCTGCGAGTCGGACGCCGAGGAGGAGGGCTGCGGCGGAGACGCGGCCGCCCTGCCTTCGCCCAGCCCCTCCATGGAGTCGACGCCGTCCTCCTCCCAGGGAGAGGAGCCAGAGTCCGCAGCAGAGGAAGAAGAAGGGGAATCGGGAGGCTCCTCGCCGGGCCACGGAGACGGAGACGACCTGCGCAAAGTGACCCTGGAGCTGGTGAGGCGGTACCTGCGCGAGACCGCCTTGGCTGAGGGAGACGCCAAAGAAGGGCCGGGCGGCGGCAAGAAGCTCCTGCAGGGCCTCATGAGCCGCTTCGGGACCACCCACGGGCAGGAGGCGGCTCTGTCGCCCTGCGCGGCGCAGGCGCTGGAGATCCTCCGGCGGGTCGGAGACGGCATCCTCGACAAGCACCAGATCGCCTTCCAAGGTGGGCGGAGGAGAAGAGGGGGTAGGGGCGCCTGCACGTGGGTGGAGGGAGAAGGAATGGGGAGGGGCGCGCTAAGGACGAACGGACGGAGCAAATGGGTGTGTGTGTATGTGTATCTATATAATTTATTTGGTCAGGGTTGTTATAATCCGCCCTGAAAGGAGCCCAAGGCGGCTTACAGTGGTGGTGATGATGGGAGAGGAGGGAAGGGAGAGGCGCCTGCCTATGGAATGGGCAAGCGGAAGTGGGTGGAGGGAGCGACGTGACTCTACTCACTGCGTCAAAGTTTATAATAATCTTTCCCGAAAGGATGGTAGAGGTGGTTTACAGCGATTATGATTGGGGGAGGGCAGAAGAGGAAGAAGGCGGATGAGGGAAGGGAAAGAAAGGGCGTTTGTAATGGAGGGGAGAAAGCAAATTGAGGGAGGAAGGAGAAAGGGGTAGTGGGGTGCTTAAATGAGTGCGGGGGTGTTATTTCTTTGTTGCTTCCAGGTTATAGTAGCCCAGGGTGGCTTACACACTGGTCTCCAACCTTGGGTCCCTAGATGCTGTTGAACTGCAGCTCCCATCATCCTTGACCATTGGCTAAATTGGCTGGGACTGATGGGAGTTGTAGTCCAACATCATCTGAGGGACTCAAAAGTTGAAGAACAATAGCTTACCGCGATTATGATGATTGGGGGGTTGGAAAAAGCAAAGTTGGGGAGGGGGTGGGAGTAATGTGAAAGCGGAAAGTGGGAGGAGAAGGAAGGGAGGGTTAGCCTGACTGAGGGGGGTGGAAATGTGAAGGGGGAAGAAGGCAGTGAGGTGGGTGGGGGAGGGTTGGATGAGGAATGAAGGGAGAGCTCTCTGGATTAGATTACTATTGTTGTTGGTTATTAAATATTATTGCTTATTGCCGTTTTAAATGTTTCCAGGCCAGCATTAAGGATAGAATCTCTCCCTCCCCAAAGCAGATCCCACAGTAAAATGCAAAACGACACAAGCAAAGTTATCTAAATGCTAATAGCCACCAGCAATAACAAAAGTTGTTATCTGGGAAGGAGGGAGCGGTTTATTTTATTTATAGAAATATTGTTAGATTGCTTATTACATATAAGGGCAAACAACAAAATTTACAGAAGAGATAAATACCATTAAAAACAAAACAGCATAATCATAAAAGTGAATGGCTCTTCTTAAAAGTATAAAGCACTGAATAGACCTCACAAAATAAAAAATGGTCTTCCAGAAACTGAATAGTGAGGGTCCCTGCTGGATCTCTGCTGCAAGGGGATTTCCACAGCATGGGGCTGACCCAACTTCTACTTGAAGCCAGTTGGGGTTCTGAAACACTAACCACACTAGGACCTTTTATAGTCAGTGATGCAGTTTAGATAGCTGCCCATCAATATTTCCTGGATGTCTTAGAAAGAAAACAGTATTAAAATAAAATTATTTTAATTAAACATGCAGGAATTGTCAATTGTCTTCCTTGTGGCGGGGATGAGAAAGAAAGATGAGGGCTTTCTTGGAGGAAAGAGTGAAAAGTAATAACTGATGGGAGGCTTGAGTCATGAAGGTGGGGTGGAAAGGAGGGAAGGGTACCGAAGGTATCCCATTGACTGGCACTTTATTTTGCATTTGTATTAAAACATTTTAGGTGACTTACAAAAGAAGAGTTGTATCCAATGATATTCCTACTCAGAGTAGACTCTTTGGAATTAGTGAACATGATGAATTTAGGTCCATTACTTTCACTGGGTCTGCTCTTGAGTAAGATAATGCAAGGTTAATCTTTTTTAACCTTCAAAAATACCAGGAGGAAGTGTAGCAGGTACTGAAGTGAAAAGAGACTAGGAAGGGGAGTTACTCCTCAAGGGTGAGTGGAAGTGAAAGGAGGGAGTGTCTGTGGGGGTAGTGAAGGGATTTAAGTGGGAAGGTAGGGGAGGGGGCATGTAGGGGAAATGACTGTGTGAGGGGGTGCTTGATTTGTGTGGGTGAGGAGTCGGGAGAGTGATACATGACGGACACAGCCATAGAGTGTTGCCTGAGGGGGGAATGGAAGGAAGCAAGGTGTAAAGGGGTACCTGGGAGAACAGGGGTGGGGGTGGGAAGGAGCTAAACATAGCAGGGTGTCTTAGGATGGGAAGGTGGCAAAGAGGGATAGAAATGTGAAGGGAATGGGTTGGCTGGCTCTCTGTAACAGGAAGGGCAAGTAAATGGAGTAGTAAAGGGGGGGCTACTGTTGAAAATAATTGGAAGGCTGTCCAATTTAAGAGAGATTAAGCATACTAGGGGGGATGTTGAAGGGATAGTTCCTGATGCTGCATTTGTCCCCAGACTGGAAGGCTACACATTTTAGACAAGTTGATTGACTTGAGTTCTATGCAGTTCTGGCCTGGATTTCCAGCTTCTGAACCCACCCTGGTAAACCAGGGGTGTATGTGGTGGGCCAGCCTGTCCTCCTGCTGCCCTATTTTGCTACAAGGAGTCATTGTGAAAGCACCAAGCCCAGCAAAAACGAAACTGAACTTCATTCTCTTGAAAATGGGGGAAGGTGAAACGCTTGCATGCAGAAAAAGATAATCTGGTTATAGATTAGCTTTAACTCTTGCTCACATCCTGCTCTGCTTAGCAAGTGAAGAATAATTCATTGTAAACATGGTGATAAAAGATTAGCTGGCTACTAACTTCCTTCTGAGTTGCTATGGAGCAGAATTTGCTGTTTGCCTTTGGGTCTTGACATTCTCTTTGGATGTAATTTTAATATAATGTTAGGGTATTAACTGTTTAGAGTTGTAAAGTAGCCTTAAAATAACCTTCAGTAATTTGAACACTTCTAGAGCGTAAACTGTGAGCCTCCATGGTTTGCTCCCTCCAGGTTGATGTTCTCTGGTAATGGGCAGATGGTTGTCCCCTCCCTGTTGCCCTTGTGGCTGAGCTTCTCAGGCCTCTGTTAACAGGATGGGCAAGAAAAGCTGTTGAAATTTGACAGTAGCCATTGGAGAGATGTTGTGTAGAACATTCCTTAGTTAGGAAAGTATACAGAAGATGCAGTGACACAGACTTCCCACAGGGGTATTGGGTTTTTTCCCCTGTTAGGAAGGATTAGGGCTTTGCTCACTCATCCAGTTCCATAAGAACAAATTTCATCAGATTATATTTGCTGGTTGGCTTTAAGCCTTCTGAATAATTGCCTCTCCATAAAGAGGCTTCTTTGGGGCAACTCCCAAATGTGGAACTTTGCTGTTCCTGAATCACAGAGATGAACTAGCTTGAGTACCTTCCTGTTTACTTCTCAATTTCAGCTGCCCTGAGTTTCTTTAAGTAGAAGTAATAGCTAATAGTTGAGGTCTGCTTAACACTAAGAACAAAATTATTTTAACACTGTCCTGATTCATGTCTTGAACACTAGTCCAAAGAAAGCTGACTATTAAATAGTAGAAGCAAAGCTGTGCCAGTTGCTAGAGTTGGTCTAGGCTGCAGGTGTCAATAGCTGTATGTAGGAGCTGTCTTAAGTTTTCTGAGTGTTGTGGAACTCTGGCTGAAGCCTCCCACACCTGCCACCTGGGACAGCACTGTCATTCCCTCCCTGCCTGTGGTGGGGGCAGCTCATGCTGATAAGGTTCTCACTTTGAACAGCACTGAGCAACTTTATCCCATCAGCATTCCAGCTGCTCAGGCTCTCAGCCTGAGCGGTAAACATCCAATGGCACATCTGACCAACTACTACGACTTCCATACTTTCCAAAAACAAACAGCAAACCAGTAGGGAGGGGGTGGGGAGGAGAAAGAAATAAAAATAAACGACTGTATTTGTAAGATAACTTTATTAGTAGTAATTGTGGCTGTTAAAACTTGCTACCCACTGAAAGGCAGAATTTCCCTTCCAGCCTCCATTCTGTATGGAGGAGAGGTTGGTGGTTTGGTTCACAAATGTTTAAAATAGACATAGTATATTTCTCTTCTGTAGTCTTACCTTCCTTGTGAGCTTGTTTAATGCTTACTCTCTTTTCTTATTTCAGGAATGCTTAGGAAGATGGAAATCAAGAAAGAGGATGACCTGAAGACTGTGTCAGAAGTTGCAACGCATGTTTTCAGCGATGGCGTAACAAACTGGGGGCGTATTGTGACTCTCATCTCTTTTGGTGCCTTTGTTGCCAAACATCTGAAGAGCATAAACCAGGAGAATGGCATTAACACGTTGGCAGAGATCATCACTGATGTGCTGGTGACAGACAAACGAGAATGGCTGCTCACCCATAATGCCTGGGTAAGTGAGTCACAGTGGGACTTGATGGTGGATGCTGTTGGGCCACCCCTTTGTCTTGTAACTCTTCCCAGATGGATTTCCAACTTGGAGACATACCTGCCAGGAGCTGATCATCCAGGAGCTAAAGTCATGCTTCACCATAGATTTCAGGGCTGCCTTGCCATGTCACTCGCCATCTTTTGTGTGAATGAATGTCTGTGTCTTGAAATGTGGTGTGAAAGAGCTATGCTACAATTGATTTCCCACATAGGGAACTCAACTGTGCACATAGTCACTGAAGATAGGGAGGGCATTGGTCTCCAGTATTATAGCTATTTCTCCCTACCAGCTTGTTGGTATGCAAAATATCTCCAGTGCTAGATGTTGAACTTTGCTTGGTACATTGCTTATCTTCATATGGCAGACAACTGCTTTCTTGCTGTGAATTCTCTTAAGCCGTCAGGGACACTTGGCTGCAAGTGCTTACAAGCAATTAACAATTCAATTTTTTCTTCTAGGAGGGATTTGTTAAGTTCTTCCATGTAGAGGACATAGAAGGCAGCATCAGAAACGTTCTGATGGCTTTTGCAGGCTTTGCTGGACTGGGAGCAAGTTTGGCTTACATGATCCGGTGAGTCAAGGAGCGCTCCCAGTGAGGAGCTCGCTTGGACTGTTCTGTTCTACTGTGACTAGAAAACTGAGCTGTTCTTTGAAAGTTGACGGGAGAACAAACACCTGGAAATCCCATGGAAGGTTTGGTATTGAACAGGCAATTATAGAAGGTCACCAAGAAGGATGTCTTACAAATGGGAGTAGCTCTTTCAAGTGAAGAAATGTGCCCTCGGCTTCCTCAAGAAGCTACATGATGCAAAGCTTAAGAGGACTGAAGCCCAGCAGAGCACAGTCTTGGGCTTGGACTACTAACCCACAGCCACATTGGGCTTAGTATAAGAACTGTTGGATGTGCTAGGTAGCATTCTGTTTGCACGGAGCTGTGATCGTAGGCCAAATGGTGTCTATAAACTACCATCTTCAGAGTTGTGTTAGGGATGAAGTGCAAGATGCTTTGTGCAGTGAGCAAAATTCAGGACCTTCAGGTGAACACTGCAAATGCCTTAATCTGTTGGCTGGCACAGGTTGTGTCTGCTGTGGAGAGAAAAGGCCTGATGGCCTCCAAAATCTGACCATCTCATTGTATAAAGGGCTGACTCTGTTCTGTGTACTCCCTTCAGTTTTTGTTTCCTGTCCTGTTCTCCTGTCCTCCCCTTGGATGCATACACTGCCATCGCTCCAAAGATCACATTGCAGCTACACAAGACACGGAGCGCATTGTGTAAATACGTATAAAGCCTCATGGGGAAGTCAGCTGAAATTATGTACATATGTGTCTGAAACTGTACAAAGTGTACCCATTCTGTCAGGTGACTTCACTCTAGCTACAGTTGAGAGCCTTTCTTTTTTTAAAAGAATGCTTTTCTTTTTGGGTAGGAAGGGGAGGCATTTTGAATTTTCAGTTTTTTTACCTACATTCTTTTGGCTCTTGCTTTCTTTAAAGTCATTTTTTTAAGCTAAACTTGCAAATGAATGCCATACTTGTCTCTAAAAATGACTCCATTGAGTTAGCAGTGTAAGACATTATGGCATAAGCACGAAATAAATCTGAATCTTTAAGAGTCTGAGACAGGCTTCTAGGCATAGGTTTCCTGACACTCTTATTAGGCAGAAGGCTTCAGTATAGGAGCAAGAGTTTTAAGTTGTGTTGCAGTTGGACTAGATTGCACTTAGTCTTCGCTGTACTGTTAGCTTTGTTTAGACCAGATTGTGACAGATGTGAAAATCTGAAACAAAGCATAGACTCAACACGGTGCTATGGTCAGACTTGCTTGTTTACAAAATTGTCTAATAAAACAATTCACACATGGTGGTTGTGTGTGCCTTCTGTTAAGGCATGTTGTTGGACTGCCTTCAAGTCGATCCCGACTTATGGCGACCCTATGAATAGGGTTTTTCATGGTAAGCAGTATTCATAGGGGGTCTCCCATTGCCTCCCTATGAGGGCTGGTCCTCCCCAGCTGGCTAGGGCCTTCTCAGCTTGCCACAGCTGCACAAGCCAGCCCCTTCCTTGTCCACACTACCAGCTGGGGGGCAACTGAACTCCTTGGGACTACGCAGCTTGCCCATGGCTGCACAGGTGGCAGGGCACATAACCCCTGAGCCACTCACTGTGAGGTGATCTTTAGCTGGCCCTTGACACCCAGGAGACACAAGCGGGGATTTGAACTCACAGACTCTGGACTCCCAGCCAGGCTCTCCTCCCCACTGTGCTAGAAACATGAAATAATTGCAGCTATGTTTGTATACATTCTGTGTTTGCTATGGCCAAGCATATTGGCAGGCCAGTCTAGCCCAGAGTGCAGTTCCCTTCTCCTGCCCCTCTTTACTTGCTATCACTCAGACTTGCAGATAGCTATGGAAGGAAGCCCCAGACTGGATCCTGGAGTTCGCGCATGGGCTGCTGTTTGTCTCCGGTGTTAAGCAGTCTCCTCCTCAAGGTTGTTCTTTTACAGCAGAAGTACGAAACCATGTTCTTTGTACTCTCAAACCAGCATCTTTAAAACCCTTGTTATGTGCCTGTGGGTACACTCTGGCATTATGCAAAACTTTGCCCTGGAAATATGCAAATCTGTACTTGCAAAGTTCTGTTTCTTGGTAATGGTGCAGTGTGTTTGCCAAAAGTGCCAGCTTCCTGGTTAGCCTAAGCTAGGCAACCTTTAAAGTATCCTATTTCACATAACAGGTATGTGAAAAGTGAGGAAGGTTTTTTACACCCTGAGTGTTTCGTTGGTCTGTGTTCCCTTGCTAAATTGCACTTGGCAAAAGCTGAGAAGAGCAGATTCCTTTTGCACAGTTTAAAGAGAATTGTGAGGGAAATCTGGCATTTCATGGTTCTAAGGCAGGA
This sequence comes from Rhineura floridana, assembly GCF_030035675.1. Lineage (NCBI taxonomy): Eukaryota > Metazoa > Chordata > Lepidosauria > Squamata > Rhineuridae > Rhineura > Rhineura floridana. The sequence continues at coordinate 13,209,783 of NC_084501.1, forward strand.
GTGGGGAACCTGTGGCCTTCTAGATGTGGCTGGATTACAACTCCCCCCATCCCTGACCGTCGGCTGTGCTGGCTGGGATATACAGGAATTGTACTCCAGTGACATCTGGAGAACCACAGCTCCTTCATGCCTGTTCTAAGGGCACAGGCCTCTCTGTGGTCTAGGCCAGGAGTGGGGAACTCCAACTCTTCCCATCATCCCTTACCATTGGCAATGGTGGCTGAGGCTGGTTGTAGTTGGAAGTTCCAGCAGGATCTAGAGGGCCACAGATTCCCCATCCATTAATCTAGGCATATCCTAATACCATAAGAATAGGACAGGATCAGAAGCACCCCTATTCTCAGTAGAATTCCTCTTCCTTAGAAAATAGCTTGCTCTGTAGTAACCAGAGCAGAACTCTTGGCTCAGCTAAACTCCTTGCTTTGCCTTTTTTGTGAGAAGCGCAGACATACCTGCCCCCAAATCCATCCATATTATTTTTGTTTCAAGCATCTTCAATCAACCAGCAGTAAATTCTTATTCATCTCACAAACTCTGTAGCAGTAAACAGGCTTACCAGATATAAGTCTGATACTGCTGGGTAATCCTGTGACCTAACAGGGTTTGCCTTTGAGGTTTCTGCTAGCTTGGAACCATTCACATGTCAAAGGTGCAAAGATTTCCCCTTAGGCAATTCACAGCTGCTAGTAGTGTCTTTGCCAGAAGATAGCAGACCCCACCCCCCAAAAAATCACTTGCCTGCCATGGAGGGATAACATCAAGATCTTTAGCTTGTAATTGGTGGGTGGATGTGCCGTTTCCATGGTACTAGACTTGGGCCATAAATACACAACTGAATTGGTCATCTAATGCAGCCTGATAGTCTATGCCACCTGCATAAGGAGTTGTCATGTTGCTGGACTACACAACAGTCTGCCAACTATGAAGGCGCCCACCCAGTCCATAGTGTTAAAGTTGGAAGAGATCCATAAACAGCCTCGTGAAAATTCTGCATTGAAACCTTGGAGATCAAAGCAGTTTGGTTTTATTGTTGGTATGTAATCCTCAGTATTTAACGTAATTGAGTTCATTTACTTCTTAAACTGTAATTTTTCCACATTAACTTTGTCATAAAGGGGAGGGTTTGCTCTTCATAATTTTACATGTTAAAGGCTAAAAAGAAGAACTTATGTTTTGCATTAGTGGCTGTGAGTGCTTTGCCAGGGAATTCCCACAGTCTCTCCCCCCATCCATGTGCTGCCTAACCTTAAATACTTGATGCTGTCACCTAGTAACATGAATTATTTTCCCAGTCTTGATCAAGACTAGTTAATGGGTGTTTTTTGTACCTCTTTCCAAAACTAGGTCTTTCAAGCCTGAGCAAATGTTTTTCGGTCTTTCATTACACAGATGGCTGTTTTGGAAATCAGGTTGGGTGTGGTGCTGTAACTCACTGACTATTCTTCAAAGCAAAATGGAAGATCATTTTAAAAAGGGCCCACAAACAGGGTGATATTCATGGGAAGGGAAGCAAAAATGGTCTCCACAGTCCTTATCTTTTACCTAGCTGTATTCTTCCCCCTCAGTTTAGTCTTTGCCAAACTGAAAACCAGTTTTGACTGCTAGAATTCACTTCAGCATTGGCTGAATGGTTCACATCAATAATGACAAGATCTGCCTTCTCTGCTATTGACATATTTACATATCAACTCTGCTGTGTGGAGTAGACCCAGCCCAGGAGTAGCTGATAGGATTGGGTGTGGGGAATCAGGGATAGGAGTGCAGTCTTTTCTTCCAGTTCCTCTTAGTTCCAGTGCTTGCTTCCCCCCCACTGCCATAGCTCTCATCTTCTAAAGTATCTCCCTGTAACTATGAGGACTAGATGCTTACTCAAAGGTGGGGTTCTTAGAAGTCCAGAGATTGAATGGTACATCAGAAGCTAAATGCTTTACTTAGACTAAAGAAAGGAGTCTGTGCCTTATCTCGGGAAGGTGAAGAGTGATTTGACTCTTGTGCAGAACCTGAAACTGAATGCAACACTTCTGCTACTACATTGTGGGTTACTTTTGCTGTAATACTTCAGTTGTGCCTAGCAGTTACCTTGATAAAGGGGTGTGTGTGTGTGTGCGCGCATAAAATCATCCATCCTTGTTACCTGTTGGCACCGGGGTGTTAAATAAGGGAGGCCTACAGGTTTGCAAGCATTGGGAGGAGGGGGCTAATTTTTTCCCTGCCTTTGAGTCCAAAAACACACCCTAAGCAGGCACCTTAAAATGCCCACCTGCCATTTCTTGGGTTTATCCAACCCAGTGGTGACTGTGAGAATAAGGATCTGAGGTAGAGATGATGGTTGGCATGGTCCCAAAGCAAGCGTGTGTGCATATAATATGCTAATATAAACGTTTGGCCCAGAAAAACATAGGATTGCAAAATTTTATCTTGCTCTTTTATGCAATTGATTTTTGCTCGTGCTCACCTGAGTCCACAGAGGGAGAGAGTTCTGCAGGGCACTAAAGCTCATCCCACTGACAATCTTACTCAGCAACACTTCAGCCTTCTCGCATTTCACCAAGCTGGTCCTATAATTTCACCTATATCTTTGTAGCTGAAATGAAAAGGCTGAAATGCTCTTCTGAATTCTGTGGTGAATTCTGCATTCTGTGGGAACTGTGACCCATCCACAGCTGCCTTTTGCAAATGGATTGCATAGGCTTGCTTTGGTTTGTTTGCAAACAACTGAGCAGATGGCTGTCAGCATTCTCTAAAATGTTGGCTAAAGGCTCAAGGAAAGCACCCCAAACAGAGCTGCCCTTGCATTTCCTTGCTTAGGGATTTCTGCAGAGTCTATCGCTCCTTGTCTAGGTTCCCTTTCTTGGGATTTCTTCTGTTTCTGTCTCCTTTGTCTGGGATCTCGTTGATTCATAAAGGGATCCAGCCCTTTCCATGGAGCCTAACTTAATGCAGCTGCTTTTAGCTCTCTCTGGCAAAAGCAAAAATAAAGCCATCCCAATGTTAATGCCATTCCTCTCTGGTGAAGTCATCGCTGTGGCTTTTCCTGTAATAAGAGGCCTTGCAAATAAATAAATGAAAAGGGAAGCTTTTATCCAGGCAAGCGGAGATGCAGCAAGTCCTTCAGGGGCCTGCTGGTGGGGCAAAGAGCATCCTCATTAGTGTGCTTTGTCCCTCGTAATGGTCATGCATGCCCCTTGATTTTCCTCTTAATTGTACTAAATTGGAAAGTTCCACCAGTGCACTCCCCATCATTTTTACCCAAACCTTCAGCAACGGTGGCACCTTTTGTGACAGAATTTCACCGGAGGCCCCACTTCATTCTTATTCCTAAAAAGGTGTGCTTGTAGCATGTAAGAATTTAAAGCTTGGGCTGGCTAGCCTGTGACCTTCTAGATGCTTTGCGGCTACAGCTGCTGTTATCCTTGACTGTTGGCCATCTACTGTCTGGAGAGTGATAGGAATTGAGAGTTAAACAATATCTGAAGGGCCACAAGTTAGCCCTCCCCCTTGCCCGATCTAGTCCTGCATCCTGCTTCCCATAGTGGCCAACCAGATACCAGTAAGATCAGAACGGCCACAAGTTCTCCACCACCCACCCAGTGAGGGAACCTCAGATGTGCAGGGTGAACTGGTTCATCAGTTAACGACAGTTCAAGCAAACAGATTTATTTTCTAGTTAACCTTCTATTGCTTATTGTTGAAAGGCCCTCACGGCAGTGTTCAAGGATCTCACCCACCACACTTTATCGTCGGAACCGCCCCAAGAGATAAAATCAACAGAGAGGCCTTGGGCAGCTTAAAAAGTTAACACATTTATTATGGGAGGGCTGGGGAATTTTTTCAGGCTGAAGGCTGAGTTTCCTTCCCTGCAACCTTCTGAGGGCTGCATGCCATTGGTGGGTGGAGCCAGAGGCAAAAGCAGGCAGAGCAATGAATATAAATTTGTACAGTGTGCTGCTCGCTCGCTCTCAGGTGAGCAGGAGACATTATTGGAGGTCAAGGGCATATTCCTGTCAGGCCAGTGAGGAGTGTGGCCTTGAGAGACTTCCAAGGGCCAAATAGAGAGGCCTGGGGGGGCGCATTTGGCTCTTGGGCTTGAGGGTCTCCACCTTGTATTACGACATAAGCTTTCAGGGGCTAGAATCTACCTCATCAGATGCATGAAGGGCTTAATCCTATGGTGTTTAGGTTAGGCTGAGAGTGACAGGCCTAGTGGCTAGGAGGTGACTGGAGGTAAGAAGTGCCAATCAAACTGCATTGGGGCTGCACCCTCTCAGCTTTGTCCTGTGCCCTATTCAAGATGGCGGAAGGGTAAAAAGGAGTCTGCTTATCCCCAGGCCAGCCGCCCTTGTTTCCTGGGACGTGGGTAGCAACCACTGAATTGGTGCAACCGCTGTCCGGGGCACTGAGGAAAAGGCTATGAATGAGGCCATAAGTGTCTTGCTAAAGGCAGACAACAAGAGACTGCATTCCGCTAACATGAACTCACTCTTGGGTGCTGGCCAGGTCTGGAAAGAGAACAGCTCTCCTTTTTTAAAAAAAACCCAAAACTCTTTCTGAGTATAATTGGTGGTCTGAGTTGCTGGGGTTTTTAAAGAAGAATCCTAGCCGTTTTCCTTCTTTCCTGGGGTCTGTGGTGGACCTGCCTCTTACGTTCCTTGCTTGTTTGATGACAAAGCAGCTGTTGCATTAAAAAAGAAAGATTCACATGGAGGGCTCTTCCCCCCCACTTGTGTGCATGTACTGTCCAGATGGTGTGAATTGTCTTCCCTTGATACAGCTAATATTTCTTTGTTTCAATTTCTTAACATTTGTCTCCTGCCTTTCTTCTGTCATAGAACCCAAGGCGCCGTACATATGATTCCCAGGCAGTCAGGATCTGACCAGACCTAGGGCCTATCTGTGAAGTAGCTTTCATCAGCCCTTGCTCCATTAGGACCTGTGAATCTGCTGTTGCTGCTATTATTATTATTGTTGCATTGCTTTTCACACAGAGGAGATTGTCTTAAAGCCTTACAACATAAGACGTTAAAACTGTGTAAAGCAGTAATAGAACACAATACCTAAACATGCTCATCCAAGAATATTTCTAGAGAGCTCCTGCCATGAGAAATGGCACTTGTCTGGGTAGACCATTCAGCCGACTCACATGTAGCCCTCCACATGCGATTGGATTTCACTAGCACGGCTAATGGTCAGGAAAGTTGGGTCCTGTAGTCCAGCAACTTCTGGTGGAAGGCCACAGGTTCCTCATCCCTGTGCTATATTAAGAGCTAGAGGGCTATGAGTTTGGGTTCCAATCCTTGCTAGGCTCTGGCCCCTTGCTACGTGACTTCAGCAGTCTGTTAACCCTTAGGCTAACCTACCTTGTAAGAGCATTGCCAGGATAAAACCGCACATATGGTATCCTCAGCATGTTGGAGAACAGGTCCAGCATCAATGTGAAAAGTAAGTATTATTGGTACCTTCTGAGGTCTTTCCCAGTTAAGGGTCCTATAAACTAAATGCTTGTAGAAAGAACTTGAAGCTGCCATAAGGCTGGCAGTTGCTTACGGTGGGTGGTGTAGCCCATGTTAGTCCTACACAGAGGAGACCCATAGAGTTTAATCAACATGACTAATTTAGGTCCATTAATTTCAATGGGTCTGTTCTGAGTAGGACCTAGTTTGATACCATCCCATCTCTGAGAACAGAAGGGGAAAATAAAGAGTATTCAGAGCTGCTTCAAATAAACAAGGCGCTTTGTGGACACCTGAAATACTAAAGCATGGATTATGGCATAAGCTTAAAATGAAGTGGCTGTTTGTCCAAACATGACCTCTTCTGAAGAGCCAAACTCCCACTTAGCACACTCCTGTCCTCCAAAATATATCCATGCAAAACAGCCAGGGCCTGGATTAGAGTCTCTTCTTTTGTGTGCATTCCTGATTTGTGCTCATGACGCTATTGGGGCAGTCATAAGCGATCCCACTTTCAATACTCTTTGCCGTGCAAAAGTTTTGGGGCAATCATACTGCTTCAGTCCATATCCTTGAACTTGCTGTTGAAATCCTGTTACTTTTTGTATCAAAAGTTCAGGGTGGCGGGTTGTCTTCGTTTTTCTTTTTTGCACTATTATTAATTTATATGCTGCTTACATGCCAAAAATGGCTTCTAAGAGGTTTAAAAGTATAAAATCAATTATAAAAATCAACCCATAATTAAGGTATGCAATACAAATACGCAGTAAAACAATTCCATCAAAACATTAAAAACATCCATAATGAAAGTATACAATGAAACAACTGTTAATATTTAAAACATTCAACAAAGCAAGTAGTGGCCACTCTGGGCAGTGATAATGTGGTGGTGAGGAGCAAGCATCACAGAACAGCTAACAACACAGAATAAATTTACCACTAATGCAGTGTTAATTGTGTGCAAGATTGTTTCAGAATTCACCTGCAATAAAATACCAGTGCTGGTGGAAAGGCTGAGCTGCTATTTTTTTAAGTATCTTTTCCTATGGTTTGAATTAGTAAAAATCCCAGCGTTTTTTTACCCTCCTGAGAGCCAAGTGGATTCGCCACTATTGAGCACCAAAGTCTTTGCTGAACCAGCAGACTTTTGCTATAAAGCCTCGTTGAGACTGGAAAACATACGATTAGGTCACAGGGGCTAGAAAGAAGGTTATCCGAGTGCTTTGTCCTCTACAATTGTCTACTGCGGTGAAATCTCATGTTCTATGGCTGAGTTGCAAACCTCAATTACCCTGGAAAGATCTGAAAAGGATGACTAAGGTGACCTAGGAGACAGAGTCGTTTATCCCGAACAATGAATGAAGACTCTTGGATTATTATGAATTTGAAAGATTGTCCAAACACGGGATTGGGGTAAAGGTGGAGTTACTAGGTTGTTTCCAGTGTTAGTCCTACTCAGAGCAGACCCATTGAAGTTAATGGACATGACTAGCTTAGGTTTATCAATTTCAGTGGGCCTACTCTGAGTAGAACCTAGATGAATGCAACCCACAGTGTAATACTAAGGGTTCAGGATGAAACATTTTGACATGTGTCTGTGTGTGAATATAGTTGTTATATATATGCATGTAGGTAAGTTACTTCCAAAAAAGCTTAATGCTACATGCAACATGTAGGTTTTTATGCGTGTGTAGGTGTAAATTACTGTGATGCATTTTATGTGGGGCTGCCTTGTATCTCGGTCCGGAGACTTCAACTAGTGCAGAATACATCTTCTGATGGGGCACTTTCAGTGGTTCCTGAAACATGGCCCCGGAGGCTTGCGGTGCCTTCACCAGGGACTGAGCCTTTAGTGTGGTAGGCCCCGCCCTGTGGAACTCCCTGCTGGTAGAGGTTCAGCAGGGTCCATTTCTCTCTTGTTTCACATGTCTTGTGGAAACTACATTGTTTAGAAAGGTGGAATTTTCTCTTTTTAACCAATCTGTATTTATTGATGTTCGGTCTACGTAATGATGTTTTTATGGTTGCTTTTACTTATTTTTATGTGCTGTATTCTGCCTTGATATGTTCTTATAAAAGTGCAGATTATAAATGGAATCATAGAATAGTAGAGTTGGAGGGAGCCTGTAAGGCCATCAAGTCCAACCCCCTGCTCAATGCAGGTATCCACCTTAAAGCATATCTGACAGGTGGCTGTTCAGCTGCCTCTTAAATGCTTCCAGTGTTGGAGAGCCCACCACCTCCCCAGATCATTGGTTCCATTGCCATACCTCTCTAACAGGAAGTTTTTCTGATGTTCAGTCGAAATCTGGCTTTCTGTAACTTGAGCCCATTTTTCTGTGTCCTGCGCTCTGGGATGATTGAGAAGAAATCCCTCCTCTTTGTGGCAACCTTTCAAGGACTTGCTCTCCTATCTCCCCTCAGTCTTCTTTTCTCTAGGCTAAAGTGCCCAGTTCTTACAGCCTCTCCTCACAGGGCTTTATTTCCAGTCCCCTGATCATCCTTGTTGCCCTCCACTGAACCTCTTCCAGTTTGTCTGCATCCTTCTTTAAAGTGCAGTGTCCAGAACTGGACACAGTACTCAAGATGAGACCTAACCAGTGCAGAATAGAGGGGAACTAGTATCCTACAACATACATGTATATATATTACATATGTATATATCTCCGTCAGTCTGTTTCCATGACCAGCCTTCCCTGCAAAGGATCTCTGGGAACTGTAATTTGATGTGGGATGTACAGGACCATGTTCGGCCCTCCCAAAACTATAATTCCCAGGGTCCTTGGGAGGGGGGGCATCGCAGTGGTTTTAAATGTCTAGCTCAGGTGTGGCTTAAATCGGACAGGTAAGACAGAGACATAAAATTCCATCAGTTCTGTTGGAAGACCAGTTCCGTCCAGGTGCCCTCTTCCCTTAAACTGTTCTCGTTCTAGTTGGTCATTATAAGAATTAGTGCCTGAGTTTGCTTTCCTCCTTGTCTTCCCCCCCCCCCCCCCCGTTTGTGATGTGTATTTTAGATGTATGTCTGCAGGTAGGGACTGCCTTGTTTGACATGAATGTAAGCCTTTGGGGGTGTGTCTGAAAATCCACTGTACAAACCCTCTAAATAAATAATAATAAATAGTAAAGCCAATGTAAACATAACCTGTCCCCATGCATAAACAGAAGTTATCTAACGATGACTACCAACTGTTGGATGTTGTTTAAAATTGTGGCTGTTGGGATTCAGCTGCTGCCGTGGTCGGGGGAACCGCTGTTGGGGTGGGATTGTTCTGTGGTCTTTCATTTCTCTGGTAGTTTCTAGGGAGAGCTGTATTGTAGCCTCCTTCCAAAGCTGAGTTGTTTGTTTCAGCTCATGAAACCTCTCGGGTGCAAGTAAATATTCAGTATTTCCTTGAATTTGGTGTGAGTCAGAGGAACATGTTTTACTAAGAAATGGGGGTGGGGGTGAACCCTGTAAACGTCCCAGTCGGGATGTGCGCAGAATCCGGCCAAGCTCTCAAGAAATTGGGTCTCATTTCGCAGAAGAGTGGAGATAAAAACTCACAGGGGGAAGCTTATCAGCCGCACGCACCCGGAGAGGAGGAAGTGGGGGGCTGGCCTGCATTTTGATGCTGCGCGTAGCAGCTGAGAATGGTTTGCTGACTCTAAAACAAACATGGAAACTCAGAAAGGAAAAGTAGCCATGTTTGGCCCAAAAGAAAAAAAAATCAAAAACCATATTCGGGCCGGTGGAGGATTAAGGCAAGTGGGGCACGGTCCTCCAGTCTCTGTCTGCCTTCCGCCAGCCCTCACCTGCCTGCCTTCCAGCTTACAGCCAGTCTGAGGGGTGGCCCTGCCTGTCAGCTTCCCCCTCCGTAGTCTCAGTGACCCCCCTTGTAGAACTTGGCAGGGAGGAAGCGGAGGATGGGGACAAGACTGGAACAAATTGGCCCTGCCTGCCATTGGCTTTGGTTCCCTCAGCTGCTTGGGCTTCCTGACTTCTGCCCCACGAGTCGCGACGGGCACCAGCCACCGCCACTGATTAGGGTGGTGCCTTTTATTAGGCCAACCAGAACACTGCAAAACAGTGTGCAAGCTTCACAAGTTCTCCAGAACTCTTCATCAGGCTAGATGATAAGCAAAGCAAATTTTGGGGCAGGGGAGAGAGAGAGAGAGAAATCTGGCTGGAATGTGTCCCTGAACTCTGATATTGCCTTTAGCTTGCCTGGATGTAGGATAGAGAGAGATGTGTGTTGTACAAAGGTACCTCGCTGGATCATCACTTTGTAGTGGTGAGTGGGCTTGCGTGTTCCAATTATTGTTATTATTATTATTTTATTATTATTATTTATTGTACTTATATACCGCCCCATAGCCAAAGCCTATGAGCAATGCCGTCAGGAGTCATGTACTTCCAGCAGGGTCACCCATGGTGGTAAGGTCAAGGGAGAGGAACCAGACAAAGAACGATCCAAGAATGTCGTCAACGGCAGAACAGGCGGAGGATAACAATGTGTACGTTACAACGGCTGTGAAGGCGGATGAAGGCTGCAGCAGATAAAGGACTTCCAATCGTCATGGTACCCATGCCATTGGATCAAAGTCTTTTTCTGTCAAGATTGTGTGTTGATCGTGGTGCACCGATCTCTCCACATAAAACAAATTCACACACAGGCGTCTTCCATAACAAAAGTCCCATGGCGATCAGTGAATGATGACTGGGGCAGGACTGTGAAATCCAGAAGCCTCTAGTCATGAACTGGTACATCTGCGGTGGATACAGATTCAGACGGATCCATTGTTAAAGACTTTATTTTGGAAGACAATTTTACTCGGTCATGAGTGATCGCCAAGAAGAAGTACATAGGTAATAATTTACATTCATTGCTCTGCCCACTTTTGCCTCTGGCTCCGCCTGCCACTGGCATGTGGCCCCTGAAAGGTTGCCCAGAAAGGAATGCGGCCCTCAGTCTGAAAAGGGTTCCCCACCTCAAAATGAAGAACTCTGGAGGACACGTCCACGTTGGCAAAAACCCATCCCTTGTTTATTCCTAGATTCTTACCCAGCCATTGAGCAGGCAGGATTTATTTAGCTATCGTGATGAAAAGCCTCGGGTTTATCCTGCATTGCATGAAGACAGGCTTCTTCTCTTTTTTTCCCCTTCACTGGCAGTCATTTCCCTTTAGTAGATGACCCTCCATAGTGGCAGATGGCCAGGGGACATTTCCTCTCTTGCAGCAATTATGCAGATCTTTCTAAGTAGCCTTTTATTTTCCCTTAACCTAAAAAAAATGCATTCCTTTCCTGCTCCTTGCTGGTTTTAAATTTCTGCTTTCCTGTTTCCGATTCCTTCTCTAGCCTTAAGCTCTTTTTTAAGTACAGAGAGTCTTGTGGCCCCTTAAAGATTCATTTATGATGGCTCACCCTTTTACAGGCTCCAGATGCATGAAGCAAAGTGCATTGGCTAGCTGGAGTGGTGGTGTTGTAAACAGTAAGGTCAGAAGGAAAGAAAATACAGAGATATTTATGTTATTAACAGTGGCTGTTCACACAAAAAACCCTAGTTGTGTTGACAACACAGACATTCTAGCATTGGTGAGCCAATTAACACATGTAGCGTGATTTTATTTTTTAAAAATTTGTTGTCCTGATTCAGTCAACAAGTGATAACACAACCTCTTGAGCTGTAATTCAGTGGTTTCACTTTGAAGTTCTACTGTTCCAAGATGCCCATCTACAGCTCAGTTCCAGAGTGGGTCCTGGGAGGTTGAAAAGGCTATTATTGACAGAATTAGTGAGAAATCTGACACATATCTTTTAATTAAGCAGTGCAGGAAAATCAGACATAAAATCATTTAGAATACATTGCAACTCCGTCTCTGAATTTTTGTCCGTCATCTGCAACCTACATTTTGATTTTGCCAATTTTTTGCCACAAAAAAAGTTGATTCACCAAGCCACATTGGAGTTTTGAACTGTATCTAGAACCGTGAACTCGTTTTGATTTAAAATATGAGTCCACATCGTAACAATTGAATCATCTTTCAAATGTTGAGTGCTTTGAAGTAAAATCACATCCATGTTAAAAAAGGCGCCTCTCCAAAGAAAGAAAGCCTCACAAGCTCTTGAGACAGTCGAGAATTGTAGATGTCAACATGAAATGGATCTTTCATGAATTCAAAAACAGTTCTGTACATTTCAAAGTCAGAGAAGTGTATAGGACCCAAGGGTGAATCTGTGATTGTTAAGGGCGGAGGGTGGACACTTTTTTGAACTGGTACATGTATAAAATGATTTTAAAAAAAATTGGTAGGTAGAAGTAAAACACCAGTTTGTGCAGGGCAATAGCCATTTCGCTGCAAGTGGCAAGTGGCAACTGTGTTGGACACCAAGGATGTAGACCATAATGATGCACCAAGGATGTGACTCAGTAGAAGACAACTTCCTGTGTTCCAGTGTCACTGCTTCCTTTTCCCCTTCTGTTGCTTCCACATTGCTTAATTCTCCTGCCATGTCTTAATCCTGCCCGCATCCCACCACAAAGAAGCTAACAGCCCAACACGCTTCCTTGTTGCATCCTCTTTCTGTCTCTCTCTTGTGTTTACAAGCAATGCCCTTCTTTGCTCATAGAGAGTAAAATATGTGTATTTGAGTGCTGAGTAAATTGAAGAATCCGAGCAGTTAAAAGAGCTCAGAAACGAGGGAGTGTACAAGATCTCCAGGGTGGATCCTGCCCCTCCAAAGGGCTGCGTACACACCATACCCTTAAAGCACATTCCCACCCGCACCCAAAAGGATTTCTGGGAACTGTAGTTTAAGGGTGCTGGGAATTGTGAGGGGTAAACTACAGTTCTTTGGGGAGGGGGAATGTGCTTTAAGGATATAGGATGGTCATAGCCATGGTCTTGCCTGTCCCCAACCCAAAGAATCAAGCCCATAATAACTTTTCACTGGGTCTACTCTGAGGAGGATCCAGTTGGCTACCTCCCAATATTAGCCCTGCTCTGAGCAGACCCATTGAAATCAGTGACTGTGATGCACTTAAATCCATTGGTTACCGTGGGGCTGCTCTGTGTAGCACTCAGTCCTGCTCTGAGTAGACTTATTGAATCAATGACCATAGCCATCCTTAAATCCTCTGGTCTGAATGGGCCTACTCTGAGTACGGTTTAGTTGGCTACAGCCCTGTGCGCTCTTCCGTTCCACACTGGTCCCCTCTCTGTAGTGACTCAGCTAAAGCCTCCAAAGGTATGGGGACGCCAGCTGAGAATAGCATCCCCCACCACCAGAAAATCCTTTTCAGTCTCACTCCGGATTTCCTTTGCTGCACTTCTTCCCCCTTTGCCACCCACCTGCAAGAATGAGGTTAATTAGGAGCTTAGACGCAAAAAAGAAAAAAAAAGCAAAGTCTGGCAAAACCTCGGAGGTGAGTGAAGAGACAGCAGAAGAAAAGGGTCTCGCAGCCCCCCCCCCCAGAGAGCTGGCTGAAGCCAGATTGCAGTTGGCAAGAGGAGGAGGAAGGGGAGGGCACACACGATGACGCCCCCTCTGCCATCTGCTCTCCAACACAGCCCTTTTGCCCCACAGCTGTGTCTGGCAGCTGCTGCCTTTGTCCGCCCTTCTGCTTTAGAGGGGAGGCCTTGGCACAAGGACAGCATCCATTAGATGTTGTCGTCCCCCCGAAAGTGTGTGTGTGTGGGGGGTGGAATCTGCCCCTGTGAAGGATCACAGCTGGCTCTTTCATGGAAAGAGGGGGAGGGAGGGAGCAAAACTCCAGGCTGTCATCTGGCCCTCAGTCCCTCACACAGAATGTCAGAAGCCGCCCTGCACAGTTCAGTATTGCCTGCATTGACTGATAGCCTCTCTCCAGGGGCTCAGACTCCCTCAGCCCTTCCTGGAGATGCCATTGGGGACTGAACCCCAGGACTTTCTGCGTACAGACCAGGCGCTGTACCGGTGAGCTGCCCCCCATAATAGATCCCAGTCTCAAGGAGGCTTTCTGTGTCCTCTTTATCCCTGCGTACCTGCCCAGGTGTTTCAGACACCTGGGCTCCACCCCCAGAACATGTGAAAAGACGCATTTGAGCATTTGCAACATGGCTGTTCCACACCGGACCCGGCTAGATCCCACCTCCCGGTGCTCAAGTGGTGGGCTTTTCTGTTTTTAGGCCCTGCCCTGGACTATACTGTCAGTGCGAACATCAAATGATTTTGTTGTTGTAAGACAACACTTGTCAACGTGGTGCTTTTTAGATGTGGCTGGACTCCCAACTCTCTTCTTCTTCGTCTTTATCATCATCATCATCATCACCCCTGACCATTGGCTGCTGCAGCAGATGAGAGCCAGAGTCCAACAAAATATGGAGGGCACTCCAGTGGCTGCTTTTGCTGTGAGGGACGAGGACTGTTCGAGGAACTAAGGTGAGAGTGCTCAAGGTCTGAAACAGCCAAATATGGTGCCCTCCAGAAGTTGCTAGACTGCAACTCTAATCAGCCCCTGCAGCCAGTATGGCCAATGGTTAGGGATTATTACAAGATGATAAGAGTTGGGAGGAACATGTACAGAGAAAAGTGGCCTCAAGTCACTGAGTCATGTCATTGGCCACCTGATTCCTCATGCTCCACCTCGATCCCCCCTGAGATCTTCCGATGGGGCACTTCTGGTGGTGGTTCCCCACACCCTGGAGGTCTGGTCGGCCTTTAGTGCAGCAGGTCTTGCCCTGTGGAATTCCCTGCCAATGTCCAAAAACAACGTTAGAGCAGCTGGTATAGCCCCGTGGGGAGGAGAGCCTGGCTGGGAGTCCAGAGTCTGTGAGTTCAAATCCCCACTCGTGTCTCCTGGGTGTCAAGGGCCAGCAAAAGATCACCCCCACAGACAGAGGCTCAGGGGTGATGTGCCCTGCCACCTGTGCAGCCGTGGGCAAGCTGCGTAGTCCCAAGGAGCCCAGTTGCCCCCCAGCTGGCAGTTGCAGACAAGGAAGGGGCTGGCTTGTGCAGCTGTGGCAAGCTGAGCAGGCCCTAGCCAGCTGGGGAGGACTAGCCTCAGAGGGAGGCAATGGGAAACCCCCTCTGAATACCGCTTACCATGCAAACCCTATTCACAGGGTCACCATAAGTCGGGATCGACTTGAAGGCAGTGCATTTCCATTTTAAAAAATGATGTTACTCAGACAGGCCTTTGCAATGTGAAGTTCTTTTTACCAGGAAGTATTTACTTATTTTGATTTTTGTATGCTGCATACCGCCTTTCTGTGTTTTTATGAAAGGGCAGTCTATAACAGTCAGCCAAGGCACCTCTGGACTGCCAAAGCGAGGCTTTTTGTGGGTGGGGCTTGACCCCAGCAGTCTCTCTCCTTTTAGGGAGCTGAGTGCTAAACGCATCTTTAGCATGGCTTCCGGTTTCCCTCAGCAATTAGTGCACAGGCACATGGACAAAAGAGGCCACATTCCTTTCTCCACCCCCCTCCCCACATGCACCGACATTGCGTACGTGCTTAAAGAGGTGGATTCAGAGCTGGCGGGAAAAGCCAAACAAGGCTTGCAATTGCGGGTGGGGGTCCTTAATCCTTTTAAGCCAAGGATCTGACTTTAGAAACATGTTTATGTCGCCATTAAGAGGCAAAGGGGATTAAAACAAATAATCACGCAAGAAGGGTGCCTCATAGCATTGGGGGCTCTTAAGATTTTGCAGACCAGTATTTATTTATCTATTTATTTATTTATTGCACTTGTATACCGCCCCATAGCTGAAGCTCTCTGGGCAGTTTACAGCAATCAAAAACATTAAAACAAATATACAATTTAAAACACATATTTTAAAAACAATTTAAAACACAATTTTAAAATTTAAAACAATATAAAAACAATTTAAAAATGAATGTGCGTTGCGATGTCACAGTGAAAGAGAAAACTCTTCCAAGGATATTCTTCTCCTGTTTATTATCCTCCACTGTGAGATTTGCATGAACAGAAGAAGAAAAAACACAGGAGCCCTACTTTGCTCTGACCAAAGGTCTGTCCTCTTCAGCCTCCTGTTGGAAAATAAAGCTGCAATATCTGTGATGCCTTTAATGCGCATCTTGGGTGCACCCAGAAGCGTGTATGTCAGTCTTAATATCCCTCCGCTTCCCAGATTGGGGAGGAGACCACCCCCCTTCTCTCAATGGTCATGTATAAATTACATTTCGTCTTTTAATAGAGGTGGACTTTTGAACTGGAGAATGAGAGCTTGGTGAATATCCCATCTGAAAAGTAGCAAATGAGAGGCTAGACTGTCTATTTTGCACCAAAAGAAAAAAAGGGGGGGGGAGCGTGGGAATCTCATTTCTGTGCTAAGGGCCTGTATAAAAGAAGTCTGCTTATTATATTTGCAAATTGTTTAGCATAATTTTACTTCTATGGTTCTTGAGGAAGGGCTAAAAGCGATGTCCGGCTGTGAAAACCTGCCCTTGTCTTTACTAATGGCAATCCTGCTCATCACTAATCTCGGATGCCTGGTGAGGCCCACACACGTGATCGCTCTGTGCCCCCTAAGCAAACCAGCTGCCCTCAACTACCGTGGACTGTAAAATTTTATATGTGGAATGGGGGAACGCCATCTTGTCCTGTGCCTCAGGAATCAAAATGCCTTGAGCCGACCCTGTCATGCAAGCTTCTGTTTATAACCATAAGGTCTAGAAATTTGCATCTTAAAAAAAAAGAAGTTAAAAGCTGAAACGTTCAGAATGCCGAGTTGTGCCTAACACAAAGTTGTGAGTGTGAAAACTCAACAGAATTATGATTAGCCCTTGAGATGTTCGATGCTCAGACTATAATTTTCTTTCATGTTTTCATAGCTGCCACCGCTGTCATTGATTTGAACTGTTTATGTTACTGGGTCTGGTTTGTTAGGCTGTTTAGTGTTTTGAGACTGTTATGGGGGGGGAATGACCCTGTTTTTAGCGTGGGTGGTGCTCCTGTTTTAATGGCATATTTCTGTTGATGCTGATTGTGCTAGTCTTTTCTTCGTATCCTGTATTTTAATTTCATGCAAAGCTTTGTTGGGAGTTGGAGGAGGGGGATGTCTGTATGTTGCCTCATCTTGGGAGCCTGGGGGCAGAGAGGAAATCCATAAAAGTCACGAGTCAATGAATGTGCTTACAAAGAAATGACACAGCAGCTTCAGCAGCAGCATGTAATAAGAACAGCTGACAACTCAATTAGAAGGAGAGGGACAGTCTCATCTTTGCTTACCCCGCTCCCCACAATATGTGCAAACGTTCCTCCCTGTCAATCTGATTCCACTACCACTCACCTCCCCAAATCAATGTAGGAGCAAATATTAGTGGCAGAGTCTGCTCACGTCCACACCATACATTCAAAGCACGTGGCTTTCCTCCAAAGAATCCTGGGAACGGTAGTTTACCCCTCATGGAGCCACACTTCCCAGCACCCGTAGCAAACTACCCTTTCCAAGATTCTTTGGGGGAAGCGATGTGGTATGTTGAGGATGTGACCTCTCTTCTCTCTCTCCCCCCATCCTTAACTCAAAACCCTTCCAGCGTTTTCTCTCTGGCAAAATGGGAGCAGGGATCTGCTTCCAAAGGCTCAGACATCAGTGCTCTGTAGCTTATTTCACGCAGTTTGGGGATTCTTGACTTTTTTTGCAGGGAAGCCTCAAAGCAGAATTAGGAGGGGGGTCTATGACGCTGCACACTGGAATATGTATTTCTTTTGTTTTTAGTGCACATTAAGGTGCTGGACTACGACCTGGGAGACCAGGGTTCAAATCCCCACGTACCCATGAAGCTCACTGGGTGGCCTTGGGCCAGTCACTGCCTCTCAGCCTCATGAAAACCTTATTCATAGGGTCGCCATAAGTCGGAATCAACTTGAAGGCAGTACACATTTACACTATACCTGTGTGCACGGGGATGGAGAGAAAGCTGTTGCCAGCATCCAGGAAGGCCGGTGACCTTTTTTCTACTCTGTCTTTGCACATACTTTTGTCCCACGTTTTCCCCACCAAGAGTAGTCTCCAGATGTTACTCCTTGTGATGCTTATCGTTCCTGAGGGCGTCCTCCTGAGTCACCAGCGGCTGACCCGCTAACCACAGTGCCTGTGGGTGTTTGTATGTTAGTGCTGGTGCACCCATCACCCGGCCTTTGGGCTAGCGGGGGGAATGACTCACATCTAGAACTGAGAATTTCCACTGGGCACAAATATTTTGGGTTGTTGTTGGCAATGGCAGGGGGTGAGGAAGCCCCATTTTCAAAAGTGCATATCAAAGGGTTTTGACATTGATGTGTTTTTCATTTAAAGATTTTTTTCCCCATTTAACGAAGCAGCAAAGCAAAACAACGCAGATCAAACGAAAGAGAGAAGGACTTTTTCTCCTCACATTTGTTCCATTTTACAATTCCAGGTCCAGGGAAGTGTGGTGCTTCTGTGAGGAACAGTCCAGCTGAAATAGTTAGAACTGATGTTTTAGGTTTTTTTTTAAACAAATGCTGGTACTGAAGCCTTCAATGCTTATGGCTCAGTTAAAAAAAAACCAGCTGGATTTGAACCTGGGGTTGTAGTATCCAACATTGGTCATAGAGTAAACCCATTGAAAGTATTGGTCATGGGAACTTTAGGCCCGTTAATTTCAGCGCATGTAGTCTGAGCAGAAGAACACTTGGGCCACATTTTCACCATACATTTAAAGTGCTTTTAAAGCAAGTGGCTTCCCCCAAAGAATCCTGGGAACATGTTTACAGTTCCCAGGATTCTTTGGAGAAAGCTTTTAAATGTGTGGATGTGACGGAATTCCATATCAATGGTCTTAGGCAATGGAAGGCTAATGCCCTTTTCCAGGCACCGATCCATCCAGCTCTAGCCATGCGCAGCAATGGTTGGTCCTGGATGGCAATGCACTTCACCTTGAACATTGCAGGCTGCATCCAGCCAGGGCAGTGGGACCCAGATTTTCCCCCCAACTTGGACCTCCTTAGTCCATCTGGCTCAGTGCTGTCTGCACTGACTGGCAGCAACTCTCTAGGGTTTCAGGCAGGGAGTTTCCCCCCCAGCCCTCACTATAGATACCATTGGGAACTGGACTTGGGACCTTCTGCATGCTGTGCCACTGAACTATGTCTCCTTCACCAACAGGAAGCTGCCTGTACACTGAGTCAGCTTACTGGTCTATCTAACCCAGTACTGTCTGCACTGACTGGCAAGAGCTCTGCAGGATTTCAGATGGGGGGCACTCCTGGCTCTACCTGGGGATGAAGGGGATTGAACCTGGGACCTTCTGCATGCGAAGCAGGTCCTCTGCCACTGAGCGATGGCCTTTTCCCATCTGGCCCCCACTGTCTTGGCTGGATGCAGCTTGCAGTCGGCAGCACACATTGTCATGTAGGACCGACAATCTCCCTCGGTCTGTCGGGGGCCCAAGTGTAAACCATGTCCATTCGAGTCCCTTGACCGACTTTTGGACTGGTCCCTGTGTTGCCTTTGACTTCTTTAACTTTCTGCATTAACTTGGCTTTGATTGTCCGGCCCCCTGGAAACCACCCAGCCCTCGTTTGTCTTTCTGCCTTTCTTCCTTGCTCGCCATCTGGAGGAAAGAGGAGAGACGCAGCCCTAATGGTGAGGGGGGGTGTCTGGAAATGAAGCCCCCCAGAGGAATGGTGGAAATAGCTGGGCATCTTTATCCTGGAGAAGTGAACGCAGTCTTCAAATGTGTCAGTCACTCCCTTCTTCCAGGATTAAAGAGCTACAGGTCCCAGAGTTCCCTGGGAAGGGGGACTGATTGTTAAACCACTCTGGGAATTATAGTGCTGGGAAGCGAATAGGGGTTTCCTAACAACTCTCAGCATCCTTAACAAACAGCTCTCAAGTTGCTTGGAGGGAGGAAGCCACAACTGTTTAAAAGTGGCATGCCTGGCTGGATGAATGGGTCTCTTCTGTGGATGTCTATTTTGTATTGTGTGTGTCTGTTTAACATGTAACGGTACAATGTTTAGAGTGCTGGACTGGGACTTGGGAGAGCAGGGTTCAAATCCCCACTCGGCCGTGAAGCTCACCTTGTGCCAGTCATTACCTCTCAGCCTCGCAGGGTTGTTGTGGGGATTAAATGACGAGAGGGCGGGGAGGACCATGTATTCCACCTTGAACTCCTCGGAGAAAAGGTGGGATATAAATGTTTTAAATAAAATAATAGAATGTACCTGCTTTTTTCTGTGTATTCAGCTCATTTTTTTTAGCTGTTTTCATAGAATCATAGAATTGTAGAGTTGGAAGGGGCCTACAAGGCCATCGAGTCCAACCCTCTGCTGAAGGCAGGAATCCATCTCAAAGCATCCCCAACAGGAGGCTGTCCAGCTGCCTCTTGAATGCCCCCAGTGTCAGAGAGCCCACTACCTCTCTAGGTCATTGGTTCCATTGTCGTATGGCTCTAACCGTTAGGAGGTTTTTCCTGATGTTCAGCCGAAATCTGGCTTCCTGCGATTTGAGTCCATTATTCCGTGTCCTGCACTCTGGGACGATCGAGAAGAGATCCCGGCCCTCCTCTGTGTGACAACCTTTCATGTACTTGAAGAGTGCTGTCATATCTCCCCTCAGTCTTCTGTTCTCCAGGCTAAACGTGCCCAGTTCTCTCCGTCTCTCCTCACAGGGCTTTGTTTCTGGTGATCCTCATTGCCCTCCTCTGAACCTGTTCCAGTTTTTATTGTATCTTGTGCATTGCCTTCAGATTAATAAATAAATACTACTACTACTAATAATAATAAGTTTCATTTTATTATTTAGGATCCAGTCTGAAGCCCCTGCTGCAGCCGCTTGACTGAAGGTAAGCCGGTACAGAGATCTTTGTATGACAGCCCCAGACCCTCCTGACTCAGGCTTTCCACAGGCCTGTGAGCGGCGGGGGGGTCTGGAGCGGGTGGGTTTTTCTGAGATGCATCCTGCATTCTTCCCCTCTTGGCTCAGCTTCCTCACCACCCCAGCCTTCCACCCCTCTCGTAGCCGGACATGTTTCTCTACTCAGGAGGGAGGGGAAGAGGACATGACCTCAAGTCCACCAGGGCTGTTGGATAAATCAACTCTTGGCAAAGCGGGAGACAGTAGGGAAGGCCCTTTGATCCCTTCTTTCCCTCTCTCTGTGTGTGCATATGTGTGTGGTGAATACACAATAGGATGTTAACCCCTATGATGGAACTGGCTGGGGAGAAAGTGGAGGTGGGGGGGATTCTGACGCCAGTGCTTAACAGCATGATAAGCAGGCCACGCTGAGGGCTGGCTGCTTAAAGCAGAAAGAGCTGACTTCAGAAGCGTCGCCAGGTCCAGAACTCAAGACGAGTGGGGCCCTTGCCCCAGGTGCCTGATTCAAGGGGGCACCAAAATCATGATTAATGTTATAAACAATTTTTCTTTTTGCAAAAGTAAAATGCTTATTTTAATACTGTGTTAGGTGTGATAAGGGAGGACTGGAAAAGACCACTCTAGCCAACTGTTTTTCTGTCCTGGAGGACCAAAGGTGCTCCCTTTTTAAGCTTGTTGACTTACAGTCATTGAAGTGATTTCTGCTCAAGACAAATTCTACAGGGTTATAAGGGGCACATCCAGTGATACACCCAATGGAAACTGCTGGTGTTGACGTAGCTTGAACCCCTCTCTCCCTCCCAGCTGCAGACGCCTCCCTTCTTTGTTGTTAGTCACACAGCCTGAATATATTATGGATATATAGCAGCTTGGGAGTTGCTGTCATGAAATCATACAGTGACTATTTCTTTATTAAGGGTGGTATCCAACCCAGTCCTCCTTAGAGTAGACCCACTTAAATTAACTAACTGCCTGTTAATTTCACCGGGACTGTTCTAAGCAGGAACAACGTTGGCTACACAACCCACTCTTTATATCCTCCCGAAGGAGGTCAGGGTGGCAGTGCAGGGTGCACAGCTGAAAGCCAACTGTATTTGTGTTGTGCAGTGACATGGCAGGTCACCCTCACCTGCACAGATTTTTATTTTTTGGCCTCTTCCAGTGATTTATTAGACAGGGCCCAGCCCTCGCAAAGTGAGGCACAGAGGAACCAGATCAACAGAACATCAGGCAGATGTTGAAGCCCTGAGTGGATACAGACAAACAAGAAAACCCGGTGGGATGCACTGCCGTTCCCTGCGTGAAGCTGAAGGACTGATTCAGATGTTATGGCAGCTGCAAGGCTGTCTCTAGAAACACACTCCACTGAAGAGCCTCAGCCTTTGAAAGCCTTTCCTGGCTTGCTTGTTTCAAGCAAGGATAGAGAGCCTCAGGCCTGGTGGTCCGATACGGCCCTCCAGGCCTCTCCATTTGGCCCTCAGGACCCTAGGGTTTTGTTTGGCCGGAACATGTCCTTCCACCCTCTGTTGTGAGCACCTTTGGGGCCATTTAAATAGACGCATCCCCTCTCCTCCAGATGTCCACATTCATAGTTCTAGCTGGTTGTTGAGCTGGCCAGCGAGTGAGTGGCACCCGTGCATAACATCACCAGTGGTTGCCGGCACTCACAGCCATCCCAAAGCGGCCCCTGCTGCAGCAGGAAGAGAGGGGAGACGTTGGTAATCCCTGATTGCTTGCTGCAAAGCCATACCTACTTCTTTGGGGGTAGAGTTCCAAAGATATGGGGCCACTGCTGACAAGTCCCTGTCTCCAATGTCTGCCATTCTAATGGATCTTGACAGTGGGCCTGGAAGTAAAACCTCAGAGACTGGTTTTATGGCCCAGGCAGATACTGCTGATGGAGACCACCATGAAGAATATACCTATTTTTCAAAGTATGGTGGGAGTGTAATTGATTATATACATGGCCCTGGCAGGTTTGTCTGAATGCAAGTGGTTCTTCACATTACCTGGAACCAAACTGCTCAAGGCATTAAAGCAGGTGGGCTAATATGCGGCTGTCCAGATGCCGTTGGATTCCAACTCCCCTCAGCCCAGAACATCTGGGTGGCCAGCCACCCCTGTTTTAAAGTTCAACACCAGCACTTTAAGTTGAGCTGGAAATGTATGAATGCTCAATAAACAGGTTATCTGAAGGGGACCTATGCCATACAGCAGGCCCTGGTGGCAAGTAGTTCTCTGAACATGCTCAGAGGCTTCCCCTTCTTGATTGCTTCTAGGACTGAGGGTCCCTCCAGACATTGCTTTTATTGTGCATTCAGGATTATTTGGGCTCATGATGCTATCGGGACGGTCACACATGATCTCACTTTCAATACTGGAAAAGTTTTGGGGTAGTCACAGTGCTTCATTTCCAATCAGTGCATGGCCTGTAACTTCCTGCTGAAATCCCGTAACTTTTTATACCACAACTGTTCCCGTTTATTTTTGTTCCGCCTTAGTTGCCCCTCCAGATGGCAATAATGGAGTAACATTGGGAAAACATCAAAAAACAAATGAAAGCAAAATAAATCCACATCCACACCAAACATGTAAGGCACACTAAGTCGCATGACTTCTCCCAAAGAATCCTGGGAACTGGAGTTTGTTAAGGGTGCCAGGAATTATAGCTCTCTGTGAAGGGTAAACTAAAGGTCTCAGGATTCTTTGGGGGAAGACACATGCTTTAAATGTGTGGCATGGATATGAGCTAATGCACTATCATTGTGTCAAGAACATGTGGCACAATATCCCCCACTATACAACACCAGTTTGGAGAGGCCCTTATCTAACTCTCAAACCAAAGGTATGGGGGTCCCCCTCCCCCCAGAATATAAAAATGAAGGAAGTATCTTGGTTGCCCATTACATTAGCAAGTAGCAGCTCTGGCTGCAAAAAAGAAAAAAAACCCTGTTTATCAAACAAAACACCCCAAACTGGTCTCTGCCCCAGTGAGCTTACACTCTAAATTTATCTCAACTGTTTGGCGGGAGGAAATGGATGCAGGGGAAGAAAAGGATGGCTTGCGAGACAATGACAGGGCAAGCCCTGGAAGGTATTAATATTTGCTCTGAGAGAGAGAGCGAGCCCAGAGGATACTTCATGGTGGCAAGTCTGTATGTAGGCAGAGAATCCCTGTTGCTGTTGCTGTCCATCACGTCACCCTTCGCATTTAGACCTGCTCTCTCGGCTGCAGGAAGCTGGCTTTAAAATGCTGCGTTTGCGTGTGTTTACGAGCGAGGCTGCCTTTGGAGGGCTTAACTCGAGCACCCTGGGGATTTATTTTGACAGCAGGGGTTGGCCCTGAGAAATAATCTTACTTGGGTTATTGTATATAATTTAGGCAGCACCAGTTCAGCATATACATTCCAGAAGGGCAAGAGACCCCCTTGTTAGGAAGCCCTTATTCCCCTCACAGCACTACAGTTCCCAGAGTCCCCTGGGAAGAGGGATTGATGGTTAAACCACTCAGGCAGAGGGATTCGGCCACTCATTATAAGGGGCCAAGAGAGATGCTTAAGGAAGTGTTGGTAACCCCTGGCCTTCTCCAGGGGTTGCAAGATGGGGGGGGGCAGAGAGAGAGAGAGAGACGAGACAGCAGAAATGCAGGATTTTTTTTTTTGTAACTCAACCTTCTACTTAAGTCTTGCAAGTCTGAGGAAGTAGTTGTGGCTTCTGCAAGACACACACACACAGAGAAAGACGCACACATTTTCCCGGAAATCTTTTCTATAACTGTCTCAGTTGCCAGGCAAAACAAGCTAGGCTGGGTGTGCATGCCTCTGTGTGTGCACATGTATGTGCGCACATGTGCGTGTATGCATGCATGTGCATTCCAACCAGGCCAGTCTAGGGATTCACAGACCCTTTCTTTGCAAAGGTTGCCTCCCTTCCCCTCCCCAGCCTACCTCAAGGGATCTTTTTTTCATGTATAATTTGGCCACACTCTTAAAGGGGGGCTTGAGTCTAGCCACTCCTATCGTCTCCTCTGTCTGCAAGAAAGTCCTGAACAAGCCACACGACAGGCAGAAATGCCAAATGGGTGTAGTTCAGTGTTTGCTGCCCCTGTCCACGGGGGTTCTGTTATGCCTTCCAATGAGATCCACCCAGCACCTTCCTTGACAACTTTTCAGCGCCAGGTCAAGATTTGCCTTTTTCCCCAAGCATCTGACAGATGGAGATGATGTTGCCTGTTATTAGTATGCAGCCAAAGCTTTCCTGTGGTTGTAGGGGCAGCAGTGGTGGTTGTTCTTATAGTCTTCTTGTTTGACTGTTTTGTTATTATAGTATGATATATTTGTTTTGTTGTCACTTGGAGATCTTTGGGTAACAAGCATCTGATAAATACAGCAGCAATAGCAATAGCAATAATAATATTAATAATAATAATATAATGGCAGAGGAGGAGGAGGAGGAGGAGGGGCTTCTTTTGAATTTGCGCCTGCCCCACCTCTGTTCCTGTTGGGGGGTGTCTGTGCATATGGGGTGTCAAAGACTGGACTACAGCAACCGTGGCCATTGGGCATGCTGGCTAGGGCCAATGGTGGTTAGAAACCAGTGACGTCTGTAGGGCCACATCCGGTTGTCACTCCAGATGTTTTGCAGATGTGCCCTAGCACGTTTGTTTGTTTGTTTGTTTGTTTGTTTGTTTGTTTAAGGGACCGGTCCTGGAACCAGAGCCGCTACCAGTCAGTGTGGACAGGACTGAGCTAGATATATCAAGGGTTTGACTCAGGATAAGGTAGCTTTCTCTGTTCCTAAACTTTCTGCATCATTACTCTATAATGGAAACTGTTCCCATGAGGTCTAGAAAATGTGGGGTGGCAGGTGTTAGCATCCTTTATCAGGAGCGCTATTAATTTTATTTACCTTAAATCAGCAAATTGTACTCTGGGTGAGCTGAACCTTCCTTTAAAGGGGAGGGATCGAGCCTGCCCAGCTCCTGCCCCTTTAGCAGAGTGTTGCTCTGTAGCAATTGAAAATTTCCACCGCAGAAATGACACAGGATCTCCCACAACTTGCTGCCAATCAAACTGTTAAGAGTGTCAAACGATGGCAAGGCCTGCAGAGCTTGCTACACAAGAGAAACCAAAGAACCCTCTTCCTTCCTTCTGCGTCCCAACACCCACTCATTTTCGGTATTGATTCATCATCTAGTTTCATTTCTCTGTTAGCGCTTCTGCCGAAACAAAACACTTTCTATAAAGGGAGGGTAGGGTATAATTTGTAAAAACAGAGGTCATTGAGCAACACTAAATGTCCAACTTCTGGTCGTGGCTGGTTGGACCTCCGTACCACGGGAGGCAGCCAACAGCATTCCTCTGGATGATCTCAGTGATTGGTTTGGGGGATATAAAGGCTCTCAGGCTGGGATATAGGAACCCTTAAGGTGCCCAGGGTCCAAGTTGCTCAGGGCTTTGTGTAACGATTAACACGCAAGAACCATAAACCTGGCCTGGTAACCTGATGTGTTTAGGAAACAGACAGTCCCATAGAGGAGGAGCGATCAATCAAGGGTTGTTGGGTAAACAGAACCTCTTTTGTTCCGTGGCAATCTACCTCTGAATACCAGCAGCTGGGGAGAGACAATGATGGAGGGTTATTGGCTTCACGCCCTGCTTGCAGGCTGCCCACAGGAATCAGTTGGCCACCACTGGAAGCAGGATGCTGGCATAAGCATAGAGAGAACTTTGGTCTCATCCAGCAGGGGCCTTCTTACATTTCGAAGATGGCCCCGTTCTGGAGCACAGTGCACATGCCATCTTGGAGGTCCTCTGCTGTGGCCATAGAGGACTGACCAGATGTAAGGTTGGGAGGGGGGTTAAGTTGGATTAAAGAGTCTGCTATTCTCAAGGCTTGGCTGCCGCAATATGGGACTGCCCTTGATGACTGGCTGGACATTTTTTGCTAGGGCAAAATGCCCTCTCTGTGAGTTTACAAGTGTTACTCAACACACACGTGCACAAAAACGCTTCCTTGTTGCCAATCTCCATAATTGAAATGGCACAACATTTATATAATGGAAATTGGAGAATGTGGAATTTAATCTAAGCCAATCAACACCTTCACACTGCTGGAAGCTAGAATGGTGTAATGGTTAGGGTGCTGAACTAGGGCTTGGGAGGCCAGGGTTCGAATCTTCACTCGGCCGTGAAGCTCTCGCTTGGCGGCCTTGGGCCAGTCACTTTCCCTCAGCCTAACCTACCTCACAGGGTTGTTGTAAGGATAAAATGGGAAGGGGGAGAACCACATACACTGCCCTGATCACTCCTTGGAGGAAAGGGTGGGATATAAGCGTAGTAAATAATAACAATGAAACCCTGCTGCCTTTTGACAAAGCCTGCCTCTTTTTTTGTGCATTCTTTTTGTGCATGCTGGGCTTTTCCCTTCCAGGGTGCAAGCAATGCAAGGAAACATTCCTTTACAGATGAGAGGGGGCGAAGTTTCAGTGTGACAAAAACCAGCCAGTTTTGGGCCTGGCTCAGATTGGCAGAAGAAATGAGAACAAGGAGCGGAGGGGGCCACCTGGGGAGGGGAGAGTAACAGCACAAAGTTCCTTTGTAACATGGCTAGAGGCAAAGGGAAATTTCAAAGACTGACAGGACTAGGAAGTACCAACCTCTCCCCCCTGCCGCCCTGCCCCAGCATCAACTGTGCCAGGGAGACCCATGCACCATTTGTCTCCCTCGGCCATTGCCGGCCGCGTACCTGTCTGAGCGACGGCAGCGTGTCCCCTGTAGCTTAAAAACAATACTGTCACTCTGCTCCAAGGTGACCCAAGGTTTGGAGCCAGGGATCTCCAGTTTCTGCAATCTGGTTGAATGGTGCATTTTGGGAGGGGTGCTGGAAAAGAGAGGCAGGTGGGGTCCCTGTTGAAGGACCCATTCTCGAAAGACAGAAAATCCTACCCCACTGTCCTGCCCCAGCTGTTGAGATCTCAGTCATTAGAGGTTGCTCCTGTATTTTCTGAGTCTTCTCACCCATAAGGTCTAGAAACTTGGGGGCTATGTACTTTTTAAAAGAAATGAAGGATACTGAACATTGCATTTGTGCACGTGGTGGTATAGGATAGTGGAATACACACACCAACCTGGATGTGACTCCCATTTTCTCTTTAAACATCACATTCAAATCCTGCATTATATATGGGGAAATTGCTTTGCAAAAATGTGTATGCTCGGTAAGAATGGGTGAGAATTTCGATTCAGTTCACATTTGAAGCCAAATTCACACTTACCGAAACAAGAAGAGAACCGAAACACAGCCATCCTTTGGAATTCACGCTTATTTGAATTTTGTGGTGCAGTTTGCCAACCAAACAATGTTTACAAAAAGAGGAAAGTGTGCATAAAAATGAATATACAGTATGAGTGAAAAATGCATTATATGATGAGAAGTTGTTTGCAAAAATGTCTACAAAAATGTGTTCATTATGAGAAATTGACACTAAAATGCTGGAGAGTTTTCATGAGGATTTTTTAAAATAGCAATTTGCTTCAAAAATGCAGAGAATTGAATTTAAGGTTGGGGAAAAAATGAGAATCTAAACCCAAGCATCCCTAATGCTAGGCAAAATTGTGTGCAAATAAATGTATACTAGGAGAAATCCGCATGAGAATGCTGATGAAGGCCTTTAAAAAACCCCAACACAGATGTGGAAATAAGAAGTGGATTCTGGACTCAAAAAACGAGACACAAGAAGAAACTGAAATGGACAGATTCACCAGTCCCCAGTACCTCTTCACAATGCCCTCTGAGGCAAGCAGCTTCTCCTTTCTGCAAATTCCTGGGGACCTGTACAAAACAGGTGTGATGCAAGCCAGAGGGTTTGCTTGGAGGTGAGCCTCACACGTTTAGAAGGGGACTGGCTTCCTTTCCTCGTTTCCGCAACCCACTTCAGTTGCGTCACAGCTGCTTCTGTTCCCTTCCGCTCCAATTTCATGAGTGAGATTATGACAGTGAGTAACTGCAGATCGCTGTAGGAATGTAGAGAACTGAATTTAACATTGGAAAGCAAGAAACTGAGAGAACCGAAACTGACAGATCTTTCCATCCCTAGTCTAAAGTGACTTAGAAAACAGCTTAACAATAATTAAAACCCAAATATGAAAAAATGGAAATGGATTGCTTTCAAGTCAATCCCGACTTATGGCGACCCTACGAATAGGGTTTTCATGGTAAGCGGTATTCAGAGATGGTTTACCTTTGCCTTCCTCTGAGGCTGAGAGGCAGTGACTGGCCCAAGGTCACCCAGTGAGCTTCGTGGCTGTGTGGAAACACTTTGTAGGAAATGCACATCTTTATCTGTGTGGGAATCGGGATGTGCCAGAATTCCACCCAATTTGGATTTGGTACCGAATCTTCCATTAATTCGCTTATTCAGATCAGGTTTTTATGTAGTGATGTTCCATGGCTATTTTTAAAAAAGGATTTCCTCTAAAATATTAATATTGATGATTTTATGGCTATTTGCTTACAAATATTGATATAGCAATATTTTTTGGAAGGGAAAACATAGATCACTAAAAGCAGCAGATAACAGACAAAGAACAAACTTGAATCGATACTGGCCTGTTAGGTCGAAAAAATGCTTTCGAACCGGCACCAGCCAACAGATCCCATCCCTAGTAGGGAATATCCAATCATTAGAGGCAAATAGAACAGGCTGCCTCTCAGTCTTTCCCCAATCTTGATTCTGTTTAATGTAACGACGACAAAATGGTTACAAACCTGAAATCATTGGTTTGCAGCTTGGCGGAAGTGGATAAGGTAACCAAACTCCTTCAGGGAAGAGAAGGAAGGTTACAGGACACTGATTTTACTGAAAGATGGAATTTTGGGCCGGGGGTTGAGTACTGGCACGCAAGATCTGGAAAAGTAAGGATGGAAACAGATCTGTTTCTGTAAGGCATTCTGTTTTTGTAAATAATGATATCAACAACAGTGATACCAAATACACAGGGGGGGAAATGTAACGGGACAAAATTCCTAAAAGCGGTCACCCATCAATATAAAAAAGGATGAACCCTACACCGCCAAGGACTGAGAGGAGACATCAGAACAACAGATTATGTGCTCTTTTTTCCTGTTTCGATGGAGAGCCAACCAAATCATTCAGGATGCCAGACCACCCCAGATGACCCATGGGGGGGGCAACTGCGGGCATGGAAGCACTTCCCCCCACACACACACCAGACTCCCCCTTCCCCTTGATGAAAGATAATGTGTCAGGAAAAAGACAGTGAGGGCAAAGTTTTTGACATCAGCAAGAGCCATGTATACCTTAGTGACTGACAACCAGCTCATGTCAGCAAGCATAGCCCTGCTGCTTGCATTGACTGCCAACTACTCGTTCTTATATACCAGGCCAACCAGTAAAACCGCGTTCTGGGCATTAACCAGCCTGAAAAGCCAGTACGTGTCAGACAAAAGGTTTTGATTTTTTTCCCCCCCATCTGGGTCTGGCTACATTTCAGGCTTTGAAGTTTTAACCTATTGATCCAGTCTATCCATAGGCCGGCATCCCTTGAAGCCGCTGTGTAAGGTTGCCAACTTTTCAGCTGCCCTTTAACAGCGAATGTGATGATCTGCAGACGAGGGCCCTCCATGCTCTGAAGGGCTTAAAGCTATCAATGGCTGGCTTTGTTCTCCCTCCAGTGTCGAATACCAGTCACTAGGAACTGCATGCGAGGAGAGTTGCTGTTGCGCTCGGGTCCTCTTGCAGGCTTCCTTGGGGAAACTGGCTGGCCGGTGTGAGAAAAAGAGGCTGGACTAGATCAGTGGCTACTAGCCACAAGAGCTATGTTCCCCCTTCGCTGTCGGGGGCACTATGCATCAGAATTGCTGGGGTTCATTAGTGGGGTGAGCGCTGCTGCTGCGTTCAGGTCTTGCTTGCAAGCTTCGAAAAGAGGCATCTGGTTGGCCCCTGTGAGAAGCTAGACTAGATGGGCCCCCTTCGGCCTGAGCCAGCAGCCAGGTTCTTCCTATGTTTTGGTTTCTGTGGATCAAGCTCCTCTTTAAAGCACAAAGGCCAGCCAGGCCAGGTCCTTTTCACTGTACGGTTGGCTTTTGTGCCTCGAACAGCAGCTCCATCAGAGAGACCCTCGGTCTGCAAGTTCTACCAGATTCCATCTCCCCTGGCCTGTTCCCAGGGAGCTGGTTTAGATTTTAATTTTAAAAATGGGCAATTCTGAACAAGTTAAAATATGGTTGCATTAATGCAACCTGTCAGCAAGCTACATACTGTAAGTGGGAACATACGTGTTGTCTAAAAACAGGGGTGGGGAACCTCAGGCCTGAATGCCACCCTCCAGGCCTCTCTGCCTGGCCCTTGGAGCACTCCCCAGGCCAAGCACCCTTTGCTCACTCTGCTTCACACCCTCCTGGAATGTTTTTGCCAGGTTGCAATGTGTGCTGCAGCTCTGATCATGCCTCTTGCCTACCTGGCTGGAAGAGAGAGGGGTGGGCGTGTCAAAGGCAGAAGTTACATTCATGGCTCTGTTCATTTTTGCCTCTGGCTCTGCTCGCCACTGGAATGTGGCCCTCAGTAGGTTGCCCAGAAGGGAACATGGCCCCAGGATGAAGAAGGTTCCCAGCACCAGAGCAAAGATCCAGTGTTTTTGTTTTATTTTGACTCCAATCAGATGATTTTGGGAGTCTCACGAGCATAGGCACAGAGATAGCAGCCCTCCCCTGTTGTATATCCCCAGCATCTGATATATGGAGATAGACTGTGCCTGAACACGGAGATTCCGGATACAGCCATCATGGCTAATGGACCCTGACAAACCTCTCTGCCAACTTATCTCATCCCCTTTGAAAGCTGCCTAGGCCAGTGCCTGTTATCTTGTAGCAATGAGTTCCGTAAGCTTAACAATGCGTCAGGTGAAGAGGGGCTCAAATGTGCACCTGCCACAAATCTTCTGCTCGGTCATCTCAGTGAGCAACTCCAGAGTGCAGGTACGACAGGCAATTAAGCAGAAAGATTGAACCAGCGGCCACTCTCTCCCACAAGCATGTTTACGGGCATGTGTCTTCCCAGCAGCTTTTGTGTGTGTGTGTCTGCGATACATACAAAGATTTAAAGTCTCCTGCCAGGTGAAGCCAGCTGGTAAGTGGAGCAACGCCCTTTTTATGCCTTGGAATAAAAATGAATGCTTGTCGCCCTTTTGAAATCCCAAGTGTATTCTCTACAGCACAAATCCCACTCAGCCTCTCTGTCAGGGCTGGAGATTTCACACACTCACTGTTTAAAAGGAAATAAGCATCCATGTTTCCAGAGAGAAAGAACATTACAATTTTATGACGAACATAGTCCACAGGGAGGTACAGCACATTCTTAATGCCCCCAAAGCAGAGTTTAATTGCAGCTGGGTGTTGCCTTTTTTCAATGCCAAGATTTGGCTCAATACATGAAACTAATAATAAAATCAAAGTATCGGGAGTTAAGACTTTCCCACACCCACTTGAGTAACCAAACCCTTCCTGACCAAGTCCAGGAGAGTTCCTCATTCTGGACCAAAGCTAGTAGCCCATTAGCTTCCAGGCCAAGATCAAGGTTCTAGGTTTGGTGTACAAAGCCCTTTGCAGCTCAGGACCAGGATACCTGAAATATCATCTTACCCCTTATCTACCCAGTCGATCACTGTGCTCTGCAGACGAGGGCCTCCTGCAGATACCATCTTATCAGGGGGTCCTTTCCACACAACATAGGAAGCGGACCTTTAGTGTGGCTGCACCGACCCTGTGGAATTCCCTCACCTTAAATATAAGAGAGGTGCCATCTCTGTTATCTTTTCGGCACCTACTGAAGACCTTCCTCTTTCAACAAGCCTTTTCAGTAGATGCCTTATCCCAATCTGCGCCTGTGCTGGAATTGCTTTTCAAGATGTTTTTAAACCTATTTTAATACGTTTTTAAGGATGTTTTGTTTTAGTATGTTTTTGTAGATGTTTGTTTCTAAGATGTTTTAAGAGCGTTTTTAGTGTTTTTGTTTGCTGCCCTGGGCTTCTTCTGGGAGGAAGGGTGGGATATAAATCAATTAACTAAATAATAGGGTTAGGGTTGGGGGAGAAATTTGATTCAGTTCGCATTTAAGGACGAACTGATTGAATTCGCACTTGCCAAAGCAATGCGCATATCAAAAGACGGCCATCCTTTGAAATTTCCCCATCTCCAAATTTTGCAATACAGTTCTCCAGCCATGTAATGGGTACAAAAATGCAGACAGGGCAAAGAGTGCAGGTAACTGAGGAGGATGTACCAAAAAATGCACTATGTCAGGGGAAGCGGCTGTTCAAAAGTCTGCACGTTTGGCAAAACTGCCTAGAAGAATGTGCATGTTGGGAGACGCTCACGCTAAAATGCTGATGAATTTCCGTGAGGACTTTTTAAAAATTGCAAACTGATGTAGAAATGCAGATAACTGAACTGGAAGAGTGGAAAAAATGAGAAAGCAGGGCTGACCAGTTTGCCTGTCCCTGCTTGCCAGGACCTGCCCTTGCCATTTAGTGCAGGGGATTTTGCTTCCTTTGGGAGGAAGGGCGTGACAGAAATCGAATGCATATGAATAGCTAAATGGAACCTCCATATCCAGAGGCATTGTACCTCAGCGTCTCAGTTGCCAGAGGCATGCAACAGGGGAGGGGCTATTGCCTTCATCCCCTGTTTTGGGACTGCCTGGAGGCAGGGCCAGCATCAAAAGGCTCAGCTTTTTTTAAAACAAAAATCAAGTTTCTAGACCTTGTGTTCTGAGATACATTTGGAAAATGCCAGCTGACGCCTGAGAAATTGGAGGAGAGTGGCTGCATCCAGGTGCCTGCGAAGGACGTGATGGGACTTTTCCAATTCATACTTAAATGCCGGAACATCAAAGAAGACGCTATCCCTGAGCACGTGTAGAGAGCAGCATCCCCCGCGTGGCATTTTGCTACGGCTGCTGCGTGCGGCTGAGAGTCACCAGAGGCTGGGCTTTACGTGGCGGGCCTGAGCCCACACGCCTGCTCCTGCTCACCCAGCGGAACCGGGACAATCCATCGCTCAGTGATGCGTGAGACCTCATGTTGGTTTTGCCAAGAAGAACACACTGTCCTCTCTCCCCATGTGCTGACACCAGCTCAATCAGCCTGTGCTTGCGTTCCAGTTGTTTGCAGAGGGGGAAATGCGTGCACACTTCTAAGGAAGATGTGCCTGCTGACTTGACAGAAACAAGGCCAGTTGCACACATGCCCAGCAACAGCCCACATTCAGCCTGTGTGCTGCCTTGACGCTCCAACTCGGCTAAGGGCCGGTTTGGCTGAGTCCCCTCAACCGGTCAACCCCGACTTTGGCCAGGCCTTTGCCCCAATTAATCCATCTCTCCCTCTGCGGGCATTTCGATAACTGTCAAGATTATAAGCTCCTTGAGGGCAGGGGCCTGCCCTTTTTTGTTTGCTTGCTTACACGTTGCCGGCTTTGTATTATGGGCCATGGTTGGGGGGAAAGGGGCGTGGCTCAGTGGCAGAGCACCTGCTTTGCGTGCAGAAAGATCCCAGGATCATTCCCCGGCATCTCCAGGTAGGGTTGTGAAAGATTCCCCATCTGAGATCCTGAGAGCTGCTGCCAGAAACTGAAGATGATGCTTAACTAGATGGACCCAGTACAAGGCAGCTCCCTGGGTCCTTCTTTAAATCATCCCTTTCTCCAGGACCAGGAGGGCCAGAAGTTCACTATTATTTTTAAGGAAAGGGCCGTAGCTCAGTGGTAGGGCACCTGCTTTGGGTGCACAAGGTCCCTGGTTCAATCCCCCAGAGCATCTCCAGGTAGGGCTGTGAGAACATAAGAACATAAGAAGAGCCTGCTGGATCAGGCCAGTGGCCCATCTAGTCCAGCATCCTGTTCTCACAGTGGCCAACCAGGTGCCTGGGGGAAGCCCGCAAGCAGGACCCGAGTGCAAGAACACTCTCCCCTCCTGAGGCTTCCGGCAACTGGTTTTCAGAAGCATGCTGCCTCTGACTAGGGTGGCAGAGCACAGCCATCACGGCTAGTAGCCATTGATAGCCCTGTCCTCCATGAATTTGTCTAATCTTCTTTTAAAGCCGTCCAAGCTGGCGGCCATTACTGCATCTTGTGGGAGCAAATTCCATAGTTTAACTATGCGCTGAGTAAAGAAGTACTTCCTTTTGTCCGTCCTGAATCTTCCAACATTCAGTTTCTTTGAATGTCCACGAGTTCTAGTATTATGAGAGAGGGAGAAGAACTTTTCTCTATCCACTTTCTCCATGCCATGCATAATTTTATACACTTCTATCATGTCTCCTCTGACCCGCCTTTTCTCTAAACTAAAAAGCCCCAAATGCTGCAACCTTTCCTCGTAAGGGAGTCGCTCCATCCCCTTGATCATTCTGGTTGCCCTCTTCTGAACCTTTTCCAACTCTATAATATCCTTTTTGAGATGAGGCGACCAGAACTGTACACAGTATTCCAAATGCAGCCGCACCATAGATTTATACAACGGCATTATGATATTGGCTGTTTTATTTTCAATACCTTTCCTAATTATCCCTAGCATGGAATTTGCCTTTTTCACAGCTGCCGCACACTGGGTCGACATTTTTATCATGCTGTCCACTACAACCCCGAGGTCTCTCTCCTGGTCGGTCACCGCCAGTTCAGACCCCATGAGCGTATATGTGAAATTCAGATTTTTTGCTCCAATATGCATAATTTTACACTTGTTTATATTGAATTGCATTTGCCATTTTTCCGCCCATTCACTCAGTTTGGAGAGATCTTTTTGGAGCTCTTCACAATCCCTTTTTGTTTTAACAACCCTGAACAATTTAGTGTCGTCAGCAAACTTGGCCACTTCACTGCTCACTCCTAATTCTAGGTCATTAATGAACAAGTTGAAAAGTACAGGTCCCAATACCGATCCTTGAGGGACTCCACTTTCTACAGTCCTCCATTGGGAGAACTGTCCGTTTATTCCTACTCTCTGCTTTCTGCTTCTTAACCAATTCCTTATCCACAAGAGAGATCTCTGCTTGGCACTCCGGGGAGCAGCTGTGCTGGCTGGACCTGTCAGGAGTTGTAGTCCAAAGCATCTGGGGGGCATCACCTCGATGGCCGGCTGCATTAAGCAATTAGGTAATGTTTTTAAATAAATGGTTAACAACTAACAGTGGAATGAAACAAACAAAATGTAGGTCGACATATTTACTGCCAATTAGCTACCAGGCTAAGTTCAAGGTCCTGGTTTGGTGTATAAAGCCCTAGACAGCCTGGGACCGGGACACCTGAAAGAGCGTCTTATCCCTTATACCCAGTCAATCACTGCACTCTGATGAGGGCCTCCTGCGGATACCACCTCATCAAGAGGTTCCTTCCACACAATATAGGAGTCAGGCTTTGAGTGTGGTGGCACCTGCCCTATGGAACTCCCTCCCATTAAATATTAAAACAGGCGCCGTTTGTGGCACCTACCGAAGGGCTTCCTCTTCCAACAAGCCCTTTGAAGCAGAGATATTTCCCAGTCTGCATCTGCCCTGAAACTGCTTAGATGTTTTCAGAAGCTGCAGTTGTTTTGTCACTTGCGTGTGTTGGCGCCCTGGGCTCCTTTGGGGAGGAAGGGCGGGATGTAAATTTAATAAATAATGACAGTCAATAAAAATAACGTTCTCTCACTCAGTTCGCAAACCAGGCTGATCATCCTGAATAAGCAGAGCTCCCTGCGGTAGCTGGGCATCCAAGCCCCATTAAAGTTGGGGCACCTGCCTATGCCTTCAGAAGCAAGTTCCTCTTCTGCACCCCCCGCCCAACAAAGAGGCCAGAGGTCAGTCACCATTGCAGAAACACAGAAGCGTATTTTCTGGCGCAGAGAAGGCGAGGTTGCCAAGGAATGTGAAAGGATCGATGCTTTTCTTCGTGCTCTGCCCAACTGTGAGCCGTGTACACATCCACGCGGCAGGCCTCCTTGTCCTGTGAGCCATTGTGGTGGCAGGTACATGCTTGCTGAATTCCTGTTGCGTCCTTGGGGGTCTGCCCCCCCAAGCCTATTAATGAAGGAATGCAGGCCTTCTCTGATGTGCGACTCCCCCCCCCCTTAGCAACAGAAACTATTCCACCCCTGCTGGGAGGTTCACAGCTCACATGGAAACTCTCCTGTCAGCTGGTGGGAAATTGAGCATCTCACTAAGGAAGTCTTTTGTGTGTCCCAGAGTGGCGTTTCTGATTCATATCAGCATGAGCAGCCACTCCAACCGGCTTAGCGTTGCTACGTGCCCTGCTTCAGAAAAAAAGAAATCTGTTTCATGAGGAAATGCCCAGGTTTAAATCGGAATGATTGTGGCCACCAACTTGAATGGCTTTCAAAGAGGATTAGACAAACTGGGGGAGGACAAGGCTATCAGTGGCTACTAGCCACGGTGGCTACGCCTTGCTTCCATAGTCGGAGGCAGTCTGCTTCTGAGCCCCACTTGCCGGAAACCGCAGGAGTGGAAGAGTTGCTCTTGCACTCGGGTCCAGCTTTGGGGCTTCCCCTTCGGGGCATCTGGTTGGCCACTGTGAGGACAAGATATGCTGGACTAGATGGGGCCCCCTTTGGCCTGATGCCCCAGGGCTCCTCACAGGGTTTGGATTGTTGTGAGAACTGATCAAGGCTCAAGCAGATGGGGTCGCTGGGAGTCCAAAGTCCTGGTTAATTTCTGTACAGCCAGCCGTCCTTCCCATGCCACGTGTGTGGCAAAGTTTAGCGGGGGCGTCTTATCGCACTCCTGATTAGCTCCTTGGCTAGCAGGCTAAGTTGGAGAGGCTTAGATCGGAGCCCGTAAACAGAGGGGAATGCCATTTCATTAAAGCACATGCACGCGTTAAGAATTCCCATGCTGAATTATTTATTTATTTATATTTATTTATTTATTACATTTATATACCTCCCCATAGCCTCCGGGTGGTTTACAGCAATTAAAAACCATAAAAACAAATATACAAATTTTAAAACACACAAAACAATTTAAAAATACAATTTAAAAACAATTTAAAAACACATGCTAAAATGCCTGGGAGAAGAGGAAAGTCTTGACCTGGCGCCGAAAAGAAAACAGTGCTGGTGCCAGGCACACCTCGTCAAGGAGATCATTCCATAATTTGGGGGCCACCACTGAGAAGGCCCTCTCCCTTGTTGCCGTCCTCCCAGCTTCCGAATTAGACCAAAAGCCTTTTGATTCTGCCAGCCAGATGCTTCTGGGAAAGCTCACACAAGCTGGGTATGGAAGTGATGTCTCTCTTTATGGGGAAGGGCCACAGGTCAATGGTCAGAGCACCTGCTTTGCACGCAGAAGGTCCCAGGTTCCACACCCATCATCTCCACATAGGCTCTCTGAAACTCTGGAGTGCTGCTGCCGGTCAGTGGATGCAATCCTGAGCTAGATGGGCCCGAGGCTTTGACTCAGTGCAGGGAATGTATCTCTCCTCTATTGTGCATACCAGGTAGACTGCCTCTGAACAAGGAGGTTCCACTAAGCCACTACAGACAAATAGCCCTTGCTAGATCGCCCCTTCCCCATGAATTTGTCTGACTCTTTCTTGCAAGAAACCATCTAAGCCGGCAGCCGTTGCCACACCTTGTGATGGGGCCTTGGGTTGGTTATTCTTTCTCAGCTTAACCCACCTCACAAGGTGGGTGTGAGGATAAAACGTGGGTAGGGAAGAAGAGAAGTGAGGATTCTCTCCTTCCTGAGGGTTCATGGAGGATAGGGTGATCACTGGCTACCAGCCACGATGGCTATGATCTGCCTCCACTGTTGGAGAAAGTAACCTCTCAGTGTCTCTTGTTCTTGATTGCCCGCCCTTCAACAGGTCCCAGGGTGGGTTACAAAATCTAAAATACAACATTAGAAAGAATTAGAACACATTTCAATCACAAAAATAAGGTGGGTTCTGAAAACGTGTATCTCAGGAGCCGAAGGCCGGGGCGAAGAAGCGCGTCTTTAGCGTTCGCCAACAATTGTACAGCGAAGGTGCCGGACGCACCTCTGTAGGCGTGTTGTTTTATTTATTTATGAAAATATTTGTATACCGCTATTTGGTTAAAAACACCAAAGTGGTTTACAACGCTTTAAAAATGAAAACAGAACCATAGAATAAAAAAATTAAATATACAATTAAAACAAAGGGGATTTGGCCATAGGCTGCTGGACTAGGTGGGTCTGTGGCCTAACCCAGCTACAGGGCTCTGTTCTGATGTTCTTAAGCTGCTCCATTTCATTGAGGAGAATTCCTTGGGGGCGGGTAAGCCACCACTGTGACACAAGAGTGCTCTCAGTGCCCAGTGTGGAAGTGAGGAGCCAGGCTGTGCTACCAGCCCGCTGTGTAACGACGCGATATCTGTAAGGTTCAACTTTCACCTCCCACTGAGCCCTGGGGGACGATGGTCAACATTCCTGGCATAGCAACCCATGAACTGTAGCCATGGGAGTCAGCAATGCTAGGATTGCAACAATATTTATCCTTCCTTGCTGGCAGCCCTCAGGAGGGGAATCAGTTCCACCTTGCGCAAACCAGCCCTCCTTAATCAAGAATTCTTGCCAGCTCCCCTTATCATCAGCAAAGAAAGACCTTTATTGTCCTTAACTCAGTAAGTCAAGTTTTGTAAACGTCTCCTGTTTTCCCTTATGATGGTTGGACGCAAAGTTGTGCAGTTCAGGGTCTGGGGAGAGAGGCCCCTGTGAAGTTTATCTTTGCTCCAAGGGGAGAATTTTTTTAAAAAAAAAATTTGCTACAAAGGGAGGGGAAGAAATTGCCAACCCCCCCCCCTCTCCACTCTTCATGGTAGGGCTGTATACATGGTGCATCTGAGAAAGTACAGGATTTGGAATCTTGCAAAACTCTGTTTTAAAATGCTAATTAAACTTCTAGTCCTTATGAACTGCAAAAACCAGCTGGCAACCAGTGGTGGCGAGCACTGCCTGCTGATCAGTTGAAAGCAGCAGGTGCAAAGGAATATGGGAAAGCTGCCTTTTCAGCTCGAGGGCCGCATTCCCTTCTGGACAACCTTCCAGGGGCCACATGCCACATGGTGAGCGAAGCAACAAGACACAGATTTCACCTTTGAAGCATTAGGAGTTACCTAATTTCTACACACACTTGCACACCCCTCTGTATTCAGGTAAGCAACAGGCGTTATCAGAGACCAGGCAAAAGCTTTTGGAGTGTGAAACAGCCAGTGAGGGGTGTAGCCTGGGTGGAGTTCTAAGGGCCGGATAGAGAAGCCCGGAGGGCCACATTTGATTTCCCCACCCCGCTCTGAAGGAAGTAAAATGGGTCATGTTCATGGGTTGTTTACATGGTGCATCAAAGGTATGTGGTAGGCACAGAAGCCTCCGTTTGTCCTCTTCTGCAGTCTTGAGAAGCTGGCAGTCTGTACGCGAGCGAGTGAGCCGTTGGCTTCAGACCTTTGGCCGTTGTTTTGCTCTCAGCTCTCCCTGCCAATCGAGCCTTGATCAGCCATAAACAGCACGTGGGGGGCAGGGAGAGGAAGCCAGCTGGGCAGGGGAGCCAAGATGCAACTTGCAGAATGCAGAAACCGCGGCTGATTTGGATTTGCACCCTTCTTCCACTTCCTCCTTCCTCTAGCTGGCTCTGGGGATGCTCTGCAGTCCTTACAGCATCTGAGGGCCCTCGATTTTGAGAACCAATTGAAATGGAGCAATCAAAAGCAAGAACCAGCAGGCAAATCGGTTCCAATCTCACCTTGGCCATCAACTCACTACAGTGCAGATCCGCCCCATACATTTAAAGCACATCCAATACACGTTTAAGGCACATGATGTCGTCGTCCCCCCAAGAATCGTGGGAATTGTAGTTTGTTAAGGATGCTGGGAAGCTGTAGCTCTGCAAGGAGGAAAACTGGTTTCCAGGATTCTTTGGGGGATGTCATGTGCTTTAAATGTGCGTTGAATGTGACTTAAACACATGGTGTGGATCTAAGAATCCTGAGCCACGCTGCTAGCTCTCAGTCAATCCCCCCCCAAACCTGCCACAAAGGGATAACCCTGCTGGCCTACCTTACAGGGTTCTTGTTGGAAATGCCACGCTAACGTATGTAAAGCGCTGTAAGTTTGAACACTTGGATCTGGTACTCAAGGCAACACTTCCAAAAAAATGGAATTCATGCCTGTGTGATGGTTAGATCAGAGGTGGAGAACCTAAGATCCGGGGAGACCAAATGCAGCCCTCCAGACCTCCCGGTCCGGCCCTCGGGGCTCTCCCCAGACCACACCCCTTCTTCCCAGGCCCCGTTCCAGCCCTGCTCCATGACCTGCTTGTGGGCTTTTGCCTGCCTGGAATAAAGCTGTGCTGATGCCTCTTAGTTGCCTAGATGGAGAAATGTGGGTCTAAAAGCCTCCAATGTTTGCACAGCCACCAGTACAGAGGGAGGAGCCATTATCTGTTGCTTCACCCACTTTTGCCTGTGGCCCCCAGAAGGTTCTGCGGCCTCCAGGCTGAAAACGGTTCCCCCTCCCGTGGCTTGGGCAGAGGGTGGCTCACGTGGCTGAAACCGTCCTGTGCAGGGAAGAGGCCTGTGGATGGGTATTGGTCATGGCTATGGGGGCCCTTTGGAGGGCACCACAGCTTTCCATGCAAGTCGGTGGGGATGGGCAGGAAGGAAAGGGCTTGCGGGCTTCCCCTGGGGGCATCTGGGGGTCACCATGGAAAACAGAATGCTGGACTAGATGGGCCTTTGGTCTGACCCAGCAGAGGTCCTTTGACATTGCTATCCAGGATAGTTGGGAATGGAACTTCCATGTTCTGGAGCAGTCAACCTCAGAACACCAGTTGCTGGGAATGTGCCGATGCATTCAGGTCCCGCTTGTGGCCTTCCAAAGAGGCATCTGGTCAGCCCCTGTGAGAGACAGGAGGCTGGACTAGATGACCCCCTTTTGCCCTGATGCAGCTGCAGGGCCCTACTTAGGTTCTTAAGTTTTGTTTTGTTTTTAAGCTGATCCTCTGCACCATCACAACGTTCCTCTTTTTATTTTTTCCACAGTCCTCCTGAAATGCCTGCTAACAGCAGCATGCTGTTTGGAAAGCTACAGTCAGTTACTGTCCGCCCCTAAAAGGGAAAAGGCACCCTGGATATGCTCAGAAGCATTTTGTCCGTAAGTACATTCTTCCCTGCCCCCCCCCCAAAATGTACACAACACCTCCTCTTCTTCATCAGCAGGGCATTCTGCATATGTTCTAAGCCACCCTGGCAGAAATATTTGAACACAAATATTTAAAAGAGCAGTTCAGCATTTAAAAGAAAAACACAGGCGCATATATTGGAAAAGCCGTTTTCCCTGCATGTTGGAACATGCCTTCTCCTTTTTCCAGAACTGCTGGGCTGCGTGCATTCAGGTAGATACGCCAAGCTGGAATCCAATTTCGGCTGTGCTTTGTTTACCTTGGCGCTAGCTGAGCCAGCCCGGAGCTGACTGAGGCCTCTGGAATGTCTCTCGGTGGGAACACAATGTTCAAAACAGCCACGGAAGCCAAACAAACATGAATCTGGCCATATCTGAGAGCTAGTCTGGGTAACGATTCCCATCCCACACAAACACACACTCTTTGCCAGTTTGGCTCCCGGAATCATTTCTCAAACAGCTGTTTATTGCCAGAATGGGAAATCTGTAGCCAGTGGAGGCTAGTCCATTAGGGTTAACCGGGCACTGCTCCACCAGCCTCGGCCAGCCCTCATCACCCTGTCTTATTACTTACAACCAGTCCAGGGGGTGCCATTGCTTTCCTCCTCCTCCTCCTCC
Organism: Rhineura floridana; assembly: GCF_030035675.1. Lineage (NCBI taxonomy): Eukaryota > Metazoa > Chordata > Lepidosauria > Squamata > Rhineuridae > Rhineura > Rhineura floridana. Next base: position 13,251,882 of record NC_084501.1, read on the forward strand.
TCCATCTCAGTGTTGCCCTTGCAGAACTCAGCAGGGAAGAGCATGGAGCCGAAGCTAGAACGAGTTGGCTCTGCTGGCCATTGGCTCCGGCTCTGCCTGCTGTTGGGCTTCCTGCCTCCCACCCCACCAGTGCGCATAGATGTTGGTGGGCTACATCATTGTCCCTGAGCATTGAGCATGCTGGCTGCTGGGGTAATAAGGAGACTGAAATGACAATTTAACAGAAGGTGTTGGACTACTATCTGGGAGACCAAGGTTTGAATTCCCACATAGCCACGAAGTTCATTGGGTGACCTTGGGCCAGTCACTGCCTCTCAGCCTCATGAAAGCCTATTCATAGGGTCGTCATAAGTCGGAATCGACTTGAAGGCAGTACATTTATATACCGCTCAATTGTAAAGAAACCTCCAGTGTAAAATGCTGCATGCCTCATACCTGGCGTTGCTCAGGGATTCTCAGAAATCAGTTTCGAAATCAGTGGCTAAAACCAGTGCGGTTTTGAACAGTTCAATCTGCCATCTTGATTCAGAACCACGTCTAATTGTACCCAAACAGAAGGTGAAGATCTGCTCCTGTTCCCATGCAAAATCTGGTTGAAAAGTCAGCCCTGTTATGAAAGTTCCAGTCCTCCGTCTCGATTCGAAATGGCATCTAACTGCATCCAAACTTAAGACGAAATCCTGCTCTTTGAGCTCAGGAACCGTCATGCAAAGTTTGGTTATGACATCGGAAGAGGGGTCCAAACGCATAGCAAACAATCAACTTTCCAATGTATATGGTGGATACCTTAAAACAGTAAATAAACTAGGGGCTTCTGCCCTTGCATACTTTGTGTGCCAACCCCACCACCTAACCCCAGCCCCCCTCCCCAAACGAAAAGGCCCCAAAAGCTGCAACCCTCAAATGGGGGGTTGCACTGTCCCCTTGATCATTTTGGTTGCCCTTTCCTGAACCTTTTCTAACTCCCATTTTTGAGGTGAGGCAACCAGAACTATGCACAGCTACATTGCTGAGCCGATTTTAAGTCTGGCTCTCTCCCCGCGACATTCAAACCAATTGCCAGTCTGAAACCTCGCCTGTGTTCTGATCGCAGCACAAAATCCGTTGCCGGCTGCCATCAAGACTTTTGGGATATTCACCACCACCACCCCTTGGGCCAAGACAGCTTCCTGATTTTTCAAACCAGACATTGTTTTGTAATCCCAGGGTGAGAAGAGTGAGGGGAAGTTCTCTCAGTCTTGTATTTCCGGCTGCGTGCTCAGATGCTGCATGGTAGGGTGGCGACGCCTAGTGGTTAAAAAAAAGGCAATGCTTTTAGAACCAATGAAATGGCAAAGCTAAACTGAGGCACCCAGGAAACAGGCGGCTTATGCGGAGTCAGACCGTTGGGTCCATCTAGCTCAGTATTGCTGACACTGATCAGCAGCAGCTCTCCAGGATTCCAGGTGTGTGTGGGGGTCCCAAGTCGACCCTGACCTTGAGCCAGATGTGATCCTGGCAGCATGGGGATGAGGAACCTGTGGCCCTCCAGATGTTGCTTGACTCCTGGCCAGCATAGCCAGTGGTCAGGGATTATGGTGTTTGTAGTCCAACGACATTTGAAAGGCCAGAGTCATCCCTCCCTGAACTAGCTAGCATCTCTTACGCTAGCTGAAATCTCCCAGTTACAAAGGGTTCGTTTGCAGCTAGGGTCAGAGGAGAAATTGGATTCAATTGGCATTTAAAAGCCAAATCAATCAAACTCGCACCTTCAGTGTTTCTAGAAGGTAGGAGTGGGGTACCTGTAGCCCTCTAGATGTTGTTGGACTACAACTCCCATCAGCCCCAGCCAGAACAGGAGTCTCACAACAACTGCGAGGACCACAGGTTTTCCCATTCCCCAATATATGGAATTCTGATCAGTCAGAAGTTTAGAGCAGGGCACCAATCAAAAAGGGGGAGGTGGGAAAATTCTAGATCAGGTATGGGGAGCCTTTGGACTACAACTGACAAAACAATGTTTTTCAGTGTAACTGTGTTTTAGAATGTTTTTAACTGTAACTGTGTTTTAGAATGTTTTAAACCCTTTTTAGAATACTTTTCTTGTGTTAAATTGTTTTGTTGATATGCTTGCTGCTCTGGGCTCATTCGGGAGGAAAGGAGGGATAGAAATGTAATAAATAATAACTCCCATCATCCCTGCCCATTGGCCTTGCTGGCCGAAGGGTGCTGGGTGTTGGGAGTTGACACACATCTGGGCAGCCAAAGGGTCCTTAGATCTCTCCCTATTGGGGTTGAAGGTCTACTTAGAGAGAAACTGAGGTCTTCTCCGCCAAATCCAAGAGACACAGGGTTGCATCCCAACTACTCTGAGCAGATCCACTGAAGCTAATGGATCTAAGTGAGCCACGTCCATTAATTTCAATGGGCCTACTCTGAGTAGAACTAACACTGGATACAGAAAAGTCTGGAACAGATAAGAGACTTAATGAAACAACCATTTTTATTTTTTTAAAAAAAATTATGTGCATATGTTTTTTCAGTATTTATAATCAAAAGAACAGGTTTAAAGGAGAACATTTAGAAAGGATTGGGATGAGCAAAGATTCCCAGCGGAAACTAACACAAAATGGAAACAAAAACAGGGTGCATGATGGCAAGCCCAGTTTTTTTGTTTTTACACTGAACACACGTCAGTCGAAGCTCCAGAAAAGAGACTGGTGGACATCCGTGGGCACTCGATGTTGCTGCAGCACGAACTCCCATCATCCCTGACCACTGGCCATGCTGGGGGGTGCTGGGAGTCCAAAAACACTGTTGAACTACAACTCCCATCATCCCTGACCGCTGGCCATGCTGGGGGCTGCTGGGAACTAGAGACCAGCAACATCCGGAGGGCCCAGGGTTCCTCATCTCTGTGCTAGAAACTGAGAAGGAAAACAAAACTCTTTGGGATGTTGGCTGCAAGATGATTGTCTCTAAACGTCAAAGTATGGGGGGGGGTGGATTTGCACATGAAATGCAACATTATTTTCTTACGATTCAAGGAATCAGGAAACGTTCACAGGAAAATTCCAAACTTGAGAAAACATTCCTTTCCCCGCCCAGCTTAGCCCTTTAAAGTTCGTATCGGCTCTAATAAGCACAGAGTCCAAGGACAGAAACTGAGGGGACAAGATCATCATCAGGATTGGGGTTCTACACCCATCATAGAAGTGAGCTAATCTTCCAGGGCAGTGGTTCCCAAACTTCGAAATTTTGAAAATTGCTGATGGTTTTGGTGGCTCGCTTAATTATTTTCCTGCCTGTTACAACTGTAATGCACTGTGCTAGATGCTACATAGTTTTTAATTGTATTTATATTTATATTCTTTTACTTACATTTTAATTGTGTTGCAATTTGCATTCCACAGAATTCTAATTGTGATACCATAAAATACAATTTAAGAAATAAAAGCGGCAATGAAAATGCAACTGAAAATCACTGTGAATGTTTCACGTGGACATGCCAAGGACCGCCTGAATGAAGCTCGTGGGCCGCTGGTGGTCCGCGGGCCTCTACTTGGGAACCCCTAGAGAAATTCTGTTCTCTGTATTTCTTACTGTGGTATAGCGTTGCCTCCATGTTCCTCCGCTCCTTAGCAGTCAGGAGCAGGAACATCTGAAAGTGCCAGTAGCCACCTTCGCTTTCCACCAGAGGGGCAGGATTTAGGATGATGCCCATTGGGACCAGCAGGGCAGAAGGCAGGGAGCCCACCAGTAGGTGGAGGCAGAGCCTAAAACAGGAAGGAAGCCACCGCCTGGGCTGGTTGTAATTTAGAAGGTAGGCAGATGGAGGCTGGCTGAGGTTGGTGGAGCAGGCATCCCGCTCGCCATCGTGCACCAGCCCCCATGAGGGTGGAAAGGAGCCAATTTTGAAAAGGGGGGGAAAAAAAACCAACCAGGCAACTCAGCAGGAGCGCATAAGCTTGCAAGATTACGGAGAGACAGGCATGATAAAAAGTCACTTAGCAAGCCGACTTCGTTGTGTTAAATTAGCAAAAAGCAAGGAGAACTGTGACGCCTTGCTGGGGGGGGCGGGGAAAGGGAAGCTTGGCATAGGGAGGCATACCCTGGCGCGGTGGAGGGAGACGTTATCGACTGGGGGCCTGTGCTGATGTCACTGGGGAAATGGCGGCCTCTGCTGCCCTCCCCTGGTCTGCGCTGACCTGGTGCAAGTGCATGGATGCCGACCGCAAGCCGGAGGCATCCAAGCGGTCCTTGGAAGGTGGCGGCCCGGCTTTACGGAGAGACAGATCAGTGGGCTGAAGCTCCGGTTCCAACGAGCTGCCTCGCTCCGATTTCTCCGAGTCCCTCACTACTGTCGCCTTGGTACCGCTTCCGGGCACTGGAGTGCCTTCAGCCAATCGCACCGGTTCCCACGAGCTACTTCCCGTCTCCTTCACGAGGGTCGGAGTGGTGGACTTCCGGCCCTTGATCACACTCACCTGGGAGGGCAAGACAGCAGCTTTTGTGGCAGGGCTGACAATGAGGCTGCTGGGTACAGATGGGCCCTCCCCACCGGTCTCCTTGGGGGGCAGGCTCTTGGCCTCCCTGACATGGACCATCTCCACTTCTGGACTCTCTCCTTGTGATCCCCAGCGGGAGGAGGGGACAGCGGCCTGATCCCCGTAGCCCACGGTCACAACGATGATGTCAGAGTCTTCCTCTGTGTTGGGTGCCCCCTCTTTAGTGGAGTCCTTCCCAGGCAGAGGGGGTTCCAGTTTCTTCCGGGGTCGCCCACGCTTCCTCTTCACCATCGCCTCCCCAGATGTATCTGCAGGCCGCTTGGTGGGGTTCTTGCTTTTCTGTGGGTCGTGGGGGCTCTGCCTCCCCTCACAGCCATTTACCCCTCCACTGCTGGAGTTACTCTTGGGCTTCAGCTGAATCTCGGTTGCGGTGGGTACTGCCACGTTGATCACTGGCATCATGTTGATGACTGGCACGGTGCTCTGTTGGCCGACCACGCCGGCAGGCCCGTTCATTGCTGGGGCCAACAAAGCAGAGGGTGCTGGGCCCACGGAGAGCGCCATTTTGACTGTTCCCCCTATGGGTGCAGTCGTGAGCTTGGGCGCCAAGACAGAGGGGGACGAGTGCACAGCCGTCACCCCTGGAGATACCACCAATCTGTCTCCGGGCTGGACCTGGACGCGGGGCAGCAGCAGTGGCAGACGAGCCACCAGGGCGCTGACCTGCGGGTTGCTGGCTGGCTTGGCTGGGACCTCCGTGGGCTTCTTGGTCTCACTCCGTGGGGGCGTAGCTGAGGGCTTGGGGCTATTTTCCGTTTTGGCCTGCGGAGATGAAATGAGAGGGGAGGTGCTGATGCTAACAGTCCTCTGGCCCACAGGAGACTCGCTGGGAGGAGGCCCGTACCCAGTGATAAGCCACAAGGGCCAACGTCAAAGAGGTCAGCTGCAGAGGGGGCTGCAGAACTTAGGAATCCTGCCTCCCCAACTTTCATCTTTGAGGGGCTTTTCCCGCAAACCTAAACTTGAAACTCCTTCCTCTCCCCCCCCCCCAAAATCTAAACTAGCTGGAATCTGCCAGTTGCAAAAGATTCATCTGCAGCTAGGGTCAGCAGAGAAATATGGTTCAACTGGCACTTCAAAGCTGAATCTATCAAATTCGCACCTTCCAAAACAATGCAAGAACCGACCTGCGGCTGTCTCAGGAACCACCACGCAAAATATGGTTGAAATCCGTGCTGTTACGAAAGGTTCAGTCCTCCACCTTGATTTGAAATGGCATCTAATTGTATCCACAAAGCAGGCCACATCTGGGTCCAGCCCCCCAACCTCTAACCGACAGGATGACCACCACTCTACCACCATCCCACTCTCCGTTCCTCTCTCTAGCTTCATCTTTCCCTCTTGATGGCTTTTAACCACGATGGCTAATGTTCTCCCCTCCACTGTTGGAGATGGCAGTATACCTCAGGGTACCAGCTCCTGGGCAGAGTGCTCTTGCGCTCTGTTCCTGTTTGTGGGATTCCCATTGAGGCATCTGGCTGGCCATTGTGAAAACAGGATGCTGGACTAGATGGGCCAATTCTGATGTTCTTATGGAACCTCCAGGTCCAAAGGCAGTCTACCTAGGTGTCTAGGTTTCAGGGGCATTTGGGCACTGTGAGAACAGGAGGCTGGACTAGATGGGTCCCCTTTGGCCTGATGCAGCCACAGGGCTCTTCTGATGTTCTTACCTGAGGCTGGGTTTTGGTTGCACTGTCTGACCCTTCCGGTTCATTTTTCTTGGCGCTTTGCGGCGGCCGTTTCTCTCGGTGGCTTTCTGTGGTTTCTGCAACCAGAAAGATGTAGACCAAGATCCTTCTCTGACTGAAGCACCCAGTTACAAAAAAAGCAAAGGTGGGGGGCGGGCGAGGAGAATCCTTGGGGATTATGTAGTTTGCTTGCTAGGCTGAAATGTTTCCAACTCTAAAATATTTCCTTTTTCTCCAAATCTAGGTTGTCTTACCCAGCTCCCCAAACACTAGAAGGCAAGCTCTTCCCAGCCCTTCTTTCTGCTTTGGGGTGTGGTGGCCTGGAAGGTAACGGCTCACACTTCCTTGACACAACATACCAACCCAAAACACAGCTATCGTTTGACATTCGTACTTATCCAAAGTTTTTCCTGATGTTCAGGCAAAACCTGGCTTCCTGCAACTTGAGCCCATTATTCCGTGTCCTGCACTCTGGGACGATCGAGAAGAGATCCCGGCCCTCCTCTGTGTGACAGCCTTTCACGTCCTTGAGCAGTGCTATCATCTCTCCCCTCAGTCTTCTCTTCTCAAGGCTGAACATGCCCCGTTTTCAGTCTCTCCATGTACCACTTCCCTGTGGGGAACTACCAGGCGCAGGCCACGCAGAATTGAGCCCGCCCCACCTCCAGTGACGTCGGCTGGTTGACGGGCAGGCGTGGGTTGGGGGAAACGGCCTCGCTGGCCAAACTGAACCCCCTGGCGGGCCACGACTGGCCCACAGTATGGAGATTTCCCACCCGTTTTATTTATCTGAATTATTTAATCATTATTTAATTATATTATTATTATGTAACTATTTTAATTATGGAGGTTTACATTTTGATGCCGACGTCATTTTTCTGTATGCTTGTAGACCGCTCCGCTTTGGCACAAAGCAGATTATAAATGGATAAATAACCCTGCTAACGACAACTCCGAGGACAACGGGAGGGAGGGAGGGAAGGAGGGAGATACAGGTGGGCGCGTCCCCCTCACCTGACAGCACCATGGCCATAAGAAGGTCGGCGTGCGCCGTGCGGGAACTGATGATGTGCTGCTGAATGAGAAACTGGGCCACCTCCACAATGTTGTTGAACGACCGCTTGAGGATCTTCTCAGCCCAGTCGCAGGTCAAGGCGCACGCCGCGTCCATCACCTCGTCGTTGTAGGACTGGATCACCTCAGCCCGCTCCGGCTGCATGAGAGGAACAAGAACGGGGGGGTGAGTTGTTGAAAGAGTGGGGAGAAGCACTCAGTAATGAGCACCAGACCTATTTTAGCACAATCCCCCCGCTCCAACGCATGCACACACACAGCCATCGCTCTTACTGGCAGGCCCACGCAGCGCCGTGAAGCATTTGCTCTGGGCCTCCAAGGCCACATCTACACTTGACAATTAAAGCACTTTAAAAAGTCATGGCTGCCCCCACCAAAGCATCCTGGGAACCGTGGTTTGTGGAGGGTGCTGAGAGTTGATGGGAGATCTCCACCTTCCCCTCACAGAGCAACTATTCCCAGATTTCCCTGGGAAAGAGAGACTGATTGTTTAAACTACTCTGGGAATCAGAAAATTAATGGAGGATAGGTCTACCAAAGGAAATGGACCACTGCAGCTGAACACGGGAAGCTGCCTTTGGCCCATGTAGCTCAGAGCTGCCTACCCTAACTGACAGGGGCGCCACAGGGTTTCAAGCAAGGGCCTCTCCCAGTCCTTCCTGGAGACACCCTTGGGGATTGAACCTGGGACCTTCTGCATGCAAGGCAGATGCTCTGCCACTGAGCTACAGCCCTTCCCATGTCTCCAAAGCCTCCATGTTCAGAGGCAGTCTGGCTCCTAACACCAGACGCTGGAGACAAGCCACAGGATATGGCCACCATCATCACATCTCACTTGTGATCTTCCAGCGGCATCCGGCCGGTCACTACCAGAAACAGGACACTGGACTCGACGGGACTTTTGGTCTCATCCATCCCACTGTTTTCTTGCATTCTTAAAAGCACAAGCCACACATGCACGCGCACGCACACACACATAAGACACTGAGTCGACCAGGCTTCAGCGGGGCTTACAATCTCCGTCTCTTTGAGATCCAAGCTTGGAAGGGGAGGCATGTTGACCACAGTCTTTCTCCGTATCCCACTGTAGCAATATGTTGGGGGAGGCAGAGTTAAGGAGAAAACCCACAGGCCACATTTTCATTGCTTACGTCCTCCTAAGGGCAATTTTGGGCACCAAAACCACACCCTAACAACGACAAGAGGAGGTCAGCGCTTGGGCACATACCCACAAACACAGATTTCTTGTATGTTAGTGGGCTCCGATTTTTTTTTAAAAAAAGTATTTGATCAGTTGTAAAGCCCTCGGGGCAGGGACCTTCTCTTGCGGTTTGCACATTGGTGGCACAACATAAAGATATAAACCATGCCCCCAAATGGTGACTGGGTTTTGTAAGTTGCTTTAAGGTTGATGGGGGGGGGGAGTGACTAATAAATATGATAAAATACAGATTATAATAATAACTTATTTAATTTCTATCCCACCGTTCCTCCCAGGAGGAACTTTGGGTGGCAAATAAAAACACTAAAGACTCTGTAAAATATTGTAAAAACAGAGTTTAAAATATATTAAAACATCTTTAAAAACATCTTAAAAACATGTTTTAAAAAAAGCTTTAAAAATATCTTAAAAAGCAATTCCAACATAACTGGAATAATAATAATGATGTCAGCAGCGCCCAAACCTTGCTTAGAATGCACAAGTGCTCTCTCCCCTGACCCTTCCGCCCAGATGTTCGTGCACCTCCAGATGTTGTCGAACTCCCGACTCTCACGATCATCCCCAGCCACTGGGCATGCTGTCTGGCTGGGGCCACTGGGAGTTGGGAAACCAGCAACAGCTGGGAGCACAGGTTAGCCTTAAGAGGTGGCCGGGAGGCCGGGCTGCATTTACTCCATGATGTGGGAGAAACGCGCTTTGCACATCCTCAGAGGCTTGTGGTTTCAAAATGATTATTTCATACATCTAGAGGCAGAGCCCTGACACTGAGGGCTAGACACGAGCTAAAACGCAATACATTCAAACAGATTGATTTTTTTTACAAAAACAGCACCGCGCACTTCTGCAGAGCTGTCTAACTCCAGAGGGCTGCAGACGTCCCACAAGCCTGAAGCTCCCCATCCTTGCATTACAGCGCTCTGGGAATGAACACCACCAGATGATGATTTTTGGGGCACAGGTGGAGTCTGGGCTGTGGCTTTTTGTTTGTTTCATAGGTGAGGGGCATATAGCTGGGAACTGACAAAAATGTCAATTTACAGCATTCCAGAAGACTGATCTTGTGTGTGAGGGGGAAACAATTCTCTTTCACTGACTCCACCCACAGACCTTCTGCCTTGCCCCGCCCAGTGACTTTTTACACACACAAGGATATTTCGACTGTCCGCGCCCACCCAGCCTTCTCGCTTTGATGTTTGGGAAGATCTCCCGGATGACCTTGCCGAAATTCGCCATGCTCAGAGAGCGGCTGCAAAGGTTATCGCAGTAATGCCTGCCGGAGAAGACAAAAAGGAAAAGGCCGTGTGAAGCTGGTTTACATACTTCCAGACTATAACAGCAGGCTCTCAATGCTCCCCCGCATCAAACACGAAGCTGCTTCAGACCGATTGGTTCATCTGGGTCAGTACTGTCAACACTGACTGGCAGCGACTCTCTAGAGCTTCAGGCAGGGGCCCTTTCCCAGCCCTACGTGGACATGCCGAGGAAAGGACCTGGAACCTTCTAAATGCAAAGCAGGTGTGCAATCACTGAGCTGCAGCCTTTCCCCTAAAACTAAAAAAGGCCCCAGTCCTCATGGTTCTGAATTAAGGGCCGATTTTAAACAGGAAACAGAGAAAGCTGCTTTATACTGAGTCACAGCATTGGTCCATCTAATTCAATATTGTCTAGACCAGATGGCCCTCCAGATGTTGCTGAACTAGAAGTCCTGTCATCTCTGGCCGCTGGCCATGATTTCTAGGACTGGTGGGAGTCATAGTGCAGCAACAACTGGAAGGCCGAAAAGTTCCCTGCCTGCAGGCTAGGCCGACTGGCAGACGCTTTCAAGGATTTCAGTGATGGATCTTTTCCACCCTATTTGGCGATTTATCGGGGATTGATCCTGAGACCTGCACGCAAAGCAGATGCTCTGCCACTGAGTTACTAGCCCTTCCCCAATGATACCCTGTTGCATAAAGGCATCGGGGAGAACGGTTTGAGCCAGACGGTCCCCATTTACCTCTCCAGGCATTCTCCGGCCCCTAAGATGCCTCTGCTCTCATCTCATAGCCAGAACTTACTTGTAAGCATCATAGACGTCTTGCTTCAGCAAGCAGGTGTCCGGATACTCCTCCAGGTGATTCCGGATCCAGGTGCAGGCGTGCATATGCTCAGCCGAGCTCAGAGAAGCGAGGTCCAGACTGACGGTCCCAAGAGAAGAATTGCTGAGTTTGGCACAATATCTCTCAACTCAATGCGCCTCTCTCCCCACATGGCCCCCAGCAAGCTGTGCTGTTCGGGGCATGCCTACATCTTTCAAAACCAGGCACCCACCTCTTGCGTTCAAGTGTGCCTCAGAAACCATGAGGTGTAGTAACTTGAATTTCAAAGAAATTACGACAATGGACTCTCAGGCGTCCCTCAGTATAGCCCTACGTCTTTCAGACAAGTTCATCCACCATCGCATGCTCAAGGCTGCCTCTGCATCGATAAGGGCTAGAAACCTGAATTTTATTTTATTTTTAATTCCACTGTGCATCCTTACGTTGCTGACTGTTTACGTTGAGTGCTAAATCTCACCCACAAGCGAATCTGAGGAGTAGGCCCCCAGTTCTGCATTGCTAAGGTGCTGTGGTAGGTTCTGGAACACAACACAGGTCCCCTTTAGTTTGATCCCACAGGTGAAGAGGTGTGAGGAACCTTTGGCCCTCCAGATATCCCTAACTACAACTCCCATCATCCCCAGTAAGCTTGGCCAGTGGCCAGGGATGATGGGCATTGGGAGTTCAGCAACGTTTGGAGATCCTGAATTGTTTGACAAAGCGGGCTGGTAGAAGGCTAAACCCCCAACCTGCCCCAACCTAAAATAGTTTGCTTCCAAGTTTCATTCCCACAGCTTTGTTTAACACCCTGAGGCTGTTCATTAAGGTGGGCCAAGAGTACAATCACTCATGGGGCTGGATTTAGGCAGAGGCTCCCAGTTGCTGACCCGTGTATGACTTTTATTTAAAAATAAAAAAAAAGTCTGGCTTTCACTCACTTTTTAACTCCTGAACTTGGGCCGAAAGGCAGCTGGAGGTAGAGATAGAGTTTGGCATGATCCGAAAACTTTTGGACATCTTGCTATTATCCAGAGCAGAAAAAGAAGAGAGAGAAATATTTATAGGAAGGTAAAATGCCAACTTTCATTCACAAATTAAAAAGAAGGTAACAGGAATGGTTGGGGCCAGAGGCTGCTACAGCAAACAGTTTTGGACCTGACTAGACCCTCGGATGGGAGATCACATGCAGCTCCATGTTAAACTCACGGCAGATTTATATATATTTGCTTTTAAAAAGTAGTAGTTAGAGGTGTCAGAAGACATTTTGCTTAGGAAGCTGCCTTATCCCCGGGTCTGTCTAGATCAGCATCATTTCGCCACGAGGGGTGGCCAAGGGCCCCTCTAAACAGGTAAGGAGTTGTTGTTTGAGGGGTATTTTTTGCAGATATATTCTGCAACATCCCACTGATGCAATAACAGTGCACTAGCTTTTCCAGACATCCTTTTTACTGGGCATTCTTGATGCTTTGTATGCATGATGGTTTCAGAATGGTTTTGCCCAATTCCGCTTTCCAATACTGTTTGTGCCTGCAAACGTTTCGGGGCAGACACACGGCTTCATTTCCAATTGGTGCCTGCCCTGGAACTTCCTGCTGAAATCCTGGAACTTTTCACATCACAAATGTTCCAAGTTCTTGTTGTCCCGCTAGATCGCAGTAACGCGGTCACACTGAGGAAGCATTGCAGAGACAACTGGTCAAGTGGAATGGTGTGCAGGTGGTCCAGCATAAATCCACCACTAATGCATGATTATTCCATCAATGACATGTTGCAGAATACATTCACGAAAACACCTCCAGTCTGCAGGGTTGTTTAGATTTTGCGGTTGCGACGTTCCTTAAGCCAGCCTTTCCCAAACTGGTGTTTAGGATCAGATGTTTTGGACTACAACTCCCATCAACCCCACTCCTCTGGAGGGGCCCTTTGACTTACTCCCTCCAGACTTTGGGAGTGTCCTTTCTGACTCCCTCCCTAAATTTCCCAGAAAACAACACAGTGCATGATGGGACTATCTGCCTGTCCATCCCCTGGTCCTTTTTCTCTTTCTTAAACCTAGAGACTTTTGTCAAACTGTAATGCTAAAAACAAATCCTTGTGCTCATCAATTCTTTATTTCAAGGTCTGACCCAAGTTTATGCAAAAAGAACTGTACTGGATCTACACTACAGTATTTTTACAGGAGAGAGAGAGAGAGAGAGAGAGAGAGATTTCTTGGCCTTAGTTTTTTTCATTAAAAAAATTGTATTTTTAAAAATAAAAGTTACATTATGCAATAAACACAACATGCTAGTATGTGCAGGATCAAGACTAGTGATTTATTATCTCAGTGCGATACCCCTTTAAACACGACATGGCAAATTTTAGTACAGCACCTGGGCTAGGTTCTATATTAAGTACACCTTGAGCTAGTTGAGGCCTATTTTGCTGGCTGATCTCTGGGAGAATGACTGTCTTGGAGAAAGCCCTGACAAAGAATGGTGAGGGCCTACTGGTATGATACTTGGAGATAGTATGTTGTGTTAAAATTGGATAATTTTGAACTTGGTATTGCCTATCTTTTCAGACTGGGGAATCCACACCGTAATAGCTCAAGATTCATCACAGAGTGTTAATATGTTCTTGGGAGAAGACAGGTAAGTACCATATAAATGAGTTTAGGACATGTTCAGTTCTTCAGTGTTGGTGAGTACATTCATTCATTTTCTCTTTACAGGTCAGTACCTAACGTACTGGTAGACCAGTAAACTGTAACTTGTGCTGACAAGATTGAATTGTATATATTGACCACTGAAGAAGACCCTAATAGGGTTGAAACACATTTGGTCCACAATATAATTGTTCGCTATGTAAGACTTGGTTTGTCACATTATTTTGCTGGCTACAGCAGCCGATATTTGGATATAATTTCACAGATACGTTCATGACAATGAGATTTTAGATAACTTATTTATTAGTATATGTTTTTGTTGTTTTGTATCTTGGTGCATGTATTACTTGTCTGAAGAGATTAAAGTTCAATATTCTTTTTTTCTGTTTATTTACTGTGGCATGATACCTTTTAGACTTAAATATACAAAGGCAGATGTGTACAAGGCATCACTTCTGCTTATTTATGGTTTCTAACTGCTTTTAGCCATGACTTTGCGTTGGCCCTTATACTAACCCTCTAAGAACATTCTAAGAGGCTGGCTGCTGGATCAGGTCAGTGGCCCATCTAGTCCAGCATCCTGATTTCACAATGGCCAACCAGATACCCCCATAGGAAGCCCACAAGCTGGACCTGAATGCAAGAGTAACTCTCCCTGCTTGTGATTCCCAACAGCTGGAATTCAGAGGCGTCTTGCCTCTAACAGCAGAGCCATCATTATTATTTAGTACGTACCTACATTTCCTAAAAGCATTTATCAGCTAGGTATTATATGGAATACAGCATCAATGCATGCTACAAGTGACCTGAACCAATGGGACGATAGACAGAAAGGCAATCTATTCTTCCCTCTGCTAATTTCTCCTCTAAAGTGTTTGTTCTTTTGGCAGACTTTGCTCCTCCCCTTTCTCTCTCTTGCCCCTGTCTTTGTTCTCAGTTGGCAGTAGCTCCCTGAGTGGAAGCCGCATGGCTGCTTCAGTGTGTATGACTTTACCTCTTTGTAGTAACAAACCTTAAGTTTCTTTATTCCTTCACCTACCAGTTAATTCTGCACTCTGCTGCAATATATATATATATTATCTCACACACCCCAAAAACATATGCAGGTTATTCGTTTGACGGGTGCATTCACACAGAGAGCCTCTTCTAGTCACTCACCAGTATGCAGTCGACTTTGCTCTGGACGGACTTCCTGCACAAAGTAAAATCGGGCGTTAGTTACTCTCTTTATTCTTTGCCCTTTTAATCCTCTGTGGCATGGGTGGGGAACCTTGGACCCGGGGGCCAAATGCAGCCCTCTGGGCCTCTCCGTCAGGCCCTTGGAACTCTCCCCAGGCCCACACCCCAAGAATTTTTTTGTCTGTCTGGAATGCATCCATGATATTGGATGATGTTTCTCGCTTGCCTGGATGGAGGCTAGAGAGGGATGTGTGCAAGCGCGTGTGGAAACTAGCCTAGTGGACAAAAACAAAACTAGCATCCTTTCCTCTGCATGCTTTTGCTGGCCGATAGCATGTGGCAGCCTTTCCCAACTAGTGGGCCACCAGATGTTGTTGGACCACAATTCCCATCTTTCCTGACCATTGGCAATGCTGGCTGAGGCTGATGGGAGTTGTGGTCCAGCAACACCTGGTGGCTCACTAGTTGGGAAAGGCTGGCATGTGGCCTAGAAAGGGATGTGGCCCTTGCGCTGAAAAAACTTTCCCTTAGGTGCAGGTTATTTTAAGGAGCGCTCGATTCCTTATATGTCTGCCTGATTGTGGAGATCTTTAGGGGACTCTCTTGGTGCGCCCCCCCCCGGCTCAGATGCAAAACTTGCAACTCCTATTCAGCGTTGTGGGCCAGATTCTATGCACTTCCCTCCTGACCGAGATTAGACATGCAATCTTCCCTACTGAGCTTCAGCCGTGGGGCTCTCTAATCCCAGCAGGCATTTTAAGGTAGTGTTCAAGTGTGTTTGGGGACAAATGTTTGTTTTACTCTTTGCATGGTTCATTTTTTTACGTACGACACTTAGAAATGCTAATGATTAAGCAGTATATAAACCCCTGTACTGCCTGTTGCCCATTTCCACTGAGTTGCCCCTAGCTCCTAACGTGGGGAGGAGATTGGATTTGGTCTGTGCTCAGTGCTCCCTCCTTCCACCCAGAAGGCAACTGGATTTGCAGAATTCCTCTCTACCCTCCAGAACTTCTAAGACACAAAAAGGAGACGGGGGGAAGAGGCTAAGGACACAGAAAGGGGAAAGAAACAAGAAGCGTCTCCCTTACGAGATGACTCCTTTCAGTTTCTGCAGCAGGGTACTTGGCTCCGCAGTGGCACATTCCACCTCCAAGCTTTCGCTCATGTTTTCTGCGATCTTTGTATACAGTCCATTGTCGTCCTCCATGACATTAAGTGCCCTGGGTTCAAAAGCAAGAGACAACACCCCACCCCATTAGTCCAGGGAAAAACAACGGTGCAATTGGAAGACATATAATTTCTCCCCCCCCCCCAAAAAAAAACCTCTAGGCAGTTGTATCCTTAATTATTTGGATCACCTCCTTGGGGTGTACAAATGACAACTGGGAAACTGTAAGTGGGAGTTATTGCTGGTTCCTGTTTTGCTCAGCTCCCTTCCCAGACCTGGAAATGGGACTGATTGTTTTGCAGAGAAGTGGGCCGAGGTTGCTTCCCACCAAGTTCCACTCCGAGTAGACCCACTAAAATGAACAGACTTAAGTCAGTCATGCCCATTAATTTTAAACGGCTCTGTTCTTGAGTAGGACTAACATTGGCCAATTTCTGCATGTTGTATGGATGTTAAAGGCGCAGGAGCAGACCCAGCTTGGGTTTTGCAGGTCAGTTGACATGCCTTGGCTTTAAAGGTTGCAATGGAAAAAAGGGACATTCAGCAGGAATTGCTCCCTAAATCCTCTCTCCTTTTTTCCCTAAAGGCTCTTTGATGCTTTCAAAAGCTGTCAGTCAAAAATCCAGATATTTTTCTTCCCACCCACCCCCATCTCTCGCAATGTATTTTTACCCATCTCCTGCGATTTCTTCTCCCCTTCTATTTTCACACCTACCTGGGTGTAAATTCTTCAAGACTTAGAGAATCTTGCCTAGCAATGGTAGGCTTCTGTGCTTCCAGAACAAACATGTTGCCAGAATCCATGAGTAAACACATCTCTTAGACTTTCCCCTGGCCCCAAAACAACAACCCATTTCCTAAAACACCCAGTACAAATGGAGAACACTGTTCCTGGGGAAAAACACCCCTGCAAAGTCTATGGATGAAAAAATGCCAATGTGCTAGAGCCTCTCTTCTAGCTCATTCAAAATAAACCATTTCTTAAACTTTCTATCTCAAATTCAGCATGGGCTGGCCTCACCCCTCCTCTCTGCACTGCCAAATTTCAAGCCGTTTCTTTGAAACATTTTCTAACTATAAGCAGTAGAATCTGCTCTTCCCATCTGCAATTTCTCAGTATAACGGTTGAATGCAATTCTGCGGATTTACCCTTCATGTACTGCAACAACTGTGGCCCTATAGCTTCTTTTTTTAACTGAACTGATAGATCCCCACATCTCCCCAAAAGCCAGCTCTTTTGCCTCCTGATGCACTTACCTGGGCATTCAGTACATGCCCAAAGGCATCCACCTCCTCTTGACAAAAGCTTCACATTCTCCAGAAAAGAGCCCAGGTGATTTAAACCTGTTAGCTCTTTGGGACAAGTAACTGTCTAATCTTTCTTCCCCTCTCCATAAACAGCCACACACATTGCTAATTTGCAAAGAAGTCAACAATAATGTAAGTTACAGCTTTGCACAACTCACTTTGAACCCCACTTGTCAAATCCCATATTGTAATAAGGGCTCCTACTGGAAGAAAGGGGGGGATATAAATCAAATAAATAAATAAAATTAGGTTGCCAAGTTTTTTTCCTGCCAGCACTCCTGAGCCTTTAACAAACAAACTCACCAGCTCATTTGGCACAGAGATTCAATCTAAGGTTGTGTGCACACCATACACTGAAAGCAAATTTAAAGTGCTTCTCCTTCTCCCCACCCCTAAAAAAAAAGCATACTGGGAACTGTAGTTTACCTCTCATCTGAACACCCGTAATAAACTACAGTTACCAAGATTCTTTGGGGAAAATATGCTTTACGTGTTGTAGTGGAAAAAGAACCACACTCTGTTTGTGTCCAAGCCAGAAGAAGTTTATCCTACAGCTGCAGGAGAGAGCTGTAGAAGATCTGTCTCTAGGCAGAACTCAGGAACTTAATATACCATAAAGTAAGGAGAAGAACTTTCTTATCAACTCTGTGTGTTGCTAAGGCATTGCTAAGGAGTATGTGTATAGTAAGCGGGTTATTCAAGTGGGAAATTACAAGGTCAGCAGTTAATCAAAAACCAGAAACTACAAAGGCTTTCTTTTGATCCCAGAGGCTACAAAGACATCCTGTTCAAGAAACAATTCTTATCAGTGCGCTTCCCATTCTCTAAGCATTCTCCATTTTTATTCACATA
Organism: Rhineura floridana; assembly: GCF_030035675.1. NCBI lineage: Eukaryota > Metazoa > Chordata > Lepidosauria > Squamata > Rhineuridae > Rhineura > Rhineura floridana. The sequence goes on from NC_084501.1 coordinate 13,269,648, forward strand.
CAGAACCAATCTTGCAGATAGCCAGAGTCCTTTTCTTCCACACTGTGCTTTAAATGTGTCTGCAGCCTCAGACTGGCAAGATCCACATTCAAATCCCCACTCAGCTCATTGGGTGTGACCTTGAAGCCAGTAACACACTCTGACCTATACCTACCTCACAGGGTTGTTGTAATGATAAACTGGGGAGAGGTCGATAACACCATGTATGCTGCCTTCAGTTCCTTGGAAGAAAATATAGTTATACATTATTTTTTAAAATTATCTATTTATTTTAAATATATTTTGTAATTCTGTCAGCCAACCAAACCTACTTACATATCCCATGTTTAAAGCCCCCCCCAATCCTGGGAACTGTAGTTTAAGGGTGCTGGGAATTGTAGCTACTGTTCCCAGGATTCCTGGGGGATTCTTGGGGGTGGCATGTGCTTTAAATGTGTTACACGTACGCAGTCAAAGTTCTCTGGTAACAAACACGTTAAACCCAGTTTTCAAGTAAATGTAAGCTCTTTGGGGCAGAGAATTGTCCATAATTAAAGGTGCTGTGGTGGTGGAGAACATATTGAAATCGACCTTTTGGGAACTGGATTGTTCACACACTGCCACCTGCCCCCACGCTGCACTTTTAAGCGTTAAAGATCAGGCTTTTAATTTTAAATCCCACCTTCCTACGCCAAAATGAGTCAGAAGTTCAGCTAGGCATTCTCATGGTGTGTTTTTGCAACTGTGCAAATTAAATATTATATATATATATACAATCTCTCCTTGCTGAACATGTTTTTCTGTCCCTTCAGCAAAAGAAAAATAATAATTCAAGGTTGCTTCTCCAATTGGATTTCTTTTGTTGAGTCGTGGTTAGTTTTTGAAATCTAAAAATCTCAGTCACACACAGTGTTAGCTGGGCGGGAAATTAACTTGCACTCTGCTGGAGAGGCGGTTGATAGGAGCAACAGTACAAAATATTCAAATTTCACGAAGAGGGAAATTCAAATTCCAGCAGCCATAGATGTGGAAAACCTGAAACCTTTATTATGTTTTTTTTCCCACAGAGAGATTGAGTCAACTTTGTACCCTTTGAGAAATCATCTGTTCCTCTTCCTTTCCAAACATGGCTTTTAAAACCTCTGCCCTTATTTTTAAGAGTCTATTTCTCTGGATCCAAGATCTCACACTTAAACACACACAACAGGGCACCTTAGCAAAGTTCTTACCATCCATCAACCATAGAGGAAGGGTGGGATATAAACTTAATAAATAATAACGATGATGATGATTTTAAATAACAAAAATCTGTCTTGATCCATGCCATTTCCTCCTTCTCAAAACAAAGCTGATCTCTTTTAAGAGTGCCAAAATTAAGACTCCTTAAACATACCCAACGCGATCAATTTAATTTAATTAATGCATTTAAGGCTCCTTTCAACACTCCCAGCATTGCAACCAAGCTTTTTGAAAGGTGACACTTAACTCACCTCTCCTCCTCGAGACCTTCTTGCACGCTCCTCTCCTTCAGATTCTTCTTCCTGCAATTTTATTTTTTTAAAGGGTGCACCAGGTGCATTCTGCAAACCAACAGCTCGGATGGGGAAGCCGCAGAAATCACCCCCAGCTCTCCCTAAAGAGTTAGTAGATCCCCAACTGCAGTCCTTGGATCTTGTGCTCCTGTTTCCCTAAGATGTGGCTTTCCTGATCTGCTAACAAAATATAATTATAATAATAATCCTGTTGCACTTCTGCCTTGCCACGCATCTGACCACTTTCAATCGCAAAATAAAAGAGAAAGAAACTACCACCAAGCACGGGAGGGGTGGGGGGGAGAGAGAAAAGGAGTAGGCGGTGCTGGTGGGTTTTGTTTTTCTCTCATTGGGCAGCAAGTATGGATCTGCCCGGATACTGGGCTGTTCTTTAATGCCAATGGCTGCCTTGTGTTTTTTTCCTACCCGGATACATCCGCAGGTTGGCTTCTGATTGGGCAGAGGAATTGGGAAGTCTGCCTAGCAACACACTCCTGGTTGGTGTGAGCTCTGCCAGTTTAGAAACTAACAAGGAAAGGCGGAGGGGGGGAGAGAGAGGGAAATTTCCTGCATTTTTGCAAAGGCTGTGTTGGATGCAAGAACACAATAACCCTGGAGTGTTGATAGGATGGATTTAGGATGATAACATAGGAACCTAGGGAAGCTGCCTTATAACCGAGTCATACCATTGGTCCATCTAGCTCAGTACTGTCTACACTGACTGGCAGCGGCTCTGCACGGGTTCAGGCAGGGGATCTGGAGATGCCATTGGGGATTGAACCTCGGACCTTGTGCGTGCACCGTAGATCTCTGCTACTGAGCTAACTGCGCCCTATTTAGCGGGGGGGGGCTTTTCTTATTTTTCTCTGTCCTCCCCTTCCCAGTAAATTACTTTTTGCATTTTGGCAGACGCCTCGTTTCAGTGGCTGCACGCACACAGTCCCATCAAAGAATCCTGGGAACTGTAGTTTACCTCTCACTGAGCTACAATTCGTAGCACCCTTAACAAGTTACAGTCCCCAGGATTCTGTGGAGGGAGTGCTTTAAAGGTGGTTATATAGACTGGGTGCCCACCAAGCATTCTTCCCCCCCCTCCAAAAATATTCCTGGAATTGTCATTTACCCTTCACTGAGCTACAGTTCCCAGCACCTTAACAAACTACAGCTCCCAGGATTCTGAGGTTATAGATTGTGTGTCCACCATCCGTTAGAGCACATTCTTCCCACACACACACACACAAATCCTGGGAACTGTAGTTTATTCCCTACAGAGCTACAATTCCCTTCACCCTTCAAAAACTACAGTTCCCAGGATTCTTTGGGGGGATACACTTTAAAAATGTGTGGTGTGTATGTAGCCCCAGTTTAGTGCTAGTGGCCTCAGAGTTCAGCTCCCTCCCTCTCGAGGCCAGCAATCGGGGGAAACATCTGTGACCTTGCAGACGTTGCTGGACACCAACTCCCATCCTACCTGACCATTGGGCATGCTGGCTGTTAAATCTTGGAGAGGGGAAGCTGACACATTCCCACACATGCGTGTGCACATGAACGTCAAGATGTCGAGGAGTGTGCAGGCTGCCTTTTCACATAGCTGGCAGGTGGTGGAGAACATTTTGGATCAACGACTGCAGGGTAATTGTGGGTGTGTGCGCATGTTTGTTTATTATGACATTATGCCTCCATCCTTTCCTCCAAGGAGCTTGAGGTGGAGTACTCAATTTCTCACCGCTTTTATCCTCACAATGACCCTGCGAGATAGGTTTGGCCGAGAGGGCCAGCACAGCTGGTCCCAAATAGTTGTGCTTGCTGGGGCTGATGGGAGTTGTGGTCATAAGAAGACCAGTGGCCCATCAAGTCCAGCAACCAGTCCTCACAGTGGCCAACCAAATACCTCAATGGGAAGCAACTGGCATTCAGAATCGGAAGTTTGCCATCATGTCTAGGGTCAGGATCACTGGGACCCCTGTAGGAACCAGCTCTTGTAGGCACCAGCAGTTGCCAACTTAGCAGGGTGTGAAAACCATCCCTGCAAGGCAGTACGCTGCCACCATCCCTGCAAGGCAGTACACTGCCACCATCCCTGCAAGGCAGTACACTGCCACCATCCCTTATGCCCGCTAGCCTGGGCCAGGAGACTCCCAGACCTTAAAATCCCAATGTCCCTGGGATTTCGAAGAAAGCAAAAGCTTAAAAACCAGACTGTCTGCTTCCAGAGCCCCAGGCAAATAGGCTACCCGCGACGAATTAGCCAAGTTTGGCAAGGCACTGGATTTAGCAAGGCTTGAACCTAAAAGAACACACACCAGTAATATAAGGTAGCTTTATTAAAATAATTAAGAATAGCAGCATGAAAAGGAACTGGAGTACCAACAAGAAACAGAGTCATAGAATAGTAGAATTGGAAGGGGCCTATAAGGCCATCGAGTCCAACCCCCTGCTCAATGCAGGAATCCAAATCATAGCATTCCCAACAGATGGCTGTCCAGCTGCCTCTTGAATGCCCCCAGTGTCAGAGAGCCCACCACCTCCCTAGGTTGTTGGTTCCATTGTCGTAACGCTTTAACAGTTACGGAGTTTTTCCTGATGTTCAGCCAAAATCTGGCTTCCTGCAACTTGAGCTCTCTGGGACGTTAGAGTTGGAAAACACCAGTAAGGATACTTTGGGGCATAATAAAACAGAGTGAAAACAAATAAGCTAACTAATCCTACCTCTAATATATATGAAACAGAGAAGTGAAGCCTTGACTCCACCAGGAACAAAGGATGACAGCATGCAAGGTGTTGCAAAGGTGTCAGGAAGGGTGAGGGCAAAGATTGAGGGTAGATTTGGGCGGGGGGAACCAAACCATAACGGCAAAAATGAATCCTAAGTGCCAATCAGGGGACTTCTAAGCTCTGGACCTTCCCCTAAAGTGTGATTTGAAGGTACCTTGCTGGAGCTAAACAGGTCCAGGTCTGGTCACTCCCTGGTTGGGAGGTTTTTTTTTTAAATGGACAAATTTGGGAGTGGGGACTTGGAAAAGAGGGAGACAATAAACCTTTAGGCATCAGAATGGTAAAGACAGGGGAACCTACAGGAGCAGTCGGTCACTTTTTCCCCAACGGATCGTCTTTGAGCCTAACTTTGTGTTGGATGGATGCCTCCCTGCGTCTAGAATGTAGGCTCCAGAGCAGTGATGCTCTGTATCAAGGTTGGTTGGTTGTCAAGGTGACAGTGACACACCCTCCTTTGTGATATCCCTGGCTGATGGCTTTAAAGTCAGGAGTCCAGAGATGTCCAGTGTGAGAGTTGGCAGAAGCAGCAAGCAAGTGGGATTCCACAAGAGCGAGACAGAGTGAGAGTGACAGAGAGAGGGTAGAGAGGAGATAGTATAAGAGAGATTAGATAGACAGGAATTTTACATATGTATTTTAATTTGTTAGAATAGTCAAATTTTATAAATAGTATTATATACATAAATAGTGTTTTGGGGAGGTTACAGGTAGATTAGAATAGGTTAGATAGGGTTGTTTTGGGTGTCAGAAAGTTTCCCCCCCCAAAGAGCAGTTAAAAATGTAAGTAGGATTTCTTCTGCTTCTGTTTATATCCCGGGGTGAGGTTCCCAGGGCTGCCTGAAAGACTTTGGGCCCTGGAGGTCGCTAGGTGAGTCACTCAGCAGCTTTGCTGAGTCCAGGCTTCCCTTAATGTTCCTCAAAATATCTGTCTCCACCGCCTTCTGAGTTTATAGAGAGTTTACTGGATTCCCCCTTAATATATTCTTATTGGAGTATCTCCACACAAGACATATGGAGTAGGATCAACCAGCCTTATAATGCTCCCAGACCAGAAAAAAAGAGTTAAAACAGTAAGCATATATTTATTTGTAGAAAATAATACTCAGAACAAGTAGTCCTCTTACACAGAATGAACATCTTGGATGTGGACACACCATACAATTAAACCACATTTTCCCTCCCCAAAGAATCTTGGGAACAGTTTGTTAAGGGTCCTGGGAACTGTAGCTTTGTTGAGGGGTAAACTACGGTTCCCAGAATGGGGATGTGCTTTAAATGCGCTTTCAGTGTATGGTGTCTGTACAGCCAAATTTTGCACTGGCTGCCAATCTGCTGCCAGGCCAAGTTCAAGGTTTTGGTGCTAACCTATAAGGCCTCTACTCCTCAGGACCAGGCTATCTGAGAGACCGCCTCATTCTTTGCAGTAGGGTCACTGCGTTCCGCAAGAGAGTTTCTCCTTGAAGTCCCAAAAATACTTGAAGCCCACTTCATAGTAACTCGGAGCAGGGCTTTCAGTGTACTTGCCCGTTTTGTAGAACAGCATCCCTATTTCAGATATGGCAAGCGCTGGCTCTCTGCACTATCAGGAAACAGCTGAAGGCATTTTCCAGCTGAGTGAAAGAGTCTCTCGCTTTAGGTCTTCACTCTGCATTGTTTTTTAAAACAATATTTAGCTGTTGGCCGTGTACGCCCCATACGTTTGAAGCACATTGGAAGCACATCCTGGTCCCAAAAGAATCCTGGGAACTGTAGTTTACCCCACACAGAGCTACAATTCCCAGGATTCTTCCGGGGTGGGGAAATGTGCTTCAAATGCATGGTGTGTATGCCAAGGTTTTCACATTGTTCCTAAAACTATTTTTAGTTGCTTTTATATATCTACAAATTGCCTTGAGGCTTGTGTGGAAGGCGATTCATATATGTCTGAAAATAAATTAAAATAAAATAAGAGTTCTGCTAGCTGAACCTAACCTAGCTGATTCTAATCCTGAGGAGGTTTCCCCCAAATTCTCTTCCTGTCTCCTCAAATTCTTCCCCCTCCCTCATTTTCTCCTCCATTTTCCGCCTCTCCAACTGTCTGTCTTAACAGACATTCCGCACCTGTCTGTCAATCACTCTGACTCGGACCTGTCAATCACTCACACAAGAATCCATCCTGCTCCTCTGCCGCCCGATATCCTTCCGCTCAGCCTTCTTACGCCGTGAGCCTTTGCTGGATCAGAGCAAAGCCCTCCCCCTAGTCCAGTGGCCAGCCACAGAGGTCTCCAGAAAGCCAACAAGCAGAGAATGCAAGCAATAGCCCACTCCTCTTGCTTGCCCTCTAGCGGCTGGTAGACTGCCTCTGAGCCCAGAGGTTCTATACAACTCTCATGGACAATAGTCGTAGATGCACCTCTTGCCCTTAGTTAATTTGTATAACCCCTTTCCAAGCTAGTGTTCCACATCTTATTTCTGTGAGTTCCATAAGTTAATTATACACTTTCTGTGGCCCATCCTGAATTTTCCCCATCAATGCTCTTTGATGATCTAATATTAGATGAGTCAAAAAAACTACCCACTTTCTCTCCAAGCGCTTGATCATCTTGGCGGCCTCTTCCCTACACCTTTCCCAGCTGCTATGATGTCTTACAATTAAATTAACTCCAGAGTTAACTCACGAAATCGCTGAGGCTGTGTCTGCAATTAAAAAACTTGAAAGATGTTTGGCTACCCCTCTTTCTCTTTTGGCTGTTCTGCAATGAATCCCTGCCCTCTGTAGACTGCCCTGCCCCGCTCTACATGGATGTGGGAGAAATTTGATTCAGTTTGCATTTAAAAGTGAATCTATCCAATGTGCAATGTGCACTTTCTGAAACAATACGGGAACTGGAGCACAGCCTTTGCACATATCTGAATTCTGCAAATTTACAAAAATGCATTTATTGGCTGAAGTGAACCTCCTGGTGCTTTGCTAAATCCAGGCCTGGCGTCAGCCTTGAATGTTCCCTGTGCAAAGTGCCGCTGACAGCGCCCCGCTGGGCACTGACCTGTTCCCCATTCTGTTGAGCTACTGCTTCCCTCCAGGGGAGACTGAATGTTGCCTTCCCTTTCCCAAAATGCAGTGCCTGCTACCCATTGCAAAATTCAGAAAAGGGTGAATTTCGAAGGATGTCTTTCAATTCCCGTGGTGTTCTGGAGTGTGTGGGCTAGGTAGCTTTGCCTTTAAACGAAAAACTGGATCGAATTTCTAATGCATCCATAGCTGGAAAGGACCTAGGTCAACTTTTCTTCCAGGGAAGACACCCATTTAATATTGCAATATGGCTATGGGTGTGTTGTCCACCAGGGGGTGCTGCAGCCTCAAGAACGAACAAACTTGCCCAAATTGCAGGTCTCTTCAAGGCACCCACACATTTTGATTCTGGAGGGTTTGTTTGGAGGGGCAGGAAGGAAACAGCACCAATATTTTTTTCCAAATAACAGATCAGCAAACAGGTTTCAGGTTTCAGGCAGAGGATAATGAATTTTTGTGTGTTGTTTTCACTAATACATGCATTTTTATGCAGATTTTATCTTAGTATATGATTTTTTTTAACGCATTACTTGGTTAGAGAATTGCATTGCGAAATTCAGAGAAATGTGAATTGCGAAGGGTGATTGGATTTCAGTTGGCGTATTGGTGTGTTGTTCTAGGAGGTGCAAATGAGATAGATTTGCCTTTAAATGCAAACTGAATTGAATTTCTCCCCTGGAGAGCTGGATTTGGTCCCTCAGCCGGAGATTCTCCATCCCTGTCCTAAGTCATCTTGACATCAACAGCTCCTAGGCCTTTTCTCCAGACTCCTGGGCATCTTGGTGTTTTTTCTTGCATATTTGGTGTGAGCATTTTACTAAACAGTGAGCTGGCCCAGCTTCTTATCTCAAAATAAAAGGCAAGCGCAGAAATCTACTGTATGAAGAAAGAAAACCCTTTTTTATTATTACTGTTACAACAGCGGCAATGAACGGGCTTGAACCTAGGGCTGCCAACAGGGCTTAGGAACCCTTTCTCTCTCTCTCTCGTTCCACAGAAGCAAATGTGAATTGCTGTAAGAGCTGGCTTGCAAAATAAAAGAAAAATGACATCACGCATAAGCAATGATGGAATGTTGGGGGGAGGGGGAAATGGGAGGAGCCATTAGCTCAGTGGTTAGAGCGTGCGCCTTGCATGCCCAGGTTCAATGAAACAGCCCTCTTTTTTGGTGGGGTACAGATCTATTTATACCAGGGTAGAGGAACCTCTGTGACCCTCCAGATATTGCACCAGCAACAGGAGGGATGATGGGCGCTGCAGTCCAGTAACGGAGGGTTCCCTGTTTCCGATTTATACACACAAAGAGGTGGGCACATCTGTCCATTTTGGTTTTTCATTCCTCCCCCACCCCACTCCAGTTTTAAGTTCAGTTCTTCACATTTCCACATCAGTTTGTGGCTTGACAAATAAAGGCCTCATGGAAACTTCAACAGCATTTTAGCGCGGCTGTCTCCTAATAGCAACATTTTTCAGTGCGGTTTTGCCGAACGGACTCCTTTTTGCAGAGCAGTTTTCTCCAATATAATGCATTTTAGTATACTGCTTTGATGAAGATATGTACGCTTTGCCCTGGTGTGTGCATTTGTGTACCCCTTACTTGGCTGGGGAGCAGCGCTGCAAGGCTTGGGAAAGTGCAAATTTTGCAGGATAATTCTGTTTTGCTTTCTGTGTTTTTTAGTCAAGTGTGAGTTTCGTAGGTTCACACTTGAACAAATTTCTTCAAATAGAATTTCTTACCGGTTCCTACGCACACAACGCGTACTTAAAAACCAAGGACTGAAAGTGGTGTAATGGTGGTTATCAACAGTAATGGCAGTAGGTAAGCAAGGATTGTTTTCTAGGGTGCTTGCGGGCTGGGTGAGCGGCCTCTACTGGGCTCCCCTGGAGTTGCCTGGCTCGTGAGAAAGTGCCAGCTCAAGAGACAGAAGGATCATGTCTCACAATGATGCACGCAGACATTTTTAAAGCATGAAAATCTGTGCCGAAGAAGGTGACAGTCCCAGTCAACATGCGCAAAGTTGGCGAGAGTGCTGATAGCCCAGACCCCAGCTAGACCCAGATGTCCGAGGAGCAATCTCCCCCCGGATAGCGCATCTCGTGGGCGCGGGCAGGACCGTACGGCTCCTTCCCAAAATCCACCAGGAAGTACGGGTTCACACAGAGGCCGCCATTCTCGGTGTCCACATCGATCTGCAGCATGACTGCCCCTTCCCTGCAAAATCAAGAGCCAAACGTGTGAAGGGCCACAGCTCAGGGGTGGAGCACCTGCTCTGTGGGCGGTTTCAATCCTCGACATCTCCGGGTAAGGGCCGGGAGAGACTCTGCATCTGGAATCCTGGAGAGTCGCTGGTAGTCAGTGTAGACAACTCTGAGCTGGATGGACCAGGGGTCTGACTTAATTTAGGACAGCTTTCTGTGTTGCCATTTAAATCAGTCCATTAATCAGAACCATGAGGACTGGAATCTTGCTATTATGTTTAAGAGAAGTGGTATAGCTAAGTGGAAGAGCAAGCAAAGGGTCCCAGGTTCAACCCTTGGCATCTCCAGGTAGGTCTGGGAAGGTCCCCTGCCTGGAACCCTGAAGAGCTGCTGCCAGTCAGTGTAGACAGTCCTGAGCTAGATGGACCAATGGTCTGATACGGTATAAGCCAACTTCCTATGTTCCTGTGTGTTGCCATATTGCATCTAGGGCAGTTTGACCCTGCTGTTTTACAGGGTGAGGAATAACCGTATTTTAATGATGTAACATATGCTTTGATTTGGATTCCTGCATTGAGCAGGGGGTTGGACTTGATGGCCTTATAGGCCCCTTCCACTATCATCATTTTGATTATATCATTTACTATGAGAGCTGGTGTGATGGAGTGGTCAGAGTGTTGGACTAGGACCTGGGAGACTAGAGTTCAAATATCCACCTACCCACGAAGCTTGCTGGGTGACTGTGGGCCAGTCATTGCCTCTCGGCCTAACCTACCTCACTGGGTTGTCATGAGGATAAAATGGAGGAGGAGGAGAACCAATGAAGGGTCCCTTCATTATAGTCACAACGATGCCTGTCCCATCCCTTTGTTTTGTTTTGCTGCTGGGTTGAGCCAATCACCATGAAACGAGAGCTACTGAGAAGACTCTTCTCAGTGGCTGACTCACCTCCTTTCACTCTGATGGGCTCCAATCAGCAGGAAAGGTCAAGGAAGCATGTTAGAAGGCCCTTCTCAGTGGCTAATACGCTCCCTTTTCATGCTGATTAGCTTGTAGGATGCTGGAGACATTGGGATTCTGCTGGGACCCTGTTCCCAAAAAAGTCTAAGACCCCCTAAGTCCCTGGACGACTACACCCTTGCACGTATGCCACCTTGAGGTCCTTGAAGGAAAGGGGGCATATAAATGTCATAAAATAATATGGATTTTTTTTTACTACCAATAGGGAGGCGCTGTCTGGATTTTTTACTCTGGCACCAAATTATTTGGGGATGTAGCTGGCGGAGAGGCCATGCCAGTTATTCTCTTATCAAACAGATTCCATTTTTTAGTGTAAAGAGAGAAACGTTGCCAGTTAGCTGTTTGACCTCATTCCTGACCATCTGTGGAAAGTTGTCTTACCTGACCATCTGCGGGTAAAACTGCTTGTCCCACTGCGTGTATAAAGAGGTGGTGGTATAAAGCCGTTTGCCATCCAAGCTGAGCTGAAGCATTTGAGGTCCTCCATAGACCCTCCTTCCCTAAAGACAGAGAAAATGGGTGGTGGTGAGCGTTTTTAAGAAATATGGAGTGTCCAAATAGGGTTATATACAACTCCCTAGCAGGGTCCTAAGCACAGGTCTGCGGCAGGAAATGATAGATGTGCAAGGATGCTGTTGCTGGGCTTTTCCACCTTGTGCTTCAGAATGTCTCCCACCCATGCTGTATTTTTAGGCACAGTGAATGAACTGGGTGTGGTGCTCTTAAGTACAGTCCTCTAGACTCCACCCCTCCCTCTCATCACTTGGGCTAAGTAGGAGTAAGCAAGCTGCAGGCTCATGCTAGCACCCCCGTCAGAGAGCTGTATAGAACATTGGTAACCCATCCAAGTTACCAGGTGCTGTGTGGAGGGTTCATTCAGTCAGGCAAGGTAGGAAAACGTGGTGGTAGCAGTGGGATCAGAACCCACGCCTTCATACGTATGTCCATTTTGCTTTCTCGTGTTTCCAGTCTTAAGTGTGGTTCATTTCTGCATCAGTTTGTGATTTTGTTTTTCAAGTCCTCATGAAAATTTGTCAGTATTTTAGTGCACACGTTGTGTATGCCATTTTGCCTGAGCTATGCCTTTTAGCAGACACTTTTCTGTAACATAGTGCATCTTACTTTATTTTCACCAGTGCATGTATCTTTATGCACGCTTTCCCCTAAAACGCACATTTTGGTACAGATTATTTGGTTGGAGGGCTGCATCACGACATTCAGAGGACTCTGAATTTTGAAGGGTGGTTGCATTTTGGTTTGAGCATTGTTTTGGAAAGTGCGAGTTAGGTAGGTGCATGTTAAAATTTAAACTGAGCTGACGTTTTCCCCCCATGACACAGATTGTGCAATGGGGTTTCTAGCCTGGCATCCTCAAAGCACTTTGAATTTTTCAAAGCTGCTAGTGGCTCTGGGGCTAGGGAGGGGATGCAGCATTTAAGGATTTTTAGTTTAGAGAAAAGGTGAGTCGGAGGTTACATGATAGAAGTGTACAAAATTATGCACTGTGTGGAGAAAGCGGACAGAGAAGAGTTTTTTCTCCCTCATAACGCTTGAACCCGTTGACATCCGATGAAGACGAATGTTGGAAGATTCAGGACAGACAAAAGGAAGGCCTTCTCCACCCAGCACAGGGTTAGACTTTGGAATTTGCTCCCACGAGAGGCGGCAGCGATGGCCACCAACTCGGAGGGCTTTGAAAGAGGGCTAGACAGATTCATGGAGGACAAGGCTATCCGTGGCTCCTAGCCACAAGGGCTATGCTCTACCTCCATAGTTAGAGGCGATATGCTTCTGAAGACCAGTTGCTGACAACCGCAGGAGGGGGAGAGTTGCTGTTGCGCTCAGGATCTGCTTTCAGGCTTCCCATTTGGGCATCTGGTTGGCCCCTGTGAGAACAGGAGGCTGGTCTAGATGGTGGTCCCGTTCGCCTGATCTGGCTGCTGAATGGCTGTTCTGATGCTCTTATGGAACCTCCAGGTGCAGAGGCAGTCTGTCTTGATTCCAAGGCTCTTAGAGTCATTCGACCACTGGGAGGACTAGATGGGTCCCCTTTGGCCTGAACCAGCGGGTGGATTTGTGTTCTTCTGAAATGACATCTGAGGCTAGACCTGCTCCTCCAGTTGTGCGTTACTCACCTGGATCACAAAGGGGTCAGGCTGGCAGTCCAACTCTGGATCTTCGAGGACAGTCACCACTCCGCCTTTGACAATATTGCCGCCGACAAACACCTGTGTGCGGAAGAACATTCCCCAACCCCAAAGAGAGATGGTCAGCTGAGCGCGAGGAACAGCGGCGGCAAAGGGTGTGTCTGCGATGTTTCAGACGGCTGGCTTGATTGGGTCACATCCTCCCCATACCTTGAAAGCACGTGGTTTCCCCCAAAGACTCCTGGGAACTGTAGTTTGCAAAGGGTGCTGGGAATTGTAGTTCTGCGAGCGGTAAGCTACAGTTCCCAGGAATTCTCTGAGGGAAGCCATGTGCTTTAAATGTGCATTAAATGTATGGTGTGGGTGTGACCTGTGTCTAAAATGGCTGGCTGGTGGGAGATAGTAATTAGGAGGTAGCCTCCAGTCACTGGGACTCTCTCCCACAAGAAGGGTAATAAAAAAAAAATCATTTCATCTTTTCCTCCCAGCATCTGGAGGGGGAAGTGCTGTAGCTTCTCTCTTCTACCCAAAAAGGTCCCATGTTCAATCCCCAGCACCTCCAGGTACAGCCGGAAAGGACTCCTGCCTGTAGCCCAGGACAGCTGCTGCCAGCCAGTGCAGGCGCAGACAGTACCGAGCTAGATGGACCAATGGTCTGACCTGGTATGAAACGGCTTCTTATTTAAAATCAGCCCTTCGTTCAGAACCATGAGGACTAGGCTCTTACTTTATTTCTAAAGGAAAGTATGCAGCTCAGTGGTGGAGCATCTGGCGGTGGGCATTTTGCAACGGTCAATGAATTACAGCGCCTCCTTGCTTTATTGTTATTATTATTCAATTTGTTACCCACCCTTCATCAGGCAGGTCTGAGGGCGGGTCACGGCAATATCACATACATTATTAGAAATGGTTTAAAACAAATCTCAATTCCGATGTGCAGTTTCACACATGTGGCTGCCTCTCGCTCCTAAGAATGTAAGGAGAGCCCTGCTAGGTCAGGCAGAAGCAGCCTTCACCCCAACATTCTGCTTGCAAGCCAGATACAGGGTGTGCAGGCTTGCTATTGCCCCCCCAAAACCCTGGCATTCAGGGTATACTGCCCCTGAATGTGGAGGTTCCATCTGCTTCTCATAGCTGCTGGTGGACGTCTGCAAGAATTTGCCCTGTGGCCTATCTGGGCTGGTATCGAGTCTCAAGCAGCGGTGAAAAATAAACTTCTTGGAACCCCACAAAAGCGGAACCTCGGAAGGGGGCCTTTTACCTGGCCAACCAGCCGCGGCCTGTGCGGGTCGGTGATGTCATACTGGCGGATGTCGCCGTGCATCCAGTTGCTGAAGTAGAGGAAGCGGTCATCCAGCGAAATGATAATGTCGGTGATGAACCCTAGAAGGCAAGACAACGAGAGGTGGACATCAAGCGCATCTCCTTTCAATGATTTCTTGTGCTTTTCTGCGACGTGGGACGTAAAACACCACGGAATAGTAACCTCCTTGAGGACAGAATGCGATCATGCAGTTGGCCGGCTATGGCCCCTTTTGGGCCGAGATGACTTGGCCACAGTACTCCATGCTCTGGTAACTTCCAGAGCGGACTACTGCAATGCGCTTTCTGCGGGGCTGCCCTCCAAGCCGACTTCAAGTGGTCCAAATGCAGTGCCCGGATTACTGGCTGGGGTCTCATTTAGCATTCATGTGGCCGTTGGTTTGAAAGAGCTGCATTGGTTGCCAGTTTGTCTCCGGGCCCGATTCAAGGTGCTGATGTGAGCATTGAAAGCCTTAAATGATTTTAGGCCTTAAATATCTGAAAGCCTGCCTCCATCTCTACAGACCATCTCAGGAGTTGAGATCAGCAGAGAACAGCATCATAACCCTTGGTAGTTGTGCCACCCTAGAAGTTTGGGGGTGGCTGGCTTGGGAGAGGGCATTCTCTGAGGCAGCCCTGAAGTTGTGGAATCCCCTCCCCACCTGGCACCTTCATTTTGTCGTTTTTGTTGCATGCTAAAGACACAACTCTTTACCCTAGCCTGAGATATGTTTTCAGGGCCCTAACCCTATTCCTGTGCCTCAAATTTGTTTCAAACTGTTCTTCATATGGAATTTTAAGTGGTTGCAACTCTTCAATTCTAGGCTGTCTTCAAGGGCCACCCCATGTGAAGTGTGTTACAGTAGTCTAGTGTAGAAGCCACCAAAGCATGAAATGACAGTGATATTTATTAATTTGTTAAATTTATATCCTGCCCTTCCTTCCAGAAGGAGCCTAGGGTGGCAAATAAAAACACTAAGGCTTTCAACGCTAATATAAGCACCTTGAATTGGGCCCAGATAATCTCTGTGTCTTCCAGGGAGTGGGTAAAGCTGCCATATGAGCCGAATCTGACAGTACGTTTTATTCAGGGATTGGCGGCTACTAAAGTCAGTTGCAAAGAATGTGGAAAGTGAACCACCGGCCTGTCTTTTCCTTTCTTTTTACTCACCTGGCATTTCCGGAAAGTACCACCCTGACACCTTCTTGTTTGGAATCTGGATCACTTTCTCAGCTGCCCAGTTTCCGTCCTGCAGCAGAAACACATGTTAAGAAATAGAATTGGGATCTGCTGCATCACAATGTTGCAGCATGGAAGGCTCTCTGTTCAAGAATCCAGCCACTCCATTCCATTCCTCCTTGCTGTGCTTTCTCCCGCCTTCCGCAGTCAGACAACATTCATTAGCCATGGAGCACACAAAGTCCTCAGTAGGCTGTTTCTGGGGGGGGGGGAGTCCTCTTCCCCAAAAAAGATTTTGTTCTACTTCTGCAAACCTTGCGGTTCCCCAGAAGCTGTTGAATCATGGGTAGTGCCATTTTTAGACCTTGTGCTAAATCCCTCTGGTGCAAGGTTGGTGCCGTATTACCACTCGCACCCTGAACATTGGGAACAGAATGACTAGTGGGAGGAACTGCCTTCCACTGAGTCAGACTGTTGGTCTATCTAGCTCTGTGTTGTCAACCCAGACTGGTGGGTGGTTCTTGACATCCTGAATCCAGAGATGCCAAGGACTGACCTAACACACAAATCTGTAACGCCTTCTTTTTTTCCATTCAACAGATCCATAAAATTAGCACCCACTTAATTTCTCTCTTCAAGCCCCCCCTTCAATTCAGGGCCTCCAAGAGATAGGTACAGGGTGTACTGATGCACTGTTCCCAAAGCTCTGATCTTTCATTTAAAAATAAAAGCAAGTCTCTAGCCCTCCTAGAACAAAAGTTATGAAGCAAAATGTGGAGGTACTCTCCAAGGCAATTTTTGCGAGACGAGCCAGCCTGGCTGCTCCTATAGTTCAGTGTTTTTAACCAATGAATAAAGTCAGAGCTGTGACTGATATGAGTTGTTTAGGCACCAGACAATACAAATCCCTCAGGTCCAAAGGTGCTGTTGTGTTCCCCTCCCCTTTAGTGCACTTTTCATGTTTCTCTCTTATGTTCCGGTAGTCCTTGGAATCTCTGCAGTTTGCCCTTCCTTTTTCCTAGCAGCTAGGATGCATCTCTCCTGTGGAGGGTTCATCTGAGATCAGGCACTCCCTAGAAGTTATTTTCTGCAAATACTACTACTCAATAAGTGCAGATGGATATGAGAGAATCACCCACCCCAAATGCAGAGCTTGGAAAAGTTACTTTTTTGAACTATAACTCCCATCAGCCCAATGCAGTGGCCATGCTGGCTGGGGCTGATGGGAGTTGTAGTTCAAAAAAGTAACTTTTCCAAGCTCTGCGAAATGGCATATGCAAATTTTATGGACATCTGTGTCCTCTTTTGCACGGGGATTGGAGGGCCCAACTGGGCACAGGAAATCCTGTTGGAACCCGTGTCCCCTCCCCCTATTCATTCTAACCTGTGTCTTGAAGAAGTGATGGATGGAGCTCTCCAACGTGCACCCCACCATGCCATGGGCGGAGTCGGGGTTGTGTAGGAACCGGATCTCCAGTGGGGCAGAATCCTCCCCAACATCGATGGACTGCATGAGACAGTGAGTAGTCCAGTCCCAGACATTCAGGCGACGGCCATAGCGCTCTACAGATGAGCAAAAGAGAAGAATATCAACCACAAGTGTTACTCCCGTCACTCAGAACTACTCAGAGCATTCGTGTCATGTGCTGGAGGCTCAAACAGTGTGCTGTAGCGATTAGAGTGTTGGACTAGGACCCAGGAAGCCAGGGGTCAACTCCCCTGCTCATACTAAAGCTCGCTGGGTGTGACCTTGGGCCTGTCGCTGACAGCTTAATCTACCTCACAAGGTTGTTGTGCGGATAAGATAAAATGGGGAGGGTGAGAACCATGTATGTCTTAGGAATGCTGGGAAGCCCGCAAGCAGGATTTGAGCACAACAGCAGCTCTCCCCTCCTGCAGTTTCCAACAAGTGGTATTCAGAAGCATACTGCCTCCAACAGTGGATCACAGTTCCTGCACTGAGCAGGTGGTTGGACTAAATGATCTCTGAGAGACCTTCCGCCTTTCTGATTCTGTGAGCCACTCCGATCTGAAGGCAATCCTCGGTGGGATTGGACTGATGGCCAGCTCCTGGTGCTCGTATCAAGCAAAGGGTCATACCTTTCCTCAGATCTTCTGGGTTCAAGCCGTTGACAAAGTATTTTGGCACTCCCCATTCGGTGCTGATCAGGACATTGTGTCTCGGCTGGTACCAGAAGTCATACCCTTGAGGGGCTGCGTCGCCAGGCCGTTCCCAGGTCCCCTTCACTTCCCACGTCTCTGCATCCAGAAGGATAAATCCACCTGGCGTCCAAACAACAACCATTCTCAGAATGCAACAATATTACAGAGGTCCCTGAGAGGAAGTGGGGATACACAGGAATTCAGGTAGGTGCAGGGAGGTATATGTATGTTTTGTGCATCTAGAGCAGGAGCAAAGAACCTGTGGCCCTCTAGATGGACTGGACACCAACTCCCACCACCGTCCCTCACCATTGGTCATGCTGGCTGGGGGTGATGGCCGTTTACATAAGAAGAGTCCTGCTGCTGGACTGGGCCAAAGGGGCCCACCCATTTCAGCATACTGTTCTCACAGTGGCCGACTAGATGACCGTTAGAGGACACCTGCAAGCAAGGCCCAAGCACAACCACCACCCTCCCCACTTGGGATGCCCAGGAACTGGCGTTCAGGGGCACACTCTTAGAGTCCAACAACATCTGGAGGGCCACTGGCTCCCCATTCCCAATTTCGGCAGCAAACTAGGAATCTGTGGTGACTCCTCAGTTGTTGCTGGACTCCAGCGCCCCATCACCATCCCTGACCATTGGGCATGCTGGTGGCTGGGCCTGCTGAATTGGAGTCCGGCAACATCTGGAGGGCCAGGGGTGCTCCCCATCCCATTCTTGATCACTCAGTCACCAGATCTTGTGGTTTCGCGTACACACACACACCCCTTGCCACTTGCAGTTCAAAAGTGGCGCAGTCCAAGCCGGCTTGTTTATTACGTGAGCTGCTATTTTGTATAGGCCAGCCCCCAACAGGGGTTCCTGCACAGGGATCCAAACGTGGAGATGGATGGGAGCGATCTGTCAGTTCGGGTTCTCAGGCTCTCTCTACACTTCTGCAGCAACAGACGAATTTGTCTTTTTAAAAAATCCTTATGGAAATGCTTCAGCATTCCAGTGCAAATTTTTCCTAATAAACACATTTTCGTCTATGGTTTTGACTACGCATTTTTGCAAAGCAGTATCTCCAAATGCAATCTATTTTTGCATGTTATCTTCACGAATATATTCATTTTTATAGATACTTTACCCTAATACATGCATTTTTGTAAACGTTGTTTGGTTGGGCAACTGCACTGCAAAATTTGGAGAAGAGCACATTTTGATGAATGTCTGTGTTTCACTTCTCCTTTTAGAAAGTGTGAATTTGATAGATACGCCTTTCAATGCAAACTGAATCAAATCTCTCCCCCATCCCTAAACATGGGTGCTGTGGGAGGGTGGCAGAGTCCCATATCTTTTGTGCCGGACGACACATGATGCTTTAATTTGGATCCCTGCATTGAGCAGGGGTTTGGACTTGATGGCCTTCTAGGCCCCTTCCAGCTCTATGATTCTACGATCTTCTGCCTCTTTCCCTTCCTTGCTTTAAAACAAAAGTGGACTCTGCAAGCCCTGATGGTCACAAAGAAATTTCTGCTTCAAGGCTGGAAGGATAAACACCCACCACTCTGTGGCCTGGAGATCTCGCTGTCCTCTTTGTGATTGAACATACTGTATAGCTTATACCCGTCAATTTCATTCGGACACCTATTTGGACATATATGGACTGGCTATATTAATGTATAGGTTTAAAGGTGGGATCAATGGAATTTTTGTTTTATTCTTAATGTCAGCTGCTGAGGTTTGTCTCTCTTCCTTTTATTTATTATTTATTAATTAAACTTACATACCGCCCGACTAGCAATAGCGGTGAACATCTGCTATTTGCTTACAGGCCAACTGGGTGTGTTGCAAAATGCAATGCCCAGAGGCATCTTTATATATAGGGCGGTGGCTGGGGCTGATTGAGACTGGTAGGGCGGAAGGCAGGGAGCCCTACAGTAGGAGGAGCCAGAGCCAGTGACAGACTGAGAAAGAGCCAATGAGAGGCACAAGCCAACTAATTCTAATTTTGTCCCCATCCTCCTCCTCCTCCCTGCTGAGTTCTCCAAGGGGCAACTCTCAGACTGAGGAAGACGGCGACATTCAGAGCCACCCCCTGGACTGGCTGTAAGTAGGAAGGCAGGCAGATGGGGGCTGGCTGAAGGCAGACTGAGGCTGGTGGGGCAATGTCCCATTCGCCCTAACGGACTAGCCTCTGCTGTATATAAACTAGCATATGCAAACCGTATATAAGCTTGTATCGTGGACTCGTCTCTGATCCCTTTAAGCCCCATGTGGCCACTCTGCTGCTTGAATACCTTTTCCATTGCCAAGGATGTCTCCCAAGACGCTGATCATGACCTCCCCGGTCCCCAGGCAGTGAGACGTGTGCAGGAAAGACGAGTCGCATTTCTCGAAGACTTCCCTGGGTTCAATGACCTGCGAGGAGAGTCGGGGAGAGGAAGTTTGTAATGGGCTTATTCCTTCCTTTCTCCGGGTTACACACACAAGTACTTTTTTGTAAGGTCCAGGGTTCAGCGTCCATGAACCAAACCCCAGGAGCCGTCCCAATGTAAAGCCGTAACACGATGGAGAAGTTCGTACTCGATGGATCGTGTGAGTTTTACTCAATCTACAAGCTGGAGCTGCAATGAAACATTGTTTTTATACATTTCTTTTTTGGAGAACAACTTATTTCTCCTGTTCACGGGCCTTTCTTATAAAGTGTCCATTTAACCATGGCTTTTAATTTTGGCTCTAGATCTTCCATCTTCTGCTACTTTTTTGGCTGCGTACACACCTTATATTTAAAGCACCTGGCTTCCCCCAAAGAATCCCGGGAATGGTAGTTTCTTAAGAGGGCTTGGAATTGTAGCTCTGTGAGGAGTAAACTACAGTTCCCAGGACTCTTTGGAAGAAGCCATGTACTTTAAATGTATGGTGTGTACACAGTCTTGTTTTTCTGGTATTTAAATTCTTGGGGTTGTGTCAGGAATGGGTAAATATGTCAATTTCATTTTTTCATTTTTCCAGTCTTAAGATTGTCCCTCCACATTTCCACATTGGTTTGCAAATATTTTGGAAAAAGGTCCTCATGAAACTTCATCCACATTTTAGTGTGATTCTTTCCTAATATGCACGTTTTAGCATGTGTTTTTTCTAATGTGCACAGATTTTTGCAAAGCAATGTTCCCTAATATAACGTGTTTTTTAATATATGCACGCCTTGTAAACGTGACCTGCATGGAGACCTGCATTGCAAAATTTGAGAAGTGCAGATTTCAAAGGATGGCTATGTTTCAGTTTGCATATTCTTTCAAAAAATTGATAAGTTTGCCTTTAAATACAAACTGAATCACATTGCTTCTTCATCCTTAGAGCAGACCCACTGAAATAGAGTGACTAACTGAAGCGCATTAATTTCAGTGCATCTGCTCTGAGTGGATCTTAGTCAAACACCCTTATTTTCAAATAGCTTCCCATCCATATATAGTAATAGGAGGTCTTGTTACCAATAGATTCATTTGATTTTTAAGGCATAATTACTTTATTAAATTTATGTCCCACCCTTCCTCCCAGAAGGACACCAGGGCAGCAAACAAAGCACTAACACTCGAAAACATCGTAAAAACAGACTTTAAGATATATTTAAATAAAACATAATTTTAAAAAGCTTTAAAAACATATTAAAAAGCAGTTCCAACACAGACACAGACTGTCATAATGTCTCTACTTAAAAGGCTGGTTGAAAGAGGAAGGTCTTCAGTAGGCACCGAAAAATAACAGAGATTGCGCCTGCCTAATATTTAAGGGGAGGTGGGGAACCCAAATTTGTTGTCTTTGAACATACTCTTCCATTTTCTGTCTGTTATCTGCTAATCTTGCATCGGCTTATATTATCAGCATAACACGGTCAGTTTCCTGAGCATTTTTTACCAGAATGCCCACATTTTTTCTGGTTTCATTGTATCAATTGCATCCTCTAAAAAGTTTTTAAACAGTCCTCACCAAAGGGAACACCTTTCATAGAAGGGGACCTGCCTTTGCTGATCTCTGCTCAGTACTGTTGACTCTAATGACAACTTCCTGGTTTTACTATTTGCTTTTGGGTGGATTGCATATTATTCTACTCTTCCTCTCAGGCCTATTCTTGTCTTCGGCAATACAGCGAATATTTTATTCCAGCCGGTCATGGAACTGAAGGCATCCTTCTAGGTCAGTGAATGCTATATAAGCATCCTTAATCTTTGCCCTATCAGCAATCAGACTGCAAGGATGGCTTCTGGTTTCCCCCTAAAACCCAAGTGATCCTATGTCTTTTAATGGTTTGTTTCCATTTTATTCCACCCCGTCTTTGGTTAATGTTTTTCAAGTGGGGCTTAATAACTGTCACATTCAAGGGTTGGGAACTGGGGCCCGGAAGCCAAATGTGGCCCTCCAGCCCTCTCTGTTCGGCCCTTGGAACTCTCCCCAGGCCATACCCCTCACTGGCCTTACTTCACACCCTCCCTGCGGGTTTTTGCCCGGTAGGAATGTGCTCTTGCTTGCCTCGATGGAGGACATAGAGGGGTGTGTGTGTGTAGGAACGAGTCTAATGTACAAAAATAAAATTAGCATGCTTTGATCTGCCTATTTTTGCCTTCAGCCCTGCTGACCACTGTTATGTGGCCCCCAGGAGGTTGGCCAGATGGGAATGTGGCCTTTGGTCTGATCCTTTGCCAACTTCTATCTAGGCCAGTAAGAGGCTTTTTCAGAGTTCAAGGACATATTCATAGAATCACAGAATCGTAGAGTTGGAAGGGGCCTGTAAGGCCATCCAGTCTAACCCCCTGCTCAATGCAGGAATCCAGCTTAAAGCATCCCCAGCGGGTGGCTGTCCAGCTGCCTCTTGAAGGCCTCCAGGGTTGGAGAGCCCACCACCTCCCTAGGTCATTGGTTCCATTGTTGTACCTCTCTAACAGTTAGGAAGTTTTTCCTGATATTCAGCTGAAATCTGGCTTCCTGCAACTTGAGCCCATTATTCTATGTCCTGCACTTTGGGACGATCGAGAGGAGATCCTGTCCCTCCTCTTTGTGGTAACCTTTCAAGTCCTTGAAGAATGCTATTATATCTCTGCTCAGTCTTCTGTTCTCAAGGCTAAACATGCCCAGTTCTTTCAGTCTCTCCTCACAGGGCTTTATTTCCAGTCCCCTGATCAACCTTGTTGCCCTCCACTGAACCTCTTCCAGTTTGTCTGCATCCTTCTTAAAGTGCAGTGTCCAGAATTGTACGCAGTACTCAAGACGAGGCCTAACCAGTGCCGAATAGAGGGGAACCAATACTTCACGCAATTTGGAAACTACGTCTGTTAATGCAGCCTAAAATAGCATTTGCCTTTTTTGCAGCCACATCACACTGTTGGCTCATCTTCAGCTTGCGCTCAACGACAATCCCAAGTATCCCCCATCTTCTAGCTATGCATTTGGTTTCTTTTTCCTAGGTGTAGAACTTTGCACTTATCCCTGTTAAATTTCATTCCGTGCCAAATGACTCAAGGAAGGTGCAAAGCAGGGTCATTGCGGAGTGTGGCTTGGGAAGAGGGGATGTGGCTGGGAAGGGAGGTTGCCTGGGATGAGGGCCAGATGGAGAGGCCTGGAGGACCACAGTTGCGCCTCCTGTCACCCGACCTAAGTCCCACTCCTTAAGGAAACTTACCTTGAACATCCTGGGGGCTCGTAGATCCGTCCCCGTATCTACCACATAGATCCGGGAAGAGCCCAGGCAAGGGAGGACCAGGCGGTTACGCTTTTTGCTGGTGTCCCCAAAGCAGCTGCTGCAGGTGTTCCACCCCGTGTGGTGGAGTTCGTCGTCGATGTATGGCATCTGCAGGCGATGGATCACCTGTCGGGAAGATAGGAGGGTTTCCGGTGTTAAGTTTCTGGGCGAGGAGTGTGTGTGTTTGGGGTGGGGGATGCCCACCCCCTTTTCAGGGCCTCTTTGCTGCCTGGAGGGAAGGACACCGCGGCGTCTCCAAACCCCCATTCCCTGGCGGAAGCTGACCCGATGGGCAACTTGGTGAGAGAGAGGGCAGCACCCTTCACTGCAAGGGTAGCTATCTGTCAGTCTCAATTTCCCTACATTTCTCATATTTTCCAATCTCAAGTTCGGCTCTCCACATTTTCACATCAGTTTGCATTAAAAAAAAAAACTCTTTCGGAAAATCCATCAGCATTTTTTGCTTATTTCTCCTAATGCGCACATTTTTCTATGCATTTTTTTTGCCTACTGTACACTTTTCCCCAAATCGGTTTTCCCTGTCATGCCTTTGGATGTGTTGTTTTCACTAATACGTGCAATTTTATGCACGCTCTCCCCTTGTATATTCATGTTTGTACACCTCGCTGGGCTGGAGAACGGCGTTGCAAAATTCGGAGAACGGCCAATTTCGAAGGATGGCTGCATTTTGGTTGGTGTATTTCGGAAATGTGGATTAGGTAGGAACTACATATAATTTCTTCCCCCATCTCCCTTCCCGCGCACACACAATAAGTGCTTAAAAACCAAGGACTGAAAGCGATTTAATAGTTATCCCCCCTTCTCAAGGATTTCAACAGTAATGGCAATAGATGAGCAAGGATTATTCTATAGGGTGCTAGTGATCTGGACGAGCAGCCTTTACTGGGCTACTGTGGAGCTAGCTGGCCCATGAGAAAGTGCTGACTCAGGGGAGAGAGAGAAGGATTATGTCATTCCATGACTCGGCACACGCGCACAGACATTTTTAAAGTGTGGAAATCTGTGCCGAAGAATGCAACAGGCCCAGTCAACATGCACCCTTTGGACCATGCTCCGAAAAGTGCAGATTGGGGAGGTCCTGAATTGAATTTATTCCAGTCTCCTTGCCCTGTTTCCTGGTGTCATTTAGATCACTATGTCTGCAGTTGACATTTCGGTTCGTGGATTGTTTTTGGGAAGTGCAGATTGGGAAGGCTCACCTTTAAATGCAAACTGAATCAAATTTCTCCACATCTCTGCCTGGGTCTATGCTTGTTCCAGGGTGGTGCTGCAGCCTCAAGAATGAATGCACTTGCCCAGATAGGGGGGGCTCCTCAATTCACCCACTCAAGAGGGTTGTACGGCACGTGCGAAGCTGTTAGGAGACACACACCCTTCCACTCGGAGGACTACAGTTCCCAGAGCAGTTTAATAATCAATCTCTCCTCCCAGAGAACTCTGGGAATTGTAGCTTATTCATGGTTTTATCCAATTAAGTTAGAGGAGTATAACTTAAGTTATATTAAGTTAGCCCCCGCCCATCACTGGCAGGGGTCCCGCAAAACGTTGCCTGGAAGGGAATGCAGTCTTGCGCTGACAAATGTTCTTTTTGTTGATCTTTTTGGCTGCCTTATTCTGCAAAGGTCTGGTGTTTTGTGGAATGAGGAATGTCAACAATGAACATTTAGAAGTCTCTTAAGATGAAGACACTCCCCTAGAAACTCCAACAGGCTTTGAGATTCCCATCAGCACTGTCAGAGCACCTTGGCACCATCTGAATCTTTGGGCTGCGTCCCATTTCCCCAAGGCTAGTCTTCCCAGGTGATTGTAATCAAGGCTGCCTGCTGCTTTCATAGCTCTGCACCAGCACAAGGGAATAAAAATCCCACAGTATGGTAGGTGGAACAAGGTAACAATAATGCAAGCTCAGGTCTGGATCCAGGTTTGATGGGACCCTGATGAAGCCCCCTCGAGTGGGCTCCTTCCTCTATCAGTGGGACCCAGTGGGGTGGAGGGCCAACCAGCATTGTCTGAACAGCTCCAGGCATCTGGGTCCAACTGCCATCTTAATTTCTCAGAAGGACCCAGAGCGAAGGATGGGCAGATACGTCAGTTTCGATGTCTCATTGTTCAGTTATCTACATTTCCACATCAGTCGGAGGGTGTTTTTTTTTAACGAAAATTCATCAGCATTTTTGTGTGGATTTCTCCTAATAAAGAGACAACATTTTTGTGCGCAGCTTTGACTAATGTGCACATTTTTGCAGGCAATTTTCCGTAACATAATGTGTTATTGTAGACACTTTACCCTGGTATATGCATTTTGTACACATCCCTTGGCTGAAAAACTGCATTGCCAAATTCGGAAAAAGTGTAAATGTCAAAGGATGTGTTTCTGTTCTCCCCTTGTTTTGGAAAGTGCAAATTAGGTAAGTTCACTTTCAAATACAAACTGAAGCGAATTTCGTCCTCGTGCCGACCAAGAGCACAGCTACGTGTGATGGGGGGCGTTGTGGGGATTTTAAATGGCGGCTAGACTGAAAGGTATGTAGTCCAGGGCTCAGATGACAAGTGGCCCTCTTCAGAGTGCTAAGCCTGCTGGCAGTTGCCCAAGGAGGCCAGTTACTGGAGATGCCTAAGATTCTCACGCTATAAATCAACTGGCAGCAGAGAGTGTAATTAACTGCTACCAGTGGTGATAGGCAAGGGAGTCCCAGTTTACATGGAGCAAAATTGAGGGGAAATGCCTCTCCCAACTCACTTTGGGCTGTGGGTTTTGCATTCGAATGCTGCCTCACTGAAGGAAGGATCTCTCCCTGGCCAGAGATAACAGAATGCCAGGGAGCTATTTCAGCTGCTAAACCAGCCTGTCCCAACCAGTGTGCCTCCAGATGTTGTTGGACCACAACTCCCATCAGCCTCAGCCAGCATTGCCGATGGTCAGGAAAGATGGGAATTGTGGTCCAACAACATCTGGAGGCACACTGGTTGGGAAAGGCTGCCTTTCTCTCCAACGTGCTACTTTTCAACCTGGGTCTTTACTAGGGATGGCAGAGAAATTCTCTTTTAAAAGCGAACTTACCAAATTCTCACTTTCCAACATAATAAGAGAACCGAAACGCAGCCGTGCTTTGAAATTCGCTCGTCTCCAAATTTTGCAAAGCTCTTCTCTAGCCGAGCAAGGTGTACAAAAGTGCATTTGCAGGGTGGCGTGTGTGTGTGTTAATGAAAATAAGATACAAAAATGCATTAGGTTAAGGGAAATAGATCTGCAAAAATATGTTTATTAGGGGAAAGTGCATACAAACGTGTATGTTAAGATGAATGAACACTAAAATGCTGATGAATTTTCATGAAGATCTTTTAAAAAAAAAACCCCATTGCAGATGGATGTGGAAATGTGGGCACCGAAATGTGGGAAAACGAGAAATGAAGAGAGAGACTGGAACGGACAGATTTGTCCATCTTTACCAACAGTTCTTGGAGACAAATCCTTAGCCAGGCTACAATCCTGGCCCTTATTTATTTTTTATTTATTTATCATTATTTTTACTCCGCCCTTTTTCCAAAACTGGAACTCGCGGCGGCTTCCAGATAAAAGCACACATATAATTAAAAACATACAAAAGTCTAGATTAAAATCGAATTAAACTATTTACAGTATTAAAACCATTCATACCCTTGGTACCTTTTCAGATATGTGTATTTAAATTTGTATATTTGTTTTTAGGTTTTAATTGTTGTAAACTGCCCAGAGAGCTTCGGCTATGGGGCGGTATACAAATGTAGTAGTAATAATAATAATAATAATAATAATAATAATCCCCACAGAGAGGTCTGAAACTGGCTTTAGATTTTGCAGTCAAGATTTCTTAAGACAGTCTTCCTTAACCCGGTGCCCTCTCCAGGTGTTTGGGACTGGAACTCCCATCATCCCTGCCTAATGCCAGCTGGGGCTGATGGGAGTTGTAGCCTGGATCAGCTGGAGAGGGTGCCAGGTTGTGGAAGGCCAAATCTCGTGAGCCTGTTACCTGGGAATAGCATGGCGATTCAGGATCCACGTCCACCGTAGCCAGGTAATCCGGTTGCTGGGTCCCGGTGCCAGTTAAGATACATGGTACATAGATCAGCTTCTCTCTCGGACCTTCGAAAGCAAAGTCCACATTTAGGGATCCGTCGTGGGTGAGAAAATGAAAGTCCTCTGAGCCAGCTCAAGCCCAGCGTAGAGAAATGTTTTTTTCCAAAGCCTACCTGTGTTCAAAGTTAGTCCTCCTCAGAGTAGACCCATTGAAATGAATGGACAGGGTTAACTCAGGTCCACTTGTTGCAACGGGCCTGCTCGCAGTAAAAATCTAGTTAGAAACCATCTCTTGTCTCAGTGATCTTTGTAAAAGCCTTGCAAGAAGATCCTGCTGGATCAAGCGCGAGAGAACTCCCCAATCCTATGGTTTCCAGCAATTTGCATGTGGAAGCACGCAGCCTGCAACCATGCAAGGCAGGCTAGTGGTGTAATTCACCCAACTTCACATATTAGCATGGTTTCTCCAAGGTTACCTTGCGGCAAGATTGGAATGGAGGCGTTTACCAGATGTTACACTCTTAAGCCAACTGCTGCGCATGAGAACATCAGAAGAGCTTGGCTGCTGGGCGAGGCCAAAGAGGATCCATCACAGTGGCCGACCAGAAGCCTATGTGAAACCCACAAGCAGGGCCTGACTGCAACAGCGGCTTCCAGCAGCTGGCCTACCAGCAGAAGCGAAGGCCAAGGAGACAGAGCATAGCCCTCCTGGCTAGTAGCCACTGATAGCATCCTCCATGAATTTGTGTAATCCTCTTTTAGCGCATCAAGCTCTAACTCATCCAAGCTGTGAACAATATTTCGGTGAAAGGTAAAAAGGAGCACCTAGTTGTTTTAGGGCAGTGAGGGAGACCCTGCGCCCCTCCAGAAGTTGCCATACTCCATCTCCCATGTGTCCCAGCCAGCATGGCCAACAGTCAGGGATGGTGGGAGACGTAGTTCAGCAACATCAGTCCCTCATTCCGGCCGTAGACTCTGGTTCACAATTCCCAGTGACTCTGCATTTTCTGAATTCAGACATTCAGGCTAGTGAAATAATTTGGAGACTCTTTTTCTTCCTTCTTCTTCTTCCAAAAGTGGCTTGAGCGATACGCCCGGGGAAATTTTTAATAAGTTTGCAGAGTCAATTTGGATAATTTTCTTTTCCCATACTCAGCACAAGTGGCACCACCCTTAGAGGTAGGAAAGGTTAATATACCAGACTTGAAAGCCTTTTAGTGTTGCTACTAATTTTTATTTCATCCTTTATCCAAAGACCTCGGGGCAGTGTTCATGTCCCCACTGCCACACTTTATCCACACAACAACACTATGAGGTGGGCTAGGCTGAGTGATAATGACTTGCCTAAGGTCACCCAGTGAGTTTTGTGGGGATTTTAATCCAAGGCTCTGTGGTTTAAACCCAGCAGTCTGACCCTTATACCTCTCTGGCCATTTCTTGTAGGCTTCAGAAAGGATAATTTAATCTAGAGGATGAGGTGGCTCTGGTGTAGTGTGGCCACAGTGGTACAGGCCTTGGTAATCTCCAGGCGGACTACTGCAATGTGCTGTACATGGGGCTACCCTTGAGGTTGGTTCAGAAATGGCAGCTAGCACAGAATGCTTTTGGCTGGAACAGCTCCATATCAACATATTATACTGGTGCTGAAAGCTCTCCATTGCCTGCCAGTGTATTACCAAGCTAAGTTCCAGGTTAGAACTTAAGAACACAAAAAGAGCCCTGCGGGATCAGGCCAGTGGCACATCTAGTCTGGCATCCTGTCCTCACAGTGGACAACCAGCAGGATCAAACATTTCTCTATCTGCTTTCTCCATGCCGTGCATAATTTTATACGCTCCTATCATGTCACCTCTGACTTGCCTTTCCTCTAAACTAAAAAGCCCCAAATGCTGCAATCTTTCCTCACAAGGGAGCTGCACCATCCACTTGATCATTCTGGATGCCCTTTTCTGAACCTTTTCCATGTCTACAATATCCTTTCCGAGGTGAGGTGACCAGAAGTATACACAGTATTCTAAATGCGGCCACACCATAGATTTACACAATGGCTTTATAATATTGGCAGTTTTATTTGGGGTAATCTGAGCCTGTTTCAACCCAATCTGTCCAAAGCCCAGATTCCCTACTCCCCCAAATCACCCCAATTAAGTTTGGGATACAGACTTTGTCCAGATCTGGTTTACAGCCCTCACTTTGAGCCTACTGGCACCAGTCATCTGGAACACTCCTGGTGAAACCAGGCAGGAACCTACCATCTGTCTGTTTCACCTCCTGCCAAAAAAAATTCTGTTTCACCAAGCATTTTTAGAGCATTCATTGGATCATTTGTTCTGCATTTTATCATTTGTTCTGCATTTTATCATGTTATGATGTCTTGATTTTATTGTAGACCCCCATGTTATTTTTTGTCTTTATGGCTCGGTGGTTTATACTCTGTTTATATACTTGGTGGTTTACTCTTTTAAATGAACGAAACAAACAAACTTAAAAAGATCCCTGCTGGAGCATCCTTCCTCCCACAGTGGGCAACCAGATGCCCCTGGGAAGATCATAAGCAGGGCATAAAGTCGACAGCCCATCTCCTCTTGCTCGCCCTCAGCACCTGGTCTTCCAAGATATCCTGCTGCTGAGCATGGAAGATGCGTCATAATTAGCAGCCGCTGATAAACCTCCTCACCTCCTCTGTACATTTGTCTAATCCCTTAATCTTGGCTGGAGATCACCTAAACCTGATTGTCCTGTGGCTTCAGATCAGTCTTTCCCAAGCAGTGTGCCTCCAGATGTTGTTGGACCACAATTCCTATCTTTCCTGACCATTGGCAATGCTTGCTGAGGCTGATGGGAGTTGTGGTCCAACAACATCTGGAGGCACACTGGTTGGGAAAGGCTGCTTCAGATAATAAGGGATGGTATCCAGTGCTAGTGCTACTCAGAACAGACCCATTGAAATTAATAAACAGGACAAACTTCAGCCCATTCATTTCAGTGGGTTTGCTCTGAGTAGGACTGAATACAACCCAAGACCTAATTTTGGTGGAGGAAAGAATCAGTGCAAGGCTTACCTTTCATAGCATCCAGAGGTGTCGCGTAACCGGGCCCATGACACGAATCGCAATTGCCTGCAAGTTTTGGAAGGGAAACAGGAAAATAGATTCAGCATATCCATTCCTAGAAGAGTGATTCCCAAAGTTTTTTCCCCCTATAGACCACTTGAAAAGAGCAGGGGGTTGGACTCAGTGCGTCTTTAGGCTCCTACCAGCTCTTCTATGATTCAATGCCGAGCGTCTTGGCAGGCCATTTCATGGTTCAACTGACAGGGAATTTTGGGATTTGTTGGACCGGGGATCCTGAAGAAATTGAAGTCACAGGCTTGCAGCAAAGTTAGGCCTTTATTAGTGATGTGCGCACGGTCAGTCTCCCTTGATGTTTACAGCAGCTCTCCACCAACATCAAGGGAGACTAAGCCCCAGTCCAACGAATCCCAAAATTCCCCACCACTTCTACCTGTTAGCAATGGCAGCGTGTTGTGTTAGATGCTGTATGGTCATTAACTGAACTTTTTATTAATTCATTTTTAAAACTTCTGATAAGCGAACTGTAACCGGGGAATGCAATCGTCGTGTTGGAAGGGAGGCTCTTTTCAGTCCAAGGGCCGGATTCCCTCCTGGGCAACTTTCTGGAGGCCACATGTCAATGGTGGGTGGGGCCAGAAGTAAAAATGGGCGGAGCAATGAATGTGAATGTTACCTTTGTACCGTAGGGTAGCTTCTACACACTCGCACGGGCCCCTCTCCATCCCCAAGCAAGTGAGAGAGAGGATGCATGCCAGCCAGGCAAAAGCTCTCAAGGAGGGTGGTGAGGGGGTGTGGCTGGGGAGGGGGTTGCTTGGGAGGGGGTTGCTTGGGGAGAGCCCTGAGGGCCGGGGCCACAGCTGGCCCACGGGCCTGAGGTCCCCCACCCCTGTTGTAGGCCAGCTCTCTCCAGGATTCAGGAAATTGAGAGCAGAGCATCCCCAATGGAGAGGTATCCCTCCTTTGCCCTGAGACCTTCAGCAGTCCTCTAGGATCTGGCTCCATCATCCTCTAGGGCAGCCTTTCCCAACTAGTGGGCCACCAGATTTTGTTGTATCATAACTCCCATCAGCCTCAGCCAACATTGCCAATGGTCAGGAAAGATGGGAATTGTGGTCCAACAGCTGCTGGTGGCCCACTAGTTGGGAAAGGCTGCTCTAGGAAATTGATTCCATTGTCAGAGCTGGCCTGGGGTACTTTGCTGCCTGAGGTGAGGGACAAGACGGCGTTCATTCCCCCCTTTCCATTCTGGTTGCCCAGTTGGCGCTGACCTGTGACAGGGCCTTTTCTGTGCTGGCTCCCCATTTGTGGAATACCCTCCCCGGTGAGGTGCGTCTGTCTCCATCGCTATTGAATTTCAGTAGGAATTTGGAAACATTTCTGTTTACCTAGATATTTGATGGCTGAAGGGGACTGTTCCTGGCCACCCGCAGATTGCTAGATGAGAATGGGCTTTTAATTGTGTTTTGGGATGTTTTTAGGATGCATTTATTTTTCCTGTTAAGTTGTTGTGTTTATGTTTGTCACCCCAGGCTTCTTTGGGAGGAAGGGTGGGATGTAAATTCAATAAATAACAAATAATAAGTTCTGCTCAGAGGAGGCCCATTAAAAGAATGGCTTTTCAGCTGGTCAGGTCCGTTCATTTCAATAGGTTTACTCTGACATTGGACGCATGCATTTTAAATGTAACAAAAAAACCTCAAACGCCCACGGTTTTTTTGCCTGCCGTAGAGAATGTTTGTTTTGTCACCGCGATGAGCACAAGATGATTGATACCACGACTCATGATCTATCATAGCCACATGTGGGCTCTGCCCATTAATTAATGCATTCCAAACTAGGTTTGAAGGTGTGTGGCCTACTTCATAGGGGACCATCCTATATTTTAACATGTCCCTTTCCGGTTTGAAGATAGAGAACTATAAGTGGGAAGGACCTTCAGGTTGCCCAGTCCCAGGGTTTCATCCAATGTTAGTCCTCCTAGTCATCCATAAAAATTAACCATGTTATCATACTTAGCTGGGTGTTCACTCCATACAGGCTTCCTGTGTCCACCCTCAAATGAGAACTCCCTTCTTTGTCAATAGCCATTGTTATTCTCTTCCTCCTCAATGCCATCGGCATGACTGAGTGCAAAACTTAAAACTTGGCAGGGATTATCGGCTTTAGACCTACCGATTGTAACCTTGGTTGAGATTTACAGTCAGGAGGCGGAGCAGCAGCTTGCCTCGCTAATCCTGCGGTTGTGTCATTTCTTTCCAGAAATTCCTGCTCAAAATTAACCTCCCTTCTCTATTAAACCTTGGGCGCAACCCCTTAGTCCTGTAACTATACCTGAGTATGCATGCGTGCACCCTTAACTGTCGAATGTTAGACCATTGGCTTTTCTTTCCCTTTGTGCTGTGAAGTGTCATGTGCACGGATGGTGCTGTGTAAATCAGGGCTGGGGGAGACCCTCCTTTCAGTGCCGTTTGTACCTGCAAAGGTTTTGGAGTGTGGAGGGATACAGCTTCGTTTCAAATCGGTGTGTGTCCCATAATGTCCTGCTCAAATCCTGTCATGTTTCATACCAGAAATGTTTGGTGTGGTGTGTTTGTTTTGTCCTGTTTTTGTCACGTGATAGTGCCAAAAAGATTGCCCCCCCAGTAGGGATGTGCTAGAAAGCTGCCCAATTTGGGTTTGGTACCAAATTTTCAGTTAAATTGCTTATTCTTTATAGCTTTGGATCAGAATTTTATGTAGCAATTTTCTGTGGCTATTTTTGAAAACTTTTTAAAAAGAAACCCCCTCTAAAGTATCTATATTAAGAATGATAATTTTATCAGTATTTCCTTTTGAAATATTGGTGTTTCCTTTAAAATTATCAGTATTAATATCAATATCTTTTGCAAGGGAAAAAACGGATCAGTAAAAGCAGGGTCCAGCAGGCAAAGGACGAATGCAAATAGATACCTTCCTGTTAGGTTGATGGGATGCTTTCAAACTGGCACCAGCCAGTGGATCCCATCCGGCACCAGCCAGTGGATCTGTATCCACCAGTCATCAATAATGCAGTGAGATTGGGAAAGCATCACAGAGCAGCTAAAGTCATGTCCACACCATATCTTTAATGGTCTGTCGTACCATTTTAAACAGTCATGGCTTCCCCCAAAGCATTCTGAGCACTGTATTTGTTAAGGGTGTGGAGAGTCTTTCGGAGATGCTCCCTGTTCCCCTCACAGAACTACAATTCCCAGAATTCCTTGGGGAAGGGATGATTGTTAAGACACTCTGGGAACTGTTGAGCCTCTGTTTGGATGTCGAAGTTCCCAGGATCAATCCCAGCTGCCTCCAGTTAGAACTGGGAATACCCCTTGCCCTGGCGATCTGCTGCCAGCCCATGCAGACAATACTGAGTTAGTTTGGCCAAAGGTTTGACTCAGTATAAGGCAGCTTCCAAAACAGAGATTCTAGTCCTCATGGTTCTGAATAAAGGGAGGATTTAAATAGGAAGGGTCATAACTCAGTGATGGACCTACAATACCCAGAGTTTCCTAGGAAGAGGAATTGATTGTTAAACCACTCTGAAAGTTATAGCTCTGTGAGAGGCAGAGGAATCGGCAAAAAACAATTCAGCACCCCTCAACAAACTACAGCTCCCAGGAATCTTGGGGGGGAGCCATGACAGTTAAAGTGGCATGACAGTACTTTTAAGATGGATGGTGTAGGTGTGATTAGGGGTGGAAAGAGCTGTCATTTTTGGTTCTCTTAGTTTCTCATTTCTCCCAATCTTAAATTCAGCATTTCCGCAGAAATTTGTGATATATGTGTGTGTGTATATATATATATATATATATATACATATATATACACACACACACACACGCGTGCGCGCGCGCGCACACACACACACACACATACACATAGGATGGCTGTCTTGATTTGGCTTTGTGTGCAAACTGAATCAATTCCTCCCCCATCCCTCGGTGCAACCTTGTAAAGTGGAATGATGTGTAGACAGTCCAGTATAAGTCCACTGTCGATGACATGGATTTTTTTGCGGGAAAACTCCCATAAAAAAACCCACCAGTCTGGAGGGGCCATGAATGAATCAATTAATGAGAAAAGAATGCTAATGAATGCTCCAACCAGCCCAAGATGACTTACCTTTGACTGACACCTCGGGTTCATCTCCACCCTTTGTCTCAGACATTCTCTCGCAGCCTAGGCTCGTTCGTCTCACAGCAGTAAGAAACAGCTCAAGACATTATACCCAAAGGCATCCTATATATACACACCCCAAAAACAATCACAAAAGGGTGGGAGAGGAAGGCGTGGTCTCTGGAAGGAACTCATTAGGGGAAAAGCTGACTCCAAGAAAGAGATAATGGAGGGTGCCATTATCCACAACCAAGTGACTGCACACCCTTCTGAGATCTCAAAGAAGAGAGGAGAGGAGGGAGATCTGGATTCTGGTTGGTCCAGTTACATCTTCCCACACAGTTTTTAATTAGAGCATCCAGGTGACTGCATAATCTATAACTGGCCTTGTTTATCTGAGTCCCTCTTTTCTGTATCTAGTCAAACACTGTTCTGGTTTTGGGGGCTTTAAGGGGAGATTTTTGGGGGGGGGGGTCCTCCTGCCTAGGAATGGGCAAATCTGTCTATTTCACTTTCTCTAAGTTTATTATTATTCCCTGCCCTTCAACAGCAGGTCCTAGGGTGGGTTCGGTTTGTGATATGTGTATGTGTGATGAAAATTCATCCATATTTTCTTGCAATTTTTTTCCTGATGTACACATTTTTGCAAGAATGTTTGCCTAATGCAATGCATTTTTGCATGTTGTTTTCCATAATATCTGCATTTTTATGCACACTTGACCGTAATCTATGCCCTGTTGTATGCACTACTTGGTTGGAGAACTGGATCTCAAAATTTGGATACGTGCAAATTTTGGCAGAGGGCTGAATTCGGTTTCTATATTGTTTTGGAAAGTGTGCATTTGTGAAGTCTGCCTTTAAATGCGCTCTGAATCGAGTTTCTCCCCTCTGTCCCCATGGCAGAAAGACCCCCAACCGACTGCCTGTTACCTCATGTAACCCTCAGGACCCCAACACTTGCCCAGCCCTGACTGACACGGGGTCGTTTTGGCTGGGCTTGAGGGCACCCTTAAACCAAAGACCTCAAAGGGGTTTTAAAGGGAGGAATTGGAACCGACGGCAAGTTTGCCAAAAAAGCTCATCACTCAATGGAACGAAGTAACATATCTTGGGGAAGAGGGGTGGTATCCTCTTTTAGTGAAGGTTTTTCGATTGGTTCTCTTCGCCACCTCCTCCAAAATAGAGAGAGAGAGAGAGAGAGAGAGAGAGAGAGAGATTGCAGCATATAAGACCTTTGCTCAGGGATCTGCTCTGGTTGCTGATGTGCTACTGGGCCAAGTTCAAGATGTTACTCTTGGTAAATAAAGCCCTGAACAGCTTGGGAGCAGTTTACTTGTGGGATCGCCTTTCCCCATACGTGCCCAGTCGACCACTTCAAGTTGTGGAACTGGCACTGTTACACCTACCACACAATATTCATTCCACACTTGTAAGAAAATGTTCTGTGAGTGTGGCAGCGCCTTCTATTTGCCACTCCCTGCCTACTATCATCAGGCAGGCACCTTCACTATATTCTTTTCTTCACCTGCTTAAAACTTTTTTGCTTAAATGAGCCCATCCAGACACACAGATGTTGCTTTGTTTCAGTCTTTTTCGTCTGTTGCTATTTTGTTTCTAAAATATTTTTAATTGCTTGCTTGTAGCTGTTTTATCAAAACATTTTCCTAAACCGCTTAGAGGTTTATTTTACAAGCAAGCAGTATTTGAACTTTATAAAATAAAACAAATAAATATTTTGCTGTTGCACCTTTCTCTTAATCTGACGTTGTTCTGCCATGGCTTTTAACACGGTAGCCCAGATTCCATACGTCGCCAGGCTGCTATTTCATTGCAACTGGGGATGAGCCAGGAATCGCTCTTTAAAAAGTCCTGCCCTTTATTAATGAACATGACTTTGCAAAAAGTTCCCAAGCACATTTTCACCAAATGATTAAAAACGGTGATTGAGGTCCAGGGACAAGATGGCATACCTGCAAACATAAGCCGTTTGTTCAGTGGTTTGTTAGCAAATTTTGCCATATTGCTGCTTCTGAAATTGACTGGAGCTTCAAAGAGAGTCAGTGTGGGCTGGAAGGAGGATAACTGCTGATCACGAAACTCATTCTGGAGAGCCCCGCCAGGTGTGTGATGCCGGCAACATTTGAAATCTGTGCAATGTGACTGATATGCGCTCAGTATTTTCACATACGTTGAGCAGAGGGACAGGGCAGAGGGATTGGCCGACTGGGTGTTGATGTCACAGCAGCCCTCAGTGCTGCATGAAGGTTTGGTTCTTATCAAGGTGGCCTTATTGGGACTGTGTCACCACAGACCATGGAGGAAAGGAGGGGGGCACATGTTAGAAGAATGCTCCTTTGAACCAAACACTGAAAACTAGATGCTGGGGGAAAGAGTTGTAGCATAGTCATTTCCCTGACCTGCTGCATTTCTACATGAAGGTTTTTGTGTGTGAGGAGGAGCATTCTTCAATCAGGTAAGCTCATGCTTCCATTCTGAGGTGATCTCATCACCATAGCATGAATTAGGCCTGAGCCTTCCCCTTATTTCTTTTCCTAAGGAGAGTTTAGAGTTCTTTCTTCCAGGTTCCTCCCAAAACAGTCTAGTACCTCCCCTTCCCCCCTACCTCCTTTCTGCTGGTACCTATCATGGTCGGGTTGTTGAGAGAAGGCAGCGTTTTATACCCCATGTTAAATCAGCCCTGAGCCATGAGGACTGGAATCTTACTTTGGTTTCAAGGTACAGTCAGTGGCAGAGCAGCTGCTTTGCATGCAGAAAGGTCCTAGATTTTTATCCAATACATCTCCAAGGTAGGGCTGGGAATGTCCCCTGCCTGAAACCCCAGAGAGCCACTGCCGGTCAGTGTTGACAGTGCCAGCTCAGTACAAAGCAGTTTCCTGCTTTATCTCTCCTGTCCACACCGGCAATGTGGTTCAGGAGTTGTACAGATGCTCATGTACGTGTGCAGCATTAATGTACACAAATCCATACTTGTGGTGTTGCAACGCACAAGTGAGGATATGCCCTTTCCTCTGGGCCAGGCGTGGGGGACGTCTGTCGCCAGAGAGGCAAGTGGCTCCGATGTCAGCGGGGCAATGAATCCGGTCTGGGTTTTAGCCAGAACTTTCAAGGAGCTGTCCGAGGTGCCCTAACGCCCCTCTTCCCCACCAGCCAGCATGGCCAATAATCAGGAACGATGATGGAAACTGTAGTCCAGCAACGTCAGGAGAGGCCCTGATGTTCCCCCATCCCTCCTCCAGTTGTTTGCCTAATTTAAAAGATGTTCCCTTAGTGGGCATTGTGAGATGGAAGACGCTGGCTTAAACGAGCGCTTGACTGCTTTTGATGGCTGGTGGCTATTAGCTAGTGTGTGCACGCCAACCATTTGGGTGGGGACTGAAGCGAAGTCGTTTGGCAGCAGCCATGAAAAGGAATCAAGACGTCTCCATTTTTGCAGCCATTGCAAGAGTCGCAGGGGAGGGGTCCAATATTATGTTGTTTGCTTCGGGGGATACTGTTTACATTTTACGATCTATTGGAGCGTTCAGCTTCAGGGTGTGTTTGGCCTGTGCCAAATGCTTTTGCTGAGTAGACATATTGCAATAGCAACATGCCAGGAGGACTGGGCGAATCTGTCAGTTGCGGCTTCTCATTTTCCCAGTTGTAGGTTCAGGTCTCCAAGTCTGTGAATTCTTTTATAAATGAAGAAAATGCAAAGATCTTCTAAAAGTCTGTTTTTCTCAGCAGGGGAAAGAGAATTCAAAAGACATAATTTACCAAACATCTGTCTATAATTCTCTCCAACCCTAGCCAGCCAGAAAAACTCACGAGCGAGGGATAGATACCCACATGTGCCCTGTTAGCCTGTCTCTGATTCCAATTCCCTGATCCTAGCAAAAGTCTGACTGTACAAAACTTTTATTTTTCACTGTGGCTGCTAACAGCCCTTTGATAAGGTCTTGCAGGATGGTTCACCAAATCTTTTAAAATTTACCTCTGCTGGTGCTGACCATCACAACATTCTATGGCAACACATTCCACGGATGCATTAATGCAATTAACTACTTTCTTTTGCTCACTCCTGAAGCACCCTGCTGAATCCGTGTCATCTGAGTCATCCGACTCCAAACATCAATGTTTTGAAAGGCAGAGTGCAGGCTCTTCTTGCTCGCCTCCGTTTATGCTTTTTGCATTCCTTGTAGACTTTTGAAACCTTTGTTGTCCTTTGTCAGCTCCTAATGATCTGCATGGGACACTTTCAACAAGGCAATTTCCCCCATCAGCTGGGGTTGGTGGGCAAGGGTGTAGTCATCCAGGGTCTCGGGGGGGGGCTTAGACCCTTTATTTTGGGGGGGAGCAGGGTCCCTATGTCTTCAGCGTCCTGTGAGACAATCAGCATGAAAGGGGAGTGTGTTAGCCACTGAGAAGAGTCTTCTAACATGCTTCCTTGTCCTTTCCTGCTGATTGGAGCCAATCAGAGTGAAAGGAGGTGAGTCAGCTATTGAGAAGACTCTTCTCAGCAGCTCACACTCTCCCCTTTCATGCTTAGGCTCCTAGGGATGTCTGTTGTTGTGGGAGAAGGCATTAACTAGGATCTCATTCTCAATCCAGCAGCAAAAAAGGGAGGTGTGGCTGTGACAAACATGAAGGGACCTGGCACTTCTGCATTTGCCACTGAACTACTGTTGGTGGGAGTTGTAATCCAAATAGGGGTGGGACAGAAATTAGATTCTGTTTGCATTTAAAGCTGAGTTTACCAAATTTACAATCCTTGAAACGACATGAGAACCAAAATGTAGACATGCCTCAAAATTCACACTTGTCTGAATTTTGCATGAAGTTCTCCAAGCAAGCAATGTTTACAAAGGTGCATATATGAGGGGAAAGTGTGCATGAAAATGAATACATGAGTGGAAGTAACATACAAGAATTGCTTGCAGAAGGAATTGCTAGCCAAAATGTGTACTGCATCCAAAAATGTGTTTAGTAGGAGAAATTCTCACTAGAATGCTGGAGAATTGTCATGAGGATTAAAAAAAAATAAATCACAAATTGCTGCAGAAATATGGAGAACCAAATTTAAGATTGGAAAAATGGGAAACCAATAGAACCAAAACTGACAGATTCACCCATCCTGATACTGCTTAGGTCCAGGCTATTTATCAGACCGTGTCTCCCTGTATGAACCTGCCCAGGCCCTGAGATCTGCAGGAGAGGCCCTTCTCTCAGTACCCACCTCCTCTCAAGTACAACTGGTGGGGACGCAGGATAGGGCCTTCTCGGTGGCGGCCCCTAGGCTGTGGAATGCTCTTCCTAGGGATATAAGAATGACCCCCTCCCTGCAGTCCTTCCTGCATCAAGCAAAGACTTTCCTGTTCCAACAAGCTTTTGATACTGACAGCTGCTAAAGTTGGGACTGTTGGGAACTGCACTACCAATGCCGAATTTTACTATTTTTAAATTGGTTTTGATTCCTTTTTATCTAGCAGTATGATTGGTTTTAATATTGGATGTAGTTTAATTTCATTTTAATGTAGATTCTGTATGTTTTAATTACATGTGCTTTTATCTGGAAGCCGCTGCAAGTTCCAGTATTGGAAGGATGGCGGGATATAAATAAAGAATAACTAACTAAGTCCAAAGCATTATTTATTTATTTGATTTACATCCCACCCTTCCTCCCAGTAGGAACCCAGGGCAGCAAAACATTGATCCAAAGCACTAGGTTGGGAAAGCCTGGCTTAAGGAATGTGTTCACTGCAAAAATCTAAGGGCCTCTCCAGACTTTTCTAGGATGCGGGTGTATTTTGCAATGTATCATTGACCCAATAACTGCATTAGTGCTGGATTTATACTGGGCCATCCACACACTATTCCGCTTTATTAGTTGTTCTGCGGTACTTCCCCAATGTTACTACATGACTACACAGTTTTATTTCTTTATTTCAGACATTTATATACCGCGTAACCATTTGCGTTTGTAAGCGGGGTACATAAGAAACAAGTCATACATAAAAATGTACGTTTGGAGGGGCACTCTTGTGCCGTAGGGCAACAAAAACAGGACGCACACAACTCTGTCCCCCCACACACACACACTGGAACATATGTGGTATGAAGAGTTACAGGATTTGTGTAGGAAGTTGTGGGATGTGCAGCGATTGGAAACGAAGCAGTATATTTTTGCAGGAGCAAAGAGTATTGAAAGCCAAATCGTGTAGAACCTTCTTGATGCTATCCTGAGCACAAAGGACCATGAATGCACCATAAAAAGGATGTCTGGAGGGGCCCCACGAGTTTTTTGCTTTGCTTTGCTAAGAATTCCAAGAATGTTCGATAAAGAATACCTACCTTTCCCACGTTTGTTGGTTATGATGAGACACTTAAACCATCATCAGGCCAGTTTAAAAGTAGTAATGTAAACGCACCCAGAGTCCCAGGTCAAACTTATGCCACAGTGAAATAACTTTTCCCTGCAGACGCTGGTGCATGGTGAAATCTGAATGTGACCTCTTGTGGCAGAATGTGGTAGCAGCCACATAAACAGCAAAATATTTATTTTCCGTCATTTAGCATTGGTAATTTGAGATGTCACCGTACACTGTGGATATTTAAAAAGAAACTTTTTTTTGTCATCCAATAATGATTTGAGGGGGGATACCCATTGCTTTCAGGTCCCAACATTATATATTCATAGGGCTGTTAGCCTTCGGGTCCTGTGGACGCGTTTAAGAAAAATGGAAATAATAGCCAAGAAAGAGATATACAGATGAAGGAAAGGAAGTGTGCAAACAGCCACAGGAACCTTGTTGGAGGCCCCACCTACATCAGTGTTTACATGCGGACCTAGGGAAGAAGAAAGAGTCAACGTGAAGAGCCCAACTTTGCTGAGGCCCTCGCTCAGATCCAGATGTCGGAGCTGCAGTCTCCGCCCGGGTAGCGGATCTCGTGGGCAAGGACTGGGCCGTCCGGTTCTTTCCCAAAATCCACAAAGAACTTTTCGTTCACTTTCAGGCCACCTTCCTTGGTGTCTACGTCGATTTGTAACATGACGGAGCCTTCCCTGCAACGAAGTGGAGAAAACAGGGAGTGGAGGAAAGACGTCGAGAGGGAAGGCAGTGCTCTGCCAGAAATAATGCCAAGATCAGATCCTTTTAAGAGCATGAGAAGAGCCTGGTTGCTGGATCAGGCTAGTGGCCCATATAGTCCAGCATCCTGTTCTCACAGTGGCCAGCCAGATGCCCTGATGGGAAACCAGCAAGCAGGACCTGAGTACAAGAGCACTCTTCCCCTCCTGCGGTTTCTAGCAGCTGGTATTCAGAAGCTTCTGACTTTGTCTGGTCCTCTTTTAAAGCCACCCAAGTTGTTGGCCATTCCTGCCTCTTGTGGGAACAAACTATGTGCCGTGTGAAGAAGTTACTGTCTCCCTTATTACAGTCTTGTGTACAGTTTCCAGGCACCCCCTTCCAGAGGGATTCCAGGACCTCAGTTGTGCTGTGTTGAGAATTCCTACTGCATCCCCCCCCCCACTGTTCTCCATCAATTAGTGAGAAAAGGAACTGCGTTCAAGAATTATTGATGGGCAGAGAAATGTTAGGGAAATCCCTCAGATGTGGGGTGCAGGCTTTTTGTCATGCTTCCCTTTCTTTTGAGGGAGCCAGAGGCTGTGTTTGTGAGCATCCTTTCTTTCCAATCTTCAGATTATTTCAGTGGTGGTCTGCACTCTGAAGATTCCAGTCCCCATTGTTCTGAATGAAGGGCTGATTCAAACAGCAGCATTGGGAGCTGACTTCTACTCTTGGCCCATCGAACTCAGTGTTGTCTACAACAGGGATGGGGAACCCTCCCCCCCCTTTAGAGGTTGTTGGACAACCATCAGCCCTAGCCTGCATAGCCAGTGGTCAAGGATGATGGGAGTTCAGCAACATCTAGAGGGCCAAAGGGCCTCCGTTCCTTTCCTAGACACATCTCCCAACCAGTCAGGGATCCTATATCAAATGCACGTACAGAGGTATAAAGCACGGATGGGGAGCTTTTGACCCTCTAGATCAGCCTTTCCCTACCAGTGTGCCTCCAGATGTTGTTGGACCACAACTCCCATCAGCCTCAGCTAGCATTGCCAATGGTCAGGAAGATGGGAGTTGTAGTCCAACAACATCTGGAGGCACACTGGTTGGGAAAGGCTGCTCTAGACATTGCTGGACTCCATTCCCTATCAGCACCAGCCTGCATGGCCAATGATCAGGGATGATGGGAGCTAGAGTCCAGCAACATCTGGAGGCCCACATGATTCTCCATCCTTGATATAAATTGAGCATCAGTGGCTCTCCAGAGTTCCAGTCAGGGGTCTTTCCCAGTCCTATCGATTTTTATTATAATTATGTAATTAACAATTAATAACTATCCCACCGCTCCTCCCAAAGGGAGCTCAGGGCAGTGAACGAATGATAAAGCCCTAAAAACGTCTTTAAAAAAGAATTTCAGCA
The DNA here is from genome assembly GCF_030035675.1 of Rhineura floridana. Lineage (NCBI taxonomy): Eukaryota > Metazoa > Chordata > Lepidosauria > Squamata > Rhineuridae > Rhineura > Rhineura floridana. Next base: position 13,312,491 of record NC_084501.1, read on the forward strand.
CAAACGCCGGCTGATGATCAGACCCAGGGCCTTCTGCCTGCAACGCAGGTGCCACTGAGCTGCAGCTCTGACTTGGAACCAGAGCAAGGGAGGGGTGTCTTACTTGATCATGTCTGGGTAGAACTGCTTGTCCCAACCGCTGTAGAGGGAAGTGCTGACGTACAGTCTCTTTCCGTCCAAGCTCAGCTGGATCATTTGAGGCCCGCCTTGAACCCTCTTCCCCTGAAGAGAGAGAGGAAACAGGTGATGATGATGATGACGATATTCCGCCCTTCCTCCCGGCAGGAGCCCAGGGCAGCAATGGTATGGTGACCTGCGACACATTTCAGGGGATCCCTTATTGGTTGGCATGCATGGAAGTACAACGAGGTGCAGGAGGAAAGAGGGAGGCAAGGATGCGGGGTGCTGGGAGTAAAGCACCAACGCTGGTAACAAACCACCTGAACCCTTGAGGGGGCAATAGAGAGAAGACTGTAGTTACTGTAAACCGCCCAGAGAGCTTCGGCTATGGGGCGGTATACAAGTATAATAAATAAATAAATAAAAAGACAACATATTCTTCATTCAGTCTCTAGTAACTACTTGTTTGTTTTCCCTCAGGCTTTACTTCCCTCTTCCCTTGCTTTCTTTGTTAGTCAAAGATAGAGCCACTGAGGGCAAGCATCATGGCTCTGCAAGTCAGAATCTCCTCAGAATGGCTTTCTTGACCAGTATAGGAATAAACCTTACGTTTCTTTACTCTTTCAACCAAGTGTCTTACCAGGCTATTTATTTCTGCACTCTGAGGCAATACGTACCAAACTCCAAGGGGGTACAACTGTGTCCCTCAAGATGTTGTTGGGCTGCCAGCTCCCATCAGCTCCCATGGCCAATGGTGAGAGATGACAATGATGGGAGTTGTAGACAAGCGACATTGAGAGGACTGCAGCGCCCCTCCTCAAGCCTGGGATAAAGTGTTTGAGGCTTTTCATTTAAAGAAAAAGCCATCTAAGGTGAAGAATGATAGAACAAGGGCGGGAACCTGCAGCCTGAAGGCTGCTAATATCATCATCATCATCATCATCAATCCCATTCCTCCAAAGGAGCCCAGGGTGGCAAACATGTCGATACAATTAAAATGTCTAAATACAGTTCAAAACCACCTTCTAAAAACAGTTTAAATCTCCTACAACCCCTTCATGAGGCCTGAAGGCTGCTAATTTCATGCAGATGGTATTAACAAAGGCAAAAACAGAAGGAGGTGGCAGAAAGAGTGGTTTGGGAGCTCCTTGGAGGAAAGGCGTGGTACAAAATGCAACAGCGAACAAATAGGGTGAAATGTGGCCGCCATGATTCACCTTGATGACAAACGGATCTGGCTGGCAGTCCAGCTCCCGGTCCTCGATCACAGTGGCCGGCCCACCTTTGACGATGCTGCCTCCAAGAAAGATCTGCAAAGGAATATGCCAGAATCAGAATGGTATATCCAGGAGGACTGCATGCTTGCAGAATGACTGGACGTGTGGTGGGAGCATGTAGATTTAAGCCTATGACTGGTTACATGTGGGGTGGTTTTCCTTCCAAGCCCTTCCCCTTTGGAATATGTGGCCTCTGCATCTTACCACTTAACACTTCCCGTCCAGACTACCGCAAAATGCTCTATGTGGGGCTGCCCCTTGAAGGTGGTTCAGAAGTTACAGTTAGTGCAAAACGCAGCCGCCAGAGTTTTGTTGGGTCTCACGCCAAGCGACGATGTAACACAGCAGCCTCAAAGATATGCACTGGCTGCCAACTGCAGAACCCAATTCAAGATGTCGGGGCCCTTTGATTTATTATAAGCAACAGTTGAGACAGAACAGAGACGTCATGGCTAGTAGCCACGGATAGCCCAATCCTCCTCCGTAACCCTCTTTTAAAGCCATCCAGGTTGGCGTCACTGCCTCTTGCAGGGAGCGGATTCCATAATTTCAACTATGAGCTGTGTGAAAAAGGGCTTCCTTTTGCCTGCCCCGAATCTCCCAACTTTCAGCTTCCTTGGATGGCCCCAAATTCTACTGTTATGAGCGAGGCCCGTCCACTTTGTCCACAGCAGAGAATGTCTGTCATGCAAATAGCAAAGCTGAGTTCTTGTCGTATAAGGGACCACTGGGACATTTCTTTCCCACGTCTTGAAGATTCTGGGCTGGTCCAAAACGTGACTCAACAGCGAACACAAGATTTTATTTTATTTTAAAACCCACATTCTTCATTCTGGTTATTCAGCCAAAGAGCTAGCTTTACCTGTCCCACCAGTTTCGGCTTCCTGGTATCGGTAATATCATACTGGCGGATATCTCCATGAATCCAGTCGCTAAAATACAGGTACTTATCGTCCAAGGAGATTAGGATGTCCGTTATGAGACCTTAAGGAGAATATTGCAGAGAACAGTAGTAGTAGGAGTAGGAGTAGTAGTAGTAAAATATCCCGCCCTTCCTCCCAGTAGGAGCCCAGGGAGAGAGTTTGGAAGTAATTAGTTACAAGCAAGAAATTACTTGTAATTCATTACTTTTTTGAGGAACGAGTGGGTAATTCCTTTACATTTTGATTGTAATAGAACTAGGAGCAATTTTATTACTTTTGAGGAGTAATTGTAATGTTTCCAGCATTACTTTTGGGCATTACTTGGAGGGGGGGAGCAGGAGAAGTCTTCTGCTCCTCTGATTTGTGGATGAAAATCACGTGCCTCAATCTGGGCTTCTGTGCAGCGTCGCTCTTCCCTCATGCTCTGTGGGTGGGTTGAAGGCGGCGAGGGAGGAGATGGAGAGCGAGATGGGTGGAGTGGAGAAAAAAATTGTGGTGGTGAAGAATGGAGTGGACGGGAAAAGGAGCTGGAGGGCAAGAACATGGACAAAGGAGAAGGAGACTGCAGCAGAATGGAGATAAAGAACTGTGGAGGTGAAAGGTGACAACATGTGTGCGCGTGTGCGAATACTCTGTTTGCACTTGGCATGCAAAGTGGCCTCCACCACCCTCTCTGGCTACTGTGCTGCATTTGCAGTATTTTAACTTTTTTGCATCTCAGGGGAAAATGTTTGCTTTGGTGAGTGTCCCTTAGTTGGTGGCAGGGCAGGGTCCGGGAGGTGGTTAAATGAGAGAGATTATGCTTGCTGGCTGAGTGGGGGGGGGTTGCACTTGGTTTGACGTGCAAAGATCTGAGTAGTGGCCTCTGCCTCCCTCCCTGCCTCCCTTACCAGCAGAGAGACCACCACTGCTATCGTATGGATAAAAAGAATTATTCTACTACCTCTGTATGTGTGTGTTTATTTTTAATGTTGTTTTAGGCTACTTAGATGTGCAACAGCCAAGGCCAGCACCTTGTAGGTGGTTTTTTCTAAGAAACTGAAATGTAATTGTAGTGATTACTTTTGAGAAAAAGTAATCAGATACTTTCAGAGCAATTGTAATTGTAACAGTAATTACTACTTTTTGGGTTGTGTAATTGTTAACTGTAATTTATTACTTTTTAAAAGTAATCTTGCAAGCTCTGCCCAGGGAGTAATGAAAAAAGCCACTGAATTAGGCTCTTGTGAACCACCTGGTGTGTGTATGTGTGTATGTGTACTAAAAAAAAATAATAGAGAGCCAGTGGTGGTCTAGTGGTTAGAGTGTTGGACCTAAGACCTGGGAAACCAAGATTCTAATCCCCACTCAGACATGAAGCTCTCGTCGGATGTGACCTTGGGCCAGTTGCCACCTCTCAGCTTAACGTAGCTCACAGGGTTGTTGTGAGGATAAAATAGAGAGGGGGGCAGCATGCATGCCACCTTGAGGTCCTTGGCACCTCATTTTTAATTTTTCTTTTTTTTATTGAACAAGCACTACACAGGTAGAGATGGGATGGGACATTGTGATAAGTGGGATCAGAGGAAAATGAAAGGCAGAAAAGTTCAGGCAGTGATCATTACGTACGTCACAGAGGTAATTCACAAAACAGTTCTTGAAGAAATGGGCACCCCTGCGATTGGTAAGTCCGACACCTCCGACACTGGAGGCATTCAAGAGGCAGCTGGACAGCCATCTGTCGGGAATGCTTTGATTTGGATTCCTGCATTGTGCAGGGGGTTGGACTTGATTGTCTTATAGGCCCCTTCCAACTCTATGATTCTATGAATTAACATATACAATGCACCAGAAATCCTTTGTCTCAGAAAAGCACCTGATGCCTGCATGTGGCTGCAGGGTGGCTGCTAAGGGGTTGTCACTGGCCAGAGAAAAGAGTTTGAGGTGTTGGAACGGGCTGGAAGCAGGGGTTTTTTGTGGAGGGGGGGAAGGGCTTTTGGGGAAGGCATTGATACTGCAATGGAGTCTGCTTTTGCATTAGCCTTTGTGCTTCCTGCTTGCTCAGTGGGACTGCATAAACCATATATATTAAAATATACCAGGAATGTCAAAGATATCGCATGTCTCTAGTATTTTCTGCTCTTTGTAAAATTGACTCTCATAAGCTGCCCTGGAATTTTCTACTTTTGGGGGGGGGGACGGTGCACAAAACAAAGTGATAAAATCCTTCTCGCAGCCCCAACTTGAATCTGGACTAACCTGGCATGTCGGGGAGCAGCCACCCTTTCACCTTCTTGTTGGGGACCTGGATCACCTTCTCCGCTGCCCACTTCCCATTCTGCAGAGGAAGATCAGCCGTAAGTGGAGATTAACAACAGCATCGTCATCATGCTTACAGCAGGCAAATCTATTCTCAATCAACATGGTTCATACCCGTAGGATATTCCGTTGCCCGCCCTTCAATTTAACCCTCTGTATTAACTAATCCCATTTCACAGGTGGAAAGGTAGAGGCAGGGGGAGCATTCAGGGCAGAGGCGAAATCTCTAACCCTGGGACTTGCTCCATCGCAGCTGTCTTTTAGCCACACACTCCAGAATAAATATATGACACAATATCCCTATCTTAAATAGACAAGAGAAAGCTTAGCAGCTGAATTGCGGTGCAATCATATGCACACAGCTCACCATATGCCAGTGTGACACAAAACCTGAGCAAACAGCCCATACAATGCAGGCGATAAGCAAAGCGGGTTAATGATTGTGCCGATACATTCTGTGAAAGTTCAGTCATTCACTCACTGAGGCTCAAGAGCGATAACTACACAAAAGGGGGAAGGAACAGCTCACAGGCCCAGGCCTCAATCCAGACAACTGCCGGGATCACAGAGCGGCCTCTTCGCTGCTGGACAACAACCGTTCACCTGCTTGACTAGCGCTGATTCCTGCAGAGACAGATCCGGTGTGCGGCTGGCCTTTTATATCCTCAAGGGGGAAGCGGCCTGTTGGCTCTTTGTCCCAGCATGCTTTGCTGCTGGCTGAGACCTTTTGCACTCTGGGCACCAATCTGCCTGCAAAGAGTTCCATGTGTTCATCGTCTTATGAGGACTGTTGCAAATTGTAGAGGTGGCCGTGCGGGTCTTTGCTACGTCCAGTGCTGCTTCCAGGTTTTGGAGGGCCCTTCCTCTCCAGGAGCCCCCGTCCCTCAGGGAGTCTGCCTCCTTGCCACCATCATCACCAGCTTTGCTGCCTCTTCCTCATCACGGCCAGGCGGAGAGCCAGCGAGGAAGCAGCCAGGGGCATTGACTTGTCAGGTCCCAGCCGGGGGACTCTTCATCGGGGGAAATCTGGAGGCTCCAGTCTTGGCCCCAGCCCTGGGTCAAGCTTCATATGGGGGCGAGGAGACAGAGGCCTGCGGTCGTCGAGGCTGAACGGGTCCCAAGCCCAGGGGACAGGTGTCTCCTCAAACGCCAGCTGGAGACCCGGCCCATCCAGTGCCTGACTGCAGACCTGGATTCCTCAGGAGTAAAGGCCTCCTTGGGAATAAAGGTCTGACTGCAGGTGATGAATAGGAGTCAGCTGAGGTTTGGGGTGTGCTTCCAGGGGCTCTAGCATAAACATCTCAATGTTAGGCTGCAAGGGCTGTTGGAACAATGTCTGTGTATCAGATCTGCATCCGGCCTGTTTGCTGATCGCCTGTTGACTCCAGACCTGACCGGGATCTGCCCCGGACCTGCCCCGGACCTGCCTTGCCCATGGACTGCCTGGGTCTTGACCTTGGGCTGCTCTGACCTTGCTTCTTGCCTGACTCTTTGTTGCTTTGGACTCTTGACTTTGGACCGGCCCTGGATGCTGCCTTGGCGTGGCCCTTATTGGTATTATTGCTGGGAAGTCTCTTGCCTCCATAGCAGCCTGGTGAGAACAGGACACTGCTGCACCTTCTCTCCGTTGTCTGGACCAGAGCGAGAGGCGGGTGAAGAAGAAGTGAAGCAACAGTGAAGAGGAGGAGCTGATCCAAGGACGTGGGGCCCCCTGCTAGGGTGCAGGGACTCAGCAAATGCCCAACCATGCCAACCCTTGGTGTCATCTGTTTATCTTCTCCTAAACACGTTGACCCAAGTACACCAAGAAACATTTAGCAAAAGGGAGCAGCCCAACTGAGTAGCCTTTCCAAGGCCGTTCCCAGCCAGGGATGAGCGAATTTCTCAGTTCCGATTCCTCATCTTTTCTGACTTTTCTGATCAAGCTCAGTTCTTCACTTCCATCTGCAATTATTATTATTATTATTGCAAAGTTCTCATGAAGATTCATTGCCATTTTAGTGCAAATCTCTCCTAATATGCATCTTTTTATATGCCTAATATACACATTGCTGCAAAGCAGTTTCCTCTAGTATAGTGCATTTGGGTGTGTTGTTCTCACTAATATGTGCAATTGTATGCACACTTTGCCCTAGCCTATGCATTTTGGTAGCCATTAATTGGCTGAAGAACTCCGATGCAACATTTGCAGAAGGGCAGATTTGGAAAGATGGTTGGGTTTCAGTTGACGTGTGGTTTCGGGAAGTGCAAATTGGTTTAAATGTGAACTGAATCAAATTTCTCTCTCTTTACACCCCCCCGCCCACAATTCCTATTTCCTGGTGCCATTGATTATCATCTAGACACACAGACCCAAGTCCACTAAGAAATATTTTGCAAAAGAGAGCAGCGAAACAGTGTACCCTCTCCTAAACCTTTCCCAAGTGGAGATCGCCTTTCTGTCACAGAGCTTACGGACCTTCCCCAAGGATCACTAAAAATGTCACCGACGCTCCTTTCTGTTACCTTGGTCTTGTAGAAACGGTGGATGGTGCTGGTGAGGGCACAGCCAACAAACCCCTCTGCCGCATCGGGGTTGTGGAGAAAGCGGATCTCAAGGGGGATGGAGTTCTTCCCCACGTCGATTGACTGGATGAGCTCATGGGTGGTCCAGTCCCACACGTTAATGTGGCTTCCGTAGCAGCCTTCAAAGACACGGCGGTAAAGAGGACACAAAGAGCAGAAAAGCAGAGCTGAGTTAGAGAGAACGTTTCTATTTTTCCCAGCACTGGCTGTGGAATAAGACGACAAGTTTTTCTGTGCACAAGAGCCCTCCCCCCTGAGAACGAAAGGGGAGCCTGGCTGCTGGATCAGGCCAAAGAGGGCCCATTTTGTTCAGCATCCTGTTCGCACAGTGGCCAGCCAGGTTGCCTCTTTCTGGAAAGTCCCAAAACAGGACCTGAGCGCAACAGCAACTCTCCCCACCTGTACTTTCCAGCAACTGCTATTCTGAAGAATCCTGCCTCCAACAGAGGAGGGAGAACACAGCCATCGCGGCTGGGAACCACCCTTGTATCAGCCTGCCCGAACATTCCATCAGCTGACCGAAAACGGCCAATCCCTGTCCACCAGACCCTATAAAGCCCTAGCCTCAGAGCTTGCTCTTCAGTGCAAGAGGTTCCTCCGGGTGACGCTCTTGATCCCTGTTCCCTGATTAGCATGTGAGAAGACTCTTCTCAGTGGCTAACACACTTCCATTTCATGCTGATTGGCCCGTAGGATGCTGGAAACATAGGCACTGTGCTCCCCCCAAAAGTAAGGGATCTAAGACCCCTCCCTGAGTTCCCATCCTGATGCCATTAGGGAGTAGATGTAGAAGACACCTTGAGAGTGTTTACATGCCCAGGGATGCACCCACCTTTTTCCAAATCAGCTGGATTAAATCCATATGCCAGGCACTTGGGCACGCCCCATTCTGTGCTCATCAGGACGTTGTGTCGTGGCTGGTACCAGAAGTCATAGCCCAGTTCAGGGACCTTGGGTCCTTTCTCCCAGTTCCCCTTCACCTCAAAGGTCTCCCCGTCCAGCAGCACAAAACCACCTGGCGGCACCAAAAACCATCGTTAGGGACATCCGATCCAAAGGGCACAGGAAGCTGCCTAACAGGGCAGACCCTTGGCCCACCTAGCTCAATACTGTCTACACTGACTGGCAGCCGCTCTCCAGAGTTTCAGGCAGGAGGCATTCCCAGACCTACCTGGAGATGCCGCTGGGGGTTGAACCTGGGTCCTTCTGCATGCAGAGCACGTGCTCTTACCTCTGAGACATGGTTCTCTCCCTAAAAATAAACTAAGGCTCCAGTCCTCATGATTCTGAATAAAGGGCTGGCTTAACAGGAACACAGGACTTTATACCAGTTCGGGCCATTGATCCATCTGGGTCAGTACTGTCTGCACTGGCTGGCAGCAGCTCTCTGGGGTTTCAGAGAGGGTCTCTCCCAGCCCTACCTAGAGATGCCATAGGGGGTTGAACTAGAACTGGGCATATTCTGCAAACAACACAGATACTCTGCCGTTGAGTTACAGTCGTTGCCATCAGCAAGATTCATCCCCTCCCTCTCTAAATCCTACTATGTCTTTGGTATCTCCCAGTAGGAATGTATATCCGTGTTGCAAGATTTATATCAAGTTCTGAAAGGTAAACATCCGCCAGTGGCAACTACTCAATGGTCTGAAGATTTCACTGCCTGTTCTACATTTGATTGTATATCTCATAATCGCAAATCATGTCTATATATCTGTTTGGACATATGGACAGCGTATATTAATATATATGTTTTAATTCAGGATTGAGGAATTATTTTTATTAATATGAGTTGATACTGTTTCATTTTTCTTTTTGTTTTATTTGTGTCCTTTTTAAAACAAAAAAGAAAAAAGTGTGTGTGAGCACCACAAGTCCACGAGTGTCCCAACCTTTCAATTTCCTGATTATCTCTTTCTTTTTCTTTTAAAAAGGTTAAATTTCTAGCCCTCATACTTGCAAAGATACAGGCAGTTTAAAATTGTGAGAGTTGTGCCTGTTGAAATCTCAGAAGATTTCTAATACTTTGGTGGCAAGGGGAGCTGATTCCGAGCTATTGATACTGGAAGAAATGCAAAAACTAAAAGGCACATAAAAACTGATACATGTCAAAGAACGGAAGGTTTTCTTTCTGCGAAACTTAGACTGCGTCTCACTCTACAAAGTACTTAAGGTGGTCATTCATCCAGCCCACATTCACACCACACACTTGTTCCAAAGGCTGCCTTGCCCAGCCCAAAAGAGGTACCTTTCCCTTTGCCAGAAGGGTCTCCCATGGTGCTGATCATGATTTCGCCATTGCCCAAGCAGTGAGAGGTGTGAGGATTGGCCAAGTTGCACTTCCAATACAGGTCGATGGGCTCAATAACCTAAGGAAAAAGGAGACACAGTGAAGTTGAGGCAGTGGTGCCTAGTGGCTCCATGTGGGGCAGTGCAATCTGCTCTGGGTTTTAGTCCGAACTTTCAAGGACCTGTCCAAGGTGCTGAGTGGATTCCTTTGTCCCACTAAGCTGCCACTGAGGTGTGTGGCTAGTGCTGTGCTGAAAATTTCTCCTGTTTTTTTTTTTAAAGTTAAGTTTCACAAATATATGTTGCCCTAGTATATAGATGTGGTTTTTTTTGGTATTCCAAATGCGGCCGCACCATAGATTTATACAATGGCATTATGATATCAGCTGTTTTATTTTCAATACCATTCCTAATTATCCCTAGCATGGAATTTGCCTTTTTCACAGCTGCCGCACACTGGGTCGACATTTTCATCGTGCTGTCCACTACAACCTCGAAGTCTCTCTCCTGGTCGGTCACCGCCAGTTCAGACCCCATGAGCTTATATGTGAAATTAAGATTTTTTGCTCCAATATGCATAATTTTACACTTGTTTATATTGAATTGCATTTGCCATTTTTCTGCCCATTCACTCAGTTTGGAGAGGTCTTTTGGGAGCTCTTCGCAATCCCTTTTTGTTTTAACAACCCTGAACAATTTAGTGTCGTCAGCAAACTTGGCCACTTCACTGCTCACTCCTAACTCTAGGTCATTAATGAACAAGTTGAAAAGTACAGGTCCCAATACCAATCCTTGAGGGACTCCACTTTCTACAGCCCTCCATTGGGAGAACTGTCCATTTATTCCTACTCTCTGCTTTCTGCTTCTTAACCAATTCCTTATCCACAAGAGGACCTCTCCTCTTATTCCATGACTGCTAAGCTTCGTCAGAAGTCTTTGGTGAGGTACCTTGTCAAACGCTTTTTGAAAGTCTAAGTACACTATGTCCACTGGATCACCTCTATCTTTATGCTTGTTGACACTCTCAAATAATTCTAATAGGTTACTGAGACAGGACTTTCCCTTGCAGAAGCCATGCTGGCTCTGCTTCAGCAAGGCTTGTTCTTCTATGTGCTTAGTTAATCTAGCTTTAATAATACTTTCTACCAGTTTTCCAGGGACAGAAGTTAAGCTAACCGGCCTGTAATTTCCGGGATCCCCCCTGGATCCCTTTTTGAAGATTGGCGTTACATTTGCCACTTTCCAGTCCTTAGGCACAGAGGAGGACCTGAGGGACAAGTTACATATTTTAGTTAGCAGATCAGCATTTTCACATTTGAGTTCTTTGAGAACTCTCGGGTGGATGCCATCCGGGCCCGGTGATTTGTCAGTTTTTATATTCTCGATTAAGCCTAGAACTTCCTCTCTCATTACCACTATTTGTCTCAGTTCCTCAGAATCCCTTCCTGCAAATGTTAGTTCAGGTTCAGGGATCTGCCCTATATCTTCCACTGTGAAGACAGATGCAAAGAATTCATTTAGCTTCTCTGCAATCTCCTTATCGTTCTTTAGTACACCTTTGACTCATCATCCAAGGGTCCAATCGCCTCCCTAGATGGATCTCCTGCTTTGAATGTATTTATAGAATTTTTTGTTGTTGGTTTTTATGTTCTTAGCAATGTGCTCCTCAAATTCTTTTTTAGCATCCCTTATTGTCTTCTTGTGTTTCTTTTGCCAGAGTTTGTGTTCGTTTTTATTTTCCTCATTCGGACAAGACTTCCATTTTCTGAAGGAAGACTTTTTGCCTCTAAGAGCTTCCTTGACTTTGCTTGTTAATCATGCTGGCATCTTCTTGGCCCTTGTGGTACCTTTTCTGATCTGCGGTATGCACTCCAGTTGCGCTTCTAATATAGTGTTTTTAAACAACTTCCAAGCATTTTCGAGTGATGTGACCCTCTGGACTTTGTTTTTCAGCTTTCTTTTTACCAATCCCCTCATTTTTGAGCAGTGTTTTGCTTCATGCATTCTTTTGGCAGGTGTCAGTTCAGTTTGCATTAAAATGCAAAAACAGAATCAAATTTATCCTGTTTCTAGTGGTAACGTCTGTCCTTGTTTTGCTATCATGCAAAGAAACTTGGATGACGATTGCCTCTATAAATGCCGCCGTGAGCCACTCTAGGAGGGCTTCCAATTGATTGCACAGTAGGGCTTGCAAGATGGAGGGCAGGGTTTTTTGGAAAGGTGTGGACACCGGTAAAGCCTGTACCTTATGGAGGCGGGGAGCTCGCAGGTTGGTGCCTGTATCGACCACATAAATCCGGGAAGAGATCAAGCTGGGGAGGATGAGCCTGTTCCGTCTCTTGGTTGTGTCCCCAAAGCTGCTGCTGCAGGTGTTCCATCCAGTGTGGTGCAGCTCATCGTTGGCATTGGGCATGGGCAGGCGATGGATGACCTAGGTAAAAGCGGAGGGGCGTGGTTGGAGAGAAGGGGTGCAGAACCTCAAGTGCTGGGGGACAAATATCTATTTAACGGTTGCATTTCTATGCTGCCTTTCCTCCAAAGAGCTCAAGATGGCGTACATGGTTCTCTCCCCCCTCCCCATTTTTCCTCATAACAACCCTGTGAGGTAGGTCAAGCCGAGAGGCAGTGAGTGGCCCAAGGTCACCCTGTGAGCTTCGTGGCCAAACGGGGATTTGAACCCTGGTCTTTCCCAAGTCATAGTCCGACACTCTAACCCCTTCGCCACACTGGAGCCACATTCACACCATACACTTATTCTGCTATTCTTCTGCTTTAAACAGTCTTGGCTAAAGGATCCTGGGAAGCGTAACTTGTGAAGGGTGTAGAGAGTTGTAAGGAGACCCCCTATTCACCTCACAGAGCTATAATACCCAGAGCGGTTTAACGGTCAGTCCCCCTTCCCAGGGAACTGTGACAATTAGCTCTGTGAATGGAATTCGGGGTCTCCTCTCAGCCCCCTTACCAAACTACATTTCCCAGGATTCTTTGGGGGAAGCCATGACTGTTTAAAGTGGAATAATAGTGGAATGAATGTATGATGTGAATGTGGCCAAAGGGGCTACCACAGAGCATGCCATTCTCCGCACTTCTGAGGGTGAGGGGAGAACCCGAGAGGGTCTGTAGGAAAGGAGGTGCTCTTTCAGATATTTGGGGCCTCAGTTGTTTCGGGCTTTAAACGTTACTGTCGCTTTGGGGTTCCCTCCTCAATGGACCAACGTGGTGACTTGCCGTATTTATTTACGATTTAAGGTCACTCCAAATATGTAATACATAAAAGGAACAAGCTTTGACAAGATATCTTGTCGAACCAGATCAGCTTCCCCCCCTCCCCAAGTGTGTGGCTAACTTTACAAAAGCAAAGAAATGATTCAGCAATTTCAACTACTCAGGTATTAATGGGAAAGTCTTTGGAAAAAACCACCCACATTTTTGTTTTGTAAGAATGCATTCTTCAGATTTGAAGTGTGCAGCTATCACAAATAACTGCTGCAACAGCCTGAATGAACTGGATCCTGATGTTTAAACCTTTTTAAAGGTTCTGGGGGGTGGGGTTTGCAATAGGGATGCAAAAAAAATGTACAAAATGTAGAATTTAGGATGAAACAGGACTTCTCAAATAGTTGTGGCTGTGGCCAGCTAATAATGTAGCCTTTAAGATATCAGCAATTTGCTGCAAATCATAAAAAAGATGCTTATGGAGAAGGTTAATAAACATAGAGTAAGAGCTGATAGACTTTAAATTTTCAATGATTCCTTGTTTCCGGCTTCAGAGAGCTGGGCTCCCCTCCACTGATCCAGAATCCTTGAAAGAAACACAGAGCTGGTTTTCATTCTGAAAAAAATGCCCCCCCCATGTAAAAGGTGGGTAGAGGATGGTGCATTGGCTGGTGTGACAGACAGTGAAAGACAGGAAGTCCTAGGTTCAAATTTCTTGGCAGGATCCTCCACAAACTGACCAGTGAAATGAGGCAAGCCACTCACTCCCAGCCTCGGTCCCCCTATCTGTCACATGGGCACAGTACTGTCGGTCCATCTTACACAGCTGCTGTAAGGATTACTGAGATGATAGCTGTGCTTGCAGGAGAGCCAAACAGGTTGATTGCCCCTGTGTCCACAGCTTAGCGGTGCATGCAGAGCCTATGGAAGAGCTGTTTATAAACTCAGAGCCCAAACATTGAAGGAAGCGTACTTGGCAATAGGTTGGAGATTTGGGGTCTACATCCACCGTGGCCAGATAATCTGGCTTCTTTATTCCAGTGTTCCTATAGATGCAAGGCAGGTATACGATCTCTTCCCGGGGACCTGTCGAAAAGCAAGTGTTTTGTATAAGCAAAAATCTTACATTAAGCCATCAAGGGAAAACACACACACATATATTTATGGAGAGGAACATTGAGCAGGGGGTTGGACTTGATGGCCTTATAGGCCCCTTCCAACTCTGCTATTCTATGATTCTATGAAATAGGGAGAAAGGTTCACACTTTCACAGCTGATTTTGGCTGCTTGTTGAATCATGATCACGCCAATCACGTCTTTTTTAGATGAAAACGTGTCTGTTTCGCTCATGAATGAAATTGGGGGCAAACCTTTGACGGGGTAACTTCCATTAAAATTTGGTGAGGCCAACGGGGAGGGGGCAAGATAATACTGCCTGGGGGCCAAATTCTGCATATGGGCTACTGATCTGTCGCCCAGTTAAAGAAATCTTAATTTATTAATTGGTAGGTTAAATCTGCATATATTTGCACGTGAGGGGAAACAGTTCTGATGAAAAAGGAAATGGAAAAGGGTGGAAAAAGGATTTTTTAAAATGCATTCATCACAATGCATAAATGGGGGTTCATCTCTTGTGCACAAGAGGGAATGCCGCTTCTAATGCCATTCCTTTCCTTGTACCTCATGTAGAAAGAGGCATTCCCCATTCTCTCACATGCAGGAGGGAATGCTGCTTCTAGGATCATATCAGAAGAGGCATTCCTCCTTCTCCTCTCTCAGGGGAGGGAATACCTTTTCTAATGCCATTCGAGAGGAGGTCTTTCTCCTTCTCATGCCTCATATAGGAAGAGGTATTCTGCTGGAGGGGATGCCCTCCTGTGAGGCATTCTCACTCATGACAGGGAATGCTGCTTCTAATGCCATCTTAGCAGAAGCATTCCTTGCCCTTCTCTTTCACATAGGACAATGCTTGCTACTAGAAGGGCTCATAAGCCCTTCTGTTAAAAATAATAATCACATTTGGTGTCCAACTTCATTAGGGAATGAATAATTTTTAGCCAATTAAAGAATTTTAAAATCTAACCAATTAATTGATGAAGCATGGCAGCCGTATGTAATATAAAAGCCTGTATTTTTATGTATCAAATATTGGCTGGCATGGAGGCCTGAAGTTTGCACAGGAGAGAGCAGCCTAGGATCTTTTAAGATATGTTCATAGCAGTGACAAGGAGACGCTCTGAAACCACACCCTGTTATCCGCTGTGCCAGATGTGGATTAAAACCGAAACAGAGCTTTTGTTTAACTTGTGCAAGCTGTCCCTTATTATTGCTGGTGCTTCTCCTGAGCATTAGAATATAGTTGCCACTCCCTGACGGAGGCAGTGCCTGCGAGCTTGTTTGTTTTTCTACTTGGGAAACATGGGGCAGGGGGAGTTCCTGTGAATTTTATTAGATATTGTTAAATGTAAATGTCTTAAAATGCATTTATTACATGTATTCAATCCCTACAAGGGAAATAATTATTTATTATTTGATTTATATCCCACCCTTCCTCCTAGCAGGAGCCAGGGGCGGTTAAACAAAAGCACTAAAAACACTTTAAAACATCATAAAAGCAGACTTTAAAATACATTAAAACAAAACTACTTTAAAATTATTTTTTAAAAGCTTTGACGACATCTTTTAAAAAAGGTTTAAAAACATTAAAAAGCAACCAGAAGCAGACTGGGATAAGGTCTCAACTTAAAAGGCTTGTTGAAAGAGGAAGGTCTTCAATATGTCTTTGTAGTAATAATAATAATAATAATAATAATAATATTCAACCTACCTGGAGAGGGCAGGTTCATCCTGACCTGTGGAAAGGTTGCTGTAGTCCAGCATAAGAGCATCTGTTCTGCACACAAAAAGTCCCTGGTTTAATCCTCAATGGCATCTCCACACAGGGCTGGGACAGACTTTGGTCCCAAACCCTGGGGAGCCGCTGCCCCTCAGTGTGGGCAATTCTGAGGGAGATGGCTCCGTGTAAGGTAGCATCCTATCTCCCTATGGATTTCTGAAATCCAGCCCAGTCTGTCAATTTGCAGGAAGGGCTCGCCTCATCAACAAGCCTTTTAAGCGGAGACCTCCCGGTGTGCGTCTGTGCTGGAATTGCTTTTTAAGAAGTTTTTAAAGTTGCTTAAAAAAAAAAGTTTTATTTTAATATGCTTCAAAATCTTTTGTTTTTAAGATGTTTTAAAGTACTTTTAGTGTTTTTGCTTGCCACCCTGGGCTCCTTCTGGGAGGAAGGGCGGGATGCAAATTTAATAAATCAATAAGGCTCTGGAGAGACCCCTGCCTGAAACCCTGGAGAGCCGCTCCCAGTCTGTGCAGACAACACTGACCTAGTTGGATTGGTGGTCTGACTTGATATAAGGCATGTTCTTAATTAAATTGGCCTTTTATTTAGATCCATGAGGACTGGGAGCTTGTTTTCTTTGTAAAAGGAAGGGCCACGGCTCAGTGGCAGAGAGTCTGCTTTGCATGCAGAAGGTCCCGGGTTCAGTCTTCAGCATCTCCAGGGAGGGCTGGAAAGGTCCCCTGCTTGAAACCCCAGAGAGCAGCTGCCAGTCAGTGTAGACAGTACTGAGCTAGATGGGCCCAAGGGTGTGACTTGGTATAAGGTGGCATCCTGTGTGCCTATGCCGTGCTTGGCTTCAGAGGCGATCGGAGGCAATTTCAGTGGGGATGGGGCACCCGCTTTGCAGTGCAGAAGGTCTCAGGATCAAGCCCCCGCATCTCCAGGTACCACTGAGAAAGGCTCCTGGGTGAAATCCTGAGGGCTGCTGCCAGACAGCGTATAGACGATATTGAACTAGATGGGCCCAGGGTGAGATTTGGTGCAAGGCATGTTCTTGTTCATTATTGATAAATGCTTACTAACCTGCACGCAGTTTGAAAACAAGACGATGCCAGTCCACAGGCTTACAGCTTGGAACAGAAGCGACGTAAAAGGAAATAGCCATGGGGAGGGAAGAGGGAGCAAGCGGTCAGGGACAAAAGCCTGTTCTTCTGAGACAGGACTGGTGGCAACCACAAATTCTCGCCTGGCAAGTGGGGCTGGCCAAATGTTGCAGCCCCCCTGCTGGCAGATTGGGTGCGCAAGTTTGCTCCGGCCTCCTTTGAAGGGAAGCAAAATTGAGACACGGTTATCAACACCAACGAAAAGCAGCCGCAAACGGCTTCCCTTACCTTTCATCGCGTCCAACGGAGTTTTGTATCCAGGGCCGCACGCTCCGCATTTCGCTGCAAATGGAAAGGAAGATGACATGCAGGCACATAGGAAACTGCCTTATATTGAGTCAGACCACTGGTTTATCTGTCTCAGCATTGCCTACACTGACGGGCAGCACCTCTCCAGAGTTTCCCTCTGGCGACGGGGGGATTGAAGTTGGGCCCTTCTGCATGCAAAGCAGATGCTCTACGCCTGATCTAGAGCCCTTCCCTGACAAGATCCGCAGAGGATGGTTCTGCTCCCAGCTTGGCTGGAGAAGCCTTCCCTGAAATATCATCCTGCAATTTTGATTAAAAGTCTTTCAAAGGAATCCTTTGCTATCTTAGGAACAGGGGAATGCATTGAGGAACGTACCCGGAATGATTCCTGGCGCAGAACTCAGCTTCCCGTGCGTCTCAACATTCCTCCTTTCTAACAAGTTAGAAACCAAAGTTTCTAGCCCTCAAGACTGTAACCCTTTGACGTTGGTGTCAAATGAAGGCCCTGCCCCCATTCCACATGTGGCTGTACACATCATAAATTTAAAGCACATTTAAAACGCATGATGCCCCCCCGAAGAATCCTGGGAACTGTAGTTTGCTAAGGGTGCTGGGAGTTGTGTCTCTATGAGAGGGTAAACTACAGTTGCCAGGATTCTTGAAGGATAGCCATGTGCTTTAAAGGTGCTTCAAATGGATGGTTTTGTACACAGCCAGAGAAGCCAACCAGAATGGTGGTGACAGCTGAACCTTACGTCAGCACTAGTGAGGGGATGGCATCCTTCGCCACACCAGAGGGCTAGGAAAGGTTGCTCAGGGAGAATGGGTGACCTGCTGCCTCCCCACGCCAAGGATCTGCCACCTGAGGCAGATGCCTCACTCTGTCTAATGGAAGGGCCGGCAGTGGGGATTAGACAGATTCGTAAAGGAGAAGCTATGCTTCCATGGCCAGAAGCAGTCTACCTGTGAGTGGATGAGGTGTCCAAGCTGAGGCTTAATCCAGACAAGCTGCTGTGGATGGAGTGATTCTGAACAGAGTCGCACTCCCCTTAAAGGACCAAGTTCACTGCTTATGGACTCGGCATGGCCTGTGGGGGCCGTGGCTTGGGGTGCCCTTTACCAGCATAGGCTGATATGCCAGTGACAACCCTATCTAGATACAGCAGTCTTTACCTCAGTAATCCATGCACAAGGCACATCCAGGATAGACTGTTATAATGTGCTCTATGTGGGGCTGCCCTTGTAGACAGTCTGTGAACTCCATATGGTATACCTGTTGCTCTGTTCCTGGTGGGTCAAAGCAATAGGAGCCGACATGACACCAATTCTGTGCCCGTTGCACTGAGCACTAGTGTGTTTCCCGGCCCTATTCAAATTGTTGGCTTTAACCCAAAGTCCTAAATGATTTCGGAGCAAGTTGTCAGACAGAGATTGGCTGCTTATGGAATGCCTACATGAACCTGCCCTGGCAGAGACTGCCTTCTGTCATTCATTGTAACTAGACTTTTTAATAAGTGTTCACGTCACTGCCTTTGTCAGTTTTGATTATTCATAGTTTGTATTCATTGTGTTTTTTATGACATTGTGAGCTGCCCTTGGCAGAGGTGGGGGAGAGGTTTATAAGTCATTAAATACTAGTTACTGGGAGCAGCAGCAACAGGAGAGGGCTGCTGCTTTTGCGCCCCCATTGTGAGCTTCCTGGAAGCACCTGATTGGCCACTGTGGGAAAGGGCAGCAGCAACAGGAGAGGGCTGCTGCCTTCACGCCCCCCTTGTGGGCTTCCCGGAAGCACCTGATTGGCCACTGTGGGAAAGGGCAGCAGCAACAGGAGAGGGCTGCTGCCTTCACGCTCCCCTTGTGGGCTTCCTGGAAGCACCTGATTGGCCACTGTGGGAAAGGGCAGCAGCAACAGGAGAGGGCTGCTGCCTTCACGCCCCCCTTGTGGGCTTCCCAGAAGCACCTGATTGGCCACTAGGGGTGGATGAGAAATTCAATTCTGTTTGCATTTGAAGCCAAATCTATCAAATCCGCACTTTCCGAAACGATATGAGAACTGAAAGATGGCCAACCTTCAAAATTCGCACTTATTCAAATTTTGTAATGCAGCTCGCCAACCAAACGATGTTTTTAAAAATGCATATATCAAGGGAAAGCTTGCACAACCGTGAGCATATGAGTGAAAACAATGTACAAAAATGCATTATATGACAAGAAATTGCTTGCAAAAACGTGTACATTAATCAAAACTGCTTACAGAAATATGTTTATTAGGAGAAGTTTGCACTAAAATGCTGGAGAATTTTCATGAGGATTTAAAAAAAATGTTTTGCAAACTGATGCAGAAATGTGAACTGAATTTTAGACTGAAAAAAACAAAGTGAAACAGAGAGAACCGAAATTGTCAGAACTTTCCATTCCTGTTGGCCACTGTGGGAAAGTGCAGCAGCAGCAGCAGCAGGAGAGGGCTGCAGCCTTCACGCCCCCCTTGTGCACTTCCCAGATTGGCCACTGTGGGAAAGAGAATGCTGGGTCACTAGATGAATCTTTGACTTGATCTAGTCGGGCGAACTTCTTAAGTTCTCAGCACTGCAAGACAGGGCTGAGGACTCACAGCTGGGATGTATCCACAAGGCTTTCATATTTAAGGCTCGCTTGAGATCCCACAGATGTGGGTAAACAATATTAAGGGGGCATTTAAGAGGAAGTGTTGAAAATGGACAAACTTGGCAGGAGAGCGAAGATGGAATTTTGGCACCCATCCATTTTGGAGATCAGCTACTCATTGCTAAACACGCCCTGTTGTAAGTTTTATGTTTCTAGTACTACAATGGGAAGATTGGCTTGCAAAGCCGGTTGAGGCAGCTGCTGTTGTCATGCAAGGGGTCAGGGACTGACCTAAAGAGCCTGCTGTAGTTGTAAAGCATTCTAGGCCAGTCTTCCCCAACATGGTGCCCTCCAGATGTTGGTTGACTCCAGTGCCCATCATCATCCCTGACTGTTGGCCATGCTGGCTGCTGGGAGCTGGAGTCCAATAACATCTGGAGGGCCAGAAGTTTCCCACTTCTAACTTAGACATGTGTCCCAACCAGTCGGGGATCCCATATTAAATGCGTTTTCAGAGGTGTAAAGCAGGAATCAGGGGCCCATGGTTTTCCAAATGTAATTGGACTCAATTCTCATCATCTCACTGACCATGCTGGCTGCTGGGGTTGTTGGGTTCCCCACCACTGTCCTAGACACATGTCCCAACCAGTCAGGGATCCCACATTACATGCACATACAGAAATGTAAAGTAGGGATGGAGCAACCTGTGGCCTCCAGATGTTGTTTGACTTTAACTCCCAGCAGTCCCAGACAGGTTGGCCAATGGTCAGAGGATGATGGGGGTTGTAGTTGTAGTCCAACAGCCTCTGAAGGGCATCAGGTTGGGGAAGGCTGTTCTAGGATAATGGCTTTCAAATTTTTCCTACCAAAGAAGCCACTATCATCCTGGGAAATGTGGCAAACTGCAGTGTATCCTGGGGAATGGTGCAAGGTGCACCCTTGGCTTGTTCAGCAGCCAAGCCTGTTTTTGAGCTTCACTGTTACTGTGTGAACCCTAGAATAGTACCCAAATGTCTCTTGCATGTTATGTGTGTGTGAAATGGAGATTGCATACACACACAAAATGTAAAGCACATGACTTACCTCCAAGAATCCTGGGAGCTGTCATTTGTTAAGGGCGCTGGGAATTGTAGCTTGTGAGGGGTAAACTACAGTCCTCAGGATTCTTTGGGGGAAGCAGTGTGTTTTAACGTATGGTGTGTATGCACCCACCCACCCACTGACAAAATATGGTGATGGTTATGTGTCTTAGGTCTATTAGTGGCCAGTAGCCATAGGCAACTACAGTATGTGGTTAGAAGCTGGTCAAGAAAGCCTCTGCAGAAGCTGCCCATTGTTCTGGCCTTGAGTCTGTTTGACATTTTGCCCCAAACTTCACAACGTTATTTACCTATTGGGTTTCTTCAGGGTGCATTTCAAAACCACCCAGTGCAATAACCGCTTTTTATGATCCATAAAAATGTGTGACTGCATAATGTGTCTGTTTCATCTCAGCTTACTGAGAGTTTTACAGGCAGGCCATTTTTGTGTGTGTGCTTATCTTTATGTTTTCAAGGCTGCAACTCTATGCGCGTGCACTTGAGAGTAAGCCCTGTTGGACTCAGTAGGGCTTACTTCAGAGTAGACATGTACAAGATTGCCCTGTAAAAGATGCTTTTGGGGTTGGTTTTGGTGTAACAGGTCAACAGGGCTGAGATGTGGGCTCAACCAGTCCCTCAGCAGCTTGTTTGATTGAATAAGTAACACATTAAACAAAAGAAAGCAAAGAGGAGATGAGAAGTGGCCAATGACTTATAGGAGCGATAAACTAAAGAGAAATATCCCAATTACAGCTGGGTCCGAAACTCGCTTTTAAGATTGGAGACATCTTAATTGCTAGTAACAAGACACAGTCCTCCAATATTGCAGATGATTACTTCCTGTGCTCCAGAAACTATGGCTCGATTCATGCAGCCTAAATCGCCTTTGCCTTTCTTGTAGCAGCATTACACTGCCGGCTCATGTTCAGCTTATGATCGGCTACAGTCCCGAGACTATTTTCACATGTGCTGTTTCCAAGCCTCGGGCAAAAGCTGCATGCATCTGCTAAGGGGCCATGTCATCACGCTTAGTGGGCCTGACTTGCTCTGCCTCTAACAAATGTATGCCATGTAGCAATACTTTTTATACCCAAGTACAGAAGAGCAGTTTTGCTGGCACGTTTTACTCTTCAAGATTCTAGAGGGCAGATTTGCTCACTGGGGAGGGGCCACAGTTCAGGGGAAGAGCAAGTGCTTTGCATGCAGAAGGTCCCAGGTTCCATCGCCAGCATCTATAGGAAGGGCTGGGAATATACCCAGCCTGGAATCCCAGACGGCCGCTGCCAATCATTGTAGGCAATATTGAGCTATATGAACAATGTGTTGTCCTTGTTATAATTTAGGACTTGAAACAGTCTCTCATGCCTTTAATTTGCCCCCTTATGATGCAGTTTCCTGGTCGATCCTTAGAGCCCATTTTGAGTATGTACCTAGGAAGGTCTAATAAATGCTTTACTGAACAGGTGGTGATATATCTGAATGTTGTAATATCTCCCAGACCTTCTGTATGATCGTTAGCTCTTAATTTGTCACCTTCATTTTCCTGAGGTTGCCATGATGTATTTTTACCGTTTGTCCTTTCTTGAATGGTAGGATGACTATAATAACTATTTGGTTGACTGGCTTATTGTTTCCAAGTCAGCTTGCACCTCTTTGTTTTCTTAGTGTTCTTTCTCTCTGCTTAAATGCAGAATTTTGCATTTCCCTCTGTTGGATTTTCATTTTGTTATGTTTCAACTCAGCTTTCCATTCTATCAAAGTAACGTCTGAATTTTATTCCTGTCATGTTCTGGGGCATTCACTATCCTTCCCAGTTACAAATTCAGTAAAGGCTCCCTCCACCCCTGCGTTGGGTAAAGACACTATTATAAAAAGGTTGAAGGGTCCTGGGCCCAGGACAGAGCCGTGCGGCTCGAAACCTCCTTCCAATTTGATGAGGAACCACCAATCAACACTCTCTTGAGTATAGTTTTCCAGCCAGCTGTGATGGTGCGATCATCTAGCCCACCTTTAATCAGGTTGCCAACCAAAATGTCATGGGGGGCTTTTGTCAAATGCTTTGCCGAAATACAGTAAAGATAAATTATGCCCACTGCAGTCCCACAATCCACTAAGCAGGTTACTAATGGATTCCTACAACAACCTGATTGTTTAAAAAGAAACAAGATTGATGTGACAGGATTTATTCCTGAGAAATCCATGTTTACTCCTACTAGTCAATGCATTGTTATCAAGATACTTAATACACTGATTCCTCCATGGCCTTTTATGGTATCTATCTTCCCCAACATTGAAGTCAGGCTGGCTTTGACTAGATGAACTTTGAGGTCCCTTCCACCTCTATGATTCTATGTTTCCCTCCCCTTTAGGTAATGAATCACAACTCTACAGGCTTACCATAGCATTTTTATTAATTTTTCATAACATATAGTTTTCTTTTGGTATTATTATATCTGAATTTGTTGTATGATGTTGTTAGGTGCTTTAAGCTTCCTTTTGGAAAAGATGAACAGACACTGACAAAAGCAATCACTGTCCTAGTTTCCCAGATTCTCCTCCCTCATTTTTATACTGGGACTTCAAAAAAACTTGAAGAGACTGGTTTTTTTTAAGAGAAGTGGCACCTCATGCAATTCATCTGCTGCCCCTAAAGTCTCAAACTCATTTCAGGTAACTAGACATTTCCCTACCAACTCCTCACCAGTTTTCAACTGCAGTCCTGATTGTTTCCCACTTACGTTATTTATGAAAGGCTGTCCACAGTTCCCCTAGTGGGAGAAAACCAGCTCCTTATCAGCTTGCAGCTGCAGTCCAGACCATTCACCAGTTATGCAGCTTATGCAAGATTGCACACAGTTCTCCATTTGGGAGAATCTGAACTCTTTATCTATTGGCAACTTCAATTCTGATGGCTTTCCCGTTAGGCTACTTATGCAAGGTTGCACGCTATTCCCTTTTTGGGAGAAGACTAAAGCAAACAGGAGAAAGCCCTACTGAACACAATGGAACTTACTTCTGAGTAAACATGCATAGGATCTGAGGGGCTGCACAAAAGCCAGGAGTTTCAAAGTGGAGTAATGCTCACATGCTACACAAAATATTAAGGCTCAGCCCTAAACATACCTACTTGGGAGTAAGCCCCATTGAAAACAGTGAGACTTACTTTCCAGGAAACATGCTTTATTTATTTCATCTCTCTCCTGCCATTAAGGTGCCTACACACCACTCAAGAGAGCTATAACAAGACTTAAAAGCAACCATAAGATCCATGCACAGCACATTTTCTTGGAACTTACTCTCAAGGAAGCATTCTTAGGACTGCAGCTCAAAGAATAAAAGTTGAGCAGCCCAATTTGATGTGCATGTTTTCTCAGACTATGGACATTTTACCAGCTTAAAATGCAGCCATGTTGTTGTTTTTCTCAGTTTGAGTTGAAGCTAGTTTTTTTTGGGGGGGGGAGGAAATGCATCAAAATGCAGTATTTAGTAAGAAACAGCAGGATAGATGTATGGGTTGTGGCTAATGTCATGTGTGCGGTGCTTCCCAAACCAGCAGTGGGAGCGCACTGTGAATGGGAGCATGTGCACAGCCTCAGAAACAAGTCTCTCGTGACGTTCAGTGTTGGCTTTCCTCCCAAGGAAGGGTGCATGCATGCACTTGCAACCCAAAGCAGAGACAGAATGGAAAGGTTTTTGCCATAGAAACCATGTCAACATGTCCTCTTCCCGACCCCCAATATCCACAACTTTGACTGACAGAGCTGCAAAGGAAGAGAGAGGAACTTTTTTTGCACCTTAACCTTCCAATGCGTAAACTTGGAAGTGAGCCACAGGTGGGTTGTGGCGCACACAGGACTGCAGACATGCAAAAACCAGCGCATGTTAAGAGTTGGAAAGGACTTGGGACATGCAAAGAAGGAAGGGGGCCAAATCAGCTTTCCTAAAGAGCATACAGCTGAGTTAAAAGCAGGAAGGGGGGGATTGTTCGCTTACCCATGTTCAGTTCTTTGCGTCTTCCAGACTCTGAGGAATTCTGTCGCGACACGAAGGAGGCCACCGACTCAGAGGGCTGCTCTGAAGGGTCATATATGCCTGTTGAATGGGCGGGGAGGAGGCGTGTCGTGTGGAGGAAGCGGTTAGAGGAGGCAACTGGAAAGAGGAGAGGCTGAAGTGGGAGGAGGGATCCCTTCCCCAGGACAAAATCCAGTAGTTTCCCTCCTCTGTAAGCCACGGAGGGCCGTTTTGTTCCCTGGCTTGGACAATATTTATTTCCCACGCAAAAAGACGCACACAGTTAAGTGCGAGATTAACCTCTAGCTTCAGAAGGCAGGGAAGCATCCTAGGTTCTGGGGCCGAAGACGAAGGAAGCAGCTCTTGAGTTGAGCAAAAACTCTTGGCTCACGGCGGTGTTGCAAACTGTCAGCGCATGCCTGAGCTGACAGCCCCAGCTTTGAAACTGGCAGGCAGCTCAGGGTTTTGTTTTGTTTAAAATTCATTTTGCTTGCCTGTCAGGTGCAAAGCAGATGCTGGCAGGCTTTGGAGGGGTCACGCTCAGGGCCTCGTTGCAGATGCCAAGAAGCACAAAAGGATGCCCGATTCTGCCTCAGTGTAAACTGAAGGAAACCCAGATATGAATGCCTGGGACAAGGGTTGTGCATACAACACGGCTACATCTCTCGTATTTGGACAGCTCTGTAATTAAGCAGCTGAAAGACTGCGGTTGCATGCCCTAGCATTTCACAGCGGAAAGAAGGCATAAGTGAATATCAGAAGAATCCTGCATCTGGATGAGGTCAAAGGCCCATCATGGTCCAGCGTCCTGTTCTATGGGATGAGCGCAACAGTACCCACTTGCGATTCCCAGGAACTGATATGCAGAGGCGTGCAACCTGTAAAATAGTATATTTGTATTATGTCAGAGCAATACACACGCACAGATTCATTCATGCAACAGTTACTGCTTCTATCAGGTGGGATTTATTTTACTGTGTCAGAAGCACACTTGACTTGGGAGAGGAAAGATTTTAACAGTTTAGGCTGCCTTCAACTCCGTGCACATTTAAACAGCCAAACATTAAAACTAATGATAAAAAAGTATTTGTACGGGAGAGGGGGGAGCTTTTTAATTTGTACATAAAATAATCTGAGTTAGGAGTGAGCAGTGAGGTGGCCAAGTTTACTGATGACATCAAACTGTCCAGGGTGGGGAAATAAAGGATCGCAAGGAGCTCCAAAGGATCCCCCCCCAAAAAACTGGGCAAATGGGCATTAAAATGGCAAATAGGGATTTATTGTAAGCAAGTGTAAAGTGACACGCATGAGTGTGGGGGGGTGAACCTTGATGGTGACTCCAATAATCCTAATTTCACATACATGCTTTTGGGGTCTGAACTGATGGTGACCAATAGTGTACTGATAAATTCAGACGTGCAGGGTCTCTTCATGATAATCACACACACGCCCCCCTCCATCCTTGTGTTTTTCTTTTGGTGCTGCTGGGTTGAGAATGGGGTCCTTGTCAATGCCTTCTCCAACAACAACAGATGTCCCTAGGAGCCAATAAGCATGAAAGGGGAGTGTGTTAGCTACTGGGAAGAGTCTTCTCAGTGGCTGACTCACCTCCTATCACTCTGATCGGCTCCAGTCAGGAAGAAAGGACAAGGAAGTATGTTAGAAGACTCTTCTCAGTGGCCAACATGTTCCTCTTTCAAGCTGATTGGCTCGTAGGATGCTGGAGACGAAGGGACCCTGCTGAAACCCTGTTCCCTGAGACCCCGGACGACTACACCCCTTATGGTGACTGACCAAGAAAAAGATCTTGGGGTCGTGGTGGATCACTCAGTGAAAGTGTGTGGTAGCTGTGTGAAAAAGGTGGATTCCATGTTAGGGATTGTTTGGAAAGGGATTCAAAATAAAAGTGCTGATATAGTAATGCCATTACAGTATATAAATCTATGGTGCATGCGACCGCACTTGTACTGTGTAGAGGTCTGGCCATCACACCTCAAAAAGGATATTGTAGAGTTGGAATTAATTCAGAGCAACTAAAATTATTGAGGATTTTGCTTGAAATTCCCAAATTCCCAAAGAATTTGCATTTCATGTGTGCTTTTTCTGCGGATGTTGTCAAAACTGGACATAATGCATTCAGCTACTAATTTTTGGTTTTTGGAATGATCGTAAATAACTTGGAAAGATTGCCTGTAAAGCGGTCGGTTCTATGATGAGTTTTTACAGCTGCCTCTGAATCTGTATTACCGTTAATATCAAATTAATATTACCATTACCAACATCCAGTCATAGCAGCATTAATACCATACAGTTTAATCTGTATGAATTCCCTCCGCTGAATGGAATCACTTAGTGCTTAAAGAAGGTTATCCTTTTAATTTTTAAAAATGTATTCTTTTTTGCACTTTTTCATTTGCTATGTAAATTTTGAAAGTGGGGAGTTAGCTATACACTTAAGAGACAGATGAATAATTTGTCAGCTTCCATTCCATTTATAAAAACTTATATATCGTTTGTCATGGTAAATGCTGATAAGAGGCCCTTTTTTGGCATTGCAGCTCTCAGTGCCCTTTTGAGAGATTTTTTAAGATATTTTCCATTTTTAGTTTAAACAATCATAAATATCTGATAATTGACTTTAAAGGCCTGCAAAGTTGTATGGGGTTGGGGATTGGTGTGGGTGTGTCACACATTATAAATGCTTTGACTTTACTAGCTGCTGATCTATTTCAGAAAGCATACATATTGTTCATATCAGTATCTGTCAGGTCCCAGCCGGGGGAATCCTAAGAGGAAGATCAGGGGGCTCTGGCCTTAGACCCAGCCCTGGGTCACACTCGACTGGACATCAGGAAAAACTTCCTGTCAGGGCGGTACGACAACGGAACCAATGACCTAGAGAGGTAGTGGGCTCTCCGACACTGGAGGCCTTCAAGAGGCAGCTGGACAGCCATCTGTCGAGAATGCTTTGGTTTGGATTCCTGCATTGAGCAGGGGGTTGGACTTGATGGCCTTATAGGCCCCTTCCAATTCTACGATTCTATCTGGGGGGTGGGAGCCAGGGTCCTGCGACGAGGCAGAGGAAGTGCCATCTGCCCCTAGGGCAAGCTTGGCCTCTGACATCGAGGCTGAGCGGGTCCCAAACCCAGGAGAGAGTCGTTGCCTCAAACGCCAGTTGGAGACCCGACCTATCCACAGAAGTGCCTGATTGCTGGCAAGACTTCCTCAGGAGTAAAGGTCTCCCTAGGAGTAAAGGTCTGGCTGAAGGTGGTTGATAGGGGTCAGCTGAGGGTTGGGGTGTGGTCCCAGCAGCTCCAGCTCAAAACCCCCAGTGCTAGGCTTGAAGAGTTGCTGGAACAATGTCTGTGCACCTGCTCTGTGGCTGGCTGTTTGCTGATCTCCTGTTGCTTCCTGACCTGGCTGTGGACTATCCCAGACTTGCCCTGCTTTGCCCAGGGACAGCTTGGAGCCTGTCCCTTGGACTGTTGTGACTTTGCCTCTCGCCTGACCCCTTTCTTGTGGGCTCTGCTTGTTTGGACCCTGACTTTGGACTAGGGATGGAACGATCTGTCAATTTTGGTTCTCTCAATTTCTCATTTTTCCGATCATAAATTCAGTTCTCCACATTTCTGCAGCAATTTCCACTTTAAAGGAAATCCTCATGAAAATTCCCCTGTGTTTTAGTGCAAATTTCTCCTAATAAAAGTTTTGTAGGCAGTTTTGACTAATGTACACACTTTTGCAAGCTATTTCTCATCATATAATGCATTTTTATATGTTATTTTCATTCATATATTCATTTTTAAGCACACTTTTCCTTAACAGAGGTGTTTTTGTAAACGTTGTTTGGTTGGTGAACTGCACTGAAAATTTTTAATATGTGTGACTGTCGAAGGATGGCTGCATTTGGGTTTTCAAGTTGTTTTGGAAAGTGTGACTTTGACAGATTTGGCTTGAAATGCGAATTGGATCGAATTGCTCACCCATCTCTACACTGGAATGGCCCTAGATTCTGCTTTGGGGTTGTCCACTTCAGTATTCTTGTTTGCTGCAAGTGTTTTACTTACTCAAGAGCCTAGTGAGGACAGGATAGTGTGGTTGTGGTAGGAAAGAACTATTTTTCCTTTAAAGGCCTGATACAATAATCAAATATTTGTGAATAACATCTGAGAAAGACTAGGGCTGATACCTGACAAACAAAATCTTAGGTGATCAATTGTATGAGCTTTAACTGATTAATCTGTTAAATCTGTGTATAGTTCTGTGAAGCAAGTTTGCTTTTGGAAGAGGTATTTGCTCCTGTGGGAGAGAAAAGAGAGAATACCTTTTAAAATGATGCTTGCCATCTACAGTTCTTATAATTCTTATAAAAATGATATAGTTCTAGAAGGAGAGTTGCTAATATCTCAGCAGAGCCAATGGAGTTGCCCTTCTATCATCCAATTAATTTTGGACAACCTTTTAGTCAATCAGTAGAAGTTTAATTGGATTAATCTAACCCATTGATCAATTAAATTAATTGATTTATTCAGTTAATGCAGTTAGATCAATTTTAAAATACAGGTTTCTTGCTGGGATTTTGAAGACTATGGTTTAGATCCAGACCAAGTTCATTACATTGTATTAATGGAGTTTGAGTTCACTGTGACTAACTTTTTGCATTGATTTTGATGGAACGTAAGTGCGACCTAGTCTGGAAGGATCCAACCCTATGTTTCCATAATTATAAGTGTATGCCTGTACATAGCACTGGTCACAATCCTACCTAGATTTGGACACCTTCCATTCCTTCTGACTGATTTTAATGGGATGAGTGGGCCTAATTGTACACTAATTTGTGCCCATTGTATATTAGGTGGGTGTGGACTGGGTTGATCATAAACAGTGTGGAAGAAAACAAAAATGGCTGGTTGAAATGTTTCTGGAAAATTAAACCATACATGATCAATTGTCCACCAGACTATGTGAATGTGATTACTTTTCATAGCTACTGCTTTGGCTGACTTGAAAGATGTGTATTCCCCTTAGTCATATACTTGACTAAAAACATGATTTGTGTTTTATGTAATTTGGTTAAAAACATTAATTATGGATGCATTAGGCATTAATGCGGTTGCTGAACAGCCCTTCTGCTATGCCTATAGCAATTTCCACAGTCAAATGGTATGAGTCTCCTTGTGCTAATTCATTTTGCAACTTTTTTTCCTCTGGAGACCACCTCTGGCCCACCAGATGTTGCTTGACTCCAAGTCCTCTAATTCTCAAGCAACATGGCCAACAGTGAAGGATGATGGCAGACAGTCCCAACAGCATCTAGAGGGTCACAGGTTACCCCCCCCACACACACACACACTGTAAAGGTTCACCAAGCCCAAACATCTTCTGCAGAACATCTGCAGATTATATTTTTTACTTTTAGCAGAGATTACCTTACCAAAGATGAGCAGGCAGTTGCATGAACTGTGTAACATTCATTTCTCACTATATGTCATGTCTGCAATCTATAATTGGGAATCTTTAAGGCCGTGACCCTGCACATCTAGAAGCTAGGCTATATCCAGATGTTAAACAGAATTTACTTCTAGGAAGTGTATTTTATGGTTGGGTGAACATCCCATTGATTTCAATTTGAGGCAAGCATGTTGCCTGTCTGTGCTGTAGAGTCTAGACTAGGAGTGGGTAACCCATGTCCCTCTAGATGTTGCTGGACTACAACTCTTTTCATCCTTGCTTAGCGGTCATGTTTAGCCACTCTGGGTATAGAACATGGTTGACATTTTTATTTTATATATTTATATGTAACTTAAATGTACCTTGAGGTGTTTCTTCCCCCAATAACTCCACTTGGCCCTGTCACATACACACACGTGTGTGTGTGTATTAATTCCACCAAGCTGTTTGTTGATTTTATTGCTGGCCCCCTATATATGATTTTATCTGATGCTGTTTTAATTATGTTTATCCAACTGCTTTGTTTTTCAAGTTTTTGTTGTAAGCAGCCTTTCTGTCCTAAAAGGTGGGACAGAAATCACAGGATCATAGAATAGTAGAGGAAGGAGCCTATAAGACCATCAAGTCCAACCCCCTGCTCAACACAGGAATCCAAATTACAGTTAATACAGTAATAATTTAGGTCAGGGGTTCCCAAACTCTTGTCCGTGGACTGCCAGTGGTCTGCAAACTTCCTTTGAAGGGGTCCGGGGGGGGAAGTTTGGGAACCACTGGTTTTGGTTGTAAGTCCTACTCAGAGTAGGCCCATTGAAACATGACTAATTTAGGTCCATTCAGTGGGTCTATCTCTAAGAAGAACTTAGCTGGATATCACCCATAGCCGTCTCATAAATTTTGCTATCTTGCCTGAAGCATTTGGAAACAGGGTTATTAATCTAGATAATACTATTCACTATGACATACATACATATTTGGGAAGCCATTTCAGTAGTCAAAAGATTTTAACTGTAATATATTGATTAAAAGCCTTTTTCACAGGTGTTGTAACCACCCAAAGCCTTCAGGCTAGGATGGTTTATTTTAATTAATTAAACATTATTTTAGAAAAAACAATTAGTTTTTAATGAATAATATTTAAAATTCTATGCCATCCTGAGAGTCCTGTTACTGAAGGACAGTATTAACTTAAGCAAATAAATACAAATTAATTGTAAAACGCTCTGTGATAATATACTTTGCTTCTGACTTTGTATAGCTACAATGATTTTAACTGAAATATGTTATATGATTGTGTTTTCTCTGAATTATTCATTAGCTACCTGTTAGGTAAAATGTTTTTTACATAAAAATATTATGTGTATAGCAGGGCGCATACATTACATAACTAGCATGATGCTGGCATTTTGATTGATGGAGTAGATTGGGGTGGTGGTATGACACTGTTTTTAACAAGTTATTAAAAATAAGACTCCTCCTTTCTTCACAGCCCTGCCTCTTCATTTATATGCCCTATCTTGGATTTTGTGAGTCAACTAGAGTGTGACAGAATGTTGGAAACTGGCTTTTAAACAGATGTTTTTAAGGGTAGAATCTTTACCCATTCTGTTTAGTGCTTATAGCTTCTCCTACAGCTGTTGATAACATCTTGTCATTTTCACAACAGTTTATACATCTTGGAATCCGTACAATAAATACTGTATTAATCCTGTTGCTGGTTAGCATCGCCTCTGATTGCGATTCACATCTTTACAATGCAACATCTCTGTCAAAATGAGTTGCGATTCTGATCCATTGACTTCGCTAGCAAGCCAAAGAAGCATTTGCTGCTACGATGTAACTTTGGCTTGAAACATGTTGGTGAGTTGTTGTTTTTAAAATAAAACTTGGGGCATCTACCAGAATTTACACTTGTTGACTTTGTGGCGTTGCCCCGCTAGTTGTGAAACATAATAAAACACTTTTAACACATTTATGGTACCCAGAGTTACAGAAATTAGTAGGCCCGCCTTGATTCATAATCCAACAAATAGAATCTGTTGTAGCAGACAATTTCATATAATACTGCACTAGAGACCATTCAGTCATTATGAGAAACGGGTGTTAATCCAGCACACATTGCCACCTACATCTCCAGCTTTAATTAACGATTAGCAAAAGGCCTTTGGTGTGAAAATGCTTCGTACAGTAGGATGGAGCCTCGGGGCGCTTCTCACCGTATACAGTGGGAACAGTTGTGTTCAGCATCTTGTCAACAAGACGCTGAAAATTGTAGGCATAATTCAGAGGAAAAATCCCAGAAGGCACAAACTATAGCCAAAGGATGTTACTCATTTCAACTTCCACTGTCAAATCCTATCATTAAGCATAGTTAGGTGGCGCCCCCCCCCCTCCTCAGGAGGCAGATTCCAGGATACTGGTAAAAATCATCCAATGGTCAACTGTTTCCTTTATTATATATCTTACCATGGTGGAGGATATCATTTTGATTTTCTGCCCAAGTAGTTACTGGGAAGTGTCTTAAGGCCATTGGTCTTCAACTGATGGGCTGAGACCCACTTCCAGGTCGCAACCTGATCCAAGGTGGGTTGCAACAGCAGGAATGCCACCATACAGATATATATTTCAAAAATTAAGAAACTGGGTACTCAAATGCATGTTTGGGTTAAAACTGGATCCTGGGCCTGAAAAGGCTGAAGGCTAATTGTAAATGTACTGCCTTCAAGTCGATTCCGACTTATGGCGACCCTATGAATAGGGTTTTCATGAGGCTGAGAGGCAGTGACTGGCCCAAGGTCACCCAGTCAGCTTCATGGCTGTGTGGGGATTCGAACCCTGGTCTCCCAGGTCGTAGTCCAACACCTTAACCACTACATTTTCTGTTGGTGTTAAAGCTTTGAGGAAATCCAAATAATGAAGTTAACTAAATTTTGAGGTGGGTTTTCCTCCATAAACCCACATAATCTTTCATCATTAAGTCCAATGTTAACATCAGCCTTTCTTGGTTGATGTGATAGAGCAGGCTTTTCGCCTGGTTGCATTCTGTTTGTACGATGTTCTCTTTGAAAACCATGCTTTTATCTTCACCACACCATTTGGGCATTGAATTATTGTTTTTGGCTGTTCCATGGGGGTTGTTTGGATTTTGGTTTCAACCAGAATGATTATGTTGTGATTTGTAATTTTCATGGTGACCCTGTTTGAAAGGTTGTGAGCTCTCCCATAGGTTCACACTGAGTGCAAAGGCAGGACAGAAATCTATCAACTTATTAAGTATATGAATGTTCAGCTAGACAATGGATCATCTAGTGGAAAAAGTAAGACCGCCCACAATATGATTTAAAATCATAGAGTCCTCAGTGCAGTGTAACCTCAAAGGGTTTACAAGCTGAAATGTTTTTTAAAATATTTAAAACTTCAGTCTGCAAAATCTCAATGGTAGGATTATTTCTGATGACGACTATCTGCTTCTTAACATTGGCTCATTTGATGTTTGGAGATGGAGCGGCCTTCCGTGTTTCCATCTATTTGAATGCCATGGAGTTCCCAACAGTGTAGGTGTATCAAGTCTCCAGAACTTCTCCATCTGCTGGAAATACAAAAAAATATTAAAAGTTAGTAACATATTTGAAAATAACTGCAGTAGCTTAATGTTTAATCTGATGCGCTAACACAATGTCAGCCTGACTGGGCATGGCCAACCTTTTAACCCATTTCCCCACTACCACCTGTTGTTCCTAGATTTCTATGTGAATGGAAAATCTCAAAATCCAAGTTGTGAGGTTAAAAAAAAAAAGACCCCTCCCCAACGTTGGAACCAAAGAAGGGGGTTAAAAAAAAAAAAAGCACCCAAAATAATTTATGCCTCAGACAAACTTCACCAGGTTGGGTTAGGGTGTGCCAGTCTGCCAGTGACGTCACTCCCTCCAGCCAATCAGGAGGCAGTCTTTTTGGACGGAGGAAATGACGTCATCGTATCCCTCCGCCTGCCAGGACCCTTTTTTGTGTGTGTTGTTGCTTCTGTGTGTATCAACCCGCAACCATTTTTTTTTAAAAAAAATAAATCTTGTGAGGAGCGATTGAAGGAGGGGGGTGGAAGCTCATGCAAGCCGCTCTCCCCTCCCGCTCACGTCGCCTTGCTGCGAGGCGCTGGAGGGTGCGTGCGGGTGTGTGTCACTTTAAGAGTGTGTACGAGCCAAGCCTCGGAGGGTGAGGAGGCGGCGGCGGCGAAGGTAGCAACGGCGGCGGCAACGGAGAGACTGGAAGGTGAGCGGGTGGCGCCATTCCGTTATGTAGGGGAGAAGCGGACGCAGCAGAAGTCAACCTGGTTGGGGCTATAAGGGGGGGAGGGGAAGAGGAGAGGCAACGCAAGACAAGAGAATGTGTGTGTGTGTACGCGGTGGGGAGCGCGCGTGCGCGGTGGCGGCGTTGCGCGTGCCGGCCACCAGAACGCAGGTGGCGGTTGGAGACCGTTGGGAACCGGTTCGAACCGCCCGGGTCTTTTTTTCCTTTTTCTTCCCTCCCCCCATCTCTTTCCCTCAGCCGAGTAGAGAGAGAAAAAAGGGGGGGTCAACGAGAGCGAGGGAGCGAGCGCGCGCGCCATACACAAAGCGAGCGCGAGACGTTCCGGAGGGAGGGGGGGAGGCGGAGGAGGAGAGCGGCGCGAGGTGCGAAGGGAAGCCGCCGATTGGGGGACTCCTGAGAGGGAGGAGGAAAGGGCGGAGCTTCTCTTCTCCCTCCCGCTAGGCGGCGGCATACCTTGCTCGCGCTTTTGGGGCCTTGTTACTCCTCCCTCTCTTTTCTGTGAGAGAAGTGCGCGGAGTGATATCAGGTTTTCTTCCTCCTCTTCTTGAGGGGCAGGACGAGAGGGGGAAAAAGTCCGAGGCCGATACATCTCCCTCCGCCCACTCTGCGAGCCTCTTTCTCCCCCCTTCTCTCAAACATAACCCATTTCTATCCGCACACACACCCGCCCCAAATCTTATTGTAAGGAATGAGGAAAAAGCGGTTCTCCAAATACACACAAATGAAAAAAATAAAAGTAGAAGAAACCTCTGGATTCGTCGTCCGCATATGTTTAAGTATCATAATGTCTTCCCTAAAGCGCACCCCCTTTTCATGAGCTGCAACTCAGTTCTGGGTGGGCGGCCATGTTGGGCAAAGGGATTTCCCCCCCTTTCTTTTCTCCCTCCCCCAGTACTAAAACATGAAGTATTTGCTTATTATATATATATATATATATATATATATATATATATAGGTGCAATTTTAATATTGTGAGGAATATTGTTTTATTTAGGGGGGAGTGCTGTGGTCTTGAATTCTCACTTTGAGGGCCAAAAAAAAAGATGGTTCACTTCAGAAGTCACTTTCCCTGCCTCTCTCTGTCTCTCGCATGTACACATGACATGTTTATAATGGATAATAGGAACATGCTGGTCTTGTCCAGGAAAGGCCCCCTCTTTAGTATGCTGGCCTGCGCCCCCTTCCATTTTCCCTGTCATCAGGGATCTTCATTCAATGACCTGACTTAGTTGTCGTATCAACGGCCTCAAAGCAACACTGCTCCTTTCATTCTGCATTAAATAGAATTCCATGTTCGCAGATCTTCCTATGCAGTTGCTTGAATAAAGAGTGTCTCTGGCTTTGTTGCAGCCCCAAACACAGAATGAAGGCTTGTTTTCTTCCACGTTGTCATTGCTAACTTGGGGTTTCCATGCCATACAGAAATAGGTGGCGTTGTGTGAGTTGGGGGAAAATATCACCCTTTCCATACTAATTCATACTGAGGGCTGTTTCGTTCCCTGCAGTAGTCTGTTCCATGTAGGAATTGCATGGACAGTTGTTGCGCTATGAACTGCATCCGTGATTCCCGTGAATTCATCTCTCTGGACTGGAGCGTAACAATCGTTCATGTGATGTGGGTGGCAAAGCTGCAGACGGTCATGGTCTCATGGCATCCATGCAGCAAGGAGGCTCACGTGTACACAGTTGATACACCTTTATTGTCTCAGTGATATGTCATATTTGTATACGTTGGCCTGGTTTAATAAACTGGAGGATCATGGGGGATAAGGGTATGTTCTCTCTCCACTGTCAGAGTCAGTGTGCTGCTGAATATCAGTTGCTGGGAAACACAAATGGACTGAGTGTGCTATTGCGCTCAGGTCTTGCTTGTTGGCTCCTCATAGGTATCTGGTTGGCCACTGTGAGATGTTGGACTAGATGGGCCTTTGGACTGATCCAGCAGGGCTTTTCTTATATTCTTAAACTGTTGGTTATTAAACCATGGATCAGTGTTGTGTGTGAGCCCTGTCCAGTGGCTTAACTATGGTTTGATTACTGCCAACAAACCATGATCTGAAATGATGGTTTCTTGGTGGCTTGTGAACCATGGTTTGTTTTAACGATGGCTCGGCATTATGTGTGACCCAGCAGCCTTTCTTCACTGTGATTTGCTTGTCCACCCATCCCCAGATGCTCACTAAACTACAAAGGCACTAGGCAAAAGCAGCCAGAGAACAAATCAAACTTAGGAGAATCAAGGCCTGGTTTGTTTAGTCATCTGTGGGATAACCTGCAGTTTGTTAAAGGTGTATATCCCACCTTTTTATTAAGGAGCCCAAAGTGGTGTATGTGGTTCTCCCTTTTCATTTTATCCTCGCAACAATCTGTGATGTAGATTAGGCTGAGACACAGTGACTTGCCCAAGGTCATAACAACCTGGTTAAGCTAGCCCATCCTTCTTAACGTCATGTTACAGGTGGGCACTGTGACATACCTGTTGGTTTAAGGATACCCACTGAATTCATGGCAGATGATTTAGGCTCACAGATCACACTACCAATTGCCACGTCTATACCTGGACTTTATGCAAATTCCTAAATGGAATCACCTACTGAATAAGGATTTTGTAAAACGTGAAAGGTCAGAATTTACCTTGATTGTGACACATAAATCCTACTGTGGAAAGAAGATACACATACCCAGATACGTATATATTCAAAGGTACTGATATATTACAGCACACTCCTAAGCAAGTTTTATTTTGAAAAAAATCCCAGTGTATTCAATGGGATTTACTCCCTAATAAGCAAGTTCAGGGCTGCAAGCCTTAGAAATGCAGGATTTTGGCATCCTTTGTTAGTGACAAGCACTGGAAAAAAATCCCAGCGATGTAGCCACCCAGATGTGTAAGAAAACAGAGTAGTTTGGCATATTTGAAAGAACTGCAAAAATTTAAGACCTAATCTCCCAATGCTCTTACCTTTCTGTTCTTTAAACCCCCACCTCGGTAGTCTGCTAAATAGAGTATATTTTTATTGCCATATCCCACCCTTCCTCCGGCACTTGTTGCTGCATGAACACTGTAAGAGATTAAATGGTGATCTGCATGTTCCGCAGAGTCCTTCTTGGTCTATTCAAAGCTGTGTTTCTGAATGCTCCCTTGCATTAAAAACTAATAAACAAAGCACTCCCTGAATAGAAAACTCCCCAAGATGAGTGTTATCATACTTTTTGCCTTCTGTGGCTCAAACTGCTAACTGAGAGCACAGATTCAAGGGCTCGTTCAGAAGTTGGCAACCCTGCTTACATGGGAAATAGCGTGACTCTCCCCTCAGTGTAGGAAGGTGTCCAGGAAGGACTCTGCCACGTTGCATTATTATTGTTGTTGTTGTTTTGTTGTTGTTGTTATTACTATTTTATTATTGCTGAATTTGTAGGCTGATTCTAACTTAGAGTGCTCTAAATTCGCTCATAAACTAGTCAGCATTTTTTTTTCATTTGACACATTTGTAATATACCATTCTCCAACAAGCTCAGGGTGCTGTACACATAATTGACCTGTTTTATTGTCACAACAACCCTGCAAAGAAGTCAAGGCTGTGAGTAGAGCAAGATCATCCCATGAACTTCATGGCTAAGCAGGGATTTGAATGTCCTTTGAAGGGTGAGCCACCATTCATTCCCTTTCTTCAATTAATGCATTTTTAAATATTTGAAGATAGGAGCAGCAGCCTGTTTATCTTCCTTAATCTGTGCTAAATAATACCTTCAGTCCTTTCTCAGATTGTCTTCTAAAACATCTATCCTTCCGATATCCACACATGGAATATTTTACAGCTTCTTCTTTCTTGAGCTGAGTTGCCCTAAGGGAACATCCGACCTATACCATATGTTTTAATGGTCCTAAATAGACCACTCTCACTGCTTCCGGAATCTTGGGTTCCATAGATCTTCCACTGATGCACTGGACTTCAGTATCATAGCAACATATTGTTGACTCATGTCCCGAGTCTTCATTTTGAAGCTCCACAAGTTAGTGAGTTATGCCCTGCCACACAGTTAATAATTTGGTTTTCTTCTGTGTAACCCTCAACTTCTACCTGTATTCGGTTGTGGCTTTATTTCTTCGTTTTGGATCATTTTGAAGTTTTCATGCATCCCCAGAAGTAGTTGCACTTCCTCCCACTTTTGTGTCATTTTCATAAGTGTTTATGTCAAGGGTGTGGAACCTCAGGCCCCAGAGTTGAATGTGGCCCTCTAGGACTCTTTATCTGGTCCTTGGAACTCTTGCCCGGGCCACATACTTCCCTAGCCCTGGCATATACCCTGAGTGTTTTTGACTGGCTTGAATGTGTCATCGAACTCTGATAATGCCTTTTCCTTGCCTGGACGGAGGACAGGGAGGAATGTGTGAGTGTGCCTACTGTAGAAACTAGCCTACTGTACAAAGGTAAAATTTACATTTGTTGCTCTGCCCACTTTTCTCTTCGGCTTCACCCACGACTGATATGCGGCCCCCAAAAGGGTTGCCAGAAAGGGAATGCAGGCCGAAAAAGCTTCCCTGATTTATGTAACGTAGGTTTTGAATACTGCTGGATCCTAGCTCTGAAACCTGTAACAGGCTGCAGTGGAACATTATTTTATTTATTTCACAAAATTTGTATACTGCTTTGTTGTAAATAGAATCTGTAAGTGGTTTGCAAAAACAAAACAAACATAAAAATTGTCAGTAAAAGACACAACATCCAAGTAAGCAGGTGTAGGATTGTACCATGTCTAGTCTCTTGTCAGTCCATTCATGACTGCTCTTTGAGTGTGTGTTTTCAACCAGATGTACCATCTTGTCAGGTGACAATTTCTTCCAAGACCCATTTCCCAAACCTTCTGACAGGTGCCGTGCGTCTTGTTGAATCGGAGGCTGTTACTAGGGAACTGGAGCTTTTGAGCCAGAAAATCGGGTGACCCACAGGTTGCAATAGTGTGCCCCTCTTCTCTTAACAATACTTTGAGGGTCTCCTTGACTCTAGTCTGAGAAACTTGTCACAAGTGATCAGATCTGGAATTGCCTTGTTGCATTCCAGAACCATCATGCTTTGATCCCTCTGGTATCTGCCTTGACCAGTATAACATTGTTAATGCGCTGTTGCTGAAGTGTTGGTGGGTGAAAATTAGGGGAAGAGCTGTCATTCAGTGGTAGAGCATCTGCTTTGCATGCAGGAGGACCCGGGTTCAATCCCTGGCATCTCTGGGTAAAGCTGAGGAACAACTCCTTCCAGAAACCCTGGAGAGGTGCTACCAGTCAGTGTAGAATGTTCTGAGCCAGATGAACCAGTGGTCTGACTCAATGTAAGTCAGATTCCTATGTTCTGTACACATTTAACATTACAGGCTGCCGCTTGAGGGGGGGGGAGTTTCTTTTTTGTAGATGCCATTTTTTAAAGGTACTACGATCATATATTGACCCTCTGTGGTGCATTGACCCTCCATGGCGCAGAGTGGTAAGCGGTGGTAACGCAGCCGAAGCTGCTTCCAACGGAAGGAGGAAGTCGAATCTCCGGTAAAAGGGGTCAAGGTCCACTCAGCCTTCCATCCATCCGTGGTCGGTAAAATGAGTACCTGGCATATGCTGGGGGGTAAAGAAAGGCCGGGGAAGGAACTGGCAATCCCACCCTATATATACGGTCTGCCTAGTAAACGTCATCCTAAGAGTCGGAAACGACTCGCACTACAAGTGCGGAGACACCTTTACCTTTACCTTTTACGATAGTATTTCTAGATGATGTGGAGCCTGGGATTTCCCCCCAACGTCAGTTAATGCCAGGATTGCTCCTTTTTTCTTCTTGGTTTGCTAAACGTAAGCTCCAGTTAACTACCCTGTAGGTTTACACAGCCAGGTCCTGTGGCATCTTAAAAGACAGCTGTGGGATAAGCTTCAGTGGACTACAGATCACTTTTGTCAGATCTGATAAAGTGGCCTCTAGCCCAAGAAATCTTTTCCCACAAGAAATGCAATTGTCTTGAAGGTGCCACTGGATTCTTGGGTTGTTATTCTTACAGAACGTGGCCAACCCTCTGGAATTTTGTTGTTGCTAATTCTGTCAAGGAATTGTTGGGCTCCAACTAGTAGGCTGGATTGCTCATGTGGTCTAAGATGGGTCATACTTGTGGCATCAGTAACTTTATTTTTTCCTTGGGTTTTTTTTTAGAGAAGGTGAAAGATTTTAGAGAGAAGAGCAGGGAGCAAGCAAGGAGAATAATGGACTTATATAGGTTTTTTTTTTAATGAAGGGGATCAGTCCCAGATTGCGTGTCAGAGTTAAAGGTCTGAAAAGTTCGGCAAGTGCTGTAACGCAAGGGATGGTAACCTGTGGGCCTTCCAGATGTTGCTGGACTCCCACTCCCATCTTCACTGACTTCTTGGCCCTACAAGCTGGAGGCTGATGGGATCTGGATGCCAACATCACCTTGGATAGCCAAAGGATAGCTGCCCCTGCTGTAACAAATTCCCTCTAGCTGCTTTTGGAAGGCTGCCTTGCAGCATCTATGGTTCTACGTACTTCATTTCTTTTATATATACCGCTTTTCTCTTAAAATACCCACAGCGGTTGACTCTGTGGCTATGCCATGTTACCACTTGATAACAGCTGTTATCTTGATAACAACCGTTAGGAGCCCCAAAGTAAAGTGTGCAAGCTGCAACTCAGTATGTTTCACCCAGACCATAATCTGTTTCTATTGTCTTGGATTTAATATGCTAAAAACAGATTGGCACCAAGTTCTCCTGGTTGGAAGAGGAGGACCAATTTCCTAGACAGACTGGCTGGCTGGCTGGCTGTTCTGAGTTGTTTCTTGTTGGAGCACAGTCCCTTCCTATCACCCCCCCCCCCACCCCAGAAGCAATATGCTTCTGCTACTGTTGATCAAGTATGTGTCCTTGCTAACCCCATGTGGGTGTTGTGAGGCCTCAGTTAAATACTGGCTGTTGAGTGCGTTTGGTTTCTGAGAGAGGTGACGCTATAGAAACCTTAGATATTATTTACTTGCTTATAGTGCTGTCACTGTGCAAGGGGATTTTGTATGAGAGGGAAAGCCCCCTGTCTAGGGGGCTTACAGTCTAAAATTCAACACGGGAGACAGTGCTGGCTCCAGGTTTTGGAAGGGACTTGGTCAAGACACCCTTGTGAGTTTTATCTCCACCGTCATCAACCACCAGTTCTGTCTCTTCTTCCTCATCAAGGCTTCTTACCTGCTTTCTTGACAGGCAGAGAGCCAACGAGGAAACAGACAGTGGCTCCTCCTCCTCCTCCTCACCACCAATGCCGTCTGGATCAGAATGAGAGGCGGGTGAGCAGGCAAGCAGTGGGGGAGAGGAGGAGCATGTGGGAGGGGGCTGTTGTCAGCGGGCCCCCTCCATCAGGGGGTGTGCCCTTCGCAATTACCCAGCCATGCCGACCATTGGCGTCAACCCTGATGGGAGAGGCAAAAGGAGAGGGAGAGGGAGATGGAGGTGGGGTAAATAGAGGAAGAATACATATTTTATTTCTAAATAAAATGACAGGTGCCTGCCCCAAGGGGGTTACATTCTAAAATTAGACGCGGGAGAGACCACAGAGAAAGAGGAGGTATGTAGTAGCAGGGAATGGAGTATGTGTGTATTTCAGTTAAAAATGTAAATGTACTGCCTTCAAGTCGATTCCGACTTATGGCGACCCTATGAACAGGGTTTTCACGGTAAGCGGTATTCAGAGGTGGTTTACCATTGTCTCCCTCTGAGGCTGAGAGGCAGTGACTGGCCCAAGGTCACCCAGGGAGCTTCGTGGCTGTGTGGGGATTTGAACCCTGGTCTCCCAGGTCGTAGTCCAACACCTTAACCACTACACCACAGTTACAGTCATTATAATTTAATCGTAACTTTAAAGAGGCTTTTAAATAGCCACACATTTGACCGCACCCTCTTGGTCAAGGAGAATCACCTCCATCTGAACTTTTAGAGCCAAATAATCAACCTAAGTATGAGTGTGGTTAGCAGATGATGGATTTAGCCTGCTCTTGCCCTTGGTGATTGTTCTACCATTCTTTGGGGTGGGGCAAATTGTATATAGAACGGAGGGCGTATCTCATGTTATGTGGCCGTGTTAATTCGATTAATTTTATATGCGTTCCTGACAGTGGTGGACAGTATTTGATGCTACCGATTAGAAAAAGAAATGGAAGCGTAGCTGTCTGCTGCTGAGCTTCAGCTTAATAGCGTTAGGGTGAGAGAGAGGAGGAGGCATTGATGTTAGAGCTTTGCACATTCCCCCCCCCCCCGTTCAGTCCTCAGCACCTCCAACTAAAAGGATCACTTAGCAGGTGAGATGGGGAATACCCTTTTCTACCTGAGCCCCTGGAGAGCTGCTGTCAGTCAGAGTAGACAATACTGGGCTGAGTGGACAAGTGGTCTGACGTGTTTTAAGGCAGCCTTCCTGTCTTCTATATTGGGATAATCTGTGTAGAAGGCGTTATAGTCCAAAACATCTGGAGGGCACTAGGATGATGTAGCTGTTTTACTTTTTTTCATGGTGCCCAGTTTGGAAATAACAGCGATTCCTTTCCTTGTTGTAAGGAAAATAGAAACCCACTTAGGCTGTGTAAAGCAAATGACCTGCATCTATTATTACATTTTGGAGGGTTGTTAATTAATTAGGTACACTAAGTAACTGACTTTTAAGTGCCCACCAAGGTCTATTTTAATAGAGGAACAAACCTCCAATATGTTCCAATTTTGTTTTATGTTTTTTAAATCTAGTAATATATTTAGCACATTCTGGGTCCATGTTTGCAAATGAGCATCTGCCGGTGAGGTGGGGGAAAGTGAAATGTTAGAATATTTATCACTGGGATTAAATCATTTAATTGAGGCAAGGGAGCCTTGGCGTTTCGAAGCTTGGAGAGAGAAAAAAGAAAGGGAGGGAGGAATGGCAAAGAGGTTTTCTTAGTTGAATTGGCATGCAAAAGCAATACAAACTGGTGCTTGATGCTGAGGCAGGTCACCATGCCATGCTTAGAATTTGTCTCTTTGCAGTTCTTGAATATTTCTGAAGGTTTAAAATAATGTATTCCCAATAATGAGCAAATCGATATCCACCGTGGGTGCATGGAACTGCATATCGCTTTCCTTGTCTGGTTGGATCGCTTGTTCCCAAGCTCTTGGCTATCATATACTCACAGGCTGTGAGATAACAGCTTAGCATACCATGGGAAATAAATAAAGTGAAAACACGGAAAGCCCTCTTCTGCCTATCCATCAGCCCACACTTCAGGTATTGGGAGAACACAGAGCAAGGCTTCTTGTGAGAACTGAAGTCTGGGGTTAGATATCCATACCCCCAAACCATTTAACTTGGAGAATGACTGTCTATAACTTGCCAGGGCAATAGGTGACAATCCTACGGTCAAGGGTCAGAGACCTTTTCCAGACTGAGGGCCACAGGTCTGGTCAACCTTCCAGGAACCATATACCAGTGGTGGATAGGGCCAGGGGCAAAAGCAGGCAGAGCAATAGTGTAAGCTTTGCCTTTGGATGGTAGGCCAGTGTCTACAGACACTCATACGCACCCCATCTCTCTATCCTCCACCCAGGCAATGCCAGGTATCGGAGTTCAAGTATAAATTCCAGCCAGGCAAAGACATCCAAGGAACATAAGAAGTACGTCTGCCGCCGCTGGTGGGTCTCAGGAGAGGGAGATTGGCTTCGGGAGAGTCCTGTGGGTCAGACAGAGAGGACGGGAGGGCTGCATTTGGCTCCGAAGCTTTAGATTCCCCACCCTGCCTTGGTTGAAGCGAACCAGGGTTTTGAAACCGGCTACTGACCTTGAGTTGTAGCCAGCTAAGTTTTATTCAGGGTAACCCTCCTGAAATTAATGAACCTAAGTTAGTTGTGCCAATCAATTTGAATGGTTTGAACCATTAAGCCAGCCCCTTGGTTTTATAGCAAACCCTGGTAACAGAGGACCACGGGGTCATGAGACGGGGGAAAAGGTTGTGGACGTGGATGAGATGACAGTGGTCATGGTGGAAAGCCAAGGGGTGACCGAGAAGAAGCGACGATTGGAGGGAGACATTACTGTGGGCAGAGAGGAAAAGTTAATAGGAAGTGGAACCATCGACAAGAAGGTGAAAGTTGAATCAAGAGATAGAGCAGAAGGTGAAGAGAGAGAAGGGGGCCAAATGGGGAAGGTCTCCCTACTCATTTCTACTGGCTTGAATGTCTTTCCAAACAAAGAGCAGTGAAAGAGTTACA
Organism: Rhineura floridana; assembly: GCF_030035675.1. Classification (NCBI taxonomy): domain Eukaryota; kingdom Metazoa; phylum Chordata; class Lepidosauria; order Squamata; family Rhineuridae; genus Rhineura; species Rhineura floridana. The sequence continues at coordinate 13,357,135 of NC_084501.1, forward strand.
TCTGTAAGAAACTGAAAATAATAAAACGAATCCTGCAAACTAATGACCAACAGTCTGTTCAAGTAGATATTTAACATCAATACTAGTGAGTTAAAAATGTTAGCATTAGCAAGGTACTTTTCTGGTTAGAGAAATGTTATTGCCCCCCCCCCTCAGTACAGTCAACTGAAGTTAGAAAGAGAAAAGCCCCCCCCCTCTCCGCCTCTCTAAAAACCAGGAGTAAATATTAACTTTGTTTTGTAAACATAATTGTACGTATTAATTCTTGTATGGAAAAACTGCAGGGAATAGAGCAAACCCGATCTTCAAAGGGGCTTTTATTCCCAGCCCTGGGAACATAAATGTGTGCTGAAGGTGCAGGATATGAGTTCTGTACAAAAAAATTAATGGCTTCTTGTGACGCCCTTCCCTGGCTCTCCCTGTCAGGTTCCTACCTGCTCGTGGCTACTGCCTTTCACTAGGCACCACCAGGGACTCCACCAGTCCGGACTGTCCTTTTTTATGGTTTCTCTCTCCGCTCTAGCACAGATCTCAATAGATCCCCCTGCTAGGCAGCACCACCAGTCACGTTCTACAACCAATGTTCCCAGAGACCTTGCCTGAGTCTCTCTATCCGGTTACATTCGTGACTGCGTGCCTATGCTGTTCCCAACCCCCTTGTATCAATGCAGATAACTCATAACTCGGGGTTGCTCTGGATACTTATAATGTTATCTTCTCCTCTTCACCGCTGCCACCATTTGTTACTGTTTCCCTTCAGCCTTGGTTATTACCTTACCCTCCCTTCTGGTCTGTGAAACCCCAGCCAAGGATCAGGCCTTCGGTAAACCAAAATAGTATTTATTAAATAACATTAGTAACAAGATAACTTTGATAATGATCTACAAGCTTATGGTTTCATCTATTACTGTGATATTTGACTTATTACTAATCCGAACTCCACCTCCCTCTTTCTCCACACTCTCCTGACATACACCAACTCACACCCACCTCCAAACTCCACCAAAACAACTCACTCACGTCCACCCAGATTCAACTCTCATCCTTCCATTTATACTCTCAGCCATCCAAACACTCAGCCAATCATTCAGCATTCTACTGCTCATTTACTCCCCCCTCCTCTTTCATTCCACTTACCATGTATCTTCTATACAAATAGCACTTACCATATATACATTAATACAGGAACATCACACTTCTCTCATAGAACAGTCAGAATTTGAGTGTTTGGAAGAGCTGGACATTTCACTAGTCAAACAATGATCAAGTATTTTCAACACATTAATTTTATTAGAACAACAACACAAAACAAGTTGAATCATCAACAGGTTTGGGATTTGCATTCATTTAAAAAAAACAAATTGGTTTAATTGTGAAATTATGTGATTTAGCTTTTCACAAAAACCTCACCATTGCAATGAATCATTTATGTATTTATTTAACAGGATTTATATACCACTTAATCTCTGAAACCTCTGCATTAAAATTACCAATAAAAGTCAGATGTTAAAAACAAGCTAGCCTAACTTTTGTCAAAATAAGTTTGAGCAATGTCAGTGAGGTTTGAATGTGACGAGTTCATTGATTGGTTCTTCTGTTTCGCCCTTTTCCTCACTACCAGTGAGGGGCCATTTTGGTGGTGACACCTTGGCAATGGAACAGCCTTTTCAGAGAGTCTGGCCAGGTGCCTTCTTTCTGCTTTTTTGCCGTGCGCTGAGTGTGTAGGTGTGTTTATTCACTCAGGCTTAACTGTTTTTTAAATCTGTTTTATCAGGGGCCAAACCTTTAGTGTGGCTAGCCTTGCCCTGTGGAACTCCTTCTAAAAACTGTACTATTCAGACAGGCCTTTCAAACCTGAGATTCTCTGCCAACCTTTTCTTACTGATATATTCGATGTTTTTAATCATTTTTATTGTAATACTGTGTTTTTTAGTCTCTATACCACCATATGATGTTTTATATGAAAGTGTAGTTTTTAAATATTTAAATAAATGCTCCAAGCTATAAACTGCTTTGCGCTACATCTATGCAAGGAAGCTTTTTGCTGTCTTTTATATTTGTTTAGATAATTTATATACTGCCCTTTGCACAACCCCCAGAGTGGTTTACAGCAGGTAAACAGATTTTAAAAAGCACATAAAATAACGCAATGCTTAAGAACACATAGCAGATCACTAAAGAACAATTAGTAATAGCAGCAGCAATCTGATCTCTCCTCCTAAGAGAGTGCTGAAAAGGATGCAGCTTAACTAGCCACATAAAGTTATAAAAATGGGACCAGATGAACCTCAGCAGGGAAGGAGGTCCACATACATTTATTGTCAGTTTTAAATTATTACTGTATATTTTGTTTTTATTATTTCATATTTTGTTGCAATCCACACAGAAATGTTCATTGATGAGCAACTAGATAAACCTAACGAATAGTAAGAATGATAGTATCAGAGCTGACCTGCAGTTGCAATCTAAAAGACTGAAGCGAAGCAAAGCAAAGCAAAAGCAAGTATTTAAAAAAAGGCAGTTTTTTAAAATTTAAAATTAAATGTAACAGTTCTAAATAAGCAGCAGGGCAATTCGTCAAACTTTCAGCGTTGTAGCTTTGTGGAAGATTTGACAATATGTACTATTGTTTATTAAAAATATTTACAATCTCTCCTCCTGTATCTACAGATAACTAGGGCAGGGTAAATATCATAAAATAAAAACAGACATTTTAAAAAGATTGAAGGAAAACAAAGTAACAGCAAGTTTTGAAAAACAGAAGCCAGAACGTTAAATTTAAATTTAGCAGTTGTGCTAAATAAGCAGCAGGTCAGTTTTTCAAACACATTCAGCATCACGGCTTTGTGGAAGATTTGACAATATTTACTATTTGTTTTATTTATCAAAAAATATATAATCTGCCCTTCCATCTTTGCAAATAACTAGGAAAGGGTACAGAGCATAAAATAAAAACAGACAACCAAACCATAAACAGCGAAACATACAAAAATGTACCATCAAACAGCAAAGCAAGTTAAAACAATTATCAGTTTACAAAAGTTGCAATGCCTGGGCAAATAAATAAATCTTATCCCAGCACTGAAATGATAACAGTGTTTGTGCTGGTGATACCTGTAAGGACAGGGCTGTCCACAGATGGGGAACCACCAGAGTGAAGGCTGTGTCGTGCACCACCACATATCGAGCTTCCCCTTATGGTGGAATACTGGAGAAGAGCCTCTTCTGACAAACTCAAGACTTGAAGAGGCTGGTCTTTGACTGTAGCCATATCCCTTGACTATATTTGGTTTTCCAGGGCTTGGAAAATTTACTTTTTTTGAACTGCAACTCCCATCAGCCCAATCCAGCGGCCATGCTGGCTGGGGCTGATGGGAGTTGTAGTTCAAAAAAAGTAACTTTTCCAAGCTCTGCAATTGACCAGCAAGCCAGCCCTAGACAAGGCGTTAAACACTTCACAGCAAGGTGATGATGTTGATGATGATGATTGTTATTATTGTTATTATTGTTAGATTTATATTCCGCCCTTCCTCCCAGCAGGAACCCAGGATGGTAAACAAAAGCACTAAAAACATTAAAACATCATAAAAACAATCTTTAAAACACATTAAACCAAAACATCTTCAAAAACGTTACTTAAAAGAAGCTATCAAAACATCTTCTAAGATTAAAAACATTTAAAAAAGAAAGTTTAAGAACATATTAAAAAGCAGTTCCAACACAGATGCAGAGTGGGATAGGTCTCAACTTAAAAGGCTTGTTGAAAGAGGAAAGTCTTCAATAGGCGCCGAAAAGATAACAGAGATGGTGCCTGTCAAATATTTAAGTGGAGGGAATTCAACAGGGTAGGTGCAGCCACACTAAAGGTCCATTTCCTACGTTGTGCGGAACAGACCTCCTGATGAGATGGTATCTGCAGGGGGCCCTCACCTGCAGAGCACAGTGATGACTGGGTATATAAGGGATAAGACGGTCTTTCAGGTCCTGGTCCCAATCTGTATAGGGCTTTGTACAACCAAAACTAGAATCTTGAACTTGGCCCAGTAGCAAATGGGCAGCCAGTGCAATTCTTTCAGCAGGTGACATGTTGGCGATACCCTGCCCCAGTGAGCAGTCTTGCCGCCGCATTTTGAACCAGCTGCAATTTCCGGACCAACCTCAAGGGCAGCCCCACATAGAGCGCATTACAGTAATCCAGCCTGGAGGTTACTAGTGCATGGACAACAGTGGTCAGGCTATCCTAGTCCAGAAACAGCCGCAGCTGTCTTACCAGCCAAAGCTGGTAAAAGGCACTTCTAGCCACTGAGGTCACCTGGGCCTCTAGCAACAAAGATGGATCCAGGAGCACCCCCAGGCTATGAACCTGTTCTTTCAGAGGGAATATGACCCTATCGAAAGCAGGCAATTATCCGAACTCAGGAACCACTAACCCACAGTGCCTCCGTCTTGCTAGGATTCAGACCCAGTTTATTGGCCCTCATCCAGCCCACCACTGAGTCCAGGCAGCGGTCCAGGGCTTGCACGGCCTCTCCTGATTCAGATGTTATGGAGAAATAGAGCTGGGTATCGTCAGCATACTGTTGACACCTCGCCCCAAATGTCCTGATGACCGCTCCCAAGGGCTTCATATAGATGTTAAACAGCGTGGGGGACAAGATGGTACCCTATGGCACCCCACAGCACAATTGCCAGGGGTCCAAAATACAGTCACCCAATGCTATTCTCTGAGAACGACCTTAGAGATAGGATCGGAACCACTGTAAAACAGTGCCTCCAATACTCATCTCACCAAGTCGGCCCAGAAGGATACCTGGTCAAAGATCAAGAGTGCTGCGGCCCTAGAGTGTGTCAAGAACCTGCTTGGGGAATTCCTTGGATGTGGACAGGATTATCTGAGTGAAGAGGAAGTTTGAAAAGAGTTGCATTGGACAGATGCCACCTATTTTACCAGATTAGGCCTCAGTTCTTCATTTCACCTCAAAAGACACATAGACACATTCTCTTTCTGCTTCTTTTCCCTCCAGGATGGCGGACACAGACCTATTTATGGAATGTGAGGAGGAGGAGTTGGAACCGTGGCAGAAAATCAGCGACGTGATCGAGGACTCTGTGGTCGAGGATTATAATTCTGTTGACAAAACCGCAACAGGTGACAGTTCTCTTTCTTTCTCCACCTTACATTGCTTGGCAGTTTTCATTTTGGATGGTGCGTCTGAACACAGTATAAATAATTCAACTGCCTGTCCATCTGATATACTGCAGCATTCATTTTCCAAATGCTGAAAAAAAAGTTTTTTCATTTTGGATGCGTGTGTTTCACTGTTTTCATAATGCATGAATAGAGCCTTTTTGTATGTCCTAGCCAGACGGACACCGAACAGGAGTTTCCTGTTAACTTGATAATTAAGTCATAGTAAGAATACGGGAAGCTGCCTTATACTGAGTCACACCAAATTGGTCCATCTAGCCCAGTACTGTCTCCACTGACTGGCAGCAGCTGTTTCTGGTCAGAATATCTCTCAGCCCTACCTGGAGATGCCAAGGATTCAGCCTGGGGCCTTCTGCGTGCAAATCGCCACTAAGCTATGGCCCTTCCTCCAGTGAAGGTTATTACCAGTGAAAGACTTGTCAGGTCTGATGGAGCTGGAAGTTCCAATTCTTTTTTCTGACTGCACTTCCTGGCAAAGATACTCCCCCTCCCATCCCTGACTTTTTAGTAAAATTTAGCGGTTTCATTATTTCCAGCCGCGTCACAGTTTTTAGGGTTGGAGAGTTAACCCTTTTCTCCTGCTGACAGTTTTTAATGTTGTTTATGGGGACGCTTCTTTCATACAGCTTTTTAAAAAATGCATTTGTTGTTTTGTAACTTGTAATCATCTTGAGGCTTTGGTTGAGGGCAAAATGCAAATTTAGGAAATGATAGCAATAACCAGATGCCTATGGGAAGCCCGCAAGCCGCACTAAGTGCAACAGCCCTCTCCCTGCTTACGATTCTGCCTCCGATAGTGGGAGGAGGAGGAGCATTGCCGTCATGGCTAGTAGGCCTTCAGTAGCCTTAGCCCCCACGAATTTGTCTAACCCCCTTTTTAAGCCATCTAAGTTAGTGGCCATCGCTGCATGTCGTGGTAGTGGAACTCCATAGTTAAACTATGTGCTGTATGAAGAAGAATCTCCTGAATCTTATCAATATTCAGCTTCACTGAATGTCTGTGAGATCTAACATTAGGGAAGAAGGAGAAAAATGTCTCCCTGTGTGCTTTCTCCACACCACACATAATTTTCTACACCTCTGTCATGCCCCTCCCTTTTTCCTGTTATCTTTTTCTTCTAAACTTAACACGCCCCAACTGTTGTAACCTTCCCTTGTAGGAGAGTTGCTGCAGCCTCCTGATCATTTGGGCTGCTCTTTTCAGTACTTTTCCCAGCTCTACAATATCCTCTTTGAGGTGCAGAACTGTATAGTATATCCCAAGTATGGTCCCACTATAGATTTGTAGACCTGCAGTATGATTTTGGTACTTTCAACCCTTTCCCTAATGATCCGTAGAATGGCATTCAGGCTCTATGCTTTAGTCTGGCATGCAAAGACAAAAAGAAATCCTTCCCTATCTATTAATATCCTTGTGGGTGTAACAGATTGGCACATTTAATAGCTTGACTTCTTGTCTGGCTGTTCCAATTTGCTCCTCCTCTGCCTTATGGCTGATATTAAGAATAGCTTTGATTTGAGTGTAACAGACACGATTTCCTTCCAGAGGGATAGGCTTGGGCCTTATTCTGAGATACAGATCATGAGGTGTTCCATCTGCGCCTGGGCTGTACAGGTACTAGTGCATAGGAACACAGGAAGTTGCCTTATACCGAGTGGGTCCACATGGCTCAGTATTATCCACACTCACTGACCGCAGCTCTCCAGGATTTCAGTCAGGGGACATTCCCAGGCTGCTTCCACATAGATGAAAAATATCACTGCATGTAGAAAGCTAGCACCAGTCCTGACATGCTAATTTTCTATGTGCTGTCAGTATTGACCAATTTTATTTTCTATGGAGAGAGAGCTTGAATCTCCTGGCTGAGGCTAAGATATTTTAAAAGCTACTGAGGCAGTGGCGAGAGACCAGAAGAAAGGATGGCATGTCTCCGTGGAAGTAAGCCCCACTGCATTCATTGTTCAGTGGGGTTTGTATCAAGGTAAGGATGCAGAGGACTGCAGCCTGGGCCTCTCCCTGTGGGGCGTTAGCAAGTCTCAGCGCTTAGCATACCAAGCAAACTGTTGGCAACATGATCCAGTGGAAAGAGAGTTGGAGAGTTTATACATACAGCCCCACTGAGCAGTAACAGCTTTTCTTGGACTGAGCCATTTCAGACTGCGGGTGTGAAGGCAGGCATGTTCGAGTAGTTCCTCCTTCCTAAAACAACAGCAACCACCCTCAGTGTGCCTAGAAATGGCACAGAGAAGGTCAGATTGAATCCTCCTCCCCATCCATGCGAATTTCTCTCTGCACAGGGAAAGTTTTTCTTTGGGGGGGGGAGAGAATATTCAAACATGCTGCCTTCCCTCCGCAGCCTCAAATGTCACACTCCAGGGAAAGCTTGGTCATTTAATTCCGCTGAGAGTGTAAATTGTGTGTTGCAGTAGAACACTTTAGGCTGGCTTGCAAATAAGTTTACAAAAGTTGCTAGTGCCACAGACATTTTTAGTAGCCTGTCTGATAGCATCCAGCTGAGGAAGAGGGAAACGATCCCTTAGAAGGGACCCATTCCTTGGGGGATGAGCAGCTATCCTCTCGTGCCGAGATTATATCTCCAGGGGGTGGAGGGATCCTTGTAGTGGGTGATTCGATCATTAGGAACATAGACAGTGGGGTGTGTGATGGGCGTGTAGACCGCAAGGTGTTTTGCCTGCCTGGTGCGAAGGTTGCGGATATCGCCCGTCGTTTAGATAGTTTGGTAGACAGTGCTGGGAAGGAGTCAGTGGTCGTGGTGCACGTTGGCACCAACGACATGGGGAAATGCAGCCGTGAGGTCCTGGAAGCAAAATTTAGGTTGCTAGGTAGGATGCTGAAAGCCAGGACCTCCAAGGTGGCTTTCTCTGAAATGCTACCGGTTCCACGCGCAGGACCAGCCAGACAGGCCCAGCTTCGCAGTCTCAATGCGTGGATGAAATGATGGTGTCGGGTGGAAGGGTTTGGATTTGTTAGGCACTGGGGAACATTTTGGGACAAGCCGGGCCTGTACAAAAGGGACGGGCTCCACTTGAACCAGAATGGAACCAGACTGCTGGCACTTAAAATTAAAAAGGTAGCAGAGCAGCTTTTAAACTGACTGAGGGGGGAAACCCGACAGGAGCTGAGAAAGGTCCGGTTCGGAATAAACCTCCCCCCTGGGATAAAAACCAAAGAAATTATGAAATTTTAAAAGGGGTAGGCCTAGAAGTAGGCATTGTGAGAGCAGGGGCACAGGATATAAATTCAGAAGAGCAAAATTACCACAGGCCTAACCACAAGTGCCAAAGACACTTGAAGAGAGACACTGCTTACAAGTGCCTGTACGCTAATGCTAGGAGCCTGCGAACCAAGATGGGAGAACTGGAGTACTTGGTCTTAGAGAAGAGCATTGATATAGTGAGCATAACGGAGACCTGGTGGAATGGAGAAAACCAGTGGGATACGGTTATCCCTGGATATAAACTATATCGGAAGGACAGGGAAGGACGTATTGGTGGTGGAGTCGCTCTATACGTGAAAGAAGGCATTGAATCCAGCAAGCTCGAAACCCCAAAAGAGGCAGACTCCTCCACAGAATCGTTGTGGGTGGTGATACCGTGCCCCAGGAGGGACTTAATACTGGGAACGATCTATCGTCCCCCTGATCAAAATGCTCAGGGAGACCTTGAGATGAGATATGAAATTGAGGAAGCATCCAAACTAGGAAATGTGGTAGTAATGGGTGACTTCAACTACCCGGACATAGACTGGCTGCATATGTGTTCCAGTCATGACAAAGAAGCAAAGTTTCTAGATATTGTAAATGACTATTCCCTAGATCAGTTGGTCATGGAACCGACCAGAGGGACGGCAACCCTGGACTTAATCCTCAGTGGGGACCGGGACCTGGTGCGAGATGTAAGTGTTGTTGAACCGATTGGGAGCAGTGACCACAGTGCTATTAAATTAAACATACATGTAACTGGCCAATTGCCAAGAAAATCCAACACGGTCACATTTGACTTCAAAAGAGGAAACTTCACAAAAATGAGGGGATTGGTAAAAAGAAAGCTGAAAAACAAAGTCCAGAGGGTCACATCACTCGAAAATGCTTGGAAGTTGTTTAAAAACACTATATTAGAAGCTCAACTGGAGTGCATACCGCAGATCAGAAAAGGTACCGCCAGGGCCAAGAAGATGCCAGCATGGTTAACGAGCAAAGTCAAGGAAGCTCTTAGAGGCAAAAAGTCTTCCTTCAGAAAATGAAAGTCTTGTCCGAATGAAGAAAATAAAAAAGAACACAAACTCTGGCAAAAGAAATGCAAGAAGACAATAAGGGATGCTAAAAAAGAATTTGAGGAGCACATTGCTAAGAACATAAAAACCAACAACAAAAAATTCTATAAATACATTCAAAGCAGGAGACCATCTAGGGAGACGATTGGACCCTTGGATGATAAGGGAGTCAAAGGTGTACTAAACAATGATAAGGAGATTGCAGAGAAGCTAAATGAATTCTTTGCATCTGTCTTCACAGTGGAAGATATAGGGCAGATCCCTGAACCTGAACTAACATTTGCAGGAAGGGATTCTGAGGAACGAAGACAAATAGTGGTAACGAGAGAGGAAGTTCTAAGCTTAATGGACAATATAAAAACTGACAAATCACCGGGCCCGGATGGCATCCACCCGAGAGTTCTCAAAGAACTCAAAGGTGAAATTGCTGATCTGCTAACTAAAATATGTAACTTGTCCCTCGGGTCCTCCTCCGTGCCTGAGGACTGGAAAGTGGCAAATGTAACACCAATCTTCAAAAAGGGATCCAGAGGGGATCCCGGAAATTACAGGCCAGTTAGCTTAACTTCTGTCCCTGGAAAACTGGTAGAAAGTATTATTAAAGCTAGATTAACTAAGCACATAGAAGAACAAGCCTTGCTGAAGCAGAGCCAGCATGGCTTCTGCAAGGGAAAGTCCTGTCTCAGTAACCTATTAGAATTCTTTGAGAGTGTCAACAAGCATATAGATAGAGGTGATCCAGTGGACATAGTGTACTTAGACTTTCAAAAAGCGTTTGACAAGGTACCTCACCAAAGGCTTCTGAGGAAGCTTAGCAGTCATGGAATAAGAGGAGAGGTCCTCTTGTGGATAAGGAATTGGTTAAGAAGCAGAAAGCAGAGAGTAGGAATAAACGGACAGTTCTCCCAATGGAGGGCTGTAGAAAGTGGAGTCCCTCAAGGATCGGTATTGGGACCTGTACTTTTCAACTTGTTCATTAATGACCTAGAATTAGGAGTGAGCAGTGAAGTGGCCAAGTTTGCTGACGACACTAAATTGTTCAGGGTTGTTAAAACAAAAAGGGATTGCGAAGAGCTCCCAAAAGACCTCTCCAAACTGAGTGAATGGGCAGAAAAATGGCAAATGCAATTCAATATAAACAAGTGTAAAATTATGCATATTGGAGCAAAAAATCTTAATTTCACATATACGCTCATGGGGTCTGAACTGGCGGTGACCGACCAGGAGAGAGACCTCGGGGTTGTGGTGGACAGCACGATGAAAATGTCGACCCAGTGTGCGGCAGCTGTGAAAAAGGCAAATTCCATGCTAGGGATAATTAGGAAAGGTATTGAAAATAAAACAGCCGAGGGGACTTCCGGGAAGGGTGACTTAGCCTGTGCCTGCTTTTGAGACGGGCTCCTGCCTCAAAAGAAGCTTATTCAGATATATCAGTCAGATTTTTTTTTTTTTGACTGATTAAACTTCTCCCGGGTAGGGAGAAACGAAGAGATTAACCTCAAAGCCTATTTTTGTTGGGACGACCAGATCTCATTAATTTATGGGACGAGGTCCAGCCGACGAAGGTGGGACGGATTTTCAACAACAAGCTCTATCTGATAAAGCGAACGTTCATCTTATCTTCTAAGAGAGAACGCACTAACAGGCAAGCACCCTTCTTTCTATATTTTTCTTTTACTTGACTTAAATTGTTGCTGTTTAAAAGAGATTTGCCAGATTGATCGGTTTTTGACATCTCACTGGGGAGCCATAACTTCTCTCTGCTACTCACTAATTAATAGCTTATCTCTGTTTTTGTTGCAAAAAGCTGTCCTGGATTTGCATTCTAAAGATATACACAGAAGAGGGATTTCTATTCCAGATTTTTATTTTGAAGAATATTATATTGTCTGAGACTACTCTCTTTTTGGTCTATTTTATTTTGACGAATCTGTTTCCTGACGACCGCCATTAATTGTTTCGATCCTGGGAACTGCATTTTGTTTACTTAAGCATGGAGAGATAAGGCTGTCTGCTCTGTTTATACTGTGATGTCACCAAGTTTGGAGTATTAACCCAATTGTTGCTGAAATAAGAAGTGGTTTTCCTATATTTTTCTTTTAAAATGGCAATTAAGAAAGTGGCTGAGAATCTGGAAATAACTATGTTTCAGAAAATAATGGATGAGATTGAGATAACGAAACAAAACCTGCGACAGGGTTGTAAGGAGCTGAAAATTGAATTGAGTAAAATGAAGCAGGAGATTAAAGATATAGGGGTCCCTGTGAGAGAGGTGACCCTGGAGATTGGAACAAACGTGGAACAGGAAAAAGATTTGGAGTCTATGGACTTTAGAAACAAAATCTATTGTTTGGAGACACAGGAGATTAAAGACATAGGGGTCCTTGTGAGAGAGGAGACCCTGGAGACTGGAACAGGGGTCCCTGTGAGAGAGGAGACCCTGGAGACTGGAACAGGGGTCCCTGTGAGAGAGGAGATCCCGGAGATTGGAACAAACGTGGAACAGGAACAAGATTTGGAGTCTATGGACTTTAGAAATAAAATCTATTGTTTGGAACTCAATGTTATCTCTGAAGAAATTAATGAAGATTCTAGAGATAAAGTTATCAATGACATGGATAATCTTCTGGACTGGAATGATGTGATGGAGCCCAATATAGAGAAAATCTATGGAATTAACTGCAGCCATGTGACAATGGAAAAACTTTCAAGAGATGACCCAGTGTATTTTGAAAAAAAGAACAGAGATATGATTTTACAGCAGTATTTCAGCAACCTATTCAGAATGGATGGCAAGAAAATATTTGGGATAGAGGTAATTCCCATCAGACTCTTACTATATGACTATGGCTTTGACAGCAAGATTATTATGGAATACTGATAATGGAAGATTGGATACTGAAATTACTGGACTTAACAAGACTACTGAAGATGGAAGATGGAAAATGGAACTAATAGGGATAATAGAACAATGGCTACTGAAATTACTGAACCTAACAGATTCTGATGTGATGGATTAATTGAAATGTTTATTTTGACTATGGTTATGACAATAAGATTATCATAATTAGTAATGAGATGGATTAATCGATATGCTTATCTGGAAAAAAAAATTGATAGATATATTTCTTAAAGAATTGAAACCTCTCTTTGACTTTTTGTGGAAAGAATAAAGTAATGTTTATGAGATTTGATGATTAAGTAAGATAACTACTGGAGGAAAGTGATTTTATAATATGACTTAAGAGACAGGATTGTTATATATTATAGACTTATAACTGATTTGATCTTTGACAAATGGGAAGTCAATATTTTACTCTTTATTTTTTTATTTTTGTTTTTTTTTTTCTTTTTTTCTTTTTGTTTAACTATTTTTGATTTTGTTTTTTGTCTTTGAATGTTTTATGATTTCGTCTTGTATGTTTTATGAAAATCTGAATAAAAATTATTGAAAAAAAAAAAAGAAAATAAAACAGCCGATATCATCATGCCGTTGTATAAATCTATGGTGCGGCCGCATTTGGAATACTGTGTACAGTTCTGGTCGCCTCATCTCAGAAAGGATATTATAGAGTTGGAAAAGGTTCAGAAGAGGGCAACCAGAATGATCAAGGGGATGGAGCGACTCCTTTACGAGGAAAGGTTGCAGCATTTGGGGCTTTTTAGTTTAGAGAAAAGGCGGGTCAGAGGAGACATGATAGAAGTGTATAAAATTATGCATGGCATTGAGAAAGTGGATAGCGAAAAGTTCTTCTCCCTCTCTCATAATACTAGAACTTGTGGACATTCAAAGAAGCTGAATGTTGGAAGATTCAGGACAGACAAAAGGAAGTACTTCTTTACTCAGCACATAGTTAAACTATGGAATTTGCTCCCACAAGATGCAGTAATGGCCACCAGCTTGGATGGCTTTAAAAGAAGATTAGACAAATTCATGGAGGACAGGGCTATCAATGGCTACTAGCCGTGATGGCTGTGCTGTGCCACCCTAGTCAGAGGCAGCATGCTTCTGAAAACCAGTTGCCGGAAGCCTCAGGAGGGGAGAGTGTTCTTGCACTCGGGTCCTGCTTGCGGGCTTCCCCCAGGCACCTGGTTGGCCACTGTGAGAACAGGATGCTGGACTAGATGGGCCACTGGCCTGATCCAGCAGGCTCTTCTTATGTTCTTATAGTCCAGGGTTAGCCGACGTGTTGCCTTGCAGATGTTGTGGACTACAACTCCCATCACCATCTTTAACCATTGGCCATGCTGGCTAGGGCTGATGGGACTTGTTGTCCGGAATGTATGAAAGGCATCATGTTGGCTGCCCCTCCTTTAGCAATTTGTGGCATAAAGGGGGGGACAGAGAAGTTCCAACTGCTGTAATTCTCCACTGACTGATGGCCTACAGGAGATTCTGAATTGCCACAGGCGAGTGACTATATGCACCTCACGTTCCCCTCTCAAAACCCTTTCCAGTGTCACTGCACCTTGCATCTTTATCTATTAACCACCAAGTATTGTTGCAGGAGAAACTGAGTCACGTTGATGTTCTTTCTGTGTACCTGCAGACTGTAATCATTTTGAATTTTCCTCCCCGGCAGTTTCGGTGAGCGTGCAGCCAGTTGCCACCCCAATGCCGATCGTCGCCCATGCCTCCATTGGCGGCAACCTCACAACGCCCACATCTGTCAGCAGCAGTGGGCCACCCAACAGCGACAGCGCAAAGAAGACCCTGGTTACACTCTTTGCAAACAACAGTGGTAAGGAGAGAGGCATTAGATGGGAGAATATCGGTTTGGGGGTGAGTCTCAGGGTCTACGAGCCGTGCATTTACTGTTGATCCAAATACTTTACCAAGAAAAAACAGTGTTCCATGACCTGTATGAATCCTGCAAGTAAAGAAAATGATATGCTTTCTCTTATTCTGCACAATTTACCATTGAAAAAAATTGCCTGGAGTTCCTTGAAGCAGAGACAGATGCCAGGATGGAACTTTACAAAATACGCATTGTATGCGCCTATCCTTTTGTGTTGGCAGACAGAAAGAATGTTGCGATCTGCTAACAAATCTGGGTAATTTGCAATAGATTGGCAAGGGTTTCTTACACCCAGTAGCTTAACAGCAGGGAGTAAAATTGCAAGGTTTTTATTTTAATCTAGCATGACCGGCTTTGTGCTGATTGCTTCTCTCCCAGCCTTCCTATACCTCACCTGCAAAATACAAGAATTAACTGGGTGTCCTTGACCAGGCGTATTTGAGCCAAATGTGGTGTAGTGGGAAGAGTGTTGAGAAGGGTTGGGGAGAGCCAAGGTTCAAATCCCTTCTCAGCCAAGAAGCTCATGGGGTTACTGTCTCTCCTCAGCCTAAACTGCCTCATGGGGTTGTTGGATGAAATGGGGCGGAGAGAACAGTGTACACCTCAAGCTCCTTGGAGAGACGGTTGGGCTAAAAACGAAGTAAATAAAAAGTGTGGCCCCATGAGCTGGGACGACCTGTACTAATCCTACACTGAGTTGCTAGAGATGAGGGACTCGAACAGGAAACACAGCAACTCAAGTGCAGATTTGCACAGGTTGTCCTAGTGTATGTGGCTCATGAGTAGATAATTGGCTCTACCCCCCAGGCCACCATTTTTTTATCTGGTTCCACGCATCCCTCGCCCGGCTCTATTTTAGCATGTGATTGTGCAACAAAATCAATCCCACGAGAGCGGTGGCCAAGTTGGTAGTGGAGGAACAATCATATCTTGCCCTTCTCTTTCCCTCCGGTCCAGCTGGTGCTCCTCTCGTTCAGCAAGGTGGGCAGCCTTTGATCCTCACTCAGAACCCAGCCTCCGGTCTCAGCACAGTGGTGACCCAGCCAGTCCTCCGCCCCGTACAGGTCATGCAGAACGCTAACCACGTGACCAATTCCCCAGTGACCAGCCAGCCCATCTTCATCACAACCCAGGTGAGGGTACCTCGTCTACCTCCTGGCAAACAGCGTGGTATGGCCACCCCCTTTGTGCCCTGCTTATGAGTTTTCCAAAGGCATCTTGTTGGTCATTGTAGGAAATAGGGTACTGCCCTAGATGGGCCTTCATTCTGGATTCAACAAGGCTCCTCTTGTGTTGATAACTGTGAGTACTGTTGGAAGTACAATGGCAGGGATCACTCAGTTAGCAACGTAAAGGTTAATTGTGTTTACAGTTAGACAGCCAACCAAGAGGGGGGTGGATGGAGGTGTGGCCTAGCAACCAGTCAGAGTGGCATGATCTTTGTGTAGTGGTACATCTAACTCTGCTGTGTACTAGGCCTGACCAAAGAAAGACAAAACTGCTCTTGTTTATTTCTCCTCATATTATATACTGTTTTTGTTCAGTTTACCCAGTAAAGTATTATCGGTTTCTTTTCTCTCTGGAGTCTGTCTACATTATTCCAGTGATTCTGTGAACAAGTACATGGCCTATTCCTGTTTTCTTTTCATGGGTATTTGTAGTTCCTTTTTCTTTTACATTTGAACCCAGTGTATGGTACCATGTGCCACATACCATGGTAAAATTGGATGTGGGGAGGGGTAAATACTGAGAAATGAACCAACTGAAGTGGCTGGTAGTTGACTGCAGCTGGTTATCCCCAACTGTGTACACGTTACATGAATAGTAATAATACCATGCAGAGGCGATTGAGGTTCTGCTCCAAGAGAAGATGAATTCTGCAACCTGTATCAGTTGTGCCAGTTTGCACATTACAACATAAATTACTCTGCTCTATTGCTGTTACGCCTACTACAGTTTCTGTGTCCAGCCAATAATTCTGTGGTTCGATAGAAGATGAATTCTGCAACCTGTATAAATTGTGTCAGTTTGCAAAATGCTATATAAATTCTTCTGCAATAATTATTCTGCATAAATTATTCTGCAATCTATCCACAAAGCCCTTCCCAGCCGCCTGGGACAACTTATCCAGCCATCTCGCTATCTCTTGAAATCACAGTAGCCATTTGCCCACACCAACTCAAGCTATTCCTCACAGGAGTAAGGTGGGATATAAATATATAACACAAATAACGTCTGGGAGATTGTATTCATTTTTAAACTTCAGCGCCGGAAGCAGAATTTTCCTGCTATCTCTTAGGTTGCTGTGAAACTGCAACACTTCCTGCTCCCAGCATGTGATTGAGGTGAGCCTGCTAAAGGCGCTTCCTTTTCTTTGCTTGTACGATGCAGGGTTTTCCCGTACGGAACGTCCGGCCTGTGCAAAATGCAATGAATCAGGTTGGGATTGTCTTGAACGTACAGCAAGGCCAGACAGTGCGGCCCATTACCCTTGTCCCAGGTAAGGCAGAGGCGGGGCCCGTGAAGGGGGGGGGCAGGCCACAGGGCAGGTAGATGTCAAACAGGAGAGCAGGGGAAGACAGAAAGGTTCCCTCCAGCCACAGAGTATGAGCTGCAGAGGTGGGGTTATGCAAATGAATTCAGGCTTGCTCACCTTCAGTGGGAGGAGCTTCCCCCAGTGCTTGCCTTGCCTGCTTCAGAACCACGAGGCTCCTATACATCTGTGTCTTTTGAGCCAAAGGAAGCTGGATAAGGAGATCACATATATAATAACAGAGATTTGCTTATCTGGCATCCTCCATTTTTGTTTAGATTTACAAAGAATGCAGCGTTGGGGGTGAGCTTGCCAAAGGTGGGGCACAAAGGGTGGGACCAGAAAGAGGGGGAGAGTGGGGGCCCGCCAGGGTTTAATTTGATCACCAAGGCTCGGCCACAGAACCATCTGCCATTGAACTTTGGGCTGTGGCCAAGTTCACACCACACAGTAAACTGTAGCTAATGTCTTACTGCAGGGAGTTTGCTTTTACTGCCTGCAGCTTTTATGAGTACTTCTGTTAAAAGCAAGAGAAAAGAGAGAGGATCCCTCTTCTAAGCAGTGTTGATTTGATTTAAATCAAATTGATTTAAATTTCTTCTCTGAAGGACTCAATTTTAATGGTTTAAATCACAGTTTAAATCACTAGCAAGGAAGATTCTATTAATCATCATTTTTAGTAGAAGTACATTATTGTTTAATATAACCTCAATACATATTCAGAGGTTTCATTAGAAGGTAGGTACACACTAAGCAATTATTCTGAATTTTCAGATTAGTTTTCATCAAACAACGGGATGGTGATTTAGTCATTTTAGTATTAAAGTAGAATGAACTTGTGATGTCATTCAGGAGATGAACCAGCTCCAACTGTTCAATTAATCATGATATTTTTGTCATGATGTGCCAGAATCACCACCACCAAGCAGGCCCTTAAATTATACTAATTAGATTATTTATTCTTCTGGTTTGTTTTCTTCTTTAACAAACAACAACATTAACAAAACACATACATGGATTTTTGAATGGTTAATTATTTCAGTTTTTAGATAAACGTTCTTTAAAAAATAAAATTTAGGCAATTTCAATAGAGTCAACATGAGAAAATACTGGATGGTACAGTTAACTCAGTCTTCTTCTTTTTCACTTTTGTCTTCCTTGTTCATTGTCTAGAAAAGAAATACAAGCTTTCCTGCTTTTTCATTCCCAACTTGTTTCTCAATTTAGCATGAATTGGTCCAAAGGAAGAAAAAAATCACTCTACACTTGCAGAAGAGGCTACTGCTATTAAGAGCTGGATTATCACTTCAGCAGTCTCTTCTTCCTTGTTTAGATCTACTCCATCTCCCCAAATTCTCTATTCATTGAACTTCTCTATCTTTGCACTTAGAGAGACGTCAAGCCGAGATAGAGAATAAACCTGCAGAATAGGACTGATCCCATCTCCATAAACTGCTGTAAACATATTCCTAGAATATAATTAGAAGTATCATTAGTATTCATGACTGTATCTTTGACCTAGGCTCTCTTTTTACTAATTGTTTTAAGAAAATTTTGAAATCTGATTTAAATTTTTTAAAATCCAATTTAAATAAAAAACATTTTTAAAAAAATCATTGATTTTTATCAACCCTGCTCTAAGTTGGGAATTGATCCCATGCATGAGAGAGTTGGGGATTGCCTTCTTTTAGATGAGGCGTGGGCAATGTCTGCAGCCCTTCAGGCACTGTTGCATTTGCATCTCCCGTTATCTCTGTTCACTGGTCATTATAGCAGCTGGGGCTGCTGGGAGTTGGAGTCCAGCAGCATCTGGAGGGCCACAGATGTTTCCCACTCCTGTTTTAGATGAGTGCTTGGTGTCGTCTGCAACTTGCATAGTACATGCATTAAAAACTAGCATTTGTACAAGTTGGTTTTAATCTATCAAACATCAGCAGGCTTAAGTGGTAGTATTTTTTCAGGAGAGCCTTGGGGAGCGATTGGACCTTCTGTCTCCTTTCCTTTTCTTGCAGCCCCAGGTACCCAGTTCGTGAAGCCCGCCGTTGGCGTCCCTCAGGTTTTCTCTCAAATGGCCCAGGTGAGACCTGGTCCAACCATGCCGGTCCGACCGTCCTCCAACACTTTCACGACGGTCATTCCGGCCACCCTTACCATCCGGAGCACGGTACCGCAGTCCCAGGCCCAACCGCAAAGTAAGTCCTCTCCCAGCACCTCCACCACTCCTACTTCAGCGCAGCCAACCGCACTGGGACAGTTAACTGTACAACAGCCAGGGCAGTCCACTCAAGCTACTAACCCCAAATTAGGTAAGACTTCCCATGGGGAGGAAAACTAAAATTAACAAAAGAAAAGAAAAAACATCTTCTTTATATATCTATATCTATATATTATCATCATACTTGGTCCTGGTTGTCTAGAGGAGCTGGGAGCCCAGGCATCCCTCGGTTCTGTTGCCATGTGGGTCTGATGGCACAAGACATGCCCTCTGTTTCCCATCAGATGGGGGGTAAAGAAGAAGATGCTCCCTCCTTCAGGGAAGGGCAAGATGTGAACCTATATAAAGATAAGAAGAGCAGATGTGAAATTCAGTCCTTCCATTCTGCATTCTCTTAATAAAAGGCAAAGGAAGTGCTGTACACTGGGGGTGACTAACCTCTGGCCCTCCAGATGTTGTTGCACTGCAGCTCCTGTCACCATTGTCATCATCCCTGGCCACTGGCCTTGCTGGCTGGTGGGAAGTAGGAGTCCAACCACTTAACTCTGAGGCTTGGGGTCCACTTAGTTTGGCTGCTGGTGACTCCCCCTAGGGCCCTTTCCCCTGAGATCCTTCCAGCTGGAGGTGCCTCCTAATGCAAACAAACAACAAAGAGCACATGTGGCTGTTGGCATCATTTTCCAGAAACGGGAGATCGGTCTGACAATATTAGCAAGCTGTTTTCGTGGCAAGACTCTTTCCCCTGGAAAGTAATTTGAAACCCCATGAACAGAGTTTATTCACAACTACCTTGAAATTATACTAAGGGCGATACAAGAGAGGTTAAAAAAGACTCGGCAACCGAGGCAAGTCTCCGGTATAAGGCTGGGGAACCTTTGGCCTCCGGATGTCGTCGGACTCTTCAGCCCCAGCCGTCATGGGTAGTGATTAGGGATGGTGGGAACTGTAATACAGCAAAGTCTGGAGGGCCAAAGTTTCCCCAGCCCTTCAGTCTGGCGGAAGAGCCACATGTCGAAAGAGCCATGCATGATGAACAATGGGAGAGGGAAGGGGGAGTTGTGCAGTGACTTAGACACGCTAGCTTCCTAAGGAGAAAAAGAGAGGTGAAATAAATTGTGCCCTTCCCCCATTTCAATAGGGGGAATATAACGTGGACAGAGAGGGAGGGGGGAAAGCTGGCACTTTAGGAGGAGCTGTGTTTAGAGAAATCAGGGACAGCTGAAGTTGATACACAATTCATTTTAGCCAGTGCGTTATGAGATTATTTGTTAAAACATTTTTTTTAAAAAAAATATTCAGAGCATTTATACCCTGCTCTTCAGCTGGAAAAGCTCCCAGAGTGGTTTACAATAAGAAATAAATCTGTCCTCGCCCTTAGGCTTGTAAAAGGGTGTGACACAAAAGGAAGGCAGCATGGAGAAGGAAGAGGAAAGCCTTCTCCCAAAGAACTTAGGACAGCACACTGCCCACCCGGTCATTTTATCCTCGCAGCAAACATGTGGAATAGTTTAGGTGAGAGAAGAGTGTCCCAAAGCCACCCATTAGGTAGGACTCCCCAGTCTGAATCTAACATTCTAAGCAAGTTTAGGGCTCACATGTTTATTTGCCTGCTGCTGGGCTATTTGCAGATGTCTTTATAATGGAGAATGAATAGAAAATATTAAAAAGGGGTCTTTCCTTCTAACAACAGCAGGTAACTTCTGCTTATTAAATGACCCATTGTCTGACATCGTCTTCACAATATCACTGATACTGACATTTTAGTTATATCACACACCCACAAGGTATTTAACTTTGGCTGCAGTCCAGTACACACTTACCTAGAAGTAAGTCCCGTTGAACCCAATGCAGCTTACTTCTGAGTAGGACTTTACTGCATTGCAGCCTTAATCTACCAAAAGGCAGATAATCAATACATTCCACATTCTTTGATTATCACCCGTTCTTAGATGTTATGTCAAAGGAGGGAAGTGAACTGAGAATTAACCCTTCCAATATTAAAATCTGATTTTCAAGAACAATGGGGTAGGCCAAGGCTTTCCTCTCCCTACTGCTTCTGATGGGCTGGCTTGCTTGTTTATTGACTAGATTGATATCCCACCCTTCCAGTAGGGGCCCAGGAGGGCTCAAGGGAGAGCTGCCCTGATCCTGCAGTCCTTTAATTCATAGACTCCCAGGAAGCTGCCTTAGATGGACCAAAGGTCCAACCTGTTATAGCTCAGAGTTGTCTACACCAACTGGCCGCCGCCATCCACAGTTTCAGGCAGGACTTGCTTGCCCAGCCCCACCTGGAAATGCCAGGGGTTGACCTTGGGGCCTTCTGCATGCAAGGCAGATGCTCTGGCACTGAGCTAGGGCTCCTCCGCCTCTCTTGGGGGGGACGGGGAGGAAGGTATCCACACTGTGTAATAAGCACACACAACTTGCTCGGTTTTGTATCTCCAAAGAGAAAGCATTTTTTGTTAACTGCTTTGTCTGAGGAACGCCTTATAAGAGGGGTTCCCAAACTCTGGTCCGTGAGCTTCATTCAGGTGGTCTGCAGTGCGTCTGCGTTAAATAATCGGAATTGTTTTTTACGTGCATTTTTGTTGCTGCTTTTATTTCTTATACTGTATTTTAGTGTATTACAATTTGAATTCTTTCAATATAAGAAATGAAAGAAGCAATCAAAATACAATTAAAAATCATACAGCATCTAGCACAGCATGTCACAGTGACTACAATAGGCAGGAAAATGATGAAGTGTTCTGCCAAGACTAGACCCTCTGTAGCAGGAAAAAAAGTTGGGGAACCCCTGCCTTATAATTTACCTTGAAACCTCGCCAGGCCTAACCATTTCCTTCACTTAATAAAATGTCTGCTCCAAATATCCCTCTTTGAACTTGGGAATGCAAACAGGGTGTTGATGTTGTTTCCTGACAGTGAGCATTGCAAGCTTTGTGACAGTGAAAAGGCCTGGGGTGACGGGGGAGAACAGCAACGAGGTGGCGAAGTTGGTGAACACCTTGAATACAGTTCCTTCGCTTGGCCAGAGCTCAGGCCCCATTGTGGTCTCCAACAACAGCCCGGCCCACGGCTCTCAGAGAGCAGGCATCTCAGAGTCCTCGTCGCAGAAAGGTAAGTTCCACTGGTAGCCTAGGATCGGAAAGCTCAAGGTGTAGAGCTGTTCCAAATTGCAGCTGCAAACTCCACTTACGCCTGTTGTCAGTTGCACAGAAAACAGAAATTTCTAGCAGTGAAGGAGGATATCCAGAGGAAGATGACTCCTCCCATTCTCTCTGGAGGTGGAGCCATGCAAATATTTCTGCTGGGAGGAGCCCGTCGCCCTCTCAGTTGCACTCCTGTTGCAGGAGGGTTGACAGCGAAGTCCGGACAGCTCTTCCCTCCTTCCTTATCTTTAGCCTTGTCAGGTGGGAAAGGAGGATCTGGACTGAATCTTTTTAAATACCATTCTTGAGGAAAGCGCCACCTAAGCAGGTCACCTGCAAGGCAGTCACCAAACAGAGGATGCTTGAAAGCATGAAGGAAGAGGCAGCTTGCCCTACCTTAGTGGAAGTGGCCTCACGCATTGACCTCAGTTCTGCGCCCCGGGGGTGCATATGGAAAGGAAGATGTGGAGGAGCTCCGCTTAACCTCTACACATGACCTCCATGCCCAGTCTAACACTTCTGCTCCAAACATGCAACGCCTCAGTCCAGGCTGTCGATTTTCAAGCGAGGCCCTTCCAGGTTTCTTCGCAGAGACAACGTCTTCTCTTACCTCGGTGGTAGAGCATCCGCTTTGCATGCAAAATCTCCTGGGTTCAATCCCCAGCGGTATCTCCAGGTAGGGCTGGGAGAGACTCCATGCCTGAATCCCCTGGAGAGCCTCTGCTACTCCGTGTAAACAGTACTGAGCCAGATGGGCCAAGAGGCTGCGCCTAAACCCCTGTGCACAACTTGATTCCTTCATCTGCAGAGAGGATCCTGTGTGCTCTGGGACTGGGGGGAAAAAGAAGCTCTGGATGCTTAAACTTGAAGCCTGGGGTGACCCCATCTGGAAATTGGTGGTGTGGCCAGTTTGCATGGCACTTAGAGCAGAATTATCCCCCCCCCCGCTTATTGCAGATGAGGATTTGTGGCTAAGATGGTACTGGCTTGCCAAAGGACATTTAGTCGGTTTGTGGCAGAAGCAAGATTTGAACTGGGGGCTTCCCAGCTCCCACTGCACCCATGAGGACTGGGAACTTTTCCCCACTGCTGGGAGCTGGAAATCTTGGTATTCCCATTGGATTTTAGGAATCTGTTTGGTGTACTGGGGGATGCTATTATTTTGGGGCCCATCTGTCTTCTCATCCCCCCCCCCAACCTGGATGGGGTGGCAGGTGGGTGGGAAGAAAATTTCTGAGCAGCCTGAGCAAGAAGTCTAAAGATGGTGGAGGGTGCGAGGAGAGTTGCAGAGCTCCTGGGTCCAAGCTACAACCTTTCCTCCTTTCCGTTACAGTCAGTTCCTCGCCCATCCCTGCCTTCGACTTGCAAGACAGCGGGCGGAAAGTCTGTCCCCGGTGCAATGCCCAGTTTAGAGTCATTGAAGCTTTAAGAGGCCATATGTGCGTAAGTAACACCTTCCCACGTTACAAGATTGAGCCGTCATAATGTTAACACTCTGCTGGTTGCTGAGAACAAAGCCTCAAAGAGGGTGAAGTCTCCCAGTAAAGTTGATGGGCATTGAGATTCAGGACTGGCAAGAGAGGACCTTCCTCGCACAACAAGTAAATGATCACGCCCACCAGATGTGGCGATGGCGGCTGGTTTAGAGGGCTTTGAAAGGGGATTAGGGAAATTCATGGGGCAGGTCATTGAAGGCTACACTACCTAAACATGAAACATTCGAATATACAAAAATTGCTATCAACTGAAACAACAGCCTTAAAATAACATTCCAAATTAAAATAAAAAGTCAGTAAAATATAAA
The DNA here is from genome assembly GCF_030035675.1 of Rhineura floridana. NCBI lineage: Eukaryota > Metazoa > Chordata > Lepidosauria > Squamata > Rhineuridae > Rhineura > Rhineura floridana. The sequence continues at coordinate 13,381,138 of NC_084501.1, forward strand.
CTGTAAAATATAAAAAAAGGGTAAGTTAAAAGCAGACTGAAATGTCCTAGTCTTTGAGACTAATCCAGGAGCAAGCCAGGCATACCATCTGCAGAAGGGCTTTCCATAAGGATGGGGCCACCACAGCAAAGGGCCTGCCACCCAATAGATCTTACCAGCGGGTTTATCCTCAGAAACTATTTTTATAATACAGTGTCCTGCATCTCTGGAAGTCTGTCTGATTGTATTCATCATGTCCATGCTGGCATGGACAGGAGAGATCAACTGAAAGGAGGATGGGAGTTGGAAATATAATTAATTGTGTCTAGCAAACCTGACACATGTCACTTGAAAGAGAACTCCCCCTGTCCCCCCGAAACAGCACTGCTTTTCCATGCTTATGGAGATACCCACCCTTTTGTGACTAAAGCAGCCATTATGCCAATCCCTACCCTCATCTCAGACCTATTTGCATGCCTAGCAACGAACACACCCCACAGACTGAAAGGAAGTACCAAGGCTGCTATGCCTATCAGGCCTGATAGCAAAAGGTTAGGAACGAATGAACGAACATGGGGATACAGAGGTGAGAGCAAGAGCTAGCAGGCTACTCCATAACACTTCCTGCTCATTTAACTCTAAAACAGATATATTAACTTTTTAACTAAAAAGGCTTTCTTCATGTAATTTCCTGCAGTACTGCTGCCCTGAAATGGTGGAGTTCCTGAAGAAAGGGAAGCCCCTGGAGTCTGAACCAAATATCCAAGCCCCCAAGCCCCCTTCCCCAGAGAAGACGGCTGCCGTTTCTTCGCCCCCCTCCTCTACCCCCATCCCCGCCCTGTCGCCCCCGGCCAAAATCTCTGATCACAGCGAGGTCGCTGGCGATGGGGCGCAGAGCAAACTGATCATGCTGGTGGACGACTTCTACTACGGCAGGGACGGCGGCAAAGCGAACCAGCTGCTGAACTTCCCCAAGGTGCCAACGTCCTTCCGCTGCTCACACTGCACCAAGCGGCTCAAGAACAACATACGGTAAGGGGGGCGGGGCGGACTAAATGTTGGTGGAAGGGGAGGAGGAAGAAACGGCTGTAGCCGAGTCGATGGCCCCAAGTGCTCCGGGAAGGGGTGGTCCTCCAGAAGGGACTGGACTCCCATCTCCGGTCCTTGTCATCACAAGCCATGCCGGCTGCTGGAAACTGGGAGGCCAGCACTTTAGAGGACGACCCCAACAGAGGCTGCTCAAACAATCCTTGGGTTGATAGTGTCTCGATTTGGCCTCGATTTCACTCTGCCGTAAAGCCACCGCTCTGCCTCTCCCCCGCCTTCCCTGGGTGCATGTGAGTCTGCTGCCACAGACAAAACATCCCATGTGGCCTGGGCATCCTCCTGTGAGCAACAGCCTCAGCAGTACCGAGGCAAGACGAGGCTTCAAGGGCACCTTGGACGGCTTCGTGGCAGCGCTCAAGCCGGAGGCTCCGTGCTGCTTTGGTGACGCTCATCCTCGCGCGGAGCCGTCAGGAGGAGCTGTGGGCCTGTCTCAGTCGGTAGTTCCGCCTTCAGTCATTGAAAGGAACCTGGCCGGCTGGCTTGACTCTCACTAGGGCGGGTAGGGAGGGAGGGCTTTCTCAGTCCAAGGATGATCCTCCTTTATGGCTAACCTTCCACGGGCCGCATGCCACTGGTGGTGAGAGGGAGCAGTGGCAAAAATGGGCGGAGGAGCGAATGTGGATTTTACCTGTGCATAGTAGGCTAGTTTCTGCACACGCTCACGCACAACATCCCCCTCTATCCAGGGAAGCAAGGAATATCTCGAGAGTTCAAGGACAAATTCCAGCCAGGCACAAGGACACTTCAGGAAGGTGTGAAGTAGCCAGGCCAACGAGGGGTGTGACGTGTGGAGAGTCCCAAGGGCCAGACAGAGGCCTAAAGAGCCTCCGTGGGCCCCCCAGGCCTGAGGCTCCCCATCCGTCCCTGTGCTAGGCCTTCTGAGCTGGAGCCCACCGAGGCAGAGGGGAGCAACACGACCTCCTCGGGTTGGGGGTGGTACAGCTGGCTCACCTTGTGCAAGTCCTTCTGGCTTAGCATGTGCCTCGGGGGCTGGTCCTGAGGACAGTCCCTTCTTGGATCCGCAGCCTCCTCCCTTGGAGCAGGGGCAACAGGCTGTGGCCTCGCTGGGTAGCCACGGAAATGGAAGAGCAGCAGTGTTCATCCAGCTGAGCTCTTGAAACCTAAAAGCAGCCCTGCTGGACCCAGGGAGTCCATCTCGCCCAGCACCCTGTTTTCCACAGTGGCACAACCACATGCCTGTTCTGGGAAGCCCACAAGCAGGACCTGAGCCCAACAGCCCTTCCTCTGCGGTTGTTCCCCAGCAATTGGTATTCAGAGGCACATTGTCTTTCAGAGCTGGCCGCATCAAGGCGTGGCAAGGGGAACTGGGCAGGTAGATTTTTGCCCTTCGTCCTGAAATTAACCACAGGAACGTCTCCTTCCTTGACCCCGACAGGTTTATGAACCACATGAAGCACCACGTCGAACTGGATCAGCAGAACGGGGAGGTGGACGTCCACACCATCTGCCAGCACTGCTACCGGCAGTTCCCCACTCCCTTCCAGCTGCAGTGCCACTTGGAGAACGTACACAGCCCCTACGAATCGACCAGTAAGCTCCGCCCAAAGGGTTGCCCCGCCCCCAACCAGCACGGCAGCGGGAGACGGAAAGGGCCCACGGGGCTGCGAGGGCAGAAGAGTCCCTTCAAAGGTTCCTCTTTCCTTTGGGGCAGACAGAAACCACCCACTCTGCCCGCTGAGGATATGACAGGAAACGATGGCGTCCTTTATATGGCACCCATCAACTTTGCAAAGTACAGGCAGGCAGCTCCCTGCCCCAAGGTGTTTGCAGTTTGAAATTCAACACCGCAGGAGGTGATAGAGGAAGAGGGGGAGGGAGAAGGGGGGAAAGAATCTGCATTTTCCGGTCACATTTCAGTACTTAGGTACAGTTTCAGTAGTTCAGTACGGGCGCTGACAAATAAACTAAAGCTAACATCTGCAGCCTTGTATAAATAATTCAAACAGATTCCTCTTCCTTTTTGCATAACTGTGTCCCGTGATCAACGGAGGCTTCACTAAGTTGCGGAGTGTTCATAGAAAAGGAGACGTTCTCTGAGGCTGGATTCAGAGTTTGCACCAAGCTGTGCTGTGCAACGCTTTTGCTGCAGTTGTGGCATCTGGATCCCTTCCTGGTGCCCTTTTGACGGGCTTCCTCCTCTCTGTTACAGCGAAATGCAAGATTTGTGAATGGGCTTTTGAGAGCGAGCCCATGTTCCTGCAGCATATGAAGGATACTCACAAGCCAGGAGAGATGCCCTACGTCTGCCAGGTACCAAGAGGGCCTGCGGGAAGGGTGTTTGCTTAATCAGGCTGCGGTCCAGACGGGTTCCGGGTCTGACCAGCAGGGCCCCCTTTCTCTTCTTATTAACCACGATTGGCTAGGAGTGGCACTTTCATTGACAGAGGCAGTAAAACTCTTGAGTGCCGGTTTCTGTGCATGGAACGGGGATGGGGAGAGAGGAAAATCCTGGGGGGCTTCTTGCTTATGGGCTCCGTGATTTAGCTGTTGCTGAAGGCTGGATGCTGGAGGAGGAAGGCCTTTGGTCTGATGCAGCACAGCTCATTTTTACTTGAATTTATCTAAATGATTTCTCATACTGCCTTTCAGTGGCGCTCCCGGGGCGGTTCAGAAAAAGCAAGATAAAATACACAGATAAAACCTGACAATATGCTTTTTTAAAAAAAAAAAAAGGAAGAAGAAAGAGGGGGAAAAACACATTTAAAACCTTGGGAGAATTAAAAGATCTTTGTCTGGCATCGAAAGGCTAACAATGTCCCTTGTCCTTTTTAAATGTCTTGTATTTGTTTGTCTGCTGCTGTTTTTACTGGATTTTAATATATTTGTTCTTTGATTTATACTGTGTAAGGCACTCTGAGGCACCTGAGTGCAAAAATGTGACTAATAATAATAACAGCAGCAATGTTGGCACCAGACCGGCCTCTCTTGGGAAGGGATTCCGCAAATGAGGCACCACCACCGAGAAGCCCTCCCCCGGTCATAACCACCTGCCTTACTTCAGAGGACAGAGACACTTGGAGGAGAATCCCCTAACATGGTCTCAGTACGTGGCCTCAGTTGGTAAGCCGTTCTTACTGTCTGTAATGTTTTTGTGCTCTTGGCTTCCTCCAGGTCTGCCAGTACCGCTCGTCGCTCTACTCCGAGGTGGACAGCCATTTCCGAATGGTCCACGAGGACACGCGACACCTCCTCTGCCCTTACTGCCTCAAGGTCTTCAAGAACGGCAACGCCTTCCAGCTGCACTTCATGAAACACCAGGTAAATCACGCTCAGGTAAGCACGCTCAGCCCCTCCCCATTGGCGATCAGGAATTATGTGCAGGCAAGTGAGTGGGCCAGTGGGGAAGGGATGGAGCTTTCCATCCCTCCTCTGTGCCCAGCATAGAAACCAAGCAGGGCAACAGAGGAAGGAAGCCTCCTTCCCTGCACCCAGCATAGAAACGCAGCTCCATCCTGCCTCTGTCAGTCCCCAGATGTCTAGTAAAAAAATACATAGGGCGCTAAATGTTGTGGGCCTGTTTACAACATGCTGTCCTCCTCCTCCTTGGCTCATTCTGGTCACCCGGAGCTGTACGCACCCCCAGGGCATTTCCCAGAGGTACCTTGTAAGTCTGTGTGTGGTTTCAGCTTCCTTTTTAAGGTGTGGATCAGAAAGTAAAAACCAGGGCTGAAAACATAAAGGGGAGGGAAAAAAGCATGTAGGCACATCCAAATAGTTTTTCCTCCCAGAAGGTGATTTTTTTTTATTTTAATTTTTTTCCACTCACCCTCAAAGTCTACATGTGCAGCAGAATGAGGTGGTATAGTCCTGAGGTAGCCGTTGGAGTACTGGATGAGGACCTGGGAGGGCAGGGTTCAAATTCCCACTCAGCCACGAAGCTCACTTGCCTCTCAGCCTACCTCACAGGGTTGTTGAGAGGATGAAATGAGCAGAGGGAGGACGATGTGTGCCACTTCGACCTTGCAGGAAACGGTGGGATATAAATGTCATAAAAATCCTGCTTCCACTCTATTGCTCCCCAGTGCAGAAACGGTCTGGAGAGCGAAATCCTGCGGGTGGATGGGCCTGCTTTGCAGGCTGGCCTAGTATTGGCCTTGTGCCCCACCTCCATGCCCGCTGCATGTGGGGAACACAGAACTGAGGCTGCCCATCGAAAACAAAAGGGTTCTTCCCCCATTCGCTCCCTTTGCTTCGTTCCTCAACTGTTAATGGAGGACTGAAGCAAGAGGGCAGCTCTGGCTCCAAGGCTTCGGTTCTTCTGACAAATGCTTGTGACTGCCTCTCTCCGCTTCGTTGCTAATCGTGGCTGTGCCTCCTCGCTCCCTCCCGCAGAAGAAGAGCGTCTACAACTGCAACAAGTGTCGGCTGCAGTTCCTCTTTGCCAAGGACAAGATTGAGCACAAGCTGCAGCACCACAAAACCTTCCGCAAGCCCAAGCAACTGGAAGGACTGAAGCCGGGCACCAAGGTACGAGCCGCTTGTCATGGGGGGGCACCTGCCCAGGGCTCAGCAGAAGCAGCTGCGCCTCCCTTTTGAATCAGCTTGTAGACAGGCAGACAGACAGACAGTCTTCATGGGGTGATCAGGCAGGCAAACATCACAAATAAAGTTGTGTAAGAGAGAGAGTGTGAGACTCCTCCCCTGTTCTTTTTAAGGCACAAATAAGCAAGGCAGGCTGGTTAGAACACTGTGGACTAGAACCTTGCATGGACTTGTTTGCACGGTTGCCTTGGGCTGCCCACACTCCCAGCCGTATATCCCCAGCTAGCTCCTTGATCCCCATCCTCGATACTCATCCATTCCTGGCTTTCCCTGCAGTGAGGAAGCTTACCTGGGAGCGGGTAGCTCCTCCCACTTGTCCTAGAAGACCTTCCTTTCCAAGCATGCCTTTTTTAAACAGATGTTTTTTATTCCAGTCTGTATCTGCATCGCCCTTGAGTTGTTTGATTGCGTCTCTCCTCCTCTGTGCTGCAGGTCACCATCAGGGCATCTAGAGGGCAGCCGCGGACGGTGCCCCTGTCTGCAAATGACATGCCCCCAGGCCTCCTCCAGGACGCCACCTTGCTGTCAGCCTCGTCGGACCCCCAGCCTAACTTCCTGTGCCCACCTTACCAGAGGAACGTCCAGAAGAAAGCCGTCAGGAAAATGTCAGAACTTGTTACTAAGTTTCAGACTAAAATATTCCTTAGAAAATAAGTCTTGGGCAGAGGGCAAAGCCATAGCTCAGCGGGTTGGATTGTGCAGCCTATTCCTCACCATTCTCCCTTTGTGGGCGGAGGCAAGGCATTATTGCAGGGTTGGCAATTCCAGCCAAAGGTCAAGGCAGTTGCGCTCGGTATAGATCAGTGGTGGGAACCTTTGATCAGAGCGAGGGCCGCATTGTAGCCTTCCAGGGGCCACATGCCAGTGGTGGGCAGGGCCAGAGGCAGAAGCAGGTAGAGCATCAAATGTGGCTCTTACTTTTGGACAGTAGCAGGCGGCGTTCCAGCCACACACAGGCCAAGAGGGTCGAGCCGCTGCTCCTGCCTTGAGGAGGGTGCAGAGCAGGGCCAGGGAGGGGCGGAGCCTGGGGAGGGGCCCGAGGCCTGCGTCTGGCCGCTGAGGATGAGGCTCCCCACCTCTGGTGTAGATTATTCCATTGCAATAAAGGGGGTGTGGGGAGCCTTAGTTGCCGTGGGCCAAACTACTGGCAGCTAGGGGATTTCAGCGGCAAAAATCCAAATTCTGCACTTGAGATAAATTGCGTTGCAAATTGCTTGCTTTTGTACACAGTTGCCCAGTTGTCCTTTACACATTTAATTTGTTAAAAAGGGGAGGGAAGCATTTTCCAGGTTTTCTCTTAATGCAAATATCTAGTCCTTATAGCTTAACAAGAAAACGAGCCAGGGAGGAGTGCGCAGCTGTAGTTCTCCCGTGTGGGCCCCTAAACCATGCTGCAAATGCAACCATGGAGTGGCATTAGCTCTCCCAGGGTTCCAGACAGGAGGTGCCTGGGGTTATATCTGGGGCCTGTTGCATGGGATCTACCTGCGGAGTTACAGCCCTTGGCCCCTCTCATTTCAACCGTCTCTTGGCAGATGAGGCTCTGCCTTGCCTCTTGTGGAAAGTCTGCATCCCTCTCTGCTTCTGCCTTTGCCACTTTTATGTTGCCCCCCCCTCCCCCCACACACGGTCCCTCCTAGCTACCTGACCGGCAACGCCCCTTTGTGTCTACAGGAGTGTCCTCGGCAGGCAGACGTGTCTGGAGTGTAGCTTTGAAATCCCGGATTTCCCAAACCACTTCCCCACCTACGTCCACTGCTCGCTGTGCCGTTACAGCACCTGCTGCTCACGCGCCTACGCCAACCACATGATTAAGTAAGTTGGGGAAGGGAATCTGTTTTTTCCCCCCAGCCTGAGGGCCATGTTCCCTTGCGAGCAGCCTTCTGGTGGGCAGAGCCGGGGGAGAAGTGGGCGGAGACATAGGAGAAGGGGGCGGCAACAGAGGAGAAGGGGGCGTGGCAGCAGCTGCTGTTTGCTTCATCCAGGCAAGCTAATGGTATCCCTACAGTTCAAGGACGCGTTTTAGCCAGGCAAAGTGCTCCAGGAGGAGAGCGGCCGGGGGCCTGGCCTGGATGGGTGAGGGGCCAGATAGACAGGCCGGGAGGGCTGCATTGGGCCCCTGCGTTCCCTGCCCCCGAAGTCAGTGCTGCACTGACAGCTTGGGAATAAAGACAGAGTTCTGGGTGAGCAGGCCACGATTCCGCAGGGCCACAGAAGTCCAGTCCAGTGCCCAGATCGGACTACTGGCTGAGTCTTGTTGCTCGCATGCACGTGCACACCCCTGCAGCGATGACAGCGGGTGGACACTAGGCAGGCAAGCAGTAGCGGGTTAGAAGGGCCAGCTGGCAGAAGCCTGTGAGGCTGCCTCGCGGTGAGGTGGTGCTGGACTCCCATCTCCCGGAGCCAGTGGTCAGGGATGATGATGAGAGCTGTAGTCCCAACAATGTCTGGAGGTCCCCTGCAGGCTCCCCATGCCTGCAGTGGCCAAAGAGAGGCTTTTCCTTGCCCTACGACCTGAGAGCCTTTAACTAGAGGTGGCAAGGGCTGGACCTGCTTGCAAGGCTTGTGGTCAGCTACTGCACTATGGCCCCTCAGAAGGCGAGAGCCCTGTTCTCCATCAGCAGGATGCCCAGACTGAGGGAGGCAGCAGATCTTTAAGCAGGCAAGGGTCCATGATTGGCCCTTCACAACCACCTGATTCCCAGGACAAAGGATTCTGGGCACTGGCACTTCAGCCCACGTTGCCTACAGTTTCTCTGCTCGGCTGATCAGAAGCAAGGCGGAAAAAATACAAAATCATCTCCCAGCCCCCCCGGGGGGGGGGATCCTGGTTTAAGTGCCTGGCACTCAAGCAGCTTCCTCTTCCTTTATTACTTGGTGCAGCTGAGAGGGGGCGAGAGCATCTTCTCTCTGGGTGTGACCTGTGTGTGCCCTGTGATGGCCTGAACAGTGTCGGCTTGTGGTGGCATGAACCATCGGCTGGTCTCACTTTGGGCCTGGTTGGAGATGATGGTGGGCTTGGGATTCCACCATAATTGCTATATTTCCTCATTTGTGTTTGTTCTTTTTAACAGCAACCATGTTCCTCGCAAGAGTCCAAAGTACTTGGCTTTGTTCAAAAACTACACTGCGTGGTAAGGCAGAATTTTTCTGAAATAATAACTTCCTTTCTTTACCTTCTCGTGACACCTTTTTGTGTTAATGTTTCCACCCCATGAGTATATTTACACTATGGATCTAAACCTGGCTGCTTAATCATTCTCTCACACCAGGGTACTTGTAAGGGTTGTAACTCTGTGGACTGGGTGATAATAGTCAAGGGAACGCTAAGAAAGAATCCTCAGATCTCTCAGCAAATGACGATTCCCAGGATTCTTTGCAGAGCGGCTGGATCCATGACAGTTAAACTAGAGAGAGTTGATTCTGGTGTAAGGTTTAAGCAGGAAGTGGTTTTATAATAATTTTAAAATAAGCTGTGGTTTAATGACCATGAGCTTTGCTCCACCCCTGTTCTTGTGGTCTGTTTCATTAGTGAGGTCAAGTACATCACGACAAACCAGATTCGGACGGGGCAAAGTTCTTAAACATTTTAAAAACAATACAGAATCTGGCACAGTCAGCAGCAGAGGAGGCTGAAAGCACATGTTAAGTCAGCTACATTTTAGCATTGCCTGAGAATTGAGCCAGTGACAAAAAAAGATGAGCGATCCATCTCATTATCTGGATAGCAAATTTCTGGGTTTCTGTTGGAAGCCATTTTAGATTTCTTCTGGGACGGGAGTGAGGGTCACCTCTAAAAATGGATAGGTTGTAGCATAGCTCTGATTGGACAGCAGTCGTGCCCACCCAGGAACAGGATGCAGCAACAACGCAAGAGTTCACATGCTCTTTCTAATGCATAGCTTATTTTTGGGAGGGGGCAGCGGTCTTCAAAAACAGCCCCCCAATGCATATTCCAGTATGAATAGAGTCCAAATGGCAGATGAGAGTGTGTTCCAAGTGAGAGTGACTTATAACAGCCCTGCAGGGTATTCCTCTATTTAATATTGCTGGCTGGAGATGGAGCCAAAGCTAGTTTGGTTGGTAGCCAAAAAGCCCTGCACAACGCACACGTCTCAGGTTGCAGCGGAGAAAGTTGGTCTCCTTAGTGGTTCCCAACAAGCTCAAATTTACTTGGTACAGTGACCCATCATATTATTGCCTCATGAATTTTGAACCTTAGGTTTTCTCTGCCACCAGAGAGTGCTTCCTAAGTGTTCAAAAGTAAGACTTGAGCCTTTCTGACATTTGGTCACAAGTGTCAACACGGAATTGTAATATGCCAACAAAAAAAGTTGTAAGAGGTATTCCTCATGTCAGTTAAGGATTACAAGCAATAATTATTTTGGGTTTATTTTTAAAGCTCATGACCCACCTGCAAGTGTTTTTCTGTGCTTGACCGACAAGAGCACATTGGAAGCACATTTCATAAGCCCAAAGGGCTGGTGCTGTGCAACTTGTCAGTGTGATTTACGTGTCGTTTTCATGCTTGGTTGATGGCAAACTGGAGTTGCTAGGTCTGTAGAATGTACACTGCAAAGCTTCAGCTCATTTGAACCCATTCTTAGAAATAAATTTAAGATATTAATTTGGGGGCTCTGCAAACACTGAATTAATAGTTTTTTTAACCAGCCGTTCAAGATGTGTGATTGTTTAAAAATCTTGTTTTCAGATATATACCTCATCAATGTGGCCAAGAAACCTTTTTTTAATGAATGTGGAATTCTTGGCACTATAACAAGATCCCCAAAGGGCTTTAAGTTCCCCACCCTGATATAATTTGTTTTTGGAGTAGCTAAATTGGCATTAAAATGTGTCTTGTTCAGAGGGAGCACTTGTTGCTTTTGTCTATAATGGGAGACTTTGGGGAACCGGTGTGCAAAATCTCTCTCTTGGTTACTACCCTTTGGTTTCTGTTCCCCGTCAGCGGGGTGCGGCTGGCCTGCTCTGCTTGTCTTTTTGCAACGTCGGAAGGCGATGCGATGGCCAAGCATCTTGTCTTCAACCCGTCGCATGAATTCAGCAACGTCCTTCTCCGAGGTGAGGGCTGGGGGGCGCAGATGGAAACGGGATTGTGCGGGGAAAGGTCTCCCTTTCCTCTCTGCCCAGGGCTTGTGCAGCCAAACAGAATTCCTCACCAGAAAGAATTCACCACCACCACCCATCTATAACATAGGAAGTTGCTGTTCCCTTAATCAGGCCCCTTGGTCCATCTAACGCAGTATTCTACAGGCGGGTCCTGCTTATACAGCAGATTCCGTTCCGGACCCCCGCCGTAAAGCGGAACCCCATTGACTTTAATGGGACGCGTTGCACGAAAATGACGTGAAAATGCTGCAAAAGCGGCTTTAAAACGGGGAATGAAAGCCGCCGCATTAGCGGAACGCCAGGAAGCGAAGCGCTGGGAAGCGGGGCCCTACTGTACACACTGACTGGCAGCAGCTCTCCAAGGTTTCCGAATGGGGACATTGGACTTGGGGCCCTCTGTGTGCAAAGTGGAATGCTCTACTCCTGAGTCATGAACTTTCCCTTAAAAATAATTGTAAGATTCTGGTCCATGTGACTCTGAATAAACAAATAATTTAAATAGGACCATAAGGAGTTGCCTAGTGTGGAGTTGGACCATTGCTCCAGCTAGCTCAGTATTGGCTACGCTTATTGGCAGCAGGTCTTCAGGGTTTCAAGTGGGACATTCCCAGCCCTACTGGGGAATGCTGGAAGTTGAAACTAGGACATTCTGCATGCAAAGCAGATGCTCTGCCACTGAGCTACGGTCTTCCCCCTACATGCATTCTCTCTCTCTCTTTCTTTCACCTTCCGAGAGTGAGAGAGAGAAAGGCTCAGGCCTCTTCCAGAGAGATGGCCCCAGCACTTGATCGAGGGGCAAGGCACATTTATAGGCTTGGCAGTGGGGGGGGGGGAAGGTGGGAAAAGCAAAGAAAGGCGTTTCATGAAGGCAGAACAGGCAGAAAGGAGGAGATAGCAAGCCTGGAGCGGGGCAGGGGGTGTGGCAAAGCGTAGAGCTTGTGAGTTGCTTGGGATTGGTGCTCTGTTGCCTCGCTACGAGGAAATTTATATGGTGAGAGGAGAGGGAGGCGAGTGGTCACTGTAGAGGCCAATAGCCAGCAAAGCCAGAGGGCCTTTGGCTTGTCTTAGAATGGGTGGCAGGCCAGCCCCTGTGTTTTCGTCTGCCACCTGCGGCCAGTGACCCTGACTGGCTGTCCAGTCCCTTGGTATGCATTGTTAGCAAGCTGAACCTCTCAGCTCTTTTCCTTTTTTCTTTTTGTAACAGGTTCTGCCTGGAGTTCCCATTCAAGGTAAATCCTTCCCAGTTTTCCTTCCATCTGGGCAGATTCTCTTCTTCTGTCCCTCATGCCTGTGAGGGGTGTTTTGTTTGCTCTTTTGCTGAGGGACCTGCCTGGACTCTCTTTCTATCTCTGCCCCCTTCAGGCCTGCTCAGCCCTTCGACAGAGGTGTGAAGAGTCCAGGCTCCACCTACCCCTCGAGCAAAGCTGCTACTGTGAACACGGCCTCTCCTCTGCCCGAGGACGATAAGGACAAGGAGGTGCCCGAGGCTAGCAAGAGACCTGCCGCTGCCGCCCAGGAGGGAGAAGAGTGCTTAAACGTGGAAGAGCAAGAAGAGGAGCCGCCGGCAAAGGAAGTGCCCCAGCCAGTGAGCAAAAAGGAGCAGCTCTCTGTGAAGAAGCTCCGGGTGGTCCTTTTTGCTTTATGCTGCAACACCGAGCAGGCGGCAGAGCACTTCAAGAACCCCCCGAGGCGGATCCGGCGCTGGCTGCGTAGGTTCCAGGCTTTCCAGGAGGAGAACGTGGCCTCTCTGTCCGAGGGCAAGTACCTGAGCTTTGAGGCCGAGGAGAAGCTGGCGGAATGGGTTCTCACCCAGCGGGAGCAGCAGTTGCCGGTCAACGAGGAGACCCTTTTCCAGAAGGCCACGAAGATTGGGCGTTCCCTGGAAGGGGGCTTCAAGATCTCCTACGAGTGGGCAGTGCGCTTCATGCTCCGGCACAACTTGAGCACACATAACCGCCGAGCGGTGGCCCACCCCCTCCCCAAAGACGTCGAGGAAAATGCCAGCTGCTTCATCGAGTTTGTGCAGCGGCAGATCCACACCCAAGACCTCCCCCTCTCCATGATTGCAGCCATTGATGAGATCTCTCTCTTCCTGGACATGGAGGTGCTGTGCAGCGACGACCGGAAAGAGAACGCCTTGCAGACGGTCGGGACGGGCGAGCCCTGGTGTGACGTCGTCCTCGCCATCTTGGCCGATGGGAGCGTCCTGCCCACCCTCGTCTTCTACCGGGGCCGTGTGGAGCAGGCCGCCAACGTGCCGGAGACGATTGTCCTCGAGGTGAAGGAGAGTGGCTACAGCGACGACGAGATCATGGAAGCCTGGTCTTCCAAGGTATGGCATAAACACATAGATAGCCAAAACAGCAAAGGCATGCTGGTCCTGGATTGCCACCGGACGCACCTCTCGGAAGAAGTCCTTTCCGTGCTGAGCTCCTCCAATACGCTGCCGGCTGTGGTCCCTGCTGGCTGCAGCTCCAAAATCCAGCCATTGGACGTTTGCATCAAAAGGACTGTGAAAAATTTCTTGCACAAAAAGTGGAAAGAACAGGCCAAGGAGATGGCCGACTCCACGTGCGACTCGGACATCCTTCTCCAGCTGGTCTTGTGCTGGCTGGCTGAGGCCCTCGAGGTCATCAGTGACTGCCCCGAACTGGTCCAGCAGTCTTTCCTGGTGGCCAGCGTACTGCCGGGCCCTGACGGCACGGCCAACATGCCCACCCGCAATGCTGACATGCAGGAAGAGCTCATCTCTTCACTGGAGGAGCAGCTGAAGCTCAACAACGAGCCACAAGAGGAAGAGGCTGACCTGCAAGACAGAGCGCCGGCTGATGAATCGGCCAACCCCGAGATCCTCCACCAGCTTTTTGAAGGGGAGAGCGAGACGGAATCGTTCTATGGCTTTGAGGATGCCGATTTGGATCTTATGGAAGTCTGAGCGCCCGCCCGCCTGACCCAGAGAAGAGTTCTTTTTCTCTTTTTTAAATCAATGTTGGATGAGACCATTTTCACTTCCCTGTGGATTTGTGGGTATAGGAGATTAGTAGGTGAACATGCAGACTGATAGCCATTTTTGCTGTTCATTTCTAAAAAAATTGTGCTTAATTTGTTTTTGTTTTTCTTAAATCACTGTGTTGGTATTTTCTGAAGATATATTGTGGGTGATTTTTTTTTTCATTTTCTTTACCTCACTGTATTATAGTTTCTGGGTTGTTTTTGTTTTATACTGTGCAAAAAGGTTTTTAATTAATCTACATCATCAATGTGACCTTTTTTGAAAACCAAGGAAAACCAGTATGTAGCTAATGAATGAATATCTACATCCTTTTTTTAAAAAAAACACAAAATTGTTGTAACACAGAGGCCCCCTCCTTCCCCCCCCCCCTTTTAACACTTGGATCCAGAAATGAAGATTTCTGGGATAACATTTTTTTTTTATAAAAAGGTATGAACGATTACTTTAACACATGGAACATTCTATAATGGCTCTTTGAAATTTGAGATTTCCTTATTGAAAAGAAAAGAGAACAGCAATTAAATGCAGAGATTGTCGTTTCGGGGTAGGAGGGAGTGGATCCCACCAGTTGGTCACCAGCAAATGGATCTTTATAGAAGTGGAAGTACTGTACTTTGGGTTGACAGACAATCCGCTTGTCGAAAGTTACCTAGACTTCCCGACAGACGTAACCGTTCTGCTTTTTAAACGTTGGTCAAATCATCAGACCCGCAGCTCCTTTGAACTGCAAACAAGCTTAGACTGTGGAAGATCCCAAGCCTTTGACGGCACCCTTTCTGGGCGGGGTGGTGGTGATTGCAAGCTAATTCTCTACTGGACCATTGTCTTAATCTTTTAAAAACTATCCATCGCTACTGAAGTCTGCTTTTTCCGATGGCGCCAAGACACTACGTTCCCCAAATATAGCGCTCCGATCGAACCCAGCTGTGACATGCACAAAAAGACAGAGAGAGAGGGAAGTTTCCTGTTTTTATTTTTCACTGCCAGCATAAAAATAGAGAGACACAGAGAGAAGAAAAACGAGATGTTTTTTTCTACTGTTTGCATGTTTGAGAGTTTTTAAAAATTGTAACGTATTATGGTCTGAACAATGAAAAGCATTTTGACATAGCAAAACAGTGGGAACCTCACCCCCCCTTCTGTTGCTTTCCGTTGAGGTTTTAAGAATCTCCTCTCTTACTGAAGCCTTCCCTCCCCGAAAGGCCCCCACCCCAGTGACTCAAGGGAAGCAGGAAATCGGGTGGGCTGACCTGTAAATGGTTAATCTTTAAAATGTACATATGTGGAACATTTAATAAAGCCAGGGAAATGGATTTATAAAAGCTGTGTTTTTATTATGGAGAAGTGGCGGTGGCGGACAGGGGAACGCTTGCATAAATTTAACAAGTTTAAGGCAGAGCCTCCAATACAGCTTTCCCCAACGTGGTGCTCTCCAGATATTCTGGGCTACAACTCCCATCAGCCCCAGCTAGCATGGCTGTATGATGTCGGGGAGGGTGGCCTTGCTGCTGGCTGGAGGTAAAGGGGCTGGTGCTGAACAGCTGGGGGGGGAGCACCAAGTTGAGGAAGACCACTTTAACTACCTTTTCAGCAGCGGATCAGAGGAAAGTGTGCCGTTGCACAAATGTCATCACTAAGTGCCACCACCCTGGTGTTAATTGAGCCAGATGCCCTAGGAAGAATGTTTGAGGGCGATTCCGAACTCTGCAGCGGCCCTTTCATGCACCCTCTCCCTCTCAGCGTTGGGGTTTGACACAAGAGCTGTTGAGAGGGGAAACTGCTTCCGGGGGGGCATCCAACACACCAGCTGCCATTGGACACCCTGCAGGGGGCAAAGTCCCCTCTGGAAGGACCAGTGGCACCCTCTGTGCTTTGAAATCGGGAGGGGAGTCAGCCTTTGCAGGAAAAAAAAGGGCATCTTCAACAGGAGGCAATAGCAGGAGGAAGAAGGAGCATGACCCTTAATGTGTGAACAAAAGTACTCCCAAGGCCTGAGGGGTGGAGACCAATTGCGGCCCTCCAGACGTTGCCAGGCTGCGAGCCCCAGTAGCTCACATGGCCAAGGGTCAGGGATGATGGGAGAGCCACAAGTTCCCCAGCCCTGCTTTCATTAAACACCACCGAGTAAATATCATTACAGGCATACCCCACTTTAACATACGCAATGGGACCGGAGCTTGTATGTAAAGTGAAAGTGTACTTAAAGTGAAGCAATTATCTATGCATGTACTGCACTGTAATTGCCACTAGATGGCAGCGGCATCATGCCATTAAGTGCCCGTAATTGCGAAGCACGCGTATGTATGGAGCATGTACGTTATAGCGAGGCGATGTTAAGTGAAGTGACGTTAAGCGGGGTATGCATGTATTGATGGTTTCAGCGATTCCTGTTCCTGCTTCTGTACCTGTCTTAAGGACTGTAAAAACATCAGAAGAGCCTGACTGCCGGATCAGGCCCAAGGGGGCCCATCTAGTCCAGCCTCCTGTTGTCACAGTGGCCAGCCAGATGCCCCCATGGGAAGCCTGCAAGCGGGACCTGAGGGCAACAGCAACTCTCCGCTCCTGCAGTTCCCAGCAACTGATATCCAGGCATACTGCCTCTGACAGGGGAGGTGGAATATAGTCATTGTGGCTAGTAGCCGTGGATAGCCTTTTTCTCCATGCAGAAAGCTATAGGACTAATGCAGAGGCGGGTTAGAAACAAAACTAAAAATTAACTCTGCAGCCGAGCAGTTTGAAGCTTGGGGAGAACTAGAGGAAAGCACCTGGATTTACCGACAACGCTTTCTTGTGCAGGAAGTTGCAGCAGAGTTCCTTTTAGGAGGGTGTGAAACTTTGGTCATCTGCTTGAAACGGCCACCCACCGGACTTTCCTTTCTGTGTAACAACTTGCAAGACCGGCAGGGGGAGCGAGAGGCTTGCTCTTCCAACCTGGCCGTCTGGCACCAAGGAAGAGGGAAGACCCACCGCAGGCGGTAAGTGGAGATCCACACCCCCTCTGAGAACACTTGGGGCAGCTTATTTAAAAACGCTGGCTTTAAAAAAAATCCGTAGTGCACATTTACCCTTGCATTCACAACCTTGGTGCCCGATTACCACCTTAATCACTGCATGAACAGGATCTTGGCACCTGTTTTTCAGCCTAGGGTCTCATTTCCTCCTCTGAGTCTTAAATTTATTTTTCCCTTTTCTCTGCAGATACCGTTACACCCCTATTCCCCCCCCTTTCCTCCTCCATCAGCAATTGGGCCAAGCAACAGCTTTCAAACCTGCCTCTGGGTTCTTCAAAAGCAGACACCAACCGCTGCTTTGGACTACCCATCACGCATGGGATGATTGTGAAGGGAGTGGATCTGGAGGGCACCATGTTCCCTACCCGTTGAAAAGCTTATCCAGGGACCCTCCAGGGCGAGTTCCGCAAGAGCAGATGAGCCCCCCCACCCTCACCCCTGCAAACGTATATATGCGTGCATACATGCTCACACACTTTCTCTAATAGCAGTTGGTCCCTGCAAAGCCCAGGGGGGATGTTGGGTTTTCTGTAGGCCAGGGGAGGGGCAAAATTAGAGCCTGCATCTGGTCCTTTCAGCTGCAGAAAGTGGCCTGCCAGCCTTTGCAGCAATAGGAGATGCAAGATCCTTTGGAGCAGGGATTCTTAACCTGTGGTCCATGAATCCAACAGGAGTCCATGGATTGGCTTCAGGACGGGTCTGAAGTGGGAACAAAACAAAAGAATTTCCAGTGCAATAAAATAAACTCTATTTGTTTCTGGAGGTTCAGTTTTCATCAGATTTTCATAGGGATCTGTGACTCCAAAAAAGTTAACCACTGATTTAGAGGATCTCTACAGTAGAAACTAAGAATCTTCTCTCTAATCAACCACGTTTCTTGACTGACAGTAAGATGGGGTGGGCAGAAGGTGGATCAGGATATACTAGTAGATTTGTGTGTGAAATGCAGTAAATTGGCAAGGGCTCCTGACTCTCAATAGTGATAACAAAATAACCTTTCCCCACCTAAATTAGGCCAGTGAAATGAAGAAAGTTAACCAGGAGAATGCCTCTGAGAGTAAGAACTTGTTTTCAGTTTCAGAACTGAACTGAACTTGATTCTGAAACCAAAAATAAGTTCCCAAGCTCAGCACGTGCTCAAAGACACACTGGTCTTTTATTCTAAACATACATGGTTTGCACCTGGCTCTGCTAGGTATATCTTGGGGCTCTAGATTGAACACGCCTAACTCTGTCTGCTACCCCTGTAGAGTACACAACAGGTCTTTGTGCCAAAGCTAAGGGGATTCAGAATAGATCTGCAGATCAGAATTACACCACTCAGGCCCAAACAAGATGCAACATCATCCAACAGCAATTGTGTTATTTTTGTTCCCTGACGTACGTATCCATTCAGTCAATAATTGCATGAATGGTGTGCCACATTCAGTTTGACCCTCAGAACAGAGCCAAGAGATTGTATGTCTGATTAGTTCCCCTATTCAAACAGAAAACATTACCCACACGTAGAAAATTAGGACATCAAGGTGGCCTGGACTGCAGCTCTCTTCCCTAATGTGCTAGCTTTCTATAATGTAGGGAATTTTCTTTGGGTGGTGGTGGTGGGGGAAATGCAATTCCCACTCCACATTCATTAATAAGAGTTGTGTTTCCCAAGCCTCACCGCAAGATTTAAAGTAGATTGGCTCAGAAAGGGCAGAAGCCAGCGACGCTTTAAGATTATATGAGGAACGCCTGACTCAAGTCAACAAAAAACTTACACAGCAGAGAAAACTGATCCATGTGGGAAATTACAGCAAATGTTTCAAGAGCAAGAGTCAGGCAAGAGTCTCAATCTCATTTATTCAGTTTACAAAAAAGCAACACACTGAAGAGCTGCCAAAAGGTCAGGCATCAAATAGCACTGCAAGCACTTTCGACAGAAATGGAGCTGGGCCCACGATGTCTTCATTCAAAGCCACTGTGGAGAGGGGAGGAAAATGGAAATAAAATTAGGTTGGCTCTAGCCAAATTAGCAGGAGGTGGGAGCTGCACAACGTTGAGACATGCTTATGGATCAGAAAGTGTGTAATTTTTTAAACAACAGATTGAAGCACGGTAGTGTGACTCCAAAATGACTGTAGCATTTGGACTCTGGAGTACTAGGTACACCTATCTAATCGTGCACAGAATGTCATTGCAAGGAGGTTTTGCAACCGTGGGGGCGGGGGTGCCAACCCCTTGCTAGGAGCCAGTCCTTTGCTCCTTTACAAACCTGCATACTCCTTTCATTTATCCATACACTCAAGACTTAGCTGCTCCGGAGGAGGGTGCAAGGCAGATCTGGGGAAGCTTTTTGTCAAGCCGAGGTCCGCAATCCTTCATGGGGAACGTTCTGGGAGCCGCAAGCCAGTGGAGGGTAGGGCCAGAAGGAAAAGCGGACAGGACCTTGTCTGGTAAGCTACACGTGCCAGCTGCACGCAAGTCGAATAGGGTTCTACGTATCCTTCCATCTAGGTAGGCAAGACTGCAGTTCCAGGATGCATTCTGGCCAGGCAAAAGCACCAATCACAGCTGGTGAGGAGCTATGGCCTAGAGAGTCCCGAGGGCCAGAAAGAGAGGGCTGGATGGTCGCCTGGCTGGGGGTTGCCCTCCCCTGGTGTAATGAAAGAAAACCTCTAGCGGCCTTTTCATCTACAAGGCACTCTCCTTCCCAAAGGGATGATGTGCTAGAGGCGGCAGTTATTTGGGTAAGTCCAGGCCCTGTGAATATACAAGGAGACCAAAGGGATCCTCTGCTGTGAGAGCGGTTGTTTTATGAAGAAGTGGCCAGCTCCTGGGCCGCTCCGCTCTCTAGGCAATACGGTCTGGAAATGCCTTTTGCCCCCTTCCTTTTGGGGCAGTGCCATGCCAACCCACGTGTGGCTTCTTGTGAAAATGGACCGGAAGGGCCGTGCGCTTACCTGACAAGGTGTGCGATGTCCCAGCTGGTCTCCGAGGAGAGGGGCCCTTCCACTTCCACGCCTTTCTCCGTTACCATCGTGAGCTCGTACTGGGAGAGGAGAACAGAAGGTTAGCTGCATTTGCCTCTACAGCGACCATGCAGCTCCCAGCTGTCAACCCTTCTGGTAACGCTGGCCGTTGGGAGATGGCGTCCCAACAACATCGGGAGGGCTGCAGGGTCTCTCCTCCGCCTCCCCACTAATCGACAAGCTGTGAAGCGCGATGAAGACTCACCCTGTTGAACGAGCGGGCGTCTCTGTAGTAGAGAATTTTCATGCAGCGTTCAATGAGGGCTCTGGCCTCTTGCTTAGACAGGTTGGGCTTCTTTTCCAGGGCTTCCCTCATTAACGGCTGCAATGGGGGGGGGAGAGAAAGAAGATGCTCAGTCACCCAGCCACAAGCGGTGACAGGTAGCTGAAGACCCCATTATTAATCACAGCCAGAGCACGGACTGGCCATTTGACGCCTCTACCACAAGACTGCGCCACTCCTTGCCCAAGCCACTCACCTGTGCCACATAAGAGCCGTATCCCGTTGCAAGTGAAGCTGCTTCATAAGCTACTCCGAGCATGTCAACATAACCTAAGAAACTGAGAAAGAGGATGGGGGCTTTAGTCCCAGGGAGGGGGCGTTATCTATCTATAACATATTGTTTTAATAGTTTGTTAGATTTTTCTCCTTGTGCTTTTCCCCCCTCTTATTAGATTTGGGGTGGGTTAGGTTTTATTATTGTTGTTGAGATTTTTAATGTTTTAATGTATTTGTATGTTTTTATTCTGTACGTCGCCCAGAGTGGCTGGACAGCCAGCCAGATGGGCGACTAATAAATTTAATAAATAAATAATAATAATAATAATAAAAATAAGTATCAAGAATTGAGGTTGTGCGGTACTTTGCACGTTACAATTATTTAGCTGTGAGCGAGTGGATGGAAGTAGTTTTGTAAATGCACGCACACGCCCCCAGGGTGACAGCCTGCTGTGGTATAGAACTGGGCCGTGAGAGGAGCGTCGCATAGTGCTGTGGGTGTGGGACAGGAGCCCATTTAGTGTTTCAGTTTGACATGTTTATGCGTGGCAGCGATCTGGAACGCTGCTGAGTGCAAGTGGCTGGTTGATGAACAGGCTGTTTGAGCTAGGGGATGACTGCTGTGGATGTGTGGAATGGATGGTGAGTGAAATTAGGTGGGATCTTTCAGAGAGTAAGCAGTCCATAAACAGAAATAACTGAAAAAGCAAAAAGGAATGAAATGGATCGCACTGAGGCTGCTCAGCGTTCTGCCTTCCGCTCCTCAAAACTGGGAGTGGTATTTGGTTGCAGACAGGGAGGACAACTCTCAGATGCGCAGTTGCACAGGCAAAGTCTTATCCCATCCCATCTGAATGCTGAATCCAACAGCCCTCAAAATCCTCCTGCCCCTGTCCCAGGCTGACTTACCCTTCTCCATTGGCATAGCCGCCAATCACAACGGTGTTCCAGAGGGGGTTCATCTTGGACCGGCGGCTGTACATGGCACGGGTGAGCCAGGAGTGGATAGCCTTTGGACTGTAGCTGTGGCCGTCTCCCAAGAGCTCCTCGTCGATCCTGGAGGGTGGAAGCCAGATTGGATGCAGCACCAAAATTTCTACAGTGGGGATGGGGAACCTCAGGCCCCCCGGGGACTGAATGTGGCCCTTCAGGCCTCTCTATGTGGCCCTTGAGAGTTTCACACAAGGACTAGGAAGCGACAGCTCCTTTGGGAGGGAGGGACTGGGATATATACTGAAAAATGATTGTAAATGTCTGCAAGGGAGCATAGGATCGCAGGGTTGGAAGGGGCCTAGAAGGCCCTCGAGTCCAACCCCCTGCTCGATGCAGGAACCAGAGTTAAAGCATCCCTGATAGGCGGCTATCCAGGCGCCTCTTGAAAGCCTCCAGTGTTGGACAGCCTACCACCTCCCTAGGTATCGCCTTGGGCCAAAGAGCTCTTACCAGCACGGCCCCTTTAAAAAGGCCCCAATCCACGTCTGTCAGGGCCAGAGCAGCCTCTCCATCAGCCAAGCTGAGAGATGGGTGGGGCAGGCAGCAGCTGCAAATGCTAAGCATAAATAGCCCACAGGCAGCAGTCCTACAGCACAGGGTCTTGTGGAGAAGAAGCTGCTGCCTCTAGGATCTCCTAGAGTGTGTTTGCTAATTAGGAGATACTGGGGGCTTGGGGAAGAGGCTGCCCTGACCACCCAAACCCTCTGGGGGTGACCCTAGAGTATCCTGCAAAGGGGCCAGCTGGAGGACCTCTGGACCTAGCCCTTCCCAAGCACCATTCTGTTGAGAAAAGGGGCTACTGGAAAGCCACAGAAGGGAAGCAGAGCCTAGCCTCACCCCACCAAGGATGCTGGCAAGAGGTGGAAGACTGGACTTCGGCGGCTGTCCCAGGAGAGAGCTCCAGGAAAGTGCAAGTACAGGCAGAGCGCCTTCTAAGGGACTTATTGTTGGGGTGACTGTGTGGGGGGGGATTTAAGACTCATAGGGCCTGGGGAAAGGGACAGAGAGACTCTAGCAAGGGCTGGAGCCTCTGGAAGGGTTAACTCAGCCTTTCCTAACCTCTACGTCCCCAGATATTGCTGGTCTACAAGTCGCATTATTCCTGACCACTGGCCATGCTGGCTGGGGTGGGTGGGAGTTGTAGTCCTACAACCTTTAGGAACCCAGGGCTGGGAAGGGCTGGTCTAACTTATTGCATTCCTGGTGATTGTGGTGGCAACCAGGACTCGCATTAGGGCCTATCTCCCATGGATCAAAATGACTTCAATATGCCACTCTCCCAGAAGGGCCTCACAATATGCTGAAGTACTACTGACAATAACAACAACAATAATAATTAAATTGATATCCCACCATTCCTCACGGTAGGAGCAGCAATTGTACCACCCTCCCTTCTCCCCCCAAGTGTACAATCTGTAGAATCGGCTGCCAGCCCCATGGTTTGGAGAACTCCAGACTTACACCATTTGCTCAATGACTTGCTTGAGGTACTGGAAGTCAGCATAGTCACCTGATGCCCCCAGCACGGTGCTGTCGTTCACCTTCATGATCCTGGAGATGTTGCGGAAACGGGCCAGTGACCCGTAGGAGCCCAGCATGTCCGCCGCAATCATCACCCCGCCGTCAAACTTCACCCCCAGCACCGAGGTGCCTGTCACCATGGGGCTCCTTGGGGGGACAAAACAGAAAGGGGAGCGGTTGGCATGCTGCTTCCTGTTCAGCAGGATGAGGAAACTGAGCGGGAAGAGTCGGCAAAACTGTTCCTGTGCGCAGCCCCTTATTCGAGGGAGGAGCCTCAGCTCAGTGGTGTAATGCATCCCCTTTGCACGCAGAAGGCCCCAGGTTCAATCCCCAATGGCATCTCCAGGTAGGGCTCCTTGAAGCCCTGGACAGCTTCTGCCAGTCCGTGTGGACAATACTGAGCTAGGTGGACCAAGGGCCAGACTATATAAAGCAACTTCCTACGTTAAAGCTTTCTGCTCCTTCCCTTTGCTGCAGTCATAGCTATCCCCCAAAATTCTGCATGTCCAAGCAACACCCATTTCTCCCAGGGGCCCGTCTCCGAGCAGATGCACCATCCCAAGCAGAACAGGAAAAGGTGCAGAAGAGGGCAACCCAAAGGACTGGAGGGCTAGAGAAATCCCCCTATGAGAGAACAATGACTGATTATAAGACTCAAATGGCTGGAAATGGAAAAGAGCCTCTCAGTAGCTACTCTGGATAGCTAAACTTAAAACTTCCACATGCAGGAGCAGTATATCTCTTTAGCTTAGCCACGACCATTCCCCAGCCATATCCGTGTCGTGACGTCAATAACGCTACCGTGACATCACCGGCACGTTGTCTCCCCCCTCCTCTTTTTATGTTTAATGGGGGGGGCGCTCAGCCTCCCTCTTCGCTTACAGAGTCCTGGTGACGCCTCCGGCCTCCACCCCAGATCCTGGGCAGGGCGGCGAGTAAAGCTCCCCTGGAACGGGACCCCCGGCCCAAAACGGAGGCAGGAGCGACGGCGCTTCCATCTTTCCCCGAAGAGCAGTCGCTTAGTCACTGAGCAGGAAGAGGCGGCACGCGACTGAGCATGCGCGGCGCCCGGAGGTTCGGTTTGGCCCCGACGAGGAGCCGTACAGGAAAAGAAAGATTGGGAGGAGCCGCCATTTTTGTGTGTGTGGCGGAACTTCAGCATCTGTTTACCTTTTTATTCAAATTAGTACATGGTTTATAGTAGCAAGAAGCACACCGTGGAGAGTCAGGAAAAATATTTTTAATATATATTTGGGGGTTGTGGCGCGAAACAGGACGTCTTGAGAAAGATACCTGAACGAGGGAGCTTAATTTTCTCTCTCTCTCTCTCTCTCTCTCTCTCTCTCTCGAGTGTGGCTCAAAGCATAGCTAGAGCAGTCGAAAGGAAAACAAGGCTAGAGTGACACACGCTGTCGCAGAGTTCATGAATACTTCCGGTCTCCCATGCATCTAGTTTTTCCGCCCTTTGTATTAATAGCAATAACAGCGATTGTGCATTATAAGTGGGGATGGACGAGAATGTTGAGTCAGTTCTCATTTGTAGCCGAATCTCTTAAATTCGCACTTTCTGAAATAATATGAGAACTGAAATACAGCCAGCCTTCGAAATTTGCAGGTATCTGAATTCTGATACAGCGCGCCAACCAAACAATGTTGCAATATGTGTACATTAGTCAAAACTGCCTACAAAAATGTGTTTATTTGGAGAAATTAGCACTAAAATGCTAGAGAATTTTCATGAGGATTTTTTCAAAATAAAAAATTGCAGATTACTGCAGAAATGTGGATAACTGAATTTAAGATTGGGAAAAAATTAGAAACCGAGCAAACCAAAACTGCCAGATGTTTCCTTCCCTAAACATAGGGATTTATCTTTTCATTGTTTTTTCATTTGTAAAGCACCTGGAGAATTTATTTGATGAGGTATTTTATAAAAATAATAAACCACACAAATTAACAGTTAATTAATAACCTTTCAACAGTAAATGTAAAATTGATACATATTTTAATCTGTAATTTCAGATGATAATGTAATATTCCGCATGCCCTCCCAAAGTAGCCCAGAGCGGCAAACATGTCAACAAAACAATTTAACAAGAAAAAGAAAAGCATTCTAAAAACAGTTAAAACATTTTAAAATGCAGTTACAGTGAATCAACTTGCTTTTAATGTTGATTTTCACTGGCAATTTTAATGCAGATTTTATATTCCTTATATGCTACTTAAAGGTTTTATTTACAGTTAAGCGGTACACAGATTTTGTTGAATAAATAAATCAGTGCACATTTGCAAGGCAGGGCATAGAAGATAACAATACAAAGGGTTGCATCTAATGTTGATCCTACTCATAGTCTGATCCTTTTAAATTAACCAACGTAACTAATTTAGCACCGTTAATTTGAACAGGTCTTTTCTAAGTAGAACCTAGTTGGATATCATCCAACAGAAGTTAGTGTGATTAAATAAATGTCATGACGATAACATTTGTAAAAGCCACAGTAAAACAATCTCAATTTATTTCCAAATTCTTAACCTGTTGTCAGGCTTAACCTGTTGTCTTAACCTTAATAACAGTCTTAACCTGTTGTCAAAAAGTGGAGCAAGCTTCTTAGGAAATCATGTTCTATGGCTCTGGGGCCACCACACATATGGCCCTGCTCCTGCTAGACGCAACAACAATTAATTCAAAGGGGCTTATGCCCAAGTAAGTATGCACAGGATTGCAGTCTTTGCTACTATTCAATATCAGGGGTCTTTGTCCCTCTAGATGTCGCTGAACTACAGTTCCCATCAGCCCCAGCAAGCATTGCCAATGGCCTGGGATGACAGGAGTTGTAATTCAGCAACATAGGGGACGGGGGAGCTTCCCCACACCTACTGGATCACCCTGTACAGGGCCAGTGCTGCAACTTGTTACTCTTGGGCAGTTGCTGGGGCCCCAGCAACCCTGCAAGGCCCACAGATGGTTCCTGTTCTCAAACACCCCTCCCCCATTAAAAATGCTCTGTCTTGGTTTTGGCACTCTGAGCGGTGCCAACTGCCTGGCCTAGCTGCCATTTTTACTTCTGCAATGCCCTAAAGTGACACAACCTTAAGGGCAGCATGGGGGATTAAAATGGTAGCTAGATCCAGTTGCCTGGCACGGCCCAGACTACTTGGATTCCTGCTGCTCGGCACTACCAGATAATCCTTCCGGGGGCCATGAACAAAGGCAGGGGTCCAACCGAGGAGGATACATTTGTGCCCTCAAACTCGGAGCCAGCCTTGACTGTGCAGTATAAGGCTATGAGCACACTACAGGAGAATGTTTCCATTGGCCACACGTGGAGGGGGAGCAGGTTGATCTGCCAATCAGTTGCAAAATCTCTTTGAAGTGAATTTTTAAAAAGCACTCAAGCTGATCCCACCAGGTTTTACAGTAAAAAGTGATGGGGTTTGATTAGTTTTGTGTGCCCTGATTTCAGAAAAACGAGGTGGAGACACACTGGAACTGGCAAAACAGTGAGATCCTTTGCATGTCTACTCCATGCTCAGTGGATTTAGGACCCTGCAAGTCTGCACAGGATTGCAGCTTAAATTTCAGAGTGGGGAGGGCAGAGATGCATCTAAAAACATGTATATAAATACAGGCATGTGTAAACGAGGGGTCCATGCTGTACAATTGGAAAGATAATGATTGTAGGAGAGCTTTTAAAGATTGGGGTGGGGAACCTGTGGCCGTCCAAATGCCGCACATTAAAAGCACATAGTAAAGCACATTTCCCCCCCACCAAATAATCCTGGGAGCTCTAGTTTACCTTTCACAGAGGTACCATTCCTTGCACCCTTAACAAACTACAGTTCCCAGGATTCTTGGAGTGGGGGTGCTTAAAATGTTTGGTATGTACTTTGCAGCCTAAGTCCCCTGATCCCCAACTTCTGGGCCGATGGGAGTTTTAGCCCAAAAATTCTAGAGGGGGCACCAGCTTGCAGAAGGCTAATGTTCGATCAAGAAAGACTGGGTCAGGGTCAATTTCAGTATAGTTATTTAGCACAGGATTATAAGTAGTGCCTGTGCTCCTTGACACAAAAGACATTTCTCACATACAAATTATGACTTAATCATAAACTGAACATTAAAATGAGGCTGCAATCCGAAAACAGAGTTAGTGCAAGCTTCACTCTGTAAAAAAAATCAATAGGACTTACTACAGTCAGAGCAAATATTATTACATCAGGAAAGAAGCACTCATGAGAAATGTTGTATAATTTGTTTCCCTTTAAGAAATCTTAGCCTTCCCCACCACACTTTGCCTGTTCTGTGCTCCACATCCCCCCCCCAGCCACAACTGAAAAGGAAGTCTGTTTAAAATCCCTGCTATCTAAGGAAGACTTGTTTGTTTCCTCCTTTAGCCTTAGGAGATAAGAAGTGAATTGTCTTGACGCTTCAGCCCTCCTTTGGAATGCGAGTGGAATGAAACCCTTGCTTTTTTTTTTCTTATTGGGAGCATTTGGAATATATATTTTCCCCCGAATATACTTTATTGCAAGATCCTAGAAATGAAAAATAACATTCTACTAGAACAGAATATTTAGAATAACTTTCGTTATAGGTCATAGAGAGAAGTTTTTCTTTCTCTGTCATAATACTCATGGTCTTCCAAAGAAGATTCAGCGGGACAGATGAGAGAAAGTTAAATGATGGCATTTCCTATCACAAGGCCACCAATTTAGATGGCTTTGAAAGGGGATTAGCCAAGTAAATTCGTGGAGGATAAGGCCATCAATTGCTCCAAGGCAAGGTGGCTATATTATCTTTAGTACCGGAAGCAACATGCCTCTGAAAAACCAGTTGCTGGGCAGGATCATGAGTGACAGGGCTGTTGCGCTCATATTCTGCTTGTGAGCTTTCCAGGGGCATCTGGTTGGCGTGTGTTTTAAATTGTTTTTATTTTGTTTTAAATTTTAAAATTGTGTTTTAAATTGTTTTTAAAATATGTGTTTTAAATTGTATATTTGTTTTAATGTTTTTGATTGCTGTAAACCGCCCAGAGAGCTTCGGCTATGGGGCAGTATACAAGTGCAATAAATAAATAAATACTCTTGAGAACAGAATGCCGGACTAGATCTGCCTTTGGTCTGATCCTGCAGAACGGGCTCTTTTGTTCTTATTCAGTCCTATCTAAGCATGGGGGAGGCATTTCATTCAGTTTGCATTTAAAAAGGTAAAAGTGTCCCCACACTTGTAGTGCGAGTCGTTTCCGACTCTTAGGGTGACATCTTGCTTTAGGGTGATGTCTTGCGACGTTTACTAGGCAGACCGTATATATGGGATGGGATTGCCTTTCTTTACCCCCCAGCATATGCCGGGTACTCATTTTACCGACCATGGATGGATGGAAGACTGAGTGGACCTCGATCCCTTTTACCGGAGATTCGACTTCCTCCTTCCGTTGGAATTGAACTCCGGCCGTGAGCAGAGCTTCGGCTGTGTTACCGCCGCTTACCACTCTGAGCCACGGAGGATCTTATATTTAAAGGTGAATATTAAATTCACACTTTCCAAAACAATATGAGCACCAAAACACAGCCATCCTTCAGAATTTGCACTTATCTGAATTTTGCAATGCACTTCTCCAACCAATGATTCACATGTTAGGGGAAAGTGCATAAAAACGAATATATTAGGGGAAATAACACATAAAAGGCATCATATTAGGAGGAACTGCTTGCAAAATGTGTACGTTAGTCAAGACTGCATACAAAAATGTGTTTAGTGGGAGAAATTTACACTACAATCAACAAGTCTTTTAGGTTGAGACCTATCCCAGTCTGCCTCTGTGTTAGAATTGCTTAATTTGTTTTTTTTAACAACGTTTTTAACCCTTTTTTAAAGTTGTTTTTTAAAATGTTTTTAACGCTGTTTTGTTTTAATGTATTTTAAGATCTGTTTTTATGATGTTTTAAAGTGCTTTTAGTGCTTTGTTTGCCGCCCTGGGCTCCTGCTGGGAGAAAGGGCAGGATACAAATTAATTAAATAAATAAATAAATACAACGCTGAAGAATTTTCATGAGGATTCCCCCCCCAAAAAATACTGCAAATTGCTGCAGAAATGTGGAGAACTGAATAAGACTGGAAAAATGAGAAGCGTGAGAGAACTGAAATTGACAGGTCCTTCCACCCCCCGTCATATCTAGAATATTTATTATTTATTTATTTTATTACATTTTTAGACCGCCCTATAGCAATAAGCTCCCAGGGCGGTATACAGCATAATAAAACAGGTTAAAATACAAGTGGATGTAGATACACAATAAAACATAATTAAAAATTTTCAATTTTAAATTCAAATTTTAAAATTTTTAAATTTTTTTAAAATGCCTGGGCGAAGAGGTAGGTCTTTACCTGGCGCCGAAAAGATAACAAAGATACCTGACCTAATTTTAAGAGCACACAACTGATAAATGATAGTGGAACTTCCAGCATTTATCAATTGCATGGAGAAAGAAGCCATATTAACATGAATGTCATTCCCCCCCCCTTTTAAAGGTACCCTCCTGGTTTTTACTTCACATGGCCAACATCCATAAAGCAATGCATTGGTGGCCAGAATACATTCTTATCCTGACTCCCACCTTTGTCTTCTGTTGGCCCAGCTGTTAGGATGTGCCAAGGCCGGGAGTGGGTACTTCTAGGTCAGTGGGATAACATTTTGTGGCACTTTCCACTATGGACAGGTATGCACAGAATTTAATCAACTTCCCCTTCTAAGTTGCAGATCTGGTCTCTCTCTCTCTTTTTAAAGGGCATTGTGGATATCAGTGTTACTGATAAGAAAATCATTCCTCCTTTTTAGCAATTAATTATACAAAAGGCGTGAAGATTTTCTTTAATAGGCACCAAGGAGTAGAATCTGCTTGCTCAGTTGGTTTGGGTGGCTCATAGCCAAGCAGCTTGGGAAGGGCCTGGAAACAAAACAGTTTGGCATTTGGAATGCATCCAGTAAAAGAGAGATGGGTTTTTGAAGCTAGTTTCAGCAGCCTGCTGGTTGCTTTGGGGGGGAACTGACATAAGGGCATCAGGGGAGCCTGGCTGCTGGAGCAAGCCAAAGACTTGTGTAGTCCAGCGTTCTGTTCTTAGCCCGGAGGCAGGACGTGAACACAAAAGCCCCCCCTGTTACCCATAAAAACATCTAGAGCCCTACTTTATCAGCCAAAGGCTCATCTAGTTCAGGGTCCTGTGCTCACTGTGGCCAGCCAGATTTGTTTATTAAATTGATATCCCATT
The DNA here is from genome assembly GCF_030035675.1 of Rhineura floridana. NCBI lineage: Eukaryota > Metazoa > Chordata > Lepidosauria > Squamata > Rhineuridae > Rhineura > Rhineura floridana. Next base: position 13,411,229 of record NC_084501.1, read on the forward strand.
CTTCCTTCCAGAAGGAGCCCACTAAAAAGCACTCTAAAACATCTTAAAAACAAAAGACTTTAAAACATATTGAAACATATTAAAAACAGCTTTAAAAAACAGCTTTCAAAGCAATTCCAACACAGACACAGACTGGGATAAGGTCTCTAGTTAAAAGGCTTGTTGAAAGAGGAAGGTCTTCAGTAAAAAAAGATACTAGAGATGTCTGATGTTTAAAAGGAGGGAATTCCAAAGGATCGGGGCTATAACACTAAAGGTCCACTTCCTGTATTTTACGGAACATACCTCCTGATGATATCTGGAGGAGGCCCTCACCTGCAGGGGTAAAACGAACTTTCAGGTGTCCTGGTCCTATGGAAAGCCTGCAAGCAGGAGCTGAGTCTTTACTATACTAACTTACCAATCAGAGCTGTCGGTCTGTCAATTTGCTGGCTCCTTGCTGCTTCACTTATATACTTAAAAATATGCAGGTATGGGAGGAATAGCACCCCAAATCTTTTTGCAGGAAAACAGACCCTAGGACCAGCTGCCCCGGAAACATTGTTACCATTAAGATAAATTGAGAAAGTACGAAGTAAGATTACGTATTCTTGTTTTGCAATGTGTCTGATTCCTGCCACCCCTTTGGGTGTCTCCTGTTGAACTCCCTCTGCTTCCAATTAAGGGCCTGGCCCTTGGCCATGCGGAAAAAAAGCTGGACATGCCACTCAGGCATTCCTGTGAGTGATGGTTCCCAACATTTTGTTGGTCGGTTGGTTTTTTCCCCACTGTCTTACCCAAGCAGAAAAGAAAGTGACAGTGCGGTGATATGATTAAGGTTAACGAGCTGCTGATTACCTGGCAGAGAACATAATTTGGGTGACAAGGTTTCTGAAATGATGTGCCACAGCGAATCGCTTGGGGGATGTGGAAGAATGGAAGCTGGCTTGTTCCCCTGGCTGTCTTGCACCCTTAACCCTCCAGGAGTGATGTTCCAATTTGTTGTGGATTGATACAGGATTCCTACAGCCTGGGGAGAAAAGGTTCACTGCTCTCTGCACGCTGGGATGTGTATGTCGATTAGGGATGGGTGAAAATTTTGATTCAGTTTGCATTTCAAGCAGAATTGATCAAATTCACAATTTCTGAAACAATCTGAGAACTGAAACATAGCCATCCTTTGAAATTTGCATTTATTAGAATTTTGGGATGCAGTTCGCCAACTAAACAACATTTACAAAAATGTATATATTAGGGGAAAGTGTGCATAAAAATGAATACAGTGAACATGCAAAAAGGCATGAAGTGATGAGAAATGGCTTGCAAAATGTGTGCCGTTGTCAGAACTGCCTACAGAAAGGTGTTTATTTGGAGAAATTTGCACTAAAATGGTGGAGAATTTTCCTGAAAATTTAAATTCACAGATTGCTATAGAAATATAGAGAAATGAATTTAACATTGGAAAAGTTAGAAACTGAGAGAACTGAAACTGACAGATCTTTCCATCCCTAATGTTGATGTGGGACGATCCAAGGTGCTGATTTTGACCTTCAAAAGCCGGATGAACAGGGTGGTATATCTGCAGAAGAGATGAACATTCCACACTCAAGCAATCCACACATATTTTGTAAATTAAAACCCATGTTCTTGAAACAGAAATGCTTCCATGATGGCTATGTTCTGCCTCTGCTCTCTGAGGCAGTATAACTCTGAATACCAGTTTCTGAGGATCTCAAGCGGGAAGAAGTGATGTTAAATTCATGTTCTGCTTCAGGCTTCCATGTGGTTAACCATTGTGAGAACAGGATGCTGGACTAGATGGGCGTTTCGCGGGATCAAGCAGGGCTCTTATGTTCTTGTATGTGTTTATGTGTAGACAGCTGGATTCCCCATCACAGCAAATAACTACATACAGTTATCATGCTATACGCAGTAATCTGGGAAGAGCCAGCAGTTCACTTAACTACAAATTCCAAAAGTGCACTCCACACTCGAGGGAGTTTTGAACTTCGATCCAAGCCTCCGTCATAGTTGGCAGAGACAGACTGATTAGAATAGCGTTGGCATTTCCTTTTGTTTTGCTCAGATCTACAAAGCCCTTGAAACAACTGATTAAGAAGCGGACTTGCTATTTGCTTTGGTTTGTGTACCCAGCAAACGGAAGATGTGAGGACTTTCCCCCCATACACCAGAATCAGACATCAACATTTAGGTTCCTGGATTTTTTTCCACCTCTTAGTCAGCCCCGCATGGGGCTAGTCCACACCAGCCAAGATTTGTTTCCAGCAGCCTGCTTTTGATGGAGATGATGCCATTGTTTTACACAGATTTCTTCGCAAACATATTTTTGTCCTGGCTGACTTTTAAAATGGTGCGGCACAAATTATTGCAGAGTATGTGAATGCAATGCAAAGCAGAATACAGCAGAATCCTCAGCCGTTAACAATGGGGGTCCTAATCACTGATATGACCATTGGGTCCCTATACTCACTGTGTACTTTTGTCTGTAATGGAGAAGAGGTGAAGCAAACTGGGAGCTGGAGTAGTAGTCCCTGGCTCCTGCACCAGAGAAAGCTCCCCAACCAACCGCAGCAGCAGACAAAACCGCTTGTTCTTAATTTGTTATCTTCGGCAATGTGTCTGGCAAATTGAAGTTGTTAGGAACAGATGAACGAGTCATTCTGCGGTGAGGCATCCAGCTCTGGGGAGGTGTGTGTATGTAGGGCCCAGGGCAAAAAAGAACACCTGTCCTCTGCCAAAGTGAAAACACAGGATTGTCTTGTCCAGATAGAGCCATACCTGTTTCTTGCCCACCTCTGCCCTTGTCAGTCCGGTTGTTATTTTTCACCATTGTTTTGCTTTCCTGCCTGCTGTGAAGGAAGGGACCCTTTGTGGAACTGTTGGCAGTGGTGGCAGGTGATAAAATGGTCAGGGCAAAGGAAGGAGACACGGCCGACAAGAGCCTGAGGTAAGAGGTGGTCTGTTGTCTTCACATCGATGGCTGGAAGGGAAATCGGTGAGGTGAGCTTTGCATCCGGGTGTGTCAGGAGCTGTAATGCTCAAGCCAGACTCTACAAAGGGTCTCTGTGGCTGTGCCAGAATTGTCAGGTTTACAAAGTCATGCGAGAAAAATGTGATGGTTCAAAATCAAGTGAGAAAACATCCCCTGCTGATTGTTGAGGTGTATTTTGTTGGTGGCGGTGAAGTGGCCACAATGACTGGACCAGGGAAGCAGTTGTTGTGCTAGCCAGAAAGAATCAAGCAGTCCCTCCCAAACCTTACTGCAACAAACTTGTTTCTGAATGGTTTCTGAAGCATTACTTCACTTTTACATTGCCAAAAGATCTACCTTTATTTATTTCTTAGATTTATATCCCGCCCTTTCTCCCAATAGGAGCCCAGGGCGGCAGACATTAGGTTGCGTTAAGTGTAGGACTTACCTACTGTCAAAAGGAAGCATCCCATGTGTTTCTGGGCATGACTTCTTATTTGATTGAGCCAAGGAGGCTCAGAACGAGGACTCCCACAGGGATGCAACAGGAAGTCTCCACTGAGGATGGCTAATGGTCCTGTGTGCTTCATGCTTCAATAAATTAAACGCTCCATTTGCGCCTGACACATAATTAGGTGTCCCGAGTTTGAGAGGAGATTGCAGGTGATGAGTGAGAGGTAGTGGACACGTCTTTCATAGGTGCTGTTGATATTACTTCAGGTAGTGCACAGTTGAGGGCATTACAGGATGGGAGATGCAGAGAAAGCAAAAAATATATCTCTTTATCAGACCAGTTTAGGTCTGTGCTGTGCTTCGGGAATATGCGAGCTTTTGAGCCACACAGAACTCTTTCATGAGGCAGAACAAAGCGGCCAGTTGCGACAACCGGAGTAAAACAAAGAACCAGTTGCCTCTTTGAGCCTGGCTAGAAAAGCAAGATAGACCGGTTAGAAGCAAATAATAAAATTATAATAGTTTCTCAAAGCCTTTTTTAAGGTTAATTTTTAAGTGGCTGGGCTAACAGTCACTAAGTCTGTGGCATAGTGGTCAGAGTCTTGAACCTGGATTGGAAAGACCTGAGCCCATGAGAAAAGCCTTGGGCAAATCACTGTCTCAGTCTCAGCTTAGCCCCTCTTGCAGGGTTGCTGTGAGGCCAAAATAGTCTAGCGCCGTATGTTTGCTGCCCTGAGCTGCTTAGAGAAAGGGCAGGGTGAAACTGTGAATAATAAACATTGCTCTTCTTAGAAAAGAAAATTAACGACTGGTTAAGCCAGAAAGTGTCAAGAAGAATATTAAATTTAGTCACGGTTTGAGAGGAGAATGGCGACCTTAGCTTGAGACATCTCTTTAAACAGTTTTTACCAACAAGGATCTAATCTGATCTTTCCATGGCACCCTCAGATGTGTCTCAGGGCACTGTTTTATTAACTTCTGGGTTCACTACCCAAATTCAAATTGACATGCTCTCTGAAAGGCGTCACCCACATCCATGGCTGAGGCGCTTGTTTTGTTTGTTTGCAAGAGGGTTGTAGAGTTCACAAATGAATCTTGAGTGGAAAAGGCTTCATCTTCAACGGCCTCACCCTAGGGGAATGGACAAAGATGTGTCTCCCTCTCTAGGGTTACCTATCCTGAGATACCCTTTGCCCAGCCGTTAAAAAAATCTTTGCATTCAGAAGATTTCCTGAACTCTGGCAATGCAGCGTCACCGTCTGAGATTTTTAAACAGGGGTCGGGGACTGGCAGCCCCCAAATTAAACCCGACTCCGCACGGTGAAATGTTGTCTGACTCCACAGTTGCCAACCAAGGGGCAAGAAAAGGTAGATTTGAGAGAACGGAGCAGGGCTGTGTCTTAGCCTACCACCCTTTCTGTTTACCTCACAAAAACTGGTTGCTGACCAATCTTTTGGCTACAGGGATTCGAGAAGGCTTTATTATTATTTATTTATTTATTTATTGTATTTATATACCGCCCGATAGTCGAAGCTCTCTGGTTGGTTTACAGTAACTAAAGGCTTAAGAGTTGTATGTTAGGCCTTCTCAGAGCAGAGCCATTGAAGTTAATGGAGATGACAAACTTTGGTGTACTGTGAGTACAGCTAACATGCAAACCTAAATTTTGATCCAGGCTGCAGCTCATGTTATCCATCAAACACAAGGCTCAGATTGCCTTGGAAAATGTGAAGTAGAAATAAAAGTATAGCAGAGCATGTCTAGAGTGCGTTCCCCACCACTACTGCTGTTTGAGACAAACTGCCAGGATTGTAGCTTTGACACCCTGTTGCAGCAAAACGACCGAGTGTCCTGTGTTATCCTGAAGGCTTACTAGGAGGGCTATTTTAATCAGGCACATTAGGGCACTACCTTTTATTAAGGCAACCAAAATGTCACAACATTTTGACACCCAAGTGGATTTTAGTTCCCCCCCCCTCTTATGGGCCACGCAGCACAGCTGCCTTCCACTTCTCCCAAAGAATCCTGGGAGCTGCAATTTACTCCTCACAGAGCTATAATTCTCAGCACCCTTGACAAACTACAGTTCCCAGGATTCTGGGGTGGAATGTGCTTTAAATGTGTGGTATGGAAGTGACCTTATACTTTTATTTTTTTAACAAAAATTCTTTCTAGACTGAGCCAAAAAAAAGTTTCCTTTAAAAAAATAACATAAAAGGCCATCTCTCTCAGGTAACGCCCAGGCCTGGCTAAGGAGGCGGAGGCCTGGTTGCTAAGGTCTCATTCGCGACCCGCCCTCTCGCTCCAAACTCGGCAGCCATGTTTATTTCCCCTCCACACCCTCCCATTTTGGTCCCCTTCCCTCTTTTTCCGCCCGATGACGTGCGGCACCTCCAGCCACGCCTACAAGGCGGGAGGAGAGAGGGAGGGAAAAGGAGAGGGCGTGGTTGTTCGGGGATGGAGGGGGCCGGGCTTCCCGGAGCAGTGGAGCCAATGGGAAGCGGCATGGGCGTAGCTACGGTGCCAGGCTCAGGTAACAGGTTGCGCCCGCTCGGGCAGAGGCTCAGAAGGTGTGAGGAGGGAGGGCGAACGGGACAGGTGGGGGTTACCGCCGCGGAAGAACCAAGTGGGTGAGTTGAGGTGGGGGGTGTCAGATTTCCCCCCTTTTTTCCTATTGAGAATGGTCTCTTTTTTCCTTTCTTCCTCCTCCTTTCGAAGGACCCCCACCCCATTTCCTTTTATTGCCATCGCCCGCACCTTCCCCTGTTCACTGTCCCCAAGCGAGGACGAGCGCCCCCTTGTGCTTAATGGTCTTCCTCCCAAGGGCAGCTGCTGCTTTTATTTGCTACCCTACGGGTGCCTGCCCCTACCCTTGGCTGTAATCCCCCCCTCAAAAAATGGGCATTCTTGTTCCCTCACTCCTCAGTTATAGTTACTGTGCCTTCTTTCTACCCCACGGGATTTTTGAGCATGTACTGCCCCTTAACGCTTCCAATAGCTACTGCTCTCCCCTGCCCCCCCTTTAAAGAGTTGCAGTGTCTCCTTGGAAGAAAATTGGGGCAGTATCTCTCCACACTCTGCTGTCCCAATTTGCGCTAGTTATTTTAAATTAACCGTATTGTAGTTTGTGTCTCTGGTTTGCACTCTAAAGAGGGACCTGCCTGTCCACCCTCCTGTTGCACCGCATGCGCCCACCCAGCTTGAGTCCCTAACTCTGATTTTTATTCCTGGGGTCTCTGGATTGTATCCTACTTGGTTGTGCTTGCAGTAGACCCACTGGACCTACGCTGGTCATACTAACGTGGAATGCCATCCTCTGTAGGCAATTTCTGGTGATATAAGGTGGCCTCCTCTCTCTAGGGCAGGGGTTCTTAACCTGCAGGTCCATGAGCCTTCAGGGGGTTCAAGAACCAGACCCTCACCCAAAATCTATTTCTGGTGCGGTATGTTCCTTCCCCAGCCCCCCCCCACCTGTCACAACCTCCGTTTGACACAGTTTCGTTCTCTCTTGTGTACACATAGTGTAATTGCATTCCTTATTTTTTGTCTTATGCATTCTCTGAACTCCCACCTTGCCCATAGCTACAACCCCCAGTTGGGAATAGCCTTTTTCCTTGTGGTAAATTCCTCCTGCCCCTTTTAGGGCCGTTGTTGCAAATTTCTGCCTCCGGGTCCTTCCTGGTTCCTCCAGGCTGGTTATATTCCCCTGTTGCGAGGTCTGTTGAAGTCTGGGACCACTTTGCTGGGAAGTGCCTTGGTGTGGACTAGCCTCATGCGGGGCTGACGTGCAAGAGATGGTTGAAATTCCAGGAGCCTAAATGTTGATGCCTGTTTCTGGTGCGCGTGGGAACTTTTAGAAATCTCTACCTAGCTTCCTTATGGGTGAAGTGGAAACAAAGGTTGGAAGTGTCCTTCACGTTCTTAGGGATTAGTGCCTTGTTTTTCCAGGTGTCTCGCCTCACTGGTGCCTGGCATTGTTTGTCTGGTGGGTTTTTGCAAGATAGCAGGTCGTGCACTAGGGGAAGGTGGTGCTTTCTGTTGTCCAACCGTAAACGAACTCAGGGGTGGCAGAGAAGTTTTTAATTTAGATGCCGCTTTAGGACACCACAGGGCTATCCAATGGGTGGGGTTTCTCCTGAGTAAATCGGGATTGCACCAGCAACCCCTAAGCTTGTGCGTGAAAGACAGCTCTGGGGCTGCCCTTTTTGATAAAGAGGGACTTTGCTCTTTGAAAATGGTCTGTTTGTCCTTGTATCAAGCCCAAAACTTTGTAGCAGTTTTAAGGATGGCTTTGATGTGACTGTTGACAGACAGCTTGTATGTGCATTGGTGACGGACAGCATCATAAACCACAGAGACCAAAACCACCCTCTGCTAGCTCTCTGGTAATTCTGTGAGCAATGCTTTGATCACGAAATAATAAAACCAGCCTCCTTTTTAATGCTGAGAGTGTAAACAGTTGTGCTTTAGAATTGTCAGTATCAGTAATTGCCATAAGGACAGGAAGTGCAAAATGAGGAAAGCCTGCCCCTGGAGATGGATGCTTGCAACTTTCTGAGTATCGCAGAAATCTTTCTCAGACTGGATGGAAAAGTAACTGGCTCTGAAGGATCCACATAGGTAAACCCATAGCGATGCAGCTCAGCCCCCAGCCTAGTCTAGTGCTCAGAGGTAGACTGCCTTTGAACCTGGAGGTTCCATTTCCCAAATATCATGTCTAACGAGAGCAGATGAGTGTTGCTGGATTGGACCAAGGGTGCACATCTTGCTCCTCAGAGCAGTCAGTCACATGTCTCCAGAAAGCCCACAAATCAGGGATGAAAGCAAAATCCTCCTTCTTTATAACTTCTTATTGCAAATCCCTATTATTAATTATTACATTTATATCCCACTCTTCCTCCAAAGAGCTCAAGATGTCATACATGGTTTTTACCTGCCCCTTCTCCACTTTATCCTCTCAACAACCCTGTGAGGTAGGTCAGGCTGAAAGACGGTGACTGGCTCAAGGTCACAGCCGAATGGGGTTTTGAACCCTGGTCTCCCGGGTCCTAGTCCGCTACTCTGGCCGCTACACTTAGGAGATCCTCGCCCGCAATCCCTTAGCCTAACCTACCTCACAGGGTTGTTGGGAGGCTAAAAATGAGGGAGGGGAGAGAACCGTGTGTGCCACCTTGAGGTCAAAGGCGGAAAGGTGGGATATAACTGTGATCACAAATACGTACAATAAATAAAATTGCTATCTTCTAATCCAAGGGCTGTGAACCTTTGGCCCTCCAGATGTCGCTGAACTACAACTTCCATCAGCACCCCCAGCAAGCCTGGCCAATGTCTAGGGATGATGGGAGCTGTAGTTCAGCAACATCTGGTGGGCCACAGGTTTCCCCCGACTGATATATAGGGCAAGCCTTTCATTGGGGATAGACTGGGGTCACTCTCCTCCCCGACACCACCCTTGCAAGGTATTGCTAACTGGAAACCGTCCTCCCCATAATAAAACCCTAAATCCTGGGGTCGCCCCCGTGTCCCACTCCCAGATTTGCAAAATTTGACATCTTTTTCAATTGGAACAATTTAGGAAAGTTACAGCGCAATTGTATATGTGTCTACTCAGAAGTAAACCTGGCAGAGTTCAACGGGGCTTGCTCCCAGGAGAGTGCATGTTCTAGGATTAAAGCTTTAAAACTGTAATCCTAAACTCGCAGACGGGAGTAAGGTCCATCAACCTTGGGGGGGGGGGGGCTTACTTCTCACTAAGGATCAAGCTGCTCTGTTACTTTCCCCCATAAACTGGGCGCTTGCATTAAAATAGACAGTTGCGTTCTTCAAACCCTTTCCCATCTATTTGCAATAAAATACATGTGTAAACTGTATAGAATGACCCCCCCCCGTGTGTGATACATGCTTGTATTAAAATACACAGTTGTGTTTATGCAAGCTTGTATTTTTTTTATAGGGGGGAAAAATAGGTTAATTTGCAGCTGTGATCCTAACCATGTCTACTTGGAAGTAAGTCTTACTGAATTCAATGGGGCTTCATCCCAGGTAAATTAGGGTTAGGATTGCAGCCTTATTTCCAAACCCCAAAGGGATGTCAGTCTTTTTCCCTGATTTGCATCCGCAGGCATCTTGACCCTCCCAGCTCCATCCATATTTTGTTTCCTCTTACACCTGGCAGGGTTTATGTCCTTGTCCTTCCTCCGCCCCCCTAAAAATCAGCTGACTGAAACTAGAGTAAAGCCTGAGATTCTAGTTTCACTTTGTTGTTTTACTGTGAACGGAGAACAATATTTCTCTGTGCTGCGTCTGTTAAGTTAGGCGGCCGGTTAGTTGCTAGGTTGGTTCTGCTTCCAATTGGGAGACCTCCCTCCTTAATTGGTTATTGCTACAAAGAATTTGGCTGTTGTCAAATCCTGTTTGGATCATCTGAGAAGGAAAAACTTAGATCTAGCTAAACCACTGACCTTTATATATATATATATATATATATATATATATATATATATAAATCCAAAAGGGCCATGGAGATTTCGGTTTACACAGGGGCTGCTGTCAAAGGTCAACAGCCGATGGGGCAAACAGAGGGCAAATCCAGAGTGCCCCCCCCCCCGCATCTTGAATGAGTCGCACAATCAAGGAGCCAAAGCACTTTCTATTGAACGATAAGGGCTGGGATCTTGAATGAAAACTGGATTTTCCAGGAAGTTGAATCCTATGCCCAGTACAAATGTCTGTTTGTTACATTTACATCCCACCTTTCCTCCGAGGAGCTTTTCTTCCCCATTTTCTCCTTACATCAACCTTGTGAGGTAGGTTAGGTCTCATCCCTTCTGTTATATGTGTATGAGACACGCATGTGCGTGTGTGTTTGTGGATAATATGAATAATTGTTTTTGTATATATCCTAGAGAATTCTAATGAATATCTGAGATTATATCCTTTGTGTGTGGGATCCTCTGCAATTACTTGCTTGTGAAAGACAGGAGCACGTGCGTGTATCTATTTTTTAAAAATTATTTTCTTAACCTTCTCAGGACCAGGGTTGAGCCCTAGCTCAAATTAAACCCTGCACCTCTCTCCTGTAACACAACGCCTTTAAAAAATTAATGTTGAACTTTGTGCGTGCATTCTCGCGGCGGGTGATATTCAAGCAGACGTTTCCACAGCGGGAGATAACCTGAGCCCTTCGTGCTGCTTGAGAGTGTCCAAAACTCTGAATAATTCTACTGTTAGGCTGCAACTTGGGTGACGGGTCTGGTAGTTCTGGTTAAGGGTGGTGTGGGTGTCATACTTTCAGGGTGGTGCCTTGTTAAAGGTTAGCCTCCTATCTCTTCTGAGCTTGAGGAGGAATGGAAAGGCAATGGCATTGAGGTCGTCTGTTGGCCTTGTGTTGGCTGTGCCACAGATACTTCCTCTATGGAATGTTTATTCCTGTTGGAGCAGTCATTTCCCACGAAAACCCCTGAGAAATATACCCATTTCATAGATTGGAAGACAGTGGAACCGAGGGCATTGTGTGCACTCTGCTGTCCTGATTTTAAACAACAAACACTGTCCTTAATTTGCCTGTGAGGAACATGTTGAGGAATACTGCCTTAATTTTTTTTTTTGTTAGTGTGCAGACAGGTGCTAAAATGTTCTATTTTGCAGCCTATTTTGCATTCTTAGCTATTAAACCTCCCGAGAGGGTTGTGTGGCTGCATCGTGATGTAAATTTGCACACAGAGACAAGAAAAACACCACACCTCCAGACACGGCTTTCATCACTGTATCTCCTTTGCCAGGTTGTAAATGTGCTTGGCTGTGCATCAGTTCTGTAATAACTACAGTCAGCTCACAACTCTCATCAGGCCTACAGATAATTGAGGGCGATGGGAGTTTGGGGTCCAGCAACATCTGGAGGAACACAGGTTCCCCCATCCTCACCGTAGAGCCAATCTGAGCCCAAAGGCCGCATTCCTTTCTGGGCAGTCTTCTGAGGGCCATGTCCCAGTAGTGGACATGGCCGCTGGCCAGAGGCAATGAATTTTACCTTCTATGTTGTTGTTGTTATGTGCCTTCCTTTATGGAATCGAGCCATCTCTTGTTTGGCCTTCCTCTTTTTCTACTCCCTTTTGTTTTCCCCAGCATGATTGTCTTTTCTAGTGAATCATGTCTTCTCATGATGTGTCCAAAGTAGGATAACCTCAGTTTCATCATTTTAGCTTCTAGTGACAGTTCAGGTTTAATTTGTTCTGACACCCAGTTGTTTGTCTTTTTCGCAGTCCATGGTATGCGCAAAGCTCTCCTCCAACACCACATTTCAAATGAGTTGATTTTTCTCTTGTATAGTAGGCTGGTTTCTGCACACACTTGCACACCCCTCTATATCCTCCACCAGGCAGAGTTCAAGGGCACATTCCAGCCAGGCAGAACTGCTGCGGGGAGGGGGGAAGCAAGGCCAGTGAGGGGTGTGGCCTGCAGAAAGGAGGCATGGCCTGGGGAGTTCCGAGGACCAAAGAGGTTTGGAGGGCCACAATTGGCCCTCAGGCCTGAGGTTTCCCACCCTTAGAATATCCATTGATTTTTTTTTGTTTATGTGTCTGGATGGAGTTTGCTTTTTTGGAAAAAAAAGTCCCCCAAACCCATTGCGTCATTATGCATGTCTACTTGGAATAAGACTTGCTCCTAGGTAAATGCATCTAGGATTACAGCCTCAGGACTGGTTGCACATTCCCCTAGATCCTGGTTGATAATCCCTTTTGAATCGGGCTTCATAGTACAATTTGCACTAACTGTTTTTTTTGGCAAGGAGAGAGCCTTTCTTTCTTTTCCAAGTTGATTTCGGTGCGCTTGCCCCCACTTTGACCTGTTAGGCTGGTTTTTTGACAAGGTTCAGGTTTCTGTCGGAAGAAAGTATTTTAAAAGTGCCGTGTATGCGGTTAAAAAAAAGAAATCTTGGTTGCTCTTAATTCCTCGTCTCTGGGTTGGAACAGTGTGTGTTCACAAAATGGTGGTAGTGTATGGTAGTTATATTATGGCATTGTTCATACTATTTTGCATTGTTTTGACTTTTATATATTATAATCTGCTGTAAAATGCTTCGAGTCTTTTTTTAATAGAAAGAGGCATTTAAGAATGTTTTGATTAAAGCTGCAGAATTGCATACTGCTTCCCACCCCATCCCATAAATCTGAATATGCGAAACCAAATGGCCACTGGAATACATTGAATCCCCTCTCAACGTTTGGATAAGCCCTTTCAGTTGTGGCACAAAAGCTTTGAAGAAAACGGAGGGCGGGAGAAGAAAGAGTGTGATATTTTAAAATTAAAAAATGTATTTCATTTGTTGTTAAACTTATATCGCGCCTTTTCTCCAAGGAGCTCAAGGTGCTGTACATGATTTCCCCCTCCTCATTTAATCCCCACAACAGCCCTGCGAGGTAGGTTAGGCTGAGAGGCGGCGACTGGCCCAGGTTCACTCAGTAAGCTTCATGGCTGAGTGGGGTATTAGGACCTGGGTCTCCCAGGTCCTAGCCGAACACTTTAACTGCTGCAACTTGGTAGGCTCAACTCAGGTAGGGCTGGGAATGTCCCCTGCCTGAACCCCTGGGAAGTTGCTGCCAGCCAGTGTAGGTGATGCTGGGCAAGCTGGGCCAATGGTGTGACTCAGTTCCTATTGGGGAAGGGTCGTAGCTGATTGGTGCTGGTTGCTGCCAGCCAGTGTCGACTGGAGATGCCGGGGGATTAAATTTCATTCTCGAGGAAGCATGTTGGGTGGGAAGGAGGGAAACAAGTTTTGTTCAGCAGGACCTGTCTGTTGATTTTAACTTGCAGTTTTGAAACGCCTACCCTGAAATGCTCTGTAGATATGTTGAAAGCAAATAGAAATCAAGGGGCGAACCCCTTCTTAACGTCGCCGCCAAAGCCGGCAAACGGTGGCCGTGGTGGCAGAATAATTCCTTTTCCTCTGGGGACACAAGCCCTTCCTGAAGGCGGCAGCTACAAACCTCAAGTGACTATTAACATCATTCCTGTATTGGAAGCCGGGGCTATTGAGGTTTGAAGCCTGCATCCCTTCCACCGGACCCAGCTTAACTCTTTCATTAGCAAAAGCCGCGCCTTTGGCTGGCGCATCGATTGCCTGAGCGGTGATTTTTCTTGTTAGGGAAGCAATCGTTTTCCATGCGCACGTCAGGAATGCTTCAGGTGCAGCTGGGAAAGCAGGAAGCAATTTTTGCATTGCTGGTGTTCAAGAGCCTGGCTTATGATTAACGAGGCTCTGGGTTTTGGTCTCTTTTCATTTCCTCGCCTGTGGACTGATGAGCCCTTCAATGTGCACGTAGAAACCTTGCTGTGGAAAAGCCTTCCTCCTCCTAAGCCAGGGCGGGGGGCCTTTTGTAAGCTGGGAGCCACATTCCCTCTTGGGGAATCTTCTGAGGGCCGCATGCTATGGTTGGGTCACTGGTGAAAGTGGGTAGAGCAACGGCTGCGACTCTTGCTCTTTGTATACCATGCAAAATACAGGGTGTGTGTGTGTGTGTGTGTGTGTGTGTACAGTGCCTTGCAAAAGTACTCAGACCCCCGAGCAACGCTCTTGTATTACCGAATTACAGACGGTACATTGTGATTTCGTTCCGTAGGATATTTTATTTTGAAACACTGACACACAAAATCAATTATTGTAAGGTGACAGTGGTTTTATGTTGGGAAATGTTTGTCGGAAGCATAACAGACTGAAACATGTTGCTTGCACAAGTATTCAAGCCCTTTCTTGGGGCCAAGTTTCTTTCATCTGTGTAACCTGGGAGCTTCCACAGCACAGGGGTTGAATACTTATGCAAGCAACATGTTTCAGCTTTTTTTATGTTTCTGAATAAAAACTAAGTGTAAAGGAAGGTGTTTGATTCATGAAGGGATGGCTCAGTTGTCTCAACTCGCAGAGAGAGAGAGAGCGAAAGGCAAATAAATCTGCTGCAATAAACCTGTCACCTTTTAAAGTGACACAAGCCTTTTTGTTGGTTTTTCCTATGGCAGGTTAACGCAGTATATCCCTCTGGTAGGAAACGCCTTAGTGACTTGCCAGTTGCCATTTATATAGGTGTAGAAAAGTGGGACCTTCAACAAAATATTGCGGTGTGGTGTGCTCCTGTTCAGCCTGCCAGCCAGCCACGTCCCCTTCCAGGATACTCCATTCCGTTTAACCCACCCGCGCCCTGCAACAGACAATTGCAGAGTTCTATGGCTCATAAGTTTGTTGTTGTTAATAATAAGTCACTTTTTTAAGAGACTGACAAAAACAAACATTAAAAACAACTAATATGCTCACTGATAATATACATAAAAGAGCAGATCCAACTCATCCCTGCCCCACTAAAAAATAAGCAGAAAATGTCCAGTTCTCATTGGGCTGTTTTGGAGGATTTTTATTTTATGTGTTACATTTCTATCCCACCTTTTCTTCAGGAAGCTCAAAGTGGGTTTCTCCTCCTCCCTATTTTATCCTCACAACAACCTTGCACGGTAGGTTAGGCTGAGAGCTGCAGACTTGGCCCAAAGTCACACCCAATGAGTTTCACGGCCGAGCAGGGACTTGAACCAGGTCCTAGTCTGACACTCTAACCACTAGACCACATTAGTGCTCTCTTTTTTTTTACCCACTTAGATTATTTTTTTCTCCTGATTTTTTAATTTCCGAAAACCTTGGGGTTTCCCCTGGCATGCTAACATCTAGTTTTTCAGTAGCCTTGTTTTGTCAGTATAGTCATCAAAACTCAGCATCCCAAGTTCACGGTTAAGTATATATGATAGTATAAAGTTGCTTATGTGTCATGCACATTTAAGATCAGTGTGGTGTAGTGGTTAAGGTGCTGGATTACGACCTGGGAGATCAGGGTTCGAATCCCCACACAGCCATGAATTCACTGGGTGACCTTGGGCCAGTCACTGCCTCTCAACCTCAGAGGGAGGCAATGGTAAACAGCCTCTGAATACCGCTTACCATGAAAACTCTATTCATAGGGTCTCCATAAGTCGGAATCGACTTGAAGGCAGCCTATTTCCATTTTCAAGGCTGAAATGTTGCAGGTGTGTGTGTGTATGTATGAATGTTAAAGTTTAAATAAAGTGTCTCAAGTTTCTAGACCTCATGGCAACGTTGCCAGGCGCTTCCTCTCAGAAGACCTTCCTCTTCAACTTGCTCCAAGCCATACTCAACAAATCATAGTAATCAATCTACGCCTCTATCCAACAAGTTCTTTTTTTACTTTAGCGGGAGAGGGCAGCGGGGGAGTCTTCAAATCTGGACCTTGGACTGTGGTGCAAAAGGCCGCATTTGCCTGGCGAAAGCGAGAGCTTGCAGGTTGCCTCCTTTTCCTGCGTAGCAAGGACATGCCTGTTGCTCTAATCATTATTTACCTGGGACGCCTCGTCCTTGCTCAACAGACGAAAGGTTGCTCTCATACTTCTGGAATTCCATCCCGCCTGCTGCACCTGCGGGGATGGATTGATGATGTAAGCTCAGGTGTGTCGGTTTCAGGTTTCTCCATGAGTCTCTTAGCGGAATGTCCCTCTCTAAGCAGCCGCGCTGGCTGGCTGGCATTTGGGCTACCCTGGCAGAATGTCAAAATGCCCTCTCCCTGCCGCCTTACCTTCCATCCACATTGTGGTCGGTGTTGTTCGTTCTTGGAAAAGGGGTAAGCCTCCCTTGCTGATGATGCCCTGCAGTCAAAATCCCTTTCCTCGGTTGTAGAATCCGGCCTGCGGGTTTTAAATGTATTTATAATGTATCGGTTAAAATATTTGTAGATCGCACTTTCATGAAAATGCACTTACAGCATACCAAATTATAGTGAGAAATGTAAAAAAACATCAAAATCAAAAGCTGGTTCGGAAAAAGGCATCCATGTTTCAAAGGCCTGACTGAAGAATGACACAGTTTTCAACAGGTGTCTAAAAGTAGGTAGGGATTGTTCCTGCTGATCCTGTATTGGCAGAGAGTTCCACAGGGCAGGGCCTGCCATACTGAGGGCTCTGTCTGTAATAAAGGCTGACCAAATCTCCGGAGTGTGGGGAACCACAAGAAGTGCCCCATCAGAGGATCTCTGACAGTTAAACACACTCTGTGTGTCTCTCTGTGTCTCAATCATCTATTATTATTATCAAAGATGCCTTAAGAAAAAGGCAGAAATTATTGTGCAAAATAAGCAATAAAAAATGCCAAGAAGGACCCAGACATCTTGCCAGTTTTATTTCTTTCACTTTTGATCTCTTGATTGTCTGCATCGCGAGAGATTTCTCTTTCTTTTAACACCTGATTTTGAGGCTACCTGTAAACTTCATCCAGGGTGAGGCAAGGAGTAAAAGGAAATCTACCCCTTCAGACAGTGTGTAGTAACTCACTTATGGGGCTCCCTGACACAACATGCCTTTTGAGCAGAGATATTATCT
The DNA here is from genome assembly GCF_030035675.1 of Rhineura floridana. Taxonomy (NCBI): domain Eukaryota; kingdom Metazoa; phylum Chordata; class Lepidosauria; order Squamata; family Rhineuridae; genus Rhineura; species Rhineura floridana. Next base: position 13,428,079 of record NC_084501.1, read on the forward strand.
CAGTCCGCATCTGTGTTGGAATTGTTTTTGAGACGTTTTTAAATATGCTTTTTTAAAGATTTTTTAAAGATGTTTTGTTTTTAAGATGCTTTATTGACTTATTTATTTATTTTTTCAATAATATGATTTATATCCAGCCTTTCCTCCCAGCAGGAGCCCAGGGCAGCAAACAAAAGCACTAAAGACACTTTAAAGCATCATAAAAACAGAGGTTTAAAATACATTCAAACAAAACAACTTTAAAAACATTTTTTTCAAAAAGCTTTGTGTTTGTTTTTTTAAAAAAAGGTTTAAAAGCGTATTAAAAAGCAACTGCAACACTGGATAAGGTCTCAGCTTAAAAGGCTTGTTGAAAGAGGAAGGTCTTCAGTAGGCGCCGAAAAAATAACAGATGGCAGAGATTTTTTTAGTGTTTTGTTGTCTGTTTGCCAACCTGGGTTCTTTCTGGGAGGAAGGGCGGGGTATAAATGTAACAAATAATTACAAGATGTAGTGATTGGGAGCTGCAGGCCCAGGGGCCGAATACGGCCCTCAAGGCCTCTCTTATCTGGCCTTTGGATGCTCGCCAGACCTCACCAACCCTGCTTTGCGCCTCCCTTGAGTGCCTTTGCCTGGCTAGAATGTGTCTTTGGACTGGGATGATGCCTCTTGTTCTGCAGGGTGGAGGACAGAGGGGTGGGTGGGTGTGAGAAATCTTTTGGGGCTCCTGCTTGGCTGATACGCATCGTGGTGCACAAAGAGTCTCACATTTGTTGCTCCACCCATTTTTGCCTCTGGCCCCACCCCCACCTGGCAGGTTTCCCCGGGAGGCCATGCAGCCCTCAGACTGAAGGCGGCTCCCCGCCTCTCCTTTAGATTTACCCCCCCCCAAAAAGAGAGAGAGAACGAGGTAAATCCGTAGAGGACATTTGATAATAAAAGATGAGCAATAAAACCACTTCCCAAGAGTCACGCCAACTAATCATTCCAAATGGGATTGGTCTGTTGACAGCCGTTCAGAATCAAGCCTCCATGGTCAGAGGCAGTATATCTTTGAGCACCAGATTCTGGCGAAGCCTAGGAGGTGACTGAACGCTGTCTCTGTTGCCTTGAACCAAGATGGGACACTGGTCCATCTAACTTAGCATTGACTGTTTTTCACACTGATCAGCACTGGCATTGTCACACAGAGGATTTTCCACCAGAACCCGACTGCTTGATCCTTTTTAATCGGAGAATCCCGTTAAGCGCATAGGATTTCAGCCAGCGAGTGTTACACAGCAGTCTGTGGGGGCTGCTCGCCCTCTTCCCAATGTCAGTGTGTTGAACCGTCGCCTGGCTGTGATAATGGACTGGATGGGAGCTAACAAACTGAGGCTCAATCCGGACAAGACTGAGATGCTGCTGGTGGGCGGTTTCTCTGACCAGATAGTGGATATACACCCTGTTCTGGATGGGGTTACACTCCCCATAAAGGAACAGGTTCGTAGTCTGGGAGTTGTTTTAGATCCTTCCCTGTCACTTGAGGCTCAAGTAGCCTCGGTGGCACGGAATGCGTTCTACCAACTTCGGTTGGTAGCCCAGCTACGTCCCTATCTGAGCAAGGAGGACCTAACATCAGTGGTACATGCTCTGGTAACCTCGCGATTGGACTACTGCAATGCGCTCTACGTAGGGCTACCTTTGAAGAGAGTTCGGAAGCTGCAGCTCGTGCAAAACGCGGCGGCCAGACTGATAACAAAGACCAAGCGGTCTGAACACATAACACCTGTTCTGGCTTGCTTGCACTGGCTGCCAATATGCTTCCGGGTGAGATTCAAAGTGTTGGTTTTGACTTATAAAGCCTTACACGGCGCGGGACCACAATATCTGCTGGAACGCCTCTCCCGATATGAACCTGCCCATACACTGCATTCTACATCGAAGGCCCTCCTCCGAGTTCCGACTCAGAGAGAGGCTCGGAGGGTGGTAACAAGAACTAGGGCCTTCTCGGTGGTGGCCCCTGAACTGTGGAATAGTCTTCCCGATGAGGTGCGCTTGGCGCCGACTTTGCTATCTTTTCGGCGCCAAGTTAAAACCTTCCTCTTTTCTAAGGCATTTTAATCTTTTAATTTTAATTTAGTTTTAAATTTGCTATAATTGATTGTAGACTTTTCATTTTCTTATATATGCTCTTGTAGTATTATATTATTATGGGTTCTTATTGTATGTATCTGTATTTTGCTGTAAACCGCCCAGAGAGCTATGCTAGTCGGGCGGTATAAAACAAATAAATAAATATAAATAAATAAACGTTTCTCTTCCCATTCCGCACTCGATTATCCTTCATCTTTTTAAGCTCCACTTCTGCTCAAGCCTACTTTGTGCTGGCATAGTAGGGATTTTTTTTTTAAAAAAAGAATCCCTCAGGATGGTTGCACGACTTCCAGACGGTTGCATGCGAGGGCCAGATTTCACACCCCACACCTCTGCCATTTATGTAAACATTGAGCAGCCGAAGACACGATACTCTGCAATAAGGGAGAGTTGCTGTTCTGTCTTCTCAGCAGGGTGAAAAATCTTAGCTGTTGCATCTCGTTAGCTTCTCCAGCTCCCATTCAACGCCAGGTCATGCTATCCGCAGACTGCGCTGCGTGGCCACATTAACACAACACACTTATTCCTCTTTCAACAGGCATGCCACATGCCAGAGTGGTTTAACAGTCATTCCCTCTTCCCAAGGAACTCTGGGAACTGTAGTTCTGTGAGGGGAATAGGGGCCTCCTAACAACTCTCAGGACCCTTCACAGACTATCCTTCTCAGGATTTTTTTTGGGGGGGAAAGCCATGACTGTTTGGAGCCAGGGTGGTGTAGTGGTTAAGGTGCTGGGCTACGACCTGGGAGACCAGGGTTCAAATCCCCACATAGCCATGAAGCTCACTGGGTGACCTTGGGCCAGTCACTGCCTCTCAGCCTCATGAAAGCCCTATTCATAGGGTCGCCATAAGTCGGAATCGACTCGAAGGCAGTACATTTACATTTTTACATGACTGTTTAAAGTGGAATCATAACATATGGTGTGAATGGTTTGCGTTGCGTGTAGTTCCACGTTGTGTGTGTTTTGTCCATCTAGACTTGGTGGCTGTTGGTAATGGTGGCTCAGTGGAGCCTCCATATGCAATGGCAATCTACCTTTGAACGCCAGATTCTGGGAAACAGGAGATGGTTGTTTCCTTCCTGCCTTGCTTGCTGGCTTCCTGGAGAAATCTGATTGGCCAGCACGCAGAGCTGAACCAGATGGACCTTTGGAGTCTGATTCAGCAGGGCTCATCTTCAGTTTTTACCACTAATTTTAAAATATATTTATGTAACGCAATCCACTGAAGCGGCAGACTGGCATTGGGGCAGAGAGGGCTTCATAAGCCATTCCTACCAAATATTCCCCTCTCTGGCAATTTTTCTCTTCACCAGAGGGGGGGGGAAATCTATCTTTTGCATCCTCTTTAAGAAGTTCATAATAAGACTTGTGGTATTCCACATAACACGAACTCGGCTAACGAGGTCATGTTCTTCTGTGTAAATCTCGTTAGCCTAATGATCTTGAGAGAAATGAAATAATGAGCTGTAGATTATGAGATTGGTTGATGCCTGTATTTATCTCTCTCTGTCCCCAGGAGGTGGCCGGTTTCCTAGGCTCTGAGCTCCAGGGAACTTCTGATGCAGCTCTCTGTGATCTGTGATTTTATGTAGATGCATATCTTTGTCATAGCATGCACAAAGAGTATTCCTTCTCCCATCCTTTCTCACATGCACTCTGAAGCGTAATATCTCTTCTTCCTTAAGGACTAGAAACTTAATGATTTTTTTCTTTGCGGTAAAAGCTGAGCGGTTATAATGACAGCGGTAGTTGTACTGATGGATGCCCTAGAGATATCTTCGGGATGCTTAAAAGAGGTATCCATTAAGCAAGGAATTGGATTAATTTTTAATCATGTTGCGGCAAGTTGTTTGATAATTTCCTGCCTTCTGCTGGCATTGAATTATCTTCTACAGTCGATTTGTGGCAAAATAAATGATGGTCCCATCATGATTTCGCTAAAAGGTTAACCTGGAACAGACTGTATCGGAAGGTTGTGGACTTTCCTTTATTAGAGGTTTTTAAGCAAAGGCTGGACATCCACCTTAACAAGCATGCTGTGGTAGTAGGTTTCCTGCCCCCTGCCTGAAACCCTGGAGAGCCACTGCCAGCCAGTGTAGACAGAGCTGAGCTAGATGGACCCATGGCCTGACTCAGTGTGCAGCAGCTTCCTGCTGGGGAAAGGCCGCATGTAGAAGGTCCCGGGTCCAATCTCCAGTGGCATCTCCAGGCAGGCCTGCGGAATGGTCTGAAGTACAAGGCAGCTTCCTAACAAGCCCCACCACGAGGATTCTCATTAAGAACAAGCAAACCACATGCAACTGAAGGACTTGGGAGGTTCAAAAAGGCCTTGCATTTCTTTCTGTGTGTGTGTGTGTTTCTTATTATACAGCCACGAGCCACGTTACCAAATCCTTCCAAGTTACACAGGAAGCGGATTGGACTGTGAAGGACCAACCCAAGTTGTGCTTGCATTTTGACAAATGTGTAGGGCATTAAAATATCACAGAGAGGAGGTCAGGTCTCCTTCTCCCCTGGTGCATTCACTATAGCTGCCCAACGTCCCTGCTTTTTCAAGTTTGATAGAAATATCTGTTGGCTATAGGTACGTTCTTAAACCGCAAGAGAGGGTTTTTTTTGCCTATTAGTGAATTTTTCCACCCTTGTTCCATCTTGCTTTTTCTGCTGTTTCAAAACCGCTGGAGTCACTTGGCCAGGTAGATCAGCAGGTGGGTGGAGGCTTGTGGTGGTGGCTCTCTTTCCCAGTTTGTTTGGGCTAGGGAAAGAACGCCAGCCTCTGACAGACACCTGACCTGTCTCCTCCTCCTCCTCCCGTGGCCGATATGGAGTTGGCATCTGCCCAACGACTGTTGGATGGAAACGAGCAGTGTTCTGCTTGGATTCCTTACTATGTTCCCAACGGGCTTTTGTAGCCACGTCAGCCACGTTCATAGGAAAGCAAACTTCATTGTCTTAATATATTTCCACTACTAGCCTTCAACACTGTTGCTGTTATATAGTCTTTTTTTTTTAATTGCTTATTAAACTTGATCTGAAAGATGTGCATGCCGCAGCCAGGGAGCTATTTCTTTTTTAACACTTTGGCTCAAATCCTGCTCACCTTGTTAGTTGTTTGCTGACACATACGCGCGCACACCCTGGATGTAGTTGTTTGTTAATGTCACTTTTGATGCTGGAGGTGGGATTTGAACTTGGGTGCTCTTGGTTCAAACCTTCTCAAAGGAAGCCGCTTTCTGCTGTGTCAAAGTGGCCGAGGAGTTCTCTGTTATTAATTTGAGACAATTATATACTGCTGAATCATTAGCAGTGGGTGTAAAACTGAAAATAAAAGAATAAAAGTTCATCATAAAACAACACAAACTCGAATGCTACCTTTAAAATGCCTTTCGGAATGAGAAAGTCTTTGTCATACGCCTGAAGTTCAGCGAGGAGGATTGCCTTTTTAATCTCAGTTGGGAGGAAGTCTGCAGAATCTAGAGTCTACAGAATCGGGCCCACAGCATTAAATAAATGGCTTCTAGGAGTTAGGAGCTGTGCCTCTGAGCCATTTGGGGCCACCAAGAGAGACGCACATACCCCAAATGGGAGATCAGGCCTGGATATAAGGGCTCAGAAGGCCCTTAAGATATCTGAACCCACGTTGTTAAAGACCATACAAGTACCTTGGACCTGGCCCAGCAACAAATGTGCAGCCAGTGCAAGTTTTTAAGCACCGATGTGCTGGCGGTAGTCTTTTCCCATCAACAGTCTAGCCGCAGTCTATTCTCACTGACAATGGTTCCCTGTCAGAGATTTTCGGTGACTCTTGCCACCTCATCTTTTCAACTGTGAATTGAACCGTGGACCTTCTTAATGCACAACGTGGATTATAATCGCTGAGCTCTGGTCACTCCAGGATTTCCTAGACCAGCACCATTTGCATGAATGAAGTTTCCCAACTCCTTAAATCCTGGAAGCAAGCTTTTAGGTTATGCCAGGCACTTCTTTAGATACAGGAACTCGGACCCCAAAATAGCAGGGTATAACTTCAGATTTTCAGCTGTAAAGCCTCCGCATTAATGTCAGCCTTCACGTGCAACTTCGTCTAATTTTATTTTAGGGTTGGAATGCCCATGCCTGAATTGGGTCACTTGAGAAGTTCGCTTCCAGCCTTCTTGAGCACTGGTTAGCATCCAATAAATGAATTGGCTCCCTAACATGAACTGAAATCTCTCTCTCTCTCTGTAGATCGTTCTCACAGAGAGAGTGGGAATGGGCAACCTGAGAAGAGCCTTGCTGGGTCAGAGACCAGTCTTCTCTAGCCTTTCTGCTTCTCGCTGCAGCCAATCGAATGCCTCCTCAAAAGCCTGGCAGCGGGGCACAATGGTGGTCACCCTCTCCTGCTGTTGTTCCTGGTGCTTTGGGTAGACTGCCTCTGGATATGGAGGTTCTGTTTAACTCTCATGATTGATAGCTGGTGAAAGCTGCAATTAGAGTTGCCTAATGCTTAAAAAAAAAAAAAAAGCCAGGTAAGCCACTGCCTCTTGTGGCAGCAAGTTCCGTAGATATATTTTTCTTTTGTGTGGAAGGAAGAGGGTTTTTTGTATGTGCGTCCTGAATCTTGTGCCCATCAATTTCTTCCCTCCCCGATATTTTATAAACTTCTTATTGCGTCCTTTCACCCTTTTAGTTACCTTTTCACTCCCCATCTCCCAAACTGGAACATCATCAAGGCTCCAGCTTTTCCTCTTTGTGGTCCTTCCTGCCTAAATTTGACTGCCCATTCTCCCCACTTTCCCTCCCAGAGGTGATCACTCCGTGAAAGAACCGAGGGAAAGGTTGCTGGCTAGCCTCACTGTGCCTAAGACAGAGGCTCCCAAACTGTGGTCTGTGACATGTCTGCAAAATACAATTAAAAATCATGCAGCGCCTAGCACAACTCATGACAATGGCTACAACAGGCAGGAAAATCATTAAGTGAGCCACCAAGACCCTCAGCAATTCTCATGTGGTCTGTGGGAGGGGGAAAATGTTTAGGGACCACTGGTTACAATGTCTGACAATCGTAGGGTTGTATCCAACTGAGTCCTACTCAGAGCAGACCTATCGAAAACAACAGACCTTAGGCTGCAATCCCATACACACTTACCTGGGAGTAAGTCCCATTGAACCCAATGGGGCGTACTTCTGAGTAGACATGTATTGGATTGTTGCCTTAGTCATGTCCATTCAATGGGTCTACTCTGAGTAGGACTAACTGTGGAAACAATCCATTGTCTCATTCTGCAGTAACGCCTGAGACAGTAAATTTTGCTTCTGAAGGACCTGATGTCAACATCTTTTTCATTTTCCCCACTTCTCCCCCCACTCAAATTCCTCCTCTGACCTGTGATTAAATCACACACACACACACACACACACACACACACACACACACGTGCACACACTCTCTCTCTCTGCAGCTGATTGCCAGCATGCAAATTCTGCAACCAGCTTGTGCGTTTGCTCACTATTCATAGCATCTTTTGTCCAGGCTGCTCTTGATGCCCTTCGCTTCTGCCCGCAGATCCAGAGGTAGAAGAAGAAGAAGACTATCCCTTTGTGCTTTTTTTTAACCCCTGGCAGCACAAAACCTTTGGGAAGCGTGCCTTCTGGAGAGGAGGGACAGGGTGGCATAAGAAAGGAGGCAGATAAGCATTTCAGCTGACCGTTGGCTCAAGGTCGTCTTTCATCCCCAGCCGGTCTCCCGCTGCCGGTGGGAAGCGTGCCCGATCTTGGAAGCCTGCGGCAAGGAAGGAGCTGGCCACAGTAGGCAGCGGCTTTTGGCTCTCACGCACCTCTATCCCCACCCCTGCCCGTTGCCGTGGAACCGATGCCACAATGCAGCCTGGCTGCCCAGCCATAGCCACGTGCTGCTGCATCGCACTGCACTCAAAATGTCAGGGGTGATATCAGACGCGAGCGAGTCTCTGGGCTTGCCAACGACGTTTGGCCACGGAGGACGTGGCCTGCTGCTTTAGCTCTGTTTTAACTTTTTTTTTTAATTGCTTGTTTCTCTTTTTGTCCTCTTTTGGGTGTGCTTTACCACCTCGTTTGCATTTATTTTTTGCACGCTGGTGATGCACCCACTCCAGTCGCAGTGAGTAGGCAGCAGTGTGCCAGCGGGCCGTGAAAAAAGGGGGCGGGTGGTGAGGTGTGGAGGCGGCCGGCTTTCTGAGAGTTGTCATTTTTGGGGAGCCTTGCGGACACTTATTTGTGTGTGGCATCCTCTTCTTCAGCTTGGCAGCCTTAAAGCTGCAGCCTGGTAGTGCTGCAGTGAAGGAATGACACAAAGAACCCCCCTCCCTCTCCCCCAGGTTTCCTGCTTGTGAGGTTCTGCTAGTCAATCTCCTGCTGATCCTGCATGATTTTTTAAAAGAAATTGTTTTCTTTATGATCTCCGATTGTGTGATGCTGATTAATTCTGAGAGTTGAAAGGAGCCAGTTCTGAACAAGAGATGCTCGGAGTGCTCATGGTGTTCGCTCCCTTGTTGTGAAAATAATTGCTTACTTGTTCCTGGCTTTGCCATGCCTGATAAACCGTAAAAACTTCTCCCGCTTGTGGGTTGGAAACTTCAAAATAATTTTTCAAGGTAGTGGCTTCATGGAGAAGCGTGCCAGTTGGCCTGGCAGCTAAGAGCGTAAGCCAGGAAATCCCCCCCCCCAGGAAACAGTAGAAAATGGGGTGCAGCAAGGGAGATCTTCTCAAGCTGTGAATGGTGTGTATAGTTATCCTTGAATTCAGGATCGTCCAAGGAAACTGGTTGGCAAGAGATTCAGGACAGACAAAAATTGGTGTGCACCGACGGAAATGGCTGTCTCTATAGCAGGCATGTCTACTGAGTGTGAATCAGGCTTGTTGAGTATGAATTGGCTAGCAACCTGCAATTATTTGTCCGGCTAGGTAGCGGCTGTTGAATTGGCCAAAAGGAACTCTGGGATTGACACCCTCTGAATACTGCAACTGGGTCGACAAAACTCTTGCGTGGTTTTCTATTCCTGACAGTTTGCAAGACATAAGAAGAGCCCGGCTAGTGGATCAGGCTAGTGGGGGCCCATCTAGGCCAGCAACCTGTTCTCACAGTGGCCAACCAGATGCCTCTTTTGGGAAGCCTGCAAGCAGGACTTGAGCGCAACAGCCCTGTCCCCGTTTGTGAATAATACCAGTCACTTGGATTCACGAGGCATCGTGAATCTTGCTGCCCTGGGCTCCTACTTGGGAGGAAGGCAGGATATGAATCAGATAACAAACAAACAAACAAATAAAATCTTGCCTCCTACAGTAGAAGTAGAACATAGCCTTCGTGGCTAGTAGCCGTTGATAGCCGCCTTCTTCTCCATGACCTTGTCTAATCCTCTTTTAAAGCCATCCAAGTTGGTGGCCGTCACAACTTCTTTGGGGTCCTTCTTACGGGCTTTCCATGGGGACATCTGGGGTGATCGTTGTGAGGACAGGACGTTGGACTAGACGGGCCATTGGCCCGATCCAGCAGTCAGGCTTAGAGTTTTTAAGTGTGAATTCAGAATCCTCTCTAGTCTTTTCTTCGCAAGGCTTGCGTGCCTTGGAGAGCTGCTTCGACCTTCGGTAGTGACCCTCAGGGTCAGAGGTACCAGGCCTCTGCCTGCTGCTCACCGGGGAGGACAGAGGGCTGTTGGTTTTCAGCCTTGCTTGTGACCTTCGTGCAGGCACTTGGCCACAGTGGGGAAATGGGAGGCTGGACTGGGTGGGCCTTTGGTGGTGATCGAGCAGGACTCTTAAAAGCCCACCCAGACCAATAACGCTCCATGGCGCGGTGAAGCTAGATGCCTCCAAGAAACCCACAGCGGGCCTTCCCTGTTTGCTTGCCCCCAGCATCTGGTAGGCTGCATCTGAACCTGGAGGTTCCATTTTGGCTGGGGGTGGCTTAACCTGTGGCCCTCCAGAGTTTTTGTTGGACTACAACTCCCATCAGCCCTGATGATTGGACATGCTGGCTGGGGCTGATGGGAGAGAGTCCAGCAGCATCTGGAGGGCCACAGGTGTCCCACTCCTGATTTAGGAGAATGTGTGAAGTATTTTAAAATCTTATTGTGTGTGTTTGTGTGTGCGTTTCCCCCTCTCTTAACCATCCACTATATTCCCCCCCTGCCCCCATTTTACAGGCAACTGAGTGCTTGTAGGTAGTCTCGGCTGGGATTCGCACCCGAGTCCCACAGTTCCCCAACCGCTACATTCTTGTTCTCTCTTTTGCAATCTTTCTGTGAGGCAGATCTCGAGAACGCAGGGGTGTGTGTTTCCATCTGAAATGTTTGCAACCCCATCCCGTGCTGTTCTGGCCTGATAAGAGCAGTTTGCATATTTAATTTATTTATTTTCTCCCCCAGGCAGCAGTGGATTGTGGAGGTCAAAGTGCAGCTTTGCTGTTGGTAGCTGAGAGGTGGGTGGAAATCCCTGAATTAATACAGCATTCCAGAGGGATTGTGAGTGTGTGTTGTGATGGTAGAGTTAAGGTGGACTTGCAGTTTGAATTCACTTGTGCCACACAATTCGGCAGTCCTTACTTTTTCATTTTATTTTTATGTTCCTGTTGATAGTGCCATTCTGAGCAGCAGAGAGGGGCGCAGAAGCCATTAACAACCTTATTGCAGGGTGCATATGCAGAGTTCTCCGCTTGCGGGTTGTTTTGCAAGCGGGGGGAGAATCTAACTGGTTGAAAGTGGAAATGGACTGCCTTCAAGTCGATTCCGACACACACACTTTCCAAAGCTTTTCCATATATATAAGTGGCAGGGAAATAGAGGCCCCTTATGCCCCATACTTTTAAAGCACCATTTTAAACAATCATGTCTTCCCCTGGCCCAAGAATCCTGGGAACTGTAGTTTGTTCAGGGTGCTGAGAGGTTTTAGGAAACCCCTGCTCCCCGCATGGAGCTACAGTTCCATGAGTGGCTTAACAATCAGTCCCTCTTCCCAGGGGACTCTGGGAATCATAGTTCTGTGAGGGAGTCTCTGAATGAGACTCAGCACCCTGAACAAACTACAGTTCCCAGGATTCTTTGAGGGAAGCTATGACTGTTTTAAGTGCTATTGTGCTGCTTTAAATGTATGATGCAGATGTGGATCTCATTGTAGATTTCACCGAATAAAGAGCCTGGGAGAATGGTGTGTGTGTGTCTGCTTGGTTGCCAAAAAGGTGGCGAAGTTTGCACCAAACAACTCTCCTGTCAATGGGGTGTCATCACTAAGAAGGCCCTTAGCCTTAAGTGTCTTAACATAATTTTGTGTTGCCACCCTGGTCTCCTTTAGGAGGAGAGGTTGGGATGTACATTTAGGGTTGTATTCAGCTAGGTTCCACTGAGCAGAGACCCGTTGAAATGAATCGAGCTAAGTTAGTTGTGTCTATTAGCTTGTACTTTGAATAGGACTAGCATTTGATACAACCTAGAGTAAATAAATACTCAGCACATCTCTGACTACTCAGTGTTGTGGCCGTATCCTGAGTCTGTGTTTTCTCTCTCTCTCCACCCCTTTCCTTCCTGCCCACCCTTTTCGCAGGATCCTTTTGATACCCCAGTTCCATTGAGAATGGACCACCATGTGAACGGCACCATGTCCGAGAAGCACAGCCCCATGGACTACGGGGTCCAGATCAGATTCATCAATGACCTGAAGGAGCCCAGCAGGTCCCAAAAGATGCGCCCCAAGGCCTCCAAGCCGGGCTCCTACGGCGTGGCAGTGCGGGTCCAGGGCATTGACGGGCAGCCCTTCGTGGTCCTCAACAGTGGTGAGAAAGGGGGCGACTCTTTTGGGGTGCAGATCAAAGGCGAGAGCAAATACGGGGCGCCAGCCTGGAGCCATCAGCCTGAGGAAGCCTTTCCCAGCTCTCCCGGGGCCGCCTCCTCATCCAAAGATGCCTCTGGCTCCATCAGCTCAGATTCTGACCTCCCAGAGAATCCATACGGGACGAAACAGTCCCGGTACAGCTCCCATTACAGCACCTCAGACGAGGAGCAATGCATTAGGCGGGCGCCCAAATCGGACAGCTTGGATGGCGCTAGCTTGTATCGCAGCAATGGCTCCCCGCGGCCTTCAAGCGGCTATCAGACATTGCCGCACAAAAAGTCTTCTGGGGAGCAGCTGCGGCGGACTCAGTCTTACGGCTGCTTGCTCAGCCCCGAGCTGGACGAGCCTCAGGAACCCAGCCTTCCTAGAACTGGACCCACAGATGCTCTCCAGGCCGTGCATGCAGGGGGCACTGCAAGGAGTACCAGCATGCTGAATCTTGCCAGCCGCAGACAGCCCAGCTCTAGAGAGGATATCGTTGGCAGCACCTCCGGTTTGAGACCCATCCATAAGCCGCCGTTGTCAGATGTGGACTCTTCCAAGCCTGCCCAGCCGGCCAAAACGGGTGGTGGAGACATCGACACGAAGCCTCTGTCTTCGGTGGACTCGCTGATCAGCAAGTTTGACGGGAAGGCCCAGCAGAGGGGCAGAGCCTCCAGGAGAACCCGAGTCTCACCAGATGACCGGAAGCGCTCACAGAGCCTCGACGGGAGGGTGGCTTGCTACGATACAGCTGACTCCCGGGAGCTGGAGACTGGCGAGCATCAAGTGGGCTTCCAACAAGGGATACGAACCTCTGTGGGTAATCGGGTCAGCCTGGCCAACTCTGCGGGAAGCAGGAGCCTCAACAGAGCTGTTGGGCATCAGCTGAAGGAAAATGGTCTTGACAAGTCGAAGCTAACACGAGACTGGGTCAACAAGAGCCAGGAGGAACCCGGGCTTGAAAAACAGCCGAGGAAAGCGCAGCCAGATCTGCAGGTATTTTCCGTTTGGGCTGTTTCTTGCATTTTATGTGGACCTGTCTGAGTTCCCCTTGATGGGCCTGTAGGGCCTGTTGTTTTGTGCAAACTGCGGTATGGGATGCCCGTTCAGAACATGACCCCTTTGGCATGCTTTTATTGGAGTCATTGCAGTATATTATTCAGGGCTGTGGAGTCGGTACATCAAACCTTCGACTCCGACTCCTCTATTTTTCTACTGTCCGGCTCCTTCGTAAATGGCAAATGTATATTAATTTATTAATATTAATATCAAAATATTGATTTTTTTTGAGCCAGAGTCGTTACATTTCTACCGACTCCGACTCCACCCAAAATTGCTCCCGACTCCACAGCCCTGATTTTATTTACGTCACAAAATTTGTATACCGCTTTTTTGTAAATAGGACCTCTTAACTGGTTTATGAAAAGAATCAAACACTAAAATTGTCAGTGAAAGACAAAAATAGGAATTAAAAATGATTAAAAATAATGATTAAAATCAACAGCGTGCTAAAAAGAGAACAAACATGTCAACATTCTGCATGTTTGGGTATGTTCGCCTAAACAGAAAAATGTTGTAAGCCAAAAAGAGCACAGCGGAGAAGGCACTTGCCTGATGTCAACAGGCAGGGAGTTCCAAGGTGCAGGTGCTGCCACAGTGAGAGACCGATTTCTTACAAGCGCAGAGCAAGAATTATGTGGTACCTGTACCAATGCCAGTTCTGCAGGTGAAAGCAGTGGACGGCATATATTTAATCAATATATTTTTAGTATATTTAATCGATGAAATCGGTGTTCGCCAGCCTGGCACCCTCCAAATGTTTTGGACTACAACTCCCAGCAGCCCCCAGCCAGCATGGCCGTTTACTTATTAAATGTATTTAATATTTTTTTAATTAATGATGCTGATAACATAGGTGAAAAAGGTAGCTTCTGAGAGAGGTGACTAATTTACTCCCCTGCCCCCAGCTCGCTGTGCAATTCCTCACACACAATTTCCGCCTTTTGGAAATGCTGCAGCACCCCCTTGCCATGCATGTGTTGGAATTCCGCCCAATTCAGATTTGGTATTGAATTTTCCTTTAATTCGCTATCGTTGGCAGATTGGAATTTTTATTTAGTGATTTTAGTGATCTGCGTCTAAAACATTGATGTTAACTTTGATATTTTAATCAATATTTCCTTCAATGTATTGACATTTCCTTGCAAAATACTGATATTTCCTTTAAAAATATTGATATTAATATCAATCTGTTTTCTTGGGGGGAAGGATCAGTAAAAGCTGTGACTTGCAGACAAAGAATGAACTTGAATTGATACCCGCCTGTTAGGTTGATGGAATGCTTTTGAACCGGCACCAGCCAACGGGTCCATCCTTATTCCCAAACACATAGAATCATAGAATAGTACAGTTGGAAGGGGCCTATAAGGCTATCAAGTCCAACCCCCTGCACAATGCAGGAATCCAAATCAAAGCATTCCCAACAGATGGCTGTCCAGCTGCCTCTTGAATGCCTCCAATGTCGGAGAGCCCACTACCTCTCTAGGTCATTGATTCCATTGTCGTATGGCTCTAACAGTTAGGAAGTTTTTCCTGATGTCCAGTCAAAATCTGGCTTCCTGCAACTTGAGCCTGCAACTTGCTTTGATTTGGATTCCTGTATTGAGCAGGGGGTTGGACTTGATGAACCCATTATTCCGTGTCCTGCACTCTGGAACGATCGAGAAGAGATCCCGGCCCTCCTCTGTGTGACAGCCTTTCATGTACTTGAAGAGTGCTATCATAACTCCCTCAGTCTTCTCTTCTCCAGGCTAAACATGCCCAGTTCTCTCCATCTCTCCTTATAGGGCTTTGTTTCCAGTCCCTTGATCATCCTTGTTGCCCTCCTCTGAACCTGTTCCAGCTGCAGCTCACCCTTCTGTCATTTTCTTGCAGCTGAAGTCTACCCCCGATCTTCTGAAGGACCAGCAAGAGGTATCTCAGCCCGGAAGCAGCGACCATACCAAGGGGCTGATCTACAATATCCTGAAGGATGGGTGAGTGTTGGGGATGGAGAGGAATGCATCCTCTCAAATCCTGTGGAGGGCTGATGGGAGTTGTAGTCCGAATAGCTCTGGAGGGCACCAGATTGCAGGAAGCTGCCTCTGCCCCCTTGCTGATTAGCTTGGGCTCATTAATGCGGACTGCTTCACAAACAGGTTTCTGGTGTGTGCCATTTAATACCCTTTACGGTCTAGGCCTGGTATAATTTTTTAAAATTGATTGTGTTTTAAGTGCATATATACAGTAGGGCCCAGCTTCCGCTAATACGGCCTTTTTTAATTAAAGTAAGGCCCCACTCATACGCAGCTTGTTCTGCTTTTATGGCGTTTTTTGGGCATCGGCCGCCATTCTATTGATGGAGTTCCACTTTTCGGCAGGTTTCACTTTTAGTTGAGGGTCTGGAACAAAACCCGCCATATGTGTGGGGACCTACTGTATAGAGGGAGCCCTGCTGCATCCTATCAAAAAGGCCATCTACCCTAGGAACGCCTTGTAGCATAGCTTATTGTCATCATTCATCATCATCTTCAACAATAATATTTTATTTATTGAATGTATATCCTGCCCTTCTTCCCAAAGGAGCCCAGAGCGGTAAACATGAAATGCCCCCTAAAGGCATTCCAAAACATAATTACAATTAAAAACATTATTTCATCAGTGATCTTCAGGTTACCAGGAACAGTCCCCTAAAGCCATTGTGTGCCTGGCTACACAGGAATGTTTTCAAATTCCTCCTGAAAGTCACCAGTGACTGGAAACGGACCCACCTCTCTGGGGAGGGCATAATAATAACAATAATAATAATAACAATAATAATAATAATTGTTATTACCCACCCTTCACAATAAGGTCCTCGGGTGGGTCACAGTAACTTAGAAATGCAGCTTTAAAAACAATTTGAAACCAATTATAGCCAGAAGACTAGGGTGGGTCCTAAACTATATATCCTTCAGGCGTCAAAGGCCAGGGTAAAGGGGTGTCTCTTTGGCATACGATGGAAACTGCATAATGAAGAGGCCAGATGCAGCTCTGTGGGGAGGGAATTTCACAAATTAGATGCCTCTGGGAAGGTCACAGGGTGGGCGAGAAAGAAGCAACTGAAGGTGAACTGCCCCTGTTCATGGAGGTTTCACTTAGTTGTCATGAGGAATAGCCAGTGATGAACTTTTCCTTGTCTTATGGATTCATCTAATCCCCTTTTGTCTAATAACCTAATAACTGTAGCTCCAAATTCCAGGAGGGTATTGATAGTGGTGGACCAGCTACCTTTTTCAGGGAAGCACTTCCGCCGTTATTTATTTATTACATTTATATCCCAAGAACTTTAAGATGGTGTGCAGAGATTTTCCCCCTCCCCATTTTACTCTCATGACAACCCTGCGAGGTAGGTTAGGCTGAGAGACTGCGACTGACTGGCCCGAGGTCACACTCAGGGCGCTTCATGGTTGAATGAGGGATTTGAACCCTGGTCTCCCATGTCCTAGCCTGACACTCTTAACCTCTACACCACCATTGCCTCTCATGTACTGATCTTCTCTCTGAGGAACTCTTGATAAAACTCCCAAGGAAGCATGTTGATTGAACCCCACTTGCTTTAACCGTACAGGGGGTCTGTTATAAAATGTGTGTTAGATGAACTGGCGTTGTTTTAGATCAGTGTGGTCCAGGTCAGCGCTGGGAAAAGCGACATCCGCACTATACATTTAAAGCAGTCGTATTCCACTTTAAACAATCATGGCTCCCCCACCCCACTCCCCCTGGCCAAAGAATGCTAGGAACTGTAGTTCATTAAGAGACTCTTTACAACTCTCAGCACCTTGAATTAAACTACAGCTCCCAGGATTCTTTTTGGAAGCTATGACTGTTTAATGTGGTATAAGAGTGCTTTAAATGTATGGTGTGGATGTGACTGAAATCTGCGGCCCACTCTTTGGGGCTTTACCATCCAGCCTACATGTCTCCCTCACCGTCCCTGCTTTACCCACTTCTTGGCTGTTTTCCGGAGCAGCTGGGGTGGAAAGTGAGATCTCTTCCCCTCGCTACTCAGCTGATCAGAGGGAAACAATGGGGAAGAGGGTGCAAGGCTTGCAAAGTCCCTCGGCAGAGCAGAATGGAACCAAAGTAAGGAAAGGATTGCTGTGAGATCTCGCTGTCTCTGTCGTCCCCTTCAGCAAGCAACTTGTAGTAACCTGCAGCAGCACTGCCTGCCTCCACCTCTTCCTGCATACGTCCCGGGGTTTTACTTTGTTGAAAAATGAGAGTAGGATCTGACGTGCCATAGATTTTAATTCTAGGCCTGAATTTTCTTTTGTCGCTTTCAGAAGCACGGAAAGCGATGCCACGGTGAAGAGAAAAACTAACCTCGTCTTTGAGAAGATCCAAGCGTTCGCTGTAAGTACCTGTCAAAATGATTCGCCGTAAAAGCACATAACTTCTGAACCTAGTTACCGATGTTACAGGTTTCCCCATCGGAACATCGGGGGTTAGGAACCCCAGCATCTCCAGGTAGGGGTTAGGAATGTAAAACCGAAAAGAAAAGGTGCTTCTCTGATACGCAGTGGGAGGGAGTTCCAAAGGACAGGTGCCACCACACTAAAGGCCCAGTTCCGACATTGTGTGGAATGGGCCTCCTGATAGGAAGGCAGAGTGCAGGGATTGTTTGAGTTTGCAGGGACGAGGCAAACTTTTCAATATGTTGGCCCCAAGCTATATAGGGCTTTGTACACCAATGCCAGCACCTTGAACTTAGCCCGGTAGCTAACGCACAGCCATTTTCCCCCACCATGTGAGATTCAGATGCGTGGCGCTCATGAGCAGGGCTGACCCGCATTCCACTTGCCTGCCATCTCCCCATCTGATGTGCCTTTGCGTCTTGTGGGTTTTTTTTTTTTTTTCTCTCGGGAAGGCTGTCCCTCCGGCGGGGTCAAGAGCGTCCCTCCCCCAGGCGGCTGAACTGAAGCAGAAAGTCGACGAACTGCAGCAGAAGCTGGACGAGGAGACCAAGGTTTGGCATTGGCGCGTCTCATTTCTTTTTGTGAGCAAAAGGGGTGACCTGGGTTGTCTTTCTCAGTGCTCTGAGAAGACAGTCCCGTTTAAAACAAGCAAACCGAACAAACATTTCTAACGCGGATGGGCACGCTACCATTCCTGGCCAGGCCAGTTTAGAGGAAAGGCCATAGGTCAGTCATAGAGCCTCTGCTTTTGCACCCTGCAGTTCCCAATCCCCAATGGCATCCCCAGGTAGGGCTCGGAATATCCCCTGCCTGAACTCCTGGCGTGTCACTGCCAGTCAGTGCACACAATATTGGGTTCTACACTGGAGTCTCTGGCCTTTCCTTCTGCCGCGTCCTCCCCTCCCAGCGGCTGTTTTCCCCATGCCGTGCCCCCATGTTTAAACTCCCTTCCTTGCCAGGCTGTGGAAGTAGAGGCTTCTGGGTAATCCCAGAATGGACAAGTATAAATCACAACAGAAGATGCAGGAACTGAAATACTTGACCATTTTTATTATTAATGTAGAGCGTTGTCTTCTTTATAGCCCAATATATTAGAGACTGAAACGGCCTTTCCTAAGAAATAAATTTCCTCTCAGCATTTTGGGATTCTCCCCCCTTTGCATTCCCAGAACCCCTGCAAAAAAGAAAGAGAAAAAACCTTTGCAGACAGTCACTGTTTTTGTTGAGACTCTCTGTATCTCTCTCACCCTTCTTCTCTCCTCCCCACCCTGACTTCCAAAACCGAAACCAGCTGCGTCAGAGGTTGGAGCGCTTGCAGGACAGCTGCAGAAACGGCTCCCCTCACAGCCTGGAGGTCCAGCTGGAGGAGTCCGAAGAGGAGTGCCGCCAACTCCTGGTGGCCTTTGAGAAGAAAAACCAGGCGCTCCAGAGCAGTATTCAAGAGTAAGCGCGTATGAATTGGGTTTGAGGAGCCTGCTGAGGTAACGATAACTCCACGCTTGCCTCAGAATCACAAAGCCCCGGGCCACACAGCGACTGGTACTGTTCAGAGGCACAAGCACGGCTAGTAGCCACTGGTAGCCGTCTCCTCCTCCCTGAATCTGTCTTCTTTGAAAGCCCTCCAAGTTGGTGGCTGTCGCTGCCCCTTGCGGGGAGTGGATTCCATAGCTTGACTATGTGCTGTCCTTCCATTTATTTATTTATTGCACTTCTATACCGCCCCATAGCCGAAGCTCCCTGAGCGGTTTACAGCAATCAAAAACATTAAAACAAATATACAATTTAAAACACATCTTTTAAAAACAATTTAAAACACAATTTTAAAATTTAAAACAGTATAAAAACAATTTAAAACACATGCTACAATGCCTGGGAGAAGAGGAAAGTCTTGACCTGGC